>NW_026892561.1:19932500-21132500 GCF_033815535.1 Pezoporus flaviventris
GACACAGGGCTTGCAGAGCACCTATCATTGCCAGGATGTACTCTATGCATAGCTGGGGGAAGAGGCTGTCTTCTCCAAACACACACTAATGAGCTCAGGACCATGATATCATCTCACACAGCATACAAACCAACAGGACTGGATTCATGAGCTATTTCAGTTGGGCATTAGCCCAGTCTGAGTCAATCTTCAGGCAAGTGGCAGCAGCTCTAATATTTGGGTCTAACAAAAAAAAATATATATATATTATATAGAATATATACATGTTCTGAGCCCAAACCCTATCCCAGAGACACACAAGGTTCACTGGGATTCTGGGGAGAGGAGATGTCAAAGTATGTCAAAGTCCAGGAGGTTGGAAGCACAGCTATGGATTGAACATGGGTGTTCAGCAACATCAGCTGCTTCCCCAGCAGACGGGGCTCACTATGATACATCTCCCTCCCTGATTTTTAGGGAGGAAAGAAAAATTAAGCAAAGGAAGCAGCCAGAAGGCCATGCCAAGTCCCAGGCAGCCAGTGTGTAAGGCTGTGACCACCACACAGTAAATCCACACACACATCTCTTGGCTTTTGTGTTGTCACTGCCTCCCTTGCAGGCTTGGTCACACTTTCTGGAGCAGTATATTTAGGTAATTTATTCTCCCCCAGCAAGCTCAGCTCATGGGCAGCATGTGGCTCTCTGCAAAGGTCGCTCTGCTTTCTTAGCATCAGCTCTCCAGCCAGGTTTGACAGCTGGACACTAGGACCCACCAAAAACCTGTGTTTGTGGTAGTTTCTCTTCCCTCCCCTTAGACAGCATAGGGTTACTCAGAAAACAAGTTATCCTGAAACATGGCTTGAGAGATTTCCTTTAAAATAAATATTCAGGCTTTGAGGCCATTTTCCAACTCAACCCATACAAAGTTTAACTTCATACAAGTCTGTGAGCTGCTTTGATATGCTTCAATTTGCCTTCGCCAACCAACACATTGCTCCAGCAGCCAGACACAGACTGAATCCAGGAGTTGGAACAGCGCCTGCAGGATGCTTCACTGCCTTCAACAGCACTTGGCAGGCTACAGAACTGCTGTTCATGAGCACGTTTGCTCCCTCAATGTCTTACCTTGTCCCAGATCCCATTTTTCTGTGGATTTTTCACTACGAGATGGTCCCTTCCAGCAGCCGCAGTACTGCCTCCCAGCCCTGGGAAGTAGGGACTTTGGCAACCAATATACTTTTATGGCTATTTAAGATTTGATTTAAGCTCCTGCTGTCACAGCATACAGGAAAAAAAAATGCTGACAAGGAAAGCTGACATGAAATGCAGGCAAGTTTCCAGCATTTATCCCCCAAAAATTTTGACTAGGTGTAAGGATGACATTTTTAACCGTGAGGGTGGTGAAACACTGGAACACGTTCCCAAGAGAGGTGGTGGATGCACCATCCCCAGAGACATCCAAGGTCATGTTGGACAGGGCTCCGAGCAACCTGATCTAGTTGAAGATGCTCTTACATGGGAGTTTTGGATAGATGACATTTAAAGGTCTCTTCCAATCCAATTCTATTCTACGAAAACCCCATGCTAACAAGAACCACAGACCTGAAACAGACAGCTTGAGGCGTGCAAGCACAGCAGAGGCACCAGATAAGTGTCAGATGAACAGATTCTATTGACATCAGTAATTTTCACTTAAGTATTTTGGGCTCTCCAAACCAGCAAAATACTTTTTTTAAAAGCTCAGCTCAACATGAATTTGCATTTTCTTGTGCTGGAAAGTGCTTGCTGAGACTGTAAGCAGGTCTGTTGCAGGACAGATAGGCCCACCATGGGTACACCTATGACTACGGTCCAGTGTTGGAGCATTTCCAGAGCCAGGTAACAAGTCATCATCTCTCCCATGTCTCCAAAGCCTGTACACATCTCACAGTCATAAATCAATTTCCAGGCTTTTTCAGAATTAGATTCATAACACCGAAGCCTCGGGTCACACGTACTGAAGTGCTCCATGGGAATTCTAGGTCACTGGAGTGCTTTTTGAGAAGTAGTTTGGTTTTGATTGTTTTTTTTAAGCTCCTCAGAAAAGCAGGTACTTCAGTGGGGTTCTATTGGGTTTATGATAACATACAGAAGCATTATCCAGTGGTTTAAGTGTAGCAAAAATGCAAAACATGATAGCCAGCAGGATTTTAAGCCAATTCAGGGAGAGGGAGCATGGCAGCTCAAGGGAAGTAGTTCCTTGCCTGAGTCTCCAGCAGCTTCTACCCACCCAGATGCACTGATTCAGATGCAGGACACCCCTCTTCCAGCTTTATCAGCCACACTCATCATTTTCCAGGGCATTATCTGGGCAAAACACCCAGAAGAAACCCTAAGGCACGTGGACTGTTTGCCTAATTGGCTCAGGGCAGAGGTTTCCAGCGTCTCAGCTAACCCCTGTGGACACCCCTGTTGCACCAGGAGCAGGCAGAATTAGACACAGAGCGCTGAATGACCCCACTGCCTGTAGAACACCCTCTGTCGCTGTCCCCACAGTTTCACTGCATCCTGAGATGCTTCTCAGAGGTGCTCTTCACCTTCACTGCCTGGCCAGCTGTTATGGGAGGAGTTTTCAGTGAAACCCAGCAAACACATAACAGAGCAGTTTTGTCTGTAAATACATAAAAAACTCCAGAGGCCACTATAAAAAATATACATGTGCTGTATAACCCTGGCTGTGGTTGTGCCAGCCTAGGACTGTACACTATCGTGACTTTGGAAATCACCAATTTACCTGCAAATTCTCAGAATAAATCTTTTATTTTTCTACACGAGGAGCAGAAAACCCTGTGATAGGCACTGGCATGATCAGGGTTAGGAGCTACAGGAGCAGCACAGAGGAGATACAGAGAGCAGCTCTGAGAGACAGAGCAGCAGCTGGGTACACAATGAAGTCCTAGCATGAACCAAGCACCCCTCAAAACCATTGACAGGAAACATGGTAGAGGGAGACAGGTGAAGTGATGAGACCTTCCCACCCTGTCTTCTCCCATCCCATGCTTGACAGCAAACTCTACAAAGCTTAACATTGGTTGTTTTTAAATGTTGTTCTTCTCAGGGTGTGAAGATTTAAAAAAAAAACAATACTTGAACCTTCTCCAAACACATGGCTTTCCTTACAATTAACTGTTATTCCCTTTTAGCATCCCAGCTTTGCATAGAGCATACACTTGATCCCAACTGACATGAAAGAGCACAGAAATCAGTAGAGCCACATGGACATAAAGGAGTTGATGAGCCAGCCTAATTATTTATGGCTGGTACCACCCCCTGTAATTTGCCATCCCACCTGCAAGAGCTGCAGCAGCTTTAGAAAGGAGAAACATAGGGTGAAGAAGATGGAATTTCAAAATAGCTATTAGCAGCACTTGGCATTTCGTTGGTTTCTCCAGAGCAGCCAAGGCAGGCGTGTATGTAGCAGACTAGATCCTCTGCCAGGAAATTTAATCATATATGAGAATGATTGTAATGACTTGCAATCAGGAAACCTTCCATCAGTGCATCTTGTGGCACTGTACAAGCAGTAATGAGTGAAAACCCCTCTGCAAGATACATCAGGACACCGTAAGCTAAACACCAATCGTGCCCTGACTTCAGAGTGTCAATCTGTTTGGGTGGGAGAAGGTCTGAGGTGGGTACGGGCAGTCCTGGCTTGCTGCCTGCCCCTGGCCACAGGATTTTGTCCACATTGGCTCAGACCGGGGAAGCAATTCACGATAGAAGTACAGAACCTGGCAGAAGGCCTCATCACGTCCATGTGCTGCATGAAAAGCAACATTTCCTCCCCTTAAAAGCCCTACAAAACCAAATATTAGACAAAAATACATGTGAAGCTGCTATTCATCTTCCATCCAAGCTTTGTGTTAAAATTCTTTACTGCTTACTTCACTTATAAAAGAAGATGAGGTATCAGAGACATCACAATTCAGTTTTATCTCCTAGAGACCAGCCAAATACCCTGTTAGATGTGGGCAAGGCTAGCTGAGGTAGGAAGAGAACCCATCCAAATTTCAGACCAGATTGTAAAATTAAAGTTTTACCACAGTTTCATCAGTGGAGTCATCCCTCTCACCCACCCAGCTTCTCACGTGTCTAAGCAGTCTGTAGGGCTGATTTCCTTTCTCATATGCATTTTAGTAGAGTATTTTGGACTTTGTGGAGGAAAAGTGCTCTTTAGATAATCCCACCAGAGTAAGAGGACTTTGGGTTATTACATGTCTACCTAGAGTGGAAAATTAGATTGGCACCTCTGTACAGAGGTGAATTTTCACAAGCTCATGGTGGCTGTCATCTCAGCATTTCATAGGAAGATAGCCCTATATTATTGCCATTTCTTGAAGGGTATAAACAGCAGTGGCAGCAGCAAGAGGTATCCTCAGCAAAACAACACAGCCAGCACCAGGACGGAGGTTAAATGTCTGATTGCTGCTGCCCACCCTACACACTCAGCCACACCAAAGGAATTAATTATATCCCAAGAGGTAAAACAATCTCTCCAAAATGGAAACAGCTTGTGCCAGAATATAAGGCTGCTTGAAAGCCTCATGGTGACCTTCTCCAGAAGGATCTCCTAACCCACTGCAAGACCCAATTGGTGACATCATACATGTGTGCCAGTGTTGGGATGTTAGCTTGTCCTTGTTCCCCTCTCAAAGAGGACCACTCTGAAATGTCAGTGGATCTGTCCCTTGCAGCAAGGAACTGCACAAGGCTGTTCCCAGGTGGGACTCTGCCTTGCCAGTAAAGATGAACAGAGTTTCTTCTGCTGTTTCCCACTCATTTTCCGATGCAGAGCTTCTTGCACAAGTCTCCTGGAGGTTTCAACCCCAGTCTTTCTCCTGCTGCAACACTTTAAACATCAGCAGAACCACAGAGGTTCGACAAGTCCCCACTGCTTGTACAGTGACACAAGAAGTTCTGATGGAAGGTTTCCTGATTGCATCTCAAGCCTTCCCAACTGGTGGCCTCACCAGCAGTGAGGGATGCCCAGCTTCCAGACCTGGCAAAATAGCCCCATCCTCTGCAGTGCTTGTCCAAGCAACCTTGTTTCTCAGTTCAGCAAGCCCTACTCTGATAGCTGCACAATGTTACTTATCATTATTTACCTGTTTGATCAGAAATGAAGAAAGGCAGCAAAGATTGGCAAGAAAGATTGCTTCAAATGACTGTGGCTCAGAAAAAAAAAAAAGTCTCAGAAATTACAGGAGCTGAGCCAGCCTTTTGGGACACTGGGGACCACAGGAGTCAACTCAGAGATTAATTGAACCATTCATGAAAGGGGTTATATCACATCACTGTCTGTCACAGGACTGAAGGGGTCTCCTTCACCCTGAGTCTTACATCTCCACCCAGTTCTTCAGCATAAAAGCAGCCTTACAATTGATTTTAAGTGCTCACTTGTGAACTGTCTAACCCCAACACTTACAATGCTAGTGGGAGAACTAAAGTGAGCAAAACCAAGTTCTAGCTTAAGAAACACCACAAAGCAGTGGGCTCACTTCCAAACTCCTGCACCCCGCATCAGCTCCAGGCTCAATGAAATTATGTTACACATTTATATTCACTCCCTAATGAGGTACTCGCCAATTATAGAGCAATAAAAACCCAACCTGACTCAGATCTTCAGCTGGTGCAAGCCCATGTTGACTATAGCTATCTGCCCTTCCCAAGGATCTTGCTCTTCTCTGCAATAAAAGCACCGAGGCTATTCCCAGTTCTTCTATAGGGACACAAAACAGGGAGAGATATAGGTTTTCCCACTCACCTTCATTAATATGTTCTTCCGACAAAGCCCAGCAGAAGCAAATCTATTTTTAACCAAATTGTTCCAGCAGAAACCTTCAAAGCCTGCTATAAAAATGACTAAAGAGTATTACCTCTGGCATGCATTGATTAACGCCATTGTATATGTCTCCAGGGGCACTGGGGGGGTCTTTGCAGGCGCCCAGCCAACTCCAGACCTAGACTTGTTGGTGACTGTTATCCTGGCTGGCAGGAAGGTATATCCTAAGGAAATCTGGGATTTTGATCCCACTGCACACATCAGCATGAGTTATTGTAGAGAAACTCCATCCTAAAAGCCCAGACCAGCTCCATCCAGAGCCTGTGAGCCCCTTTCGCTGTCTGGGGCCAGACAGGTTCTTAGGAGAGCCCTGAACCACTGTGGCCTCTAATGCTCAGTGGCTCAAAAATGAGCCCCTGAAACATTCTTAAGGGATCTGGAGTCAGCTTGTTCTTCAAGAAGGTGCACATTTTTTCTTATTCATTGTGAAAGCATTTTTTAAGAGCATCAGGAAATAGAAGCAGGAGGAGAATTTCTCCCCCTTTTTCTGGCTACCTAAAGAGACCCAGTTTCAGTCCCCATTTTCCCACTTCCGTGTCTTGAGATATCAGAAAAGGGAGGACGAGGGCCAAACCTGCTGGTTGGATTACCCCACTGCAATGACTCTTAGGGTCAAAAGAATGGCAAATAGGGGAGGGGAGGTGAGGCAAGGCAACGACCTTGCTTCACACTGTTGTAACAGCAGCATGGTACTGCAAAGGGAAATCCTTGCTCCCAGTACTGTGCAGGGATAACCAGGGCAGATGAATCTGGTAATCTCCAATGTCTTGTATTTCCTGGGGGAAACACAAATCTGTGGGCAATGCCACATGCTCTTTGAGAAGCATGCTGGAATCCAAAAAAATCAGGGGAGGGATGAGGGACATGGTCCTGGGATGCGGAAGCCACATCTCCAGCACTGGGCTGGACTGGGACAGACGGGCAGTTCAGAGTACAGTATCTCTGGTACTGTGGCAGATGGTATCCATGTGCAGACCCAGGTCTATAGGTCTCACCTATATGTCCATGGCACGTGCTAACCTCGTGAGAATTCCTACACACTGCACCCCCAGTGCATCTCTTTCCACCTGGAAACGCCACCTCCCCTCTATACACACGTGTGGCTCATCAGAAGTGAGAAAAGGCCCAGATTAACCTGTCTGACACAACAGCATCTGCCCTGCCTTCCACACAGAGGGAACAAATGCCTGTCATCCTGTTCATCACCCAGAAGGAGGAATACATCCAGGATGTGTCAACCCCAGCCCAGGTGCCTGGGTCAGAAAAAAGTGGTTATTACTGCAAACTCTGTATACATTATTTATCAAATGAAGTCTCTACAGCAGGACTAAAATTCATTTCTCTGCTCCAGCTTGCTCATGCTCTCTTCATCTGTCTTTTCAATGGGAAATAATAGAAAACATTTGCAGGCTCCTTGTGGTCACTGCCACAAGGCTGTTCCCCTCCTGAGGAGGTCCCAGGAGGGACCTGGGACAAGCTTTGCCCAAGAAAAAACACCATGTAGCAACAGCCAGCTCCCCCGCAGCAGCTTTGCTCCAGCCTAAAATCTATTGCACAAGTTGTTGCTGCTCCAAATGTTCAGGTGGAAATTACAATAGGAAGGCAAGTAGAAAATACCAGTTACTGGAGGGTTCAAACCTGCCAGGTTGCATATACATGTAAATCAGCTGTAACGCACGGTTTAGTTTGAGCAATATATTAAAAAGGAAGGAAAATCTGAACTTCTTTTTTCAGTATGAGGTGTTATAAAGCAGGTGGGGGAAAGCCACAGCATGTGCAACCCTGGTCACATCACCGTATACCTCATCTCTGTGGTGTAAAAACACATGCACAGGGCGAAAACTAATGCAGAAACACAGCAGATGAGCATTTCTTTTCCATTCCCCCGCCTTTGGGTCAGGGTATAAATGACTAGGCAAATCAAAAAGCAAGTTAAAAAAACTGTGCTCATCTGACTTCAGCAGGTGGGTTTGCTTTTATTAAAAGCAAACCAAGTTCTTGGGTGCTTCTGCTCAGGATTCCCAGGGAAAAATGCTGCAATCTCCTAATTATGTTCAGAAAAAAGCCATGATAATAGCAGAGATTCTCCTCTCCTGGTCCACAGCACTGTTATCCATTTAAATGTGGTCACACTGGCAGCACACAGTGATTATACAGGGTGGTAGAGGTTGCAGCACATCCCGTTTCCTCAGCATGATTTTGCATTTCATTGCACACTTCTTTATCTTCATCAAGCTATGTGCTCAATCTGTGCTGGGGGTAGTGGGTGGCAGTGTTTTGGTGGTGAAGCATCACCCCAAACTGGGTCATTTGCATTAGCTTTGGCTAAGCCTTGAGGAAGTCCAGGTTGACTCATAGACTCTAATGCAACATGATAGCCAAGCATCAGCTAGATGATCATGAGGACTCGCTGCCAGCACCTAAGCTAAGTATTGGGAGCAAATGTTGAAAAAAAGCCTTATGCCCGTGACTGAGAGTGATTCAGATCTCACCAACTGGTTATGGGCTGTGGGTTCACAGCGCAATTGAGGTGATGTGAATTAACCAAGGAGGCTCTCATGACAGAAAGAGGGGAATGTCGCTGAGGGGGTAATGGAAAGGGGTGTCAAAGCCGTGGCTGTTGGATAGGGAGAAGAAGGAAGGTTTGACTTTCCTAGGCAGCAGCACCTCTGGAGTACTGTGCATGTGGGGAACACACCATGCCCACATTCACCTGGGTGCTATGTTACCCTCCAAAATAAATTACTTGTGCTCCATTGAAGATAAAACAAATCATATTTGGTTTTGTGCTTAATTCCAGTTGCTATGCAATTAAGTACTACCACATAATTAAATTGGATTTAGAGGGTGTTTATGCCCGGCAATGCTCCATAATTATGGTTAATTCCTCCTTTATGGCTTCTGAACATCTCCGGTGGAGCTCCAGGAGCCGCTGGGGCAGGCAGAGCAGGCTTCATGGGGCTCAGAAACATGGTGCACAGCTTTAGCAGCGGAGGGCAGCATCTTGGAAAGGCCTGGCCCTGTCCCAGTGTTTTTCTTTGGAAATTTAATCTCTCCCCAGGCCTGGAGCAGGAGCAGTGCCCCCAGGAGCATCATTATGGGCAAGTGGTGATGCAGGGAAGAACAGCAGAAGGAGCCATCCCAGTCTCTGCTCCCAGGCTCTCCCTGGTAAAACTGCTTTAATTCCCAGAGATGCTGCATAGGAATATAATAAACCTTTCTGCAACATACAGGTCCACTGAGAGGAGATTAATTTCATAACTGAGTGTGAATAAATATATATGGTGTGAAGTGCAGGGCTTGATGACTTTTCACAGGCAGGGAGCCCCAGGGTATGGGGCTGTCCCAGCAGCAGGGCAGCCAAGGCCATCTCAAATAGACTTCAAATCTTAGTGTTCAAAGGTCCAGGCTACAAAATACTTCCCTGGTACAACTCAAGTAACACATCCAGCCTCATAAGTAGGTGTGGAAGAGCTCATTTTTAGCAGCAAGCAACTCCCATTAGGATCTGAGATTTCAGGCACTGCTGGACCAGCATGTCACATATGGACCCAGAAGGGTCACGCTCCTGCAGGACGCTGGACTCCATGGGTCTTTACATTAGAATCAGAGATGCCTGCCTGTATATATATATATATATAAATTAAGACAGTCAAGACCACAATTTGTTTAGTGAAATGCTGTGATGGGCTTGGATTAGAGCCCTCACCCTTGCAAAAATGAGACTTATCCCAGTGGCTTCACAGGCTTCACAGGGAAGCTGGCAGGAGGGATCTTCATGGTATGAAGCCAGCCACGCCAAATCCAGACTTTACCTGTTGATGGGAAAATGAAAGGAGATTCTCCCTAAAACCTTTGCACTAACCTATTGCCTGCTTTCCTGTGGGAGCTTATAGAGGCTATTGATACATGCCATGACAATTCAATAAAAGAATATGTAATGAGAGCAAGATATAATATAGGCTGCGGAGTCATGCATGAATTATTAACCTGGTAGCATTTCAGTCAGTTGGAGGAACTATAGATTTCTTCCTCCACGTATAGTTAGGGAAGACTGGTAAAAGTGTCAAAGTATTTCATCCTTAAATATGTAATTAGCTAGGGGAAGACAATTCCCTTGCTGAGAGCTGCTTAGTGGCAGCATGAAATTGGTTTCCCAGGTGTGGTGCAGGTATTTGTCTTGATCCTCAGCTTTGGACCCAGGAGTTCCAAGGGTCCTGCCTTCAACTAACCAGCATTAGTTCACTCCTCTAAACTTTCCATCTCTTTTCAATTCCTCCAAAAGCCTGCAACACGTTGAGGGGGGACAGGGACTGCAATTAGGCAGAGGGTGCACGAGGAGCTCAGCAGGGATAGGACTCTATTTGCCTGCATGTAGCAAGGACCTTCACTCTGCCATGAAGCCCAGGGAACTAATGTAATGAAAACCTTTTTAAACAGACAACTTCTACATCAGTAGGTTAGTAATAACAGGGAGCTAGTGCTCCTCCCCTCAGAAATCTGTGGGAGGCAGTTCGGTCTGCAGGACAAGCTGCATCTCTGCATCTGCTCAGGATGGTCCTAATAGTGCAAATTAGCCTCACAACACCAAATCTGTAGTAAAGCTGCTGAGTATCTGACCCAATTACTTCCACTATTTCTCAGCTAGTGGCTGATGCAACACAAGTGCTTTCTGGTGAGACGTGCAAATCACAACAGTTTCTCACTGGATCATGAAACAAAGCAAAGCAAGGTGTGCACATTCCCATGCACACATCCTCACCTGCCAAGGCTGGAGGACTGTGGCACCTAGGAGTGATTTCAACATACATCTCAACAATGATGCTGATGCATGGGAGCAGTGGGTTGCTCTAAACCAGCGAGTGCTGCAGCTATCGCAGCCTTTTGGGAGGTCTAAAAAAACCAGTGTTGGGCTTCAGAGCTTTCCATCCGCCTCAGTTTCCCATCTGTGTGGTCACCTTAGAATGGAAAGCATATGGCTGGGAATATGACCAGGGACACCACAGAGCTGAATTTCCTTTCCTATGAGTCCAGCAAAATGAGATGAAAGCTGCACAAGCTGCATTTCGCTGTAGCATGGAGAAGGCACCATCTGCACTGAGTATTTGAGTATCTCCAGGGTGGTTTTGGGAGAACTGAGAACCATCCATCAGGGTTTTTTTTCTTATTTATGGAAAACCTCCAACACACTTTTCATCATAAAAGCCCAAATAATATGCTTGGAGGTTTCACGCCTGCTTCACACAGCACGCACCCCGGCCTCTCTCCCACCATTAGCAGCAGCCCCAAGCAAATCTGTTCTGGTGGTCTGGCTCCTGCCAGCCAGGCTCCGGCAGAGAACACACCACAGCTGGGTGTTGGCTAATATCTGCTACTCCTGCAGTGCTGAGGAAGCAATAGCAAGCTCTGCTTCTTGATGGTTTGTTGGTTCACATTAAGGATGACTGCCAGTCAAAATTCCACATAGAACTGATTTTCCAGTTTGTCATCTGCACCAAAAATCAGGGCTTGTGGTTTATCCAGTGTTCAAGAAAAGAGAATGCAATAAATTCATATTAATATGCATATACACATATATCTCTATGTGCTCTAGGTAGACTAAAAGGTTTCACAGCCAAAACAAAATGCTCACTTCATTTTCACATTTTTAGTCACTTCAAAATACACAAAGCAATTCCCCAAAACTGGCATGAAAGTACAAATATCATTGGACCATCCAAACATTAAATTATTTCTACAAAATGCTAGAGATAAAACTTCTGGCATCATCCCCATTGTGCAGAGCTGATGCCCTGTGCCTGTCCTGCAGCAGGCCCTGGGGCACAGTTGTCATTTCCTGTGTTCAATAAAACAGGGGCTGTAGATGCTGTTGGGGCACATGGCACTGCATCCTGGGGTGATGCTGACCCCCTCATCCCCAAACCACTCCCATACCATTAATGACTTCTCAGGATAGCTGCTCCAAGCATCACCACACACAGGTTCTCTTTCGCATTCCTAGCACTGAGCCGCTCACACATATACAACCCATCAGCAAAATGTAAAAATAGCTGAAAAGATATAATTAGTTTGTATGCACTGTGAATTTTATATGTTTTTTCTGTTTCCTCCTTCGGTGGCCCATAAGACACAATCCCAATGGAAACAGGCCATTTGGGAGGGAAAGAGAGTGCTTTGCTGTGGTGTATGTTTAGCAAAATCCCTCAAATATTTTTCTCAGTTTTATATTGTGTGTATTTTTTATTGAGCACCATACAGAAATTGCAGATCGATTCTTCCACAGCTCCCCAAAGTTGAAATGCTTTGGAGCTGAGAGCTCAGTGCCTGCCAAACTTCATAATTAACTTCAATAACTCTTTAATTTAAACTTTAATTCAAACGCTTGTGTTTCTGGGGAACTGTAGGGAAAAAAAGTAAAAAAAAAAAAAAAGGGCAAATCAAACCAAGGAAAACCCGATCTCGTAAAATAAAAGCATCAGCCCCAGCTTGTGCTGTGCCAGAGGCAACTGGAGATCAACTGTCCTGTGCGGGTGCAAGAGAATGGAGAGGCATTGCTCCAGCCTGATGGAAAGTGAAGAAGACATCACCATCAGATGCTGGGAAAGTTCCAGGCTCAAACCTTCCTTTGCTGTGCTGGCTGTGAGGTTTTCCAAAGCCACTACCAGGGATGGATGGACCCAAGCCCTGGGAACACCACTAGCTTGGAGTTCTATCTGAATTTGGTGACAATGAATGCAAAATTTTAAAAGACTAAAAAGCACCCCAGATAAATTTGCCCTAATGCAACTAATTTTATACATGAAATAACCACAGAAATTTGCCTTTTTTCCCTTGTACATGGAAAAAAAAACAAAACAGATATAGTCCCGGATCTGTTCACTCAGGCAATGGTTTCTAATGGCTCCGTTGCTGCCCATGGGTAGCATCAGCTGGGCAGGGAAGCACCATGAGGACAGGAGAACAAGGAAGCTGATACAGGAAAAATAATGCAACTTCTCTTCCCCAGCAGACAAGCCTCAAGCTGTCACACCATGTATGCAGCCCTGGAGCTCTGTCAGCAAAATCACTGCACTAACCCACCCCAGATGAGTTCATGGTGATGGGGTCTTTAGGGAAAAGTAAATCACTGACAGAAGAGCAGGAGACAAAGCAGAACCAGGTAGGGAATGGAGATGACAGACCCTGGGAATACATTGACAAATTTGGCAGGGTTTCAGAGCTGTCAGTCCAAGCCTCCAGGAAGATGTCAAGAATTAATAGGGATGTACAGCTAAAATGGTCTGCTGTGGGTTGGAGGACACCAAGAAGCATCCTCCTGTCCTGCAGAACCTTGATGTTTCTATTGAACCAGCCTGGGTTGAGCTGGGGACAGCCAGAACAGGGTGACTTTTCACCATTTCACAGTGAAGAGCCCATCCCGTGGCAATTAAGCCTGATCCAGCACCTAATCAATGCAGGATTACTTTTTCTTTCCTTTTTTTTTTTGCTTCTATGATCTTGTTTCTAATAACAATAATAAAGAGAAAGCTCCTTTTGCACCATGCCACAGCAATGCCACTACCCCCTCAGCATCACCCCCCACCCAAGGCCACCATGTAGAAGCAGTGCTGGAGGGGAGTACCATGATGTGCCACTCAGAAATGAGAGCCAGGCAGTATCACCCCAGTGTCCACTGTGATGAATATACCAAGAAAGAAATTCAGATTAATGAGCCTGGGGGTTTCTACTGGCAAATGAATGCTTTCAGTCTATGGGTTAGAGAGCTGTTAACTATCAGACCTTATTGCTGTCATTAGTAAGCAGTCTCTGCCATGTTTATCCACTTTGTCCACTGGCCTGTCTCCCACTCCCTTATTCCTGCATCCACCTGGAGGTTTTTTCTCCCCATCCTCTGGCTCCAGCTGTGCTCATAAACAGGCTCTGGTGTTTCTATTGAGCCACGCTGGAGCAGGGAGGGGAAGGATTTCATATACCCATGTCTAAGCTGCTCATGTAATCCTGCAAGGAGGCTTGCTTTGAAGCTCTGGCCCAGCTCAGTGCAGCTGGCTCATAGCCACAATTACTTCTACTCTGAGCACGCACATAAAAGCCAAGTGAGAGGCCAAGGAGCGAGTAGTTAGCCTCAAACACTGACAAGTCAAAGGCAGTCAGTGCTAATCAATCCTTGAGCCTTTCCCAGTCGCAGCTACCCCATTACACAGGGACAAGAAGTCCCTCCATGGGTCAGCTGGGGCCACCCAGAAGCCTCTGGGGAGCCCATAAAGCAAAGAAGGATTGGGGACGGAGGTGACAGAGTCTGAGAGTGCAGTCCCAAATCACTACTTATAGAGAATTAATCACACCTCTCTGTCATCTCCTGTGCCCTCCTTCTTTCTGTCTTCTGTGGGCACAGTCAGAGCCACCACAGGTGCTAAGGTGATGGAGTTATTTCCATTTTTCTTGCTTTTCTTACAACCAGGGAATAAAAGAGAGTCTACCAAAGGAGCCTCAGGTGCCTGCTCATGAGAAGAAAGAATTAAGCAGGGAGCAGAGAAGAAAAGGGTAGCAGAAACATTGCAGTAATATGGGATAATAACCCTGCAAACACTGTGAGGCAGCTGAATAGTGATATTTTCTGGAGCAGTGTGGTATTGTAGGAAAGGAATCAGTAAACAAATATTTTCATTCAGCAGCAGGGAAAGGGGGGAGGCACAGCTGTTCCCTGGGTAGGAACTCCAGACTAGGAGAGTCATTAGAAGTAAGGAAGGGCAATTGCTCAAGATTATGGTAATGGAAGATACCAGCAATGTCAGAAGTGGTGAGTGGCCCCAAGCATGGCTCAGCTGTGTATCACACCTGAACATTACACTGCCATCCTCTCCTTCCCCCGCCTAAAACACCTGAACTGCTGGAGTACTGCACCTGCCCTGCAATGCTAGTTCCTACGGCTTGGAGAAGACCCCACAGGAATAGGATGGAAGCATCCACCAAAAGCCATCAGGATATCATCCCCACCATCCTGTACTTCATGCCCCTCATGGCCAGTGTGCCCTAGTGTGAACCTAATGCAGCTTTGGCAATTTGGCTTTAAGTGTCTTGTTGGAAACACTGAACCTGACACTCCTTTGCACCTTTATTTCCCAGTTTCAGGAACTGGTATCAGAGCTACTGTGATAGGCAGCTGAGTCAGATCAGGTTGATGTCCCACCTCCTTTTGCCACCAAATATCCCAGCAGAAGGATCATATTGTAACTGGCAGATATGGCAATTTGCACCTCTCCATATAGTGGCCCTTCAAGGCAGGTTCCATGGAAATGGGTCACCCCGGCACTTGAGGTTTTTTAAGTCCTTGAGGTTTTAAGTCCTTCTTAACCCATGTAGTCCCACATGCTGATTTCTAGTCTTCATTCCTATATGAATGGCTAAGCCCTCTTGGAGTCTAAATACAGAGTTATTAAAGTTATCATGAATTAAAGCTGGACACTGCAAAAGCCATGTCCTGGATTTGAATCATGCCTAAACCCTGCAACTTCTTAGAACTCTGGTGAAAGTTCTGGTGATTCAGCAAGAAGGTCCTCAGTTCTTTGCATTTTTTTACCAGCACTGTAAAGAGCCTGTTTACCAGATTTAATGTGCCTGCTGCATCTTTTGCACTACTGGTGCAGAAAGAACCACAAAGCGCATCTCCAGCACTCACCAGTCCAGGTCCTACAAACCCAGAATGTAGGGAGCAGCAAACACAGCAATTTACATTCCCTTCTAAAATGCTGCAAGAAATCCAATTGATCATTTGTAGCTATTGGATGGAAATCTTTAATTAACTGTCCTGAACCTGAAGTAGTGCTAGGGCTCAGCTGAGAGCCCTTATTCACAGCACAGCAGCCACATTCCAGCAATCCTACATGGCCTGCATATAAGCTATATCCTGCAAAGAAAACACAAGGCTAAGATTATCACTGAGTGCAATGACGTTGCAGACACTGCCTCACCTGCCTGTTAACACTATCTTCTGATGGACCAGGCAGTGATTCCTCATGGCAAACCAGTTGGATTTAAGTATTGGTCAGCAGACAACAATCCCAATGAGTAATGGGGGTGAATCCATTCCCAGTGCAACTAGGCTGGCACCAGTGATTTTAGGCTGAAGATAAATGTGGTCCTCCAAGGCTGGATTGCCACCCAGGGTCTCACGATCAATACCAGAATGAGAAGTTGTGTTGTTCCAAATCAAGGCAAGATTAACTCATAATCCAGAGCACTCATGGGGGGTGAAGTCACTTTAACAGGAGGGATTTGCCTGCTCAGAGCATTGACCTGAACAAGCTGGAGCCTGCCTGCTGTAATTTAAAAATGTTCAAAATCAAGGCTGCTGTTCCTATAGCTATTGAAGGAAGCTTAGCAACCCTGGGCAAAGATCCTGGGGCACAGGAGACAACAGAAGGAGAGCACAGGGATGTTTCACCATCACCCATGCATTAAACCTTACACGCCATATTGATGGGGGTCTTCAACTAGATCCCATACGGTGTGGTTTTGCTGAAAACACAGGTATTTGGTCCTTTGTTAGTACCAGATCAACTGTTTCCTTAAAAAAAAAAAAAACACTAAAAAAAAACCTCAACAAAAACCAACAAAACCAAACAAACCAAAACCAAACCGACAACCAAACAAGAATCTGCCTCTGTCACTGTACAAGGCCTATGGCAGGGTCTCCCTGCCAGATATGGGCTTCATTCAGGGCTGATCTAGGTTCCACTAAAATCAGCAGAACTGTGTGTCTGTCAAGTTGGTCCCACATGTCTCTGGATGACCTTGCCCTGAAGGATTTGCCGTTCTACACTGAGCACAGTATCAGCATTAACACCAACCATGCTCTTTCTTCTGTTTTTCCAGGTCCTCCCCACACTTGGCTGAGCAAGGCTGGCTTAGAAGGCTCTTTTCCCCAAGAAAATGGGGATTGACAGTGAAAACCCAGTCCTGAGGAATGTGCTCATCAGCTTTAACTTGCTTCTGCTGGGTGCTGTCCTCAAGCCTTTTGAGTGCCGGCTGGAGGTGACAACAGAGCCAGCCGAGAGGCCAGCAGTGGATGAGAAGGGTAGCTTGTCCAACTGCAGCCCACCAATCAAAGAACAGCCCATGGTCTTCCACCACATCTACAACATCAATGTACCCCTAAACAGCTGCTGCTCGTCCATGTTCAAGTCGTCAGCTGAGGAGGTGAGTTCAGAAGATGACCAGCTGGCGGAGTACACGGAGCAGACCTCTGACAGCGAGAGCCAGGTCACCTTCACCCACAGGATAAACTTGCCCAAGCAGGCCTGCAAGTGCTCCACCTCCCTCCCGTCCCTGCAGGAGCTGCTGAGCAGGATTGAGATGCTGGAGAGGGAGGTGTCCATGCTCCGGGACCAATGCAACTCCAATTGCTGCCAAGAAAATGCAGCCACAGGTAGTAATGCCATCCTGTTAGCTCTTGCTGGGGACTGAGGGATCAAGTGAAAGGCAGGAGAAATAAATACAAAACTGGTAATGCCACACAGACTGGCAACAGAGAAAAATCTGTATTTACCTATAATGTGGCTGTGGCTTTAGGGGAAAGCTCATCTTAGGGCCTCCAAGGCAGGAAAACCCCCAGGAGGGATTTGGTCACTTGAGCCCTCATGCCCTGCTCGCTGCAGAAACCCCATAGCCAGAGCTAAAGCCCCCTTACAGATAAAGTTACAGCTGGTAAGGGGTGAACAGGGTGATCTCCCTACCCTGCAGTCCTTGCAACAATGTTAGATCTGCCACTGCTCATGGGACGGGGAGGAGAGGAATAGCTGATGCTCTCCTAAGCTGTCTCGCAGCTGAAGGCAGCACTCCAAGAGCCATCAATAAACCCCTTTGTCTTCTCTGTAGAAGGGGTGAATGAGTATGAAAAGCTGAGCTTAAACGAATAAATAAATAAATGGGAGAATAATTTCTGTTGCCTTGAAAGATGCAAACAAAATTTGTAACAAAGGCACAAAACCATCAACAGGATACTTTAAGTGAATAAAAACGTGCGGTTTGGGAAGCTCTTCAAGAGCCCCCATTAGGGGTGCTCCATCAAAGACAGCCCTTCATTTCACCATGGCCATTCCTCAGAGACAGGGAAGCAGCATGCAGTTGAAATGAGGTGGGTTAGGAAAGGTTTGAGCTAGAGGCTGCATTTCAATAGGGCAGGAGCCAGTATACTGGTGGTTTTCCTTATGTCTTGGGAAGATCAGTAAGAGGGTTTGGTAAAATCACATAGAAAACAGGGGAAAACCTGTTTTAAAGAAATTTATTTGTAACTCTGATGAGCCTATTTGGGTTATTTGCAGCATATGCAGATAGTACCATTAAATATTCATCGCTTGGTGGAGTCTCCACTCGGAACACAGATGTGCTGAGCTAAAACTGGAGTAATTTATTTTTACCAGAGTTGCTTTCAATTTGCTGCACTGCAAAGGAGACCAGGATCCCTACCCCACCACCTGAGGCATTTCCCCAAGGAAAGATGCTCTCTTCCAACACATTTACAAGCATCTTCTTTTGATAACTTAACTAGAGGCTGAGATCTGAAGAGATCCTGATTGTCATTCCCAGTATTTGTAGTTTAGATGGGAAGCATCCTGCAAAGTAACCCAAATGGTGCTGTCTAGCACAGCATGTAACTGAAATCCTTTCACATGAGCATCTGCTGCACACAGACACACACACACACCCCATAGGAAATGATGCTCAGGTAGCTCAGCTAGGATAGAAAACTTACTTAGGGGACAGAGTCATGCAGCTTCAGGTCTTCATGGTGCAGAGGTTTCCCAAGGGTCAAGGAAGCACAGAAAGTGTTTCTGTTCATCCTCAGTTCACACAAGGAAGAAAAGCAGTAAAAAATAGCAAAGAAACATTAGGCTGGCTGAGATAAACCCTAAACTAGAGCAATAGGTCCATGTTACAGGGCATAACAGGAGAGAACTGGCAATGTTATAGTGACTGGTGCCTTCATCCCCGGGCATCCCTCCTCATCCTAGAGTGTCCTGTGAAAGGTTGCTGGGTAAAGCGGGAACTTTAGAGGTGGTGGCTACGGTGGCCGTGTGCTTTCCTCGCTTTCCCACAAACCCAGTACGCCCAAACCCTGATACTTTTTACAAAGCCAACAGCTCCATCTTAATCAGGCTCCCCAAGATAGGGGTGACGATGATGTCTTTGGGTACATACCTGCTTCATGTAGGAGAGGGAGTGAGCAGACTGGGATCTCTCACCTGTAAAAAGGAACAGTGGGTGGAGAGGAGACAACTGGAATCATGGCTGGTGCAGACGACTTGGCTAAGGAGGGCTTTTTCCCACTAAGAGGTCTAGGGATGTTCCCATCAACTGAGTGCTGAGCCAGTTGATGGGAAGCAAAGGGAGCACTTGCTGTCCAGCAAGGCTAATGGCACCCATAGCTATGGAGGCCAGTATTCCCAAGGGCACAAATAAACTCCTGGACACCCACCCATCCCCTCCATGAGCACATATCACCAATTCTGCCTCCACCAGCCACAGGCTCCCCAGAGCTGAGCATGCTCAACCAAAGGAAGGACCATCCCCTGCTTGCCCCACACCTTTTCTCCCTTCCCCACAGCCCATCAATGGGCTGATGTGGGAGGCTCTGACCCTTGGTCCTGCATCCTTGCAGGGCAGCTGGATTACACCCCACAGTGCAGCGGCCATGGGAACTTCAGCCTGGAATCCTGCAGCTGCGTGTGCATGGAGGGCTGGGCGGGCAGCAACTGCTCTGAGCCCCACTGCCCCCGGGGCTGCTCCAGCCGCGGTGTCTGCCTGGAGGGTCAGTGCATCTGCGACAATGACTATGGGGGTGAGGACTGCTCCCAGCTCCGTTGCCCCAGCGGCTGTGGCTCCCATGGGCTCTGCGTGGATGGCGAGTGCATCTGTGAGGAGGGTTTCACCGGGGAGGATTGCTCCCAGCTGCGGTGCCCCCATGACTGCTCAGGGAAGGGCTACTGCGTCAATGGCACATGCATCTGCCAGGAGGGCTACGCCGGGGAGGACTGCAGGTGGCTGCACTGCCCCAACGCCTGCAGCGGCCGTGGGGTCTGCCAGGATGGTCTCTGCATCTGCGAGGAAGGCTATGAAGGGCAGGACTGCTCATCAGGTAGTAGGGGCGTGCGCGGGGAGAGCCAGACCCTAATGTATGAGCAAGGGCCTCAAGATGCCCACAGCACTATACGGGCATCATGAAGCCTGGGAGAAAGCCATACTTGGCAAAGCATGTCACATAGAACCTGCTCAGGCCCCACAGTTTGACAGACTCCCTTCTGTCACTGTCCCTTTCCCCAGAGACAGAAGTTTGGGAGGTGAGCAAAAAGACAGTGAAGTTCACCCCAGCACTGGTGGTAAACCCTTGGCGTAAAACCAGTTGCAGTCAAGTTCTTCTCAGCTTCTGCCTTGCTATAGCAGTTAATACAATCATAGATAGCATGTAACCGCCAGCCCAAAGCCCACACACATGTCCCACCAGCAGATCTATGCACCTTTCCCCACAGTGGGGTGAGGATAAGCCACGCACACTCTGATGCTTTCCTTACCTCTGCCCTTCCTATCAGTGGCTCCACCTGAAAACCTGCGAGTGACAGGGATCAGTGACAGCTCCATTGAGCTGACGTGGGACAGCAGCCGGGCAGCCACCGAGTACATCATCTCATACCAGCCGGCATGGCCAGGGGGCACCCAGCTCCAGCAACGAGTGCCTGGAGACTGGAGCAGCATCACCATCACGGAGCTAGAGCCAGGCGTTGCCTACAATGTCAGCATCTACACAGTCATCAGTGATGTCCTGAGCATCCCTGTTACCTCCAAGGTAGTGACCAGTAAGTATGCTACTGCGCTTCTCACTTGGTACTGGATAGCTGGAGGTGATGTTCAAGCTGGTTAGCATTTTCCATAAAAGCCTTCTAGCAGCAGAAACTTGAGCTTTAAAAAAAAAAAAAATCAAATATTTGGTATGCTTTTATCCTCATATATATCTGTATAGAGATATAGGAAAGGGGGAAATGTGTCCATCCTGGGCAGGAGGACTCAGTCCGGATGAAAACCTGAATGAGTAAAAATCAAAGAAAATTTCACCGTCTGACTGAAGCCCCCTGTTCTATGGCCCAAAATATTACACTTATTTCCTCATAGAAAATATTGCAATATATCACAGAAGTCATAGATTCTCCTCCCACTCCTGGGTGGGTTCCCCATGACGAATCCCCTTGACATAGGTGGTAGAGGGGATGCTGCTGTGCATCAGGAGATACATAGTTCTGACAGAGCCATGATGCACAGAGGAAAATGGGAGTAACAATCTGTAATGGCAACCTCCAGAAAGGATCCTTGGAAACCAAAGATACAGAGGACAGTGGGAAAACAAACTATCCAGACACCCCTTTTGCAAGCCCATCATTCTCGCTGTTCACACAGTAATGCAGTGGGATTCTTCAGTGTTCAGCAGCCCAGCCATTTCCCTCTTCCCCCTCCAACCCACCAAGGGCGGGGACAAAGGGGCTCTGGTAACAGCTACCAAAATGTTCCCTGTTTTTGTTGCCTGAATAACAAAATAGCCACAGGGAGCAGGGTGGGGACAGGCTCACCCTCACACCCATTCTGCTCTGCTCACCACCCCTCTGCTCCCTTCCAGACCTTGCCACACCGCAGGGCCTGAAGTTCAAGACCATCACAGAGACGACAGCAGAGGTGCAGTGGGAGCCCTTCTCTTTCCCTTTTGACGGCTGGGAGATCAGCTTCATCCCCAAGGTACTGCCACCACATACATGGCATCACAGGGTACACCTGGTCACCCTAACAGCATTAAGCAAGCAGATCTTAAATTAGCTCCCAATTACACCCCCCTCCAAGAAACCTGACCTCTGTTTGAAATCTATATGCTTCACATCAGACAGCCCCAAATACCTCAACCCACAATTGCCAGCTTGTATTTCTCCAGTAGTCTTTGGTGTCAAGACACACTTGTCCTCAAAGAAATTCCACAATAAAATTGTGAGACAAGCATATAGAATCATAGAATCATAGAATCAAGTAGGTTGGAAAAGACCTTTAAGATCATCAAGTCCAACCTTTACCCACGTCCACCACTAAAGCATGTCACAAAGGGACCCATCTACATATTTTTTGAACACTTCCAAGTACGGTGATACCACCACTGCCCTGGGCAGCCTGTTCCAATGCCTGATCACCCTTTCAGGAAGAAATTTTTCCTAATATCCAATCTAAACCCCACCTAATGAGGACATTATCTCATCCTATCACTCATTACTTGGGACAACAGACTGACCCCCACCTCACTGCAACCTCTATTCAGGTAGTTGTAGAGAGTGATAAGGTTCCCCCTGAGCCTTCTCTTCTTCAGACTAAACAACCCCAGGTCCCTCAGCCGTTCCTCATCAGACTTGTGCTCCAGACCCTTCATGAGCTTTGTTGCCCTTCTCTGGATGTGCTCCAGCACCTCAATGCCTCTCTTGTAGTGAGGGGCCCAGAACTGAACGCAGTATTCAAGATGCAGCCTCAAATATCAAGTACAGTGCCAAGTACTGGGGGATGATCACTGCCCTGACCCTGTTTGCCACATTATTCCTGATATAAATGAATAAACCTTCCAGCCATGCTACCTCTTGCTGTAACCCTCTCTTTATCCCTTCCATCTCCTTTGCCTTGACCCTTCCTCCTCCTTCTCTTCCTCACACCAGCTCTCTGCACGCTAAGTTACCCAAAGCCATCTAGATTGAACTGAGCAGCTGCCGGTTCTCAGACAACAACCATCAGTACCCCTGAGTCCCACACACGTCTAATTCCTGCCATGGAATTTTAATTTTAGTGATGAACAGGTAGAAATTGTGCCAGAAAAGATGAAAGGATGAAAGTGTTGCCCTAAATATCACATATTTTCTATGCATGGCAACAAAAATTGTACATCGTGTTTTATCTGTATTCATAATTTCTACACCATTTAGCCATAAATATAGCTTCAATTGTATATGAAGCCTCTTTACAAGAGCATTCAAGCCCCAACAGTAAAAGAAATGCTGATTAAGAGCTCAATTATGACATTTTCACTTGTATAAAACCCTCGCTGGAGTTGAAGGCAGCTCTGGGCAGCTGAGAACTGCAGAACTTGGCCCCAAAGTTTTAAATGCTCTCAACTGCAAAGTATCATTATACAGCAGGAAGCAAGGGCCCAATTGCTTTAAATAACTCATTCCCTCCTTTCCAAAAAGGCTGGAAGAATCTGGGTGCAATTTCAGGTACAGCCACAAGTAAATTGTTTTGGAAGTCAAAGTTCAGGTACTGCAGGTATAAATCCTAGGATAATTTTAATTCACCATCAGGATAAAAGCCAAAATGATAAGGCAACATCAGGGAAGAGTTTCTGGCAGCAACAAATAGCTATCTTTCAAACATTTCACTGATACTCAGGAATTAAGCTCAACAGCATCCCCCCTGAAGCAGATAAATGGGGATATATCCATTTTATGGTGAGGAATTGCAAGGGTAGAAGCAAACTTCTCCCAGCAGGGTCATCATCATCAATAGGTTTTTCTCAAGCCAGCACAAAAATACAAACCATTGGTCCTCCTTTCTATTTTTAATCTTAAAACTTAAACACACATATTAGGATGTAAAGGAAGAGATAAGGTGCAAAAGGAAGGCTGTTCCTGGATGCAGGTTTTGGAGGCAGGTTCACATTTTCCATAAAAGCCTTGAGCCTTAGGAAAAAAAAAACAAAAACCAAAAACCAACCAACCAAACAAACAAACAAACAAAAAAAAAAAACAACAAACAAAACAACAAAATATTGGGTATATTTTTATCTCAGAGCTCACTGGGCTCTGAAGTGTTTGCATCCATTAGTCAAGCACATGATCCTGCTATGTAAAGGCATAGTTGTGCTCTTGCCTCTCAGCTACCAGAACTGGACTCTGTCAAACCTCCATCACCAACTTTTCTCCTAAAATAAGGCAGGGTGTGCTGTCTCCTTCATTGTCTGGAGACAGTGCTTGCTTAGGTAAATGCCATGCCCCAAATAAACCCAGGAGCTAGGCCCACAGGCTAAAACCAACAAAGTTATAACAGCAGCATCGCAGATAAACTGAACAAGCAAAACTGAGCTTGCTCTGTCTTCCTGAAAACTGGATGAGAGGATGCTTATTTGGTCCCCAGCATCCCTGTGAGGATGCTCACACCTTCCTGCACAGCAGTTCTCCTTCCATGGTGCCTGTGATGCTCTCGTCCCCTGAAAGTGGGTCAGGTGGGGACTGCCTGTCTGCTGCCTGCTCTGGGGATGGGGTGGGAAAAAGATGAAGCAAAGACAGATTTAGAAAAGAAAATTAGGAAAGGTAAGATGGCAATTTATGGCTAGAATGGAAGATTTCCTGTTTAATGAGAAAAGAGGTGAATATGAATTGAGAGCTATGTGCAAAGATTTGTTTAGCATGTTATTAGTGAAGACAGCAGCAAGAAAAGATCGTTTGTCTAAACACTGGCAGGAAAGGTGACATTTGAAGTTGCTTAAAGCCTTGCAGTTTTTCAGAGCAAATCCACAAAGTATAATGATTTTAATAAAGATACTTAAAAAGCAGGGGGTAACAAAATAAAGACCTTACAGTTTCATACCTATATATGAACATATTCTAGCATGTATATATATATACACATTTTTATAAATATGTACTTTTATATATATATATATGTGTATATATATATGTACTTTTACATATATATATATATATATATGTATATATATATATATAAGGCTCCTGGCACCTGAATAGCAGGGAAAAGGAGTCTAGCCTAGGCCTTGGTTTGATTATCTTTTCTCTTCTGGAGGACAGCAGAGACACAGATGGCAAAATATGAGGGGTGAGTGGGAAGGGATGGTTGAGGATTTCTCAGACCAACAACATAGGTGCTTCACATTCAATGGGTGACTTCACCTTAGGTTTCTGCACCTCCATGATGGGATGTGCCAAGGTGAGGATGCAATGTGGAGATGCAGGGCTGGGTGGGGAAGAACGCAACATGGGGGGCACTTCTTCTCCATGCACCAGAACCCCCAGAAGACCTTTTCTTCTTTCCTTTTTTAACACTTTTTTCCACTCCCTGGCAGAATAACGAGGGCAGTGTGATCGCCCAGCTCCCCAGCACCGTCACCACCTTCAACCAGACAGGGCTGAAGCCAGGGGAAGAGTACACCGTCACTGTGGTGGCCCTGAAGGAACAAGCCAGGAGCCCTCCCACCTCCGACAGCGTCTCAACCCGTGAGTGAGCCCAGCCCCAGCAGCACAGCAGTGCTCAGGGCTTGGTCCCCAAAATAAGGTCCCATCAGCGAGAGCAGCCTGGCATTGCATGGGCAGAGATAAAACTAGCACTACCCAACTACCCAGGATACAGGTGCATCACAGCAATGGTTTCTTCATGTGGTATTTTGTCCCTCTCGGCCCCTCCAATCCCCGAGTTGCTGCAAGCACAGAAACGGTGCAAGGTTAATGGGGCTGGGAGCAAAGGGTCAGGTCTGCTTTTATTATATAGCTGGATAAATCGCTCTTCCTCACTAATCTCATATTTTGGAGGCTGGATGCCCCCAAGAAATACCTCCATAAATGCATTGCCTATTTGTGTATTACAGATTAAAACTCCCACCTGCTTTTCTGCCACTAAATGCCTTGTACTCCCACCAATTCAGGCAAATCAGGCAGTAGGGCAGGGAGCCAGGAGCAACAGCACATCCCTTCCTAACCAATTTATTTGGCGGGTCGCTGGTCCATCCATAGGCTAGAGGAAATTCAATTGGGTGTTTTCCTCACTGAAGGAGACGTGGCAATGGGCATTGCTCATTGGGGAGAAGAGGCTCTCCACACCAGATCTGCTGCAGTCTGCCTTGGCAGCCAGGCAGACATCTACCTCTATCCAAGTTGCTGCAAACGAAAACCGCATTCAAATAGCTACTGGAGGGTTATAACGAAGTGATGCTCTCTCCAGGCTGCTAATTTCCAGCAACAATGAGAGCAAAGGGAGGGTCCTTCCACCAGCAGCAGCTTGCTGCAAGTCTGAGCTTCCTCAGCACAGTCCTCTCCTCCCGGGTTGTCTCCGCACTCCGCTCGACATGGCTTAACAGAGACACCTCCTGGTCAAGCCCAAATCTCCTTTTCCCTAGGAAGTCAGCAGAAAATAAGAGAGGCTGGTACTTCAAACTCAGTGGTTGACCTTTGCTGGAAAGCACAGATAGGGTGATAGGCTCCCAGCTCTCTGTTTCATAAAGACATCCCCATGCTGGCATGTCTGCCTTCCTCTGCAGCACCCCCATACCTTTTCCCCTATCATCCTTGTTCTGCCTTAACACTTTGTGCTGGGATCAAGCAGCAAAGGCTGACAGCTAAGTAGAACTTGATGCTACCTAGCATCACCCAGATGATGGGACAACATGAGGAGTTGGAGATTCAAGGTTTGGACAACCTGGTCCTGGCCAAGCTGGACACCCAGCTCCTACCTAAACACCATGCTGCCAAGCTGTCCTACCTTCTCTGTTGGTGTTTTTCCCCCCACACCTCATCCCATGGCCCCCAATTCCCCCATATATCTTTTTCTAACCCTCCTTGGTCCTTCCCACCCCTGCCCACACATAACCTCCCCCAGAACTTCCTACCCTGGGGTGCAGTGTTCAGCACATCCTTCATATATACCGTCATTTTTTAATATATACAGTACATTAGATGTATTTTCATACAGTATAGCCTGAATTACAGAACCAGAGTGGGTTTTTTCACCCACCTTGTGATCATGTAAGTGATAAAATAGGATGCCCAGTAGGCTCTGTGCATCAGCATTGCCATGGTACAGGAATGATGGCCAGGTTTGGCCCATCTGTCCATTTGTGCAATGGTTAGGTCCTGCTGGACTCAAACGTTCTATCACCTGGGCTTAAGATTGTGATTTCCAGGGGTTGAGTGTTGGAGGATGCAGAGGAAGGAAGGGCACAGTTCTCTGCAAAAGAAAGTAGAAATGTCCAAAATGGTGTCCCAGTAGATCCCCACTATGAATTTAGCTAAAACCCTTTGTCTGAGAGGATTTGGAAGACACCCTCCATAGCCCCACACCCAGCTAGTTAGACTTGCCAAAACACTTGCATTTTCTTCTCTCTCCCTGCTGTTAAGACATCAACAGTTTTACAGGCTGATTCCTCAGCTTAATGACAAACCAGGAGCTGGCACAGAAGCAGGAACATTTCTAGAGATGTTCCTCAGTTCTCAATGCTTGGATTAGTCTTTGGCCCCACATTATTTAACACATTGTCAACACCCTTCAAAAGATATAATATCATTGCTGATAAATTTTGCCAGTGATGGAAAAGCTCAGAAAAGAGTAAATTGAGTGAAAGGAGATCATTGATAAAAAGCAGTTTGAATGTCTTGAAGAGCTGGGCACAAGGGAAAACTACATGGTTTTCAATGCATCACAAAGCACAAGCAGTTATCCAGGAGCAAAAAAAGGTGGATCACAGTTAGACACAGGAGGTTTTATCCTAGGAGGTGCCACCTGAAAAAGCCAGAGAGGAATTGTTGCCAATAACCAGCTTGAGAGAAGTGCATTAATTGCATTATAGATGTAATGGGCATCAATGGGAAAGCTGATGGGTTCTGCTCTGGTGTCCATAGCTTGGGAGAGACAACACTGAAGTGAAGAAAAGAGCTGGGAGACTGGAACAAGGGACTAGGAGCCCACCAGAACCAACCCCCCCGAGTACCTTGGGGCTGTGTCTCTTACTTATGCCACCCCAACTGCTAATTCAGACCACTCTGAGGTGGCATTGAAGCATCCCTGAAGCGCAGCATCTCCAAAGCTGCCACCTTTCCCCATCCAACTGTCCCAAAATAACAGGTGCCCATTTTCCCCCTCCTCTGCAGTCATCGATGGACCGACGCAGATCCTGGTGCGGGATGTCTCCGACACAGTGGCCTTTGTGGAGTGGACGCCGCCGCGTGCCAAGGTGGACGCCATCCTGCTGAAGTACGGGCTGGCAGACGGGGAGGGCGGGAGGACCACCTTCCGCCTGCAGCCCCCCCTCAGCCAGTACTCCCTGCAGGCCCTGCGCCCCGGCGCCCGCTACCGCCTCGCTGTCAGCGCCCTCCGGGGTGCCAATGAGAGCCAGCCAGCCCTCGCCCAGTTCACCACAGGTAGCTAACTAGCTTCGGTGGGAGAACTGGCATGAATTTCAAAGCCACCAGCAAGCATGAGCAGATGGCTTGCTGTGCTCTGCAGATAAGCTGTCCTGCAACGAGCATGGTGTCGTTTTGCATATCTGGAGCTGAACTGAGGCGTTTTTATGTCTGGGATTTAGTGGTACCTGGTTCTCCCACAGCCCAAGTGAGCTGGGGTTTAATCCGGAGTACTGGAAGGAAGCAGATCAATGGAAACATGATGGTTAAGGTGCAGGTCTGAATGGAGATGCCTGAATGCAGGTGCCTTGCACCCTGTCACAGTCCCACTGAAGAGCAAGGCAGAGTAAAGGATTCAGCTCACCTTAAAACACATACCCTAAAACCACTCTCTGACACTCCTCCACTAGTGCCTACATTTCTGTTTTGTCCCTGAACCTCCAGATCGTCTTCATGCCCTGTGA
The DNA here is from genome assembly GCF_033815535.1 of Pezoporus flaviventris. Lineage (NCBI taxonomy): Eukaryota > Metazoa > Chordata > Aves > Psittaciformes > Psittacidae > Pezoporus > Pezoporus flaviventris. The sequence continues at coordinate 19,961,015 of NW_026892561.1, forward strand.
CCCACAGGGACTCTAACATGGTCCCTAGGGCTGCCCAGGTGATCCCGGATACCAGCAACCAGGCAGATGACTGAGTAACACACATTTAGAAGACAGCCCCTGACCAAACCCCTCTTTGTCCACATCCTGCTGCACCATCAAAGCTGAACCTGCTGCTGTCTAGGACACATTCCCTGTTCAGGCCCACACCTTAGCTTGAACCCAAAGCTAAAATTTGAAAATCCCACAGTTTATGCCCTTAATGGCATACATAGAGAAACACGCAATTCTCAAAAGCACCAAAACAGGAAGCACAGGTCTGAATTCAAGGCAATGCCCACTCCCATTCAGCATTGAGAGCCAAGGCAGATTCCTTGCCCAAGGAACTGGCGGCTAAAAGCAGCCGAGACAGAATGTGGTTATCTTATTTATCCTCTGAATACCCTAAATGGTCGGTAAAACTTTAATTAATGTTAAGCCTGCAGATAGCTAACAGGTTTAATTTACCGTGCCATAAAGGAGGAGGTAAAGTGCGTATTTCACTGTGGTTTATGGTATATAAATTACTTGTCATGTACGTTACTGGTGGCTACCAGGCTCCTACTACAATAACTGCAGTCTGTGAATTGTGTGGGTACATATCTCTACAGGTAAGTATTTCAGATGAGATGTTCACCCTGACTGATTTGCTGAGTTGGCCTTCTTTGTTTTATTTCTAAAAGGCAACATAAAAAAATTCCCCCCTCTAAACTCAGGTCCCTCAAGGACCAGTAATCACCCCCTATCTGCTGTCACCAACCTGTCACTCACTTAAGAAGGTTATCATGTAAATCAGAGCAGATGTGGTGCACAGCCTCAGCAACATTAATAAACAAACCCTGTGGGAGTGCCTGAGCCTGTAAAGATGCTCAAGGTTCTCCTAAGAGCAGTTCAGGCCAACGCATCACTGCTACAGAACCCTTATTTTCTTATGCATGCTGCCTCAGTTTCCCTTATTCTAGTGTAGGGGGAAAACACTCTTCCTTTTCAAATTACATGCCACTAGCTCCTGAAGCAACTTACTGAGGGATGCTGTGAATGCCCCAGCACTTACATTAGTCTCATAGGAGGTATCTCCCAGTCTGTGCTGAGCGGGAGGTGAGAGCAGATCCCCCAGCCCCTTCTGCACTGACATACCCTGGGGAAGTGGGACTGTAAGAGGGGCCTCACGGACATCACACATGAGTACCCCTAAACTTCCATTTAGCTATGCCAAGGCTATGGGGTGCGTTCCCAGTGCCCAGCATTGAGATGGTTCCTCTCTCCCTTGTGTTGCACAGAGATCGATGCACCCAAGAACCTGAGAGTGGGCTTGCGGACCCCTGCCAGCCTCGAGCTCACCTGGGACAACAGCGAGGCTGACGCACACAGCTACAGGGTGGTCTACAGCACCCTGGCTGGGGAGCACTACCATGAAGTCCTGGTGCCACGTGACACTGGTCCCACCACCCGGGCCACCCTCACAGGTATGCGTGCACCCATGTGCCTGTCCTTCCCCTCCCGATTCTTTCTAGCAGGTAGGGCAGCAGAGAGCCCAATGCTTAGTCACCCTTATGTGGCATATATTTGAAGCTGTTTTGGAGTTTGTTAGCTATAAGGAGAAGGTTTTCCTTAGGCTGAAGCTCATTTTCCCCTTTGTGGATCTGGATTTGAGCACTGGTTATCCATGAGCTGAGCAATGCACCTCCAAGTGATGTACCTTTCAGTGATGCACAAGAATCAGGGGTCTGTCAGGTGCTAAATAGGGCTGGCAGGAAGCAAAGCGAGAAATGGGGAGAGGAAGCCTTTTTACGCTCATCTAGAGGAAAATATTTCACCCTTCTGTTTTTTCCTTGCTGGGAAAGAGCCACAGGCATAATGCCCCATAGGTAGTGATGGGAAGCCAGGCTGCCTGAGTTTCTTACCTTTTTCCAAATCAGGCACAAAGCAGACACCAATCCAGGGGTGCTGTTTTTGAGCAAGTCCTTCAAGCCAGCACAGGGGGTGCCACCAGGGGCTGCAAATACCACCCATCTCCTACTGCAAGGAAAGTCCCAAACACATTGCAGCACCATGTGAGATCTGGTTTCCTCCTTTTCAACTACAACTGTTTGCCTGCTGGATTTGGTGCTCCAGTGGCTATTTTGAACAAAAAAAAAAGACTTACTTACCCACATAGAGAAAAGATCACTCCTTCGAGTTGAAGCTCTTCAGTATGGCAGGACACCAGGTTCTTTCACTTTGACTTTCTGCCCTCCTGGGAACTCCCCAGCCCAGCATCTCTGCCATACAGAACTATAGGAGAAAGTTCAGTGCGAAAGTCAAATGCGAAGTTACAGGCACAGCGGCACTGAGTCATGAGAAAGGCTGGAGGGCAGGAAAGCAATTAGAGCAGTTAGCTTGAAAAATGTGGTATGAGGAAAAAAGAAAATGTTAGGGGTAGTTTCTGCTGCATTTGTGATGAGGACGTGCAAGGAGAAGTGAAATTAAAACAGAGACACAGTACTAGTTGCCTGCTAGCTTTCCTCTAGGTCATTTACTGCATTTCTAGGTGAGGAGGAGTACTAAAAATGGGCCAAATCCCCCTCCTTGGGGCAGAGGTGCAATACTACCCCAGTGACCCAAACTGCAATGACAGCGAAGGCAGAGCCTGAGCTTGCCTTGGAGGACGTGACAATCTGAAGGCTCTCGTTTTTCTCAATCAAAATAAAAAAAAAAGCCAAGTCTTTGCCAGGCTCAGGCAAAGCTACAAGAACACCTCCCCCCCTCTTTCCCAAGCAAGCTCCAGAGATGCAGAGGCTTAAGTTGATAGCAGTGAGCAATTTTTATATAGTGCTTCCATCATCACCTAAGTGCATTGCTTCTAGTTCCCACAGTACCATGTAATAAACATTTTTTTTTTTAATCTAATCATAGCAGAAAATAACAAAAAAACCCAAAACATTCTGGTGGCAAAAATAAATATATAAATTATAATTAAAAAAAAAGCCAGGATAGCCATGTTGTGGGTGGCACACGGGCATCTCCCATAGATCTATTACCCATGTGGTAGTCCTGCCCACCGAAGCCTTGTTGCACGTGGTACAAAGCCTGTTGGGGTGGGTTTCCTGGGGCCTGGTGGGATCAATGGCACAAAAGCAACAGCGATTCCTTCAGCTGCCTTTATCTGCCTTCAGGAAAAGCGGTGAGGAACAGCGCTGAGCAGAGCTCATCAAAAGATTTAAGCTTAAAAATACAGCAAGCCTTGCCCTGCCACATGTCTCTTCAAAATCAGCATTTGCACAGAAATATCCATAATTTTGCTCTACCCAGAAGAGCTGGGAAAGAAAAGGCATCATTTTATATGCTCTTGCTCATCTTGTCCTTCTCTCAGGCTCTTCTCGTTTCCAGGATACTTCTGACACTTACTGGGCAGGGGCACAGGGGTCCATCTGCCCCCTGGCACCAAGACTCCTTTGTAGCAAGAGGAGAGGAGTAGGGAGTGGGGATTTCCCTCTCTCCTGGCCTCTCTGGGAAGGTTTTGGTGGTTTCAGGGCATACTGCCTCTGGGCAAGGCAGTGTGAGGCCAGGCTGGAGGGTTTATGGCTTTCTCTAACCACATGGGAAAGATCATTAAATGCAGGAAAGGGGGGATAAAGCCACCAGCAGGTAAGCAGAAGTGATAGGCAGAGGCAGGAGATGTTCCATGGAGATAAAACAGTGATCAGCAAGGGGTGCACAGGAAAGGAGCTGGGTGAGCTCAATTCCTATGTCCCTTGAGCAAGGCACAGCAGGATATATCCACCCCAAGGATCGGCACTTGATTCAGCTCCCAGAAAGACTGCGCCTTTCCTAATTAATCTGCATTTCATTTACTCTGCATAATCTATTTCTCTTCAAGACACCAGCCCTGTGACAATATTTGATGTTGATTCACTTTGGAAACAAATATAGCTACTTTATCGTTCCCATCTCAGCTCACACACACACAATTTCTGCCTTGATGCCAGCAATTACAGCAGACCTCAGCAACAACTTTTAAAAACTGCCTATTTCTGAGCTAGCATAATCTGAATTCCCTGTTCAAAGGCATTCACAGTGTTTATTAAAAAGGCTCTGCTCTTCTGCAATATGCGGAGAAACTCCTGACCTGTGGGAGGGCTGCTAACCCCAGGAAATGCTCAGGAGGGTGTCCCCCCAGCCACGGGAGGTGGGGGGGGCATCACACTGAAGGTGGTGCTATCATGCACCTTCTTTTCCTTTGCATGCCCCCATTAGATCTGGTGCCAGGGACAGAGTACGGCATCGGGATTTCAGCCGTGATGGACAGCCAGCAGAGCGTGCCAGCAACCATGAATGCCAGAACAGGTGAGCTTGGCCCCATTGCATGCCCCAAGCACAGCTGGGGCTTAGATATCCCCGTGGCACGGTCCATGCATGGAGATCAAAGTCGACACCAACCCTCTCCCACAGAACTTGACAGCCCCCAGGATCTCCTGGTGATAGCGTCCACTGAGACATCCATCTCACTGGCCTGGACCAAAGCCACAGGTCCCATTGACCACTACCGCATCACCTTCACCCCTGCCTCGGGGATGGCCTCTGAAGTGACAGTGCCCCAGGATCAGTCACAGTTCACCCTCTCGGAGCTGGAGCCTGGGACAGAATACACCATCTCCATCATTGCTGAGAGGGGACGCCAGCAGAGCCTGGAGGCAACTGTGGATGCCTTCACAGGTAGAGAGAAACAAGTTGGGATGGGGCCAAGGGCACAGACCACCACCCCATGGTGGCACTTCCACCAGCCCACTGCTGAAACTCTTGAGATGGCAATGGGGATGAGAGCTGGAGGGAAAGCTTCTACATGGGAGAGGTGCACTGACCTCAGAGAGGGGATGGACCTATCAGTATGGGGACACTGTTCCCTTCATCAGAACACCAACTAGATTTGCTTGGCTGGAGGCTTCCAGAAGGACAAAGCAGGGTTGGGGGAATAGCCAGCCCATGCTGTCCTCTGTGGTCAGGGTGGCCTGGGTGTCCATAAGAAAGAGAAATGAAGTCTTGAGAGACCTCACAAGAACCTATGTGGGAAAAGCCTGCAGCCGAGAAGCCTAGACAACACATACCATCTGTAGTGGGAACAGCCCCATCACCCAGCATGTTTGCAGGCAGAGCTGAGAAAAGCACCATTTTCCACCTCCAGGTTCTGCCTCTTCATCCCATCACAGTTTCAGATCAATGGAGAGCCCAGAGCTCCAGCTTTGCTACCTCTGTTGGTTATTTCCCATACAAGAGCTGGGGAGAAGAGGGAGTCCAGGGTGTGCACACAGTTGGGGTTCCATCTTCCTTCTCCATTTTGCAGGGGTCCGGCCCATCACACAACTCCACTTCTCTCAGCTGACATCCTCCAGTGTGAATGTCACATGGAGTGACCCATCCCCACCAGCAGACCGCCTCATCCTCACCTACAGCCCCCGGGACAAGGAGGAGGCACAGCAGGTCACACTTGACGGCACCCGCAGGCATGCCAGCCTGATGGGCTTGCAGCCATCCACCGAGTACCTGGTGTCACTGGTGGCCATGCATGGCACCATCAGCTCTGAGCCTGTTGTGGGCTCCATCACGACAGGTACCATGAGACCCCACACAACAGGCATGGGACCCCACTGGGAGGGCAGGCAGGGGAATAGGGAGCAGACCTGCCTCCCACAGCTTTGTTTTTCTTCTCCATCTCACCAGGGATCGATGCACCGAAGGACCTCAGAGTGGGAAATGTCACCCAGGAGTCCATGAAGATCTACTGGAGCCCTCCCATTGCTGCCTTCGACCACTATAGAATATCCTACCGTGCTGCTGAAGGTAATGGTTCAGACACCTCTTGCTCATGCTCTGAACTTGTAGCTGCCAACCGTCTTTTTTTCTGCTCACACAAGCAAGCTGCCAGGTCATCCTCACCCAAGGCAGCATTCCACTGCCCTGGGTAAAGCCACCAGTAGCTGGGAGTACCAAGAGGCTGCAGGGACAGAGGACAGTGTCTGGGAGGAGGAAGGGAAGGGACCACTGTAGCTAAGGGCCAGCTCAGCCCAGAGGGGCAGAGGGAGTGGCCCCTTGCAATGTTCCCTCCTAGGGAATGGCTCATTATTCCCCAGCTCATCTCCCTTGGCCCCAGTTTTGCCTATGATGTTGTTGAAAAGGCCAAGCCAGAAGAGTGATGGGCAAGCAGGCATGCACCTGCAGGCACAAGACCCAATTACCCCATTATCAGCCCTAGAGAGGGCTTGAGCCATTGCCCTCCTCTCCCAAGCCCCTCTTGTACCCCAGGGACAGGGCCTGATGTCAAAGCTCTTGTCTCCATCCCCACAGGGAGGACAGACAGCACTGCAATCACCAGTGATGCCACCGAGTACACGCTTCGCCAGCTGCAGCCTGCGACCAAGTATGAGATCGGGGTGAAGAGCGTGCGGGGCAGGGAGGAGAGCGAGGTGGCCTCCATCACTGTGCATACAGGTGGGAAGGAGCTCCTGGTGGGAAGCATCAATCAAACAGTGCTGGGTCCAGCTCCGAGCAGGCCCTGTTTGCACTAGCAATCAGGCAGCTGAGAGCAAGCTGGACCTCACACCAGCCTGATGTGAGCTTGAGATGATAAGCAAGGCTCACGAGGGGCCAGTGTGGACTTCTGAAGTACGGCTAAGCAAAGCTTTCCCCGAATATGCATGGGTAGTCACGGAGTGGCGTGACAAATCTATGTACTGGGCATGGGGAAGCCAGAGATATGATATTAAGCAACCACAACAACCTTACCTAAAGGGAGTACGGACTTCCAGAAATAATCTGTGGGGAAACCCTGACACAAACAGCATCTGCTGCAAGAATAAAACCTTCTGCTATTCCCAGTCTCCTCAAAACCAAGGGGAAAAAAACCCAACCCTAACATCCCAGGCTGTGCCTCAGGAAAACAGTGGAAGAGCCTTCAAGTATCAGAATAGCACAAGCTGTGACATCTCTGCTCTATAGCTAGAGCAGCGATAACTCATCTACAGGCAGATGTGTCTGGGCAGCAAGGCAGGACCACAAGCAATGGGCCACAAGAAGCTCTTCCAGTTCATAGCCCAAGCTGTTAATATCTCTGACACTTTGAATCTGTCCCCCATGCAGCCATGGATATCCCCTTGGGGGTCACAGCCACCAACATCACCCCCACTGAGGCACTGCTCCAGTGGAACCCACCATTGTCGGAGGTGGAGAGCTATGTCCTCGTCCTCACCCGCCACACAGGTACGCTGGGGCTCCGTTTCAGCTCACCTTTATCTCTTCTCTTTGGGAGGGCAGCAGCTGGTGTGCAGCAGGGCTGTACCCCATCCCTAGACACCAGCTCCTCCCTTGCAGGTCCCATGGCAGGTGCTTTCCACTGCCCCGCACCAAGCCTCTGAGCATAGCAGTCCACACATCAGGGGACTGGGACCCTCCCACTTTGCTGACTGGCCCACCAGCAGCAGCCCAGGGGCAAGCAAGTACCCATCCCACAGAAACCCACATCTGAAGGGAAATCAGGCAAATACAAGGATTGGGAAAAACAAGATCATCCTTCTGGCTGAATGCCACCATTACAGCTCAGTTGCTGTACAGTAGTTCATGGTGTTTCAGCAGTAGAAGGGCTTTTGTTTGCAAAGTCATAGACACACTTTGGAGAATCACCTGGAACATCTACCCTAACATATCTCTTTTGGCTTACAGTTGCAGGAGAAACAATTCTCGTGGATGGAGTCAACCAGGAGTACCAGCTGACCAACCTCCTACCCAGTACCACCTATACAGTCTCTATGTATGCCACCCATGGGCCTCTCACCAGCCAGACTGTCAGCACCAGCTTCACAACTCGTACGTAGAACCGCTGCCTGTTACGTGCTCTCAGCCATTCCCCAGGAAAAGCAGCCAGCAAGGCTGAGCCAAAGCTCTTGTCACATACATGTTTGTGCAGAAATAACTACAATCCAAAAGGACACCCAAATACCAGTTTGGGGCACAACAGCAAGCATCACCCATCATTTCCACTCTCTCAACATCCAGCCACCCCTTTTTTGATTTCCCCTGGATGTGGTTTCCCAAGAAGATCCCTGACAAGGTCTTTTTCTTGACCACGGCCATAGTCCAGAAGAGCACTACAACCCATTTTGTTTACAAGAAGCTTGACAGGCCCACAGAACATGAATTTCAGACCCATTACCCTTCAGAGAGCATGCAGATAGAGGAAGACTTTAAGAGGGTTTCTAGAGGCTGGGGGTCGTGATGAGGTCTGGAAACTGAGAGTGAGGATGGACTCTGGGCTGTAGCTTAGGGTTTCAAGGTTGAATTTCAAGTGCACTGAGTTGGGATGCAGGGCTGGGGTGGTTGTATGTGAGAACTTGCACTTCCCTGGGTCTCTATCCATCCTCACAGTTTTGGATCCTCCAACAAATCTGACTGCCAGCGAAGTCACACGACGAAGTGCCCTGCTTTCCTGGGTGCCTCCCGTGGGAGAGATGGAGAACTACATCATGACCTACAGATCCACGGATGGCAGCTGGAAGGTGAGTGACTCCTCACAAAGAAAGAGGGTTATTAAATCAGGGAATAACATAATTGCAAAGAAATTAGCAAGGGAAACCTAACAAAGCAAAAGAATGATCATCACTAGGTCAGGGAGAGACCAGAAGGGCAGACTCTACATTCTGCATAAGCAATATTTTAAATGAACAATTGGAAAAAGCAGGAAAAGTTTGCCTAGGGCCAAATATGCACACCTGCAGGTCTGGGCAAAGAGGGAATACCTGCAAAGTTTGCAGAAACAGGGGAAATTCACAACTTGTGAAAGTCGAGCAAGCTGAGGCAGGAGAAAATTATCCCACAAACAGAGATGCTAAAAATGCTGTTTGCCCTTCTTGCAGAAAGGCTAGATAGGTACAGACAGCTAATTAATCCTGCAATACGATATATCTGATTATTTAATGAGCATGTCCATATCTACCTGCCTGGAAGAGCTGCTACAAACACTATCAGAAATACGTCACCACAAACGGTCTCATTTCCTTTGCTGGTGTGACTGGCTTGCAGTGGCCAGAGGATAATAGCTTTGCAGAAGGGGTTCAATAATCTCTGTGACATTGGCTGACAACCAGAAAAATTAATGTGACAGGAACTGACGGAGTCAAAACCAGCTGATAACCAGGTTTGGCCAGCTCTACTTCTTGCAATGCTTGGGTAATCAGTCATGCTCTGTCTTAAGGGCACGCAGATCCCAACAGAGCTGGTAAACAGAGCACACAGACTGCAAACATTCAAGTCTCCTGTGACCAAACCAGCTAGCTTTCTCCTACTAAAACTATTCCAAAAAGCTGAGTATATTCCTTGACCTCACACTGATTTAGTTCAGGGTGCAAGCAGTGATGAAACAGGACACCACAGGACACCACTGGACACCACTGGACACCACTGGACAGGCACTAAGGGCTGCAGTAGTTTGTGGCTTCCCTTCCCTCCTCACTTGCTCTTTAGGCTCCCCATCGCTTTTCTCATCTGTTGCTCTTGGTGTCTACCTCCTTCTGGGACCCATGTACAGGAGCTGATTGTGGATGCTGAGGATACATGGATCCGCCTGGAGGGGCTTTCTGAGACCACAGAGTACACTGTGCGCCTGCAAGCTGCCCAAAATGCCATGAGGAGTGGCTTCATCTCCACCACCTTCACAACAGGTGAGAACTCACATCGCATCCTCTCAGCCAAGTGGGGCTTAGTCCCCATATCATGCTGGTAGACATGGACTGCTTCTAAGGGTTTTTCATCCTCAGGCAGCATTTCACCGTGATACACAGAGAGGTACATTCATCGCCATGATGCACAGTGCTGCTATGCTACAAAAAGTTAATGTCTGAAGGATCTGTAATAGAAACACAAGACTCAGCTGAAGGCAGAGATTTGAGCTTCAAACCAGGCACCCTGTACCAGACCCTTTGCCTTGCCCTGGGCCCTCCTCACACCTGTAAGCAAAAGAAGGAAGGACACACCACAAAAGTTAACAACACGTTTCAGCAGTGCTCTTGAAGTGACTGAGGAGAGACCCAGCTGGTGTCTCCAAGCTGTGGACATGGTCTGATCTTTCACAGATATCATAGAATCATAGAATAATTTGGTTTGGAAAGGACCTTCAAAGGTCATTTGGCCCAACCCCCTTGCAATGAGCAGGAACTTCTTCAACTAGATTAGATTGCTCAGAGCCTGGTTCAATCTGACCCTGAATATTTCCAGGGATGAGATATCCCTGGAAATATCAAGCAAGTGCATCTCCACCACCATAAGTGGAGTCATAGCAGAGCCAACACATCTGCATAAGTGTGGTCCCACTGATGTTATTTGACTGCATTATTCCACCCACTTCTAATTCTAGAGAAGTCATGATCCACTAAGGTAATGGGGGGAACAGTTTCCTTTCCAAATCAAAGAGTGGGCATTCACCACACCACAACCCTCACAGACATAGTGCTTACACTTGAAAGAATGAAGCTTGCATGAAAATGTCACCTTTACCCCTACCCTTTGCAACTGTTCACATTAGAAACCATGCAAAGCATATCATCCCTCACCGTCTTTGAAAAGGTTTGCTAGGCCAGGACACTTAACAGACAGAATGCATTTTGTTCAGGGCTGAATCCAATTACATTTCTCATGGGCTTTAAAAGCACTAAGAAGCCTATAGATGGTGTCCCCAAAATTCATCCTATCTGTACTGCCAGTTCAATTAAGAGAGTTTTCTTTGAACCTGCTGAAGATACACTTCCCTATCCCAGTTACATCCAAAGGTCCCTTCACCTGCTTTTAAGAGATAATAGAAACGATGTACATCAACAACAACAAAAAAAGGCTCTTCTCTAATGCATCTACAGATCAAGCTTTCCTGTTATTCTTGTCTTTTACATGGGCACATAATGGCAGTGAAATTCAGACAGGTGATGGGAAAATGCATATAATCTTTGAGGCTGTTCCGGAATCAAGGATGAAGCTGCATGGGGCTGGCTTCTCAGATGGGATAAAGCAGCAGAAACCCACTCACATCAGGCAAGGAGAGCACTGTTTCCATTGAACAGAAATGTCTGACCTAAGCAGTGTTAGAGATACCATTGACAGCTGATGCAGCATCCAAATACAGGTTTAATTTCCTTTTAAGATTAAGATAGGCATCAGCAAGACACCAGTTTCTCCCCACTTTCCCATATATCCATGAGGCAGAAGCACTCAGGAACAATCACCAAGGCAATGAGATCAATTGACAGCATCCCTCAGCAAAGAATCAGGGTCTGGGATTCACTTTTCTATGGCAGTGTATCAGGGCACCTTGCAGGGAATATGGGATTGTCTTTGAGAAGACAAACAAAAAAAACAAAACCAAACCAACACACCCCCCTCACCCCCCCACCCCCAAAAAAATACAAACCACCACAAAAATAATTGAAAAAAAAGCTTAATTTAAATTGTTTTGCTTCTTTCTGCTCACAATACACATCCTGGAGTTCTTCCATTCCTTCTGACATATTAATAGCTTGCCCTCTTTGTTCCATGTTTGCATAAGGTTCTCAGGGAATTGTATACAAATGGGACAAAAGGAAGAAACAGATACAGTATTTATAATTTATAGTGGTTTGAAATTTCTTTCAAGGTCTCCTTGGCTCTTAAAGATATGAATATAAATTAAGAAACAAGTAATCTCCACAAGAGCTCAAGGGAGCCTGAAGTGGTTGTCTTTGAAGCAGTTTTCATTGCTGGATATTATAAAATGCAAATGCTGTCTCACCAGACCTTGTGCTACGGACTGCAGAGATGGTAAAAAATAAGGGACCTTCCACATTTGGACAAAGCAATGACCTTAAAGTCTTCAGGTGGTAAAGGTAGGGGGAATGCACTCAGATGGGAAATAACAGACAAGGGTCTGTATCCTAGTCCTACGTGGTATCACGCAGTTGTGACAGATGCACACAGCGCATCATTCACACCTCAATGTATAACCAAGACAGCCTTGAAAGCCACATCTATATTGCTAGCCCTGCACTCATTTACTCCATCATCCATACACACCAACAGCAAAGAAAATTACGTATTTCCCCCTTTTGCATTAAATGTGAAAAAAATGAACACAGAGTTGACATCCCAATACTGCTGGGGTCTTGCAGTTAAGACTGTCTTAAACTCTGATCCCCAAATGAGATGTTTCTTCACTAGAGGACACCTGGAGCATAGCCACAAATGCCAAGCTGCCCATCTCCAGCATCTTGCACAGCCTAATTCCTGCTCAGTTTGCAAGTAACAATTAGCCCAGCTCAAGCCCACCATAATTTTCAAAAGCACGGATCAGAAAAATTCCCCTGGAATCAGTAAAGTCATAAATCTTGTTTGGAGTTGGCAATCCTGAGGGGAAAACAGATTTCAGTATTTTCACAGCTGTCTAAATAAGCAGTTGCCAGCTTCAATTCCAGGGTTTCAGGCACAGTGCAGAAAGATGCTCCAAGAATTGACATCCTTCATCATTTGTAGTGATGTTACCATGCACCTTCCCAATATAGGGCATATTGGAAAAAAATTCAGATATGCACACATTCCTTTTTTACACTAAATTGTCTGATGTTGTTGGCAGATGTGAAGTCCCACCACCTTGCAGAATAACTTGGGATGCAGAGGCCGAGTTAGATCTTTCATGGATCATAACTAGCAGGGCCCAAGCCATGTCAAAAGGGTGTTGCTCCACTTAAATTTTGCTTCTTTTTTTTTCAATCTTGCAGGTGGCCGTGTCTTTGCTAACCCTCAGGATTGTGCCCAGCACCTGATGAACGGAGACACACTGAGTGGTGTGTACACCATCTCCATCAATGGGGAGCTCAGCCAGCGAGTTCAGGTGTACTGTGACATGACCACTGATGGAGGTGGATGGATTGTGAGTAGCCTTGCAGTTGTCCTACACATTGTACCCATCACAAAGTAACCAAGCCCCATCCTACCGGCACAGCCAAGCACCACACTGCGTGGGAATGACAGCAGGCTTAATATCACACGCTTCATTTCCCACGACATAAGGAATGGCCCACGCTCCAGTAATAATAGTTACTCTTGGAGAAATGCCCTTTGATTTATTTGACATGTTTGCAGTGCTTCTGGAGAGCACAATCTGAGAGTGAAGCTGATTTATTGTTCTAGAAATGAAATTAATGGCCGGTAGCTTTCACAGGGAATGATTCACACTGCCTGCAGTAGAAGGGTGTCAGGCATCACCCCAATTGAGTCCGCACAGAGCATTTTAGAAGCAAATGCTTGTTTGGCTTTCAAATTGCACAAAAACTGCTTGTCTTGACATAGATGGACTGACAGCATAAGTAAATAGTGCTCTGGTGCTTTGATTTTATTCATCTCAAATGCTTATTTACATGCACTACACAAAACTGCACTAGATGTATAGCCAAAACAAAAAAAAAAAAAAAGGGCTTTCTCAAATGCTGATTTCTAGCATGGATGTTATTTTAGCCAGCAAATTTTCCTCCATATCACTCTGCATCAGTGCATCCCCTTGAATATCACAGAAAGAGCCAGCTGAAAGCAGAATCATGAAACCAGAAGCACCATGCTTTGCACAGAGCAGAAAGCTTGAAGGCTGATTCCTTCCTATTATAACATTGATTTGCCTTGAATATCATCTAACATCTCTTCAGTTTCTCCGTCTGCACATGAATTAACTGCATAGCTACAATGAACCCTAACTGTATTGGCATTGCAATTTTCTCCCCTGAAAGGCGCAACAGAAGGACAAAGTATTGTCTTTATTTTGTGCGTCCAAAGCCTGGTGAAGGTGTCCCTCCTCTCCTTCACACTGTTCTTCCCCTGGCTTTCCTCCACTGCAGGTCTTCCAGAGGCGGCAGAATGGGCTGACGGATTTCTTCCGGAAATGGGCAGATTACCGGGTTGGTTTTGGAAACCTGGAAGATGAGTTTTGGCTGGGTATGACCTTTACCAGCTGTCTTTTATTGACACATCAAACCTGAGATCCCTGTGCACCATGCTGCTCACCCATATTGGCTCCCTGCCTTTCATCCCACTCGTCTATGCTCTTCCTTAGAGTTTTCCTTCCATTCATTCCCTCTCGTTCACATTAGAAAGTCACTCATAGGCACACCACTTAACAGTGCATTTTTAAGGCCAGCAGCTCCCTAATTTGCTTCTCTAGGAGAGAAGGGGGGATGCTGTGAGTTTTCATGGACCAAAACCCATCATCCTCCTTCAGATGACTACAGGTTGCATTGGTGGCATCCGTGGCTCATGGACCTCACCTAGCCTTAGCCAGCAAACCAGTTGCCTAGAGAACGTAGGAAAGGCATGACTGGGATACCCAGCACATCTCTGAAATGGAGTGTGCTCTCCCAAAGCCCAAGCATGAGCCAAGGCCAGCTCTGCAGCATAAACACACTCTGCCTTATATGGGAGTTAAACAGCAATATGAGAAGCACCAGGGCTCCACAGCTGAATGCCCCCAGCTTCAGCAGCGTGTAGAAAGCTGAACCTAGACCTTGAACCCAATTCTCATAGCCATGGGGAGGTGAAGCTTGAGTGGGGACAGAGAGCTCAGACCCCACCATTGCCAAGAAAGGCAAAGACTTAACCAGAAGTGCTGTTGATCTTTGGCTACTTTCCATGTTCTCATTTCCCAGAGCTGTTTTATTTGCCTAGAGTTTTGTTTGCTCATGGAATAGATCCAGGAACCAGGTCTTACTGGGTGTCTCACTGCTTGTCTCACCAGGTTTGGACAACATCCACAAGATCACGTCCCAAGGGCGCTATGAGTTGCGCATAGACATGAGGGACGGCCAGGAGGCAGCATATGCCTACTACGACAAGTTCTCCATTGGGGACTCCAGGAGCCTGTACAAGCTGCGAATTGGGGACTACAATGGCACTTCAGGTACAACCTTATTGCTACCACATAGCAGGTGAATCCTGCAACTGGTGGGTCTGAAACTGTAAAGAAAATCCCAACACCAAATGTTATTTTTCTGGAGCAACAAGACACAAACTAACAGCCCTTTCTGGCTTCCTGCAGTCCATCATGTAAACCAGGCTGATAAATCACACTAAGGACACGGAATTTTCCATTGGGGATTAGATATTTAATATCAGAGGCATTGCTGTTCAACTAAACAGGTCAGTCGTCAGAGGTGTCATCTTGCTTGGCAATAACTGCAGCTCGCTATTGATGCCATGCTGGAGGGTGTATTTATTGCCTTCTCTCAGCAATGGAAAAAATCTGAAATCCTCTGCATCATTTCCTCATGCAGGGGCCGAACACTGGCTAGTTTTGCAAGGACACTGTCACACCTGCAGTGCTAGGCTTTGCCAACCAGAAAACAGTGGGTGATGGGTGATTGATGGAGTGAGGGTACAGTCGTTTCCTCCCCAAGTAGGAGAGAGGGGTACAGCTTCAGCCCCTTTAACTGGGATACACATGCCCACTGCAAGCCTCCATGATCCAGATAAAACTTCACCATGTACTTCATGTACTTAACAAGGAAACCCATACCATATAAAATGTAGGAATTTTGGTCTACAATACCTGGTAGTTGTCACTGGAAGAGAAGTGACAGAGATCTTGGTTGCATGCAACACAGCACTTGCTCTGACCTTAAGTCCCAGGGCAAAAGTCAGCCAACCTGTTGCCAAAAATGCCAATAACAGTGCTGCAGACATCAGTGCCTTCCCTTCCCTATGCAAGCTCTTCTTCTAACTGTCCAAGCAAGGAGCTTCTACTCCACATTGAGCAAAGGGAGCCAAGACTTGCCATATGGTTCATTGATGAGAGGTTTCCTAGCATACCTCTTGGCAGCTGGACTGCACACACCTAGCATGGATCCACTTCATATTTTCTTAGCGACCACCAAGGAGCATATTAAGAATGCCTCCTGTAACTACATCACTCAATTGTAACAATGACCATATTTCACTTCAGCTCTTCTTTCACCCCAAAACAGCTCTCTTATTCCTTAGTAAGGAGGTGAGATGAGGCTGGTGTGTTTGGTGTAAAACATCACACGTCTTCCAAAAGCCTCTTCTCCTTATGCAAAGAGAGAAAAGAATGCCAAGCATCTTGGTTCAAGAGACAAATTCTTGATCTCCTTCAGGAGAAAAATTTCCTCGGGCTAACAGGAGGCAAGGAGACTGAAAGCATCTTGAAGTAGAGACAGGTTTCAGGGAATCAGGGATGCCCAAATCTAGGTTTTAATTCAGTTCTGAAGCACTGAAATTCAGATTCAAACCCATATGGCATTTTATCTTCCAAGCCCAAGCACCATCTAAGATTTGCTATGGACTGTACTGATCCTAAACCGACAGCAGAGGACCTCAGATGAACAACTGTGAGCAATTCCAGTTAATATTATTCAAGACCATCAACTGCTTGAGCTGTTGATTGGGAGGCTGCCACAGATAACAGAATATCCTGATTTCCTTGTGAAAAGACCAGATGATTTGGGCTCCATCATATCCAACATCACGTCTTTCCACAGGGGACTCCCTCACCTATCACCAGGGTCGCCCCTTCTCCACCAAGGACAGGGACAATGATGTCGCTGTGACCAACTGTGCCATGTCCTACAAAGGGGCCTGGTGGTACAAGAACTGCCACCGCACCAACCTCAATGGCAAGTACGGAGAGTCCCGGCACAGTCAGGTAAGGGCAGAGCTGGGCTGAAAGTCCTCAGCATTTCTTCTAGGGGTACGACCAAGAACAACAGGAAGCCTAGGCTAGAGCTGAGGCTGTGTGGTTAGTGCACCAGGGTTAGGTGCACTGGTGGGGTGACCCCACACCAGCTGAAGCAAAGGGGACCACCTTCAAGTCATTTAGGCTGATGCTTCATGCTTCACGCTGGCTGCCATGGTCATTTACTGTGGCACCTTATTACATTATATTAAAAAGAAGAAAAAAGCATTGAATTTGATCAGGAGCCTTTGAACAGTGGGAAAAAACAATCAAGCCATAGCAGCAGCAATGCTTCCTCCTGCTGTAGCAAGTTCTTCCTTATGGCTTTTTTGTAGCAGTCAACTTTGTTTCCTTCCTATCCCACTCTAGTTTCTTGTTTGGATTTTTCTTTACCCTATGCCTTTCTCTCCCTCCTACCAGGGGATTAACTGGTACCATTGGAAAGGCCACGAGTTCTCTATCCCCTTTGTGGAAATGAAGATGCGACCTTACAACCACCGTAACATCTCTGGGAAGAAGCGACGATCCCTACAGCTCTGAGGGAGCTGAACCCCCTCCTGCCTTCCACCATCTGACCTTTTCTGTCATTTG
This sequence comes from Pezoporus flaviventris, assembly GCF_033815535.1. Lineage (NCBI taxonomy): Eukaryota > Metazoa > Chordata > Aves > Psittaciformes > Psittacidae > Pezoporus > Pezoporus flaviventris. The sequence continues at coordinate 19,978,341 of NW_026892561.1, forward strand.
TTTGTATTTTATAATATGAAAAGGGGGGGAATTTACTACTCATTCATCTGAGATAGCAACCTGCCCCTCACGAGTGCTGGAGGGAACCATGGCACAAGCAAAGGCTGTGGGAAAGGAAAGACCTCATTGCTTTGCATCTTTCCCAGAGAAATACCAAATTTCCAGTCTCCCTACCCCAGTACTCTGACCCTTAACACAAGAAGAGAGAGAAAGAGACAGACAGATTTTTTGATATTTTTTTAAAAGACATAGAAATCCCCAGCAAACCCTGTTAGAAATGTCCGGCATGGGGCTCATGGCAGAAACCTTCCCCACAGGGACCTTTGGCACCCCAGTCATGGCCAGGGACACCCATCCTCTTCCTGCCTCCCTGTCCCCTCCTGACAGGGAGGTCCCAGGCTTCAAGCTATCCTGCAGACACCAACTCTTCCAACAGGCAGAGGCCTGTCTCTCCTTCCAGCCTGGTCATCCCTCCCCTACTTGCAGGCACTGTACACATGGAGACAAAAAGAGGATAAGCCAACACAAGGCTCATCTCGTTCCCAGTTTTCACAAATCACACAGGAGGGTTTGGTGAACATCTGCGTAAGCAGGGAAACTTTAGAAAGCCCACATCCCAAATGTTGGCCCCACCACAGCCAAAGCCATCTTCATGTACATGGAGCCTAGGGGAACAAGAGCTGCTCCACCAGCACCAACCTGCATCATCCACTCTGAGCTGAACTCATCCCACCCCAGGTGCATGACAACTGCCTGGGTTATGCTGAGCTTCATGAAGAAGAAAAGAGTCAAATTAGGTCTTGAAGTCTAGGGCCCATTTCCTCTGCTATTTTGACATTTCACCACACTGTCTGTCACTGAGGTCAGTGGTCCCAGACCAAGGAGACTCAGAGAAGAAACAGCAACGAAAAGAGGTATCACAACTGCAGCCCAGCCTGAAGCTAGCAGCTGACACAGCTCAGGTGCTCTTGTTCAGGGTCCTCCATGCACACAGGGAAGGATGATGATGCAGCCTACAGAAGACAAGCGCAAGCTAAGAAATGCCTATTCTCTTCCCTCTCCCCAAACCATCCCTCTTTGCCACCATCACAAGAAAGACACCAATCTCAGTGCCTTGGTATCACCACCTCTTTAATGGGAAATCAACTATTTCCCCTTCTGGAAGGAATGCTTGGTCTATCCATTCTGGAGCACTTCAAGAGTTCGCTCCTGCCATCCCTAACTTCTCCTGTCTTAAGAAGATGGACCCTTCAGATAGCTCTGGCTGCACTCTGTTGTCATTGACACCACCGACACATAGCCCAAACGACAACTGTGCTGGAGTCACCCCTCTGCCAAGGACTCTGAACAATGCTGGGCATTGTCACTGGCCTGGTCTCAGAGAAGGAACCTATCCCCACATCCAAGAACAATGCAGCTCATCACTGGGTTCACAGCGGAGGGAGCAATACAAATGCTAAACACTGCTTTTTGATTTTATCCAACTGAAGCTGCTTTGTCTCAAGAAACATCTTCCAGATGGCAACATAAAGGCATCTTTGCAGTAGCTTATAATTCAGGCCAGTGTCTCTTTCACGGCCATGCTCCTGGATTTTCTGACATTACTCACCATGGCTGCAAAGCTGAAGAAGGGCATTAAGGGGGAAAAGCAGCATCCTTGTCTATGCCATCTGCTGGCACACAAAATCATAGCTAACTCCAAGGTCATGATTAGATAGAGGGTGCAGCCTTTCAAGTAGTCAGCTTACAAGCTGCAGTCTGACCAGGAGGAAGAATGTTGTAGCTCAGCAACATCTCGTATGTAAATGAGACATCTCACTTTCCATCAGCATCAAATCATGCAACAAGCCAACCAGTTGAGGAACAGGTCAGTCAGAGAGGCTACAGATAATAGGATCTCTTGCAGGACATGGCCAGTGTCACACATGGCAGCATACCAGGCCTCCTGAGCAGCCTGTCCTGTTTCATATCCAAAAGCCAACAAGAAGCAATGGAACTCAGTAAAACCTATGAAGCACCCAGTAGACCAGCAGAGTAATATTTTTCCCAACATCGCTAACAGTTTATAGGGAAGAAGTGTCTTAACAGAAGTACTACAGTGTAGTGGTTACACTACAGTGTAGTGGTTATAACTAGAAGCAGACATTGGCAGTGGATGGCATTCATCGCTGGTCTCGGATGGTGCTGTTTGCTTACCTACCCAGATGAAAGAAAGATACATCAGTGGAAACACAGGAGCTCATCATTTGCAATCAAGTTGAAGGCAAGAAACCTCTTTTAAAAAGTATGAGTCAAATAGAAAATCAAAACATGCCAAGCTTTTCCAGGACATTCAAAAGAAGATCCTCAAAAAGGCTGATTCATCTCTAAATAGATTTACTGACATGTATCTCTTCCTCCTTGCTCATATCTGTCATCCTTTTATAAGTCCAGTAACTAGAATGAAAGGGCCCAGTTGACACAACTTAATTTTTCAGTCTGAAGGATGCTCTTGGAGATAACATCTGACCTTCTGGTGCCATTATATACCGATGCAGGTCTCTGATCTCACACATGGTACCAGAGTGCTGCCTTTCCATTACACTGATGAAACACAGTTGCTAAAATTTTTTAAAGGAAAGTCTTCTCCATGTTATGGCTTTCTCCTGCTGACAATGTAACCCAAGCCGAGGCACAAAATCAGCTACAACAACCCAGTCATTTGGGCCATTGTCCCTCATGTACACTGTCCATAAACAAGATACAATTTTCCAGCAATTTATTTTTCATCACTGCCTGATGATATTTTTTTTTCTAACAAAGCTCCTGGCAGAGGTTTCAAGCAAATTTATGCTTAATGTTGATGCTACAGAATGGCCAGGTAATGATTAAGTACAGTCTCTCTTCACCCTCCATCACTGGTTGGGCAAGCCCTTTTTCTGAATTCATTCTCAAACAGACCAAGTTTGGCCCTGTCCTCCATCAGCACAGCATTGAGAATGAAGTCTTGGCAACAGGCCTGAAATTCCCAGAAACTAAGCCAGGGTCCTGTGTGGTGCTTATCTCAAGAGACTTTGGCTCCAGCACCTGAACCATCACTGGGCTCTGGTGGCTTCTCTGCCATCCAGCTCATATGGCCCAGGCTTGCCCCAGAGCCTGAAAGGGAACCTGAAGCCATCACCCAAATCACACTGTCCACTGCAAAATGCCATCTCTCATCACATCAGGCAGGAAAAGCATGTACGGTCATTCACCCACTACGTGTGCCTAGGATCCTCTCAACCTTTCAAAGATGTCTCTTACCTCTAACCTCAAAATCCTGGAAGGAAACAGCAAGGGGCTTTCTCATCTCTTGCCCAGTTTTGATTTCACTCTGTTTCATTCCTGCCAGACCTCCAAGCTCACCTTCCACTGCACTAAAACATAACCAAAGAAAAAAACCAAAACATCCTGAAAAGAAAAGCTGCTTTTAGTAAAGTCATCCTTAAGAAAGAATTTATACAAGAATCATTTGGGACAGGAGAAAGGCCAAGCCCTCCCCAAAGGTATCTGGGTTTTGGCAGGATGATGCTGGAAGAGTACCCCCGCAAAGGTTGTGGAAAAGCCTTTGCTTCTACTCCTTATCTTTGCATTACTTTACCATGGGCGTCTCAAAGTGTAGTATCTGTGTAAACACACTCTTGTCCCAACCTCTTAACTCTTTCCCAAAGTGTTGCTTACCCCAGGTAAAGTGTTGGGGTGATGAAGGCAGAGCTCACTGTAGCCTTCATCCGCAGTGGTGCAGCATGTGAGGGTTTGGGCCGTGGTCCCTACAGTGCAGTGGCCCCTGCTGTGGACAGGCTTAGAATGGCTTGTCAAAATACAGCAGAAGCCAAAATACCTGCCTGGTCCATCACCTCCATGCCAGCATGTGCCCTTCATCCAGACCCAGAGCCTCCCTCCTGGTATGTCCCCACCATCACACCCTGGGGTGACCACGTTCCCCTTGCCCTGTGCCCCCCCCAGCAATACCCACAAGCTTTGACCTTACCAGACACTGCCAGCAAAGAGCTCTCACCCCAAAACCCCTTTAATTCATGCCTACACCCTACACCCATGCTCTGTCCTGGGGCCAAGAGAGAAGACCATCCCTGTTTCTGTCAACCAAGCATCCTCGGATGACCACCAAACCCACCCAAGCCCCTTGGGGACCATCAGTACCCTCCAGAGTCACCTTCCCCCTTCCTTAAACCTGATGGTGCTCAGATGGTGTTGGCAGCTCCTTGCCCCTTCCAGGGTGGAAGTTTGAGGTTAGGGAGAGGGAAAGGGAAAGGCTCTTCCCTGGGGAGAAGCTGATGCCCAGACCCACCTTGGTACCTGCCTGCAGCTCTCCTTGTGTCAGTGGTTTCTCAGAGGATGGTGACACAAAGACCTAAACCAACAAACAAGCAGCCCCCTGTGCACAGGTGGTACCCTGGAATTGCGCTTATTATTTAAAAAAAATTAAAACCCATAAACAAGAAGGAAGAACAAAGGCAACAAAATCCCTTTGACAGGTTCTGATGGACTCAAACACAAACCAATGTAACTAAATGAGGGGGAAGATAAAAGAAAATTAATGCATAAATAAAATTAATAATATAAATAAATAATATATTAATTCTCCCCACCTTGTAATAAAAACGTAGCTCGGAGAATGGGATTGACGCTTGTTAACCATTGTTAACTAGTATTTTTAGTCCTGACCGCTCTTAGGCTATGTATAGTTCCTTTTTTTAATGCATTTTCTATACATTAATAAAAGATACCGAAGGAGTGAGCTGTGTGCCTGTCTAGAAGCGGGGTGGGAGACAGGTCCTGGTGCATCCAAGCCCAGCAACATTGCAGCCCTGACCTCACACCAAGTGGGGATGTGCACCTCCTGCCCCTAATCCTCATTTGTCCCATGGGAGAAGGAGCATGGGGGGCTCATTAGCAGGGATTTGCATGCTCTCACTCTCCTGCAAGGGCATGCCCTGCCCTGGTGGAGCTTAGATACTTTTGCATCCAAAGCAGCTGGCCACAGAAGATTGGTTTTTGCTGTGAAGTTTGCAGCCGAGTTGCAAGGTGTTGCACAACCGAGACAGCCCAGCAGCAGCTGGAAGAGAGCACATTGCTCTATTGTAAAACATGCCAAGAAACACGAACTGGGAGGAGCAGAGCAGCTGAGAGACAGAGCACATGCAATGGGATAAGAAAACAGAGAGTGGAAACTCTGGAGACAGCCCAGCATTGGAGGTGCTTGAGATCAGGCTGGAGAGAGCCCTGAGCAATCTCATCTGACCCTAGGGCTGCCTTAGGCAGCAGGTCAGAGGAGAGGCTCCCAAGGAGGAGTTATGCTGTTAAAATGACAGTAAGTGACCACAAAGTCAGGTCAGCGTGGCCGGTCCTTTAACCCCTGTAAGGCAGGGAGCTGTGCTTTGGCCTCAGCCCAGCAAACCATATTTTGTTAATAAATTTAGCTGCTCCCAGAAGCTCAGCAGTTTGCAGCCAGAGAAAGCAAAGCCGCAGTGTAAATGCTCAGGAGCAAAGTGAAACAACCCCAAAGTCTTCAGTTGAAGTAGTTCTAATGATTCAGACAGCAATCTGTTCCCAGCAAGTTGGAAAACCCACCAAAAACCAAATTTCAAGGCTATTTCCAGCAGAACATGCTCCCAGTGGAAAAAAAATGAGGAAAAAAAAAAAACAACCCAACATTGATTTATCAAAAATCTCTGAGACAAGTATGAATTTCAGAGGATTTTGAAAGTCTCCTCTTGTTTCACATACAGACTTTATTTAGACCTCCTCGTCTTAAGTCTTCATGTTTGACACGTAGCCAGGCAGGATGAGAAAGCCCGAAAGAAGCTCTTTTGCCAGACTGCTTCAATATTTTCTAAATTTAATTTCAGAGAGAGACAAAACAGGGAAATTTGTTCTGCAGCAGCTTCTCAACCTCAACTTCTCCTTTGTGCTTCAATTCGAGAGATAAAAAATAAAGAAAAAGGAAGTTGTGACTCTGGGTATCCCCCACCTCGGCCATGGCCACCAACACAGCACAAAGCCAAGCCTGATGGACTCAACCATCCGGATTAAATGAACTTTCTCAGGTCTGAAGGGAGTCAGTGCATGGGAGACTCTTCAGGCAAGCCCAGGGGCTCTCTCCTGTGCTCAGAGGAGACAATGGATGGAGGTAGGTTTGGGATGGGAAGGAAAGGCTGCCTTCACCAGTGCTTATCCTATTCTCACCATGTTTTTCCAAACAGTTGACTCAACACAGTGGGTTTCATTTGTGGTCCTTAGAGAAGGCAAATGCCCTCCACTGTACACCCCATTCAGCACATCTGGGGTCAAATGGGGTCCCCAGGACCTCTATTACCTGCAGAGCACACCAAAAAAAGCCCGTCTGGAGGAAACACAGCATTCCCATTGCAATAACCAGACATGAGAAGTAGGCACGCACCACTCAGTGGTTGGTGTCAGAGCAGAGAGGTGTATGTGAAGTTGCACCATCCTTCTGGACCAGAACTCACTTCCCAGAATCAGAGCCATGGCTATACTCCATGCTCCAGATGGGATGAGACGGAGGTGAGGGCTGGCACAAGCTCTTTCCGAAACACTCCAAGTTTTGACTTAGGCCAGGGAGGTGTTTTGCCCCCCACACCAACCTCTGGGGAGCTCCTGCCCTATCACCCATCACAGATGCCCACCACCCTCATCACTCTGGCCCTCTCTGCCCTTGCACACCTCAGGGCCATCTGTTTGCTTTAGGCATGGCCCTGCACTATCACACATGGTGAGATTTCATATTTCCAGCCTCTTTAAGGAGCGCCCAGGCTTTGTGCAGGCAGCACTGTCACACTATGGGCAGCCACACTCCTCTTCAGGCACTTCCAGCCACTGCAGAGCATCGCACCACCAGCCCCCAAAGCTGCACTTTGTACGGAGATATTTCATCACATCCCTCTTACCAAAGTCCCGTTCTTGCATGAGTGATGCTCAGGAACTTTGTTCCACCAGCAAACATCAGGAGGGTGTACAAAGGTCCTCAGCAAGGGTGCTGGGCACCTGTCCCAAAGCTGGAGCTTAAGTAACGCATTCTTAGCAACACACCCTGGAAACTCAGCCCAAAAAAGCACAAGGGAAATGCCCACCCAGGGACAAGCAGCACTGCAGGAGGAGATGCAATGCCTGCAGGAGCAAGGCTGGAGCAGGTTGATGAAGGGGCATCCTCATCCCATGAATTCACAGCTGCTTCATGTCTTGCAGGATGTAATTTTTATAGCACCACCTTTAACATCCTTAGCATTTAATTCCCCCTTGTAAGCCTGGATGTGCTTATCATCTCTTTAAAACCCTCATACCCATTTTTGTATTTCCAACTCCTGTGGCTAAAAGCCCTAAAGCTTAATTATGTAGAGTGTAAAAAAAATCAAAAATCTCTTTAATCAAATCTAAACACAGGGCTTTTAAATTTCATTGATTTATCCCCTTTCCTGGCTTGAGAAGCACTGTGAATAACAGCCCACAGGCTATTCCCCCTTCCCTTACTATAGCCTCAACATGCAGAGATTTTTCTGCTGCTGACATATTTCAACAATTTTCCCCATCAAAAAAAGAAAAAAGAAATGCTACATTATATACATTGTATTTGAGGGAAGATCCTAGCTGTCATTAGAGCCTTCTTATAGTGACAATTCCCTCCCTCCCAGTATTTTGGATTGCTTTCTGCTGTTGGTAGGGCTGTTAGAGGTGTGTAGCCCTCCTATAGCATGCACCATGCAATGTATAAGCATGCTCATTCCCAGCAGCATGGCTAATCCTCTAGCTCCCAGCGACACTGTCTCCCTGGTGTTACTCCTCTGCAAGCATGAGAGCCCAGCATGGCTGCAGAACACATCAGGATGCTGGCAGGAGCGCAAGCTGTTTCTGTTCACCACAACAGCCACTTGTCCCCATGCTGTTTCCTCTGTTTGGTGACATCTCAACAAAAAAGGGGTTTGAAGGAAGTAACTCTCCAAATGTTTATGAGAAATATCCTACCCAAGACTGAGAGAAGGGCAGGATGAAGTTGGGAACTCTCCCTCTAAGGATTTCAGGAGAAGGCTCTAGAAATGGGCATCCAGGAGAGGAGCATCAGAGGGGACAGGGCTGGAGAAGCATCAGTGGCAGCCAGCATTCCCCTGCTCCTGAGGACAGATTATGGCCCTCCTCCTGCTCCCACATCCTCTGCTGTGCTCAAATCATGTGGAAAGCAGCCAGCATCTGTCTGTTCACCATCTTGTATCAGTTCTTCACCTGCCACCCAAGGCTGCCTCTCCCCCCTGCCTGAGGGTGCTTCGCCCTCCAAAGGAACCTGCTCTCCCTCGCAGGGGGCAGAAAGAGGTAAAACACTCCCAGGAGAAAGGCTTTGGTGTGTTTTTCCTCTTTCACCCACCACAATTTGCATTCCGCTCTCAGTTCCCCCCAAGGGGTGGGTAAGCCCCCACCAAGTTGCTCTGGCCAAGCCCCAGTACCCAGCTGCATCCTCCCACCTCACCTGTTAGCAAACAAGATAAGGATGAAGAAGACTTTGAACCATGAAGAGCAAGGGTCAAATAGTCCCCACGGCCAGGCAGGAGCAAAGCCTCAAGGGCAGCACAAAACATTCCAGCACAAGGATGCACCTTAGCCAACTGCTCCAGTGCTATCAGCCAAAATCCACATGTGGTCCTGAGCCACAGCAGCTCACCAGAGATCTTCAGAACAGCTTTTCCCCATAGAAGTGGCTTATGGAGGGAAAGGGGTAAGAAAAACATTTTTAAAGTCATAATAATTTGCCAGCTGCTTATCATTAAACAGTTCATTAATCAGATCTCCCCACCTGCCTCAGATGGGCACCAGGGAGTGGCCTCAGCATTGTGGGGCTGAGCCAAAGGAAGGACTGCACTGAGGGGACAGCCAGCACAACTGTTTTTTCACCTAGAAGTCAACCTTGGCAGATGAGATCCAACACCCACCCAGCATGGAAAACCCCTGGGAGTGATTGCTCTGAGATGAGGATGAGCCATCACTTCCTACTACTGAAAACACATGCTGGTCCTCAGAGCACCAGGGCCTCTCAGAGGCACTAGGGCTGTGCCCAAGCTCACCACTCCACTGCCTTTGGCTCACACATTCCACAAATCCAGCCCTTGAGAGGTAACAGCAAGACATTGCATCAGTGACCCCATTTCTGTGCCAAGAGAAAGAGCACCCCCATTCACTGACAGGTTTTCCATCCCCTGGCCTTCACATAACTGATCCTTGAGCCATTCCTAAAAGGGAAGGCACTATGTCATGCTGCCAGGACTCGCCTGGCGCTGGCACTTTCCTCACCTCCTGGAACGTCTCCTGTCCCCTCACCCATGGCCAGCACTGCCTGTAGGATTTCCTCAGGAAGGAGTTCCTTAAAGCTCACACACACAAAACAATCATCAGCTTTAAACTAACAAAAAGCCCTACTGCTTTCTTCCCAAGCCCAACAGCACACACCGAAAGGCGCTCTGAGCAGGGACACACACCCTTCCCTCCTCTCCACAAACACACACAGGTCCCCAAAACCTATCTCTGCTCAACATAAACACCAAGCGGGACTTGAGGATGCACCTGAGAACCCCACCTCACTCCCTACCCCAGCTTTTTCTTTCCCCTACACCCCAGGGAGGGATGCTCCAGCAAACCCAGACCTACCTGAGCAAGCCAGCTGCACCCAAAGCCTCCCACGTGATGGGTGAGGAAGAGACACCTCCAAAAGCTTCACCAGTTTGGGGGCACGTCCCCTAAGAGCAGCCTTTCCCCCGTCACTGCCCATGCAGGACTGAGCCCCAGGCAGCCCCAAACCAGCACATTGAAAGGTGGGACAAGGGTGGGACTGGGACACCTGACTCCAACCCACCCCTGGGACTCCCCCCTTCCCAGAGCCCAGTACGCACCAACTGAGGGAGAAGAGGGGATGAAACAGCTGTCATGGAGCCTGCCAGCCGCTAAAACTACCAGCTCAGTGCTTGTCCTCCACACCACCAAAGCATCACCATCCCACTTCTGCCTCTCCATTCTCCTCTGAAGCCAGAAAACCCATTACTGCTGCTACAGTAAATACCAAGGGCTGCTATTTTTATCCAGCCCACGACCAGGCACGCTTTATTTTTGGTGTTTGAACTGCATGCTTTTTTTGTGGGAGGGGGAGAGGGAGGGGAGAAGGCAGAAGCGTGGGGGAAAAATGAGAGGAATGTTTCCCCGGGAGCAGAGTTTTCCATTGCTTACTTTAAGTCAGGCTAGCATCTGCAAACAGAAATCATAGCCAGAGAGCAGAGCAAGCAGCTGAGAAAGAAAGGTGGGAGAATGTTTGCAGTCACTTCGCATCGCCTTCCATCCCACCACACCAAGAAATACCCCAATATACAGTCCCTAGGTACCAGATGGGTGTTATGAAGGCAGGAGTGAAGCTCCCAGCTGTGTAATTGGGCAAACAGGTAAATAAATCAGCTGAATCTAATGAAATAAGGGGGAACAAAAGGGTGTTTCTGTTTTCAGTATCAAATTAGTAATGTTTTCCAAATAAAATTAAGGGTTGAGGGAATCTCAGACAAAATGGAAGTTATCAGGGGGCCTTTATGGCATCAGAAAGACTTGATCTCACATGAAAATAAAGAATTTGGGAAAGATAGATGGAAAATAGGGGCTGGAGGGGGGGGGGTTGATTTCCATATGGTCCTAGGCCTGTGCTCAGACCAACATCCCATGGTCTGAAAGGAGCTTATCCAGCATGGGCTTACTCAGATCCTGTGCTTGAGGGGCACCAGTAAGCAGAGAGACATGTAATCTGGAGCAGCAGTGATTCATCAGCAGCTGAGTCACGGCTTCCTCTCACCCATTAAAGTTTCTGAAAAACAAAGCACAATCCCTTAGAGCCCAGATACGCTGGATGCCAAACAAAACTAGGAGGTGGCAGGTTCAACTTTCCCCTCAAATGTACGTTTTTTCCACACCACATATGAAAGAGCCATGGAATTCCTTGTGGCAGGAGACATCCACAGAGTCAAGCATCAAATGGTGTTTAGATTCTTTCAAAGCATCTCCTATGGGGTAGAGAATGTCGGGCTAGACAGAGACATGGACTGACTGACTGTATTTGTATATTCTTGCATTAATTCTAAGTTTCTTTAAGTCTATCCGATGCTTCCCAACTCAGTTTAATGGTATCGCTACACTTGATGGCATCAAGACTCTCCTTTATGGGTAGTAGCACCATGAGAGGTTTAAATGCTGAGGGCAGAATTATCAGTGCCCACCAGCTCCCCCACATCATCACAATGTTCCCACCTGAAGCCAAGCGGGTGCTCAGAGCACCTTGCTCAGAGGGGCCCCCAAAAAGCTGGAGAAAGTGCCCAGACCAGCAGCTCCACCCTTGGAAAGGCCAAATGAAATTAGTGACAAGAAAGCACCGAGTCCCAGTGGGGCGTTTGCCCAGGGAACAAAGCAAACCTCCTAGCTACCGTGGAAACAGCATCGCTGGGGACAGGCAGGGCTTTCATCCTCCTCAGTCCTGGGAATGGGTACCCCCACACCTGATGCCTCTGGCCACACTCAGCCTTGGAGACCTCTAATAATAAGTATTTCCAGGCAGCCCTACTAGAGTTGTTTCAAAGGTGATCTTATGCTATCGGGTGCTGTAGAGTGGCTGTGCATCCCCTGGGTGACTGCCAACATCCAGGTAGCTCCTGCAGGCCCTGGGAAGGGTGTTTTCACAGGGTACCTGCAAAAAAGGGAACTGATGCAGTTCAGAGAGGGAGGGACAGCTGGGATGGGTGAGCAAAGACGGGGTGAGACACGAACATGGTGCAAAGCCCAGGGATCTCCATCCTGTAGCATAAAACCAAGGAAAAATTTCCTGGTGTTAACAAATAGTAGATCTTTAGGTAAAAAGGGTTTGCTACTTCCTGCAGCACATAAACACCTTGCCAAAGGAGGCACCTGGCACAAGCTGTAGCCTGCAATATGCGTTTCTTGGGGTCTCGTGTCAGTCCAGCCCCAGCATTAGGATGAAGGCAGGAAAGCATAGGAGGCAGCTGGGGCTGGCAGGCAGCTTGCCTCCATTCCTCCTCTCCGCCCCCCTTTCCTCATATTCCCATTGCAGCCTTGCTGCTGGCGCTGCCAAGGCATGGCACCAGAAGCACAGGCCTGTTTTCCAGCATCCTCGAAGGGTCAAGCAGCCCTGGCTATGCCAGCTCAACTAGTTAGCACCAAGACCAAAGCTGAAAAGCCAGGCCACTGGCTCTGGAGCATGAAGAAGGGTGAGTGTGGGGTTTTGCAATCCAAAAAAAAAATTCAAGCCGGACAGAAAAATCCCAGCAAAATATTTTTCTAGTTGCAGCTTGCCCAGCTGTCAACCCTGTAACCCTGCATGGAGTCTGCTCAGCCCTGGACTAGAAAGCAACCAGGATCTGGTAGTTCTTGGGTGTCCCTCACACAGACATAAGAAATAAGTAAGATGAAGACAAAGCAACAGGTGAAAGCTGGGGGTGGCAATCTGAACGGAACCAAAATCAGTGTTTGAAAATATCAAAATCCTGCATGACTTGGACTGCCTTCCTCAGGTTCAAACATCATTCATTATCTCCATGGGTGCAAAGCACCCGTAACACTGCTGAGTGCTGAGCACAGGGGAGAGTAGCCCCAGACATCCCCTCCGGTGGGGATGCTCAGTCACCTCCTGCTTGGCTTCAGCATCCCTGTTCCAGGACAGAGTATGGGCATTAGGGTTGCATGGCAGCGATGGGGTACAGGGTGGCAGTCCTGGCACTGCTTTTTGGGAGATGGAGGTCTACCCTGTCCTTAGAAGCCTCCCAAGAACAAGAGCAGCATCACCACCCCTGTGAACCCCCACTGCTGCCCTCCCCCACCCTCAAAACTTCTGGGGAAACCTCTGCTGCACCAAAGCCCAGGCCTCCTTCCCGGCGAGGGGAAACGCTTTATTCCCCTCCTCTTCCCAGCAACTTTTGGGCTATTTCAGGCCCGGTTTGGTGCCTGCCTCCCCCCCCCCCCCCCTTCTTTCCTAGACTAAACAACTCCGACTTTGCCAGCGTTTCCTGGGCGCCTGCCGACCCCGTGGCCGCAAAGCACCGAGAGCCCCTCGCCCCCCGCGCAGCCTCGGGGCTGTGTACGCGGGACCGCAGCGGTGGCCCGCAGCTGGAGCCCCAGGTGGGGCCAGCCGGGCGGCGGGGCCGGGCCGGGGGCGGGGAGGCGGGACAGGGCGTCCCATTTCCTCCGGGCGCCGGGAGCCTCTGCCGAGCGGATGAGCAGCGGCAAGGAGGAAGGTTAGCTGGGTGGCGGGACCGAGGGGTACCCGGGAGGGGGGCTGCTGGGCATTGCGTCCCTGCCCTTCGCGTTATCCTTGGCTTTGAGTTGCCCAAACCCAGGGCTTTTCTCTGAGACTGTATCATTTGCTGCCGTGGCCCCGCGGGCGGGCAGCGGTGCAGGCAGTTGCCTGCCCCGGCGGAGCTGGGGCTGGGGCTGGTGCTGGGGTTTGGGCAGGTGCTGGCAGAGCCGGGTGGCTCGAGTGGCACTTGAGAAGTGACGGTGGAAAGCAACCTGTTCTCGGGGGACGTTTGTCAGATGGGGGCCTGCCCAGCACCAAGGGGTTCGGGTCGAAACGCCAGAGGTAGGGCTGTGCAACAAACTTTGCTGTTAGCTCTCCTTGGAGAGCCGTAGGGCTGGCCCAGGTGGGTTTGCATCCCCTAAACTGCAGATGCCTGTGAGCCACCCCAGGGAGGGCCATGGGTGGGCTGGGTGGAAGCTTTCTGCCAGCCTGGGGAGGCAGCGCTGCTTAAACAGTAGCACAGGGGAGCCCGAGATGGCTCAGAGGAGCTCCCTATGCCGTCAGGAACGACGGTGGTGCTTTTCTAAAAGCAAAACTGGTCTTTTGGCCAGGAGTTGCACTGATTCCTGGGCCAGTGGCAGCCAGGCACATGCAGATGGCAGAGCAGGCTCTAGGCAGCAGCTTGCAAAATAGTTTCACTTTAACCCTGTTATCCAACACTCATATCAGTAGTTTTCCAAATTCCTCACTTTGAGGGAATGAAAACATCTACACACAGCTTCTGCCTGGAACGTTTGGTGGTGGTGGGAATAAGATGAAGCTTTAGTTGGTTTCATTTGTTGGGTGGTGGCTTTTGGTGGTGGTGGTTTTTTGTAACGCTTGAGGAAGGTCTCTAGAGGCTTGCTGTGAGTTCTGGGAGACCAGCAGCAAAACTCTCATTATTCACTATTTCCAAAATAGTAATGTGCAGTCCCAGCTAAGGAAACTGCTCACCCTCAGTGTCAGGTTTCATCCAGCTTTCCTTTAAGTCTGCAGGTGCATATGGGAAAATAGATGTCACTCGTGTAACTGTGTCTCTGCTAGTTGTACTGGAGAGCTTGCAGGTTCCAACAGAGAAGTTAGCCTCTCCTAGCCTGACCTGTAGCTGTAACTGCCAGTGGAAAATGGATATAAAGCTGATATAAAACCAGTAACATAAAGTAGTCAAGTTTAATACTGCTTTCCACTGTAGCATCAATTGTATGAAGTGAGGTCTCACCAAAAGTGGGGGCTTATGCACATTAAGGAAGTGAGGGTGGCAGCAGGTCAGATGCTTTTGGGTCACCTTCCCAACTCCTAGTTGCAGCTGGACACCAAGCATGGAGGAGCTAAATAACCTAGAAATATCAGGGCCAAATCCCAGAAGTCATGAGCTGTAGGTTAGTTGGTCTCCAGAGCTGCCCCTGCTTTCAGTATGGATGCAGGGAGATGCTCCCTAGAGCAGCTCTGCTCCCACCTGAGCCAGGCTGCATGTCAGCCCAAAGTAGCAGGTTGAGCTTTCTTAGGCTGGAGGGAATTTCGCACAGACATAAGAGTCTGCTGAGTGTAAGCCTAAAGGACTTGCAAAATCAGGCCCTAAAAATTTCCATCTCTCTCCCCTCTGCCACAGTGACCCCTGCGTAGCAGTTTCCAGCCCTTTGCCCCTATTTTAAGCAAACTGCAACTTTTCCAAGAACTCTACCTTCATCATCAGCCACTGCGGTTGCTCTGCAGTGCACATCCTGCTCTGCAGGATGTGAGCAAGCCAGCATTGCCAAGGCAACCCCTCTGTTTTGTCTTCCCCATGCTCAGGCTGTCAGCTTTTACCCCTCCAGCTCAGCCAGGCAGGCCAGGCACACCAATGGTTTGTGCCATCCCAAGCGGGCCCTCAAAAGGAGCTTGTTTTCCACCCACAGCTGCCCGTAACTGGAGGAGTGGCAGGTGTTCCCCACCCTTGAAAACCGGCTCTTTCAGAGCCAGCATGGATTAAAGAACCTCATGTTGGATGCCCAAGTTCAATTAAAACTTACACAAGCTGCGCAAACCCCAGCCATGCAGAGCTGCCATCAGGCCGAGCCATCTATCCCTGGCTGTAGGATATCCCAAGCAAGTTACCATGTCAGCTTCACCCTGAGTTGCTGCCAGTACCAGCTACCCAAAACCAAAGAGCTCATTTAGCAGGGCACTTAGCAGCCCCACCTGAGATGCTGCCCTAACTCCCAGTGCCTCCCTGGCCCTGTTTCCTGGTCCCATACCTTGATCCAAAAAAAAAAGAAAACCCAACAGCTGACCTCCTAGATGGAACTCCATGTGCATTGGGCACACGGTTCACACCCATAGTGGGCCACAGCATGGACGCAGCTCTACCCCTTTGTCCCCTCTCTAAGGGGAGGTGTTGCTGTCACACCAAATTGAGCAGCAGCACAGATTCTTTCCTAAATGCAGCTCTCACTGTGCATGCAGACTTTCAGCTAGTGATGGGTGGCCTTGGGTAACCCCTCTTCCCTTGGGGTTGCTGGATCAAAAAAGCACCAGTTTTTCTACTTCCCCTCCTCCATCCCCCTTTTTTTTTATATTAAACTGAAGAACGCCTTTATTGAATACACAGACATCCCTTCATGTACAAAACAAAAGGCGATGCACACACTGAAAAGAAAAGGCATTTGAAAACCAGCTGCATAGCCATGCTGAAAGGTGGCCCTGGGATTTCACTGCTGCTTGCTCAGGGTGGTGGCAGGTACCTCTGCCTTCCCCTTGCAAGGGATGCTCAGCCACATCCTGCTTCAGGCTTGCCCATGGCAGCCACAAGTCCCTGGCTGGGCACTTCAGGAACAAGCAGCAAGGGCCTCTGCATTACATTCAGCTCTGGTTTAAAGGGGAAACATTTCAAAGGGCTCTGCATTATTTTTTCTTCTCTGCAAGCAATTAATTACAAGTTTAAAAGGAAGTTCCAGCCTCCTTCCCCGCCCAGAAGTTTAGAGGCAATAAATACAAAGCAGCTCAGTGCAGGAATAAAATTCTACATCCTGTTTTGTCTGAAATTAAGGCGGTTGTTGTCTCTGGCTTGGGTTTTTTTGTTTCTTTTTTGGAGTGAAGTGTACCATATGCATCCAGTATTCTTGCCTGGATAATGAGCTGTCAGGATATTTATGGATAAATGGCTAAACCTGCATCACATAGATGATTCAGGCTGAGAAAAGGGAGCTCTGTTTATTTGTGTTGCAGTTTAACCTTTACTTACAGCTACCCAAAGAAAAAGGCCTTGGTGAAGATGAAGGTTGGGACAGGGAGCAGTTTTAAGAAGCTGCTTTCACTTCTTCCTCCACTTGCCCTTTGCTAGTAATGCCTGTGGGCAGCAGATAGCTGAGACCTGCACCCAGAGATCCCTTGCTTATGTCCCCTGTGAGCAAAAGCAGGTCTGTAATGCTCACTGATGGCTCTAGGCAGGGAATAGGAAGAGGATGAATGGGATTTTAGTCACCAAGCCCTCAGTGGCAGCCTGTGATTTCTCAGATGGGGACAGTGGCAGCATCTTCTGCCAGGTAGGGAAATAAGGCAGTGCAGGGAGAGGTTGGTTTCCTGAGGCTGGAAACCTGCTCAACAGCAGTGATGGAGTTGGAAGAGGCTCTTCTGTCTCTTGGAGCACCATCCCTACCTCCAGGGTGCAGGCCAGGCCTCCCCACCATCCTGCTTGTCTACCTCCAAAAAAAACCCCACCATATGTCTATCTATATATGTATATATATTTAACTCCCTTTCTAGCGAGCAGAAACTGGAAGATGCAGCAGGCTGGACAAAAATCCAGCCATAAAACATTGGCTAAATGAAGACATGTAGCTAAAGCCCAAACCACCTCCCAGAGCACTATCTTTCATTTAGTTAATCTCAAATAAGAGTTTTTCAGAAAGGCTTCCACACAAATTAATACACCTATTTTCATCACATTTCCCATGTGCATGTTCAAAAGAGAAACCACCAGCTAATTAGCACCAGTTCAGCTATGCTTTCGTGAGATTCAAAACAATAAATACACAGCAGTCAGGCTGTTTCTGTGGGGGCCAGAGAGTTTAAACCCCTTCTTTTTAATAGGATCTGAGCACTTGTGAAGTCCCCTTCCCATTCCTCCCGAGAGGTGCTTTGGCTCTCTAAGTGCTGCCAGACGGAGAGCTAAGGAATTTGTGGTCATGGGGGACAAGTGGTGCAAGCCTTCCAGGACACCTTTAGAGTTCAGACTCTACCCCTTAGATTTTTATTATATGGAAGTGGTGGCTCTTCTTATACAATGCCTTGGTTTCCCCTCCTGTGCACATGGGAATTTCATCATTCCTTCAAGAGACTGTGGGGCTTGAATCCTGAAGGCTGGCAGACACTGCTCCACTGAGCAAGAGTGATTAATGTTAGAGCCTGATACTGCCCCTACCATATCTTCATCTGTACAATACATAGTTTAGTGAACCCCATGTTGAATGAGAACTGTAAACTCATGGCACAAAGCCCCCTGCCCTACTCCAGACCCCTGGGAGCTTTGCTTCGCCCCAGGAGAGGAAGAAAGCCATGAGCAGCAGCAGCTCCCTGCCCCTGGAGGAGGGCTTTGCTGGGAGCCCTGCCACTTAGCAGCACCTCTCCCTCCCTGAGGGAAGAGGAAAAACCTTACGTCAGGCTGCAGAAATGCTCCTTGGCCCTACCCAAACCCTTGGAGCAATTCCCAGGTGAGGCACCGCAGAGGCGGCAGCTCTTCCATCTCAAGCCAACCCCCGTCATCCCCCACCATCGCAGTTGGTGCAAGGCTGCTGGCCAGGGTCCACCCACCTGACCACCACCTGAAGTCCCACTGACCATAGTCCCCATCAAAAACCCAGGCAGTTTAACCACAGCCCCCATCCAAACCTGCTGGCAGTGCCCTGGGTGCTGGGGTAGCAGGAACAGCCCTCAGCATGGTGCCTCTACACTGCCGGGGCACAGGGCAGTGCCCTGCCCGCATCAGCTCAGCTGCCTATCCCAGACCATGGACTATGAGAAATGGTCTCTCCAAACCAGACACCCCATCCCAGGTTGGATCAGGGGTAAGCAGAGACTCATGATGTATTGAGTCAGAGCTCCAACAGCAGCAGTACCACTCTCTGCAGCGTTCCTTTGTCTGGACCTGGCATGTCCCTTTCTAGACAGGAAAGCTCATCCTGCAGACAGTATTTCATTTGCTAAGAAATAAGCCCCACAAAAGGCTGAGCTCCGTGCTTTGGCTGCCAAGCAAGGGTTGAGATGTATGTCGGGGGAGTGGGGGGGCGAGGCGAGGCAGGATTTGTGCTTGGCCAGCTACTAAGGCAAGTAGGGATGTCCAAAGCCCTCCTCACCCATCCCCACCATAGAGAATGAATCCCTGGAGAGGTTGGGAGGTGGTGTTTCTCATATGGGGACATGCAAACAGATGTGCCCAGCAACATGGCCCAGCCCTTGTAACCCCAGACCCCTCCAAGGCAGCAGACCTCTTACCCTGCCCGACTGTGCTGGCAGCTCCATGGAGAGAATTGCTGAGGGAGTGGGCACCCAATCCATGTGATTTCCTGTCTCTGCAGGCACCATCCCCAAGAGCTTGTGGAGCCCACTAGCTGGTTACAGGAGCTGAACATATCCCAAGGGATCTTCAAGCAGAGGGAGCAGCACAGGCAGCCTGCCCGGGAGCCAACATGGAGCAGAAGATCAGCTCCTTCTTTAATTCCATCTTGGAGCTCATCCGTACCAAGCATGAGGAAGGGATCTTCAACACTGTCTGCCTGGCTGTGCTGTTGGGTCTGCCATTTGTCGTCCTCATTGCATTCATTTTCATCTGCTGCCACTACTGCTTCTGTAGCCGGCGGAGAGAAAGCAGGAAAAAAGGTGGCCCCAGCAGCAATGGGCAGCTGAATGCTGAGAGGAACAAGAAGAAAAAGAAAAAGAAGAGGGATGAAGAGGACCTGTGGATCTCTGCTCAGCCCAAGATGCTCTTGCTGGACAAAAGACCTTCCTTGCCCATCTAGTGGACAGAAGGGCGTAGAGGCCCTCTCCTCTGAGATGCCACCAGTCCTTTCAGCTCTGCACTGCAAGGGGCAAGGAGATGCCAAAGCTGCTGCCACTTTATGTTGACTTTCAAAAGAGGCTGAGCTCAGCAGCCAGCCAGCATGTTGAAGAGCCAGCAGAGAGCAAGGCAGTCAGGCACAGGTATATGCAAGCCCCTTCTCCCCCACCATGACAGTGTGCCTGAGAGCAGAACCCCCAAACAACAGGCATGCATATAATCAAGTGCTCTGCTGAGCACAAGGGTGACCTGCCACCAGACTGTATGTACCTCCCACCATAAGCACAGCACACATGCACTGGGCTGGCATGCAGTGAGCTGGGTGTGAGGCTCTCTCTCTGCACTTGTATGCAAGCACATGCACTGTGGCACTGACAAGGGTGCATAGGACCACATGCACAAAAAGACCGAGCTGCCTGCACACCCCCCCTGCACAAATACAGACAGCCACATGGGAAGCAAGCACAAGCATGGTGCATTTGCTTGCCCTGCCACAGAGATAGCACAACTTGACTGTCTAGATTTCATCCAAACCCAGCTTACACTGGAGACGCAAAGAAAGCCAAGTGCAGAGTTACCCAACAGCTCAACAATGTGCCATCTCCCTGGCCACCAAAACAAAGGCAGCTGCGAACATCTGAAGATGCCTTCAGCCCAGCCTTAGAGACCTCAAGACACCATCTTAACAGAGCAAAGCAGAAGGATGCATTGCCACCTAAGCTAGAGGCAGGAAGGAGAGAGGAGGCTTCAAGACTGACCTTTTTGCACCAGCACTTAAAAAACAAAACTAAAAAAAATCTTCCTTGAAAGACTGTTTTATACAGATTTGCCTTTAAAGAGCCCACCATGCTACTGCAAGAGTGGAAACACAAACCGAGGCTGTGTAAAGACTTAGCTATGGGCATTAGGGTTATTTATTGAATGACTACTAAAGAAGAGCAGGACCAAAGGCCCCTATGTTATGGGGCTAGGCACACCAAAGTGGTATTGAAGCAGCAGACACGCTTTCCCAGCACACTTGGCTGTCCCCTCTCTCTGCAAGCCTTTGTGCCACACATTAGACACGCAGAGGGCTTCGGTACAGCTGTCAAGCCAGCCAGCTCTGGGGTTTGCTGTAGAAGTAAAGTTCATGCCCACGGTCATTCCTTATCCAGAGATGCATTGTACAGCTGGACCCTGCACCCCTCTCCACCTTTATCTCCCTTGGACACACGATGCCTTGGCCAGGCACAGCACGCAGCTCTCACACTTACTCTGGTTTTCATCCTCTGCTCCCCCTAAGCCTGAGTGCCCAGCCTACTGCTGAGGAGTTGGGGGTCTCCTCTGCTCCCTGCTCTCTGATCCACCAGGCTTTGTCTCCATGAACTTGCTTTACCAGCAAGAGATGTGTGCATGTGATGAGAAGCCCCATCACATCTGGGTTTTGCCCTGCATCTGTACACTGGATATTTTTCTCCCATTTTCTTCCAGCTCTTAAGCTGCTGGAGCAGACCAGAGCTGACACCCAGAACCAGACATCAAGGGGCCAAGCAGCCAAACCAAAGTAGGCAAGCCTGGATGGAGCTGCCAGACACAACCACTTCCAGCCCAGGCAAGGGCAATGCCAACTTCCCCCAGCTCCCAGGGCCCACCCTGGCAGGGAGCAGAGCCACCAGTTAGAAGCATCTGCTTGTGCCACCCAGTCCCAGCGCAGCCTGTTTTGTCTGATGTGGATGGGGTGGTGATACTAACACCACGTCATGGGGTTTGGCTGTGTGTGGCTGTGCTGGGAACAGCTGGGAGGCCAGGCTTCTCCTTGCATAGCTGTTGAAATTGACCCCATATGTACCTTCTTTTCTAGCTTGCTATGTTACCATCAAAATAAGTGTCTTCCTTCTCTTCCAAAACAGGAAGTATCATATAATGCTATACAAAAATAGGACTTGCCACACCTAAGCCTAGGGAGAAACAGGCAGGAGTAGCTCTGGTCTCTGTCTCAAACCCCCAGTCCAATCAGGACCCTGGGGAACCAGCGCTACACTTGTATTATTCCTTCCCTGCTTTTCCCCATTCAGGTACTTTTCCCAGCCCTCCTGCCTCCATGCTCACCGGGTGAGCAAAGCAGCCTCCTCCCATGGGCAGGAAAGCACTCATGCAGATGCTCCTGTTGCAATCCAGAGACACCAGAAGCCCCTGATTAAAGGGAAACACCATGGGAGGCCAGAAGCTTACCTAAACAAGCAGGGGCACGAAGGTAGCAAGTGCTGGCAGAGCATTGCCTACCTGGTATAGAGCTGCTGGGCTTTGCACAGCTCCCTGCCAGAAGGTCCTTCTCTGGAAGTCACAGTGAGCAGTGTTTCAGGTGAGGGCAGCCAGTTTCCACAAGAACCAGAGAACTGTCAAGGAAAATGTCTGATCACACACACAACATACCTGATCCAGGTTTTGGGGAGTTCAGAGCCAGGCCTAAATGTCAAGATTTCTCCAAAATCATCATTCAGACTGAGCAGTAAGGGATCAGGATACAACCGGGCCCTCATCCACCAGACCAGTGGATGGTCCCAGCCTCTGCACCCCATAAAGCAGGGGGGGCTGACTTGCTTGGAAGCTGCTGTTGTAGCCAAACCATGCACTCAGTCAGCTGCCTCTTGAGGCAAAAGCAAAAGAGCAACGACAGCCGCAGGAAATGCATGGTACAGAAACCCCACTGCATGGGTCCCCACTCTCCAGCCACCTCCACACTGCCCCCCATAACTGCATTTCAGTATCAACCTTCTATTTTCCTAAAGAGTCCATACAACAGAGGGAAAAAAAAAAAATATTTTTCTGCAGCTGTTTTTTTAAACTAAAAATAAATGACTCTCAAACTGCAAACAAATGCCTTGTCTCTGGCTCTCAGTCGTGTTTGTTTTCCTGGGGAAATCTTTTTTTGTATAGTATCCTGGCCCTAGATGAGACACTGTGAGGGCTCAGTGGGCAGCTGTACAGTCTCTGCCTGCAGCCAGCTGTGCAGCTCAGAGATGTTTTCTTAAAGAAACAGCTTAATCAAGGTTAATGGCCTTGCCTTGTTAGTGAACACAGCCAAGCCGCTCTACCCAAGGGCAAAAGGTAGCGGGAAGTATTTGTGCACGGCAGGAGGTGGGCTACAGAGAGGTTTTTTTCCTTGTAGAGGGTCAGCAACGTAAACCCCAGTCAGTTTTGATCAGGTAAGTATTTCATAGCATCACAGTCATCTGCATTGGGCAAGTCACAGGACCAGGCACACACCTCTGCTGGGTAGAGCCTTTCCTTCTCATGCTTCTCAGCTGGATGATGCACCAAGATGCACATTGCCCACAAAGCTGAGGCCCTGGTAGTTTATGTGCAGGACTGCAGCAACAAGCAGCTAGAAAGGTTAGAGACACACTTGGCGGGGGGAGAAATGATCAGTGCGCACCTTACTTCTCTCAGGATGGCAGCCTTGCACACCATATTCAGGGTCAGGTGCTCTTGGGTAGCATGGGCTGCAGAGGGAAGGGGAGGTTCCTGGGTTAGAAACAGGCAGGGGTGAAGCTGAGCATGTTGGAGCAGTCCAGAGATGACTGTGATGCAGAAACTGCTCACACAATCCCATTAAACACCACTTAGATGGGAGAATTTTACTATTACTCTGTTTATTCAGTCAACAAGGCACTGTGCCTTGAGCAGCAAACAGAAGTAACACCGCTGCTTTCCAAGCAACTAACCAGTGAAATAAGACACATCTCTCCAAATCACACCATTCAGAGTGCAGAATCTTTGGGAGGAGGCACGCCTTCTCCCTGCTCCTGGATAAATGCAGGGACTGTGGGGAGGTGGGTGAAGAATTTGCCACCTCTCTCCCCATAGCAGCACAGGCTGTATTGCACCCCAGATGTTTCACAATAGATGTATCCTGGCTGGTGGGACCCAGCAACAGGAGAGTCCCCATCAACACTGATGCCAAGGAAGAAAGGATTCTGCCTCTAGGCTTGTTGCAAACCTAAGTGATCTTAGGGCAAGGCAAAGGTTTCAAGAACCTGAAGCATCACTGTTACAGGATTGGGTTTTGCAGCAAAACAAGGGTAAAAGAGAATGTGATTTTTTTTTTTTTTTTACAGGACTATCCCAACCAGGCTGAGCCTTGAAACCAGAACAGCCAGTTCCTTAAGGCAAACAAACCCCATTACCTGAGGAGTCCCAGCTTCCAAAGCTGTAGGACAGGCTCTGGTTAACCCCTAAAAGGTCTTTCCACAGAGAACAGCGGGTTGCAGAGAAGTTTCTCCTGCACTAGCATGAAGAAATTATGCCATCCTGTGGCTGTTCGAAATACTGACTTCTCGCAGTGGTCTTCCAGCAACCGCGAGCTTGACTGCCCTGCCTGGTGCAGGAGGGACTCACAATTAGGACAGACAAGTAAACCCTTCTCAGAAACTGCAAATGGTCTCATTTACCTTAATCACTGAAATATAAAGCTAGTGCCACTTAAGAGAATATTCCCTGCTCCTAGCTAAGATTCAGCTTCAGACAGGGAATGTGCAGAAGAAATTGCTGCTGGGAACAGTCATGCCTGCTGTTTTTCAGAGCATGCACTTTTAGAGTGACTGTGTGTAAGGCTGGTCCTCCAGCCTGCCTTGGTCAGCTTCCTGATGTCTACACCATGCCCTTTAACTGAATAACAGAGTGAAACCTGTCTTCACCTCCAGACAAGCAGGCAACAGGGAGAGAAATCACTTCACCGCAGTAAAGAGCCCTTATCATTTGCCTGTGTCCTTCTCTCATTCTCTTAGCACAGAGCCTGCAAAACACTTCAAGTGCACTTTTCATCTCCTCTCCTCTCCTCTCCTCCATTAGTCTCCTCCTTCCCTCAGCCCAGGGCTTAGATAGCCTGACACAGCTCAGATGGGTCTCTGCTTGTCCACCCACACCAGAGCCACAGCCCTGAAAGTACAATGAAGAATTTAGTACTCACCTTTGAGAGACAGCTCTTTAGCTAGCTCTGCTCAACCATGTCCTAGCAACCACAGATCAGTTAATTGCTTAGCAGTATTAAGTCACAAAGAGATCACATAGTCCCCATCCCTGGTTTGGAACAGAACTCCAAAGAATTATCATAGCTCCAGTCTGGGTCTGAGCGTTGCTCCGTCTCCATAACGGAGGTTTAGTTCAAATGGGCAGAAAAATAGTTCTGCCACCCAATGCAAAGACGGAAATATTTTAAGAGCTGCTTTATTTACAGTTTTATTAATTCCCCAAAGTCCAGAAAGGATTCTTTAAAATGTATTACTCATCTTAGCATGAGGATAGAAAAGGCCATTAAGACAATCATGTTCCAATCTACTTAGATAACGAAACCATTGAGCAAGCATCATTTTGTGAGCTCATACTTCTTCCCTGGCTGCAGCTGGTGGTCCAGAATTTTAATATCTGCTCACAGAAAGAAAATAAAACTCACCTTTTATGGCTGTGAGATCAAAAAGGAGCCAAATGTGAAGCCATGCACTGGGGCCTAAGGGAGAACATGCAGGACTGGTTTAACTCAAGAGATGCTCTATTCAGAGGCAGATGACAGGCATTATAATTTCAGCATCACTAGCTACCATGCTGCTAATGGAAAAGAAGATGACAGCAGATAGGACAGTGACACAGAATTTTGTTCAGGGCCTGCAAGTGGCCTCTTAGGAAAGCAGTATGCAGAGGCAGATTTGGGATGGAGAGCAGAGCTTGGAGGAGTATAGCTCTTACAGTCACTCTGTTCTGGGCCTTATCCAGGAGTGTGAGCATTAATTTACTGCATGTCTCCTTAGGCTTTTCCTTGGGCTGGGGGACAAGAAATGACAAGCAAAATAGAGAGCAGGATTTCAATCTGGACAGGTGTAATATTGGAGGTTGAGAAACTCAGATTACAGATTGCACCTGGGTTAATGAGCTTTGCCAACAGAGTGGCATTTCCCAAAAACCAGCTCTGACTGCAAGAAGAGTAGAAAATGTACTCCGGATAGAATAATAGAATAGAAATACAGAGTAGTTAGGGTTGGAAAGGACCTTAAGACCATGGGCAGGGACACCTCACACTAAACCATATCACCCAAGGCTCTGTCCAACCTGGCCTTGAACACAGCCAGGGATGGAGCATTCACAACCTTCCTGGGCAACCCATTCCAGTACCTCACCACCCTCACAGTAAAGAACTTCTTCCTTATATCCAATCTAAACTTCCCCTGTTTAAGTTTTAACTTGTTACCCCTTGTTCTGTCACTACAGTCCCTAATGGAGAGTCCCTCCCCAGCATCCCTACAGGCCCCCTTCAGATACTGGAAGGCTGCTATGAGGTCTCCACGCAGCCTTCTCTTCTCCAGGCTGAACAGACCCAACTTCCTCAGCCTGTGTCCTGGGTTCAGCAGTAGCAGTCATGTTTCTCCTCCTTGGTAGCTGGTGCAGTGCAGTGTTTTGACTTTCAGCTTGGGAACAGAGCTGATAGCGATGTTTTGGTTTGGCCAAGGACTTTGTGAGCCTCATGCTCTGCCAGGGGGGAGGGGAAGCCAGGAGGAAGCAGAGACAGGACACCTGACCCAAACTGACCAAAGCGGTATTCCATACCGCAGCATGTCATACCCAGGATGTAACTGGGAGTTAGCCGGAAGGGCTGGGAGACTGCAGGGTTGGAGGAGGTATCGGTCGGTGCTTGGTCGGGCTTGGGGGTCGAGTTATCGGTCAGTGGGTGCTGAGGTGTTGTATTCTCTTCCCTTGTTATTTCCTTTATCATTATTACTATTGGTGGTAGCAGTAGTGATCTGTGTTATACCTTAGTTACTAAACTGTTCTTATCTCAACCCGTGGGAGTTGCATTCTTTTCGATTCTCCTCTCCGTCCCTCCGAGAGCAGGGGGAGGGCAAGAAAGGGGGGGGAAGTGAGCGAACGAATTACCTGACTGGGTTTAAACCACGACAGCCTGTCTTCATACAGGAGGTGCTCCAGCCCCCTGATCGTCCTCGTGGCCCTTCTCTGGACTTGCTCCAACAGTTCCATGTCCTTTTTATGTTGAGGACACCAGAACTGCACACAATACTCCAAGTGAGGTCACATGAGAGCAGAGTAGAGGTGAAAGATCACTTTCTTTGACCAGGATGATGAGAGGAAAGGAAAAGAAGACCACAGGCTAACACAGAAAGGATAGTCTCAGGAAAGTTCTCTCTGATGTAAATTAGGGGGAGTATTATTTTTTGGTGGGTTGAAATTGAATTTTTTGACACCTGAAGTGGATAGCACCAGGAAAGGACAGAATTAAGAGAACTCAGATGCCTTGGGTTTTGAAAAAAAAAACCATCATGTATTAAAGCTTGTTTTATGTAAAGTTCACAGAAGTTGCTTGTGTTGGATCAAGTTGGTCCTTGTCATGTATGTTTAGCCCCCTCCCAGTCTCTGACAGATCAGCCATCAGGAGCTCCAAAGTCTGTAAGCAGGCTGGGCTGCAGTATTAGAGGTCTCTGGATGCATGTTGGTCAGCAATTGTCTCCAATGTATTGGAGAAAGCTATCTGAATCTAACTTTTTGTTAAGAATCATTATCTTTAGGTACTGTCCTGCACCAAGTTCAGTTTAAGCCCTGATCTTCTTCCTCTTCCCTAATAGAAACCTCTTCTTCCTCCCCAGGATTGGCTCATTACTGGAAGACTGAGGACAGATCTTCATCTCAGTGAAAGGGATGGAGAATTCATGACCTTTCCATGGCTCCTAATTCACACCCTGGGAAAAGGCCAAGAAATTTCTTTTACTAAAGCACCTAGACCACAAGTTAGGAGTCTAACACTGCCCCCTTATCTAAGTAAGTTTGCTTACGGATCATTTTCCTTTTAAATGAAATGAGGTAAGATAGACCAGGCAATCTCTCCTGCTCCAAGGAGAGACATCACCCCCATGTGTTTTCTCAAGGCTAGGGAGAAGACCTAACAGAGCTCTGCCACTCACCTTGCTGTGCTTGCTCTCACCATATTTCCCACTGAGGTTGGCCAAGTGGCAGTTCTTGTACCACCACGCACCATGGTGTGTCAGAGCACAGTTGCTGAGAGCCACATCATTGTCTCTGTCCCATGTTGTGAACTTCCAGCCATTGTGGTAGGTCATTGCATCCCCTAAGAGAAGAGATGAAAAACATGATTAGAAGTAAGATAATACAGTTGCTTAACCTGATAGCTTAGTCACCCTTCAGGCAGAGCACAGCAGGCATGTAAGGGGAAAAGCAGCAGCACAGCATAGATCAGACAAAAATTTCTCAAGGGCTGCTATTAGAGGGCATGTCCAAGGGCAGCTGAAGATCTAAACCTTGTGGCAAGAGGATAGATCTTAAAAGTTAAGTAGAAGACTATGGACACAATGGCAATGGTAAGGATTTACAAGTGGCAGAAGCCAGCACCAGGATAACTACTGCTGCTGAGCAAATTACCATCCTAAACAAGAGCCATTCTCTTTGCACTTCTCAGATGGGGAGCCCCAAAAGTTGCTCCACCATCAGCACAGGTTACCCCATGGAAACACTTCCCAGTCTGCCTTTTCAGCTGGTGTTTCACCAAGTTACAGAGCCCTCTCTTCCCCATGGAAAAGCAGCTCTTTTTCCCATCTTCAGCAGGAGACAGGCCTGTGGGCATACTCTCCTCAGTCTTTCTAGGAAGTACAGACTTCTCTCCTCAAAGCAAACCACATCTGATCTAACCTGACCTAATGAACTCCCATGCTACTGGCAAAAATACACAGGTCCCAGCATTTGCTTCCCTGTGCTAGGCAGAGACAGCACAAGTACAAGACACTCCTCACCAGCACTGCCTCTGTAATTTTCCACTGACAGCCTATATCTGTCCCTGCTTGAGGCAACCTGGAAGAAGTCGTAGACAGATTCACTGGCTGTCCATAAGTCCACATGGAGCTCATAACGAATGGGACTGCTGCTTGTGAGATTGTGCAGCTTTGCAAGACCTAGGAGAAAAAATAATTACTGTTACAATGGAAAAGCCTGTTCACCTTTGCAATGGTAGACTCTCACCCTGCGGCCATTTTGGTTAAATTGGATATTTCCTGCCTCCCTCCTTCCCTGCTTGATGCTGTCACGATGTTTTGCCAAGTTTAAGTTGTCTTATTTTCTGGCAAGAGACAGCAGTATCAAAAAAAAAAAAAAAAAAATGAACAGCCTAAACCAGCAGAAGCCTGGCTGTAGCACAGCATTATTTTTCCCAGAACATTTAAAGACTCTTGCTCCAAAGACCTTACCTATTTAGTGCTGGATTCTCTGATACAGAGTTCACTAACAAAACAAAACAGACAAAAAATGACTGAGTACACCAAGTTTTGCGTAATATCCTGGTATTTGAATTTTCATTAACGCAATTTCTTTATTACCGCTCTCATAGGGGCACACAAGCTTGAAATAAACCTTTGTGGAGTTTGGCTTGCTCAGGGACTGTTCCAAAGCCCAAAAATGTCAGCTGAAATATGCAGTGGCCCTTTAGAGATTCCTCAGTGCTTCACTGGCATTTGTAAGGAAGACACAAAAGCTGACAGTTCAAAACTGCAGCCTTAGGGGTTGGATATTTCAGCATTTAGGTGCTTCTGCAAAGCTGATCTTCAGCTCTTCACTGGTCACACCCATGTACTGTACCAAGCCAAAATTCCCCTGTGGGATCTCCAAATCCACATAATTTTCCCAGCGTTGGTAGAAATCCACCTCACCAGTGCTCTGCCTCTGAAACACCTGCAAAGCAAGGATTGCCAAGTGACAATTCATGACAGGTTGACGAGAGATGAGGAGGAGGGATATGAGAAATGCTCACCCCGATTCAAACACAATTGAAAAGGTGAAACATTCAAGCGCAAACAATTGTAGCTGATGGTACACTGCATCTGAGCAGGTACACACATGAATTCATTTCCATTTTCTGACTGCATGTAAGCACTAGAGTGAATAGTAAGTTGTGCATATTATACAGTTTACTTTCCACAAATGCCTATGGACATCACAATCTGAGCATGATCTAAGAGACAAGATCCATGAGACATTTGGGTTTCTAAACTGTAGCAAAATCAGAGGGATTTGGGCAGTAACACACAACTTATTTCAGTGAAGAAAATCACTTATCCCTGAAAATGAAAGGTAAAAGGGGGAATAAAGGTATTTTTATTTGGTTAATTTAGGGAGACAGCTATCTGGGAACCTCAGATTCACTGCATGTTCATACACATTCCCCGCTTCAAAGCATCTGTGTTTCTGCCTCCAGGTTCCTTTGAGCCACTCAACAGCTTCTATGTGGTCAGGGTTCAAGTGCATGCTCACACCACTAGTATTTAAAACACTAACAGAGTTCAGCTGAAGGATGTTAATTGTCCATATATATAACATTATACTGCGGTCAAAATGAAATAATATAGCTCAGTTAACTTGTGAAAGGCAGCCAGGCTAAGATGTGCTACCTCATCTTACCTACCACTGGGCTGAATAACTCTCATAAGACCACCCACGACCTCTCACTTGCATAAGGTAACACATTAAGCTGTCATTATTCAGCCATTGCCCTCGATCAGCAATATTACAAACTTGTGTGGCATTCACAACTGACAATGAAAAATGCTATTGCTCATTCAGTCTCCCACAGCATTCCTATTGACAGCCTGAAGGGATACATCAGCATCCACCACCCTTTCTGGAGCATGCCACTCGATAAAGGCAGGAGCTGAAACACAGTACTGCAGTAGGGCCCCAGCAGACACCAGTACCAGATCACAGTGATAAAAAACAAAGAGGAGCAGAGAATCACTCACTATCCACCTGCCTCCATCAGTGGTCATGTCACAGTACACCTGCACTGGCCTACTGCAGTCCCCCTTCAAGTAAATGGTGTACATGCCACTGGATATATTTCCATTCTGCTGCATCTGGCTGCAGTCCGCGGGATACGGGTAGAGGGAGCTAACTGCAAAAACAGAAAATTTCACATCAGCAAAGCAGGCTATAGAGCTGCAGGAGGCATTTCACACCCTGAGGAATCTCCTAAGGACAGCGTAAAGACAAGAAATCGGCAGCCCTCACTGTGCACAGCTGCATCTTGCTGCTGGCAGCCTTCCCTACTTCCTAGGAAGTGATGCATGGATGGGGTCCCCAGAGGCTGCAAGAGATGCAAGCTTGGGTTTCAGTGAGAGCAGGAAGAAGGAGCCCTTGTTTGTGAGGGTGGGAGTACCACTAAACAGGGACTGTAATGTCTCTGTATTTCACAATTTGTCCACAACTGGCAATCCCTGTGAGCACTGCCACAGCACGAAAGGCTTCCACAGCAAGCTGGCATGAGATTTTGTTTGATTTGTTGCCATTTGGGTGTGCTTTTCCTGACCTATGAAAACAACCTGGGCAGCTACACAGTGCCAGGGGAGTACTTAAACAGCTGTGCCCTACCATTACTAGGATGATGCAGGCAGATCTCTAAGTGTATCATAACATCTCCTGCCCACTGGCAGCTCACCAGCAGGCTTTATCCCATGCTTGGCTAGCAAGGTTTGCCAGCAGCACTGACCACAATGAGTAACCTCTACTCACATCACCCCATTGTGTTTCGCAAGGTTCCAGATGGCGTGGCTTAGAATGGATGCCCAGTCAGGAGATACATCCCTGACTTGCTCCATGGTTTGCTTATGATCATAGTTTCCCAGTGCATCTGTAGAACATGAACTCCACCTCTGACCTTTATTATACAAGGTCATTATTATATATATTATTTATATTATATGTAAAACACAGCAGCTGTAGAGCACAGGGAAACGTGCAACACCAGAGGCCAATTCCTACCTGTTGAGAAGGTACTGTCTGTCTTTCTGCTCTGGCGATCTCCCTTATAGGCTACCACAAAGATTGTATACCTTACTCCTTGTTCCAGTCCCTCCAGCACAAACTGTTGCTCACTAGGACTGAGCTGTATTTCCTTCCAAATAAAACAGATCAAAGGTCAACCCAACTCTCAATGGCATTTAGCTTTTCTGGACCACAGTGCCTCATTCTCCATATGCAATTACAGGTTTCCCTTGTAGAGTTCAGCCACACATGTTCATTGTATTTCCTCGAAACATGGAGACCATCTCCTCAGAAGGAAGACTTTGGGCAAAGTCTCAAGGAACACCACTAGGACTCTGAGGACACCCTATCCCTGGAGGGCTGCCTCTCCAGGTAATAAAGAGTTTAGGAAACAGAAGTAAAAATGTTCTCTACACCTAGAGATCTGTTGGGAAGAGGTGCTACTGTCTTGAGTAGAAGCTGTGGAGGGACTTCGTGACACGTCCTTCCTCATGCTCTTCCTCCCTGGGCCATGGATAGCATAGATTCCCTTCCAAAATTATCCATATAGCCACGAGACCCAACTGGCAGAGCCCATAATCATAGGGGTGATTTCACTGGGGTCTGCAGGACTGAGGAATTTGCTGTACCTTGCTTGTGCCATCTCGACCCTGGTAGGTCAGAACATAGCCATCAATCTGTGCTGCAGGAGGAGTCCAGGTAACCACACCAGCAGAATGAGTCATATCTGATACATGGAGGTTCTTGGGAGGATCAATCTCTATTGAAAAAGAAAATTCAAGTCTCATCATGCAAACAAAAGACACCAACTGCAGTGCAGCACTTGGGCTGAGCTTTCAGAGCCTGTTAACTGGGAAGTACAGAAACTACCTAGTGAGCTGCATAGCTAGCAAGCAGCAGAAGCCAGACGTGGCAAGGTCTGCTACAGATCTGGTTTGGGATGTTTTGTGAGCCCTGCAGTTGGCTCAACTGTTCAGGGCCCAGAATCTTGACACAGCTGCCCTAGAAATCCCCATCAGACTCATATCCAAGAAGCATTCACAGACAGGTCAGTTTGGGGCTCTATCTCCAGTCCTGGAGCATAGCCCTAGTGTGGCTGGCTGAGTGGCCTACACCTTGTTTCCCTACTCATATGAAGCTTACTTCATAAGCTTTGTCATGCTTTAGCCTTCTTTAGTAAACACAGTAATACAAGGAAATGCACAGCTTTACAGTTCAGTCTGTGCTATATATGGGACACCAGCTCCTTCACCAGCTTAGCCAGGTTTTCCCTGTGCAGTCAGACTGTTCAAATTCACATAAGGAAGAACAACAGAATTATTTTTAAGCAATGCCAGTTAACAGCAGCTGTCAAAAAGTGTCTTATGAGATACCTACAAGAGGACTGAAGTGCTTCCCTAGACAAAAGCTCATTTGGAAGTAACAACAATGGAAGCAGCATCTGCCTAATTTTTATCCTGCACTTGCTACATCCTATATACTTTATTAACATCTTAAGGAAAACAATTTAAGTAGCGAGGTTCATCTGGCTTTCCAAGTTTTAGAAAGAAGGTTCTTGGTAGGCAAGAGCCCACAGATTTGCTCCAACCCCGAAGCAGACCTGAGTTTATAGAAAATTATAACTGAATAATTCATATCAATTCTCTCCTCTTCCCCCCAGCTCCCCTGGGGGACTACAGGTATGTCATTGTCTGTTAATTCAGTTCTTCTGTATGTAAACCAGAGAACAACACTTCCAACAATTTCTTCAAGACCTTGAAGAGTGCTATGAGGATAAGCATTAGCAACAACTACAATGCATCAACTACTACATTGCGAGAAGGCCACAGAGAAAGATAAGGTCAAGCTATGCCTTAGATAAATGAGAAAAGTGGCTTCTCCCAGGAAACGCTGCACTCCTCGTGTGGAGGGTTACTGCTTAGAACAAAGGCAGAGAACAAGAAATCAAAACAGCAAATGTAAGGAGAACAACAAGGACAGGAACACCAAAGTTCACACAGCATTTTGGTTTACACTGGCTATTTCTTATAGCTGAAGACCATCTTTCACTAGGCTCACGAGTCAGGCATTAGTACATTACCTAATGAACTCGTGGTTCACCCGGGAGACCACTAAAAAACTGCTTTCAGTACAACCAGGCAGTAAACCTTTCGAGAGGCTGACTACATGTGTACCTCCGGCTGGACAGCAGAGGGCGCCAGAAGGTACAAAATCCATCACGAGAAGCAAGGGATGGGAAGGGCCGCCTTAGTCGGCAGTTCCACAGCACCGCTCTTAAAGGCCAGCCAGCGGTTCCATGGGTCAGCAGGCCACCGCAGAAAACTCCCTGCCACAGCCCGGTTTAATGCCAGGGAATAGCCAGCCATCACCGTGAAAATGTTGGTTTTTTTTCCCCCCCCTCAGAAGTTGTGTTATTTTAGCAGAGGTGCCCTTACTTTTGGAAAGAGGACGCCAAAACCGGAAGTACGTGTGTTTTGTGTAGGTATTTCAAAGCTAACCCTACTAATGCTAAATGCATTCACTCTCCCAGTTTCACTTCATGCAAAATTTCCAGGTGTCTCCATTTTAATTCCAGTTAAAAAACAAACAATATTTCAATTTGCTGAAACTCTCCTTGCATTTCTAGCTCATTCTTTTGGGCTCAGGAGATCTTCATTTGGTTCCATCAGCTGCCCTTGACCTCTGTAAGGGCTGGAGAACTGTTTGACATCTTGCCGTAAATCCAAGCTTCAACTGTTCTATCTCACACCAGTTTGATTCACAAACTAAGAAAAACTATATCAGCAAGGCCAGTGGATGTGGAATGACCCTGAAATGTTCCCAGCACACCATAATCCTTATGGCTGGCTGAACAGGAACTTGGCAGTCTGCTAGGACCAGTCTAAGGTCAAGAGCCAAAAGGCAGGTAACTAATTTAAACCATTCCCAATTCTAAAATGATTTAACTTTAGTTGTTAAACCTCTGTTACTGCTAGGCTTGATAACAGCACATGATGGATGGCATGCTTTTGACTAAGGACTAGTGAAATAAACTGGGTACCATCAGCTGTCGTCACTCTTTATTACAACGTCTGCACTTTAATCGTCTTTATCAGCAGTCTCCATTATGGTCGCTCTGGGTAGTGAAAATGCACATTCCTCCTTCCATAGCTACAAAAATCACTTTCCAGCGTTTCCACAGGTCACCCATGAGAGTGTCTGTGCCTGCCCTGTTGGCCTGGTTGCTTTCTTTCCCTGTCCAGGTACAGATGATACACACCACATCTGGCTTAAAAATAATTGGGATAGCAAGACCTGTGTCCTGCCCCACCTCTCCCTCATTCCCAGGAAATGCTAGCAGTGCCCTCTGCCAATTAGTCAGTCTTCAGCCTGGCTATGCAGCCAAATTCTGCAAGCAAAAGCCTTGATTATACAAAGGAAATTACTGATAGTTAAGAAACTTTATCCAGGCTGAAACCAGGCTTCCTTTTCATGTTCTGGGAGAAGACAATTAAAATAGAGGTGCTTCCTTCCAAGTCTTGATTCACTGATAAGTACTATTCTTATCAGTGACACTAGTTGAGCCATCCTAAGTTTAGACAGGATTCAACAGCAGTAGTGTAATACTCTGGGGCAGATCTATGCCACACTTGCAAAGGTCAGCATACCTGAAGACCAAAAAGAGCAGGCAAAGCTGATGAGTGCTTTAGCAAAGTGTTGTGAAGCTCACTCTGGGCTAATAGTTTCTCAATTAAGAGTAGTAATTATTTACCAAAAGTTATCTAGACTTAGCACCATCTCTGTCTGAAGCTTGAAGGTGCCTGTAGCATGGATGTCCCCACAAGACAAATATGCTCTGCAACAGGCCAGAAAGTGAGACCACCTTCACAACACAGTATCATGTAGAAGCAAAAATATTTTCTATTACTGCCTCAGTGCTGACCTTCGTGCTCTGCTGTGTTCCCTTCTCTGCCCAGAGGAAGATAATATACTCAATGCCAGGTTTCAGTCCTGTCAGTCTTGTAGCGGTCTTGTTCTTTCCCACTTCTACCTCCTCTGTGTCACCACTAAAGGTGTAGTTCACCATGTACCTATCTATAGGAGCCTAGGCCCTGTCCCAGGAGATAGTGGCTGTGTCCTCTGTCACTTGGTCAGTCATTAGATGAGCCGGGCTGTCAATTTCTGCAGAGATAGTTAGAAGGGAAGGACACAGGCTGTCAGAGTCACACTGTGACACTCCTTCCCCTCAAGAGTCTTGCAGTTTCTTCCTTTTTCAAGTCCTATCTCTGATCACATATTGATTGGACACACAAAGCTGGGAGGTATCGAGGTCTGAGGTGGGTTGACTGGGGTCTATCTTTAATACTTCCAGATGCTTTCCCAGAGAGCAGCACAGCCAGTTCTGACCTGGACAGAAGTGAGCCTTTTGCAAAGCAAGATACTGTTACTTTGTTTTCTCATGGTCACAAGCCTCAAAAGCTCACATACATATCACCTGTCCAGAAAGTGAGAGAACAACCAAAGCTCTTTTGCTAAGAGACTAAGATGACTTAGATACACATTTACTCATCATCCTTCAGCAAGATCCTGACCTAGAGCATGGGTCTCAAGTGCTTGCAACCGCTTGCAATGGATTCAGATGTTCAACTTTACAGTGTTGTTATAAACCAGCAACCCTCACAATCGGCAGATCACTACACCTCCTTAACCAGGACTGGAATCACAGGGGGAAAGTCCTGGTAAGAACAACTGAGCACCGGGATTAATCATCTTATTGCAAGAAAAGGCATCCTGCCTACTGTTAGTCTCCCTGCACTGTAATTTATTAATCTGCAAAAAGGAACTGAGAATTTCCTTATTCCATGATGAAGGATAAGCAAATAAAGCAATTAAAATAAAACAAGACTATATGAACACATAAGAGACTGCTGCAAAGGCTTCATATTCCCTAATCCCTATTAGTATTCGCAGCATGGCCCATTTGTAGTACATAAAGGTAATTAGGTTCTCTCTGTTGTGATGTTGAATAGGTTTCACAGCAAGATGCGCTGACCTGAAGTCTTGACTTGTTAAGCCTGAATCTCCCTCTACTGTGAAAATGTCTTGGGATGGATTTATTCAGTGTTAAGGCAAAGCTGGACTGTAACTTATACTCTTAATAAAATCTATTGCCCACTTACCTGTCACAGCCTCAGTCCTGGCCCTCTTGCTCTGTTGTTTTCCCTTTTCTGCCCAGACATAAATGACATACTCCATGCCTGGCTTCAGTCCTGCCAAGGTAGTGACATTCTTGTCTTTCTCCACCTCTCTCTCCTCTGTGTCCCCACCAGCTGAGATGTAGCTCACTCTGTATCTGTCTATTGAAGCCTGGACTTTGTTCCAGGAAACAGTAATGGCATCCTCTGTGACTTGGTCAGTCAGCAGCTCAGTTGGGCTGTCAATTTCTGGAAGTGAAAGTTGTAATTATTAGAAGTTTTAGTGTAATGCTGTGGTAATTACAATGGTTTAAAGACACAAACAACACAAGTTCTATAGCCAGAGGCAGTACGCTTTATCAGACTATGAAATCTATTTGGAAAAAAAAAGGTGAGTTTGGGGAAATGATTCTATGCCCAAAGACCTGAAAAAGGTTTGTGTGTCCAAAGGCCTGCTTGTTTTTTTTTACCAGCTTAACCTGGTAAATCGAATAGAAGTTTTATCTTTAGCTATAAACTGTGTTTTGATCACGCAACAACTGACACTTGAGTGAGTCCCATTGGATATTACCATTTGTGCAGCCAAATAATTTTGTATGGTTGAATACAGTGCAAGGTAGATTTAAAAATGGGTGCTAACTGCTAGCACACCCTGCCATTCTTGATACATCGGTAAGCATACCTGCATGGCAGTGCCAAGGTGGCAAGACCCTGTGTTGGGCTGCTAATTTCTGCAGGAACAGTTAGGAGTGAAGAACACAAGTTTTCCCAATGATGCTACACTTACTTCTTCTCTTCAAGGGCCCTACCAATTTCTTCCACTTCTCATCCTTTATTTCTTATCAATGATAGGCCTAAACTACAAAGCTGGAGGTGACCATTTCAGAGGTATTTCAGCTTGGGTCTAGGTTTCCTCTTCACACTTGGAAGAGCAGGGCTTTCTGTTGGGGAGCAACAAAAACACAGCCAGCCCTGCACAGACAGAGAGGAAAGCCCATGCAGAACTTGGTGTCTTTTGCTTTCTGAAGATCACAAGCTCTTGCCTCAGTTGGTCTGGGAATTAACCCCAAAAAACTAAAATCACTTGCGCAGAATCCCTGTCTGAAATACACCTCTCCTGGAACAAGATTATTTTATAGTAAAGCAAAGCTTCCTACCTATCACAGCTCTGATGTCTGCTGGGCTCCCCTGTCTGCCTAGAGGCCAGTGGCATTATTTTTGCTCGGCTTCAGTCCTGTCAAAGCAATGATGTTCTGGTCCTTCCCCACCTCCACATCCTTTGTGTCCCCATCAGTTGCTTTGTCTCTCATCAAGTATCTGTCCAGAGGCCAGTGCCTATCCCAGAAGATCATGACCGTGTCTTCTGTCAGCCATCTGGCCACTACATGGACACTAGATTGCCAATTTTTTGGGGGGAAGAGGTTTAAAGGTGAAGAACAAGGCAGCAGCACTAGTGAAAACTAAGTTCACATTCTCCACTAGAAAAAAAGCCACTTTCAATCTCCCCCCATTATTACAGTCATTCCCCTGCCCTTTCACAGGTGGAAACATGCCACTATGTTTCACAAGCCTTAACTCACTATCACAACGCAGCCTGCAGGAATGGGGCCCTTCAAGGACAGCCCTTACACAACCTCCACAAACGGGGCTTTTTTTGCTGGATATTTTTTTTTTCTTCACTAAGCTGCTAAACACATCTTAGCATCCTGAGCAATGAAAGATTTGCAGATGCCTCCCAAACTGCCGGAACAGCATTTCTAATTCTGCTGCAGGCTTTAAACTCGAGGGCATAAATGCACAACCAACAGCCACACTGTAATTTACCACACATCAGCTTAGCTGTACTGTGATTTATCACACATTAGTGTTGTAAAAGTTGTGATTTTCCACCTGTGTGTACTAATGTCACTTCTTTTGCAAGATGAAACTTCATTTTAATGAAAGATGCTGAAGGTTGTTTGTGTTTTGTGTCACCCTAGAGCAGCACACACTGGGAACTTGTGTTTGAATAATCACAGCTCAGCTAGCTAGCAGCATAAGATCCTCACCTGTGGCAACAAAAATCAAGTTAATTATTTTCTTGTGTGATACAAAAATCAAGTTTTTTCTTTAGTTATAATTGTGCTGCAGCTGGGTATGGGCTGTGCCTGTATGCATATGCAGTGCATTTAACTTCTTAACTTCCTGAGTGATCCATAAGCCTCCCAGCCAGTCCCCTGCATCAGTGAGCACATGAGCTGTCTTGAGACAATGGACCAACTGAAAGCTGGTGATTTATTGAGCTTTTTAATTAAGCATTTGACTGATCCTTAGTGATCCCCTCTGGATGGGAACTTCAGGCAATCCTACAAATTCCCTGAGGCAGCTCTTGTGTCTAGTCAGATTTATATGCTTAAATATGTTGGTTAACATCCTGAGTGGAGCATCCCAAACACTCCCCTAGGAAATTTCTGCTATTGAAGTGCAGATTGCACATAGATAAGACATTTGTAAATAGTCAGTACAAACTGCTTTTGTACCCACAGCCACGTTGAACTGTGGCTGGCTGGAGTATAAGAACTGAGCAGAACAGAGGCTTAAGGAGTTTCCCAACCCAGCTGCAAACACTACTGCAAGCGCCCTCCATTGGAAACTTCTTGTCATCAAGAGACAGCAACCAAACACCCTGTTCAGGAAACTTTACTCCCCTTTTAATTTATGCCATGATCCAGATAAATGTGATTTTCCTTTTTAGAAAACGCTCTGGCATGACTATCTGTGCAAAATGTGTATGAGCCCCCTGTCTTTTTTGGGAAAAGCTACAACAGTCACCCAAAGAAAAGCCTGGAGGTGGTTTATCGCATTTTAAAGGCAAGACATGAATTACATATTCCAGTTATGAGGCTTTAGTTTTTGCTGTGTTTCACTGTTCTTTGTAGTAATAGTAACTGATGCCTTGCCATACACAAGGACTCAAAGATTGTCTTCAAGCTGACCTGGAGACCTGTTCAACCACGCTAGTAAGAATGACATGAATTTTTGCCTCACTAAAAAAAGCATGCAGATCAGAAAAGGCTTCAGTAAAACAAGTAAAGCTGATGAAGGAGTTTGAATTTCAAACCCACCTCTCGCCACTGCTGCTGCTACAACTTACCTGTCACAGCTCTGGTGCTTGCTTTCTTGCTCCTATAGGGCCCCTTCTCTGCCCAGATGTAGATGATGTATTGCATGCCTGGGTCCAGATCCCATTAGGTGACCATGTCATTTTCACTCCCCACCTCTATTTCCTTTGTGTCTCCATCAAGTGAGGTATATCTCACCATGTACCTCTCTGTGGGAGCCTCAACTTTATTCCAAGAGACTGTGGCCATATCTTCTGTCACTTGGTCAGCTGCCACATTGGTTGGGCTATCAACTCCTGAGAAGATTTCAAGGTGCAGGATTAGGAACCTCCAGCTAAACAAGGCGAAAGACTGAGCTAGGGCTAGGTTTTTTGTTTAATAAAGTGTAGACAAGCTTAAAGCAGATCTGCTTGCAGGTCCTGCATGAAGCAGCAGCCAACTATGCACCTTTTGTGCTGAGATCATGACAGATCTGTCCCCAAACCCTGTAGAAACATCACTATCATTAAAGAAGCTTTCTACATACCAGTCCTACCACTCACTGAGGATGGTTTCCCCTCTATATTGTCTTTCATGGGTATGACAGCGACCTCATACTCGGTGCCAGGTTTCAGGCCTGCAAAGAGAAAAAGGGAAAGTTACCAACAAATAGGGAAGGCAGTATCTTTTTCTTAAAGAAAGCCATTTTGTTTAGTCTATTCCAGTTTTAGGTTTGTAGCAGAGAGGAACTTAAAGTTTAGATTTCTACCTAACTTGCTTTTGTCTTAAGAATGCCTTGATAGCACTTTTGGTCTGGGCTTGCCCTGAGGACATACACTGACTGCAGCAAATGGAGATTTCCATATACCTTCAGTGTTACCAGCTCTGAAATAGAATATGCTTTATTCTCAACAAGGACAGAATTAAAGCTGAATTAATATGCCTTGAAGCTTCCTGTCCACAGGGCATAGAAGTTTTCTCCCTCTGAAGACACTCATCAATTATGGGATAGTGGAACACTAACAGATCTCACCCTGGCCTATGGCAGGCACAAGGTGAAGGAAAACTGGCCATCCACACATGAGAGAAGCATCATCTCAGCACCATGGTCTGACCATCAATCACTCCTGTAATTTCTTCCTGCCCCTGACTAATTTGGAATACCCACAAGTACTCACCAGTCATTATGTGTCTGCTCTTAGGGCCACTGCTTTTGGGTACCATGACCTGCTTCTCATCCATCTCCACCAGGGACCTGAACTTCAGCTTGTAATAATCCACATCTGTTGGTGGGTTCTGTCATTCCACTTCCAGGGAGTGCTCCATTTCTTCTGTCATCCAGATGGCATTGAGTGCAGATAGAACTGGGAAGAACAGCAGAGGGTTGAGGACACAGCATCAGCACAAAAAGGTAAATATAAGATAGGAAGTTGTTAAACAGTCCTGCCTGCCCAGTCATCTGCTTCTGAGACCATAGACATTTTCCTGAGCCAAACTGGTCTTACGCAAGTACAGCACAATAACTGCTTGAACAGTCTTAGTTTTATCCATGGTAACACTCCAACTCAAGAGTTTGCTGGCTCTCAGCTCCCACTTGTTGTGCTAGAAAAATGTCAAAATAATCAAATTTTCAACTGTTTCTTCTAAGTCCAGGCAGACAGCATAATGTCATCTGCTTACACAATGGCATTTCACTTCTCCAGAGACTACTTCAAATATGCAATCTTTCCACACTTGATCTTCTGACCTCAGTAGCACCAGGCTTATACAGTCCTAGGAAGAGATTATCAGGAAAAACTCACTGCTGCAGACATGTTTGGCAAATTATTATCTAGGAATGACATTCTGTCTACTTTAAAGTCACTTCTGCATCTGGTTAAACAGTGTATTATTCTTA
Organism: Pezoporus flaviventris; assembly: GCF_033815535.1. Lineage (NCBI taxonomy): Eukaryota > Metazoa > Chordata > Aves > Psittaciformes > Psittacidae > Pezoporus > Pezoporus flaviventris. Next base: position 20,019,679 of record NW_026892561.1, read on the forward strand.
ATAACGTCCTGGCTTTATCTTGCACACTTCTATTCCTGCTTCTTACAGGGGGAAACATTACAGATTCTCTGTAATTCAGGGGAGCCAATGCAAGTAGGATTTGGACAAGATAAAGCAAAATTTGCAATACATTCAGCCCTAATGATACATATCTGGGAACAGAATGAACAGATTTTTTTTTTCCAGGGGAAAAAAAAAAAAAAAAAAAAAAAATCAATGACAGAAAACTGCAACTGAAGCTGGGAAGAAAAAGTGCTCTCTGGTGCTCAGACAGGATATTACAAACCTGCAAAACAAAACAATTTGCTTGTTTGGCCCTAAAGATCTACAGCTTCTGACTGAAGAATACTGCCTGCTCCTACCTGTACTTGCTTCTAGATACTTGGGCTCACTAGCAGTCCCCTTCTTCACATGATGAAGTGTGATATTGTACACGATGCCAGGCCGGAGACCCACAATCTCACAGATGAACTGTTCTTTGGGCATGTGGACTTGTTTCACCAATGTCTCATACCCCACTGGGTAATAGCTGATGAGATAATTATCTACATCAGTCATTGGATCCCAGCTGACAGCCAGAGACTTCTCTGTGGAGTTCAGTAGCTGCAGGTTCTGAGGAGCAAGCACTAGAAGAGAAACAAAGGAAAACATTGCAATGGGGTTGATGTCACATGGCCAAGCGAGACATTTTTTCAAACCTATTTTGAACACAGGGAGAATGCAGAACTAGAAGCCCCAGTCTGAAGTCATCTTGGATTTGTCCATTTCTGGTCAACAGCTTATCATTAAGTACAAATGAATACTACAGCCAGTAACAAATACAGTAACTTCCTGGACGACTCTTTCCAGCTTCTAAACCCACACTGGCATGAGGAAAACGTTCTCATGAAGCTGTCCTTTCCAATGTCTCTAGGAAGTAAAAGAAAAGCCAAAACCTTCTTTTCTTATTACTCAGTTACTCAGAAAAGTCAACTGGTCCCCAAAACTGGGGAACAGCTTCTCTGTGGTAGAGGCAGAAAACTGAGTACTGATGGAAACTTACACCCCGGAGGAGACCTGGGCAAATCCACTGTACATAATAGATTTCAGAACACCAATAGTGTCTTAGCCATTTTGCCACAAGACAGACAGCTCATCAGTGTCTTGAAAGCAACCCTTGAAAACATTCAATGTAAAACATCTGTCAGAAAGTTTACCTGGTTTTAATTACAAGTAAGCAAATCATAAACTGATCAAACCATCTATGAGCTGTATTTCATTAGCAAGGCATCAACAGACAGCAAAGTACAGACAGCAAGTGCCTGGAGTGCCTGTAAAAAGGAATGTGTCAGCAACACTAGGTCAGATAATATCAGGAATTCTTCTAACTTGAAAGGCAGCATTCATTCCCTTGTGTAATTCACAGCTTTCACTGAATTCTACCCTTGATATGCGCATGCCATTGCTTTTGATAAAACTCTGCACAAAATGCAAGAATGCTCATCCTGCCTTTTCTTATGATACAGAAGCTAGATTTGAATAGTTCATATCTGCAATAACATAATAAAGAACCTGAACACATATGATGTGGTTTATCCCTTGTCTAAGCATAGTTCAGAAGAGGATTCTATCTGCCTCTCTGGAGAGGTAAGGTGTAAGAAACCACTATCATCTTCTTAGGGCAATGCCTAGGACAGTTTGTTTCCAAGCAGGATATTCTAACAAGAGCTTCTTACAAAGGCAATGACTCTCTAAGCCAGGAGAATCTGCTTTTGCAATGTGTTTGTTTGCTCTGCCCTAAGCTGCTCCAGAGCCATCTTCTCCAGCCAACATGACAACCCCAAGCACTTCAGGATTTGATAAAAACGTGTCTGGTCAGGGCCAGGGGTGTGAAGGGGAAGGAGGCAACTGCCTGGCCTTGGTAACCCTCGAAAACCTCCTGCTCTTGCTCTCCAGCAGCTGAGGACAGCCTGAAGAGAAAGGGTTCATCAGAGGCACAGCACCAATTGCTCAGGTGAATTAGGAGGATGGGTGGCTGTGGGCCATGCCAGAGTCCATCTTGTGTTCTGCTCACTCTCATTAACCTCTGTCCATCAGGCAGCTTCTGCTCCAGAAGCAGGCTGAGGTCCTAATGGCTGAAGCAAGCAGGAAATGAGCAGCACATTTAGAGATCCAGTGCTGGGCTGAGAGCTCACATGGGGGGCTTGTGGAGAAGCTTGGTTCCCCTGGGAACACCAGAGTGTCCCTCTTTATTCTCTTTTCCAATTTCCTGATTACAGCATCATTGCAAAGACTTCCTGGTTAAACTAATACTGTGCCAAGATATCACAGAACTGGTTTTGTGGATACCGTCACTTTAAGGTATTCATTTATTCATCTTCAGATATACCACAGTGTTATTTTGGAGTGCCAGTAAACAAAGCCCAGAAAGAGCACAGGCTAATACCCTGTTTTGATGCAGACCTCATATCTGGATGAAGAATTTGAGCTAGTAATATTTTAAGTAACAGACAAGTCTCTAAGCAGATAGATCAAGCCTGAGAGATGAGGGATGATCCAGAGCAAAAAAGACCTGAAAGCAAGGTCACTACAAGCTCTTACTGAGCAATACCTGGTGCTCAGTGTGTGTCTGTTGCTTATTTCTCCTTTATGAGGAGCTGTGCAAGTTTAGACCAAGCAGTGAAGGAAAGATGGCTTTCAGGGTAAAAGGCTGAATGCTGAAACGTGGAGTATCATCCTGTGGTTGTATGAAGATTATAGGTTTTTCAGAGTTAAGTGGAAACTGCTGGACACACGTCTCATGGTCAGCTCACTCAGGTCTTCTCAGGCAAATCCTACTGCTTTGTAGCAAAGCAGGAGAAGGGAGAATTTCCCAAAGATCTCACTTCAAAAGGAGATTTAAAGGATTTATGCATCCTTTGCCTCACAGGTTTTATCATATCAACTACCTTATCAGCAAGGAGTGCACACTGCAGCAAACTTGATTTGACCTTCTATTGTCTCATTTGTATGTCAACAAACAGAATCTGGCTCCTTCTTCAATTATAGTCTCCATACAGTTTTGTTTTTCCCTTCAGCTGCTACACACAGGCTTGTGCAACACTGTCTTTAACTGCTTTTTCACCTTTCCCCAATTCAACAATATTTCCAGGCAATTCTTGACAACAAGGATCAGTCACCAATGCCTAGACCAGCAGGAACTCCGAGAAGAACATTCTGACCCCACACTTAGCTGCTACAGCATTAACCAAATAATTATAGAAGATAGAAAAGAAAACTCAGCTTAAAAGCATGAGGGGAGAAATAACTCACAGGAATGTCGTACCCTGGGAGCAGTCAAGGCCAAAGAAGCCGTCATGGCAGTAGCACTCTCCTGTGTCACAGAACCCATTGCCACTGCAGTCCCCAGGACATCATTTCTCACTGCAGTCCTCCCCGATGAACTCCTCATAGCACTGGCAGACACCTTTGGCTGTGTCACAGATCTCATTGCTGCTGCAGTTCTCAGGGCAAAGCTGATGGCTGCAGTCCTCACCGAAGTGAGGCTCGTCACAGATACACTTCCCACCATCACAGCGCCCATGTCTGCTGCAGTGGCTGGGGCAGGAAGGACTGGAGCAGTCACTGCTCTCCCAGCCCTCAGCACACTTACAGCTGCGTGTCTCATACAGGAATGTCCCATGGCCACTGCAATGCGAGACATCCGGCCAGAGCAGCACCCGGGTGCACAACAGCAAGTGTGACACACAGGTGAGAGAAAATAAACAACTAAAATTAGGAATATAGCAATGCAAAGGCAGTGAAAAGGTGTGCTCAAGGTCATTAAGGGAAAACATAAATATCACTGGAAAATATGGGCTGAAAAATACTTGAGGACATCACCATCTCCATCTGTCCCAGGTCCAAAGAGGGATCAGCTCCACCCTTGCCTTTCCCAACACATTTGTCCATAGCTAGCAGGACCGCAGATTCCATGGCTTCCCCAGAGAGCCAATTAGAAAGCTTTTCACAACCTCTAACCTGAATCTTCCTAGTTGTAATTTAAGCTCACCATTTCTCACCACAGTTATAAAGATGGAGAGCACATTATTCTCATCTGTTATATGCCTGTACTTTTCATGTAAGCAAAGCCTTAGCACTTCTCCCTGTCTCCATTCCCCAAAGAACATTAGTTCATTAAATCTTTTCTTAGAGGACATGTGGTATAAAACTTTTATCACAGAGCCTGTGGCCACCACAAAACATAAAAACTCTGCTCTTCTTTCAGTCAGTTATCAAGGAGGAAATAAACAGACAAATTCTCAACTGCAGAATTATGAAGGCAAAAGTAAGAAAGGAAAAGACAGCAACAAGAAGTACCTCCTTCACCTTCCTCCCTCCCGTCCACTGAATCCTCCCACCTCTGTAAAAGTCAAGAATCTGTTCCATTCCACTCTTCCCCTGCGCTGGTTTCAGAAGTTGTACATACTACCGCATTTTGGGACCTTCAGATCTTTCACATCACAGAAACCAGAGCACCTTCCCACCTGTAGGACTATTTCACTCACAGAGAACCCCCAATAACCATGACAAATGGATTCCAGTCCCCAAATCGCTGCAGTAAATAGGCTGTACCTGGGATGTAAGAACAGATACTGGAATTCTTACTTACCTCGGTTTCCCCTACAGCACTTCTCAGGGCTGCAAATTTCTCTCAGCTCTGCCACTTCTTTCTCAAGCTTCTCTATCCTTTCAAGCAGACCTTTATTGTGGGCCAATGTTCCACAGTCCCCTTTGGGTGCGTGCACATGGATATTGTGCCTAAAGCTTATATTCTGCTCTTCATTTTCCTCAGCCTCTCCAGGATTTAGCTGCACTCCACTGTTGTCTTCACGCTGGAATGGATCTGCCTCCACCTTAATCTGGGAGGATGTGGGCAGGTCAATCTTGTAGGAGCGGCTGAAGGATATTCTTCGACCATCGCTGGTGCAGTTGTGAGATGCAGGATGTTGAATAGCAGCTGTCTGAAGAGCACAGCACAGCAATACCCCCATTGGAAAGGCAAGCCAGCTCTGGAAATCCATCTGGCAGATTTTCAGAGGGAGCACTGACTCCTCAAACAGCACAGGTGCTTCAAGAAAAAGAAAAGAAATTAAACTGTATGGTTATAAAGTTGGCTTTCATGATTTCTCTTAAAAAAAAAAAAACAAAACAAAAACAAACAAAAAAAAAACCCAAACCACAGTTATTTGTTTTGCCCTAATTCAGTACTAGGTTGGTAGAGCACCTGCACTGAATGCTGGATTCACTTGAAGGATTAAGTTTATTTTGCTTCTACTCGGTTATCTGATTTGTTATCTCAGCATTGGGAAGGTTGATATAGAAGTTACTGGAGCAAATCTGTTAACACATGGAGCAAGAGGATGTTGAAAACCCACCTGTTTCCCATTTTTCTATTTCAAAAACATTCCTTCTTTCCTACCCTGCATAAATAAATACATAGGAAGAGCATGGTTTTGGGCTGATTAAGTCTCAAAGCTAAGCCTTAAAAGTAAATACATATTAATGTTTAACTGCATTGACATTTAGAGGTCAAATCTGGAGACCAAACATTTAACCTTAAAGTCTTCAGATACAGTTTTTAACAGAAAAAAAACTTTAGTTAACCAAGCGAGATTTTTTGACTTAAGAAACTAACACCTTAGAGGCAAGAATAACAAGAAGGAAGAAACTAAACAAACATGGGTAGAAGGATAAAATGTAAAGTTAGAAACATAAATTTATAAGTTGGCTTGGCTTAGTCAATGTTACAAGCTGAATTTTGGCACTAATGGTAGATGTCAATCTGTACAGGAGGTGATACATACTTGGTTAAATACTTAGAATTTCATATCACACAATGCAAATACAAAATGCCACCATATGTGACTAACTAAGAAGTCATGTTATTCATTGCACTAGAAGAGAAATCATTATTTAATTGCTAAATTAGGTAATGTGATAACTAGAAAGCATTTGGCCAGTAGGTATCCATAGTAACAGCACATCTGAACTCAGATAATAGTGCTGCCCCAGATAGTACTCTATAAAGTAGGAGGACTCCAGTCCTAAAGAATTATACTAAATTTTTAGCTCCTCTGCTATTTCCATTATCATCACATTTCTGAAAGCCATCCTGAGTTATAATGAAAATTAACTGTTTCTGTGAAACATCCTTATATCTCTTAAATGTCTGCCAAAACTTTTGAAATATCCCTACCATTATATTCATGCCCTACAGCTACAAGAAGGTGCCCTTTATGCTCAGAAACATGAGGCTTTGGGTGCTAAAATCCATCACGATTGGAAATGCATATTATACCTGCTTATACGTATATTGCAAGTCACTCTGGTGCATATCTCTTCAAGCAAAATCATCACTGAAATCAACAAAAATGGGGTATAGATTTCAAGATTCAGTTTACAATTATCTTGTTGTATTTATCTAAGGGCATTATCTCAGCTGCTTATTCCCAAATAGCAGTTTGGTTGGGTTTTCCTCCCCCCTCCATTCAGCACTTATCTACCTTTAACTAGCAGTAAAAGAAAGGGGGGGAGGAAGTATGCTGCTTTGCAGAGGCAAGGGCTTATTCCCTGTCTCTGTCTCCTGAGAATTTGCAGATGCCTGTTTGTGACCCAAGATGCATTTTTCCACCTTGACCCACCTGCTGTTCTGTTTCCCAAGACTCCTTTCCCTCAAAGACACACAGAAACTAATTATAACTTTCTTTTTCTTCTATGTAGACTTCTGAAACAAATGAAGATGTAAGAGATTGCTTCAAAGCTGTGAACAAATTTAATGTCTAAATTCTACAGATCCTCACCAGTCCATTGCAGGAAACCCCAAAAGCTTTGTGTTGTGGGATTTATTTCCAAACCCCTGGAGATGACTCCCCAGAACCACTCCTACCACCCCAGACAGGCACATCCACAAAATCCCTTCACTCAGCATCAAGTGCTGAAGAGCATTCTGGGTTGGAACATGATGTCATTACTAATTAGGGCTTCCTGGGAACCACAAATTGATCTCCGATTTTCCTGGGCTTAGAAATCATTCAGTAGGAAAAAAACCTGAATATAAGCATTTCTGTTAAGCGTAATGAAAGAAGACAGCTCTTTTGGCTTCTTCATCGTATAATAAAGACATTTTCCCCTGCTGTTAAAAAGGGTATGATTAACCAATTCTTCATGGAGACTATCATGTCATATGTACGACTGGCAATAATAGCAGATTAGGGAAAGGACTAATCTGGGAAAGAATGCCAAACAGCCAGATCTACTAGGCACAGAATATTCTTCTAAGGAAAAGGATAGAAGAAGCCCTGCTCACATCTTTCCAACCTTTGCAAAGGAAAGCACAGGATGATCAAAGCTGGACAGAACCTACTATATTCATACGAAAGACTCTAATGATCTAACTCCAAGTCTTTTTTCATCCTACAGGTCAGTGCTTGAAGGTCTGGGGCATAGGCCTTTGCAGTATTGTCTTCTGCTAGCACCCAGTCAGCCACAGGAGATGCATGTCTGGAAGCTGCTTCAATCAAGGCAAGAGCTGATGAAGGCATGGATGTAGACAGTCTGCAGGGTGACACCCTGGCAACATGAGATAGGAGTGGAGAGAGAAAGGGAAACTTGTAGTTACAGGAGAAGGAAATGCAGGTCTAGAACAGCTCCAGGGCTGCAGAAAAGGAAGAGAGAGACAATTATAAGATCAAAGACTGAGAAATGGGGCAGAGTAGGCAATCCAAGCAGCACGAGTTATGCAACACAACATTAGAAGCAACACACACAGAAGTTGTGGAAAAACAGCCTGGAAAAACAGATATGCAGTGAAAGGAGCCACAGGGTGAGACCTGAGCTTTGTAAGCACTAAGGGAGAATACAGTGTGCGATTTTTTGAGCACAGCTTTTTGCACACTAGGGCTAGAACAGAAGCTGCCAAATTGTTGAAGAGACATGAGAGCTGACAGTTTCCTAATTGCTAAGTTAGGAAATTGGCACATTTAATCAGGGAAGGTTTCTGAGGTATACAAAAGAAACAACAAGTATTAAAAGACACGTCAAAGTCTTAAGCAAGTTCACAGAAGTGCTGCCGATATCCAAACAGCCATCACTTATTTCAGTAGGTCCCAAGAAAAGCAACAACAGACCTGCCTGAACAACACTAGGAATGTGTCATGTAAGGTCAGGAGACACAAGTGTTATCAGTGATTGATATCACTCATGTGCTCTGCCCTCAAATAGATGTCGACTATAGAATGCCATACTGTTGAAAGCATGGAGATGACAACACGGGAGCAGGAGAGCACGCAGCAGCAGCTTATGAAGAAGCAAATGCGCCTGCAGAGGCACATGGCAAAATTGTGTTCTTGGATACAGAAGCAGATGCAACAGCACAGGAACTGATAAACCAGCTCATCTCTGAGTGAGTTAGAACACAGTCATGATCCTTGCATCTCGCAAAGCTTTTAGCAATAAAGAATGACAAGTCAGTAACACCAAAGAGCAGAACTCGTTCACTGGGGCTACTATTTTTTCTTGGCAGTCTGATAAAAATGAAGGGAGGGCCAGAATATGCCAAAATGATACTACTGTTCACTAACTACTACTACTACTACTAATGGGCTAAGAAATCTAGACCATTTTCCTTCTGCTTTACACATTTTTCTCAGTGAAGCATTCAGCTGAGATAAGCTATTAATTTTACAGACTTTCCATAAGTATAATTTAGTTTAACCAATAGGATGATTTGTCTCTATTTTCTGTGGTGAAAATATTTTACTGTTCCAAACCTCACATGCTTTAGAAAGCTCTGCATCAGATTTCCTTTCTTCTGATATTGGTCATAAAAGTAATTCAGTGCAACTGCTGTAATAAGCCAGCCAGCATTCTGTTTTCAATATTATGTAATCTTCACAGAATTAATGGCTGTAATTAAGGCAACCAATGACTGCCAACAAAAAAAAAATGCACCCATTAATTTAGCAAGGTTGTTTCTTTCACAAGTATCTATCTTTTTTTTAAATTCTAGACTGAATGAATGTTACCTATTTGAAATAATTAAAAGAAAAGCAGAAGTACAGTCAGCTGGGTAGGTGCTGTGCTTCTAGTTTTATCCCTATGTTTACCTTTTCTTTTACACTAATTCTTCTGCAGTGTCTGATAAGCAAAATGTATTAACTGCTCATACATGAATGAGGCTGCTTCCAAAACCCTACTCACTCATTAGAAAGTGCAGAGGAACTTAACAGTATTTGCACATTTCCTTGTTACTATATATATGCATTTTGTAAAAAAAATGATGCAGCTAAATCATTAGCTTCCACTCTAAGTTACTTTGTCTTTCCTGAAAGAAATCTTTGTTCTGTTGCCTGCACAGCTCAAAAATTTTGTAACTCCTGCATTTAGTCAATTTTAGTTATCCAATTAATGAAATTTTTATTATAAATAATATAACCAATAAAGTACTTACATTGTGTAAATATTATGCATGGTAAAGAACTTCTACTGTTTTCCACCACTGAGCCTGTGAAAAGATGTACTAGAAAGAATAGGAAGAGCTTTTGGATAGGAAAATATCGACCAGTTACCAAGAGTGTTGCAATTACGGGTGATCAAATTCCAGTATAATCTCATAATAAAAGAAAGGGGTTTAAAACAGCTACTGTCACATAGAAATCTGACCCTAAAATAGAAAGTACTGGGACAAGTATTCTACAATAACTGTAAGTTAAATCCTAGCTCTATTAAAGCCAAAAGCAAAACTCTGATTTACTCTATCAGATATGAGGTTGGAGAACTTAAGCCCTTTGAAATGGAGTGACATTAAATACTACCATACATTTTGCAATAATACTACATGCCCATAATACAGGATTATTGATGTTTGTGTAAGGCTTTCACAGCCTTGGAGGCATCTGCTATAGGAAGTCAAAAGAAAAATCGCCTGGGTTTTTCATTCAGAGCAAGCAACAGGAATCTCATAAGAAATAAAAATACTTTTCTCTTACCTTTCAAGTACTTTCATCTGTCTGATTCAGAGCCCTTCTGATGCAGCCACCACTTGCAAAGGTAATTTGAACAAGCTGGAAGGTCACCAGATCCTCTCCTCTTCCCACTCCAGCTGGAAACCAATAGTACTCCCTGCAGGGAATTTAAGTCCCCATTGACCAGAGGAAAGGAACCAATAGAGACCTTGGGGTGTTTCCCTCCCACAAACCACCTAAGGAGCAGGCTGGCCCTGGGAGCAATTGCCCTAGTCAGTATCAGTCTTTCTCACTAGCACGAAAAATCATCTACTTATTTTATGCTCTGTTTCTACTTAAAAGCCAGAAAGCCTTTCTGGCCCTGCAAATCTGGCTGCAAACATTCCAGAATTATCACTGACGCCCACATATTGACAAGCACATTTGTAGTACTAATGATGTGAAATTCAGCTGGAGTAACACAGAAAGTTAAAATAAAACACCTTAAAAACCAGCAGTAAACACAACACTGCACTTATCCAGTGCAATACTTACAAAAAGGAAACCAAACACACAAAAAAAACAAACAAAAAAAACCCCAAACAAAACAAAAAAAACCCTAACCTTGAAAGCTTAAATTACATTTTGTAGGCATTGTTAAAGTACCTGCATGATTGTTTTAACCATGTGCATTGCTGAGCTCAGTTTTCAGCTAACAAACTCTCTCAGATTCTTCCCATCTGCTTTGCTTTACCGCAACCTCACAGCTGTGCTGAGAGAGCTGAAGATGGTAGCAGCCTGTAACAGGGGGTTGAAGTTGAATAGAGTGTACTTACAGTGCTGAGCACGGCAAATACCACAAACTCACACTGGGGCTCCAAGCTTTCTCACTTAGTTTGCATTTTGTAAAGCTGCAGGTACCAAACACTCTTATCCTAGGCAACCCCATTACAGAAAGGGAAAGGTAGTGCTGCAAAGCAGCACAACTGGTCTCACCTCCACAGCTGGGAAAGTGCTGGTGACACAGGTGATGCCGTTGAGCAAGGCAGAGATTCAGCCCCAGCTGAAGAAATAGTTCTCCTTCCCATACTCTTTAGTTCCTCACTCAGCTGGATCACCTAACAAACACAGGGAGACCAAGGGGAAGTGGAGCAAAATATTGCAGGAAAAAAATGCACACTCTAACATGCAAATCACCTTTGATCATATCTGGCTCTCTGCTTTATTTGCCCTGCTAATTCCAGATTGCTGGAAAGCTGAAAAAATAGCAAGTTATAGATCATAACATCAGGAAATTGAAATTCTCTCCTGGCAATCACCAGAAATCTTCCAAGCCAGTCATGCATCAACGCACAATATCACCAGGAAGCATGGCTACAAACAGCCTGAGTTTTGAACTGGATGCTCACAGGATTGCAGCCCACAGACTGAGACTTGGCTGTTGCTGCAGTTTCTCTCATGCAAGTTTAAAAGCAGTCTTTCAGCTTCTCAGAGTATGAAGAGAGCACAGAGAGATGGGAAACAAGGCCAGTGACAAGCATCTCACCTCTCTGGGGCTCATGAGACCCATCCAAAGCAAGAAAATCTGAATGTAGCTATCCCTCTATGCCTGTTTAATGCTCTGTGTAACAGGTATTAGTGGTTTCAGCCTGGCACATCCACAGAACAAAAACCATCAGAACAGCTAACACCTGGGTTGGCAAGGCAGCCAGAAACTGAAGAGGCTCTGGAGAATTAACCACTTCATCAACACCAAAAATGGCTTCTTTGCACTGATCACCATCACCTGCCCCAACAGCCTATGTGGGTAAGTTATTGTGGAACCTGTTGCTGCTGACTCCAGCATGGATAACAAAATTTGACTGCATTAGCCTGCCAGTCTGGCTCCTTCTTCCAGATTACACCTGTATACCTCAGAACCAGTATAATATACCAGGCATTGAAGTAAAATGCCAGGCACACAGACAAAAAGCAGCATGAGAAACTGAGAGAGAATCCAGCTTCTTGCTGGACTTTTGGGGTGTAGGTAACAAGGTGACATGAACAGAAAATGTAATTGAAATTATTTGTTCAACAGATAAAACTTAATGGATGTTCTCCCTGAAAGCAGGACATAGACTTATTTGAAACACTGCCTGAGTGGAGTCCTAGTTGGTAAAACAGGAAAGTTTCAGGGCAGCTTAGAGCAACTGAAGAATTTTCCACAGTTTTCACTGTTCAGCATTGATTATTCAGTGGTGTTTTTAAATGCTAAAACTTACCCAAAATTCATGAGTTGAAAAAAATGCAGAAAGCTGATATAAATTTAGGAATAGTGCTAGGTGATAAGCAAGCAAAGAAACTGTTAAGAAACAAAACTAAGGCCACATTGAAGAAGACAGCTGGCAGATAACCTCATACACAGCAGGATAAATGTGCTTTTCTGGGCGGGGACCCCAGAATGCGGTGTGATGCCTCTGCATTACATTTTCCGGGTGGGACTCTTTTCCCTGTCATTTTTACTGACTTTCCTCTCCAGCCTAGGACCCGTATCCTGAGGTTTCTGCGGAAGTCGCCAGCTCCCTCTAATGACGAGGCTTGTCATCAGCACTGGGGTACGCAACACTGCCCTCTAACGGGGTTTGGATTCTCCCACCCGCAAAGGCACCGGAAATAGAGTCACTGCACAAGGGCGATCGCGGAGACCAAAGCCCAGCCCGGCGGGGCAGGTACCGCTACGCGCCCGCAGGGGGCGCACCGAGAGCCCTGGACCCCTCACCGGCAGCCCTACCCACCCGCCTCACCGCCGCGGTGTCTCAGCGCATGCGCGACCCCGCTGCCGCTCTCCGAGAAGATGGCGGCGTCCTCGCTGTGCTGGGTGCTGCGGGCCGCTCGGCAGGTCAGAACGGGTCACTCCCGGCCCTGCTCCCCTTCGCGACCGCGGCCGGGACGGCGAGCGGGCAGGGACGGCGAGGGGCTGCGGGGGACTGCGGGTCTTGTTAGACCGGCGGGAACAACGCGGGTGTGGGTGCAGCTGCGGGTTATTCGTGCCCCGGGTGTCATGAATTCCTTGCTGGCTTCTGTGAGCTGAGCGGGATCACACGTTACACTTAGTGGGCAGGAGCAAGGAATTAGTTTGAAGAAATCTGACAAAGAGACGTTTGTGGAAACAATTCATACTTGGGTCGGGCAAAGTGTGCGGCAGGCGGGTGTTATTGCAGGCTTCATTCTTTTAATCAGGTTCTCCCCCCGCCCTGCACTAGCCAAGTGCGCAGCTACTACGTGGACTGGAGGATGCTGCGGGATGTCAAGAGAAGGAAGCTGGCGTACGAGTACGCGGACGAGAGGCTGCGGATCAACGCCATCCGGAAGAACACCCTCCTCCCCAAGGAGCTGCAGGTACCGCGCAGCCCCCCCGGGCCTTGCTGTGGCGGCCGCGTTACAGACCCGAGAGGCCGTGCCAGGTCACGGACGTTTGCTATTCCCAGTCACTGGCCCAGGACCATGTCACATTGCATAGCTGCCGCTAGCACCCAGCGTCTGCAGAACCTTTTGGGAGTGTTTACAACAGGGTATTCGCCTGACTAGCGGCTGTGTGTGTTTTGGGTTGCTGGTTTGGGTTTTTTAAACCAGTGCTTCTCTTGTAAGCAGTATATGTAACACTACATGTGATGAAGTATCTTCCTTCCCCCTCCCCCAGCTGCACTACCATGCATTCAGAAAGCTGTTTTCCTTATTTCTGCTAATACGGGATATTATATGATTACTTGTAGAACTTCCCAAATAAACATTTTTTTTTTCTTTAAAATCCTAGGAGCCTGATCCAGTCAAAAGCACCAGTTTGTTCAATTAGAAGTACTTAATTTTATTTCTTGCCTGAGCTACAAGCATGCAAGAGCTGCATCAGATTTGGGCACTAGAGCTGTTCTTAAAAATGCACCTACTCGCCCAGCTCACAGCCTTCCTTACTAATCATTAAAAACATTTGTATCAGAAATATTCCTGTACATATTTGATCTGGTCATACCTAATTGTGGGGAGGTCCTTACGTGCTTAAACATCCTTGGAGAGAAAGTATATGGATCTGCTTTTATATATTGACTTTACTATTGTCTTGGCAAGCCTAGTCTATGTGGATGTCCTTACAGAACAAAACCAGATTGCAGCTGGCCTTGCTTTTGCTATTCCTCAGCTGCTTTTGTCACGATTTGAAGTCACTAAGTTATAGCAGCAGCTAGAAGACTCCAGGAAAGTAACTTCTATCTCCCCTACAAAAAGTCATTTAGGCTCCATACTTAAAGACTTTAAAAGTAAGTAATGAGTTTTCTCTGAAAGCAGAGGTTACTTTCTGAAAAAAAAAAAAAAAAAATCCTAGGAATTACATAGGTAGATAAAGTACTGCAAATGTTTGGCTGTACTAGGGGCACATAAAATTAGACCTATATACATAGGTAAGATACACAACTGGATAAAACCAGTAACTGAAATATGTTCTGAAGACAAGCAGTCCTCCTGACCTTGCTGTTATTAAAGTTGAAAGTCATGATGCTGCCCTTTGAAGGCAAACATCCTTTTGGAAGACAGCCCTTACGCTTGCTTTTCTCCTGGAGTATAATAGGAGTGTTTGTAGTCGAGCCTCAGGCCTTCCTTTTACTTCCCACTGTGACTGAACATGGGCTTCTTTGAGCCCTTCTGTCCTTCAGAAAATAGCATATTAAGAATGCTGCAGTTAGGGATGCATATCCAGCCTCAAGCAACTTCATTTAGGCTACATTTCCTTGCTGAGCTCACCTTTTCTGACGTTGCTGCTACATGGTGTTTCCTGAAAACTGGTGAGCTCTTCAGTTATATGTAGAAAGACCTATCTTAAGCCTTCTCATTAGAAGAGACAGGAAGGGTCAAAGGGAGACAAGTGTCTGAGAGACACCTGGATTTGTCCTCCTCTGGCTGCAACTCTTGGTGTCAGTAAAAGGGATCTTGTATATATCAAAGCATGTTACCTAAGAAGGCAATTAATAAGCAACGTGTATTTAAATACAGCCCATATTAAAGGATTAGCCCACCATGCAATAAGGAGAAAGCCAAGTGGATTTTGACTAACTATAATCACTGGCTTCAGGCTGTTCGGTTTGTGTAATAAAGTTAACTTTGGGGTCTCTTTGTGAATCATGTTACATTTGCCCCTAGGATGCCCAGAAAGAAGGGGTGAAGGCAGGTAAGCATACTCATGAGGTAGTAGAGCAGCTTGTGGCAGTACCTACTCTACAGCTAGATTTTGAGGTCTGACAATAAGCCCCCTCAAACTCTTGGTAAATACAGGTAACTGTGTGGTGTGGTCTTCTGTTTTAGGAAGTGGCTGATAAAGAGATTGCTGACCTGCCCCGGGACAGCTGCCCTTCGAGGATCCACAATAGGTGTGTCCTGACATCCCGCCCTCGGGGGGTGAAGCGGCGCTGGAGGCTCAGCAGAATAGTTTTCCGCCACTTTGCTGACCATGGTGAGATGTCTGGGATACAGAGGGCCATGTGGTAGATCACCGCATGGATATGCATTCAGGCTGAAAACACAAAGCAAGTTCAGTCTGTGTTTGAGTTAGTTAAAGCAAGACTGTCCTGTCCAAGAGCCCAGCACCAGTATCAAACTGATAAAGGCAGGATGAAAAGCCATGCTGATGCCTTAAACTCACTGGATTGCAGCTGGTATGAGTTGACAAAAAACAGTATAACCACATTAAACTTGTCTGTATGAGGCAGTTTTATTGGGGGGGGGGGGAAGAAAAATCACTACCAGAGGGCTGCAAAACTAAGCTGAGGTTTGTGATAAGGGCAACATTAGAAATAAAGACATACAGCACAAGGCTTGTTTAAGCAGTTGTTTTGTCACTGTACGGTAAATTCACCATGGTAATTTGGGTAAAAGCATAAATGGAATTGCCCAACAGGGCAAAGTGGTATTCCGAACAAGGGTGAGCACAAACTCAAACAAAACATGGCCTCAAATTAGATACTCTTGCTATGCAAAAATATATGTATAATAACAAGCAGACCAAGTGGATAACAGACCCATTAGAAACTACAACATGCTAGCATTTATCTCCTGCTTGTAGTGCACCACTTAGTCCAGTGCTTTAAGAATAAGATTGCAAATCCTAGTCCAGACAATAATAGGAGAGTAATGGCTTCCTTAATTCATAAGGTAACATCAAACAGATCTGTCCTTGGGAGACACATGAGAAGGATGCAGGAAGGAAACAATAAGAACAAGCCTGCTGCTAAGCTCATGTTTGCCCTGTACTCTTCTTCAAAGCAGGGCAATGAAGGGGAAATGGCTGCTCTGTCCCCCTCCCTCACACTGGGGCTGAGAGGCTGCAGTGAACAGGCCAAGTACACCTGTACTACAAGCAGATGGAAGGCACACGTGCAGCAAACTGACAGCAGCCCATCAGCCCTAGTGGAGTCAGATTTGGGAGTGTAAGCTATCTCAATATATTTACTACTCCATTACCTTAAAATACTTGAAATTTTATAGGATAAAGTGTAGCTTGTCTCTCTTGTCCTCATATATCACTAAAGCCAGGGCAAGCTCAGTGGCCAGCATCAGCTGCTTACTGCTCTCCTGTGACTGATGCCACTTCAAAGACCCCTCAAGGAGGCCAACAACATAGGCACCCACTGAAGAGCTGTTCTTTAAAAATTCACAAGAGGTTAAACAGCAGTCATTAATTTCTGAGAGTAATTTTAATGTCACAGGATTAACACCGTATTGTTTCTGCTTAACTGTCAAGTGTTTGAGACAGTGGTTCTACTTTTCTTCAGCATCTCTCCCTTTGTGATGTGGTTTACAGTTCAACATACACACTACATCTCATTAAAAAAAACAAAAACAACCCACACTTTTACATTCTGTTCTGTTTCACCACTCTCCACTCATCTGAGAGGCTTTTTCAAGGAAGTGTAAGAATATACCTATGCTCCACTCTTCAGGAAATGGTGAACCACTTGACTGAAGGAAATGCTTTATAAGCTATTTTATTTAAGTATTTTCTCCAACCTGAAATGGAAAATGACTGTCTTTGCTTGGAAGAAGGTTGTATAAACAATGATCTTTGCAGCATAGCATGTCTCACATGGAAGATCAGTGATTAAGGCGGCCCTTAGAGTATTTTCAAATATCCATTGGCATGTCCCCTTTGGATTGTTTTTCTCTGCTTTCAACCCAGGCCTTGTTGATGGTGCGCTTCATTTCATCATCCCCTTCTGCATACATCTTTTTTAAAAGGTTCATAAGCCCTTCACTAGGGTCTGAGGTGTCATAGGCAGCCTTCCTGCAAGACAAACACATACAAGAAGATCACATATACCTAACAATTCTGTGCAAAAAAATTAAACACTAGCATTTGTTTGAAACATCCCGGTAACAGCAAGGATTTTCCTCTGGCAAACTGTTCAGAACCTGACAGTCTCAGTCAGCTTCCAAGTAGGGAGAATCCTAAAGAGTACCCTTAAATTACATGCAAGTTGAGAAGTATACCTAGAGCTGTCCCACTAAGGATGATGGGAAGCATTTTGCAGTAAACATGACCCTGGAAGCACCACCCTAAATTAATTTTAGGAAGTAGGAGTAGAATGCAACAGACACATAAAGACCAATATCTGTCTGTGGTGTTATGTGACAAGGGAACAAAAATAGAATTGTGACCACATTCACAGCCCAGAAGGCATTTTCCACTTCCCGTTTTTCAGATTATCTCCAGAGGTTCACTGTCTCATTTTTAACACATTGCATTTCAAAGGAACTTTCTCAAGAAGCCAGCTTACAGTGTCACCCACATGGTAAGCACCTGGGTATGACATGCCCCTTATCATAAGCCTATGCTCCCTCTGGCAAACTTGCCTGTCTCTATCCTGTTTTCTAAAGTCCCATAAGCAGTTACTAGTGCAGCTGCAGGCTATGTGAAAAACATGCAGATCAAAATAGGTCAGCAGAGGGAGCGAGCTCCCCAAACCAGTCTTGGAAGCATTTCTGAAGCCACTTATTTACCATGCTCCAAATCCCCAGTGCTGAACAGGGTGGCAATACTGATCATGACAGGCTGGGTAGTGTGGAGGACTTCTCTGCACAAGATACAGGTTTAACAAAATGAGCCTGTCCCTCCAACAACCTGCATTAGTATTCAAGTTACCATCTCTTAATCTCCAGTGATGTCTGTCAAGAGGGGAAGGTAGTTTTGCTCTAAATTCATGTATGGTTAGTTAGGACTCATCAGTTTTAGCCAATCATTCTATAAACAGATATAAAATTAATAGACATTGGCAGGCATAACTTTCTTGAAAGTCAATTTTTCCATGTTGCTTCTGATAAGAAAATGTGTGTGGTATTGTGAAAAAAACACAACAAAACCAAAACCAAAAAACCAAGAAACAATACAGAATTGTTACATGATACACTACTTATATAGACGCACACACACACACACATATATATATATAACCATCTTTTGTCCTCAGGTGTTTCGTGCCATAATTTACCATGCTTATACATCCAGTATCTAAGCTGCTTGTAGGGCTGCCCCCAAGCATTTGAAGTGATACAAATTAGCTTGAGACTTTGTGTAATGACCTAGGTAAGCAGAAGCCTGTTTTGTCAAAAGTACGCTGGGATTTTTTGTGCAGGCGCTTCACACACAGGTGGCAAAATAGTAATTATTTCGACCAGCAGCTGAAAGTATTATATCTGCATTTCTATACCATATGCACTTAACCTAAAAAAAGTCAACCTCACTAGAGCATTTTTGCAATGAATGCAGCCATCAAATAAGAGAATTTTTAATTGGTCGATTAACATTCTGCAGGTCTATCTTGGGTACTTCCTGTGATGCAGACTTCATCATTAGCAATAAAACAGTAGAAAAGTGGCAAGCAGCTACTGAAAGTGTATCTCCTGCACTTACAGTCCTACTGATAGCAAGAAAATCTCAACTTAATGATTCTCAAGCATCTCAGGGGCTTGTCCCCCAAAACAGCAATTTTCACTACCTGACTGCAGTGTCAGTGTAGCACAGATCTGCTCTCCTGGCAGTCCCCAAACAAGTCGGAGAACAAGAGATGGAAAACAAGATGGAGGGTTGAAAAGACACTTACTCTTTCTCTTTGCTTTCTTTTTCCACTTGAGTGAGACATTCCCATTTTTCCTCCCGCTTCTTCCTACACATCACAAGGACCATGTCTGTCTTTATCTGCATGGTGAAGAGCAAGACATGAATTCAGAATGCTAGTCGCAACCACAATGAATAAAGTTAGTTTAGAGCATAAACCTTTCCATCTTCGTAGATTTCTGAAGCATTTACCTCAGCTATCGTTATGTAGCACGTAGGAAATTATAGCATGCACTGAGCTTTGAGGTGTAAAGTATTAACCTCACTGTAGACACTTTAAATGCCATGATTAATATACTACTAGTACAGAACTATAGTACCAATACAGAAGAACATTATAGTGCTGCAGAAACACCATTTAGTGATTCTCAGGATGCTAAAAGTACCCAGGACTGTCAGGTAAAGGACAGCTATATTTACTAGACTTCTCTAAGAATACCAAGTTCAGGTAGAGACTCCCCCAGTTTATTTCTCCAAGGATAAGAAATTAGTTTTAGGGCATTGCTTAATCTTGCAGTATGCTTGCCAGTTACAAGCAAAGCCTGTTTAATTGCAACCCTAACCTAAATTTCACAAATAACTCCTGCATGCCACAGTGGACAAGAATCTGCCAGACCTTTAGTTTAGTTTAGCAAGTATGTGACTACTGCTCAATTCTATGCCAAAAAAGAAAATAAAATACCAGAGCATCACTCATTTATTTGTTTTAATTTCACACTGTCCTAGTTTTAGGGCAATTTCCAACTGAACCATAATTTCTTCACAACTGATGTCTCTAACTGCAGCACACAACTGTGCAGAACGCAGACAAAAGTATCTGACACATTCCTAAGCCTGGAAAGATGGTACAAGTTTCAGAGTATGGACAGTGCCCCCACGTTGCAGCAATTGGCAGTAAAATGTTGCCAGTGTTCAGTTCCAGAACAACACACCCTTAACAAAGGCAGAGAGGTTTCAGACTTTGTTTTAGGTGTTAAGCCTATTTAAGCTTCCCAAGATTTGGGTCTCCTGAAAAGTCTCTTAGACCTTAAAATTGCAAAGAATTCCTCTGAGGTATTTAAAAGCAGAGGATGTAAATGGATATTTAGTGGAATTTTCTGCTTGTTTCTGAAATCCTGTTGGACAGGTATTTAAAAAAGCGTACCATAGCTAGACATGATCTACTCAAATAGGAGGCCATGGATTCCAGAGAATAATTCCACAGTTATGACAATTAGAATTTAAGAAGAATCACATTCACAGGGAAGAAATTTTACAGAAAGAGAGAGGGACTGAAGGTCAGCACTGAGTCTCTTGAACTAGTCAGGCAATGAATATGGTACTTTGTGAAGGACCCAGGTATCTCTTAACAGATGATGTGCACTGACCTTTCTAGAGCTGCCTTCCACAGAGATGGGTTTCAGGAGGTTGTTGAAGGTCATGGTGTAGTTCTTCCCATTCAGATTCTTCACTAGCAGATCAAACGACCTGGGACCAGAAAACAGAGGTCACAAATATTGCAATCACTGCAAAACTACTGAGCCTTGCCACCAAAAACAACGTCAAAAAATACATCAGGCATATTCCTTGAGAAAGCGTATCAACAGGCTTGAATTACTTTCTTCCCAGTGCTTTCAAATCTTCAGTTGGATTTAATACTGTGGATTTAAACTGACCTATCCAGACTTGCCGACAAACTGAGACCTTCAGGGGGTTCATTCTACCTCACTGAACTCCTACAACCTTGTAAAGGCAGATTTATTTCATGTACACTTCCATTCTGTTACCATCAAAAAACAGGGCTAACATTGCATACCCTGGCAAGTGTGATGAGATGCAACAAGCATTTGTACAATGAAAATATCCTGATACCCTCTCAGGAAAGCTACACTTACATAGTGCTAAGTGGTAATAAAAGCTAATACCCCTCAGGGGTAAAAAAAAAAAAGCAGGTGGGGAGTAATGGCTGATCCAGAACAGCACTCAATGCATCCCTGCATTTCAAATGATGTTCTTCACCCATGCTTTCCTGTGCTGTGTGGTGCAACAAGGTGAACTCACCTCTCTGTGAAATTCACCTGCACATTCTCAGCTGGAAGCTTCTGGACTCCATTTAAAGAGATGTAAATCTTAATAAACTTATCTGACTGATCCCAACCTGCAATTGGAAAAAATAGATTAAGTTCTACCTTTCCTCCATGACCTGTGTGCATTTCATTCCAGCTCCCTCAAAGTCCCCTAGCAATTTGCAGGATCTCTGCCTTACCAAAATAATCTTCAGAGAGATAAGGGAAAGACATAAATTATTTGGGAATAATGTGACAGTAAAAAGAGGTCCTCACACATAGCCCTATTCCCTAATTCCTGCAAATTCTGAGCAAAACATACTTACCAGCTCAGACAGAGGAGAGTAACCCTGTCTGTGAGAGGGAGTCAGAGGCAGCTGTCTGCTTCTACTGCAGTTTCCTTGACCCACTTTTTCCCCTACTCCCTGCAGGACAAGTATCTTGAGCAATTACCTCTCCTTTCACTTACATGGCAGGCAGAAAAGCTAAAGCTCACTCATTCCTGCTAAGCACTGGGCAGCGAAAAATACTAGTAGGTACATGCCAGGGATCCTTAACGCATCCCACCCCTACTATCACACAAACAGAACTAGTACACCCTGTGGCTGGGACAGCATACGAGGCATGTGGAAGCATTTTCAGTGGGGTTTCCAATATGAAATAATCACTTAAGAAGCCTTCTTTATAATGCTAAGTGGCCACTGTAAGTCACACTAATGCTGTCATGCCTTCTCGTCAGAGACGGTGGAGCTCCAGTAAAGTGTTCAGAAAAACAAGCCTACCATAATTGTTTATTTTCACCGTGTACCCTCCCAGTGACATCTTTTCTTCCTCCACTGCATCTTTTGGCTTCGGTGGAGGCTGATTCTTGATTTCTAGCTCTAGCTTGTGTTTCTCTGTCATCAGGACATCACGAACCCGCTTCCTCGTGGCCTTTGTAAGCAATTCTTTTACTTCTTCCAAATCTTTCAGTAACTGGTGTAAAAAGAGGATCACACGTGCGTATTAGATACGGATACCTGTACTCTCGGTTCACGGCCGACCTCTTTCAGTGAGGACTTTCAGATTTCCCAGATGCAGCCGTTTCATTTCCTTCTAACCGTGAAGCCACCGATTCCTCACTCCCGCTCGCGTTCTACTTTCTCGGCCACTACACGTTTGAAGGTTTAACCTTCCACCCATTATAAAGCCCAGAGAAACCCAGAGGGTTCTGGTTCGCGCTCTAAGTGCGCAGCACCATCTCGGTGTGCACACCCGCAGCGCCCAGCAGACACCCAACCCGAGAGCTCCCTCCCTCCCAGCCGGCCGCCCCCCCGGCTCCCCGCAGCAGCCGCTCTACCGCCCCCCGCGCCGGTTCCTGTCAGAGCCCCGGGACACGCTGGGGGGGGCTCACCTCCTCGCGCGCTGCAGCCATGTCGCGTGCGGCAGCCCCCGGCAGCAGCGCCCACGGCCCCTCTGGAACCTTCCGGCCTCCCGCCCCGCCCACTCACCGCGCGAGCCCCGAGCGCGCCGCGGAAGTGACGCAATGCCGCCGCTCCCCGTGAGCCGGAACAGCTCTTCCCCCTCCCTCCCTCCCTCCCCTCCGCGCAGGCGCGGCCGTGGCCGAGGGGTGGAGCCTCGGGCCTCCCCACCTCCCCCAGGCCCGGTGCTGCTCGCGCCGCCCGCAGGGAGCGCCCCTGGCGGTGGCCGCGGCGCGTCCCGGGTCGGGAGGCGGTCGCTGAGGGGCGCCGCTCGGAAGGACCCCTTCCTTCCCGTCGCGGCGGAGGGGCCGGGCCGCTGAGCGAGCGCAGTGGTAACTGCTTTAGGGGAGGATCGGCACGATCTGCCCGAGCACCGCACCCTCGGTTGCAGTTGGTCAAGGTAAAAATATAGCGGGGTGCTTCTCACCACCGTTACCTCAGCGTCCTGGGCAACAGAAAAAACGAGTTTCTGCATCCCCAGGTGCCAGTCGGACCTTGAAATTTCACACAGGTGGAAAAAAAACCCCAAAACTAAAAAAGAAAAAACCCAAACAAATTGCGTCAGTCTTTCAGCAAGTAGGGAAGTGGGGGTGTCAGCATTTGTCTCCACATGTCTTTTATAAGCAATGGATTTGTCTCCAGATATCTTTTATAAGCAATGGAACCCAAGGCAGAATACAGCCCTTCAGCATTTAAAAAGTAGATTTCTCTGAAAGTGCCAGTTCTAACATCTGTTTTACCCAACTGAGGAATGACACCTAATTTGCTGATTTATGGCCTTAGATTGTTAACTTTTCTGAAGTGAATATCCAAGAATTAATTTGTAAAGATTAATAGCAAACCTGAAGCCAAGGACTTACGTTCAAGTCTGCGTTCCGCAAATCACTTTTAACAGACGTTGTCCAGAAGGGTTTATTATAACCCTCTGGTCCGGTGCTTCATGATTTGCACTTGAGAAAGGACCAGGAAAGATCTGCATAACTAACTCTGTGGTTGGTTGTAATTTCCACAGGACTTCAGCTTGTCCAGCATTTGAAGCTGGGCCAGTTGATTCTATATGGAAAATACAGTATGGTCAACTGGAATTTACTTCTGTGGTGTGGTCACTTTATTGGTTAAAGGCAGTTGCTTATTCAGAAATTGTTTCCTTGTGATCTTTGTTGAGCAGTCACCAAGACAAGAAAAAACGTTATGTGGGTTTTTTCTAGATACTGGTTTTGTAGTTTCTCCACTCTTAGTTGTGGCCTGATTGAGTGCTCATAGGTTTAGAATTTAAACTGGTATTGCTTTCTAATTTAATTTCTGTTTAGAGGAGAAAATGGTTTTGCTAATACATAAATGCATTGGTAAGAGAGCCTGTAATTTGCTTCTTTCTTGATATTTTTTTAAAACCAGTGCTTATGTTGTTTCCTTAGGAGCATTTCCATGCCTGTGGCACTTCCACTTGAGTGGCAGCTTCCACATGGAAGAGTTGTCTGTTGCATTGTAAAAACAGGTTCCACATGGCTCCCCTTTGCATAAAGCTGTAGTAGCATCTGCATCCTCCCCTGGCTGGAAACAGAAGACAGCCTGACAAAAACAGGTTGTCATCTTGGGTGCACCTGTACAAAGAGCACAGTGGCAGGGCTTCTCTTGGAGAAGAATCAGAAAAGATCCTGCATCCGGAAGGAGAAAAGGAGCTAGGTTAGAGTAAGTAGGAGTACTGAAACTCGGCTGAAAGATCCTGGTCTGGTCTCTCTGGCAAAGAAAATATAGTGCAGAGTGGTCTTCAGTGCTCTTCAGCTTGGGGAAGGGGTGGGGATGGAAGCATCTGAGAGGGTGTTGAAAGGCCTGTGGCCTTTTGTCTAGCAAGTAGTAGCCTTCCGCTTCTGTCTGCAGGAATTCATAGCAGCTGATGAAAACAGTCCTTGGATAGTGATGTGGAGGTAAAACAATACCAAATGTTATGTCTGGTAAATTTAATCTTCAGCTTTTCTCTCTCTTTGCCTTTGTATCTTCCCCTGAAGTGCTGTGTGCCTTTCCAGTTACCAGGGAATAATGGCTGTTGATCTTAATTAATAAAAAAGAAACCCTGCAGCAATTGCTCACATGGAAAATGGTTTTGTAAAGCATTTGAGTATTTTTGACGGCTGTAAATTCTGGTCTGCTCTGTTCTTGTTCAGCCATGTTTCTCTGTTAGGAGTCAGTTTTCAATTTCTTGCCGTGTCCTTGTGCTCCCTATGACCCTTCTGATAAGCATGCTGCCTCATGGCTCACTTTCGTATTTTTCTTGTGTACTCCAGGGAATCATGACGTCCTTAACAGTGGCTCCTGTTGCACCATGGCTGTGTATCAGTGACCTTCAAGAAAAGCTTATTTACCAGCGCATTCTCTGGGCTGGCAACCTCAGGCTAGAGTTTGAAGTGGAGGGCCAGGGTGACCCATTAGCTCTCTGGCATGGCGCCTGTATGTCAGACTTGAACAGGAGACCCCTTGGGAATGAGTACATCGTCCTAATGAACGGGTTAGAACTGGCTGTGTAGCACACATTTTGGACAGCTAGTCTGCCAAGTCTAATAGGGCTGCTTAGAAATGACCACCTTGAGCGACCTGTATAAAAAACCCTAGCACAGCAGCAGTTTATTATTACAAACAGATTGAAGCACCTTATTCCCATTTTGTATGCATTTCCATTTATTTTACAAGGCATTGTTCACACAATGATAACAAGGTACCAATCCAAACAATTCTGTAACAATTAAAAAAGTAAACATTTGTTGTGACCATGTACATTGAATTGCACTTTTAATACCAAGCATTACACTTATATTTCCATATTATACTTTATATAATACGTGGATTTGTTGCACAAGTACTGGTAGTATGGAGTTGTTCTCAGTTAAAAGTCTGATGTCGCTGTCATGCTCTTCTTTCCTAACTCTTTAGGATTTGCAAACTGGGACACACACAGATGACAAATGCAGCTCCAGATCTAGAAAACTTCATTGTAATGGAGCCAGAGCTTTGAAGCTGCTCTCTGGTTTCAATGTGCTAAAGTGAATTCATCTTGAATGGCAGGCACTGAGGGATTTGGACCATGCCTGATTAGACTCTTTTCTGCATTCACATGTCAGCTTTTCCCAGTTCAGAGAAGCCAGAAAATCTTCCATGGGAAAGCAGTAGTTCCCAAAGCTCAAGAGAGCTCCTGGCACAGGTTGGTATGGGCAGCAGTGCAAACCCAGGGATTACTGGAAGGGGGGAATTGGGATCTGGAGAAAAATCTGAGAATGTTTGCTCTCATTTGCATTGGTAGTACCATCCATGTATTATATAAAATACAAAAATAAGAGAAACTGGAAGGAAATTAGTACAGCCCAGGATTCTGGTGGTATCAAATCATAAATGAAATTTATGACACCAAATCCTTTTGATGTATTTATCCCCTTGTGATTCAGTTTCCTATATAGTATTCTATATATACGATATAGTTTTCCAAAGATACATATATATTCCTTCACAGGTTAAATAAAAGCAAGTCCCACTGAATCAGAAAATAAAAGGAAGTAATGTCCTAATTCTCTACCCATATCTTTTTGTCTTTTTCAGGTAAAAATAGCATGAAATACATTCAGTAGCAAAGCAGTTGGAATCCAGAAGTGGAGAACCCTGTATTCCTGGAGGATTAACCTTTACGTGTTAAGACATGATACTGAAATAAATTATGTAAACTTCTGACTTGGGTAAGGTGGGATCTTGATTAATGCAGAGCATTATTCATCCTGCTACAAATTCTTTGAATTTCCCAAACCCTATGGTTTGCTATGGATCAGCTCTGTTCTAAAGGCTGCTGTGATGTACACCCCACCTAACTTGAAAGATCCAAACTTGAGCTCTTCATTGTGTCTCCCCTCAGTATTATTACTTAGAAAGAGGTAACAGGACAGCTCCCAGTAAGATATTAGCAAAATAGACAGGAAAATAATATAGTTCAAGCCTTTGTGCTTGCAAGAACAACGTGACGACCGGTGCTGTGTTAACTCACAGCAGTGCCTTGGGTGTACACAGCATTACCTGTCTAGTGCAGCCAGCTGTTTGCACAGCAGCCCATTCTGCAGGGTTCAGCTGTAATAGGTGTGCTTGTCACTCAGAACAGTCCCCAGTCTTGAGGGAAACATCTCTGCCCTGATGTTCACATTCAGACAATAACACATACTAAGGTTTTCTCTCTAGCAGTTGGAAGAAAACTAGCATCGTAACATCAGAAGTGTGTCTGTTTTCAGTGCCAAAGGTATTTAGGCTTATCAGATCATGTAGAAGTATGCCAATTATCCCTGAGTCTAGCAGTAAATCAAAATAAGAGGTATAGTTTTCCCACACATATAAGTAGTTCCATGGATTTCAGTGCAACTACTTAACAAAAGATAGGGAACAGCCCTACCTTTATCCTGTGGAGAAAGCATGACTTACGTAGCTTCCAGGTTGTGATACTTCAGTGACAGTAAATTCAGATTTTTATGTACTCAAGGTCAATGGCATTGTGACTCTAAAGTCAATGGGATACTTCATGCTCTGTTGAGGGGCTGAATTCTTGTTTTTGACTTTCTATCTCCTTCTCTTGTAAATGACTTTTTGAGTTGTTTTTAACACAATGGCACAGATAAAAGCATCTAGCTTAAATTTTAAGAGCCAACTAAGAGAAGTCCTTTAAAATGTCCAACAAAGAAGAAAAACATTGCTTACCTATGTAAGCAATGTAACTTAGCTGTAGCAAATTATATACTAATTAATGGGCAGGACAAGGATGAGTTTGTCAGTTGGCAGTACTGACTACACAGCTGTCTCCCAAGACTGGTTTTACTGAACTTTAATGCATACGGACCTCGGAGATTTTGCAGTTTCTTGGATTAACAGCACACATGATATTTTCTATTTTATTGTTATTTTCTCTGGGGTACATTTGGAATTTTTAAGTGAAATACGTCCTATTACTTTAGAATATTAAGTTTGATTCACAAAGATAATACAAAATGAGTTCACAGAGGTACCATGTAACTAAATCAGCCTTGCTTCATTTCTCCTGTAAAGTGTTACAGTCAAAGTAAAAACAATTGCTTTTTAAACTGAAAAAAGTACTCTCCCCTCTCCCCGCACATTGGGCATATCAGGAACAGATTAGAATCCAACAAGATAAAACAGTTGTACTAAAAAAATTCTTTGGAGGTTTAACCCCAATCAAAGTAAAGACTTTATTGAGAACTGTGCATTCTCAATAAAATTAAAAAATAAGATTTAGTTCCACACATATATTTATAAAATTCAAATTACTTTTAATGTAAGTTTGATGTGGATACATAGTTTAATACTGACTTAGGAAAAGAAATATTAATCACTGCAGACTTACAAGCCATGTTAGCTGTTCCAGTGCCACACAAAAAAAAAAAGAGTTTCAGTGAGACTTTGATGATGTTTTCTGCTAAAAATCTGAACAACAAGCCAGCCATCCCTGACTGATCAGCTGGTCTGGCATACATGTGCACATAACTCTGTCACACGCTGCTGAAAAGGGCTAATTAAACCCCGTATTTGTTTTTCTCACAGGAAGCTAAGTTTCCCTATAGCATATATAGTCAGCAGGCAGAATTTTAGCTTGCCTGGTTTAATCCTGCAGTCTTGCTTCTTTCCTTGTTTCTGAATATAACTGCTTATTCATCAAGATAATGCCATAGAGTTAGTTTATTATTCTTTCAGTAGTTTTGAGAAGACTCATTTTCCATGTAAATACTACTCTTCCAAATACCACTGCTACAAACGCTACTTTGGGACTATAGATGGAAGGTGAAAGCAGTTCTTTGCTTTTATGTCACTGCCAAGAGTGATAACGCAGCTGTTGCCCTCAGAAACTGTTTTTGCTGATGTAAGCCAGCTTCCATTCTACAAGGTTTTGAAATCCTGGCTAGCAGGTAGCAAACATATTTTTGTCACAGAAACTCAACTTCCAAAGTCAGAGAGCAGCTACAAAGAGAAAGATGATGTTGTGTCAAAGTGAGTTCCATGGGACATGGTGAGCTTATTTAACAGTTCTTTTTTTGCTGAACTGGGGAAGTCCCACTCCCACAATCCACTTGCAGTCATTGCACCCTTTGAGATTATTTAACTCATTAATGTGTCAAAAGACTAACCAAAAGGGGAAAAATCCACCCCACACCTTTTTTTGTTTGGTTGGTTTTAATCGTCTCTAGTTAAGTGCCATAACAAGGACAAGGGACATGACTGTACAACAGGGAGTTGGAGTGGTGAGTTCTTTGAGCAGAAGTGAGCTGTTACGTTAAGTCATCTGCTCAGGGAATCACAGTCTTACCCATTTATTTTTTTATTATTACTGCACATTTTCAATCAAGGTTTTAAATTCACTTTTAAGAATGATTTAAAATAAATGAGAAATTTGGACACTTGTCAAACCATCAGTGTCACTCATCGGCACAGTACTCTCAAATGTAACAATCAGATGTTCACCAAGTATTCTTAAATGTCACTTCATATTTATTATGCAGTTCATTTTGAGCGTGAAGTGGAACTGGTAAATGAATGACTAATGCTAGGCTTAGACAGTTATGAGAACAGAAACATTTATGCAAATATCATTAGCAAGAAAGTGACCAGGGAAAAAGATCTTTGTTCATATTTGCAAAAGAAATTCGTTTTGCGTTTTCACCCCTTTTTTTCTCACTACATTAATGGTTCCAGATAATCACTGTTCTTGCAGGTACATTTTCAAATATTAATTTTTTTAGCCCCTTACCCTTAAAAGAGAAAATTTCATTGCAGGATTGTGTCCAGGTAGTGATTCTATTTTGATCTCTACTTCAAACTGCTGACTGCCTTTCAGAATCATTCCTTTGGCACAGGTAATATTTATACTACCCTGTTTAAAATAATTCAGAATTATGCTTGACAACAAAGCACAAGATGGGTATCATTAAATTTTATTGTACAAAACTGACAAGATATGGCATTACTTAGAATTAAAAAAAAAAAACAGAACTAATGTCCCTGGAACAATTCTGAAAATGGAACAATTAATACACAATCTTTAGTCCAGCAGTGATATTTACCTGCAAGACCTTCTTTAGACATGACAGATATAATTAAAAAAATACTCCATCAGTTCAAGCAATAGTTTAATTTTACATGAAATAAGTATTTCTATAAACACTTTATGTTCAGTCAAAACAAATGCTTTTGGATTTTCTTACCTTAAGAGCTAAAAAACAACCAGGTAAGTTTGGGAATCATCAGAGAAGTCTGCCCCATGGGAAAGTCTAGGTTTTGTATTCCACTTGAAAATGTTTGTGTTTATAAAAATAAGTAATACCAACACAGCATTTCCTAAGTAGCAAACAGATCTTGACACTGCAGTGTCTTATCAGTGCAGCATAAACATTTTGGGGTTGTTTTTTTTTTTTGAGACCTCATTTCTGTGTCAAATTCAGAATTTGAATATAGACCCATTACTGTTACTCATAAAACCTACCCCTTATTTCACAGGATATACGAAAGGTCTAACCTATGCAAGGTCTTCACTCTGCTTCAGGGCAAAAAAATCAAATAAACGCTGAACAATTTTCCCTTTATCCCAGTGGAAAGAATTATTTCTTGCAAACTGTAGTATAAACTAAAAATAAAAAGGGAACTAGATAACTTTATGTTAAATTCCAGTTCAGTTGTCAATAGCCTTCACACAACAGTGCTACAAGGAACTGCACTACTTGCATTTCTGAAGAAAAAAAACAATCAGAACTAAGAACTTATCAGGGAAGCTCATAAACAATTGTGCCAAGAGAGCACAAGACTATCTTTGCTATGGCCTAAGCTTTACAAAAAGTGCTTCTCTGCAGGACACAGTCACTGCGATAAACTTCTGAGATGGTCCCAGGGTGTAAGCTATCCTAAGACACCGGCACACACACTGGTGATTATGACACTGTGCTTTCTATGAAGAGATTATGCTTCAGTACTTTACATTTTCCATTCTCTCTCTTCCTCCAGAGGAAAAAACCTTCTATGCAAGATAAAAATAATTTTGAATAATTAGTTGTGTATTAAAGACCTAGTTTTGAAGTATTTATTTAACATCTAGTCATATAAAATAAAGTGTAAAAGTATGAAGGTATTACACGTGGCTTTCAGCAAGGCAGTTTGGGAAGTAAGAATTCAACATAAACCAGGAATTATTTTTCCCCCCTCTGAAAACGGTCACATCAGAATGAATGAAAAACACCGAAGAATTTCACTTCAAGCCTGCACTCCTGCCTTTTGTCCTTTCTCCAAGAGGAGAGACCACTGGAAGAATCCTCCAGGGTTCAGCTGTGTTGTTCTTTGTGCTCTTGTTTGGGGTCTGTCGGGAACTATGTACTGCTCTCTTTCGGTGGCAGGGACGGCTGAGACTGCTGTGGTGGCTGTGTGCCTGTTGCCGTTTTGATAGAGTTCAGGGTTTTGCTAAACCAAGAGTTTTTGGCAGCTTGGATTTCATTCATAAGGGCTCCTCTCTGGTGCTCCAGCTCCTACAAAAGCAGAATAGTCAGAACTGATCAAAACCCAGGTAATTAACAACAAAGCATCTTCAAACTCAGTCCCTGCAATCCAGCACTTCCTTGCAACCTCCCAGGCACTGGGGAGAGAAGGCAGATTGAAATTGCAGAAACAGCAGAAGATATTTAGATATAAAAATCTCATTTCAAGTCAAAGTCGTTCTTGAAGTTCACAGATACACTGCAGAATGGGTGTACGTTCCCTTTTGGAACAATTTTTTGCACAATTTAGAATTATTTTGTACTGAGCATAACAAGGTTGAGGACACAGCCTGGCTGTACTTGGATTTCACATACCTGAATTTTGCACTTAGCTTCCACAAGTTGCAGTTTGGTCTGTGCAAGTTCGAGTTCCATCTCCCTCAGCTGCTTCTTCAGTGCATCCTTTTCATCATCCATTTCTATGCCCTTATTCTCCATGCTTACAGTAGGCAGCTTCAGTGCCCCTTCCTTACTGAAAATCTCACTGCAGTGTTTGCAGGCCATCACTTTACCCTGAAATACCCAGAAAGCTCATCTTTAATGCATATTTTAGGAGTTGCTGTACTTCCTGGAAGAGCCATTTTTATGTTAGACTGCCTTTGTGTCAGTAATCTTGAACTATCTAGTATTGCAGTTTTCACACATGACATGGAAAGAATTTGAGAAGTTCATGAACAATTTCCAGGGCATATTAACAGTATAAAATTTCTTAAAATCTACTTAGCATGCTCTAAGCACAGAGACTTTGCCTCCTAGATTAGAAATACTCAAACCCTCTTGCTACCAAAGCTTTGTAATATTTTGCAGTATTTATGCCAGCAGAATTCAGAAGAGGAAATCGCACTCCAGAAACTTTTCATCTTCCATAAAAGTACTTGAATAAATTAATACAAATTGTGATACTTTAAAGAAAGCCAGGTAGCTTTTCCATATTTCCAGAAGAAAGCAAGCTGCTGTGCTCACTGCATGGGCCAGTACTGTCCTGCAGGTGTTTGTTCAGCATCTTAGGGGATGCCCCTTTCTGCCAGTGACACCTGCCAGTGACACAACAGTAATGTTCTTGTGCTACCTGGAGAGGTCAACCAGTTACTCATAGCTAAAGATGGAGCACAGCTGGCCTGGCTCGCACAAACTGAAACAGGGTATCGAGCTACTTCAGCAGATTATAGGAA
The DNA here is from genome assembly GCF_033815535.1 of Pezoporus flaviventris. Lineage (NCBI taxonomy): Eukaryota > Metazoa > Chordata > Aves > Psittaciformes > Psittacidae > Pezoporus > Pezoporus flaviventris. Next base: position 20,052,000 of record NW_026892561.1, read on the forward strand.
CATCAATCCTGGAATTACTTTTTTTACCAGTAACATAAAAAGGTCACTAAAAAGGCACAAATCAGGTTCAACTTGAGTACCAAAGAAACAACTAGAAGCTAAACCAGAGTGAAAACAATTCTGCCTACTCCATAGTGACAAAGCAGAGGGATACATGATCAGGAAACATTTATCTCTAGTACAAATGTTCCTAGTAAGGGGCTTTAGAGAAGGGTGAGGAACCGCTAGGGCAATTCGCTCAAGCTATGCCAAGTTACTTAAACAACTTTGCTTAAATTACAGAAACCCAAATTGTCCAGTTCGGCCAATTCTGATCCCTCCACTGGGCACACAAGAGAAGCAGCATGTTTTCTCTTCTAGAGAACCTTTTATTATTATTATTTAAAACATCCAAGTAAATACTGTCTCTCTGCATTTTTTTGCCAGAAGTGCGTATTTCAACAGGAAAAAGAAAAACCAAGTACTACATGCAGTTCAGGTTCAGAGTTCTGCGCTGGTGATATAAGATAAAGAACCGTGAAAGGAAATTAACCTTTTTATTGTTTGAATCTGATCTAAAATGCCTGTGGGCTATCAGTGCAGGTAGGTGGACAATCCTGTTTGTTGTAACATTAAATTTCAATTAGTGTCTTATTCTGTGTCACTGGTATTTAGCAGTACTTGTGTTAGAAAAACCTCATATGTAGAGGCATCATTCTCACCTTCACAACTTCCAGTTCATCTTTACTGGCCGCTTGTTGTTTTTCCAGCCTGGTACTCAGCTGGGAACAAATCTGGAGCAGAGAAAGCAGTCTCTTAGCTAATGTCTACTGTACTAAAATGTAACTCATGTTTTTTTCATTTTTGTTAGAACCAACATTTCTTAAATGTTGCCTCACTCAGAGGCTGTTGCTAATAATGAGACTGAAAAAAAAAAGACAGTATTCAATACAGAACCTGAACACAGAGACAAACATGTTATAGATGAATTAGTTTATAATGTTTATACTGCATTATGTCACAGAGTAAAGAAGCATTCACCCTGTAGTACTAAAATTAGCTGAAAGACAGGTTCTGCCTGATTCCCTAAATTATGAGACTATTAGGAAAACCACAAAAAGATTTATGACGGATTACAGCACTTGCTCTCTGAAAGCCTGAAAGGTAGTGTAACATAAAGGCTGAGATCTGCTACTCTGAAAATTCAGCTTTCACATCAGGTTGAAAGAAGAAATAGGAAAAACTGTCTCTAGAACAGTACCTGTTTATACTCTGCAATAATGGCTGTGGTTTTCTTGATCTCAGATTCTGCCTTCTCTAGCTGCTTCCTGAAGACCTCCTTCAGCTAGGAATTGAAGGAGAGAAGTTACACAGTACACTGAAAGAAGTTTTCAAAATGTCATCAGATCATTCTCTCAAAGTCTGGCTGTGTTTACAGCAATTCTGCAGCTGCTCCTTACCAAATTCCAGTTCTTCTTACAACTTCCACTTTTTCATATAAGTGTCTGATTTACTCAGTACACAAATAAGTATTATATTCAGTTACAACTAGAAAGACTATACTGTGATACAGTATATCCTGACTTCTCTTGTAGGGTTATTCTTCCTCTGCATTAAATGGTGGTACAGCATGATCCACAGAACACAAAGCAAGAGCGTTACTATTAAGTGGGTTTTACTGATTTTGGTTTTGTTTTCTGCACACTGTTAGAGCAAGTGTAGGCAGACAGATTGTTTGTTTGTTTGGAGATGGAATAGGAAGAAGAATCTCTCAGCATTACCACTCTGATCTCCATAACGGGAGAAGAAGATCTGGCTTGGTCTGTGCACTACATTTGCACTACAGTTAACTCATTCCTCCATTGTTCAGAACCACTAAATCTTGAGAGGCCTTTCAGTAGGAAAAGGCTTCCACTGCCTTATTATAGCGGAGAACCTTCCAACCTCCATTTAAGGAGACACAAAAAATTGTCATTTGATTGTTGTAGTCACTGTTGTCAAACAGCAAAAACAAAAATCCGGGTATCACTTTTGACATATACTTTTGTGTGTCAGTATTCAGCACTGTGGTAGATACATAGAATTGAAAAACTAAGATTGAACATGTCAGAAAATATGAGGCCAGGTCTAGTCCACAAAATTCTCCCAACCCTGAGCTTTGTTTCGCTGTTGGTTCTAGCTTCAGGCAAAAACATCCACAGCTTATTTCAGTGAACCAGCAGCAGAATCCAGAACAGCCTCTTGTTAAGGCAACAACTCCTCCAGCTTCTTGTTTAGATCATTAAAAGTGGTCTGATCATGTCTCCTTAGTTGCGATTGCTCGCCACCAGTGAAAAGGATTACAATACTGGGAAGAGGATGAGGTTTGGAAAACTGAACATTCTAAGCTCAATTAAAGACAATACTGAAAACCAAACTTAAAAAAAACTAATTACCCTGGCACTGTAATTTTTTAGTTGTGACTGCATTTTGAAGACAAAATCCTTTCTACTATTACAACACATTCATGCTTTTCTCCATATCCTTTGCTTGCATTTCCTTGTTAAATGAGAAAAGTTGGAGAATGCATTACCTGAGCAGTTTCTTCTTCCTGCTTCCGTTTCTCCTCCTCAGTCTCCACTAGCTTCTGTTTGGTCAGGAGAAGTTCCTTGTTCAAAACATCTGCTTTGTCTTCAGCCTAGAATTAGAAAAGCTAGTGTAAATCAGACATTATCTGTGCCAATACAAATGTATTGATTCAGATTCTAGCATTGCCTTTTCCTGACCTCTGATGACTCACCTAGCCTATTATATGAAATTCCTTTTTCAAATAGCCATCTTCTAAGTTATTTCACTGTGTTTCAACAACTGGGCGAAAGGGCCCTTTCGCCACATGCTTACCTAAGCCCAGATGACAAATAACCAGAGATACTATGTTTTAATACAACCCTAATACAAACCATGATGTATAGAATATTTTTGTTGGGAACAATATTAATCTAAGCGACGGCAGCATGATTTAGCTCCTGTGTAACTTCAGATAACTCATTCCATTTTTATATCTGTAAGATACCGTGGAAAACATTAGTTGCCTGCACTGTACCTTACAAAGCATCTGGGTGGAGACAAGTATAAAAGAGACCAACAGGACCACCAGATAAACCAGGTTATCAGTGCAAGTAACTGAAACCTGCAGAAACTTGATACTGTCTACTGCAGAATATGAATTTTCTCCTTTCTTTGAGTGGCCAGGCTCATGGTGGAAGATAGTGGGAATGCTTTGGTTTTGTAAGCACTATTCTCACCAATCACCACAAGAGAAATGTATTTCTCAGTACCTGTTTATATTCTGTTGGGCTCCCCAGCTAGGAGATACACACTGCATTGCACCACCCCTGCTGTTCAGTAACTAGGTGCTACAGTAGGCAATGGCTGTGCTCAAATAGTACTTAGTTTGCTGACAATACAAGTGGGAAAATGGCATTGGAAACAAGTAACAGTGCAGAACCTGTCTCTGAGTTGCAGTTTGGTTTTCTACCACTGGTGGTGGTATTAAGTTATCTATTGGCTACAGTGTTAATTATTAATGAGAGTGCTTGTTAGTGGTGACTGGGTAGCAGAAGCAGCTGCACCTGGGCCCTGAGTGAAGAGGTCGATTGAGGTTTCCTGCATTAGCGTGTATATCGCTGTGTGGGAGAAAGGAAAACAAGCAGTGAAAGAACAGAAAAGTGTTAAGATTGGCATCTTAGAACAAAAGAACTTGGAGATTACAAGGATATTTTTGGTGAAAGACCTGTTTAAGATACACTTTGAGGGAACTACAAATCTTTCCTCCCTTTATGTGTTCATTCCAAGTTCTCCAAGCATCCGCAATGGTGTACAGTATAACCTGTCCTTGCAGATCAGGAGTGCAGGAGCACAAAGCTTTTCTTTCAGTGTCAGGGAACCGAGGCAGGGTGTGGGAAAACTTCACGGAGCCACTCATCTACAGAAAGACTGCTAAAATGCAGGACAGCACGAAATAGAACTGGCAAAGGTATGTGCTTGGCAGTCATAATACTTGAGGGAATAAAAAAAGCATGGGCAGCAGCAGATCTAAAGCTGCTTTATGTACAGCTGTTCCCAGGGAAAATAGAGCACCCCAACACATTGCTTTTGGCCTTTACACAAGATCGCCCACTCCATCATGCAAAGAGCATCTCTGCCTGTGTTCAAGACAGCTCATGTCTTTTGAATCACATGGATCCAAATCAGCATAGCTTCACTATCAAGGATTTGCCTAAACAGAAATACACATTGCACAACTGTGGTTAGTGATGTTGACAATTCCGAGGCTAGATAAAGAAAGCCAAATAATTATGGGAAATCAAATTGAGAGGCCCTTGCAGGAAAAGATTTTTACCTTATAAAAGGTACTAGAGCCCTCACTGAGCAAGGGACTAATCATGGGGTATGCTGGAGTATGGCCCTCCTGTATTGAGTATCTTAGTAATAGCTGTTACAGCATTTAACAACGGTACATAAAACACTCTAGAAAGAGGAGGGTTGAATTTATAGTTCTCTGAGATAAAGGGCTCTGAATGCTGCTGCCCTTCACATTCCAGTCTTCACAGGAAACAAAAGCAGTTATCAAAGAACACCCAAGAAGCCCTTCCAGTTTTTGGTGCCATACCACTTTCTTGTCTCTGAATTTTGCTGACTGTACTAAAACTGCTGTGAAAAACAGATCCACATGAGGTGGTAGGCATTCTGCAAGGCAGCTTCCCTTGAAGATAGTCTTTTGAGGACGGTGTGATAACTTTTACAAGTAAATATTCATTCTTTGGTATCTGAGTAAAAGTTATGGTTTAAATTTTCTAAAACAATCCACAACAGAGCAGATGAAGTCAGTGTTGGCAAGGCAGCACCGTAAATACCTACATTTGCACACATGTGGAAATCCAGCCTTCTGACTGCAACTGGGAGTGAGGTTGTCAGGAAAATACAGGCACAAATAATTATACTTTCAATGTTGCATTCACGCTTTCACTTGAGCACAAAGCAGGGCTCCTAAAAATGGTGTTGCCAAGCCTGAGCTGGGACCCATCTTTGTTAGCATTACCTGGTCCAGGTCATTCCGTAAGGCAATTTTGCTTGTTACAAGCTCATGGGCAAGGTCATCATTCTCCTGCTCCAGCCGCATGCTTGCTTCTTGGAGCCTGCGGTTTTCCCTCTGCAGAAAGAAAGGAACAACCAGAAAAAGAAGTTAGTCTTTATCAATATTAAAGAGCAATAAGTGAATATATTGTGTGTGTAAAACACTGAGAAGGCAAGAGTGCACATTAAGACAGGACTGCTGCTCTGGGAAACAACAGTGAATTAAGCCAGCAGTGCAAATGCAGCTATTCCACTTACATCCCAATGGTTGTGTTTGTGTCGCGTAAGTGACACACTGACTGTAGGGTTTCTCTGTCAAAAGTAAACAGTCCTCTCTGCAAAAGCACTTGGTTTCTGCTTACTCGTTATCAAAAGAAATTAGGCAGATAAAATCCCACCCAGCAGTAGTGAACCGGGACCAAATAACAGATACTCATCATAATGTTTCCAATTGAAAGTAAAGCTGTCCTGCTCCTTTATACAAATTTCTGTCTGCAGAAATCCATAAAAACAGTACATTTTGTATATGATGTAGTGCCAACTTCCCATCTTCCGTAAGACAGTAAAGAAGAGTATTTAGCAGGGAACTCCCTACAGCTCATATAATCTGTATCATCACCATTTGTGCACTTTCTCTGCAACATGCGCCAGGATAACAGTGCATGTTTTGCAGGATACCTGCTGAGAACAAATGCCAGATGGAGACGTGGCCTCACTCCCTGAGCACAGGCCCACAACCTGCTTGGTGGGCAAAACATGGAACACAAAATGAAAGACTTCAAGACTGCGGGCCCTGGTTCTTGTCACACTGCACTCCTTACCCACTCTGCACAGGCAGAAATGACTACAGAGAGCACAATTAGAGAAGGTAAATACACAGGAGAATGAGCAGTAGTGATTCTTGTTTCTAAAAATCGGTTTCAGTTATTGCTCTTCTAGGGCTGAGAAATGGAATCATATTAAAAAGATGTTTGTGTGTTACAGAATGACAGAATCAACTAGGTTGGAAAAGACCTTTAACATCATCAAGTCCAACCTTTATGTCAAGACTGCCAAGTCCACCACTAAACCACGTCACTAAGGGCCTCATCTACTCATGTTCTGACCACTTTCAGGGATGGTGATTCCATCACTTCCATGGGAAGCCTGTTCCAGTACCTGATCACCCTTTTGGTGAAGAAATTTTTCCTAATATCCAACCTAAACCTCCCCTGGCACAACTTGAGGCTGTTACCTCTTGTCCTATCACCTGCTACTCAGGAAAAGAAACCAGCCGCCTTCTCGCTCCATCCTCCTTTCAGGTAGTTGTAGGGAGTGATATTCATCTTTGGAAGAACACAGCCAGGTGGGACAAATAGAGGTGCCCTCCTCAAATGGATTTTAAGAGAGCAAAAAATGTGCTGGCCTTCAGTCACACAATTACTCCCTATCTTTCAAACTAAAAGAGACTGTAAAGGCAATCTGTGTGCTATGGAAACTCAAAGAGAAATACCAAGTTCCTATGGAAACTCACAGGTGGAAAAACAATAAATAACCTACATGCTGAGACTACAGAAAGGACCTGTGCTTATATTCTCCAAGACAAAACAGTGAATATATATCAGCACTTAAGACAGCAAAAAAATTTACAAGAGTTGTTCAGTGAATGCCTTCCTACAAAATGTGATTTCTTTGCATAAGCACATTAATGACGTGTCTTCACTTCCTCCTGCTCAGATATTTTTAATTTCCAAACTCACCAACATGAAACTGCAATTTTTGTTTCTGTTACAAGAAGATTTTGCAGACTTCTCTTTAACAAAAAAAGACAACTACAACTCTTAAGAGGATGCTAAAAAAAGGTCTCTTCTGTGTGGGAGCTTCCCCTGTGGCAGGAAGCAGAACCTCTACAAATACTCCTTAATGTGACCCTATTGTGTAACTAGACTATGCACTGCCCTGTACAGGAAAGTATGTTTGTTTCCTTTCCAAAAGACCATACTTTAAATAACTTGTTTTGTTACTGAAACAATAAAAAGTAAGTAAGATACTTTTGTTTCAACACAGTTAAAATAACCACTGCTAAAATACGCATAACTTTGGGGATTTTTTTTATTTTAATTGCACTGTATTCTGTTTGGGACTTTTTTTAGAAGTAAAATTCTTTTGTAAGGATAATATAAACCTCAGAGTGTAAAACCAAACTGCAGTCAATTAAAGGAAAGAAAAAAGGCCCCAATGTGTCTTTATCTCTGTATTTTGGTCAGACCATCTTAGAAATGTTGATTTTATAGACATAGCTCTGCCAGCAAGTAGCTATCAAAAGTGACTTGAATTCATGTAAAAACTGGGACCAGATCAAGATAGTATCGCTGCCAGGTGCTGCAGTACCAATACCTTTCATAGTGATGTTGCTCGGAGGGAGAAATCAGGAAATTCTTAATACTTCCACAAATTAATCCAAAAAGAGGTTTGCTTTAACATTTTTGCTATGCTTTCGCCAAAAGCTTCAGTGTCCGCAAAGCAAGCCGCACAATGTGAAGTTCAAAGTTCCTGCTTTGCATTCGCAGACAAGTGGGTAAGCAAGCTTACATGGTTGGAAATGCAATATCCTCCTCTTAAACTAGAATTTACATGGCATATAAGCAAGTTAAAGATCTCTTACCTTGGTCTATCCAGTCAATAGCTAAGAAATGTTTTTATCTCGTTCACCATACTTCTAATTTCCAGCTGAAAGTCTCTTCTAGGACCACCTTTACTCTTCCTCCACACAGGGCACTGTGCCAAACTAGGCGGTTTGTCTTTTCCAGCTCCTCCTCCCAAATTTAGCAGTGAACAACTGCCTTCTTCCTCAGGAGGAAACTATTAATCTGCTTAAGCCTAAATAAAACCTAATGTTACACAGTACAAAAATAGCAAATAGAACTTTTCATATGTAGCATATTTTCAAAGGCCCTGAAATATTTATTTACAGGGTTTTATAAAATACCATTCACAATGGCATAAAGTTCAACAGATGGAGCTCGTTTGTTACAGCAGGACTCACATCACAGATAGCATTTTGTAACCTGGCATAAGCCAACTAATCAGACCTGCTAGTTGTCCTTGGTGTGAACAGAGAGCTTCCTGCCATTTCTCCACGCAGCACTAACAATTTACTATGACAACCATTTCCTTCTCTTCAGCGTAGTTTCTACAGTTCATAAAATAAGAAATTCCTCTTTCCCAAATTCCTCCTCCTGTCTACAAAAGGCAGATGGTGAACTCTTGATTAGCTTTTAAAAGGAGGGTACTGCATTTCCAAAATGGACAAACACTGCCGATACATACAAACACAAATCAACTTACCTCCCGTAAAGTCACAGACCAAACACTGCTTTCAACCATTGGTGTAAAGACAGTGAAAACAGGATATGAAATAATTTTTAATACCAACAAAAACAGAAAAAAAAAAAAAAAGTTGCTGATTCTTCAGTGGGGTTTCGGTTCTGAGTTTTTAAGAGGGTATAATCCAGCTTCCATCACACGCTGGACAGAAAGAAGGAGGCAAATTTGAAAGCCAAAGCAAGCCTCAGCTCAGGAAGACTGAAATGTTGAACTCCACCCTCTGCTCCCCTCCAGCCAGCACCAAGGAGCAAATCCTGACAAGATTAGTGGCGATGATGCATCCTCTCTGTGCTGCTACTCAGGCAGGGTGTAACGAGTCACAAACCTTGTTAAGCAATTCAGCGTCACGTTTGCTGATGAGCAAACACCCAAACCCTAGATCCTGGGCATGAACAGATCCTTAGTGGCAGAATGCAAACACTGATTAAAATTAACTTCTCTGGATGTGAGCAAATTGAAGTCTTCATAACCCATTGGAAAGGGCTCTTGATGGCAGAGTTGCTCTGAAGGAAAACCCTGTGAACCTCCATCTAGAAATCCAAAAGGCTTTTACAGCAAACTATCCAGGAAAACCTCTCATGGGAAGCAACACAAAGGCTCCTGGAGGTGGTTTGTGTTTTCTGTTTGTTGACTCTGGAGCAATATTCCCAAAAGTGCCCCAGCACACTTCTTTTTTCTTTTTTCTGTTTTTAATTTTTTAAACCACAACCAACGATCCACACCAAGAGTTATCTCACACTTTTCCTCATGACGGGTACCATTCAGTTACCAGGACTCTGAATAAAAATGACCAGTGTATGAATTTTTGCTTCCACTTCAAATACACAAAAGGCTAATTATGTCCAAGTTACACATTTATTCAGACAGAAAACTTCTCTGTTGCACAACAAGTTCTACAGAGGAAAAGGCGTTTCTACCCTCAGAACAAAGCAGCTTGCAAAACTCCAGCCCTTCTTTGTATGGTTATATCCTCTTTATTTTAAATCAGGAAGTCCCAAGCCCAACTCTGGTAATTTCTCATCAAGTCAACCAAAACCCTGTTATACGAGGTGTTCTCAAACACTGAAAAAAATCCAACCCTGTAATGTATATATAAAAATATCAGTCTGGACTATGTTTACTACTTTTTCTGCCATGCAACCAAGTTTTATTCCTGGCTTCTATAGGCAATCTGCAATTTATTTGAACCAAAAGTCATGAAATTTGGTGACAAACAGCAATTTGGAACATATTTACTTTCCACCTTTTAAAAATCTGACAAAACATGAGTGATAATCTGTTACAAGCAATGGAAAATAAAAGTGCCTATAAAAGCATATACATTTCTTAAATAATTTTTGTAAATACAGGAGGAAATGAACACACACACAAACAAAAAAAGGCACTCCTTAATACTGTTCTTTGGTAAGTCAAATCAACATGTAAAATATGAGCTGGGCAGGAAGTCCTGTGGCATATAACACAGCTCATTGCTGCACATGAATCTGACCTGTCAAGAAAATGCATCTGGTTTAATGGCAGGCCAGAAGCTGCAAAACCATCCCTTTTCTGGAGCTTGTTGCGAGTGTGGGGTCAGTGGGTTTCGAGGAGCCTCCTGCCTGGACATACCCAGCTGCCCTCAGGCAGGAAGTGTCTCTTTCCTGGCCTTTAACAGGAGGCTGCTTGGCCGCACTGTTCCTGTGCATGGGACCACTTCTAGGACCTGAGCACTGGGGAGAAGAGGAAGAAAGGGGCTGTGCCCTCACTGCTCTGGTTTGGTCCTGGTCTCCCCTAGATGCCCAGGTGAAAGTCAGACCCTCTTGCAAGAGCTGTGTTGGCTCCCGCAAGTTCCCTCCGCACTAGTGCAGCGAATGGCCCATCTCCTACTCAACAGTCCCATCAAGCCACAGGCCACAGGGAGGTGTCTTACCTGGGACATCCTTCATCACAGCTCAGAAATGTCGGTGTCCCTGTGGTCCTGACGTATCTCTATTGGCAATAAAAACTGTAGCATACTGCAAACAACAAAATCTAACTAAAAACTATCAACATACTGAAAGCCTATTTCCTTCTTCACCTATGAGACTTGGTATTCTACAGGGATCTCCAGCAATCCCATTCCCTTCCTGGGCAGTAAACTAAAACCTCATTTTGTTCTGGGAAGAGAAACTGTAAAAATTACAAAGATGTAGGCCTTTAGGGCACAGCCTACACAGAGAGTGCACAAGGCCAGAGGGAGCTAACAGCAACACTGCACTCAGAGGCAGTACTGGCTTTTCAGCAGTGTAGACTCAGTCCTTTCCCAAACCAGGACTGGCTGGGCAAAGTCTAGAACTGATGCTGCCAAAATGAAATTAACTTCTAAATGCATAGGCTACAGAGCGATTATTTAAGGGACAAGCAAAGTTGGCTCCCCGCTTTCTGCCTGTGAGGAGCCACACAGTTGTGTTTCTTGCTGCCCTTTGCAAACACTCTTGAAATGTGGATTCCTACCAACCTCAGCTTGACACATTAATAAAATCGCACAAGCAAGACAAGGAACAGAGAGCACTTACAAGCATTTCTCCATGACACCCATCAGGTGAAGAATGCCTCAGAACTTTGAACTTAATGTGCAACTAAGCAGTTAGAGAGACTCTCTCTAACCACAGCATTGCTGAGTGGATCAGACCCAATGCGGCTCAATAAAAAAATATCACACAGTGAGTTTCAACAGTGCAAGCCAAAACCACGGGCTCTGTTCTGGCTGTGACAGCGGCCGAAGAGTCACTTTCTACACCCTCATTTGCAGCTTCCACAGGGCTTTAAAGAATCCTTATTTGTTTTCTAAGTATGTTTTGAATCCCATAGTGCTGTAAGTGAACCAAAACCAGTCGGTTCATCAGCAGCAGGCTGGAGGTTTTTTTCTAAATAGGTCACACTCACTGTTGGCTCTTAGCTGCTGCAGCAGTCCCAGTTCTCACAAACAATAATACCTACACCCTTTGACACCAAAAGAACTACAGTCAAACCAGTATTTTTCACAGGCAAATATTTTTAAAAATAACAAACGTCAGTTTTACTTTCTGTGTACCTTTAACTCACATTTACGAATGATGGCATAGTCTTAAACTACAGGTTTTCGTGCGGTGGTTTTCTGAGCATGGTGCACTTTCCTTACATTCTCAGACCACGTAAACCTGTTGCACCCTCTACGTTTATTTACTACTCCATGCTCCTTGTAGACACCATACCAACTGCAGTGTCACTTAACATGTTAAGGCATAATGAAAAACAGCAGGAATACAGTACAGGTATATGTAAGCAATGTCAATTCCCAGCTAACCTGGGCAGTGGGCACTGAAGTGCTTCATCTCTGGTAGCTTTACCTAAAGAAAACTGAATTTTTCAAACCAGGGTAAGCAATAAATAGATCCCGAACACCAAGTGAAGTATATGCTTAGAGGCAGAGCCTCCATCACACAAAAAATCTATGGCAACAGAATGTAGCTGTGACAATAAAAGCAAATACATTGGAAAGATAAACAATGCTGATCCAAAATTAAAATTAAATTTTTTGTTTGTGAACTATCAAGCTATAATACTGATAACTGAACCTTTATTTCTCTGCTGTTTTAAGGCAGGATATTTATCACTATTAACTGTATTGCAGTAGTACCTTGGGACCCCGGGAAAGCTCTGGCTCCCACAGTACTAGGCATTGTATTAGCAAAAAATTACTGATGCTTGGTATTAACAGAGATGAATAACAAGGATCATATCAGTCAAGGAAGAGTTCATCTTCCAAAAGTCTCTGTGGATGCCACTGCACACAGCTTGTGCTAGAGCAATGTGTATTTTCTCCTTTTTGTGTCTGTAGCTGAGAATCACCCTTTGTTTCTGCATCTCATGAAGATCTCCCATAAAAGTGCAACACCAGGAGAGTTACCTACAAACATATAAACTGAAAGAAGAAAAATGTTATATGTGGCCACCTGCAGATGTCTTGAGAGTTACAAATTATGATTGAAATATTCCTGAAAAAACACTAAGGCCAAGTGTTCAAAGTGCTTGTTCCAGAAGGGGGGGATGAGTTTCACCTGCCACTGAACTTCCCTAAGGTCTGCACTGGCATATCCCAGAGAGGCGAGCACAGTACACACAATTCTGCTTAATCACTGGAACAGGGTCACTCCCTGTGGGATTCAGCCAATGAAACAGGTTCCCACAGAGCACCTCCCGTACCTGGTATCTGTCCATGGGATCTTCCTGCTGCAGCTGACTCTCTCGCATCGTTTGGTACTCTCTCTCATATTTCTTCAGCTTTTTTGTTGGCACCTGTGAAGCAGATTTGGAAAACATGCATTTAAAGACTAGCAGAACACTGGAAAGCCTGTCTGAAATCTCTTCTTACAAACAGAAAGCCGAGGAAGTGCTGGAAAGCCAATGCTGAATAAAGTTACTCCCCCTTGTCACCCGTCCCTGATCAGCAATCCATATCACACACTTACCAACACAGTTCACATGGACAGAAATCTTTCTGTATGTACTGCTGTTAATTATTCAAATACTTAAAGGAAGAGTGAAGTAGAGACATTTCAGTAAGAGTAGCAAGAAGAAAAAAACATCAACAACAGGAGTGAGAGAACAGGAAAGGGGAAAATATGCTTTGACGTGTATGATTCACCAAACAATGCCTTAGCAAGAGCCCTGTTAAAACTGTGACTAGAAAAAGGAGTGTTCATACAAAAGGACCAGACAATTTCCCAGGAGAGATCCAGGAAATGGTTTTTATTGCTGAGAGTATTAATGTCTAAATTATAGCTTGGCACCAATGCTCTCATGAAGACTGTCATCAGACTCCTCCTAGTCAAAGGTGGAGACGCTGCAGTGCTCGCTCCCAGCCACAGCAGGGAAACAGTGAGGCGACTACACAGAAATCACATGCAAATTCAGTAAACCACCCTGCAGAAAGGTAAAGTCCCAGCCGGCCTGATTCTGGGAAAATACAGCTTCAATTTGAAAAAAGGAACACAAAGAACACTTGTGTTCTTTTAAACAAAGCATGGAGATTCTGTGCTTTACTTTCACCTTTTAATTGGGTACACAGCATCATAGGAATGATCTCATCTCCCTCTGGGGAACTTTGATAGCTTTAGTCTGTCCCCACCATACAAAAAGAAGCTGGCCCTGCTAAGTGTTGGGATCCCCAACATCACATACCATCATAACATGCTATTCCTGTATCTGTTATGCATGTATCTGCTCCTCTTGTCTGTATTGACTGTGTCTAGCTAATTGCTGGTGTGAGAACATGCCACTGTCACCTTGCCTTAGGCAAAAAATTACTGCCAATGAGTAGAGATACATGTTTACATGCAGATTTGGTGATGGTGTGGCCTGTGGTGAAGGATGGTCCTATGCTCTCCAGCAAGCAAACAGCACAGCAACAACTTTCTTAGCCATACTAAGTAATAAAACATACCCAAAACAGGGATCAAATCATGAAAGGTGTGAGCATCAGGGTGTAAATACCATGTCGCAACTCAGAAAATAGCTTCCATGCTTTTTGAAAGAATATTGTGATTTACTGCTGTTAGTATCTATTTATGTTACAGCCTTGTCTTAATTGGAAAGTAGTACCTAAATATAGTGAAAGTGTATCTTATTAGGGGGGAAAGGGGGAAATTCCTATTAGCAAACCAGTCCATAGTAATCCACTTATCTCATAAAACAGAAGCTTGAAAAGGTATGCTTAATAACTTTGGCAGGGACTATTGCTTCCCTCTTACTGTCTATTCAGCCACATTACTCAAAGGAGTTGATAATTTATTACAGCACTTTCTTCTCTGGATATAGACTAATAAATGAAAAATATTTAAAAGCCCATTTCCATATTCTCCAATTTAATTCCCTGGAACAGTCTGTGAATTCAACAAGGGCGTTCTTTGTAAGCCCTTCCGTAAGTAAGTGCATCATGCCAGCTATGCTTCAGTCTTCATGGACTGATCCTGAACAAAGTGCTCATAAATCTGCTGTAAAAGCTTCTGCAATATTGATTTCTTCTTTCTTTAGCACCATGGGGTATATTGGCTGGAACTGATGGTTATCAAATTTAGAGACTCTTATGGTTTATAAACATTGCTCATCTGTTTATCTCAGTATCTTATCTCCTTGACTTGTTTTATTTTATTGTGTTCAAGCATAAAATCGTGTCACAACTAGTACACAGAGAAAAAGCCATGCAGAGCATCTTAATAAAACATCTGTGCAGAACTGAACAAGCAAAACCTCTTTCAGACAAAAACCTAGCAGACTCCTGCACTGAACACTCAAATTCCTCACTGCAGTGAGGTGATATGTGACAGGTGAGAAACAAAAATGATTTGGTTTTAGCTGTCCCCATGTTCAGACAGGCAGGGCTGGAAAAATCCGCTTCACCTTCTCTGGCAATCCTGAGCATGGGCAGCATGCTGGGCATCGGCATCCACTCAGCTCCAGGAGACCTTCCCCTCACTCTAAATTTTAGCTGTGTACAGACAGTTCAGCCTGACCTCGCTGGATTAATAAATCACACACCTGTGACTCCTTCCTCCAAAATGTTTTATTACTCTAATGAAGCTCAAGCACTCAGAGGAGGTAGTCATCATTATGTTCATTTGACAGCATAGGAAATGGAAGCAGAGATGTAAAGTGATTTCCTGAACATACTGAAGACAGCCAGAGGCTGATGCAGACAGAAAAATCCTATTACCCAATTTCTCATTTCCAGCTTCGCCACAATGCCAGACTGAGCGTAGTATCTCTTTCCAGGATTTCCAGTATCTTCTTTTCTCTTATCTAGCACTGCATAAACAGTCCAAAACTATATAATCCCATCACACTGACAGTGTTTCAGTATTCTGTGATCTCTGCACTCTTTTTCCTCTCTGCTTCTCACCTCAATGTGGAAGGGGGGAGGGGGAAAAAAGAAAGAGAAAAAAGCCAATTAACAAAACGTGCAATGCTTTTCTTTCTCATTCTTTGAAGCAGGTGACTTAAACTTCTGTTTCAGTGGTGATGGATATGCTCAGTATTTCAAGATTGAGGCAGGGACCTGCATCCATCCAAAGCCAAGGTTACACTGTGCTGATGACTGATTGCAGAAGACTCCCAAGCTTGCTTTTGGTGAGCAATGACAGCAACCACAGACACTGGCTACAACGCAGCTTCCCTTTTATCCATCCATCCATCCATCCATCACACACATCCCAGGCTGCGATCCCCATGGTAAGCCCAGACTCTTCCCACTGCTGCAAAGCAGGACCATTTCCAAGCACATGTTAATGCCTGGGAGCCCACTCCAGTGGTGGTGGGACCAGCCTGAGCTCACTCAGCCTTGGCTCAGTCCTTGCACACAGACAGGAGTACCAGCTGCAAGAGGCTTTCACAAAAGTACTGTTACGTGTGCCCTTCTTGAGGAAATATGAGTTAGGCTTGTGCATACTCAATTTTCGTCACATTATGATTTAAAGCAATACTAAAAGCACGTGAATTTCAAAATGACGCTTGGTTCTGTGAAATACGTCACATGAAAACTGTAAGCTTTAAACAGAACCCCAGCAGATTAGCAATGCCACATCTCAGATCGCACTCATCGTCTTAGTTCAGACTCAAAGTTGTATCAATTTGTTCCAGGTAATAATTCCTATTTAAAAGACAACTAAATCAGGTTCAAGGAAGGACAATATAGCTCTATTTAAACACTTTATTAGGCCAAATTAAGGCCTAATAATTATTTTTTTTTAATGTAAAAAAAACCAACCACCACATGAAGAAACTGTCTCAGTGCTCTACTGGTCTGTGCTGTCATTGCTATGGGTAACTGCATTACCTCTTTCTTAAAATGTGGTTGCCAAAAGGCATGAAGAACTGTCCTGCAGTATCTGCCACTGGGAATAAGATTCGGAAGTAGATAAGCAATTTATTTTTGTTTGGGAAGGGTGCAGTAACGAAATGAATAAACACGTTGACACAATAGACTTGTCTCTTGGCTTAGACTTTAAAGGGGGTGAGTGGGATGTAAGCATTAGGTATTATGCAACACAATCTGAACAACTGTATCCCCAATGAGGTATTAGCCACAAGCATGAAACCTGAGAGGAAAAAGTGCAGATCACAATTTCTCACAAAATTCCATTTGTGCTGAGTAGTCTGCAGAGAAGAAAATCTGGAACGTTCATTTGCAGAAGAAAATGTAGGGATTAAAATCAGCTGCTACCTAAAGAAAATTCACAAGCTGAAGCACAGCTGGAAGAATTCCCATTTCTCCTTTTGTCACCGTGTGGTGAAGGGCTTGCTGATAACAAGCTGTTTCGCCACAGGTTTGAAATTAAGTGGAACAGCCCTCATCGGTGTTTCACCTACCTACAGCAGTGTATTCAGATGTCCCCCACTCTAAAACACACCATAAATCTCATTAAACATAGTCTAAGCCCTGGTTTGGGGGCAATGTGATCACAAAGTTTTGTGAAGCAACCCTTCAGACACCATCTGATTCTCACATTAACCTTATTGCAACTGGCTTTGGGCAAGCTTGCAGCGCAAAACCTGCAGTGCTTGGGCTGATGAGCCACCTTCTCATCACAGTGGACAAAGGTGGGTCCATGGTGCTATTATTCTGCTTGAGCTTGTGTGTTGCGTACAGCACAACAAAAGCCCCAAATATCAGATGCTATTTTACCATCTACGCTGGCAGGAAGGAGATGTTCCCTACAATTCCTTGGAAACATACATTTTGTTGTAGAGATCATCTGCTCAATTTGTGCCTGTCTGAATGCCTGCTGCAGAACAGCATCTCTCTCCACCTTGCAACTGGAAAAAAGGACTAACAGAAATGCTCTTTATATCGGCAAAGCAGCCTGTTCCACATCAGCGCACCTAAGTACCCCTTCCTTGCAGAGGGAGAGTTTTCCTCCTTCTGCAAGTTACTTCATTGCCAGCTCTATAGGTGTAAGAACCTCCTGAAGAGAGTCTTCAGGATAACACAAATCCAGTCTGAAAGCTGGCTGGAGGCAAAGGAAATCAGCTTTGCTCTCTTTTTCTATTTTTTAATTTATCCACATCAGTCCATTATCAAAATACCTCAACTGCACCCGAGGCTCCCACAGGAATTCATAAAGACAAGGGAGAGGCTGGTTGCAAAATTTGCAGGGTACCTGCACAATTTGCTGTGATTCAAAATGGCAGCAGCCACAGTCAGTGACGCTGGATGATTTCCAACACCAGATCCCTTTGTCAGATTTTTATCTGACGTATTTCCATTCATCTCAACCTCCTGAACCTGGCATAGCACATTATTCTTCTACAGCCCTGTGGTTTAAAGATCTGATCAACTAAGTTAGAAAGCTGAGACTGAGAGATATTAAATAAACCTCACTGTACAGCAACCTAGTGTCAACACAGGAAAAGAGAACAAAATTCAGATTCCCTGAATCTAAACACCAGCTTTGTACTTTTGCACTCCCCTACAGTGCTTGCGTTTGAGAGGCACATATATTGACTGCAAAAAAAAAAAAAAAAGGAAAGGATGTTCGGCTTGTGGCACAGAGTCTTCAAAGCACTCCCTTCGCAGATCTCTGGTTTTCAGCATTCAAAAATTCATTTTCACTTTGAGATATGGAGGGCTCATTATCCACTTCAGCTCTATTTGTTTTAGCAAAAAAGAGCACCCTGAGTGGCTTAAAAGCAGTGTTTGGAAATGGCTGATTATTTTGTACACTTGCAGCTGATGTCTAGTAGCTCACCCAGACAAAAGTGCTTCCTGTCACGTACAGATAAGGGCTTTAGGATTGAGATGCACACCGTGAAAGGAAACAGCTATATCCACTATGTCAGCAAGCACCCATTTTGCATTTAAATTGCCTCTAGTCAACAGGAGTACTGTGGATACCAATACTTGAAACACTTGAGATGAAAAACAGCTGTGTACAGGTCATTTTTATTATCTGACATAACTTAAGAACGCCTGAACCATGAGATCTCTGCTACAAAAGACTGTAATGGGCTAAATGAAACTACCCATATACCCCAAGCCTGCACATTAGGATCAGGTAACTGGGGGAACTGACGCTCTGAGGAGCCAACTAGGGCAAGGCCCTGCTCTGGACAACAGAGTTACTATGAAGAGCAGCAGTTTTTCCAGCACAGAATTTATTCATTGGTTTGTACCTCATACCATAACAATTCCAAGTGATTTTGTGTCTTACATACACCTTTTGCTATACAGCATTTGGTGCTAAAGGCTTTATATGTCTGCTTAGTGACTGTGCAAAATCCAGCCCACAGCTCTTGCCATTTAGAGGTACATCATTCATTTTGATTTAGATCTAACCCATGCCCACAACAATTTTAGAGCTTTGGCTGCATTTCCTGGCACACCACAGCAATAGAAGGGAGAGCTGGAAGGCAAGTCACCATCCCTGTGACAACAGTATCAGAAATTCAGGAAAAAGTCCCCAGTAATTTTCTTGCATCACTTGGCAAAGAAACCACTGCTCCTCGCTACACTGTATTAGGGTTCATTTCCTACCTTGTTTATCCTGAAGCTAACACAGACCTACCTCATAACCACACTTAAGAAAATTGCCAACACAAGGGTAGCAACTGGTCAATAACCAGGTTCAAAGCACCGGTATTACCAGGGCTGTGAAACCTGTCACATCAAACATATTTAAGTCCATGGAGTCCACAGATTTCACCTAGTAAACCCCTGGCTGAATATGTGCTCTGAAACGTGCCATGAGACTGGTGAAACCAGCTGCCCGTCAGACTGGGTTCTGACTCTGCTGAGTTCCCAAAGCACATCTTGTCTCCTGTCACCCTCTGTGCCCAGCACAAGAGGAAAAAAGAATCTACTTCCTGAGATGGAAGATGGGTGCTAGGTAGCAACACTGAACCAGGTGCCCAGGTAAGCTATATTCATCAGTAAAGGACCCTGCTCTACTCTTTGAACACACATTCCGTGTGTTAGTATCATTTAGATCAATTCTGTGTCATAGTATCAAGAAAACTGTAATGCTGTCACACTTTACAATTGTATCTTTAAACTCACCCTCAAGCTTCTCTGATGTGCTTGGTGCTAGAACACCCTTCATTACTTTTATAAACATTTCAAACGCACAAGCTTCTAAAAGCAATTACTTTTAGTGCATTACTCCACCAGCAGAAAATACATAGCTTTCCTATATTAAAGTTGAACCGTTATATACTTACACTAAGGGCTCCACAATCCCTTCTGTTATATCAAATACTTTTATCTCTCCTCAGCGCCTAACACAACTTTTACCACCTCTTCTCAAAAGCCTTGCCTTTTTCTACTTGCCCAGCTCCATAAGCACAAATGCTAAAACCCTAAAACAAAATTTCTTTAAAACTGCAAATTAAATGATCAGCATTTTGAAAACACAAGTGGCTTGCATGATATCAGAAACACTCACTGACAATCTCTGTGTGCTTCTTCTCACCTATGCACTTAGCTTCTGTGATCTCTGAGGTAAAAGACAAACAAATACGATCTCTTTCTTATGCCACATTATTGTAACTTGGGATTACTTTGGTGGCTCTACCTTGTAGCCGAAGTACAACAGTTTGTATACACATTGAACTTTGTCTTGGCATAGCTAACATGATACTCTGACATCAAACCATCTGGATTTTTCTCAGCAGAAAAGACAACCGTACAGCTTTAAAACTTCAGTGACCAGTGCAAGCAGTGCTCCAGTCTACAGGCCTGGCTTTCTTTATTGTGAGTTCATGTTGACACAGCTAGAAGGAAGCAATAAAGAAAAAATGTGCATAATGAAGGGTTCATGAAGGCATAAACTGAACAAGATAAACCCCACTGAAATGTATTTTTCAAACTCGGCACTGTATGACAAATCCTTTTGAGAACTGGGTTCAAAAAGAATCAAAATAGTTACAGACAATGAAGACAGAGTATTTTTAACAACTAACACATTCACCTACACAAACTTTCTAATCCATCTTCTAGTGATTGAGAAATTAGGCTTCTGCAAAGATATTAACTGCCTTTTCATCTAGTTTCAGCACTCCTTTCAAAGTTGATGAACACAGTGATCATGGAGACACTGACAGAACACCGATAAATACATGTACTTTGCGTCTGCTATGATTACACACAAAGTTTTGGGGTTTGTATATAGCTTTACTAAGGTGTGATATATTAATGGCAATCTACAAGAAAAAACAAGTGAGATAAGAAAGCTGAAGGCTCAGAATTCAGGAGCTTCAGATCTTTCATATGACCCACTGCATTTTCTCATCTTAATATGCTGACTACTGTATCTGACAGACTTGAAGTGGCTCTATCAATCTCACCTGACCTGTGGGGAGACAAATAAGTTAAATTTATTCTAATTTATTCTTTATTCTAATTTAACCATTTTTTTCCCAGTTAAATGTTGAAATATGGCCTTGTGAAGTAAATCATTACCTGCTCTTCTTTAATTGCAAAGATTCATGCTAATGCTCAAAACGTTCAGGGTCATTATAACTAAAGACCTAATGAACCAATAATGTCTTGAAACTTACTTCAGATTTCTTCTCCCGAATGGCCTTGTAATGATGACAGAAACAGAAGCAGTTTCTTGAGTGCCAAAAAAACTTGTACCAATTTTCACAGAATTCTTTGTAAGAATGAAACGAGGAAGCTCCAACATACTGAAATGTCCTGCTATTGAACATTCAATCACACAGATGCCATCTGCATTTATAAAATGTCTATTTCAAACATTGCTTAAATAATTCCTTCTTGATCCAGTAACAATAAGAGGGCAGCAAAACTGTTTTCGAACATGAAGAAAAGAGAAAACCAGAAAATAACAGAGGTTGTTAATTAGGAACAAATAAAATAATAACTGAAATTAAATGCAGAAGAAAAAAGTTTAAGTTCTTTTTTGAGTGTCATTAGACTGGACTTGATTTTAGACCATATTGAAAACAAGAGGATTCCAAAGTGTTGTTCATACGCATTAATAATGAGAGCTCAAAAAAAATTATGATTCAGACAAGTCATAACTGTCCAGAAAATAGCTCAGCTCTGTTGGAAACCAGGCTGCAGGGTTTTATGCAGAGCAGAAGTACTGGCAGAACTAAGGGATGACATCTCTCTGGTCCACCACTGTTCATATTCAGTAATCTTTATCCAGTAGAGATTCACTTAGGCCATAAGAAAACTCTACATTACCAATATTTAAGAACCACAAATAAACTTTCTGGATGACTTTGGTTGGTTAGTTGAAACCCAGAAACCCGCACAAATGCTCTGTGGAGCTGATAGGATCCAGCTGATAACTAGCATAGTAATTATAGCAGATAACCAGTAGTAGATAACTGGTGTAACTGGTTCCATGCCAGCATGATTTCATAAACTGTAGCTCTCATTTTATTCTTTATCTACAGGCCAGATTGATAAAAGTGTCTTTGCACTTGTAACAGTCTTCTCTAGCACTGGAATCACTACCACATGATAGATTAAAAAAAAAAAAAACAAAACAACCCCAAAAAACAACTCAAACCCCAGAAGAGTACCCGATAGCCATAAAGAATGAATTAAAAAGCTTCCGAAATGGGTCAAAAAGCCATTGTGAGAGGGAATCATTATTCAATGGCATTTTTCATTTTGGGCGAATGACATTCTAAAGGGTGTCTTCTGGGAATCATAAAAGATTCAGCACTATCAAACATTACATCAGTGGCCTGGAAGTGAAAAATATAGCCCTGCTAATAAAATCTGCAGATGACATATGGATAGAAAGAGCAGTAAAGAAGAAGGAGGACCAGAAATTGCCCACGCATGTTCAAATTCTTGGAAATAGCTTACTCAAGTGAAACACACCACTGTGCTCACTCCAGACCAAAGGTATGCAGGGCTTAACTACAGAACAGAGCAGTAGATGTCCCCCTGGTGTTGAATCTTGTGAAGAGATGGGATCAGTCCCATTGGACTTTTGCAAAAGTCTGAAAACTTTTCTGCTCTCTGGGAAGAACGGGGTTCGGGACTGGGAGGCACATGCTGTGAAAGCTGCCTGCCATCAGAAAAAACAAGATGACCAGGGAAGTTTCAACCCTGGAGCATCACTGGAATACTGCATCTAGTCCTGGGAGAGGCAGTTGGGGAAAAAATTGAGAGGATGTGGAGCAGAGCCACTGAGCTGTTTTGTACAGGGTGTAAATGCCTCACAGAAAGAAATTTAAGAACTCAAGCTCCTCAGTCTGCACAAGAGAGCACAGACAGCTGAGCTGGTCACAGCACGTAAGTACGTTCACAGGAATGAAGTAAGTAATGGTACAGAATGCTGTACTCTGGCACAAAAACGCATGCCAGATTCAAGATGTGAAGATGAAACCAGAATAAATGTGAGAAATTAGAAGCATATTTCGAACAGTGAGAGATTAACAGATTACCATGGAAAACTATACCTTTCCCATCTCCTGTTACACTCAAATGAGAGCTGGATGCTTTTCCAGAAGAGCATTTAACAGAGTTTTTAATTTTAAAAGAATCCTACTGGAATGAAGTTGGGTGGAAGGGATTAACCATTTCACCTGACATGCTGTCTGTGCTCTTTGTAATGTTGCCTCATGCACATCTAGCCATTGTCACTACAAGGGCATGCTGCTCATTCGTGTTGTCATCTGTCGTAGTTTAAACCCAGTCAGCCATAAATCAGCCACGCAGTCTCTCTCTCACTCCCCCCTTTTTCTTCCCCCGCTCCCAGAGGGATGGGAAGGAGAACTGAAAGAATGTAACTCCCACAGGTTGAGATAAGAACAGTTTAGTAACTAAGGTATAACACAAATCACTACCGCTACCACGAATAATAATAATGATAAGAGAAATAACAAGGGAAGAGAATACGATACCACCTGCTGACTGGTAATACCCAGCCTGATCGAGCACTGATACCTAGTCCAACCCCGCAGTGTACCAGCCTTCCGGGTAACTCCCAGTTACATCCTGGGCATGACGTGCTGTGGTATGGAATACCTCTTTGGTCAGTTTGGGTCAGGTGTCCTGTCTCTGCTTCCTCCCGGCTTCCCCTCCTCCCTGGCAGAGCATGAGGCTCACAAAGTCCTTGGTCAGACCAAACATTTGAGCGGTAACTAAAACATCAGTGCTGTCAGCGCTGTTCCCAGGCTGAAAGTCAAAAACACAGCACTGCACCAGCTACTAAGAAGGAGAAAAAATGACTGCTACTTCTGAACCCAGGACATCATCCAACACCCTTTTTGCACGAATGCTATCCAGACATTTGCTCCCCAGCCTGCACATATGATGGAGTTACTCCTGCTCAGGAAGAATACAGAGTTTTGCATTTGCCTTTGCTGAACCTCAGGAAGTTCCTCTCAGCCCACCGCTGCTGAGGGTCCTCTGATCAGCAGACCTACCTTGCCATGTGTCCACCACTTACTCTCCAGCTTTTGCCACCTGAAAACCAAGCTTTTGCCATCTGAAAAACAGGGTGCATCCTCTTCTGGCGTCTAGGTCTGAAGATTCTAAACAGTATCGGCCCCACTATCAACCTCAAAGTATGTTTAACCAGCTGCCAGTTAGACTTCAACACAGTGACCACTATACCTTGTGCTCCTGCCAGGCCACCCAGTTTTTCACCCACTTTGCAGTTAACACATCTGCTTTGAACATCCTCAATTTAGCTTCAGTGGGAAGTTAAGAGCCTAAAAATCATTGTGGCAGAGTCTGCTGGCATATAACCACAAATTGGTGTGTAATCCATAAAATGGCTGGTAATTCCTCTGAACAGTGAGCTAAACACAATAAGCAGGCATGCAAATGAAAATACCTTGAAGCTTTCCAGAAGAATGTCCTTCAACTCTGGATTAATAGGATTATACCACCTAGTACACCATTTTTATAACCCCTTGAGTCCAAGTTTTCTGTAGATAACTTGAAAACTGAAATTCCCTACAGTAATGCTGCTCAATTCTTGCACAAACTAGACAGCAGTCCACTTTTATATCCTGCTTTGCATGTCTGTGCAAAGTAGTTTCAGAATAACTGGAAATCTTGAAAGCAAGACCACACAACAAAACAACTGTGTGTCATGGTCACACTGCAATATGACTAATTCTGTTATATATGTTGGAGGATTGCTATCGTACAGGGTTGCTTTGGACCATATTTAGCAGAACCTTATCTCAGATCATCTACATCCTGTTTAATTGTCTAGTATTTATGTGCATCACAGCAATGCTACAAAAACACTGCTACACTTTCCACTGAAAAATTCACATTTGCCATTGAAAAATATGACTAGAATTGATGGGACCTGGACAGGAGTAGATAATCCTGATTTTCCTCCCGAAGTTCATTACCTGTGTGGCACTGGACATGTCAGAAGGCTACCACGCAGGGCTGACCTTTAGCGTAAGCAACCCACACCAGCTATCATCTGGGCCTGGTTTGGTTTCGGTATTTACTGTTTCCCACTTCATGTCGTAACACGTAGCTCTCTCCCCGTGCAAAAGAGACTTCTGAGTCCCCTGACCTATTGCACAACCCAAATGAACTATAACAAGTTACTAGTTGCAAGATTTCTGAACCACGCCACCAGCACCCTGGCATCCAAACTGCAGAACAGGATGAGAGCCTCGGATGAGCTGTTTTTAAGCAAACTTTTCTCTGCAACCAGAGCAGCACACTAGAAACTCCTTTAAAAATAAAGGAAACATACATTTTGCAAACAAACAAGATAAACTCCAGAGTGCAAAAAATACCTGTGCCAGTAACATGAACTCTCAGAATAAACAAAACCTCTGAAAATTCTTTCTGCGGAACGTTACTTTGCATACAGTACATACCTTTGCGCAATGTGGTAAAATGACCAGGACATAGTCAACAGGATTTGCCCAAACTTATCCCATTTGGCAGCTTATCCCACAATTAGACATAGCAACAGAGAGCTGAAAGAAACTTTCTGAGTCATCAGATCCCATCCCTTAGTAGTGCAGGCTCCCACGCACCATCTAATCCTATCATAATCCTGTCAAGCTTCATCTTAAAACCACCTCAAGTTGTCTGCATCATTATTTGCTTATTTAATATATATCAAAACCATTTAAAGGAGTAGTGAAGTATTTCCTATGTAAACCCTGCAAACCTCACATTTCTTACTTATTTACCAGTAAATAATGCACTGAAACATGTTAATACTCTTGCAGGAAGGTTGGAACTAGATGATCTTAAGGTCCTTTCCAACCCTAACTATTCTATGACTCAGGGAAAAAAGAGTTGATACAAACATATACGTAGACAAAAGTCAATCCTTCAGATCTTATAAATAATAGTAACAACGATACATTTCCTACCGTGGTTGTTCCACGTAAGTACCTCTTTTTGTTAGAAGTTAAGTAGTTACTTCATAGAGAAATATAAAAAAAAAAATGCAATTTCAGCTTATTTTGAGTGGCAAAAATCGGCTGGAGCTGTAATGTGGTGCTCCTGACACCAGTTACTTTCTCCTCCAGTCACTTGTCACTGATCTGGAGGAATTTAGTCATACCTAACACAATGTCTGTTACTTTTGCTCTGAAGCTATACAAAAATGAGCAATCACCGAGTCCGGCTAAGCATCACTATTCAAAGATTTAAATTATAGGGTAAGCCAACCATGAAATGTTTTCTAACCACAAGGATTTTAATTTAAACAACTGCAGAACTGGCTCTAGAATGCACAAGCAGTTCAGGACAGGAGGCACCCAGCAAACCCCACCATCATCCTTGTTTGCTCAGAGAAACTTGGAAGGGCCTCTCCCAGAGCCCGCCGGCAGGTATCTTCTCCACAGGAACCTGGCTCCTGTTAATCCTATTGCAACACGGGTACCTCTCTGTAGGAAAGATACTACTCTGGGCTTCTAGTCACAATAACAAATACTGCCATAGCAACCAGCTAAGGGAGAAAAAGAGGAAACGTTGCGGCTGGACAGTGAATTAAGATATACCATGTATTTAAAAGTAATGGGAAAAGTATGTGTGACTCCTAATATGCTGGTTAAGTAAAAGTCTATTTGGAGTTCAGTCTCCAACCAGGCCATATTAAAGTACACAGTTTTATGCGTACTCGATTTCCATGTTTATTTTCTAACTATTCTAATGGGCCTTGTAAATTCTAGCCTAGAGGAGGTCAGAGACAGAAAGACATCATGATAAAAGGGACTGACAGAACTCTAGATCCAGAGGTCTCTGGGAGATGCAGGAGATGAGTCCCTGCACCCAGGACTTCTGAAGCATGGATACCCAGAAAAACCCAAGCAGCAAATATGCAGAGAGGTTTTATACAAGATAGCAATAAAGCATTTTTCCTCTTCTGAGCACACCTTCGTTTGTCACAGTTTAGTGAATTACCTGGATACAAACACATACACAGACCAAAACCTGCAAACACAAATGCTTAACTGGGTTGCTAAATGATTAGCCTGATTCATATTCAGACTTAAATTTTAACTGTATCTACTTTCAAGCTGAGCTCAGCATCAACACATGTATTTTATTTTCAAAGACTTGTTTTGACCGCTTCTAGGCAGACTGGCTCGCACATGGGCTCATCTGCAGAATTTGAGACCATGGATGAACTTTGCCACCAAACTTGAGTCTAAGATACTGACTTGAATGCAGCTCCCTACAAGTGCTGGGATCTCCATGAACGAGGAAGATGACCACTCTGTACCTGTTATTTACATAAAGATAAATGCTACTTATAAAAAATGGTCATTTAACTAAAATGTTTTTACAGGTATTCATGCTGATTTCAGAGCAACATATAGAAGTGTAACACTGCCATTCCCACAGTGGGGAGAGATTCTCTTAGCTCTAGCGATGATGGTGACCTACACCCCAGGCATCTGGCCTGAACTTGTAACTGACCTGCAAAGACACAGAAACTGTTTACATAATTTAGTGCTGATTCCATCGTTAGATAAGTTTGGTCATTTGCCAGTTTAACTATTATTTCAATAATTTCAATATTATTTCAAAAATACTATTTTAACTATTATCCTACTGAACCTTCTTCTGAACTTAGCAGCCCAGAAAGGTATTATTTTAATAATCTCATCTCTTCCAAGATTATTTTAATTTTGTTAATGCATGACAGCAAATTTCTGAGAAAGTAATAAAGAGAGAAACTAAATAATGAGTAGCTTTCAGCAGACGGATTTAACTACTGGACAGAGTATAACTTTAAAGCATTATTGTCAAATGAGCAAGAGCAACACCTACCACACATTTGGGTTTGCTGCCCGCCACCAGATTGGCCAGAAAGTCTTCATCGTAGAGCTGGCTAAAAACATGGGCATCGTACGCCACCATTATGGAGATTTCTTCCATCATTTTGCCGGCAAGCTGCCGTTAGCAGCCAGAGCAGGTTGGCAATCCAAGGCTGCACCTTGGCTCAGTTCCGTGTCAGTTGTTCACACCCACCCGAAGAAGCTAATGAGGAAGGAGTGTCACGAGAGAAAATATGACCCAGCAGACCAGCTCCTGTGTGGGTTTTCCTCTCACAGGTCCCTTTTAGTATCATGGGAAGCACATAAGAAACACCTGCTCACAGTCCCAACACCCAGCTTGCAAAAGGCATTTGCTGAAGTTTGTTGAAAGCCAGGGAACTTGTTTTAATTGCAGTATCTGAAGATGAAAAAGCAGTAGCCAAATCAGGTTAGTATTAAGCAAGAAAAGATCCGTCAGTGCTTGACAGAAGGACTTGAATCACCTCTGTTCTTCTCAAACTTTGTAGCAGTTGTTTATTCTTTATATCCAATTTTTTCCCATGGAAGCTGATATTCTTGTTACCAGTTTCACTTCCCAATGAACTGCATTTTCCTGCTTATTTCACAGACTGGTGTAATGACAATTTCTTTCAGATGCTCTTTGTGATGTTCCCCAAGTTTCTAAATCTCTCCTTTAAAATCTTTAATAACACTCACTTCCACTTCTACACAAACCTGAACTGTATTTTGCACCATGCAGATACTTTGATTTTAGCAGGAAGTTGATGGCATCAAGTCACAACCCTCCACAAAGAGTCCTTCAGTTTCCACTTGTAACACAGAGGAAAACAGCCATGCAAAATGCAGTGAAGGCTGTAAACACTTCCTTGAATAAACTTGCACCTCCACAAGTGAAATAAAATCAATTTATGCAATTGGAACTTTCCACGGTAGGTTTTCAACCTGAATCTGGGATGGGTTTGCTTTTAATCATGAAATGATATGGTATCTCTTGTCTATGAGTCCTAAACAGCAAAGCTGACTTCCAAATTGCTCCTTACTTTCTAATTCATTTTCATAACATCTATGTGACACACAGAAAAAAACAGCACAAGGAAAAAAAAGGGAAAATCATTAAAAACCCACAGTATTCTCAAAACTACAAATGAAAATCTAGAAAATAATAACTGATTAGAAGAAACAAAGTATCTCCAAAAGAAATTCCTTTCAAGACACTTGGGCAAGGTAAAACTCTGAATCAAATCAGCACTTCTGTTTGGACTCATCCACTACATCTTTATCTTCTCTGGAAGCCTTTTGTTTTTCCTAGTGAAAAATCATACCTGCTCAAGAAAAAGAAATCATTTCAGCCATGCATTTGTCTCCAAAAAGAGTATGTGCTGGATGCAGCTGGCAGAAAATTTCCAGTTCAGGTTGGCGGTAGCATATGGTTACGCTCTCACTTTCCCGAATAAACAGGGTCAGATCCACCTTGCTTTTCTCTTTCTCCTGTGCTCCTGGCCTATCTTTATCAAAGATTACATAGGTATCTAAATAGCACCAGGTGCTATTTGCATTTGAATAGGAAACTTGAGCAACAGCTGTAGTGTACAGGATTAAAAACTCAACATCTCTTTCACTTAAATAGAGGGAGAAATTACATGTTATTGCTAGGAAACAGAGAGAGTTCTAATAGGCTTATGGCAAACAAAAAATGCAGCACTTGAAGTTAAATCCTCGAGACTAAAGCAGATTCTGATCATGCTTAACCCTTGCAGGAGGAAGAAAGGTATTTTTCCTTTGAAATGCACCTATAGTGCATTATTTTTAATTCTTCTTTGGAGGCTTGAAATTTTTCCATTTAATTCCCACAGCGGAAATATTTTGGATTCCAGTCCTGAAGCAATATCCAGCTCACAAGATCGCTCTCCTTGTCGCCTGTACAAAAATCATACCTGCTCTGCTAAATCCTGCTTAGGTTTTCCGAGGTGCTTTAAATGACCGCTTCCTCTTCTCTTTCATTGCCTTGTGGGGTGGCTTTATTTTTTCTTGTAGCAATAGTTCAAAGTGTAAGACTAACAGTGGCTCCTCCTCGGCTGCCTCCGAGGTGTGCTGACAAAGGCACCTGTTGTAATAGGTAAAGAAATCCCTTCCCACAACTCCTCCCACCCTGCTGGCACCCACTCCCGAGGCTCCCAACAGGGGCTGACATTACATTGGAACAGTCATGTAGGCGCAGGGGAGGGAGCAGGCAGTGTAACAAACAACATTCCCATGTTAATAAGAGACCAATTTAATTCTGCAGCAAGGGCAGGAGGTGGAGAATGCAAATTTATCAGACGCACTCTGCAGCTGCAGCCACCTGAACCCCTCCTCTGATTTAGCCGACAGGCATTTCTATTTATATGGAATTATGGACCAGAACCAATACTCCCTTGTAGTTTTTCATCTTAAACAGAAAGGTTAGGAAGATGTAACAGCACTAAATCTACAGGTTACTAATAATTCTTTTCATATCTATTCTTAACAAAGGGCTTGTAATTCTGGCATGTTCTAACTAGCTATTTCAAGAAGTAACAACTGATTTTGATGTTGACTAATGCATATCTTTGAAAATGATGTTTTTCAGCTGTTGTTTCAAGCTAATGGAACTGAGCTGCCCACAAATCCCTAAGAACCTTCATTTTCCATCCGTATTAACAGTCTGCGCTATACTCTGAATCAGTGCATGAAACCGTAAGTATCGAGCCAGCTAAACTAAACCTTTTGAATTAAACTGACTGAAGCAAACACGTCCACCCAGACACAGTAGTAGCATGCTCACACCAAAGGAACTGAAAAGTAAAAGGCAAGCAGAGGTAACCCTTCACCTTCAGGCCGCACTACACAGTCCTCCCAGTGTTTCAGTACAGAGCCTTCCCCTCAGCCAGGGTTTCTGAATGCTGAAGTGACAAATAATCTATCAAAAGACAATGAAAACCAAGTAGGGCAGCTTCATATTCTTTAAAGCAAATAGCACTTCTCTGTATAACAGCATGTCTACCTTGCAGGAACACAGTCCCCTCCACAACACAGTTTTGAAAGCATACCTCCAAAGCAGGAATTTTTGGAGAAGCAGTTCAATCAAGCAGTCAGGATGAGAGGAGAGCCAGCAGAAGGACAGGTAAACTGCAGGAAACTGTTAACTAATTAAGGTAAGCAGCCCGAATTACAGTTGTTGGGATTTATATCCTGATGGATAATAGAGGTGAATGGAAAATTCCTGAACTGAGCAAACCAGCTAGCTTAGCAAAGCAAAATCCTGCTCACTCCCAAGATAAATTCACTCTCACTCCACCCCCAGGAATGTCTTGCTGCTATCTGATGGGGATAGGATCTTCTGATAGACTGGAAAGCGTTACGTATGTGAGGTATGTGCAGCTTCTCTCTAAGCGCTCCCCTCCTGCCACCACATTTCTGAAACACAGGCATTTTCTGCAATTTGCTTCTCACGTATTAATGAAACTGGAAAGATTACAGCAGTCTTCAGATAAGGAAGCATAAAACTCCTTTCAGAGCACCTGGAATGGCATTTGGCAGCCTTCAAGATAAGTATACAGGGTTTTACCCCAATGAGAATGAATAACAGTAGTATCACTTCATAATTCCCTTACCCACTAATGACCTGTAAGAACTGCTTCAAACACAACCAGCAAGTGAAAAATATGGGTAACAAGTCAAACGCTGAGAATCCCAAAGCACAATTATGTTCTCTCCTCACCCACAAAGGGCTTGCTGACCATCAGAGAACAGCAGATAGCCACACCTTCCGTCCACACACTACGTCACCTGCAGTGCCACCTAAAGCCCTGGTAGACATTGTGGCTGTCCTTAGGAGGTCACCCTGCTGTGTCAAACCCTCAGCCATGCCAAATTGCCTGTGCTAGAGCGAAAGGCAGGGGAGCAGCTGCCGGTCCCTTGCACGTGTGGTTATTCCAGCAGAATAAGGAGCAAAGCATTTAGTGCTGTGCTGGTGCAGCCTTTGAGAAGGCTGTGATTTTTGTTCCAGTTTTAGACATCAGAAGGTAAATACCTTTAGACATATTTTTGGATTCCAAGTGAGAACACTAAGCCATTGCTCGCAGGAATGCCCATTCAAGAAAAGCATCTACCAGGCTCAGGCTGACCTACAGTTCAGCAATTGCCTCTCCAAGTTTTATTTTTATTATTTAAAATGTCAGATAACATGGCCTTTTTTTTTTTTTCCCAAAGAAGTGGGTGTGTGCACCTGTGCTTCTCCTAAAATTATCCATCAAATGTGTGGAAAAATCTGGGCATGATGTGCTTTAGCATATGTACTTACATGGGTAAATCCTCCCAATTTGCAGCTATGCTGCATTCTCCTGATATGAAAGCAGGCAAGATTGTAAACTCATTTTCGCAGATTAAAGCCAGCAAAGCAATCCTGCTGGAGAGAGTGAATATTTCCCTCCCAGCTGTGGCAGAGGTCAGCGTGGCTGGAATTGCTGAGGAAGAGGCGCTCCGGACAAACCAGTGACGCTGGCATGCACCCCACCCCCCACAATGTAAATGTGTAGCCCATTGTAGGGAAAAGCTGAGGATTTCTGAATCTTCATTTTAGGTTGCCTGCCTCTTGAATTATTTACTGTAAGCGCACATCATAAAGGAGGGCAG
Organism: Pezoporus flaviventris; assembly: GCF_033815535.1. NCBI lineage: Eukaryota > Metazoa > Chordata > Aves > Psittaciformes > Psittacidae > Pezoporus > Pezoporus flaviventris. The sequence continues at coordinate 20,084,376 of NW_026892561.1, forward strand.
TGCTATCATCCTGGTCTCCTTCAGTCTCGAAGAAAGCACTAACAGCAAAGTGAGTGCTACGGCAGAGGAACCCCTAAAAATGTTTTCAGTGCTTCATTATGGATTAAAACGAATGTAGCAGAAAATACCCAAATCCCTTTCTCCCAGCCTACCCAAATCAGCTGCATGCCACACAAAAACCTAGTCCCATGCAAAACTGTTAAATTAGCGTCACTCCTAAACTGCAAAGGGTGGAAGAGCAGGCCAACCAATAGTTCCCCAACCTGTTGAAGGTCACTCCCTGTATTTTTAAAAGCATAGTCTCGATTAATCCTGTTCTGTGTATTTGTTCTGCTTCTCAAAGAAATGGCTATTAATGCTCGCACTCCATTTCAAGTTTTACATTAACTTGAAACCACGGCTAAACAAGGGCATGAAGCTGCCTAAAACAAATCCGCCCATTTTGATTTCTCAAAATGGTATGAACTTGAAAAAGATTAAACAGTAGTGCAGCTGGGATGCCAGCCTACAGGTATATAATTATTATTATTCAGCTCAATCTATTCCAGAGTACTTTGCAGCCTTTTAAATTAACTCATGACTCTTTTATTTTTAATTCATTAAATACACATTTTTACTTTATGTTTTCATATTTCTTTTCCACACTGCCATTATCACTTTCTAAAGGCACTAGAAATTATTTCCTTTCTTCAGCTGAGTTTCCTTCAGATGTCAACTGTACGGCAGAAGTATCCTGCTTCATGAAATTCCTTCTTGTCTGTCAAAAGTCTGCATTACTGTTGGGGTGACTTTTTTGCTTGCCTATGTTTTTCCAGTGCCAAAGGCAGCACAGGGCTCAGAGCAGTCCAAACTACTGGTGCAGGTTACTGCATGGCTCTGCAAAGAGCTGCAGTCTGACAGGTGATGGAGGCAGTGAGGCAGAGTCACAAGAAAAGAGCCAGACATCCCTGAAACAATATTGCCGCTAAGTAAAAGGAATACTGAATCTTACTGTGAGATTTTGGACATCCTTGCCTTTGGCTGTACACTGTAAAACATGTTTTACAGTATATTCGGGGCATACATTGTATGCAAATCCTAAAATAACTGACTGAGTTTTAGAACAAAGCTGAGCATATTTCCTACTTCCCCATCCCTTTATTTTAGCAAAATAGGGCATTTTTTTACTCCTGTTTGCAAGGGGTGGTACTGGTGAGCTCCACAACACGCCAATGGCTGCTTCAGCCTAATGCACTGAGTGGGGCCATGCTACTTTGCACTGAGGACAGCCCTACAGAAATCATTCAGAGGGAAAAGGCAAAAATTCCTAAGCAGACTTAGTGTATAATTTCCTGGAAAGCAACAGGCTTCTGCCACCCATTTCATATTTCACCCCTTCTCTTTGGGGACCCATTTTTTATCTCCTTCCAGTTCAGTGATGGCAGACGCCCATAAACAACACCACAACTGAGGGAGGTGGCAGCAGTTCAAAAGCAGGAAAAGCAGGATATATCCCCTGGACCTTCCTACACCTGTCCAAGGCCACGGCCAGTGTCTCCTGAGTCTATGCCCTCAGAGCCAAATCAACACAAACAGGCCCCTCCACCTGCTGAAGGCACAAACATTAACAATACATTTGCCATTGTAAATGTCTTTGATATACATTCCCTGGAGGTATTAATCCAACAACTGAAAAAATGCATGGCATTTAGATCATGCAAATGCCACTGAGAGCTAAGTTCTATAATAAACTGATCCTAACCCAACTCTACCTGTGAAACGTATTTTAAACTTGTTGCATTAATCACTTCAACTGGTACTGAAAACAAAAAAATGGGCTCAAGCATATTCTTCAAGGAAATTAGCACAGCAGCTGCACAGAAATGCTTAACACCTTAACACCTAGATTGATTCAGGGATTTCACCGAAATTGCCCACAAGCTAATGCAAGCAGAGCCAGATTTTATCAAGCAAAAGCTTCATCAGAGTAACAGACTTAGTTCAGGCTTCATACAAATGATAATCATACAGCAAGTATGTATCTGTATCACTACCTTCACCCATGGTCTACTGTCTTCTCATTTACAGCATATGATCAGCAAACAAAAGATATTACTTAACATCAAGTAGCAAATTAAATAGTATCTGTCACATGTAGAGAATCTCACTGGGGCCCAGGACTCAGGGCTTTTCATTCCAAGCCCACACGTGACTTTCTTTCTGAAGGAAGATATATATCCCCATATCTTTCTTTCCCACCCCAAAGAGGGGTTAACAGTTCTTATCTACCTTCCAAGGGAAGATTAATAAAGATAAAATTAATGAAAAATGCAAAACTGTAAGCGGTATTGTTATTGTTGTGACTGTTATAATGCTGTCTGGCAAGTCTTCTCCAGAGTGCTGTTAAGTGTCTTGTGAACTAGCCATACTGCACATTGAGAGCGCAATGACATGTTTACCTGGATGACCTCTCTGAAGCACCCTGTATTACATCAGATTTTAGTATCTTTACTGATGGCTACTTTGTACCTGACTTTTAGCCTGAGATGAGGAAAAAAAAGCAGAACAAACGAAAGGCTGGAGAGTTATGATGAGAAATTCTTGTAATTAAATAAAAGAAAGAGAAAGGCAGGACCACAGCACATCTGCTGTCCATCAAAACTACTGGAGCTGGCTAGGCACAAACGCTACTGTGCAATGATGAGGCAGGGGCTGCTGTGCTGGTACCCCAGAAGCACCACAGCAAAGCCCCAGAAAGGTCTGTGGCCATGTGCTCCATATGGAACCCCTGACAGAAGCCTCATGGAAAAGGTGAGGCATTTCTATGTGTAAATAGCACAACAGTAATGGCATGTTCCCAAAGCAAAAATAAATCCACAGTATGATTGCTTGGGAGATGAGATAAAGAGTAATTAAGACTCAAATGAGGCAGGTGAGCAGGAAATGGCACACGGTGTTAGATAAACTGGGCTAAACCAGACAGACTAGTCCAAGCTGTATCAGCAGCTGAGGTATAGAAGTCAGACTGATTGTGAGACTCGGTCTAGACTGAGGCATGCTTGAAGACTCTGAAATGACATTGTTTCATGTATTATACATTAAAAGTACAAACTACTGACACTTTCCAGGAGAACAATGTGTCCCACAATGCTGGAGTGAAAAAGGAAAGCATTAACTTGCAGGTCAAAGGATCGAACGCAGCCAAGAGAGTCCAGAAAACAGCTCTTGATCATATATATTTATAACAAAGATGATTAACAGCAACATGATACAGAAAGCATCTGACACGAAATCCATTGTCTGGGAAAGACAGAAGGCAGCTAAGTCTCGGTACTCCCCTGGACAAATTCCTCTGGAATTTGTACAGGTCAACTCCAGAGCAGGAAAGAAGCTCAGGGCTGTACAAGCCGATCAGCTGTGTAAGACTACCAGCGGCATCCACTAATCTAAGCTTCACATAATCCTTTGCCGCTAAATCCCTATTCATCACCACACAGTACAGTGAAAGGGAAATTCTGTTCTCAGAAGATGATTTGGGAGACAAACTATTTCAGTGCTTAACTGTGCTGATCTAGGCTCCTACTGTGAAAATCTGCATCTATGTTTAATACTTCAATATACCACAGTGAGAAAAGCTTCTGTATTTACATATGATTTAAAGATTAACCTGTCTTGATTTGCCTGTTAATAAGCTTATTTTAGAAGCCCAAATGGATGGAGGGGGAGAGAAGGCAGGTTATTCCAGAAGTTGTCAAAGAACTCTCTATATGATAATGAGCTTATTTCTTCAGAAACCAGAGACCAAAGGTATTTCCATATACTCTTCTACTCTCCCCATTTGTCTTATTCCAAGTTTATCTTTTATTTAAAATCTGGGCTATAGGTCTTCATTACTACTATTACTGTATCTATGCATCTAAGAGATAAAAATAATACCACCACCCCCTCCCCACCCCACCCCAGAACTGGTCCAGCTTAGCACAGATGCCCACTGGGTAAGAGAATATTTTTATCTTGTATCCATGTGTTTAAGCTGGGCACAATGTAGTACTCAAGCTGAGGTCAGTATTTCTGCCATGTGTGCCAGAGCTGTGCTCCTGGGAAGCTCACTGATTCCCAGTGTGCTGGAATGAATGAGAGCTAATTTTTGCTTGATTTGAAGAAACCCCTACAAACAAATAAAAACCACAAGAGCAAGCAAAATAAAACAGAGGATGCAATAAAATTTAGGATGATTCACAAAAAAAAAACTTCTTAAAAAGAGGCTCCTACCACCATAAAACTCCTTAATGTATTTCCAAAGCACACTTTTTATATCATCATCATCATTATTTCCACTGTTTGGAAAAGTCAATACCCTAAGCAGAACAGGAGAAAAAAAAAAAAAAGCTAAAAAATGGGAAAATTTGGTTTATAACCATGGAAAAGAGATACCATGCTTTTGCTTCTCTCAGTTTCAATGTTGGCTGTGAACAAGGCAGTAGCTTCAGCCCACTATCCACTGGTATTCAGAAAGGATACCATTTATCAAATTTCAACCATGTATTTACAGTTCAAATTAACAAGGGGAAAATCAGTGACTGCATTTGTTCACTCATTTGGAGACTGCAAGAATAAGCCCTATGATTTCATTCTTTTGCCTACAACAATACTGAACTGAACCGTTTAATTTAATGGTGTAAATAAGATGCTGATCTGAAAATGAAGAAAAACAAACCAACTCATAACAAACTAATAACTAATGTGAAAAACTATATTGTTGTCTATATGTGACCTATGTAATGGTTTGAAAGGCTACAGATGTCCTCTGCTGCATCTGTAGGAGAATAACTCAGTTTCTTATTACTCTTTAAAACTAATTACTCTTTAAAAGTGGTGAAGGATTTGATGACCTTTCTCAGCCGTATGACGGTTGGTTGTTGGAAAGCCACACAATATTTTTCTTTGATAGGTATGTCTCATTGCAGAACTTCCTTACAGTTCTGCAAAAAACAGAAAATTCCTGGAAAATTAAACATGAACTTAGAAACACTCCTGAGACTTGGCAACTGATTTAGCACTACGTTGACTGGGCTCCCCCAGTTTTAAGGAGAGTGAAATGAATGAGTCATACTGGTGATTCTTGTGACACGCATATCCCTGATGTTGCACACTATTAACATTACTGAGACAGACGCTATCTCTACTGAACTGTCTTGGGGAAAAATAAAAACAAAAGGATAGTTTCCTTAACACTACTTAGGACTAAGAAATTGAGAAAGACCAGAAACATCTGAGTCAGACTTTTCTTATCTCTCATAATGAAGTATAACAGCAGCAAGAAAAAAAGCTCACTGTGAGGTTAAGACTGATTGCCCTAACTTGGTGTCTCTTTTGGCAACCTGTTATCAGCAGTACACTGCAAAACATTCAGGTTATTTTGTGGGCAATACTACATTTTTATTCTTTTTTCTTTTTTTTTCTTTTCTGTTAGGAACATATGACATGTGCTTCCCTTATCAGTACTGCCAGTACTGCCTGCATTCTTGTGCTCTTCTTGGATCTTTCACAGTTACAGAATTCCAGGGTATATACGGCTGGCTAGGCCCAACACCACTGAAGACAGGACAACAGGCAGCAGCACGAACCAGTCATCAGTCATAGCCATAGGCAGCTATGTCTCCTGTAATGCCTTTATCAGCTTAAGTATGCCTTATCCTTTCTCAGCACTGCAGACCACCCTACATTTTGCCAGAGCTCTGAAAGTTCTAGAGTACATCAGGTGGGAAGAGCTACAACAAGAAACATAGGGATAGCCACCCATGCTAGCCACTTGCCTGCCCCTGGGTGTAATTCAGGGTGTTAATTATCATCTGTTACTCCCTAAACACCTGACATCTTCCTATATGAAAGATCCTTTTCTTCCTGTCTTCCGTTAATGAAATCAGTATCTGCTGATTCAGTCCTTTTAAGCGTACCTGAAACAACTTCTCAGGGCAGTAAAAGTTAGAATCAGCCCAAATGCCCTGGAATAAGTCTCCTATGTTTTTTTCATAACTTAGTTGAAAAAATACCTGAGATAATTTCAATACTTGCCCAAACACGCAGCACATTTCTGAGTTCTATGTGAAGAACGTCACCAAAACATACACACTATCACAGACAGCACAACTTGGCTTGTGAAATCTCAATCATATTAAAAAAAAATACATGGAGCTGCAGGTCAGCAAAGGTTTTACAATCAGCGCTCCTCTGAATGTAACTAGAAAGTGGACATCCCAGTGACAGACACATGTCATAAATGACAAAAAGACCAAGAGTTCACTTTGAAAAAATCATAATACAGAATGAGCATGCCAAACCACACTCAGAAATACTTTTGTTTTCCAAACAGGTAATCAAATGCCTAAAGCAAATAAGGGGAAAATTAAATTTGGACTTAAACCATCACCTTTCTCATCTCACTTTGATGTAAAAAAATACATTTGACCTTGTGCATAACCCCTGTTCCTCATGACTGCATGTACAAAACTAAGCATTCAGGTGCTTCTCTCTGTTCTCCACCAGAGAGGGTCAGGTAGTGGCTGGATCATCAAAGCAGAAAAATTATGTTCCTATCAAAAAGAAGTCTTCAACAAAAACTACTGCAGATAGACAGAGAACCTACCACTCAGCAGCAGCCAAAGACAGTAAGGAGAAGCCCAAAAGGCAACAGCTGTGGAAAAAGTGTACTCCAAAGACACAGCTCATGGATATTGTCTCTGCTTGCTGAAGCTAAAAGGAAAAATGGGGGGGGGGAACAGTTTGGTACCTGTTCGTTCCAAATACAGGATTTATCCCCCCTTTTCTCAAGCTACAGTATTGTGCTGGAGTAAAGATGTAAAAAACTGGAGCTTGTGAAAATATCTGGATTGTTTCTGAAGCCTTTACTGAAGAGTGCGGCAGTTCTATCACTAAAGTTATCATCGCAGTCTAACACCAATGCTGACATGACCAATGCTATCACAACAAACACAGCCAGGCTCTGTACATCATAGTACATCCACTTAATGCTTTCCTGGTTGTGAAAAGTGATTCAAAACAGTGGTCCTTATTTTTTGCTTGGCAGCACAGGATGTAATAGTACCCACAAACCACTTTGATATTCCCCCATTTTGGAAGCACACCTAGAACAAGTGGCATGATTGCAGCTTCATTACACTTTTGCTATCCTCCTCTATCCACCTGCAGCCATTACAAATGCCCTGCCAGTTTATCTACACACCAAATACTCCATCAGCAATCTGCTCCTCTCTTTATACAATTTAGGCCAAATCTGTGCCTTGGCTTGGATCCAAACCCCACCCTTCAAAAATGCAGTTGCTCCTGTGGAACTGCCTCTACAGCAAGGTTTTTCCCAGCATTGCTGAGCAGGTGAAGATAACCTTTGCGGATCTAGTTCGGCAACAAAAAGCCTGAAACGGGTTCACAGCTGAAGTTAAAGCAGCCAGAAATAAAGTAAGCACAAAAATGGCTTAAAGCCATCTTTGTTCTGACCCTTTCTTTCTTCCATCAGAGCCTGTTGGGACCAAAGAGACTCCACAGCAGTCCATGGCCAGCTATGCCTTTGAAATATATTTCCTGCATACTCCCAGATGCCACTCCAGCTTGGCAAATATCATGAGGAGTTTGCTCAGCTGATGACCAGAAACACCAGTAAAGAGGGTACTGGATGATGCTGGAGAGAGGCCAAACAGCTATGCAAGTAAAGACACCCTGCTGCAACACGGAGGTTTACGGCTCTGCTTCCATGTTATGAAAAAAAAATTCTGTTTTGCTGTATAAATAAATAACTTGTAAAAGCAAATAAATAAGAATGAGGGTGGGCTGCAGAAAAGCAGCTAAACCGTGGCCCCTTCAGCATTTTGGAGGTTGCTTAGCAACAGGCTGACTGCTGCAGGGCTAAAGTAGCATGAAATTAGCAGCTTCTCAGCAAAAGACAAATTGAATGTAAAACTGGGGAGGTGGCCTCTGAGTGGCAGCAAGCAGAAAAGCATTAACTGGTGAATCTGATACAGTGGGCATCTTTTAGGAGTGCTTCCTGAGTGCTGCGGATCTTTAATTAACGCAGCCAAGGAGCTTTGCCCTGCCTGGGTACTGATAAATTCCAAAGCGTGCCTGGCAAGTTAATAATTCAGTCTTGAAAAAATTATGTCCATTACAGTCACCTCATGGGTTAATTACTTATTAACGATTTTAAATAGCTCAAACCCAATCATATCAGACTACCCTTGCTATATTATTAGTGCCCCCTGACTACATACCATGTTTTCAGTTGCAGAGTTATCTAATATATTTCCTCATCAATTTCAGGTCTAGGTTATCTTGATACCACCTCTGCATTCACTTAAGGAATTTGGTCCCTGTGACTCTTTTGAGTAACTCAATCTCAACAGCACAGATCCACTTGTTCTAGCCAAATAATTCCTCAAACTATGTTGCTTCTCTAGCCTTCTGGAACAACCTCGTGGACACAGAGAATGATTATACAGACAGCAGCTATTAAAGAGAACTGAGTAATGAGAACAGCAAGAACAACACGTACACATTTGATGGAAGACTTAAATGGGAGTTTTGAATGAAGGATTTTTCTGGGTCACTTAATCTGGGGCCAGACTGTTTTTCACTGCTAAGTGTGTGTGAAGCTGGTCTCTGGCAGCAAGACACAACCAGGGACCTGTATGGCACATGATCCATTGAAAGGTGGTGTGGGACTGTGGTCGGGTCAGGAAAGATGCTAAGTGGCTTGCTCAGGCATTAAACTGGAGTAGGAAAGGGAAAACATAGCGTCCCTTTCCCCTAGTTTTTACACACACACAGAGCACTGATAACTTATTTTACTCCTTATTTACAGAACAGCTTATATTTGGGTGGCACTTCAGAAACAGAGTAAGACCCGTCTGGGGGCCTATGTGTGAACCAAAGTTGCCTGGAGCATGGAAACTGCATTTCATCCTCAGTGCTCCAACACAGCCCTTAACTGTTGCTGTGATTGGGGTGGAGTGTATACAACCCATCACCAGTTCTGTAGGCAGTAAACTGCATACTGTAGAGCAGATTGGCTGTTTTCGATCTTCATAATTTTCAGAATGATTTCTGGGTCCTTGGGGGCTGCACACAGAGACGCCTCTGGCAATATTTTGTTTTCCTATTTGTCTGGGGTTGAAAAGAAGGCAACTGAAGCTTACTGATGTAGCAAACAGATGCCCTCCATTTCCTTAATGAGCCTATTAAGTGAATCTATCAAAGGTGTAATGACATCTCAGAGGAAAGAAACACAGTTGACTGTCCTGAGATATTCCTATTACATGTACACAAGAAAACAACCTATAGGCGACATAGTTAATTGGGAAACAATGTGATTCCCTTGCTGGAGAAGTGCCTCAACCTAAAATAACCTGACACTTTTCCTTTTTGCATAGCCAGAGTTAGCTGTGCCTGAGCATACAGCTGCACTGTCTGCTCCAGCTTCTCTGTCTCTGAATGGGAGATGATAAAATCCTGCTTCACAGAGCTGCTGTGAAATATTCATCTCTGGGGTATTTGGAAACTCAAGCATCTGGTGAAACTGTTAGTGCTCCCTGAACTTGAGGAAAATAAGTGATTGAAGGGAGATAGTCTTGGTTTAGGTCACAAGAACCAAAGACTATCAAAACTCAAAAGGAATTTTATTCTTCCTTTTCCTAAATGAGTCCTTGCAGCTGTAAATCCTAGGATTTAATCTTCGCAGGGAGATTAAAAAACACTGCTTTATTAATACAAATATACTGACTACCAGGCATACAGCAACTGGCTTATATCACTCTCCACCACATCGGATTTTATTTAAAAGGTTAACTATGACCCAATATTTCATATTTTCCAGTGCTTAGCCCCATTTTACAGGGAAGTGCTACTGCTTACATGGCTGGTAGCTGTGTGTATCACCTGTGTGCATCATCTGTGTGCAGAAGTGCCTCCTCCCCTTCACAGAACAGACAGATGGGGCAGTTGCCCAGCTGTGACACACACCAAGCACAAAAGTAGAGCCAGGCAAGATCGTAAGTACTGGAAATTATCAGGCAAAAGAGATTTTAGTAAGTGATGGTGCAGATAAGCCTAAATCTTGCATTCTGCTCATGTATTAAGAGTGGAAAAAAGAAATCAGGAAGAGCAAATATAATCAACAATACTTAGGAGTCTGAAAGAGACTATGTACTAAAACATACGTTTGTTTCTCTTAAAATGTCACTCGCTGCCAACTGTCGTGGTTTCCAGACTTTCAGAATTGAATTATGTTGTAATTACCCCCTATTTGGACAGGGTAACAAAAATAAAAGCTCAATACTTTCCCGCATTACAGTGCGTTGTTTGTTCCTTTCACTCCTGTAGCAGCCAAGTCTCATTTGCTGGTATCAACAAATTTGCCTTCAGAATAAAATGTTGTTTTCAGTCCATTAGTGTAGTGTAAGGCACATTAAAAAGTTAAGAGCCATCATTGCTGATCTTTCTGAGAAGCCTCCCACAGAACAGAAATCTTTATCCTCTTGCTAACCTTTATAAATCACTTTCATCATAAAAGCAACAAAAAGCAAACAAACACAAACCCCACACCCATGTGACCTTGATGACAGTTGCTTGTTCTTCACATTCCCTCATTGTTGAATAAGGACATCTGAAATCCCTTACATCAGGGACTCAAAAACATGCCTCATTTTTTTCCACCTCTCCTCCTGTCCTGAACTCATGTGATTGTATATAATCATAGAATCACAGAAGAGTTAGGGTTGGAAAGGACCTTAAGATCAAGTTCCAACCACCCTGCACGAGCACAGATGCCTCACATTAGACCATGTTGCCCAAGGCTCTGTCCAGCCTGGTCTTGAACACTGCCAGGGATGGGGCATTATCAAAATTCCTGCATGATGGATCAAAGGTTGAAAATTGACAAGGCATATAGGTAACCAGTTCCCTTATTTAAACAGGAAGCCTGTAAACACTGCTTGTGACAAAGTCCTTCTAAAAGACATTATTGTTACTGACATTTTGTGGATGCTATAATACAGAAAGATGGAAGGAAAATAAAGAGGGACACTCTAGTGTTCCCAGGGGAACCAAGCTTCTCCACAAGCCCCCACGTGAGCTCTCAGCCCAGCACTGGATCTCTAAATGTGCTGCTCATTTCCTGCTTGCTTCAGCCATTAGGACCTCAGCCTGCTTCTGGAGCAGAAGCTGCCTGATGGACAGAGGTTAATGAGAGTGAGCAGAACACAAGATGGACTCTGGCACGGCCCACAGCCACCCATCCTCCTAATTCACCTGAGCAATTGGTGCTGTGCCTCTGATGAACCCTTTCTCTTCAGGCTGTCCTCAGCTGCTGGAGAGCAAGAGCAGGAGGTTTTCGAGGGTTACCAAGGCCAGGCAGTTGCCTCCTTCCCCTTCACACCCCTGGCCCTGACCAGACACGTTTTTATCAAATCCTGAAGTGCTTGGGGTTGTCATGTTGGCTGGAGAAGATGGCTCTGGAGCAGCTTAGGGCAGAGCAAACAAACACATTGCAAAAGCAGATTCTCCTGGCCTAGAGAGTCATTGCCTTTGTAAGAACCCACTGTCAAAATGTCCTGCTTGGAAACACGAACTGTCCCAAGTAAGATGCTGCTTTCTTACCCAACGTCCTTCCTCCTCACAGAGGCACTCACTCTGCTTCATGTTGTGCTTGAAGGAAGTTCACTGTAACACAAACCTATATTTTACTTTGTGCTACAAGAGAACTGAGGGCCAAATTTGCCTCTGAGCTTCCTGCTGCTATTAAGAGCAACGGTATTTGTATCTATAAAGGCCTATGCAAGTATGATGGTCTGGGATGAGCTTTTGTAATGAAGAAAATTGTGTACTGGGATCTATATTCTGCAGGCACCAAACAGTAGTACAATAGCCTCCTTTTATTTCTTTCACTAAGAAAGAAATTGGCACTTTCTGTTTTCAGGACTATTTAAAATTTGAAAATAATGCAGCAGTAACAAGGTGCTGAAATATTTATTCTCTCACTTCTGACAGGTTGGGTAAATTGCAGCAGCATCAAAACCAACAGCCTGATAACAAAGTTTTCACCTATCATTGATGGTGGAAAAAGAAAAGAGCCCAAAGTGGGGAATATGGTTTATCAGAAGACTGACGGATTATTGAATACAGCATATTGCAACAGGCTACCTTTGGGACAGTGTGAGCGATTGAAACAAAGCATTCTCATTAAGCAGTGAGAAATCAAAGCCCTGATCCATTTCCAATTTCTTCCACTCCTCTTGACTAGCTGAAATATAATCAATATTTCCTACTGTGTAAAGACGGAGCATCCTAGGTGGCACAATCAGGTGGCTTACTCAAACTGCCACAAAATTGCTCCTTGTGAGGATGCAGGATAAGGTCATTGATCTTGTGCTCTAGCCATGGGTTAACAAAAGGATTTATGAGATTAAAAAACAGCTGTTCAGACAATCATTTGACTCTGCTAAGAACTTTAGCTACAGTTTACTTTTGGGGGGGTGTGGGGTGTCAAGGCCTTAACCTCTGAACCTCCCTAACCTATGTCAACCTCAGCATACTTCTGTTAGTGGAAGTACACCTGTATTTCCTATTTGGGAAAGGAGTGATAAGGACCCCCTCCAGGTTGGTGCAATGTGCAGATGCAGCTGGGCTGGAGAACTCCTGAAGCAGAAAATTTTGCAGCTCTGTTGTCACAGTAACTGGGTGACTCAACCTGACAGGCCGCCTTTGGGCCTGAGCTGTGTATGCTGAATTCATGCCTATACTTCCTGATTTAAAAGAGTATTTATTATGCTGATTAATTACTTGTAGATGAGATTTTCTGTTGTTTTTTTTTTTTCCATGGCTTTTGACTAATTTCACTTGCGGAATCAAATTCTGTTTAAGAATTATTATTGAGGAAATTGCATTAATTAAGCAAAGGAAGTTGAAAGAATAATAAACATAAAGGATAATGTAATGAGGACTTGATCTTCCTCTGCTGCTTGAACAACTTAATACAAAACTGAGATATATGGTCATGGCTTCCCAGTGAACAGACCCACAATAATGCTTTTTTAACATTTTCCTATCTTTTAAACTTTTGTTATAGAGATAAGGAATGTGGGGAAGTAAAAGCAAAGAGAAGGAACCCTCCATGGCTTCCACAACTCATCAGGTACACCTGTAGGGCTGTGGGTACACATCTAAAACAGTAATGAGTATAATAGCAATGAACTGCTGAGAGAGACTGCCAGATGTGGCAATCACCTCTCTGCCCACAGGTGTTCACAGTATTGCATGGAAAAATAGTAAATCACAGAGGAATTATTTCAGACTTAAGCAATACAAAACAGCCAAACACCATGATATTTAAAAATTTGCAAAAAAGTATAAACCAGCACGTTGTCATTCTTAAGTAAAACGAAACACCTCTACTACTTCTCCACAGAGAATCAAGGCTATAATATGGTAAAAATCATTAACTGCAGGAAAACAGAGAATCCTGAAGCAAAGTGATAAGGAGATCCTAAAAATGTGAATATTGCTCTTATGAAGCACTCAGCTAAACTTCTACTCCAATAGGTACATATTGCTTAGATAAGAGCCAAGTAACCACTCATTGAATTTAACTTTGAGCAGCATCAATAATGGCAAAAATAATGCCTGGGGTTTGTAATGGAAAGTTATTAATAGGGACTTCAGTTCTAAAAGCTACAGTCACTGCAGAGCTCTGCATTTATAAAATGCATATGGCCATCTTTCTATACTTAGTTTTGTTTGTTCGCTTATTTTCAAAGCAGAGAAATTCAACTGCAGGTGCATGCGAAATCAAGCACCAGCAAAAATGCATAAAGACACTGTCCCCAGTGTCTTGCCTTTGTTTACTTGCAAAAGGTTGGGGCTGGTGTGTAAAGGGAACATTGTTAGACTTTGCCTTTCTTTTTCTCCCATTTATGTTTGAAAGTTTTGGTCTCAGTATAGCATGGTGCTTCAAAATCTGTTATCTCATTAAAAGAACCCACAAATGAAATGAAACAAATGTCTGCTCCCAACTGTTCTGTTCTCTACACTACACTGAGAATGAATCACAGTTGTTTGGATTTTTTTCCTCAAGCCACTGCATGCAACAGACACTGGCTCTGGATTACCTGAGTTTTCTGTAAATTAGTCATGACTTGCTCCAGTAACTTAAGTTTTAAATTTTGTAACATCTGCAGATACAAAATAACCACAGTACTTCTGAGAAGGACACATAAAAGAAAGGCTGATCAAATATGACACAACGCAGCTCAAGCTCTTCTGCCCAAGTTCTTGTATTCATTTCTGCATGTATTCAAAGATTTCTAGGCTTAGTAATAAAAAGATGCTATTCCTTGTGTGCACTGAACTCCTAGTAAACCACAGAGCTTCTTCCTCTGCTGTTCAGAGAGAAGAGAATATAGAGTTTCTTTGGTCACAGGAATCAAGTTCTAAAAAATAAAGACATAGTATTCTTCAGGGTCTTTCTCCATATTCAAACTCAAGATGTCCCTCAGAAAAATCAGTTATAAGTTACTGGGTTTGTTTCCTCCAAAGGAAGAGAAAGTTAAGATCTTCTCTTCTGAAGAACAACTATGATGACTACTACATTAACAATAGTAACTCTAGACACTCTGCTACTGCTTGACATACGGATCACCAGAGGCAGAAAACTTTTTTGTGGGGCATTTTAATGTGTCACCATAGAGGAGGTTAGTCAATCCTCCAGCCAACCTGCATCTTCAATTCAAATGTGTCCAGCTCAGCTTGGGAAAAAATTTCATTTCCTTTTAGTCTAGAGCAGAGTTATTTTAGCTAAAACATGGCAAAGACGGCAGAAGACAGAACTGTCAAACAATGCGACTCCCTGCTACCTTCATCTATTGCTCTCTGCACTATTTTCAGCATCAAGTATGGAAAGGAAGCGTTTGCTATTCAGCCAGGAAGAACGAGCCAGATTCAAGAAGCTTTAGCCAAAAGACCTTCTGAGTATGCTTTCCTCCTTCCGTTCTGAATGGGAAAACATCTGTCATCCTGGAAAGCCATGACTTCTGATGGCACAAAGGTGAACAAATTCATGTGGCCTGCTGGACCATGGGGCAGATTTCAGATGCCCCTGACATTTCTGAAATTAAACTGCCAATAACGTGCCAAATCTCTTCATGAAATATGCTGTAATACAATTACTGGAGATCAGACAATGAAGACTTCTATCCACTTTTCCACCTCGAACATTTGTAAGTTCTTTAAAAATCCTTATCTTCAACACTATTGTCGATGCCATTACTCATGGAAGCACACATTCCTATGTCAACAAATAACTACTATGAGGACACCAAAATATTTGTATTCAGTCAGGTTGCATAACTCCTTTAGATGGTTAAAATGTGATTACATTTAGCTATTATTAATAAAATCCTATTCCTTCCCTGCTGATAAAAATTAACAATATAACTGATTTAATTTTCAATGCCAACTCAGCACAAATGAACAAGCAAATAAACCACAAACAAAACCAACCAAATCCAAGCAACCAACTAGTTTTACTAATGCTTAAACATCATGAAAATAAAACCTTACTACCAGGCAATATGTCTGCTCACTGGAAAGCCAGAAATGCAGAGTTCAAATAAATATTTCATAGCTGAAACTTTGTTTAAATGCATGACACTTTCTACGTTGTTAACACTTATTTCCAAGATTACAGTAATATTTAATGTCCAATTCCACTGCAGACATTTTGATTCTCAGGTGCCAGTTCATCGTGCTGCACTATATCACAAAGCCAAGCAGAAAGAAGGAAGCTAAAGCTGAAAACAAAATGGGCATTAAAACACATGACCCTCCTTACAAGCACAATTAGATCCTGCACTTCAGAGATAACGGCACAGACATAATAAGCAGAACTGATCATTGGCTGTTAATAAGAAATCACATACAGGCATGGCAGGCTTTTCTATAGATCTAAACACAATTATTTTCAATTTGGTTTGGCCTTTTCTCGAGAAGTTGATAAATGAGCAATTTCTTTTCTGTCTTTTATATTGAAAGATTAATTAGATACATCACTGGTAGAATCAAATGAATAAAAGGCTTGTGCAGTTTCAGGGCCTTTCTGCAGTTATCTCCTTTGCTTTTCTGTTGCATTTGTGTTGTCTAACACCTCTCACAACAGAAAAAAAAACCAAAGTGTCTAGATAACTAAACATATATACATATAAACAGGAAGAGAGAGAATGCACTAGAAAGAACAAGTGAGCTATTTTTATTTCTTTCTATTGAAACTCACATAAATCAATATATACAACTGCCTGTTAAACCATCCCTGCAAAAAATTACTTCCAGATGAATCAGCAATAGAGGTGTGAATAAAGTAATTCACCCACATCAATAAAATGTGAGCTTCAAAATTTGTATTCAAAACATCTGAACACCAACATTATTAAAGTAAATCTGTTTTAAAATTGTACAAAGAACAATTCTGAAATGAGAAAAGCTTAGCACAGCCCCTTCAGAAAGAAAGGCTACGGCCTTTTCTTTCTGACTCCACTAGTAGAGCTATTTTCCATGAGCCATACAAAGGTCCTGGTGCAAGCCACAGCTGTGGATGCACCCAGGTGAGATCAATAACCTTGTTAGTACAGTGACAGGTGACAAAATGTGTGTGTTTGCTTTGCATTGAAAAGGACACATTTTTTCTCAAGGCTATTTGCTCCTCTCACCTAAGGTCCTGAGAGCACTAACTTTGTAACACTGTTGGATCTGTTGGGAAGAGATTTACATGGCTAGGAAGAAGCTTTTATTAGAAGAACTTCAATATACCAGGTCTTTCCCACCTCTGATGATGACAAAAGATGAGACAAGGAGTCGCTGTAACCCCTGAGACGCGTAAAAGGTATCATTACAGATGCTGCCCCATAATCAGAGAAATCTCCCCTGCAGGTTCCTTTACTCAGTTCTGTCTAGTCCATCCCATGTGTTCCCTTCACCTTCACTAGGCACAAGGGGTGAAAACCCACAGTTAAGTTCCCAGGATCTCTCCACCTACTTGTCTGCTACACCCAACTTTGTGATATTTCCAGATCTGCAGTGTAACTCATTTTGAATGTTAACTCTGCTGCATTTCCAAATATCACTGGACAGTCACAGAGAAATGGGCACAACTTCCTGAATTCACCTGAAAACTGCCAAAGCAGGAAGTTTTCATATGGAGAAAATCTCCCAATGAGACTGACTTTCTCCCATTCTACTACCTGACTGAAGTCAAGTGTAAGAATAGAGATGATAGGCTTCCTATATTATAATCAAAGGACATTACAATTTCTTTAGGACATACACAGATCTCTACAAGAGAAACTGCATTACAAGATGCAAAAGGCAGTTGAGGCAGATCTAGTGAGTATGCAGAACATGTTAGTGGTTTTAACAGGATAGCACCATTCATCAATCTAGAATAAGCACTTTCTTCATTCATTTATCAAATTGAGCTTCCAGAGACAGAAAAAAACTCTGAAATACCTTACAAAGAGAGAACCCACACAGGAGGAACATGCCCCTCCCTCTCTAAAGGCCAGTGGAAAACGAAAGGCATGGCCGCTAGAGATTAGAAAACTAACAGGAAACAAAGGAGGACAATCCCACATTCATTAACTTTTCATCTTTTATTAAATTTCGCTAACTCTTAAATCAGCACCTGACACCATACTTGGAGAATTCATGTCTTTTTCCTCTGACCTTCTGGAGCTGAGAAATGTGTACTCTGTCTACCTTAAGAGTATCAGAAGATGCCTTCACACATTCAGTTTCTTCCACGTGAATGCATCTTCTATGCTGCAACTGTTGGCTACTATGCCAAATATAGCCAGGTAATAACAGGATCCTAACTCTGCATATATGCATATCACATGCAAAATACAAAAACAAAGTGAAGTTTCATAGGCCATATTATTTTGTATGAATTAGCTCAAAACATATCTAAACCATGGAATATCACCCAACAATCACCTGCTGGAAATCACCACTGACTTTGTTCACAGTGATTTCCTTCCTGTTAAATGAATGAAATTCAGACTATGGATAATCACCATGGATAATCCTTAATTGAATGAGACATTCTCTACCATAATTTATACACAATTTTCAACAGGAGCTTTTTCCTCTGTATTTGCAGAGATTTCCTGAGGGAGAGATTGATGCTAATTCTTTTTGTTTTAAAAATGGGATAAAACTATTTCCAATGCCTCACCTTCAAAATCCAAGGGGTAGGTCCTGAAATGAGTTAAACTTTAAAGTTGTGAAATTAAGGAGAAGAAACACCAAGTATTTTTTCACTTGACTTCCCTGGAACAATGTTGGCTAGAGCTCAGGGTGGGGGCAAGGAGAGGTGAATTTTTATTACATGTTAAATGCCTGTTTTGTTTTGTGGTACTATGGGGAAGAATAAAAAGAAACACTGGAAAAGATAAAGCCAGACTATGAAACCTGGCCACACCATGATTCTATTTTCATGTTTTTATGCCTCAGCAATTAGCTTAGAAACCTAAAGAAAATACTCTCTGGCACATACTAGGCAATACTTTCTCTAAAAACATCTGGTGTTTAGTCTACAAATATCAATACAGAGAAGAAGCAGTTGAAAGACACACAGTGCCTCCATTCAGGAAAACAAATTCAATGTTTCAGGGTCTTGTTTGTTGGTTTTTTTTTGAACAAAACAAGTTTTGTTGCATTCAACAAGACAGACAACTACTCTTCATCTAAAACCTCTGCATTCCCTGGGACCTCTTCCAGTGGTGATTATCAAGACTTTAATTTCCTATTTGAGCATGTCAACTCCTGCAGTTATTAGCTCCTGTTTGTAAATAAGCACCATGATTATAATGCCTAATCATAGAATCATGGAATACTTGAGGTTGGAAGTGACCTCTGGAGAACATCTTGTCTAAACATCCCCCTCAAAGCACAGCTAAGTTCAACAAATTGCTCAGGGCCAGTTGTGTTTTGAATATCTCCACAGATGGAGACTCCACAAGCTCCCTGGTCAAAGTGTTCCTGTGTCTGATCACCCTGAAGTTATAAACATACAAATAGCTTTTAAATAAATATTTTTAAATTTCTTTCTGTATCCACTGCCTCTTGCCTCTTCACTGGATACCACTGAGAAAAGCCTAGATCCTTCTCTTTAGTTCCTCCCACCAAGTATTTATAAACAGTGATAATATCCCCTTGAGCCTTCTCTTCTCCAGGCTGAACAGCCATAGCTCCTTCAGCCTTTTCTCACAGGAGAGCTGCTCCCATCCCTTAATAATCTTCAGGGCCCTTCAGCAGATGCTCACCGTTGTAGCTGTGTCTCGCCCTGGGGAGACCAGGCCTGGACACAGTACTCCAGATGTATCTCACCAGGCTGAGTAGAGGAGAAGGTCCACCAGGACCCCTGGTTCTTTTACTGCCAAGCTGCTTTACAGCCAGCTGGCCCCCAGCAGGTACTGGTGTGTGTAGCTGTTCCTCCCAAGCGCAGGACCTTGCACTTCTCTTTCTTGAACTTGACAAGATTCCTGCTGGCCTGTTTCTCCAGTCTGTCAAGGTCCCTCTGGGTGGCAGCACACCCATCCAGTCCATCAGCCACTCCTCCCAGCTTTGTGTCATCTGCATACTTGTTGCTGAGGGTGCTCTCTGCTCCATCACTGAGGTCATTTATGAAGAGTCTAAGTAGTACTGGTCATAGTATCAGCTCTGAGGTACAACACTAATGACAGGCCTCCAGATGAACATCCTGTTCCTGATCACAACCGTTTGAATGAGGCAATTTAGCCAGGTTTCAGTTCACCCCACTGTTTACTTATCTAGTCCATAATCGTCAGTTTGTCTACAATGATATTATGGGAGACACTGCTTATACTTGCAATAAACAACATTCTCAGCTCTCCTCTCATACACCAAGACAGTCATCCCATAGGACTATTAACTTGGTTAAGCATTATTTATCCTTCATATAGCCATGCTGATGACTTCTGATCCCCTTCTTCATTATGAGGTGATTTTCTCTCACATTTAACATGCCATTTCCAGCCAGAAGTTACATTCCTGTGATTCAGATTTGGCTCTCTAAGGACTTTCTAGTTGGCAAAAGTGAGAAAAGTTGATCCAAATGAATAAAAACTGTGAATTCAGTTCAACCCTTGTGTGTTTTAATTTAATGTGGGACATCAAGTTAACAGAGTCAAGGCATCACATAATCACTCAGTAGGGATGCATAACACAAATAACAAGATAGTCTGAAGTAAGTATGAACGGAAGTGTCTGCACGCAAAAGAACCAGCAGAAATATTACAGAGAACAGCTTATAAGAATGGCATGTATTGATAAGCAAGAACACGAGTGACAGCAATGAAACTGACATACAATGAGAAATGTCCTGCTACACCTAGACTAGAAAGCCAGTACTCTGGTGGGATCATACTAGAGATGACCAGGCAGTCAGAGACCCGCAACAAAGCTACAGCATGTCACCTCTGCCAACAGGAAGCCAGGATGGAAGCCACAGAACCACCCGCAATGAGGAAACAGAGACAAAGGACAGCAATGACAGGCTGAAGCCACCAAGCTTCTGAGGGAAAAAGACCACACCGTAAGAACTGTCTGACTCCTAAAAAGCAGAAAAAAAATTGTCTAAAAGACAGTTTATTGTCACTAATTAAGAGGAACTCAAGAGACACAGTGAGAACTTTATAGCCACTGTCCCTCATCCTCATCATACCCAATACTTGTGGTCCAAATATTCAAAGTACCACAATCTTGGATCAAGCAGAACATAAGTTATTCTGTCTTGATAAGCTTGATATACAAACAAAACTAAGTTTCTACCCGAATATAATCATCAGTTAGTGAATTAGTAAGTTCTGATAACTCAGTTTGATCCCACATCAGTTTTCTATTTCAAATTTTTAGCTAGTACCAAAGCAGACAGAGGGAAAACCTCAGAGCTTTACTTTCTTTAAATATAAAAAGTGCGTGCATGCATGTATATATAAATATACAAACATTTATAAAAATAAAGTAATGATTTCATTACTTTACTTTCCACATGCTACTGCCATTCTTAACATTACACATTACTTTTCCTGTAAAAAATCCAGGTGACTGAGAAGAAATGAAGACCACCCTTACCTTAATGTTGCAGGCTTGTTCCATCAGTCTTCTGGCGTTCTCTTCAGCTCTGTACCTCTTGGGCAACTGAACCCTGAAGAATTTTAAAGCTCCTTCAAAATCAGCTTGTAGAAGGTCCTCTTTTGAGGTCTGCAATTAAACACAGGGAACTACAGTAAACACTGAGAACATGGCAGTCATGCTCTTTTACCAGATTTGTCATTTACTGAATGTATTCCAAACCATCAGTATTCTCATTAGCTCAAAAATGTTATCCTTGAAATCAGCTCTCTAACCCCCATCTCATAAAACAAAATAGAGGTTAAAGCATATCCAAGGAATCCCAGGCAGAGCAGCACAATCAGAGGACTGTAACACATTACTCTATTTTATCTTTCTATACCTGCAGGATAAGAAAGGGATTCTGGCTCAGCCTGTCAAGATGTCACTCAGTGAAGAAAAAAACAAAACCCAGGCAAACAATAAAAGCCTAGGAAAATTTGTAATATTTTCTAGAGATCGTCTGCATTAGATCACTGCTGATTCTCACAATGCTGCCCTAAAAAGACAATGTATATATAGATATATATGGTTGCAGACATGAACAGCAAAAGCAGAAATGCATATGACTCATAAAAGGCATCAGCAAGTCAATGTGCAGAAGTCTGTGACACAGTTTCTCAAAGAACACTGTGCCAGAAAATGTTTTACATGCTTATTTCTACATCTCTCATAACACTGTACCTCTCAGTGTGGTATCAAGCCTAGCAGGTCAGAAAATGTTAAACATTCAACACTAATCCAGTTCTGCTACTGATGGAGTAATATGATTCACAGGGAAAAATGTATTCATCTTTGGATTTGCCAAGAACTACATGAAGAGATTTAGCAAATATGAAATACCAAGCCTTGGTACTCCTTTAAAAGGTTCACAGAAAATGAATGTCCAGACAAGACATTTAGGACACCATGTCAAAAATGTGAATGTCAAGATCTTTAACCCAGAAAGAGCGAACAAAGATGACTAGGCTCATGAAGACTGGCACTGTGTATCAAAGTATTATTACAGATACCTCAGAAGCAGCACAGGTACCTCAGGTTAAGGTTAATTGCTGAACTAATTGCTCTAGTACCACTGCCAACACTTCGATGTCTGCATCCTTTGCCTTCTCATGAGTAATACTGTCATTTTTTGCCTTGGTATACACAGCAGATACACTACATACACAGTTTCAAAGTTTGATTCCTAACTATATTGTCAGCCACTCAAAATCCTTTCTGTCTCCAATTTTCAGATTATCTTTCCATAAAACACACTGCAGCCAAACACAAAAGATCCGGCTCTACACAGAGAGAACTGGGGAAAACCGTGCAGCCTTTGACATGCAAGAGCTGAGGCTCAATTACACTATTATTTCTCTTGGGTGTTAATTATCACTGAAATGCAGATAAAATTTTACTTTTATTTATGAATCCTCCTTCTGCACCCCACAAACTAGCATCACCAGTCTATTTACATGAAAATAATTATGTCTGCTATGTAAAAGCCCTTCTCAAAGTACAGACAAAACTGAACTTCAGTATGGTGCTGCATATATGTAACAGTAATATTCAAAACCCAGCTCAATATATTCCACATTTCTGCTGAAAATGCTACAGCCCCCTACCCAGAGAGTCTATCAAAAATAGTAATTTGGTGGGGGGAAAAGAGAAGGATTTTTGAAGGGATTTTAAGTTATGTACCAAACTTGGTACAGCCACAGAAGTTAAGGGGGTATTTTCGTGGGTATCCGATATCTCTGACAATGGAGAGCTTGAGCAGACATCAGAGATGTGCCACCACAACACTGCTAATCATCACTGCTGTGCCCAATCTTTCACTTTGGGAATATGCCTAGCAGTATTTCCTTTGATGTCCTCAAGAGTCCATAAGGATAAAATTTACGTTGTGCATGTTTACCAATCAACCTG
This sequence comes from Pezoporus flaviventris, assembly GCF_033815535.1. Taxonomy (NCBI): domain Eukaryota; kingdom Metazoa; phylum Chordata; class Aves; order Psittaciformes; family Psittacidae; genus Pezoporus; species Pezoporus flaviventris. Next base: position 20,107,512 of record NW_026892561.1, read on the forward strand.
TGTATTTCTGGAGATAATTATACTGTGTACCCTAACAGGCACTACTGTGGTAGTTTTTGATACATCAATCACAAGGAAAGCATAAGAAAACTCCAAATACAACTAAAGTAGCTTCAGCACATTCATTTCTGCAGGACTGCAGCATTCTTAATATAGGCAACTTTCTGTCATCAAAATCGTTAGAGTTCTTCCAAGATCTATTTGATCCTCCCTTCATTTGCAGCCAAGGAAGCTGCTGGGTCATCACTGCAGGGACACAAAAAAAGCTTGCCTTCAGGATGCTGATGAGAAATGCTCAGCTTTAAAAACTATCACATCTGATTCTGTCCACAAAAATTTGGCAGAAGGACTATATGGCTGAGACTCAATCTGACAAGACCAGTGTACTGTTGACAGAAATCTGGTGCAGTTCAGTATCTAGTGAATCAGATCCACTCATGAATGCAGCTATGGCCAACACACCTGTTTCCTCAATCCTATTTCTCCTGCCTGAGTTTTACTGAGGTTAGATAAGCTTTTGCCAAACTTGAGACTAGATCACCGTTTCATCTGCACAATGGGCTGTATTTAGGATTATCTGCAAGTCGTAGAGCATGGTAGGAGCAGCTTGTCGCACGGGCAGCACACAGCATCACTGCCAAAACCCGTGCTGGCAGCCAAGCTGCTGCTGGGCAAAGTTCATCTGGGTAATGCTGATCAAAAAGCAGTAAATGGCTCAATAACCAGCTTACCTGAAAGCCATTTCTCTCCTTCCCACTCAGAGATGTTGACAGCTGTGATCACTATAAAATTCAAACAGATTTCCCTATTATATTGTAAATTTGCCTTCTTGTGAGACAAGCTCTCCTGCATTTCCAGTACCCTCCTCTTCCTCATGCTATGGCAGCCTCTACCACCCTCCTCTGAAACATGGCCCCAGACGCAACTCTGACACCAAGAGTAAAGGAATACCAGCCAATCTGTAAATCCATTTTGCTGCTGTTGGTGATTTTACACAGAAGGTGCTCAGATAACTGCAATGCTCCAACACAGGCTGGCTGGTACATGCTTCCAATAGTGTGGGAGGGTGTTTTCAATTAAGACTTCTGGACAGTTGCTCCCAGCACAAAACAAACACCAAACACACTTTTTCACAAAGTTTTAGCATTTCAGTAGAAGCTGAGCTATCCTAATTCGAAGCATGTATTCTTCCTAGAGGTCCTGACTAGGCATTTTGATTTTGTATTTAATTTCTTTTTCTTAAATTAATATAATTCATTGAGAGTTTGGGAATTTTTTAGAAATCTGAGGAGAAAAAAAACTTTTAAAACTTTTTTTTTAACCTGCCAAACCTCAGAAAAGCATATGCACCCACCCTTCATGTCCATAGAACTTCATTTAAAAATAAATACCAAAAAAGACAAAGGCATGTACATCAGAAAATCAGCCATTACATGTAAAAAATTTAAAGTTATATTAATACTTCTAGGCTTCTGCTTGAATTACTGTTATAATAATATTTTAACAGCCCCCAACAAACTACTCATTAAATTATAGCTTGAGAATTTTGAGTTCTCAGTCCTGAAAGATCTTTAGTCAATGGAAATCCCATAAGAATAATGGCAAATCATGGAAATAAAACCCATCATATTGTATAATTTGATAAAATGAGTGGTAGAGCCTATACTGTTCAGCTCTACTTTGCTGAATATTTCAATTTCATAAAAATAATCTGTTGATCAAAAAATTAGTTTCAGTACTAAAACCACAAAAAATCTAAATAACATTTTGAGAGCAACAGGAAGCAACATAAAACTGTTGTGTGCCTACATATCTAGATAGAGACATATGCAGTACACAAAAAAAAAAAAAGTAAAAAATAGCAATGTCGGCATTCTGAGATTCACATTTCATGACATTTTGTGATTTTAATCAATAAATCATAAAGACACCTCAGGAATCTTTTGGCAGCTGTCTGACAGGCAGAGATTTGTAAATTCATTGGTTTGCATCACTCAGCTTGTGGAACTCATCAACAACTTATTTCACAAAACCATCTCTAAGTTTCTTGAACCAAAAATTAAAGTTTGGCAGGTGCATTGCATTTTTCTGCACCCTGGGACTTCAAGGTATCTTTTATTATTCTAGAGGTAGTTTTCAAATAATCATATTTTTAGTTAAAATACATTTTTAAAAACAGGAAAAAGAGGAAATTCAGTGAGAACTGTGACCAAAAGTCTCAGTTTGCCTTTTAGGGTTCAACTAAATAAGCCCTGAAATGTCCTTCCCACATTGCTTAAGTATTTCAATGTATTCTTAAAATTATCTTATATGGATGAGTTGAAACCAAGGGAAAGCCCTTTCCCACAAGTACTAGCAAAGCTTTCAGATCTAAAGGTAAAGTTCTGAAAAAATGCTTTTGTCCAGAAAACAGGAGCAGAATTTCATTTAATTTTATTTAATTTTATTTAATTTTATTTAATTTTATTTAATTTTATTTAATTTTATTTAATTTTATTTAATTTTATTTAATTTTATTTTATTTTATTTTATTTTATTTTATTTTATGTAAATAATGGTGCTACTGCTTTCCCCAAAATACTTAGGAAATGTGATTAAGACAAAAGACAAAGCCTTTGTTTTTTTCTTTAATTTCAATTATTAATTCTGCAGACTCATTTATTACTGACTGTATCATCTAAAACTTCTATTCCCACCTGGGAACTAATACGGCAGAAGAAATTTCAGATCAACCACACTACCTTTGCTTAATTTCATTCTTCCTCCTCAGATAAAATTTATCAATTTCTGTGGAATTCTATGTATACAGTATGTATATTTAGAATTCCTACAGAATGTCAGTGAGCATAATCTCCCTGTTTAACACTTTAATAAACGTGGTCAGGAACAAGGCCAATTTAAAGGCTGAAAAGAATCTAACCATACTCTACTCCACTACTTAATTTGCTACTGGCAAATTCAAAATGTTTACTAGTATCCTCACACTAATTTCTCAAAACGTAGTATTTATAACACACACAGTGTGGTTCCAACTTCTTTTAAGAAGATACGGAATGTAAAATCAAGGTATGTGAGCTATTTTTTCTAACCCGATAGCTCCTTTTCTGCTGGCAGTAACAAGACTGCAATGCTGCACATTGCACGACTTTACACTGCTGCCCTTAAATACAAGCCACAGACCTGTCATCTGTTCAGGGACTCCAAGAAGATGAAGTTGACATTCTGTGCTGCCAAGGAGCATGAGGGTGGATAAACTTGGGATCCAGGCCTGGGAAAGTTTGATAGGTAAAGCTACACTGTTACAGTTACACTGGCACACATTGTTAGTAAAATACATCCAAAAATCTCCCTTTATTGATATTGCTTATGTCTATTTCTTTACTGTGAAAGCTACACTATCAAATGCATTTTACCCTAAATAAGACCTGTACTCTCTGTAAAACACTGGTACAAAAGTATTATGAAGAAAACACAGCTTTGATTTTGTGCACAGTGAGCTGGCATCCATAAATATGGCAGTGATCTTGTATACACCCAGTAGTATCCCTCTGCTCAAAATTTCACCACTGTGTTTATATGCGGCTGCAAACTTATAAAGGTAGCATTCATTCTGACACATAAAACACTCATGAAATGTGGGTAAGCGCAAACCCAGGAACTACCAGCTTCATTCACCCATAGTCATCCCAAAGTGGGTAAACCCACATAGATTTAGTGCTGTTTCACCTGCCCATCAACACAGTTACCTGATGCAGTGATTAGCTGATGTGACTAAGGTTGGCCTAAAGGTTATAGAACATACTCCTCACATAACACTACAACACTACAGGCACATGTTCTGCCTGTCCTAGGCATTTATTCCCAAAACCACAGCACAGGGAGAAGCGTATGCACATAGGAAAAAAAAAAATCAACAAAAAAAATCAACCCCTAGCTCTTAATTTTATAAAACACTGAGGTTCTGAAGTACCTTCAGTTCCAATTAAAGTACAAAATCTTGGTCCTCAGAGATTTCTCATTTTTAAAAAATTAACAGAAACACAGTCTCTCCTCCTCTATGGAAGGGGTATACGTCAAAAGAATGTATGTCAGAGGAGGTATATTTAGCTAATAAAACCTTACAGGAAATCACATTGATTCCACAAGTCAAGACTCAAGACTCTCCAACAACACAAACATTATTTTGTCTCCATACACCCCCCCCCCTTTTTTTTTTAATAAGCAATATTATATCATCCAGCAAAGGTAAGCTGCCTGGGTGACAAAGTACGCTGGGTTTCCTGGTATTCTCCATCTGGAGGGCCAGATACAAAGCCTGATTAAGCCAAGTGAAAAAGACAGCTTAGTGGTTTTGTCTCTAATTTCTTTAGAGCTCATCACAAAACAACTGAGAACGATTTGGCAGTCCTTGCCCAAGAGACCATCAAGCAGAATGGGATGGAAAAATATTTACATATACTTGGAGGTAAACTGGAATAATGCTTACACATACAACAGGTTTAACCATGCATTATCAGCTGCTAAACTCAATTCTACAAGTGATTGTAGATATTCAAATTCATCTGCAGCTTACTAGCAGCCAAAGAGTTTGTGATTTTTCTATTTTTACCTAACATCTCACAGTGCAGGGACACACTGGTTCAAACACCCACCCTTTTTTTAACACTGAATACATTATAATACACAGAACACATTCATTTATCTGAGCATACTGCAGGAGGTGGAGATAGGCTCCACTAGCACAACGAAAATGCTAGACAGCTCACTGTATATAACTACAATATAGGACTGCACAGGGCATGGACATAAAAGAAAGGCATCATCCTACCAGAAAATGGGATGGGATATATAAAGAGCTGTCTTCACATGCATAACATAAAAATGACATTCTGGCGTACAAGACCATCAACCAAGTGTACTTCTAAGCCGCAGTCAGGTTTAGTTACAATACCCGAGAGCAGACTCAGCTAGGACTACGCAGTGACTTCTGTATTCACCACTACTTTGTGGGTTTTAGTCTGCTTTGTACAGCCGTAGAAATGATAAAGGCGTACTTCTCTGCACTGCATCATGCCACACATTTTTCAGGCTATTTCACATACAGGTATCATTTGCTACGATGGATAAAAACACCTTTAACAATTTATTTCCCGGATAATTCTACACATGTATTTTAAACTTTTTAAAATGCTGTAAACTGCCTTTTCAAAATCACAGAAACAGCATAAAACCGTAAAACATCATCATAGATTGAATTTTTATGAATGTTTAAAATCACTGTGACTTTGATGTCACAAGTGTAAAATCTGAAATGTTGAGCATTAATGCACTTCCCATCAGTATCTAGAAGTAGACTGGGCATGCTGCTTATCTGGAATCATTACAAGACTGAGAACAAAAGCATTCATGGCTTTAGGAAAGCATTTTTTTATAACACAGCCCTGGTTGTGAGCCCTGCAAGCTAGTTAAGGAGTGGCACCGATCCCCATCAGCACCACCAGTGTCCAGCCCTTCCCAGCTAACATCAGAAAAAAAAAAAGACTCAGTGCTTAGGAGATGGATTGTGACAAGCTGAGTGTTAAAAATGAGAGATGTTTCATGCTACTATTTCATGCTACTATTCAGTGCCAAGAATTCTGGGCGGGGGGGCAGCAGGTTTGGGAAGGAAGATGGCAAATTCACAACAAATTTATTTCAAGAAAATGTGATCTCACCGCAAGCAGCCGAGGCACAAATAGGCGATGCCCCATTCCCAGAAGTTCCAGCACCCGACATGCATACTCATTCACCAGCTTGCTTCTCTCGTCATGTATGTCCTGGGACTTTTTGACAGGTGGTGTGAGCTTGGCAGCTGGGGCTTTGCAAGGTACCCCTTCTTCCATGAGCAGCAAGTAGTAAGTATCCAGAGTGAGAAAAACAGGCTTTGAACCACAATTTCAAAAAGTGCAAGATGAGGAGAGCCAGCCTCAGACCTTTGCAATGGGTTTGGATGGCTGCCTACAGCAACGCCTGTCCGTCTCTCAGAAAGAGCAAAGCATCTCTGCTAAGAATCAAGGAAAAATATGATCCACCGTGCTGCCTCAGCCAGAGTCCAGAGTAGATTTGAAAAGCAAACCAGAGAAAACATGGATCTGAAAATGTACCTAAAAAGCAGGAAAATGGCAGCAAATGAGTGCAGGAAAGCTCAGATAGGAGAAAGGCAACGAAGAGCTTTCAGGGCTCAGTGTCCATAGATGTGTGAGCAAGTAGATAATAGCAGCAATAAGAGCAATAAAGCCAGGGCAGTTCTAAAGCTGCAAAGAGAAAAGGATGAGCTCATTGCAATCTCTGATTCGTGACAAGCGTAGCGGCTGCCGCTGCTGCCTCTCGCTGTGAATCAGTAATGAAGGGGTAGGCAAGGAGGGGGCTGGGAGGAGGAGGGGGGTGAATGAGCATGCAGACAGCCTCTCCGGGGAGAATGCCGTAATAAGAAGCCAATAGTAAGCGGCTGGACAGCTGAGCTCCCCCTCCCTATCTACCTTAAATCAATTCAGCTGTGAGGTTTTTTGCAGTTGAATCCCAGGCTCACAGTACATGAGCCGCATCCCCTAACCATTAGAATGGTTAGGGAGAAATTGGCTTGCCAGCCAATATCATAACTCATATTCAATCTGCTTTGGAGTAACATAAATACAGACTCAGTGCAACCTGGTGACGGGCAGGTAGAGCGGGAGACCCTCATCCCTCCCATATGATGAATGGAAGAGGGGCAAAGACATCATGATGGACTGCTGGTGAGGAGAGAGCAGCAGGCAGCTTCTGAGAAGCCATAGCCCATCTTTGCACAGCTTTTGCAGGACTGAATTAAATAATTTAAATAATGATAATTTACAGTGCTGTGTTCTCAGGAGTCATTTCTAAATCTGGAGATGATGGGCAGAGAGGGAATGATGTCAACATATGCATATGAATAGATGCTAGGAATTAACTGCATTTTGTAAGGAAAACACTATGATGTCACACCTTAAATTGCCTCATATCACTCCTACGCAGGGAACAGTCCAGGTACCTTTGCCATCTGGCAGGTATTACTTCATTTCATAGGTCTGGATTTTAGAAAGCTTGTTTTTATGCTGTTTCATTTTTGAATTGCCTAATAATAAAATGGGCTATGCAACAGAACAATATGCATTTCTGATCAGAGTGAGCAGACAGTAATATTCCATACATATCTGACATACAGAAAGGTGGTAATTTAAAATACTGTGAGGAGCTCTAGGATCTAAAACACATTGATTGCAAACACTTCTGCAAATGCATATTTAAGATCTGAACACCATTTGTCTAACATGTCAAGAAAACCATATTTAGTTCAAATACTAATGCCAAGTGAAAATCTGTAGCATGGTGTTGTTGAATTGAAATAATGAACACATTCATGAGTAGTTAAAACATGAAAATCATACTAAGTTACTGTGAACAAGCCTAGGTAAGTACCGCACAAAAAATGGAGAAAATCAGAAAACATGAATTACTCACATTCACTTTGCTACAGCACCACAGTGGGCTCCTTCCAAATACATTCTCTTGGATGAGAATTTTTTTTAAAAAAGCAGGACATTATTACCAAAGGTAGCCCATCCAAACAGGTCACCCTGGATCACGGTGACACACACAACAGGTGAGAAAGCAATTAAAGCAGAACCAGCAGAAGCCACAGGTCAAATATGGCAAATGATGACAATGAGGACACAACTATTCATCCTCTGGTGATATGGGATTTAGGACAATTAAAGTACCTGCAAACTTTGTGTAGTATTAAATAAGCTTTTAATACAGGTGGCCTTAAGAAAGTCGATTTAAGTATCTCAGGTTGTGAAACATTATTTTGCAGAGGAAAATCTTCCATATGGACTAGACCACAGAGCAGGGTTTTGAAGAGGTGGAGGCTACAGCATTTCCTTCTAGGCTGAGATCAGGGGTATTTACTGAGGTCCTTTTCAAGAGAAGCCATTACTCTCTTAAGAGATAAGAAACCACCACCAACACACGTTTCATTCTGGTTTAAGGTTAAAGTGAAGATTGTGATAAGAACTCTCCTATACTTTCTGAAGTCCCTATGCATGCAATTGCAAAGATTCTGGTTTATCATCTAGTTCATTATTATGTATATAGGTAAACACCACAATGCCAATCAGTTGTACACCACAGGTTAAAGTATCAGCTTACCAGACTGTATGTTTGTAGGGTGAAAGGGCTTAAAGGAAAGGAAGTAGCTTTTTGTATTTTTTCTGAATTTTGAAAGTGTCTCCATCTAACTAAACCACACACTGTTAAACATGGTATTCCAGAAATATTAGGTTCTACGTTCCCCATGAAAATGAAAACATCACTCAAAACATTAAAAAGGAAGAAATAAGAGCCTTATACTGCATGTATTATCCTGGGCAGAGTCACTAGTGACTTGTCGGCAAAACAGGCATGAAGACAGACAATTCAGAGCACCATCTGTACAAAAAGCCTCAAATTCTTCCTGGCATAAATCAGACTTTAATCTAATAGCTAACTCTCCTTATAGAAATTCAGGTTTGGTTCATTTGGGGTAAAATATGGGCTTATGAAAAATGAAAAATCACAATTAAGTGATTATTAAGTCTTCAATTCTAGAAAGTTATAATAGGATCCAACAGTTAGTGGCTAAACCCAGATGAATTCAGGTTATAAATATTGGGCAAATTTTTTAGAAAAGAGGAAAATTAACTACAGGATTAGCTTTCCAAAAGATATGGTCTAATACCATCATTATGATTTTTACATCAGTCCTGGATTTCTTGTTTTAAAACAAGGTCCCTAAAATCCAAAAATTCCCAAGGCTTGACAAAACCCCCTTTATTTATTAGTTGACATCCAAGGTTCTGTGTTTTTCAGGAACTCCTTTCACACAATGTAACAGTGAACCGTCATTCAGATTTGCAGTTAGAAATCGTTTACACTCCCTACCATTCTTAAACACTTCTGCATCCTCACTGACCACTGTATCTTATCTTTATCTACGTCTGACCAGGAAATGCGATTTTTCCTTCACGCAAGCTTCACTTCTCTTATCCTTGCCATTCAGTTACTGTCCTGAATTGTTCAGAAAAGCCTGACTGAAGCAAACCTAAAAACTAAACAAGGCCCATAAGAAAGTAACTTGCACACTAAGTAGAATGTCTTAGGATAAACAGGCATTTCTTGTGCTTTGATTTCCATGTCATACAATAGTCTTTTAAGTACAGTTACGTTCTGCTTCTGACCTTTCCAGCCATGAAATGTCTGTTCACTCACATGACTCCGAAACAGTTTTAGTTCTGCTCAGAGGTACACAGCTGAAGTCCACTGAACTCAGGATAAGTGGCTAACGGTGAAATATTCTCTAAGAAAATAAAACCATGCAGAATATGACTTCAAATTATCTGTATTTTCTGAATTCTGCAGCAAGATACCAAGGATGTTGATGGGCAGTCCTTCATAAATCTCTTTATAAAGTCCTTTATAAATCTACTTTAAAACATACCAAATGAGAAGAACATAGGGAACACTATAGAACATTAATGCATATATATTAATGCATATAACAGGTTAAAACTTAAACAGGGGGAAGTTTAGATTGGATATAAGGAGGAAGTTCTTTACTGTTAGGGTGGTGAAGCACTGGAATGGGTTGCCCAAAGAAGCTGTGAATGCTCCATCCCTGGAAGTGTTCAAGGCCAGGCTGGACAGAGCCATTGGGTGACATGGTTTAGTGTGAAGGTGTCCCTGCCCATGGCAGGGGGCTTGGAACTTGATGATCTTAAGGTCCTTTCCAACCCTAACTAGCCTATGATTCTATGTGCATATATGCACACATCTGTACATAAAAACAGAGAAAATATTTGGAAAAAACTCATGGGATTCTATGCAAAATGATGGGTTTCTATCATTTTATGATGGTCAAAGTGAGAGCTCTGTACTTCTTGTACTGTTTTCTACGCAGAAAAACGTATGTGCCATCATGACCATTGCAGCTTCTATTTTTTACTATTTTGCCAAGAGTGCACAAAGCCTGAACACAAACATGCTAAGTTTTGAGCGTTCATAGTGGTTCAGTTCCCAGATACGAGTGTTCTTACTTGCATGTTTAACAAGGCATGACAACTTGCTGTAAAAAATGGCAACCTGCATAATTTTAAAATTATAACCCTTTGTGAATACAATAGATTATTTTTCTCTGCTTCTGCTTCCTGTGCCTGCCCACATTCTCCCTGTGTGAGCAGCCCAGCCTTCTCTGTCCTCCCTCTGTCCCAGTCCTTCCTGCAAAGCCACGACTGGTCTTGTCTCCTATCTTGTGCTTTCCGTTGACAAGACTATTGAATTTTTATTGTAATGGGGCACAGTACTGAAAGGTCAGTATTGAGATAAACTAAACATTTTCATAATTGATGTATCAATTGCTAATTGATAATGCTGATGTATGATAACATCTACATCAACTGTAAAAAAAAAAAAAAAAAAAGAAGAAACTGGATTGCCTGTAACATTTTTAACATTTTAATAGCAAAAATTACTGACTTTGTAAAGCTAAGCAGACTCTAAAACTCAAAGTACAAAAAAGGAAGCTCTCTTTCAAGTCAATTCCTGTGAAAGGATATGACAAATTCTGCACCAGAACACCTCTAAAAATCCATACAACTTAAATCATGCTCACAGTAAGAACTTCATCCCTTTCCTTATCAGAAATTACTTTGTCCTTTGTATTCCTCAGGTCTAATTACAACAGTGTGATCTGGATTTAGTGAAGTTTACATTTTTATCATTGTTTGAGGGAACATGATAAAACAATTTCCATAGTAAATTCCATCAGCAATCTGATGGAATTGTCTGACGGAATGTGCTGGCTGGCCTATTCTCAAATGGCTTGGAAAAGAGGGTAAATCATGAGGTGACAACATTTGCAAATGCTATTAAATTATTCAGGGTTTTAAGAGAGGGGCTTACAGTAAAGAACTGCAGAAAGACCGTAACAGACTGAATGACTGGGCAATAGTACGGTAAATGAAAGTCAATGTAGATAAATGTAAATTGATACACATGGAGAACAATATCAATTTCACATATAAATGACAACTGAGCTGACAATTCCTACTCGGGGGTGAATCCTGGAGTCGCTGTGGGCAGTTCTATGAAAATACCAGCTCATTGCACAGCACAAATCAACAAAACACATCAAACAGCAGGAATTAATAGGAAAGGAATAAAGATCTAAACAGAGAATGCCATTGTTCTACAGTATATGTCCATTATGTGTTTTCATCTTTGGTATTACGCATTCCTTTGGTCCTCCTATCTCAAAAAGGAGATAACACAGACATTACAGTATTTATAGAGGGAATAAGGATCATCAGACGCTTCCAAATGAAGACAAAAAATAGACTAAGATTATTAAGCCTGGAAAACAGAGAGCTGATGAGGGATATGTAGACTTAGAAAATTATGAGTGGTGTGGAGAAAGTGAAGAGGTACTAACTGTCCAAAATGCCTTCTAACGCAGGAACCAGGAACTTCACATGAAACTCACACAGGTGACACAATCAAAGCAAAACCAAAACGTAATTAAGCTGAGAAAATCTCTGAGCCTACTAGTTTACATGTGTTCAAAAAGTCACCAGACAAACTCATGGAACAATAATCCATGCAGAGTTATGAAATATGAGATACCACTTCTTTCTCAGAGTCTCCAAGACATAAACTGCCAGAAATAAAAAAAAAAAACTAATCTATTATTGTCCTTTTTTACAGGTTTTTTCCCATGTATTCACTGTTGCCAACAAGATACTGGGGTAGATAAGCTCACAAGTCTCATCTGGAATGATTATTTTTATGGTTTTATTTACTTCCATTACCTACTTAAGAAAAAATTCTCACACAGAATCACAAAATTTGCTAGGTACATGAGACATACATGTATTTAAATCATTATAAAAATAATAATTCATAATAAAAAATAATAGTAACTATCAGAACTGTATGTTCTGATATATACTGAAACAGCATCATCATTTTCCAACATCTAGAAATTACAAGTAGACAATATAATGGAGAGGTGTCAACAACACATAAATCAGGCTTCAACACTGCTAAAGAAATGAAGTCCCACAAATTTCATGTTCCTTTTCTGCTGTCGGCCTTCTGTTCCTTTAAAAACAGAACACATCTACTCCCTCAAAATGCAAAGTTTATGGTGAACATTCACCTAATAGAAATTTAATTCTAAGTGTGAGGAGGAGATCAAATGAGCTAAGAAGGTAACTAGTCAGGACAGGAAGGATTTTTAGCATGCAGATAAATACAGGCATTTAAAAATATAAAACTGCTTATATTAAGGCTGGAAAATCAGTAGTTTGGAAGTTGAATGATTCTGGATATTTTCAGGTACAGATTTGTCTTTTTAAGAGAGAATCTCCAGCAAGTCACCAAGTACTGGTTTCTAGGGTAGGGGGAGCATGTCTCAGGAAGGAATTCTTCAGCCCAGCAAAACCTACAGTCAAAGGATGTCCTTGATTTAGGAAATAAAAACACAAAAACATCTGAGAGCCTCTTTAAAACTGAATTTCTGGTCCACTGCCTAAAGGAGAAGACCTTGAAAACAGATCAGCTGGTTCTGATCTCTAGCAGCAGAGAGTTAGGAAACTCTTCTCTACCAGAAGCTTCAGCTCTTATCCTGAGATCAACCACATAAAGAAGCTATAAAAAAAATGGTACAGAGGACATCTATTTTGCCTTAGATTCTAATATGGACACTCTGTTTTATCCTGAGAAGAGCTTTTTGAAGATTTAATGTACTTAAGAGTAGACTAAACCAGATCACCTAGAATCAAAGCCAGTTTAGGCTGGAAAGGAACCCTGTATGTTACCTCAACCAACCTCTGGCTTAAAGCAGTGCTGATTTAAAAAACAGTTCGGGCTCCTCAAGCCATTGTAAATGCACAGGAAGAGCAGAGAGAGAATGAAACAGCTGTTTTATCTTGTGGATACAAGACCCATGCCCAGTTACACTCAGTGCACTTTTCATGGGATTCTTCTCAAAAAGTTACAATAACTGTAGATTTCATGCCAAACTGGAAGGCAATTCACATTTTTTAATTATCTGCATTGACAATATGCCAGTTTTACCTGAAATAAGCACCTGTCCAGTCTTCACTGACTTCCTCAGAAGTTTAGCCAGTAAGACTACACAAAATATCAGTAGGATACAGAAGAATGTGGTTGCTCAACTTAACTGTTCCTCATGCTGCTTCCTTTCATCTGACAGACAAAATTTATTTCATTTCTTGCTTGGGCTTTTTCCTTGTGTTTTTTAAAATACTGCGCTACTTTTTAAGCTTTAATGCCCCAGGATAAATTGTGGCAAGTGATCATTTCAGAAGCAGGTGATAAAGGGAAGCATAATCACAAGGGATGTCACACCGGTTACTTCAATTTACACTGCAAACCACACAGCTCCCTGAAGGAACAGCTATAACTTATCCATGAAAAGCAGGATCTAAGATGCACAAAAATGGATGACTGCTCTGCTTATCCTTGGATGAGTCCACTTCTCATGAGCAAAAATTTTTGAGCTATGCCTTTTAACACATAACAAAATTATAGATCTGATTTTAAAGTCATGAGTTGGTGCAAGTGGCAGTTCAAGAGATGGACAAAATCCAAGACAGGGAAGGTCAGATGTCTATCCAAAGATGTCTTCAAAGTGAAAAAAAAACCCTACAATGTTTGTTGTTTTCAGTGTAATGAAATACTGCATGTTCATTAAGAAGTGAAATGTAAATGTATACAGAAGTACAGCATAATTTTATTAAAAATGTGTGCTCTTACACAAATCCACCTCTAAGGTGGTGAATCATAGAATCGTTAGGGTTGGAAAGGACCTTAAAGATCATCAAGTTCCAACCCCCCTGCCATGGTCAGGGACACCTCACACTAAACCATGCCACCCAAGGCTTTGTCCAACCTGGCCTTGAACACCTCCAGGGATGGAGCATTCACAACCTCCCTGGGCAACCCATTCCAGTGCCTCACCACCCTAATAGTATTTGTGGAACCCTCTGGTTAGTCATGAATACTATTTCATACAAATGTAAGAGAACAATAAAATCCTCAATTATGAGATAAAGTAGATTTTCTAGAATAAGGGAATACAACATCAATACAGAAAACATAGTGTGACCTCTCTTAAAAGTCAATCACTTGTAATAAGATTAATACAGAACTGAAGAGATGCAGAAGGAAACTACTAAGATGCTCTAGAGTTCAAAAGCCCTAAGAATATTGGTTTATTTAGTAAACAATGAGTGGTACCTACAAATACTTCAAGGTGATAAACATCAGTGTGAATGTCATTGGAAGGGGACTGCCTCAAAGAAAGCACAATGTGGACGTCAGAGTAGATAAGTGTAAAACGATCAGTAATAAACTTAAGCTGGAATACTGCAATACTGCTGCTGTTACAGGTTTATGAAATGGATGCCACATCACACAATGGCATAATATAGCAAAGAAACATTTTTGTGGCCCAGGAGGTCCTTTTCAGTTCAGATGCAGAATGATATAAAGGTAACAAAACCCCAAGGTAATTCTGACACTGTATTTATTTATTTATTTTTTTTTTTTTATCTAGGAAGCCTACTACTTGAATAAATAGCATTATTTGTTGTCCCTGCCATTGTAACTGGTGTGCTTCTCCCTAATCTGCTGGGCACAGACTTGACAAAGAGCACTGAGCAACAGCAACAGAAATAACCAAAAAATACAACTACCTTGTTTGTGTTACAGTTGTCACTTGATAGCGTGCAGTGAGGAGGAGTGTTAAGAACTCATGAGCACTAGTAGAAATGCTGCTCACACGCATCTAAGTTTAAGGAATGATATATAAAAGTACTGGGTTTAAGATTGTATATGTACTGAAGTGAATCTTTGGAAGATAATAATGCATTGGATGGGAAACACAAGCAGTAACGAATACATTATTGTTTCTCACTATTGTATACCCATTTCAATTATAATATACACCTTTGTCATCAAACCTATGGCTTTCCTTTGGCATCAAGCAACATGTTTTTAACAGGCACCCAGGAGAAAGCTCAACAGCCTAAGCGCTGACCTCTAAGTATTCTTACGAATCACACTCCATGAGTAAATGAACCCTCAAAAAGAAAGTTTGGATATGGACCTATTTTAAAAGCCTATGCCTCATTCTTGCATTTCTAGTTAACAAGTACTATTCCCTGCCTTTTCAGTAGTTAGTAACTGCAATAGCAGTTAGTTTAAATCCTGATTTCTCCACATTCACGTATTTTACTACTTGTTTATCTTGCTAATTCTAAAGTAAAGCATGCATTTAGCTGGTTTTGAAATATTAAAACATGATATTTTTTCTTAGCATATGTGAAGATTTTAATGTTTACTTTGTAATTTCCAAGAAATTAATTAGTTGATGACAAAGGGCTCAGAAAGTATGCTGGCACTGGAATGGACATTTCCCCTCTTACTCTCAATTAATGGTCTTAACTCAGATTTAAAAAATGAAAATATCGTTGTTTGTTGAGTTGTTCTAAACAACTGTTCTAACCACAGTTTTCTACACTGCTTTTTTCAGCACTGGGGCTCTTTTCACACTAGACTGCTTCACTGTTTTCTGGTGGTCAGAAAATGAAAGGTGAGGGATTTGATTTTTTATCAGTTTACTAAATGTTAAATAAGCGCAATCGCTACGTAACTAACTGATTAATGTCAAGCTGTAAAATACTGCCACCAGCTGGAGAGCCTGACAGATGAGCATACTGTTGAGTACATGAAAAGCACTGATGCATTAGAAAACATTACATTTGGATGCTACAGAAAAAAAGACTCTGTTTTTCCTTCATTAAGAAATCAGATTAACGTCCTATTACAAATTATGGCCTCCACAGCTAAAGAGCTTTCATCCTCTAGCTGTTCCTCGCTACAGTCATATTCAGAACATGGGAGAAGGAAGGGAAAGGATTCCCCTCGTGTCTTAAATACATGTTTATTTTCCAAAGATTACTGCATCAAGATGTCTCGGGTAATTGGCCACAGTAGTACTGTCATTTCAAAACTAACAAGCATTCACTTTGAATACCAGCAGCTGCTTGTAACAGCGAGAAACAGCACTGAGTACAAGAGAGTTAAAAGCTTCTATTCTGGTGTTATTTAATGAGGGATTGAGAGGCACATGCTTCACAGGGAAGTGAGGAAAATGACATTTACACAATAAAGACTCTGATACTCCACTGATGAAGGATTCCCTCATCCAAATTAAAAATAATCCAAAAGATTGTGGATGAGAGAATAATCACCCTCTTTTAATGAAGAACAAATCCTTAGGAGTTGCTTTCATTTGCTTCAGAATCGGAGAAACGAGACCTCAGAAACACAGTTTTTAAAGTGGTTTCTCTGCAGCATGCACATTATGTTTCTGTAACTTACTGGTGTGCTAAACCACTTTGTTTCTAATGATTAGGAGAGATTACGAACACATCTGCATGGGAAAAAATAAATTACTTCAGGTCTCAGAGTAGAAAATTATTTTCTTCCCTAAGACAACAGCAATTCCTGCTGAAAGCAAGTCATAATGCTGAGTTAATGCTATATAATCACCAGCTCCATCTTGCTACTACTATGGAACTGTGCTCTTAGGTATTTCTGACTTAGAATCTTATCTTACTTACCTGTATTTTCTTTGTACTTGTTTTTGGCTGCAATATAGAAATATTTTTCCAGGATAACACCTCCCTTACCATCAAGAGCCTACTACTGCCAGAACAAGCAGATACAGCATACTGCATGTATATATATACACATTTTAAGAACCACTATAAGCAGTATTAAAACTGATACTTAAAGCTCTTAAATTTTGAAATCATTTACGAAAAGACACTTTCTTGAATTTTCCTCTTCTTGAACAGCCAGAAAGAAATGTTCAATTGGATAAGCATCATGTTGTGGAATATATATAAATTGAAAAGAGTGAGGACTTTTTGGTAAAAGAAATAGGGCTAATTATTAAACACATACACACACACACACACAAAAAAATCTTGAAATATGACATCTGTGAATTAAATATTTTAGCCCTTTTCAAGGTTATCACACTTTTAAACAATTGTTCCACTGCCAACCTCTGTTCAGCCGTTCCCACTACCAGCAGCAGGAAGTGTAAGGAAAACAGATCATTGGGTGTATACCCATCGTCTCAAAGCCATCCTTCATAACTGAATTGAACTAAGTTCTCCTTTCCTGAAAACCTTGCCAGTTATTTTCAGCTCAGTGCAAGTATGCCTCCTTCTCTGTCTTCTTCATTTTTAAGATCCATAAACTGGTATCTCTACCTCTTTCCAGAACCTATTCCTTCTACTATGGCAATACACTTGTTGGGTGACGCTTGTATGCTTGCTTTCACTTCTTTATTATCTATCATACCATAGCCTACTAGATTTCCCTTTATCTACACTGGACTTGAAAAAAAGAAAAAAAAACGAAAAAAAAACTCAAAAAGAATAAAATTAACAAGCCTCCATAGCTGCAAATAAAATACAAAACAGGAAGAACAGAGCACACACTTCTCTCCCCCCCTTTTTACAAATTTAGATTTGTGTAGGAGCACTTCCTTGGAAATGTACATTAAACAAATACCCTGTTTACAGGCAATTTCATTTAATACATATACTCATGTAGAAAGTCACACCACCATTTAACAGATTAACTATGATAGTGTAAAACACAATTTATTTTGGACTTTTTCTTACTGTAAAGCTACAAACTATCTCTTACCTACACTGCAGTACTACACCGAAGTTACCCTACCTCAAGTGAAAATGTGTGTTTGGAAATTTCCAATTGCTCTGCTCAGAGCAGCAGCATATACACCTTCCTGGTGTTGAGCATTTTAGAAAGGCAAACATACACCTCCAACTGAAATTGGCCAGAGATGTCAAAATATACAAGAAAGATTTCTTCAGGTATTTAAACAAGCAGAAGTAGAAGGAAAATACCAGCTGGCTCTTAAGCAGGGGAGGTGAATTAGTCACCAACAGTGCTGAAATGCAGAGGTTCTCAACACTTTCTTCACCTCTGTCCATACCAGCACTGTTAAGCCCCAGGCCTTGGGAACAAGAATCCAGGCTCACACAAACACAGACCCACCATCAGTGAAGGAAGAGTTGCTATATGCACTATTACAAGAACTTGACCCTTACAGATCTATGGGCCCTGTCATTATCCACCTGAGGGTGTTAAGAGAGTTGGCTGGTGTCACTGTGAAGCCGCTTTCCATAATCTCTGAGAAGTGTGGAGATGACGGAATGTCCCAGAAGACTAGAAGGCGGCTAACATCGCCCCTATAATAAAGGGTGATCACATCTATAAGAAGGGCTTAAAGGAGTATCCAGAAAATTACAGGCCCATCATTCTTATTTCGTACCCCTAGAAAGCTATAGAATGAACCCTCCTGGGTGCTATTGCAAGTCAAATGAAGCACATGATTGGAAAAAGCCAGCAAGGATTCACCAAGAACAGACTGTGCTTGACAAACCTTCTATGACAAACTAACCTGCTGGGTTGAAGTGGGGCAAAAGGTGGGCACTGTCTACCTGGATTTCTCCAAGGCTTTTGATAAAATTCCCCACAGCCTCTTCCTAGAGGAACTGGCACATTACGGTCTAGGCAAGTGGTCCATGCAGTGGGTGGGAAACTGGCTGATCGGCCACACGCAGAGGTTGGTTGTGAATAGTTCCGTTTTAAACTGGTGATCTGTCACAAGTGGGGTCTCCCAGGGATGAACAGTGGGCCAAATGATGTTCAGTGTGATCTGGATGATGGAATCTAGTGCACCCTGATGAGCTTGCTGATGATAACAAACCCCAAACTGTGGACACTTCAGAAGGGAGAGCTACTCTGCAGGATGACCTGGATAGGCTGGAAGAGTGGGCTAACAAGAACCTTATGAAGTTCAAGGACAACTGTAAGGTCTTGCACCTGGGAAAACATAATCCAAGGGTGCAGCACAGGCTGGAATCTACTTGGGTGGGGAGCAGCACCATAGGAAGGGACGTGGGGGTCCTGGTGTACAGCAAGCTGAATATGAGTGAACAGTGTGCTGCTGACACAAAGAAAGCCAACAGGATGCTGGGTTGTACCAACGAGGGCATCATCAGCAGAGATGAATATGTCATTATCCCACTCTACTCAACACTGGTCAGGCCATACCTGGAATACTGTGTTCGCTTTTGATCCCCATTATGCAAAAATTTTGGACAGGCTGGAGAGGGTCCAGAGAACAGCCACAAAGATGATAAAAGGACCGGGAAGGCTGCTGTATGAAGAAAGGCTGAGAGAACTGGCTTTGTTTAGCCTTGAATAAAGAAGGCTCAGGGAGACCTTATCACCATATTCTAGCATTTAAACTGTGGCTACAAAGATGATGGAGACTCCTTTTTTACATGGGGTCACATGGAAAAGACAAGGAGTAATGGGTACAAGCTAATCCTGGTGAGATTTTGATTGAACACAAGAGGAAATTTTTTCACAACAAGAACAATCAGTCAATTGAATAATCTCCCCAAGCAAGTGGTGGCCTTCAAAACACTGGATGTTTTTACAATTCAGCCAGACAGGGTCTGCGCTTTTTTCCCCAAGAAAGGTTAGACTAGATGATCCTTGAGGTTCCCTTTCCAAACTGGTATTCTGTGATAAGGAAGGCACTGAACGACTAGCAACAGCAAAATGATATTAGTCCATATCCATGTTATGGAGTTATTGTGTTAGGAGTGACAAGCTGTTCTACTCTGAGCTTTAGCCTATGGGAATATCATTTGAATTCAATGTGGCATTTCAAATGCCATACCATGAGCCTGTATGCAGACTGGATTTGAACTAGAACCAGCTTGTAAAGGTTAACTAAGTTAACTTTCAGCTATCTCACTGGCATCAAAAGGGCCAACTTACAGGTTTACGGGTTTGTTTTGGTAAATTCTGTGCCCAAGACAAAGACATAATTTCTCCATATTATAAAATACTTCCATTCCTCTTTTGAAATTACAAATACATTTGATACCAAAGAATACTCAATTACATTTCTTGAAGATTTATATGCAAGAACCCAGCCACAAAATAAACAAAATTGTTCTCTAAATAATAATTACGTGAAACATTTAAATCTTCAGACTGCATTCCTTGTTCCAGGAACTTTATGACATGATTAAGTTTAAAAAAACAGATCTACCATAAGAACAATTTTGAAGACATCTCTACCGAAATGGGTATTTCTCCTCTGTTCCCTCCTCCAGAAGTCCCATGATTATTGTTTCCTTAGACATGACACTTTAAGGTAAGAAAATTTTCCATACAGTTTAATAAAATAAATAAATAACCCTTCTAATCAATGACTTACCTTTAAGAGAGCCAAGGCTACGTGGAAGATTATGTTCATACCCTAAAAATAAGAAGAAAAGTACTTCAATCAGTCCCAGTGTACAAATGTCTCTTCCCTATTACTAATCATCATGTGGCATCACAACTAGATGCTGCAGATCTTTCGGGAATGATTCCCTTTCCCCTGCTACACTTCAAAGTTCATCATTAAAGCCCCAAGGCACAGTTTCTAAACTCCCGCTGGGGTAGATGACAGCTCTTTGGTGCTTTTGGAATCTCACTGTTCAATTAGTTAGGTGCTATGAATGTGAGAGGATATCCCTCCATCATTTCAGTCCATGTCAGTGTTGATTTTCATGAACAGTGAAGAATATTGTAACAAGCAGGTCATCAAGAAAATGCAATAAATATTCTAATTGATCAGATTTTGCCAAGTAACTTAGCTATAACTAATCATGTACAATCTTTCAAGCTCAAACTGAAAAAAAAACCCACAACAAAATAGAAAAAAAGGGAAAAAAAAAGACTCCACAAGTACAAAATACACTTTTTTGCTGCTATTAGCGAAAAGTCAAAACTATTTCAAAGGTAAGCAAACTGATGCCTGTATCACGTAGTTGCTTTCTGGTTTGCAAAACCTGGAAATACAGGTGTGCAGAAATCTATTCACTGGAAAATACGACAATGTCCAATCATTTAAAAATCAAAGAAAGTAAAATGCACTCCACTGACTACAGAGGGGTGAAAAAGGCTACATCTTCACTTACATCATATAAAATAAAAAGAAATACCCATCCTCTCCTTTTGTTCAACATCTTTTCATTTTGACAATAAAGACCTTGAGATTTTTGCAGGGTGAAGGTGAACACATATCCCAATGGCGGCTCCTCCTTTGGAGCAGCCTAACTGAAACTACTCTTAGGGTCCTGCTTGAAAAACCAGCCAGGGTCAGCTCAGCCAGAGGACACAACATGACAGCCTTCCTGACAGTACACACATTGCCTCTGCTGATGGAAGAGACTTTCCTGTCTACAGCCTACATCTCTTGATTATTTAAGATTAGAAATATCTTTTTGTTCATCCAAATATGAAAAATACCATATGCAATTCTTACTTGCTGTATGTATGTGTGGACAGCATGTAAGAACTATGTACTTTGTGTTCAGACTGTTTCCCTAGATTATATTTTATGAATCTTCTTGCCTGCTTGTTTAATGTTATGATGAATCTTATCTTATAATGTCTTTCAGAGTTGATATCTAAAACCGCCTCAACAGATTTGCACTCAAGTCACTACAATAAATATTGCTGTGGGATAACAACAGCACTCTTTATAAGGCAATGACCTCCAAGGAATTTCTGGTTCTGCAATGGAGTATTTTTCCAAGCCTTTTCCTGAAAGCATGAGACCATACTTCTGTAATATTAGCTTTTATATAAATCTGCAGAGAGTTTTCAGAGGCATTTTCAGGAAGAACTGGTATTTTTTTTATGTACATAATACTGTGCCTTGAAGGGAATTTACCATTAATGAGTCTTGGAAATGCTATGACATTCAACATAATGAATATTACAACACTCCATGAATTACTTTGCAATTTGATGCATAATCATCATAACAAACTGTTTTTTTCCACTAGAGGTCACAATTGTATCAGGACTGAAAAAAAAATGCCTGGCTGTGAACTTCAGTCATGATCAACAGCACTGACTGCAGTAAAGCAAGTTTTATTCCAAATACCAGTCTGAAATCAACAGCTCATTCCACATGGTTGTGCCATTAACAACTTTTTACGTCCTAAGAGAGAGGAACTGATATGACCATACAATCTATAAATCTATAAATCATCACAAACACTGTTTTTTCCTGTTAACAGACTGATCAGATTTTGATATTTTACGAGTAGGAGTATTAATGACTAATTGCTGGATTACTTCCTGTGTATTTTCTGGCATTACCAAAAAAAAAAAAAAAAAATACCCCCAAAACATCCCCCTCTCCCAAAAAACAAATAAAACAAAAAAACCCAAAACATCAATGCAAAAATAAACAAACAAAAAATCCCAAAACAAAAACACCCCCCCCCCCCCCAATAAATGAAATCAGTTCATTTATTTTCTAAATACTTTTTTTTTTGATCTGCCTGAAACTCACATTGTTTCTGAATCTAAACTAATCAAAATCTCTCTTGGTACTCCTCTTACATGATCGCTCTTCACATGGGTAGCAAATGAAGCAGAAATAGGTTTCCACCTGCCTTGATAATCCCCAGCTCCTCTCCCAGCCCCATCAGGCAAGCGGCAGCTCACAGACTATTGCTCACAGACTGTAAGTACTTATCTCATAGTACTTGAGATAACCTGTTCAATGCACAAGCACTCGAAAATTAGAGCACCTAAAGGACTAAAAAATTTTGTATACAACTGTCCTGAGCTGCACTTCATTACTCCTGGCAACAGAGAACAACTAGCACCTTCATCTTTCCTCAGGAGAAGAGGTAACCCCCAAATCAAGGCAATATTTTAGACCTGTGGCATCAGTCGCTGCAGGTTGATGCTGACCAGCTTGGACTTGCTGGATTTGAGGGATTAATATACCCCTTGACAGCTGAGGAACTGGAAGTGACATCTGGCAACCGAGAGTAGGCTTTCTACTCATGTTCGGATTTCATAGAATCACAGAATGGTTAGGGTTGAAAGGGACCTTAAAGATCATCCAGTTCCAACCCCCCTACCATGGGTAGGGACACCTTCCACTAGACCAGGTTGCTCAAAGCCCCATCCAATCTGGCCTTGAACACTTCCAGGGACGGAGCACTCACAACTTCCCTGGGCAAACTGCTTCAGTGAAGAATTTTCTCCTAAGGCCTAATCTAAATTTCCCTTCTGTCAGCTTAAAGCCATTCTCCCCTTGTCCTGTCACTACATGTCCTTGTAAAAAGTCCCTCTCCAGATTCCTTGTAGGCCCCTTTAGGTACTGGAAGACTGTGATAAAGTATCCCTTGAGCTTTCTCTTCTCCAGGCTGAACAACCCCAACTCTCTCAGCCTGTCTCCATAGGACAGTTGCTCCAGCATCATCTTCTCATCTTCATGGCCTCCTCTGGACTTGCTCGAGCAGGTCCATGTCCCTCCTGTGCTGGGGTCCCCAGAGCTGAATGCAGTACTGCAGGTAGGGTTTCATAAGAGCAGGGTAGAAGGGGAGAATCCCCTCCCTCAACCTGCTGGTCACGTTCCTTTTGATGCAGCCCAGGATATGCTTGGCTTTCTGGGCTGTGAGCGCACACTGCCGGCTCATGTTGAGCTTTTCATTGAGCAACACCACCAAGTCCTTCTCCTCAGGGTTACTCTCAATCTGTTCTCTGCCCAGCCTGTATTTGCACCTGGGATTGCCCCAACCCAGCTGCAGGACCTTGCACTTGGCCTTGTTGAACTTCATGATGTTGGCACTGGCCCACCTTTCAAGCACGTCAGGGTCTCTCTAGATGGAATCCCTTCCCTCCAGTGTGTTGACAGCACCACACAGCTTGGTGTTGTCGGCAAACTTGCTGAGGCAGCAGACTCAATCCCACTGTCCATGTCACCAACAAAGATGTTCAACAGCCCTTTAAGAACACCACAGTTAATGGTCTCCACTTGGACATTTACAGCAAGATGTTTTAAATCTCAAATGCCTTGACCAACCATTTTAGCAACCCATTTTATAAAGACTGAACTACACACCTGAGCTTTTTTTTTCTAATGCATGCAAGACCATTCTAACATGGCCAAGTTTAATGATGATGATTATGAAAAAGAAGGCTCAGCTCATTTTTCCACAATCTCCTATCTAAAATCCTACTTCATGTACCAAACACTGATTTATAAGATTCAGCTTAAACTTCTCCATCTATTTTAAAAGGACGACCGAAAATATCAATGTGCACCAGACACATAAATCATTGCTAGCAGTATCCCTCCAGCAATTTTATAATGGAAACATGAAAGTACATACAAATCATCCAAAAGGGGTAAAGACAAGCGAGCTCATATGAAATAAGCTTTGGATAATTATTTTTTAAAACCAAAGGTCATATGATTAACTAGGCATTTTGAAATAAATGCTTTAATATCATACACCTCTCAATATTTTTTTTAAATTGCAAATATTAAAGTTGTTCATAATTACCTAAACACTTGGGTATTTTAATATATACGACAGTCAAAAGCAAAAAACCACACTTACTTAACAAGAACTGATATAAAAGCACAATAATGGTTACAGGCTTATCACCAGGTTGTACCACTTCCCGATTTATGCAGCTATTCTCTTGTTTTTCAACCTGAGAAGCTTTGCTGCTAATGAGCAAATGTGGGGGGAGTACACAGCCTGCACAGCTCACAGACATTAAGCCCACAAGCAAAGAGCCCTGAAATGAGGCATGTGGATATCCTCCTCCAAGAAGCTTTTAGCTAGCCTTCTGCAGAAGGCTAGCACTTTCTATGACAGCTTAACTTATCTGCCTAGTTAAGCATCTGCACAGTATCTTTTTTTGTTCCACAGGTGTTATTTAAGAACCCTCCTAAGCTTGTGTAGAGTCCTAGAGCATTTTAAGAGATCTCATTAAGCTCAGGAGTTTCGGAGGAGGAATAAGCCCATCTCAAAGCAAACAACTCTTGACTCTTCTGCAGTCAAGATGGCAAGATAAGGGTCAGGAAAGGGAAAATGTTAAGAGTTTGTGACATCTTACAGGCTCTTTATGGCTCCTGCTGAGTACCCTGCTGTTCGTTCTCTGCTTTACAAAGATTGCCATAGAACAGCACTTACTCAAGAAGGAAGAGCATAGATTTGTAGAATAACCCTTTGTACCTACTGGGATGATACTGTTGGGATGAACACTCACCATCCAGTAGGTCACCATTTAACTCATTAAGATTGCACTTCACAGAACCATCACCTTATTCGAATTGTGTGTCAAAAGACTGTAAAAACAGCGAAAATATATCTCCTGAGACTGTAAAAACAGAACACTTCAACTGGAAATAATGCATGTGCACTGAAATTAAGACTGGCTTAAAATAAGTTGAAATCTTACTACATTAACTCTCTTCTAACAAGAGATTTTCAGTTCCTTAACTCCCTCTAAAACCAAAATTCCTTCTGCAGACATAAGTCCTCCTTGAGGACTCCTGACTTTGAGACCTTCCACAATCTGAAACAAGATGATTTTTGAAAAGGCCTAAAGATTGGGAACAAAGAACAATCAAGATCCAATTTTGTAGGATCCAGTTTGTATTCAATGAGATCTCTGTGACAGAAAGGATGCTTGTGACTTCATTTAGAAGGGAGGAGGCATATCTATCCATCTGATCCAGCAAATCTATTCAGAGACCAGGAAAAAAAGGAAGTTAAGGGGGTAGCAAACTAACACTTGCTACTAGCAAAGCTCAACAGCCAAGCGCAGAGCTGACAGAAGAGTCAGGCCAAAAAGTGTAATCATGAAATATCTGGACAACATATGATAGGGAATGACTTAAGACTTTATCACCTCTTTTAAAGCTTCTCTTCAATGACAGAAGCCTTGGGAGAAGGTAGACTATACTAAATACTAGTATCTCTTCCTCTCCAACCCAGACCACTGAAATACCTTCCTCTGGTTACACAGCAATACTCTCTGCATCACTTTCACAAACAAAAGGAAGTGAAACTCTTTTAAAAATATGGAAAATTATTTTTTTATCTGTGTCCTTATCTGTGGGTTTGTTCCTAGATATGCATGACATGCAGGAGGAATCAGTGAATATACCGATACAATATTCTCTAATATTAAGCATCAGTTAAGAAGAATGCATATGAAAATCAACTGAGCACCTTTCTAAGGTCAGATAAGACTCAAGCCTCACATGATAAGCCATCAGGCAAACCATTTAACCTGTTCCAGCTTTCTAATAACTGAATTTCCCTTTTTTTTAATAGAGAATTTAGCTATTCAACTGGAGTTAATTTGACATTGTTTTGTAATCCAAAAGTGTTTCATAATTATGTGTTCAGTTGCACACTTTCAAAGGAGCTACAGAGGGTAATTGGGGTTACAAACTCCAAAGGAGAATTAAAATTCTATTTATGCTTTGGATTGCTTCCAGCAAAACATCTTTTTGGCAACTCTAATATGTTCAGAACATACAATAAACTTTAGGAATGTGACAAATGTAATTATTTTGCTGACAACATAAATACACGGTCTGAAGCTCAAGTTTCTCTTCATAAGTAGCACAGTCTTGGAGTATGCTCTGCAGGGATATGGATGTTAATTAACATCTTTTACTCAGATATAGTTTGTATAGCTTGTACATTTATTTTATTTCAATGACAAGACAACCAAGGGAAAGAAAGGTTAAATCTTGTTCAAATAAGGTACAACATACAAAAACAAGCTTTGTATAAGCAACAGATAAATCTTGCTTACTAAACAGTTACATTAGAGAGAAGAAAAACAAAAAAAAGAACCAAAAAAACCAACCCAGATCAAATTGCACAGAGATCTTACTGCTAACGTATGAGGTATAGCTGACTTAGACTGGCCTTCCTCCAGTGACTCCATATACATTGCCTTCTACAATAACTCACAATAGGAAATGCTCTAAGACAAGAAAGGCAAAAAGAAAGTACAGAAATCGCCATCCTGAGACTATGGTGCTGTGAATAATACAGAAACCCAATTACAATCAGTTGACTGAATTATCAGATAAGCAAGTACTAGAGAGATGGTTAAAATGTCACCACACAATTCGGCATTTGTTGTGCCACTTTTTCTATATTTTGCAGCATGAGAAGGCATAGAAAATACTGCCAGGCAACCATGAACCTGTATTAGTATGATTTTGCATTATATTTTGATTGGTTGCTTGCTTTTAACAGAAATGAATGGGATTTAAGAGTACTGGTCAATATTTACATGGTTTAGGTGCTTTACATGTAATTTGCTGCTGAGATGTTGCTATGGCTAAATGAAGGTAGAGAGTGCTATGAGATTAACACTTCTCTCCAGCTTCTGTGACTGTTTTCAAACCATAAAAATTACAGCCACAGAATTTTAAGTCATCTCCACGTATCAAATTGCTCCCTGATATTAGGCATTTCCACAGCTGCATGTTCCTAATTCACAGGCAACTGGTTACGGGCTGGCAGTACGCTTTCTCCATTTGTTTGACCAAGCCATATAGTAATATTATGTTTCTGGTTTTCAGAGGTTTAAATTACAGGGATTTTAGACATTCCTTTTCCTCTTTCCAAACCTGATTAATATGGGGACAAAGAAAGGGGCCTGAATCCACACTAGGCATCCAGGGCCTTATCACACTTAAATAAGAGGACAGAAAAAGAGGCCTTATTATCTCTGTGGGTAGGACAGGTCCTCCAGCTCTCACACAGAAACAGAGAATGACTATTAGACATGCTCAGAGGAGCAGGAGTCTTCCACACCCCAACTTTTTTGATATGACACAAGATGAGGGTTCAGAACATGTCTTAGCAGAGAGCTGTGCCTCCTCTGCTTCTACATGTAGCCATATAACACAGAAAAATGCATGCCCTTGTTACATCAATTCATGCTTCCCTGCACCCCATCTGATCTCCCTCCCAAGGTTCATTTTTAGCCTTCCCCCTTTCTCTGCCACAACAGTCCTGGTCCCTGCCTCTCCACACCTTGACATTCATTTTATCTTTCCAACAATCACTAGAATGCAAAGTTCATATTTTGATTTTACATACTTAGAAAATTCAGTACAGCCTCAGATTCCAAGCATAAACTAATGGGAAGTGTTTTGGCACAGGCAGACTGCACTACCCTCTTTTTTAAAACAGTCCATAAATTAGCTTAGCTTCCTGGATTTGTTCATGGAATATCACACTCCCATTTTGATACATACCTTCAGTTATTTCTGAAGCAGTTTTTGAGGACTGCCAAGACTGCTTAGAATATGCTGCTATTCAAAATACAGCAGATGGCACTGGTGTTAAATAAGCATTATGGAAATTTACTGTATTCCTACAAAATCAATCAAGTGAACATCAACTAGTGGCTAAAGTGGCTAAAATACTTCAGTAGCAATGGGGAAAATAATTCGGAGACATGCTGTGAACATGACATTAGTGTTGAAGGCACAATTTAGGTCATTCAAATAGTTTCCTCATCTTTGGTAGCTTTTTACCTGTATCTTAGAATATTTTCTGAAATGGAAGCAGACTCAACATTTTAGGACCACAATATTTATCAACATCACCAAGAAGGTACCTTCTGTTCACATAAGTTATCTTGAATTGCAGATTGTTGTGAGACTGTTTTTATTTTGCTCATGCTGAGCATTTATCACCAGCCTTGTTATTTTGGGATAAACAAGCTGCAGCTATGAGTGGAAAATACATAAATTACGGATGCGCACAGGAAGACCTGGACAACATAGCGTGAATGGTTACGTTAAACCTTGTGGCTCACCAAGAACCTCTTATATATAATCTATTAGAATACTCTTCCCAGTCTAAGTTTGAATTATTAAAAATTCTGTGTAGCTTTGGAAATAAATGGAATGTTTTGTGTTCCCTGTCCCTATGGCAATACAGAACATGGCATTACATAGCTCCAATATTTCTGCTGTTGACTGAAATTTTATATCCAAACATCTAGCACTTCTTATGACCTTCACTTTGAAAAGAACTTAAAATTCTTTATCATTCTAATTTGAATGTTTGAATCATACACAAAAGCTTAAAAAAGTTCCTCATGCATCAAACACTATCAAATACTACATCCTCTTTTCCTTCTTTTTCCTTTAATTTCTGTTCTAGCATTGAAAAACTCCCACAGTAGAATACAGCTGTAGTCATCAGATAAATTATGCTAAAATTACTTTCAGCATGGATTTAAAATAACTCATCTAAATACATAAAAGCAAAATATCCAGGGCCAGAAAACCTGGTTTTGCAAAAAAAAAAAAATGTTATAATAGCTGACACGTCAACAGACGCTTGAATGTAGCCAACCATCATTACCACTGGACATGCATGCTCAAATTCTAGTCTTCCATGTTGAGTCTGATAAACAACTGATTCTTATTAAACTAATTAAAAGCTAGTTATAGCAGTCTCAGAAAGAAATCCTGTCCAGTCTCTTTACATGAAACAGCAGCAGCTGATAAAGACTTCAGAAAGGAGACTTAGCTCTAGCACGCATAATGCAAAGAGCAATGGACAGAAGACACAGTCTAAATGCCAAAGTCTAATTTCCTATATTCGTAAGAAGGAAAACACAGATCCCCCCTGCCTTTTCCAACTTGCATGTAAAACATTATTTTGTAAAGAGTACTGAAATAATACAGGCATACTCAGCATAGATCTATACTTACTCAGAAATTAAGCCTAGCTTTTAACATGCTGTTTCCAAAAGAGATTATTTCTAGCAAGCCCAGTCTGCTGTTTTGTAAGATTTACTAAAGCAGTCATAACTGGAACGGTTAACAAACGTAGAAAACATGTGAATAGGTAACTCCAAAAAGTTCAATTCTTCTTCCCCTATAGATCTACAGAAGATAAACAACTGTACCCAATCTTTTATTTAAGTCACATTTCATCTGAGCACAGATTTACAGAGGAAGTGGGCTTGTTTCTGTCTCAGTTCCTGAGGAGGTTTAATAAATTGTTAATCTGTTCCTTCTCAACTTTGTTGAAGGCATCACAGAAGTATCTGACAGTGACAGATAAAAAATAGCAAGCTATTATAGTATCTACTATTCAGTGAGTACTAACACACAGAGACATGTCTTATCATCTGAGTGATACCATACGGCATAGTGTTTCCTGACACATCCATTCAGTGAGACACATGTAAGACAGAAATCAAATATTCTGCACCAATAGCTATAATTCTTCCAAGATTTTCATTATTTCATTATGAAGCAGTGCTCTCAGGAGCACTACACAACATGGTGACACATTTTTACTATCAATAGATGCTCATTTACTAGCATCAAGTCATTCACATTTTAAAAGGTTTTTAAAAACTCCCATCAGTCTTCATTATCACAGATAGTTTCACAAAACTGATGATAAAAGTTATTTTATACAAAGTTCTGAAGGCAACAGTTGATAAATAAAGGCCAAGGAATGATGGTATCTAGCTTTCAATTCCTAATTCTTCCACTGTGCTTCTGTGTGGTCCTGTGAAAGGTAATTTCACTTTGATATTAGCTATGTTGGAAAACATTTAATTATTTTATATGCAAAACTGGCAATCAGGTTTGTTTTTTTTCTCTTCTAAATGCCTAACTAAGGTCACTTATTCAGTGCTTTTAAAACACACATTTTAATTTTAAATTGAACATTTTAAAATGCAAAATAAAAAAAAATGTCAACTCTTTGATATTTTATAACATAAGCAGGTGCAATTGTTGCACTGGGGACAGCTCTAAGTGACATGAGCTTTACCTAGATGAGTCTCTATTTCTGAGCATGACTTTAAATAAATAATTTAAAATGGAACAAAAAGAGACAGGAAAATAGAACAGGCTCACAAGGTGTTCAATAACATAATGTCATATTGAATGATAAGACTGACAAGTCGGAATACAACTCTGAATTTGATCGACATTCTTCAATGCAAACGTGTAACAAAGGGCGAAGAGACAAATGAAGTGGCTGAAACAGGCAGCTAAAAGGAACATTGCAGAAAGGTCTTCAGCTAATGCTGACATGTTAAAATTTATCTCTATAGCCAGGCTCAAAGCCAAGCAGTCTGCCGTAATCACATGAAAATCTTCAACTGGATGAACAGGTTTATGTTCATACTATGGAGTATCTGCCTGAAAGCTCAAAATTTTCTTCAAGTTTCTGTCATATGAAAGACAAAGAATTCCAAAGTATTTCATTTGTAGATGAGAACTGCTGATAAAGAACTCTATCACAGAGGGGCTATGGGAAGTCCCAAATCTGTATCAATTTAAATAAAATTATTCCTTCTAAGTCATTATGTGAGAATGATGAAAAACCCCTGACTGTAATGGCACTCACTTTTATAGATTTAAAAAACTTCTCCATAGAAGTTAATTCTTATCATAAATTTAGCTATTTTTTCATTGGACATGCTCCTGTCCAGGAGGTCCACACCCCATCTTGCGCTACTCTTCCACCGTGCAAGAAAACATGCCTCCCTGGTAAGCTGTGAAAGTATAAGATTTCCAACAGGTATTCCTCCTCTCTGGACAGAGGGTTACAGGATACCTGTATGTACCATTTCACTCTTCCAGCTGCCGTCAAAACCTCAAAAAGCAGCCGATACAAAACTTCTTGCTTCACAAAAAATTGTTTAGCCGTAATTAAAATATTTTCACAGGGACCAGAGAAGTTCCCTTGGAATGAATTGTTGGCAGCACCCATTCAGCAATGGTTTTAAACTTGGTTTTTTTTCCTAATATTTTTCTTTCATAAAAGAGTTATACAGGATGTAAACATTTTGTCAACAGACAGGACAGGGATGTGGAGAAAGCACAGTCAGGAAGGAAGTTGAAGGCTATTTAAAATTCATCTGTATCTATGACAAATTAATGAGAAGGCTGGAAGTTTGTTCTTAAAAACAGAAGAGTTCACTTCAAAGGCTTTTTGAGGATTTTTTTTTTTTTCCCAGAAGAATATGTTCCACTGTTAGCAGCTGCAACTCCTTTTTCCCCTCCACTTTCTGGAATTACAGGCATGCTGTTTGTTCAGAGATAAAGTGAAGAACAATTTAATGCAGACAAAAATTATTTTTTGACTGCTCCACTACTCCTTCTGGAGGGTGACTAGACAGCCAGCTTTACAATACGATTTCAGTCCTCTGTTAAGGAATTGTTTCTTTCTTATTCAGTCTATGGCCATATGCCTTCAGATTTTATTTTCCTGCTATGAGAGCCAACTAGGTTTTTTATTTTAATAATATTTTAGTCTACGCTCCTCCCACAAATTCTCAGAAGTGCCTGTTCCTTTAGACTGGTTGACTCCTGGATCTTAGGAGCAGCTTTCCGATAGTCTACACTGTTGCCTCAGTATGTTGTCTACACATTGCCCCACTGTTTCTCAAGATGTCTGTATGTATCTTCTCACTTGAAATCAATTTTCTTATAATTTCTGGTTTATTTTTAGGTGTTGTAAAAGAGGCTTACTTAGTTTCATGTGACTATCCTCCACAAATTCTAACAAGTTCCCCTTCCTTCCAGGTTCTAGTGCTGCGCTCTCTCACATCTCCTTGAATTCTTTCACCTTCTTTCCCAGAGTAATTCCTTCACACACGCCGAGATAAACATTGATAGATGTGAGATGAATGCAAATGATTTAAGAGTTCTTTTTTTTTCATTCTAAAAATTACATCTATATTAACCATGACATAAAGACTTCTTCAGCTTATTCCATCATCAAGCTTAACATAATAAAAAGCACAGAAGCTTTAGACAGGTTGTAACTATGCTGCTATCACAATAATCACAATTATGAAACAATGTTCTGTACTTCTTGACAAACGATCTCTTAAAATAGTAATTTGTGAATGCAGCTCTACATCAAGACCAGAATGAAGTAATAAACTGAGCTGAAAAAGAATTATCAAATCCACACCAGAAGCCCATTCTGAAAATTAACACTAACACTAACAGTTCACAAGTGATGAAAGGATTGTGTTAATCTACTGCATGATCAAAGAAGAGGATAAAGAGCAGAAAAACTAGCTTTTCTGCCTTTTCTATTAGCTTACTTAAAATAATCAAGACATTGTGTAAGAACTAGAACTCACATATTTATATGGAAATGTGGGATCATTTCAACACTACTACTACCTTTCATGCTCACTTGGACCCCTGGCGGTATTACCACTTTTTGATAACTGAGCACCAACACGTAGAAGAATCAATACTCTTAAGGAAAAAATTACTGAGTTATGAGCGGTGGACAATACCTGTTTAACAATTAATGCTATTAAGGCATATGCAGCAAACCTAAAAATTCACAAGTAAAGCAGTTCACAGTAAAAACTAAAATGAACTAGCATCAACAGTGCTTCATACTCATGAAGTCCTTTGCATTTAAAATTCTCAATTATTTTATTTATTTCTATTTTTTTATGTTTGTGACCCATCTAAATCAAGAGGAGGAAATCAGTGGCACGTTCAAAATCAGGTTTAATTCCATGGATGCCCTGACTTCCTAGTAACAAAAGGAAGTACTAGTATATTACAAAATAAGCATTCCAGACTATTAACCTAATTGGCCAACTTTTTTTCAAGGAAGTCCAGATACAGCTACTATACAGAAATACGCCATTTTGTATCTGGAGTAATGTGTTTCTTAGTTGGAATAGTAGGGCACAAAAACAAAAGGGAAGAGCACCATTCAATTGTGCTCTTCGGCACTTCTTACTATTTGTTTAATATCAGACCAGCAAAGCAAGATGAAATACTCTTACTGTCTTTGGGCACTCTGAATCACGCAATCTGAAAAGCTTTTCCTCTAAACACCTGCTAGGCTTTTACTACTAGGTGTCTTGCAGAAAACAGAATTCCTAACTTTGAATAAATTATTTAACAAATTAAATGAAGAACAGATGTGTGCATCAGATATTCTTAATTAGATCCCTTAGCAAAGAATGAGGCAATCCAGAATTCTAATTTTAAAACCAAACCAGCATTTCACTAAACATCATTTCATCGATATAACCATGTTTCTACATAATTCAGTCACACGTTTTGAAATTAAACAACAAATTGCTTCAACAAAACAAAAGAAGAAGAATCATTTGTCGAATGGAGGAAGGGCTTTCTGATTCAAGGTGTTTTTACCTCACAAAGTAGTAAGTCAATGATGTGGAAGACCATGCACAGTGGAAACTTGGCAGTAAAAAGAGTGAGGAACCACTGGGATGCATACATATGAGCTTCCAAATTGAGGTCTGAGAAATGGCCATACAAGTCTGGTAACTGCTCCTAGGGTAAAGGAAAAAAAATAAAACCTTCAGTATTACTCATTAATCTCTGTTCTTCATCTACACTGCGAGTAAGTACCAGCTTCCTAAACACTGAAAAATACAACAAAGTGAAATCCTGGTTTCTTTTGAGCAATGAAAATACATTTCTTCATAAATTTCAGTGCCCATGGTTACAGGATTTTTTTAGTAAGGTATCCACTGTGGATTCTATCATGGTATCAGATAATATACTGGGATTATGTTGAGAAATTACAAATTGTTTTAACAGTCAAAAGGCACTTGTGAAATCTATGTCATACATAGGGCATATTTTTAAGTTATTCCTTCCCTGTGTCTTTCTATAAATGCTTCTGCTATAAAAAACAAAGGGTACTAGCACAAGATCACACTGCGGAGCTTGAAAGTAACAAAGCACATAACTCCATCAGACAATTTCTCTAACTAGGGCCATATATAAGCAACACAAAATAAATACTGTTAAACCTACTGTAAATAGGTGATATATCCATATTCTGTTAACAAAGTAAAAATCTTTGTTAGTGTATGTAAATATGGAGAAGACCATATGCTGAAGTAACAAATTAATTAGTACATAATTCTACTTCATCAAGTAGGAAATACACACAATTTGACATCTGAAAAAAAAAAATCATTAAATTCATGGTGGTCTGTTTTGTTTGGTTTTACTATCTCTCACAGAAGCAGGTAATGTCATCTATGATAACTGACTTCAGTAGCTAGCTTCCACAATGCTAACAAAAGTGCAGGTCAAAGCTTAATGAACTGTTAGTAACTTGTTATTAGTCAGAATAACAATGT
The DNA here is from genome assembly GCF_033815535.1 of Pezoporus flaviventris. Taxonomy (NCBI): domain Eukaryota; kingdom Metazoa; phylum Chordata; class Aves; order Psittaciformes; family Psittacidae; genus Pezoporus; species Pezoporus flaviventris. The sequence continues at coordinate 20,142,753 of NW_026892561.1, forward strand.
GGAAAACTTGTAGCCGTTTATTTATGTTAAATTGCTCTATGAAATAATTCCTTCTGAAAAAAGAACAATGTACTTAAGACACAGTAAAAATCTACAAAATGACCTACACTTGATTTGTATTTCATAAGCTTCAGGATGTCCTGATTTGCCTGACCTCTGAACCACTGACATAATTTACAAAAAAGTAGGATACTGACAGATGGCAGTCCAAAAGATACTCTGGCCTTAATAGAACAATCAATATCACAATTTAGGAAGAGAGTTAGAAAACAGAGAGGAAGAAAAAACAGATACCCGTTCTGCTTGGATACAAAGATTGCCAGCAAGATTGGTATATGAAAGACAAAACAAATCAGAAATAAATCAGACTCACAAAGTTTGGATCCAGTTATTAAACTTCCCTCTTTTGGTTCTACCCTACCTCTAGAAGGAGAGGGGTTTCATTGTCTAGTAGCTTATGTAAGCAAAGCATTAATGTCTTCTCCATGCCAGTATCTCCATTTCTAAAATTAGAAGAATTTGTTACCCAAGTCCCACCTGCATTAACTTCTCCAGCTGGAAAAACTTGCAATGGAGATCTTCAAAGTTATTTCTGTAGAGGTCCCTCAAGCCATAGTCATACATTATTTTCACAAATACACAGAACGCCTGCTCTTCTGGCATCTGTTTGGAAAAATACACAAACATTGTTTTAAAAACTAAGCTCAGGCTGGAAATGCCTTACACAAATACACATGCTGAAATACCTCACTCATGATGAATTCAGAACCAGGAATATATTATAATTTTTAGCAAAGCACTCAATGTAGATTTAAACAATCAAAATCTCAGAGGGACTGTTCTCCTTGATGAGCACCTTGATGTGGCTCTGCAACATCTTCTCTTAAGAAAATGTGGGAGCATATCATAGGTTCATGTATGTATACATCCCTACAACAGCACAACTGCTATTGGTATTCTTTATGCCAAACAGATATGAGAACAAGTACACAACTCTCAGCAACAGAACAATGAAAAAAAAATATTAAGAAAAAAAAAAAGAAACAAGAAGAACTCAAGATAGTGATTTCCACTGAGACTTGGTTAAAGGGAAAAATTCAGAAGAACTGTGGCAGCCCCAACCCTTACAGAGAATAACACTTATCTACTTTCATCCAAACCCCAGGACATCAAAACTCTCCGAAACCAAGTTTCCCAGAATGAATAGAGAAATTAGATATTTTGGCTTCAGAACCTACTTGAGAACTCAGGAGGGCTGATCCCATCTGTTAACATTGTGACTTTTTCAGAAGCCTTATCTCCTTAATCTCTATTTAATTTTGAATAAAATTTATCATCCAACAGAGTATTAGAAGATGGTTCTAAAAGACAAGCTATGTAAGCCACTTTAAAGTTACATTTGTTGGCTTGAGCCTACTGAACACTGCATTTGTAGGAAGCCTTGTGTCATGAAATCTCCACTTAAAATGTCTCCACTTCCCCCATACCTTCAGGTAACACAGCAATAGGGAACAAGCAGAGTCACTGCAGACCCCAGATCAGGTTTTCAATCACATTAAAAACAACCTTTCTTTTGCAGGCACCAGATTGTAACAAATGAAAACAATTATTAAGTATAAAGAATGACAACTCTAGACCTTTTAGTATATTCACTCATTCAGCCTTTTGCCAGCCCCTTATCAAATATCAGCAACAGATAAAAGCTCAGTATTTCCTTCAAAGAGAATTTTAATCTCTTGATATTTACCTCCAGGGTTTCATCTCTTATGTTCAGCCTATGATTATGACCTCTCTCCAAGGCTATGGGCAAACACTTTCATTTTGACTTTCAGATATCATAAATAGAAGTAACTACCTAGCATAAAGAACTGTCAGATCAGCTGCTAGCTACCCATCTAAACTAGGTTTGCCTAGGACAAGCACTTAGGAATCTCAAAGCTCTTTATCACAATTTTAGCTGCATGGAATGTTCCCCACTGACAGCAGATAAAAGCTGCAGACAAAGCAAAAAGAATAAATGGTTTTATCCTGACCAAAAAGACCGCATCTACACTAACAGTAAGATGAATGCAAATTTCAGGTTTTTTAGCAAAATAACTATTATTTCGAATAAAATGACAGTTGCTCATGCACAAGCACACCTACCTTACATGCTCAATCAGACACTCGTGCATTGATAACCATTCCTTCCCCAGGACAGGGAAAAGGAGTAGGAACAGAGGTTAGTACTAGGCTAAAATCATTTACAAGCAGAGACGACCGAGTCCTCACTCTCAGTGATAGAGGTTCTCCAATATTACCAACCCCAAGAATTCAAAACCGTAACTCAGGTTTTAATTTCTTATTTTATTTAAGCAAAACACATTATTTTGGGCATATCCATTCTGATTTGTAACATTTAAATATTTGCTTCTTATTGTCTTTTCTCTGGATTCATAAAAGCCAGAAACTTACCTTTTTTTTAAATTTAATTTTAGCTTTTCACACTGCAATCGCAGAATAGTTTGGGGTGGAAGGGACCTTCAAAGGTCATCTAGTCCAACCCTCTTGCCATGACTAGGGACATCCTGAACTAGATCAGACTGAGTTTTTGCAATGACTCCAAACAGTAGACAACAAGGGAAAAAAAAGAAGTCAAATACTGTGAGACTTAGAGAAAAATAATTAAGAGTTGGCAACACTGTCCCCTTGTGATTAGAAGTTACCTGCTGACCTTGGACTAGAATTTCATCAAAGCAGCAAAATCACAAAAATCCAGGATGGAGGTTCAGGCTACCCAACCATCCCTGAAAGATAACTACACTGAAAAGAAAGGATAAACTGTCCCAGAAAAAAAGGGGAAAGGAATGAGTCTAGACAGCCATGCAAATATAGAAGAGTTAAGAGAGTTTTGCAAGCATTCACAGCATACACACTGGTTGGAGAATTTGAGAAAAACAAGAGTTTGAGGACATCCTGGGAAGCTCCCAACTTACATGTGCTCATTGAGACTGCTCCCCTTCCCCCCTTTCTCTGATAATTTCAGTTTAATATCCTATTATGAAAGCAAATGTTATAAAGGGCATATTAAAAAGAGTGTAATTGTCATTTACACTTTTAAGTGTACAGGGCAATCTTTTCTAACTCCAGAAACATCAGAAACAGAGGTGATTCTCTATAACAATGACAGAATACAACTGAAAGTAGCTGAAGTATTAGTCAAATGTTAAGAATGTGACACCCACTCACTTCTAAATGACACTGGTATTGAAAATGGCTTATTCTTCCAGTGCAATTTAAAAATGCTTCCTTGGGTAAAAAGTTAATTGCAAAATAACTGATAAACTAATTCGCAGTCTATCTGGAATTGTAATAATGTGACTAATTCAGGTTTATCCTTAAAGAATCTAAAGCTTCTCTGTAACACTGCCACTGTGTATCGTGCTCCTTAAGTCTTCAAGCAGTCATACAACTCACTAGGAATTACAATTTAAATTAATCTGAATTTGAGTTCTCAGTGCCTTAGGAAGTGTACGTGTAACATATACACCACCAACAGCTGGCTCAAAACCATAATCTGAAATTTATTTGAGCCATGAATAATAATTTATTTATTAAAGCCTGACAGAAAAAGCAGGTAAGAGCCTGAGTAAGAGTAAGCCTGATACACGCACTACTTGAATCTGCTGCCTTTCCACTGTTACATCAAAGTTAAAGCATCTTGCAAATATAAAAATTGTGTATTTATCTATACATACATGCAACTGTATATATAGCAAGCAGCAGATCAAAGTTTGTACAGTTTTTGGTTACAGGCTAAAATATCAAGGTTAAAACTCAGCTTTCATTCAAAAGGTATTATAAAATGTGCCTAGAAGAAAGCTGTCACTGAAAATTAATGAGACTGCTTGCTCTGGTTAGTGACTCTGAAAATATCTCCCAAAGTTAAATTCCCCATAAACACAAAGGGAGTTCACCTATGTGACAACTAAATTAAAATATTAATATGTAACAGATCAGTTTCACGTTTTGACACAGAAGTACTTGACAATTTAATGGATTTATCCTAGATAAAGGAAATCTACATTCGTCAAGATAGAAGCCATTAGTCATTACTTGCCAAAAAGCTACAAGAGGAAAATGAATACAGACAAATAAACAACAGTAAATATCTGTCAAATAGCATGTTACAGTACTACTTATTTCAAAGCTCCTTTGGTTTCAAACATCAAAGCTTTCATTTTGCAATTAACTCACATGAAGTAGAAGCACAGCTGCAAGGAAAGACTGTCCCTGGCAATAGCCAATGTCTTCATCATAAACAGAGTATGCCTAGAAAAAATAGAAGTCAATATATATTTAAAATACACACAGGCATTATCAAAACGTGTTATAATCAATGAACTATTCAGAATATGTAATACTATGCAGGCTAAAATAATAAAGAGAGTGAAACTGTAACCAGCTTTGCTTTGGCTTTCAGGGAATTTGAGGAAACACAGGTCACCCCCAATCTTCCATAGCTGCCATATATGTAAATATGTTTATATTTTTAACAGCATGAAAGGAGTTGGATGCAATTTCCTTCCACCTAAATCAAGGATAATTCTGCTGAGTTGTGTATCGATACAGCTTTAATGATATAAGAAATACGAACTAAAATCCATGTGAGTTTGTATTGTGGGGAGCATGCCTGTTTGGTTTTGGAAAAACAAATTCTGACATCATGAAAGTATAGGACCTGAGGTTGTCAGATAACCACCAAGAACTACTCTAGCCTGCAAATTTTAACAGAAACTGTTTTTCCATGTCCTTGTTATGTTGAAGAAAGAACAAGATTCATTTTCCTACAGTAGGACTGACATAATTCTATTTTTTTTTTTAATTCTTAAAAAAAAAAAAAAAGAAAAAGAAAAACCAAACCTAAATTAACCAACCTTTCCTTCCCCCTTTTCTGAGACATGAAGACAGATACTGTTTTGAACGAGATGTCAGAGGATGTTAAGAATTTGAGGAAACTTGAATAAGTATAAGCAGCAGGACTGACATCCTGAGAGAATAAGCAATGGACTAGTGTTACAGCCAGGGAAAACAAAAGGACACGGGCAGAGTTATATGGAAGAACAAGCAATATGAACCAGAAAATCTACCCTGCCCTCACAGCACCTCCAAGACTATTTACAGATAAGAACTGGAACACCGCGCTTATATTCTTTTTTAAAGTCTCGAATAAAATCAAGATTGCAAATTCACTGAAAGAAAGCACAGAGAGACTGTGAATAAACAATGTCAGGTATGCTGGGGAGCCAAACCCACCTGGCTATCGTATGATATTGAAAAACTGGCTAAGCTTCCTCTTCAAAAATTAAGAATTGGGACTCTAAAAGAGATGCAATTCCTTTCCAGCCAACAGAATTAACATACTTGCAAATAATTTCTGCCAGAAATGTTTTGAATTATTGAAACCACCTTTCTCTTTTAATGTGACATGAAAAAAATAAAACATTCATACAGAATTCTGCAATGATTCCCAAAAATGAGATTTCTGTAAAGAATATAATCTAGGTATTCCTTGAAAACTGTTTATAAACAAGTCATCCATACATGTCCTAATACATTTGTAGCTTTGTGAAAACTAACTATGGCTTACAGGTCTTTGTCATTTTCCATATTCTTCACCATTCTTTTGAATCAGATGGGATTAGGGAGAATCTGATTGAAAATAATCCCAAATCCATTGCTCAGTTTTAATAGTCCAGGAAATACAAAATGACTAATCCCATAAATTACTGAAAAAGAAATAATAAAAATTGAAAGAACCATTACAGCTCGGTTCAGGTTGGGGGCCTCCAATGTAAGAAGGATATGGACCTGTTGGAGCAAAGTGCAGAGGAGGGCCATGAAGATAATCAGAGAGCTGGAGCACATTTCCTATGGAGACAAGCTGAGAGAGTTGAGGTTGTTCATTCTGGAGAAGAGAACGATCTGGGGAGACCTTAAAGCAGTCTTCTAAGTACCTAAAGGGGGCCTACAAGAAAGCTGGAGAGGGACTTATTACAAGCACATGTAGTGACAGGATAAGGGGGAATGGCTTTAAACTGAAAGAAGGCAGAATCAGCTTAGATATTGGGAAAAAAATTCTTCACTGTGAGTGTGGTGAGACACTGGCACACGTTGCCCAGAGAAGCTGTGGCTGCCCTATCCCTGGCAGTGTTTAAGACCAAACTGAATGGGGCTTTGAGCAACCTGGTCTAGTGGAAGTTGTCCCTGCCTGTGGCAAAGGGATCAGAACTAGATGATCTTTAAAGTCCCTTACAACACAACCTATGATTCTATGATTATAGTCTACTTACTAGTTTAAACCAGCTCTAGCTACAAAAATAAAATATAAAAAGTAAATCCAGAAATGTACATTAGCAGATACAAAACTTTGAATTGAAAAAAAGAAAAAAAGGGGTGCACTCCTGGAAAAAGTTAATTTAAAATTAATCTTTAGCTACTAAGCCCTGAAATAACAGAAAATACTTTCAACACTTAAATCAATATTGCATATGGCCAATTAGAACCATCCACTGGTTAATTATTATCATCATGAGTCTTTACCTCCTTGTTCCCAAAATCTATTACTTTATGGATGCCTAGCATTTTATTTCTACAGCATTCCTGAAAAATGTATTACTCTGGCTTTTGAAAGGAGAGCTCTATTGGAAAAAGATATGCAGCATTATAAGTAATGAATTTGACTTATGATTTCTTCATGATATATAACAACACTTTTACTTTACATACAAAAAAATAATAATAATCCAGGCTAAAAAATGTATAGTAAATTATGAAAACGTGAGAAACATTATTAGCACAGTAACTTAACAATTTGCTGAAAACTGCAATAAATTAACCCAAACAAGTTTCAAAATAACTATTGAGAAAACAACACACTGGAACAAACTGCCTCAAAAAATACAGAAAGTTATCAGAAATAAGATGATACTCCTTTTGAGATTGTGAAAGATGTCAAAACAATGGCAGAAGAGGGAAAATTATGAGCGTGCAAGAAAATCCTCACTCTGCATGTTAAATACAAAATTATGAAGGAAGACCAAGAACTGTTCTCATAATCAATTTCCTAAACACATTAAACCTAGTAATCAATCTGTTTGAAACACATCCAGAGCAGGAAGACAAAGCCTCTACTAGGAAAATACATGATCAAGGTAGAAAAGTTGTATTTAAACTATAGCAGAAAATCCATGTGAACTTTCTTTGTGTCTCTTTTATTACAGAAGAATCACAGGGGTTGTTATCCTGCTCAGACCATTTTTAAGACGGGATGTGTTCAACGATCTGTGAGTATCAGAAGAGGTGTTTAATTAAAAGTAATAAAAATACTAAAAATTTATTAAGAACAGCAGTGTTCACCCCAAAAGGCGGGGGGGGGGGGGGGAAGGGGGCTTCTGGAAGTAAACAGGTAAATCATTCAAGATGAATAACTTGAAATATTTGTAAAAAGAGGTGATCCACAGAACTACAAGTCAGTACGTACTTGGTAATACTTTTTTTTCCTTAAAAAAAACATTCAAATTGATTAGTGCACACAGATATACATAGAATAAATCAAGAGAAAAATGTTCAGTAAAACGATGGCATTGCTAAGAAATCTTTGAAGCAATCAAAAACCATGGAAAAAAAAATATTAACTGCTCGATCTGCTTGCTCTTCAAAATTATTTTCCACTAGGTCCTTCCCCAAAATCTGATCTTCACAAGCAGCTGTTATCAGATATTTGGATACTACTTCAGTTCTGCATGAGAATTAGATCAAACAGAAAGATTCTGTTGTTAAGTCAAAGCATTGTAATCCTGGCAACTAAAGATTTTATATTTTAATGAAGTCTCTAAAATCTACATGATTTCATTGTATTTGCCCAAAGCAAAGAAATTTCTGAGGCTCTATGCATATTACATTTCTAATTATACTTTTTTAGATACTTTTTTAGTTTTAAGTAACCTCTGGGACAATATTTCTGAAATACGATGTCATTAACCAAAAAAGCCTCAAAACTAAGCATGTTGCCTACAGATACCACCATAATATATTATTAACAAAAGATCTAAGATTAATTATTTAACATTCATCCTTTTAAGGGACTTTGTCTTTCCACATGAAATACCAAAAAAAAAAAAAAAAAAAAAAAAAAAAAAGAAGCAAAATCCCAAATCCCTTATTTCCACTGCAGTCACTGTAACTTTGTAATTTCAAGAGAATGGGATTTTCCTCATGACAACGTGTGACAATGTTGCAGTGGTTTAAGTTATTATTTTCTTAAGCTCTTAGAGAATTTTCAATCACAATTCTCTAGTTAATTGAGATTTTAAATATTCTCTGTCTCATAAATGGGACTTAATGAAGATTCTGACTTGAAGCCTGATTTCATTCATTTTAACTAAGTGAGCATCTCACAGAATAAAACATCTATGTAATGTTTATCTGTCTTTTGAAGAGAAGAACTACTATGCAGTTATTTGTACAACATCATTAGAAAGTGAATAATAATGAGTCTCTTCAAATAAAGCTGATGATAGAGAATCGCCTGCTGGGAAAGTGCATGAAGAATCCAGAAATGCACAGAAATTCTTCTTTAAAGTAATTAATGAAGGAAAATCTCCAAGATCAGAATCTTCTGTAGACAGAAAAATTCCAAGTAGCAACTAAAGACAAATGGAAAGTTTGCTGATTTGAATTTAGAACCTCGCATTTTTGTTTTCTGCAACTACTGTGTATGAGTCCCAGCAGCTTTAAAAAAGGAAGAGAATATGTTTGAAATTCCAGACTGAAATCTTCTTCATGATTTTGCATCCTCATAAGCATGAAAATTATTGCTTTTACTTATGGAAAATTCTAATGTACTTAAAACAACAAAATGCAAAACACTAACTAGCAAATAAAAGCTTACAATCACATTGTCCATTTTCCTTAATCGTAGTGACCCAATGACACTGGAAACTAAACAAATACAACAGAAAACAAAGAGAGCTCATAAAAAAAAATTCTGTAGTGTCTGCCTCATACAAAGGTCTTACACTCCCTGAGCTTACATTCCTCCACATACACTTTGCAGCAATGCAGAGGGAAGAGCAGAGGCTCTACAGATCTCCACCTCTCATCTGCAATAACAGTATCTCTCTTGTCAGTAATGTTTCCTGGCACAGGAAATGCTCCCTTCTTTGCAACAGGCACAGTGGCACAATACTTGTTAACAGCCATAGGAGATACCCAGCATCTGTGTCCCAGGAAAAAGGAAAATGTAACAGAAGTTGAATGCAAGGTTTTTATGAGTGGAGAATTACAAGCCTGATTTGCTCTTATTACTAATTTTTGTGTCGCTATCAAAATGAGAGGTACGATCTTGGGAATCTACTCAATGTTTGTTAGAGGCATACATCGGCGCAGAAGTCCGTTTTACTACAGTTAAAAGACACGGTGTCTGAAAAACAGACTATCTCAGGAAAACATTCATATTTGATGCAGACTTCTTACCGAACAAGATATTTTATGACACACTTGGTTGCTGAATAATTTTAGTGATTGTATAATTTAAAACTCTGTAACTCAATTTATTATAAGGCTAACAGCCTGTAAGTAATACTATTCCTAAGACTGCAGCATTTAGGATCTATCACATTATACAAGGAATTTCTCTGTTAACCGAAAACTCTATTTTTATAAATTACTCACAATTAGTATCAGAGGCACGTGTATGCTATACAATATGCCTCCTCCACAGCTAGAAGGGCCGAGAGAATTAAGAAATCTTCGCATTTATTCAGGCAGGCTTCTGAACATACTAAAGCCTTTACTCTCTTGCCAGCATTCAAGATTCACAATCCTGACCTTTTCACTAGTAAACTCTCAGCAGAAACACCATATGGAAGAACAGTACTACTGCGTCCTCGCTGAGCACAGATGCACAAAGAAGGAACCTTATTAATATGTAAATGAAGGAAGGCAATGTAACCTGAAAAATCCTTTGCATGAAACAAGACAATAATATTTACTAAAATTACTCTTCAATGCAGGGGAAAGAAAATAACTTAAAAAACAAACAAAAAAATTAATTCTTAACTGATTCCATTTGTGCTCCCATGTTTATTGTAAAATTGGCAAATACACTCCTGTAGGAAAGAAAATCTGCTCTCTGACAATTAAACCAACTTCGACAAATACAGAAACTTCTCATTTGTAAACCTGAGGAGATACTAAGGATTGAAAAATATGAAAGAACTCGTGCATGCTGAGAAGAAGTGATTATCTGAAAAAAAGATGCAATGAAATTGAAATGAAAATGTAAGTAAAATAATGAAAGTTAGACAAACAGCTTAAAGGACAGCGCTAAGTAGCAGTTCTAACGTGCTGAAGGATGAGCCAAAGAATAAGCCATCATTTGCAGCTTATCCTGGTACAGAAGACGCTGGTCACAGAAAAGGGATTCAAAGACATTTTCACATTCAGCATATACAGCAAAGAAAGCAGAAAAAAAGCCCCAAACCCCAAAGCAATAACAGATTGGAGCCCATTCAGTATTAGCTGTGCTAGGAAAAACTGTTATTCCTTCTACTAATACGGGTATCAACAAACAGTCACACATTGGAACGGTGACCAAAATAGGGTGCTTCTTTTCACAGTAAACCAGTTATCATACTGATCCTGTACATAAAACCTAAAGGAAAGTATGACTGGTAGTAGGAAAAACCTACAAATTTTATCAACCAAGAAGGTAAGAACTCAGTAACAAAATATGTCATAATACAAATGACTCATATCCATTTAGAATCATAGAATCATAGAATCGTTAGGGTTGGAAAGGACCTTAAGATCACCTAGTTTCAATCCCCCTGCCATGGGCAGGGACACCTAACGCTAAACCATATCACCCAAGGCCTTGTCCAACCCGGCCTTGAACACTGCCAGGGATGGAGCATTCACAGCCTCCCTGGGCAACCCATTCCAGTGCCTCACCACCCTAACAGGAAAGAATTTCCTTCTTATATCCAACCTAAACTTCCCGTCTAAGTTTTAGCCCGTTACCCCTTGTCCTGTCACTACAGTCCCTAATGAAGAGTCCCTCTCCAGCATCCCTATAGGCCCCCTTCAGATACTGGAAGGCTGCTATGAGGTCTCCACGCAGCCTTCTCTTCTCCAGGCTGAACAGCCCCAACTTCCTCAGCCTGTCTTCATGCGGGAGGTGCTCCAGTCCCCTGATGATCCGTGTGGCCCTTCTCTAGACTTGTTCCAACAGTTCCATGTCCTTTTTATGTTGAGGACACCAGAACTGCACACAATACCCCAGGTGAGGTCTCACAAGAGCAGAGTAGAGGGGCAGGATCACCTCCTTCGACCTGCTGGTCACGCTCCTTTTAATGCAGCCCAGGATACGGTTGACTTTCTGGGCTGCAAGTGCACACTGAAACTGCCCCATGTTCATTTTCTCATCAACCAACACCCCCAAGTCCTTCTCCACAGGGCTGCTCTGAATCTCTTCTCTGCCCAACCTGTAGCTGTGCCTGCGATTGCTCCGACCCAGGTGTAGGACCTTGCACTTGTCATGGTTAAACTTCATGAGGTTGGCATCAGCCCAATGCTCACAAGCGTGTCCAGGTCCCTCTGGATGGCATTCCTTCCCTCCAGCGTATCAACCGAACCACACAGCTTGGTGTCATCAGCAAACTTGCTGAGGGCGCACTCAATCCCACTGTCCATGTTAGCAATGAAGATGTTAAACAAGACCGGTCCCAACACCGATCCCTGAGGGACACCACTTTTTACTGGTCTCCAGCTGGACATTGACCCATTGACCACAACTCTTTGTGTGCAGCCATCCAGCCAGTTCTTTATCCACCAGGTGGTCCATCCATCAAATTGATGTCTCTCCAATTTAGAGACAAGGATGTCGTGTGGGACAGCACTGAACGCTTTGCACAAGTCCAGGTAGATGACATCAACTGCTCTACCCCTGTCCATCAGTTCTGTAGCCCCATCATAGAAGGCCACCAAATTGGTCAGGCAGGATTTCCCCTTAGTGAAGCCATGCTGGCTGTCACCAAGCACCTTGTTGATTTTCATGTGCTTTAGCATGCCTTCCAGGAGAACCTGCTCCAAGATTTAGCCAGGCACAGAGGTGAGACTGACTGGTCTGTAATTTACAATGCCTTTGTGTACTGTAAAACACTGACACCAACTTTGAAAAGTAATTCAAACATTTTTGGAAAAAAAGGGAAGCATTGTGACTATTTCTCCAGTTTGCCCAGTAAGAACACTGACCTACCTAACCTGACTGATTTCCCTGAAACATACTCCCTTTCTCCTATTAAAAGTCACAGTGGTTGTTTGTCAAATAGGAGTTACTTTAATCACAAAATTAGACAAAACACATCTCATGTCAAATTCTGCACTGCATTCACTCCAAACAGTTGAGAGGGCCAATTCTGCCAAACGCTTTGATTCCCTGGAGCATCAAGCTGTTAACTACATATGTATGCATGGAAGTAGGTCGAGAGTACTATTCTGTTACACACTGTAATGCAGCAAATGAGCTCTTTAAACAGAGCAAGAATTCACATAGTATTTAAACAGAAAGTTTGCAAGGAAAGAACTGTTTTCCAAAAGATGTTTTCTCTCTGCAAATCTAGCTTATGTGATGTCCTCAAATGAAATCTCCAATCTATAATCTAGAACTCTTTTCATTCCTTATCACCATTGTCAGCCTTAACTTTATTTTTAGATACCCTGTCACATAAATGTTCTGCAACTGAAAAATTTCCATCTTTCTGATTTCCTACTGTTCTGAAGAAGAGATTAAGAGATGGAACTAAAACTGACAGACCTGTTAAAATGAGGCAGTGAGCTTTTAATGGTTTTCCTTTTTATGTGACAGCTCAGATCATCCCTCGTTTCAGTGGGGAATGAAGAAAATGCTCTTCAGCTTTTTACCCTCCCACTTGAGGACAGACCTTTTCTAGCCTTATTCAATAATCCCATTCTTCAAATATCTTGCTTTAATATTAGAAGAAGGACAAGCCCACAGCAGCTCTGTTAAAAGTTCTTCTAGTAATATAAAGAAGCCACAATATTACTTTCAACAAAGATTATTTTCTTTCCCAATAGAATGATGAGTTTATAAGCAAATTGCTTAGCTTTTAACAGTATTTCTCTAAAACTCACCACATCAACCATAAATCGAGGTCCAGCCAGACCCAGCTGGACATCATCTGCAGAACAGAGCCATACCCATTTAAGGAAACAGTGGAAGGATGAAGGAAAAGTTGCTGCCTATAAATCTACAGCGATCTCAATACTGGCAAGTAGGTAGAAGCTGTCAAGCTGTCAAGAATAAAATCAGTAAACTTATAAATAATGTAATGCTAAAGATTGGACATGGCTGTTCTAACAGGAAGATGTGCTTCCCAAATCCTTCTTTGAACCAATGAGCACAAAAAAAAAGTAAATCCTAAGCTCATCCCTGGCTGCTCTGGTAATTACCCTGTATTCCACCCAGGGTATCTGTCTTGCTTACACCCTCTGCAGGCTTCCTTTTTGTGTTTTGAGTTTGTTCAGGAGCTTGATGTTGATTCACACAGGCCTACTGGTGGTTTTGCCTGACCTCCTCTTTGGAAGTTGGGATGAAATGCTCTAGATCCTTCTAGAAAAGAAGGCAGTATCTGCAGCAACTTTCTCTGCAAGAGCCTTAGAGGGCAGAGAAGGCTGCCAAGCTTTGGAAGACAAGCAGAATTCTTCACTTTGACTACAGATAACCCAGGAAGGTCTGAGATCTCTGTCCCTCTGAAAATGCCTGCTAGACAGATACTTCCTTGAAGTTGCTTCTAGTTCAGATTAATTCTTCTTCTCTTTATTAGAAAAAATAGACAGATACCTGAAAAAGAGTTTTGTCTTTCCAAAGTATGTGCCCAAATTCTTTCATCATGCTCTACAGACTCCTTCCAGTGTAGACGTAATTGTCTTTAATTCTGGACACAGTAATCAAAAGCAGCTGAAGCAGCTGTAAAATACTGAGTTACTCAAGTCATTTTATTCCTACACAAGATTCACCTATCTATACATCCTTTAATATCTCATTATTTACCATTCCCTTTTTCTCTGTGTCATCAAGACATCTTTATCAGAAATTATTTTTCTGTTTTCTCCTAGGTGACTAAGCACAGTAGATCAAATGAACAAGTGATTTTCACGACACCTTGTCTGAGACACATTTCTTCAGTGCTTATGTTTCGTAAACTGATAGCTAGCCAGTTAATTCTTCAATGTGTACCTTGTTCATGCCCTGACTTGTCCAGCATGTATATATTTTTTGCATAGCAAACTATGTAATATACAGGATTTTGATAAAAATACCTTCACCAATGAAACCTGTATTTTATCTTATTTTTTTGCATTAGCTTTAAGAGCTATTTTCAGTAAACTCATAGGCATTCATTGTAACATGCTTCTCACATTTAATTCTTAATAAGTTGAATGCTATTCCATAATTTTTCACTTAACTGATCTCAAACTGCAAGCCCACAATTACTTGCATTGTCCTAGTTGTTCTTTTCAAAGATTTGCACAGGAACTGCTTTCTTGTAGCCTTCTAGAGCACTCCAAGGTTGGTAAGAAATCAATATAATTGGTTCAAAGCTCTCTGTGCTCCTTTATTTTTACTTTTTTTTTTTTTCCTAATGTGAATTACTCCTGACAGTGAACTTCAATGTATATAAACTATGTAGATATATTTCAGTCATCCAAATTACTGTTTTAATAGGAGTCTATATGATCACATAATTTATCTGGAGAACAGGAATATGTATCATTATACTCCAAAGACAGGACACTCTTTTCTACTTGTTATGACAACTCAATCATTTCTGTCTATTAATCAACTGGAGGTGGAAAGAGAGTAACAAGAAAAAGGAAGAGAAGTGGAAATGGCTTTGTTTAAGGCAATCATTTATACTACATGTAGAAATAAATGTAAAATGAAAACTGAATGCCAGAACCACAATAAAATCTGCAACTGATAGCCAGAGAACCACCTATCTTGTTGCAGTATTCTACCTTCTGCATTTCTCCTAAGCAATGAAAGTCTGTACAAGCTGGACCAATCTTTTCATTTATTACCTCAACTTCCCCATGTGCAAATTGGAAAAAAAAATAGAGTTTTCTTTGATCAGAGGTGATCGAGAGGTATGAGTGAAAATTTATGCACACACATTGCCTGTTGAATGGTCAGCTGGCCTGTTTTCCAAATAATTATTTAAAGACACTTGTGCTTAATCTCACAGCAGAGCTTCCTCTGAGGGTTTCTCTTCCTTTGGAAACCTCTCTGCCATCAAAGCAAATAAAGTTTTACTGCATCACTGAAGCAGTGATTACTACATTACACGGAAGCAGACCTCTGCTATCAACCTGCTCTTTAGTAAACCTTACCTGAGCCTAACTTTTCTCATATGCATCTTAGGAGATACAAAATGCAAGGTTATTAAAAATACTTCACGTTATCCAGTACTGCAGAGACACTGCACTCTCCACATGCTATCTAAATAAAGCTTTAAAATAGTATTGATTAGTGACTTAGATCAGAACATGGTTAGCAGGGCAAAATACAGTCTTAGCAAAATATGGAACACACTTTAAAATTCAGAGTACTGACTGTACCTTACAGATTTTGTATAGAGATTCCTGACCATCTCCTTCTGTATCTTTGAAATAATCATGTGCTGGAAATGTACGATGAATATCTCGTGTAATGACACTCTCTTGAGCAGAATCCTGTTAGAAAAGAAAGAAAAATCCCAATGTATTAGCCCAGTAACAGTGTAATCAAACATAACAGAATATAAAATTCAATGTGCAGTCAACGTGGATAAATTAGATAACTGCTTTACTGACTCATCCTACAAAAATGCTTTGAGATGAAACTGAAAATCCTCCAGTCTCATATGCAGTAATAATTTGACAGTTTAACAAGAGCGACATGTCATGTTTTCTTGTCCTTTAGGCTTACAGTTTAACTTTAAAACTCATAGGAAATTGCTAGTTATCCAATTGCAGGTGCATTTTTACCATAGGACATATGCTTACTGTATCTCAGGGAATAAAAAAAAAAAATAAAAAAAAATTAGACTGTCTCTCTCCTGCAAGCTCAGAAGTATCAATTTAAAACGTATATCAGTCTGCCATAAAAAACGTGTTAATTACAAATCAGAACTATTACTTAGGAACATTCAATGTTCACCATTAACTGGTCTTCAAAAGAACAAAAAAGAGAGGAAGTACCAGAAAACATTATACTTTCAGATGAATCCCCTATATTTCCCTGCTACCATCTCAAATTCAATTATATTTTTACATTGACTAGCAACCAAGGACAAGTTCAGGTGCTTAAACACTGGTGTCAGATGCCATTTTAGAAGCCTGACGATTATCTTGCCTGGTAAGCAGCAGCTACTGCAGAAGGATACAAGTCTGCTGCAAAGGCTGCATCACGTCTGCAAAGCTCCATGCGGATGATCTTAATATACAAAGGCAGCTAAAATTACATCAAATACCCACATTTAGGCAACTGACGTATCATGTTCCCTAGACATACCTAGTGCTATAGACAAAGAAGCAATTGCTTACAATACTGCATAGCTTTAGTTAGAAAATAAAATATTACACAAAAGCTTTCAAATCCTCAGAGTGCAGTTTGTAATCCACGACTCTCTATAACAAAGCTTCTTTACACCTGCTGGAGTCAGCAGTTGGGAAACTCCCAAATTTAGCTGGTTTCCTAATGCCATAAAGACTCTACAGTGAGCCTATGCCATAGAATCACAGAACAGTCTGGGCTGGAAGGGACCTTCAAAGGTCATCTGGTCCAACCCCCTGCAATGAGCAGGGACATGTTCAACCAGATCAGGTTGCCCAGAACCACATCCAGCTTGGCCTTGAATGTCCCCAGGGATGGCACATCCACCACCTCTCTGGGCAACCTGTGCCAGTATTTTACCACCCTCATTGTAAAAAATTTTTTCTCATACAGCAACACAGCTGCCTGCAGGGGCTTAGCCAGAAGTTCACAGCAATTACTAAGTACAGTTTCCTTTTGAGCCCATCCATAACAAATACACACAAAGACATTACCCTGGGTTATATCAGGCTACCCCAAAGATCAAAACCCATCATTATATTTCTCCACTCACTTTAATGGCAGCTACAAAATAGCTAAAGTCATAATGCACATAAACATTACTTCAATATGTTTTGTAACGGCATTCTACTGAGTATCTCAAGTAAAAAAAAAAAAAAATGGGGTGGTCTTTTTTTTATCAAACCTAGTTATCTTCTATTTTTTTTTTTATCAAATCTAGTTATCTTCTCATCTGTGTTCTCATTTCCTTCCATTTTTTCCACCATCCATGCTAAACTGTGGCTTCTTCTTTTCTCCCCATCCTCTCTGCACCTGGCACAATCTTCCAGTTTTGCACAAAGAAGTCTTCCTCTTTTTTCCCCTCACAAATCTCTCCCTAAAGTTCACAACTTCTCTGAATCTTTGCTATCATTAACTTATCCATTTACAGTGTCTTAATTTTCAGTGATCTCATCTGTTGCTTTCCTTTTGCTTCACAATAACATCTTCAGTACAACATCTTTAGAAAACAATTTGATCTGTATTTGCAACATACCAGGCATATTGTTCCGTACTACAAAAAGGAAAACCTACAAACAGAGGTGATGTTTTTATTATGCAACCAAAACTAACAGCAGTCTAAATCACATGCAACAAAACACAGAATAATAATAAAAAAATAATAAGCAGTTCTCTAATTAGACTTCTTTAATGAACATTTTCATTTACATGGCTTGCAAACACAAGAGAGATTAAATAACTGCAGTCTTCCTCTCAGATTGATCTGACAACTTAGTTACACTGTGAAGAAATGCCTTAAACAGCATTTAAGATCTACTGGTATAGGGCAGTTACAGAGTTCATTATCAATATCTGTTACGTTAATTCCTCAGCACAAATTTGAAAAGACCCAGGCATTTTAAAGAGAGTTACAGGCAGACCACCACATCCAGCACACATATATCACTTTTCTGTCAAGGTGGGAGATTGTATTTGACTTCCCTGTACTTCCGTCTTTAATTGAGAGGCCAGTGTACAACTGAGCATACAGAAGTTGACAAAGCAGATGTCTGAGGTAGGACGAAAAATATGTGTAAATTATTAAATGCAAAGATGCAAAGATTAAATGCATTAAATGTGAATGAAATTAAATTTTATTAAATGCAAATTAACTTTTACTGAGTTAAAAGGAGCCTGAAGCAGAGTCTTCATTCAGTGTTAGTAACAACAGATGCTTTTAAAAAACTGAAGAAAAACAATTAAATGGACTCAAAATAATATTTAGCTGAAACACAGGAGAATTAACTCCTTCTCAAAAGACAACATCCACCCGAAATACAATAAACAAGAAATCAATCTAGAGTGAAAATCTATGCATAATTACTTCTTAAATATATTTTAAAAAATTGGCTATGTTTCTACCTTTTTCCAGATTGAGTTTGTTGATGGCACTGTTCTCAGGAGAACCACAGCAGATGAGTTTACAGTTATCCTAATTTAGGTTTTCAGAGGACTTTTGTTCTTCAGAAAGTCATGATTAGTTAATTTATTATGAAAAAAAGTTAACGTGAAATGGCTTTCAAAGCATTCAGTGTTCTAATACTTCTGATAATCATTTTTGTGCTGCCAACTCAGAGAAACAATGTTCTACTGAGGAAAAGAATTATCCTCGTATGTCAACTATATGACAGCTGACATCCTACTGAGCAAGCTCTCTGCTTTCAGTCATCTCACTTCTAAAACAACTGAACGTCTGCAATTGTGAAGCAACTGTATTGGAATACTAACTCCTTAACATTGCTGCCATTGTCAGCTATTAAGATGCTGCTGAATATGGATGTTAAATGCCAGAAGGCAGACTAACATAGAAATACAGAAGAGAACCGAGAACTGTTTCTATCAAATAAATGACAAAAGAAAATTAAGGGCACAAAGGCACTCAAAATTGAAAAATATATGGCAGTCTTTATCCACATACATCAGGTATTATTTTTTAACTAATAACATTTTACACACACTCCAAAAAAAAAACAACCTCTACTCATTTGTTGTCGTATCATCATTCTGGTGATGAATTATCGTTAGGGAGCAGAAGAGACTCCTGTAGGTAGAGCCTTGCTTCCTTTGTGGCAAGAACTCAAGAGTAAGTATGGTATGAGACAGAAGAATGTTTTAAGAAAGAAAAATCTCTTGGGGCATAAAATCTCAGTGCTGTGTTAAGACTGAGATCCTTTCCCCACTACTGCCCAATATTATTTACACAAAACCAGACACATCACCTATGCAAAGAACTCCATGAGTAGTTACCTGAGTTTTCCTTACTATACAGTTACCTGTATTACAGCTGTTGACTCAATATGGAGAAATGCAGGATTACTTACAGTTGCAATTAAGTGAATTCAAGAGTTTTGTGCGCATACTAAACAAAAAAAAAAAAAAAACCCAGAAAAAACGGGTCACAAGTGCCTCAAGCCTGGCATTCAAACTGAGTAGTACTTCTGACCTCAATCTCCTTGTGCTCCATTTCCCTGGTTAATAATAATTCCCAATCTCAGTAGGGTGTTATGAAAATCAACATCTGAAGCACTGAAATACTGTAGCAATGAGTCTTGCAGAAAAACTGAAGAGGAAAATACCTTCACCCTCAAATCCTGATCTGTGTGGTTTATAGTAAGGCATAGGGTTACACAATGAAAACAGTTAAGGGAGAAGAAAGAAAGAAAAAAGAAAAAAAAAAGAAAAAAAGGGGAAAAAAAAAAAAGCTGATAATTAGATAAACTCTATTATTCTGTACATAACAAGGCAGAGATCCTGGGAAGAAGACAACCCAAAACCACAGAATTATGCATGATCAAGACTGTATCATTATGCATATGAGTAACCAATTTTCACACTGTCCTTAATTTCCAGAAGCTTATATCTAATCTTAAACTCCTTCAAGTCTGGTTTTATCACACACCTTTACATATGAAAACAGTATGATTTGTATGTACTGAAACTCAGTACAAGTTCATCTGACTGGGCCCATTTTAAAAGTTTGCATCTCTGGTGAAGTTTAAACAGCTGATTTTGCATCAAATTGTCCTGCCACTGCTCCACCTTTTCACTAGCTAAAATATAGCCGAAGTACCAAGGAAAGTAAGAATGCAAGGGGTAAAGGGGAGGGAATGGATAAATTCAAAAGGGACTTTCAACAACACCTAAAACTACCATGCCCTGGAAATCTGATGTGTCATGTTCCTTCACAATTAGATATTGAAACTTTTCTATGCATTTTATAGAAATAAAAAACTCCTGCTGCCACAGGTGTTCATCGCTCTTGTTTAGCCACAGACATATGATGTGGAAACACACCACCTGCTAATAGTGGGAGTTAGAAGTACCCTCGATAAATCCATGCCTCTCTATTCTGAAAAGCTGTAAATTTTAATATTGACTTGCCAAGTGCACATTATTAGACATTGCGATATTGTTTCAGTATCCTAAGCATTTTACTGAAGGAATGCATTTTTGCATATTGTTTACTTTGTTCCTTAAAGTTCTTTGTGGTTCTGTACATTTCCACACAAGTACACAAAGGAGTATAAACGATAACTTTAAATTCTCTAAAATACAATTACAAATAGGCAGCAAATACAAAATGCACAAAATAGATGAGGTCAGTCAGTACAGGTTTTAAATGATCTGTGTAAGAGGCATGTAGCTTTGACGCTCATTATTAATGATGACCTCCCAATCTCAAGTATTCAGCAAAACCTGCCATCACATTGTGCCAGCATATAGATAGACATCATCAACCCCTTTCCCCTCATCGTTTTCCATACACATTACAGCCCTCCAAGCAGAATGTGTGATCGAAAAAAATCTCATGTTCCATACCAATCAGTATTTGGGAAAATACCAATAGCTCTTCCTTTTAAAAACATTGAGTAAAAGATGTTTGGTGTATGCCCGACTCTTCTGCAGCCTTTTTGTAATATATACCTTGCAGTTCAGCTCTTTTCTACGAACAGATTTTCTTTCAGTCATCATCAGCTTTTATTCAGCTGAAAGCACATTAATACTCAAAGAGTACTAATTAACAGAGAAACAGAAACAGAGAAAACAGCAGGGGACTATTCTTTAGAGACTTTTTTTTCACTTACATATCAATATGTTTAAAGCGAGCATAGTATTTATGTTAGTTCAGTTAATACACTAGTCAACTGAACTTTGCGTATTCTGGCTCACTATGAGCTGTATTTATTGCTGCTTGGGCAAAAGTGCTTTCTACAAGCAGAAACAAACAACAGGCCTCCTGGACATGGGGCCAAATCAATAGTTTAAATCTCAGCAGTCCTGGGCTTCTGGCAGGTCAAGCTTGGATATAAATTTAGTGTCAAAGGCTCTCTTCGCCTATCAGTGTAAAGTTTCAGGTTACTAACATAGTCTACCCAAGGAAGAAGACATCTTTTATCAAATTATGTCCCATTCTTCTCAAGCTGTGTTTGACAAGGTGGCAGGCAGCTGCTCAAGCCTCAAATTTTGAGAATTCCAAGACAGGGTCCTTAGAAAAGCATCATGCTCATTTTTAAACTAGAAACACAAAATCACCCATCACTTCTAAATACCCAGTTCTCTAATTGTTGAACACCTTGTGGGATGGGACTCAAATCCTTTTATAGATACAGTACAACTGGGACTGGATTGGCCAAGAGGTGTTTTGTTCTATTATTTACATGATCACTCATATGAGTGGCAAGGAAATGGGGAACAAGGCTCATCTTGAAAGGCTGTCATTGCATTTCTTTTACCACTTCAATCCTAAAACTATTTGGAAGGAAGAGCAGCCCTGATGAGGACACATTGACCAATTGGCCAGCATCAGGTTTTTAACCCTCCCAGAGGCTGGTGCTGAGAGTTTTCAGCTACAAGATGCTGGACGAGGTAGACTTGGGCCACCGCAAAGGACAACTCCAAGATTCTTTAAGACTACACAGAAGAAAAAGGTAGTACTAGAAAAATAAAGATACATGTGTAAATACTATTCCTTATGTAGCTATAATAAAGAAAGTGATACTGTAGCAGTCACAGAGGTAAGGAAGAAACAGCTCAGAATTTAAGAGGGTTGAGCCATCAATCAGCAACAGAGGAGATGACATTTTTCTATAAAAAAATCACAGCAAAACTAGATCAGACACAAACTGATCAATTCTGCATGCAAGCTCATGTTCTGAAAAACAAAAAATATCCATGACCTTTACTATCTTCAGGTTTTTTTTTCCTTCTCTTCCTTATTCTGTACACCCTCCCTCTCTTGACTGCTACAGATACATAATTTATTCTCCTTACTCTACCATATCCTTTGTGGAAGATGTTGTCAGAATTAAATCGCTGTTTGTGCTGCTGGGCAAGAGATCAACTTTTGAATGCATCAAGCTCAATGTTTTGCCATTGGCATGCTATGCTATGCTGTGAATTCAAAGTTACTCTTAAAACACTTAATCTTGAAAGCTCCCTGATCTTCCACAAGAGATAGATACACCGGCTGATGGGGTTTGCTGGTTTGGGTTTTTTCCTGTATGATGCATAGCTGGTATGAAGGGCAATGCACACTTGTTTGTAGATATTATTTTAATTTCTAATATATTATATTGGGGGCTTCATTTGAGTAATGTGATCATTAACAGATATCCAGCATTCTTCTGTTAAAGGTTGGAAAGAATTTTTTTAGCACTAGATTTTGTCTTGGGTTTGCTCTTCTTTTTAACAGCTGTTATTTAGGAATGTTGGCCTCTCCAGGGGACATGAAGATCTATATTAGACTAAGTAAAAAGCAAGTTGTTCAGTTTACTCATTGTCATCTTTTTTCTCTGAAATGTCTATAGGTTCTATCTTATAAACAGACAAGTAAAAAGGTAACCCACAGATTTATGTATGCAGCAAATTAATTTTGTCCAAGTTCCTTCTGGTTTGCTAATTTTTATATTAGGTTTCTGATTATGTCTCCTTTTTTAGACACACAACTGTATTTGCAACAGCTGGAAAAAATGTTCTTATGATTAATCTAAAATTTGAAATTCAGATATTTCTGACTCTACCACCAACTCACTGGGTAATTTCCAGAAGCAACTGGAAAGGTAAGGCCTGCTTCCAACAAACAATACTTAACTGCAACAATATCAGATGACTGTGGAAAGCTCATAGCAAACTGTTTACAGGAAATGGAAAAGGTGGTATACCTGAATCCTTGACTCCTATTTATCTACTGCAATTGATGGTGCTAAAAAAACTTAGTTCAATTTAAACAAGTGCCTACAAATCTTGACTACAAGAAGCATAAAAAATAAGAACAGTTACTGCTTAAAAAAAATTTAAAAAAATCTGTATAAAGCAAACTTCACTAAAAACCTAGGTCTTAAAAGATTACTTTCCTGCAGCATCACTGATCAAGTAAGATGTCTGTCTAACCAGCATTTCTTTTAACACATTTTTAAGAATTCTGAAATTAAACATACTTTTGCAATCAAAAGACATGATCAGTGTAACAGGTCCATTTAAGATTAAGAAAGTGTTGCTTTCCAGAGTTTCTTGACTTTTCCAAGCTGAGTGACTCCAGGTCTAAGAAAGAACTCTAACAAAATTCGTAACTACACAGAGCCTCCTAGCACACCCTAACCTTCCGCATATGTATTGCTCGCTGCTGCCAAAATGTTAATAAAATGAAAAATGCTGTAATGTCAAGGAAGTTTATCTGGTTCCGTCATGCTGATTTTTAACAAGGAGGAAATGCCTTGCAGCACAATGCACAAAAACATTTGCCAATATATTGATTTTAAAAAGCTTCTTAAGCTTGCAGTTGTTGAATTGCACAGACTATTTCTTCAAAAAGGAAATGCCTGTTCCTCATTTTCTTAAACAATGGAGTTCTTGCAATAATCCAGAAAGAAACACTTCAGCAAGACCTATGGTCAGCTGTAAAGTTTACAATAAGTAAAAAACGACAAGTCAGTTACCTCCCAAATCTGCTTCCTGACAACAGCTACAATTATGCAAGCAGACACTTGATACCTTGGAGGATTTAACACTTGATGTGAAAACACTACCTCTACATTTTCTTTACTGTGAAGACACTATGTTCTTTAGAGGCGTGTACTTTTTTGGACCGCTCACAGAATCATAGAATAGTTAGGGTTGGAAAGGACCTTAAGATCATCTAGTTCCAACCCCCCTGCCATGGGCAGGGATACCTCACACTAAACCATATCACCCAAGGCCTTGTTCAACCTGGTCTTGAACACTGCCAGGGATGGAGCATTCATAACCTTCCTGGGCAACCTATTCCAGTACCTCACCACCCTAACAGGAAAGAATTTCCTCCTTATATCCAATCTAAACTTCCCCTGTTTAAGTTTTAACCCGTTACCCCCTGTCCTATCACTACAGTCCCTAATGAAGAGTCCCTCCCCAGCATCCCTATAGGCCCCCTTCAGATACTGGAAGGCTGCTCTGAGGTCTCCACGCAGCCTTCTCTTCTTCAGGCTGAACAGCCCCAACTTTCTCAGTCTATCTTTGTACGAGAGGTGCTCCAGTCCCCTGATCATCCTCATGGCCCTCCTCTGGACTTGTTCCAACAGTTCCATGTCCTTCCAGAACTATTAAGAACAAGCAGCTCATTATAACCTACTCTATTCTTTATACAAGAAATCCAAAAATCTGGTTAGTTTGTTGACTTGACAGCCCTTTGTATCACTCAGCACTGACATCAGACTGTAAGACCAAAGAGTCTGGCTCCTTGGAAGCATATAAGACCAAAATCACTTTTTGACAAGATCTTAAAGTCTTTGCTTCATCCTGAGGAAACAGTACATTACAGAAGATGAAGGTCAGACAAATGATTAGGGAAAAGGACAGAAATACAAGCACAGAGTTTTCATGCCTGCCTCTGTCAGAACCTGATGCAGCTGTGGGTAAACTGCACAGTGTGTATTACTTCTGACCGTCAAGTCCTTCATTGGTAAATCTGGAGTGGTAATACCCACAAATAAGCAATTAATGTGCGTCAAGCACTTTTATACCTAACACAGAAGTAATTATGGAGATACCATATTATACGTGCATCCTGAGGGCTAACGGCATCCCAGGGTGCACTGTAAGGAATGTTGGCAGCAGGTTGAGGGAGGTGATTCACTCCCTCTATTCGACCCTTGTGAGGCCAAATCTGGAGTACTGTGTCCAGTTCTGGCTCCTCAATACAAGAAAGACAAGGAGCTACAGGAGATGGTCCTTCAGAGGGCTTTGAGGATGATCAGGGAACTGGAGCATCTTTCTTATGAGGAGAGATGGTGGGAGCTGACCTGTTCAGTCTGGAGAAGACTGACAGGTGATCTCATTAATGCCTATAAATACCTCAAAGGCAGGTGCTAAGAGAATGAGATACTCTTTTCAGTTGTGCCCACTGACAGGACAAGGAGCAATGGCCGTAAACTATAACATAAGAAGTTTCACCTTAACATGAGGAAGAACTTTACACTGAGGGTGGCAAAGCACTGGAACAGGCTGCCTATGAGGGTCATGGAGTGTCTCTCTCTGGAGACATACAAAACCTGCCTAGACACATTCCTGTGTAACCTGCTCTAGGTGGCCCTGTCTTTGCAGCAGGGTTGGACTAGATGATCTCCAGAGATCCCTTCCAACCCTAGCAATTTTGTGATTCTGTAAACTAAAGGAAGTTATATAAGGCTAGTATATCATTGCCTTTAACGTTTTGTTCTATTTTGTTGCTGTTTTTTAAATAATTTTAAGTTCTATTTATCTACAATTTGGACAACATGATGTACATGTCCTCACTGGATCCTTCTGAGCACTGAAGGCAGCCACTGGAATTGTAGTTATCCAGGTCTCTGCTGAGCAATCACCACTGCCACTACAGGTGGTGTGTACTGCGAATGCAGCTCTGGAATTTGCTGCAAAATGATTCGTAGACATACGCAATTTAAAGATGCTGATGCAGGGAGACTAGATATCTCACTTAACTGCTCCCTCAGATCTTCTCGCACTTACATGTAGAAGGAACACAGCACGTTCACCTAACAGTACCACACATACCTAAAATTAAGTTTAAGCAGAAGCTGCCTAGTCATCAATAGTAGTAAGTCATCAGTATCTCAGCTTATTACTAGAAGTCTTTAATACAATTTTAGACAAACGAATGAGGAAAAATACTGGAAGGGAATCACAAATCTCTGAGGTGGGAAGGGATGTCCAGACACCATCTGGTCTAACCTACCTGCTCAAGCACGGCAACCTAGAGCTGGTCACCCAAGACCATGGCCAGATGGCTCCTGAATGTCTCTAACAGTGCTCACCCTCACAGTAAAAAGGCTTCTCCTTATGTTCAAATGGAGCCTCCTTTGTGTCCATTGTCTCTGCTTCTCTCACTGGGCATCGCTGCGGAGGAGCCTGACTGTCTTCTTTATAGCCTCCCTTTAGGTATTTGTACACATAGATAAGATCCACTGAATTTTCTTAGCTTCAGGCTGAACAGTTCCAGCTCTCAACCTTTCCTCATAGGAATGATGCTCTAGTCCCTTCACCTTCTTAGGCCCTTCACTGGACCTTTTCAGTATGTCCATGTCTCTCTCGTAAAGTATGAACTAGACCCCAATACTCCAAGTGTGGACTCATCAGTGCTAAGCAGCAGGGAAGGCTCCCCTCCCTCAACCTGCCGTCAACCCATCTCCTAATGCAGGAGGAAGGTCTTTTCCAAGATAAATTAATTCTGTCATACCACTGGTCTTCTACGCATCAAGGGCCCAAGGCTGTCTTCTGTTCAAATTGGTGTCCTCCAGACCCTCAGGTCCTTTTCTGCAAAGCTGCATTCTGGCCGGTCAGCATCTAGGGTGCTAGAAACCAGTATGCAAACTAGCTCATTCTAACTGTGCCTCTAATTCTCAAGCAAAACCAGCATTTACAGTGATTTCTCTATTCAGCATAAGCCCTGAATTCCCACTCTTCCCAGCTGAGAGACAACAGTGTAACCACTGCATATGACAAAGTAAGGGCCATGCTATAGAGCAATGCATGTAATTGGGACCTATGAGACTGTGTGCAAATGCTCAAAAGAAGCTCAATTTTTGCTTTCGTATATTGATATAGTTTATTCTTTTTGTTTGAAAACTGAAATTCACTTCAGATTCAGTGCCTCCTAAGATTCAGATCAATACAGTACTGACCTTAGGAAGTATTTATCTGGTCACATATGGGTCATAACAAAAAAGACCAGGCAGTGCAAGGAGAGCACAATGCACAAAAAAACCCTTAGTTTCAGATATTACCAGTTTTTTATATACTACTTTTTAGTGTACCTAAACATTTTTCAAGCGTTTCATATAGGCACTGTATAGGACTAAGCAGATATCAGGGATACTTCAGCTGTTCTCTTTCCTCGTAAGAAACCAAGGGAGCCTATATCCACCTATTATTTCATGATTAAAGTTTAGTTATTCCAATTATGCTGATTATGATGGAAAGGTTATCTGAGTTTACAGATAAAACCGTTATTTCATAATGATCTTTTACTGAATGCCTTTGTTTTCAGAAGTAACATATGAACAAAATTTCTGTCAATGTCTGTGAATACACTCTCCATGACAAAAGTGAAACTGTTTAAATATGTTAATTCTAAGTGAGCAATACAAACAGGAAAATCAATGATCTCCTATCCCATAAGAAGCAACGAATAACCATGAGACACATGAAGACAGCTTATTTCATTATCAAAAGATGCAATTAACTCAATTCCATATAAACACTAAGGCATGGAAGAATAAAACAAAGCTATAATGATAAAATGAAAACAAACCACAGAGACTATAACCCCTTCATATAAGGGATATTTCTGAAAAAAGTACTATGAGACAGCACTTGGTTTTAACACTACATGGCAGGTGCTACAGAAGTACCTACCATGCACTTGTAGTCGTAACATGGCTGAGTTCTGTTACTCAGCTATGTTAAGGTCTACATTAAAAGCCAGCAGCCATGTAACATTTAAGTAACTGGTGACGTTTAACCACCACCACACCAAGCCAACACTCCACAGCTGGACTGAAGTGTATTTTCTCATGAGTCTTTTTCAAGGGTCACAATTTTATAGCTTGGAGGATTTGTTTACCATGTTACTAGATAATTACATTTAACAGAAAGAAAACTACTTCCTCGTTTTTAAGGTAAGATTGTATACACAGTTAATTCTCACGCACAAAGTTTTACTGCAAAGCCTTGCCAAAGCCCAAAACCCACCTAAAAAAAAGCCCTGGAAAATTAAACTCCCATGTCACCATATCCTTTTCACCTCTAAGAACACCTGAAAACATACTGGCAGAAGCAGTAACAAAACAGGCATCCTGTAATCAGGTATGACAGAAAACTGGAAAGAAACAAAAGGTACCTCCCACAGGGCTCAGCAAGCCTGGCTGGAAAGAAAGGTATTTGGGTATTCTGAGGCCTTCTCAAAACTGCCAACAAAAATCACTCCTTATAAATCAAGACAGATCAAGTTAAAGCTGCTATCTGCAAAGGTATCCCCCAGAGCTGTGCAACTGCAAGCACATTTCTGCTGCATAATGAAGGATAACATATAGTGACAAGGTTACAGTGAAGGGGTAATCTTGATTTAGCTTTTCCTCCTCCTTTTTTAACTCTCAGCTTTCCAGACAAAATACTTTTAGTGAAATTTTGTTACTTCATTATATGTATATTTGCCTGAAATGAAGAAGAGGCTCCAACTTGTGGTTAAATGAGCTTGAGTACTTTACAAATGTACTTACAACAGGCTGGTCAACAGCAAAATGGCTGTCCTCATTTCAGGCTTAGATTTTCTTCTTAGTAGCTGAAGCAGTGCTGTGTTTTGGCTTTAGTCTGAGAATAATGCTAATAATACACTGATGTTTTAGTTGTTGCTAAGTAATGCTTACCCTGACCAAGGACTTTTCATTCTCATGCTCTGCCAGTGACGAGGGGCACAAGAAGCCGTGAGGGAGCAGAGACAGGACACCTGACCAAAACTAGCCAAAGAGGCGTTCCATACCACAGCATGTCATGCTCAGGATATAAACTGGGGGGTTACCCAGAAGTGGCCAATTGCTGCTTGGGAACTGTCTGGGTATCAGTCAGCAGGTGGTGAGCGATTGCATTGTGCATCACTTGTGTTTATCGTTTTCTTTTCCTTTCTCCTTTTAGTTTTATATTCTCTCCCCTTGTTATTTCCATTACCCTTGTTAGTAGTAGTAGTAGTATTGTTCTTTAGCTATTAAACTGTTCTTATCTCAACCTGTGGGTTTTACATTCTTTCAATTCTCCTCTCTCCCTTTACCCAGGGAAAGGGGAAGAAGAAGGTGAGAAAGCAGCTGTGTGGTACTGAGTTACCAGCTGGACTTGAACCACAGCACTGTAGAAAAAAGTTCTGTCAGACTCTCACTGTACAAAAGACAACGAGCAGCAAGCAGGGAATGAAATACAGGAGAGATTAAAATCTAAAGCAGGAGAAAGGGAAACAATTAAAAAGAAGGGACAGAAATGAAGACAAGAAGAGGTGGTGAAATGGAGAGGACTAAGAAGGAACAAAACAAGATACATACAGGATGGGAGACAAGAGAGAAGTACCAGGTAGATAGTATTTAGTTCTCATTAACTTATAAAAGGAAGCTATAAACCAAATAGCTTAACTTCATTTAAATAAATGAAAAACAGTTTGAAAGAAAATCCAAGTTAGTTTTATTCTATGCAGGCTATGCAACTTCATAAAAGCTAGTTATAGCTATTAGATAGGTGAAAGGATTATTTTCCTTTTTGAGTATTATAAGCATATACTTGACTATTAAAACAATTCTAGTGTTTCAAGTATTCTTTAACTCCTACAATATACAGCTAATGGTAGATCTTCTTTAAGAGAACTTCTTAAAATTGCTTATCTACTTTGGACTTAAGTGGATAGTGACTTTTTTGTATATTACTGCTTATCTATACACAATAATTACTTAATTACCACAGACAGAAAGTGAGACTGAAAAATACACTATATGCACTGTATTACTTTCTAATCTGGATACTTACAGGTATGACCAAAAAGAATATGAATAACAAATGTTCAGGCCGTTTTCATTACTTTTTCTGACAAGCATTATATATCTTCCATTATACTTCACCATCACATTTCTTAATAGACACTTTCAGATCTCATCTGGTTACAATGTGAAATTCCTTACCTATTTGACCTTGGCACACTTACGCTTTATACTTACAGGGTTTTAATAGAATATTTGCCACATTTACCAACATTTACAATTGTTAACTTGCAAACTGAAAGAAATATTAATCAAAAGATCTACTCAGAAGTATATAAATGCGTAAAAGGGAATACTTTAGATAAGATAGCTTCTTATTACTTTTGCATCTACATTTCTGTAACAACACACATTCATTTATACATCCATTTCCATTCATTTATCTGTAACATCCATATTTCCATGTAGGTAATATTTATCAGTCACATTCTCTTTATATTTTTTTCTATTTTCAGACGGTGTTCCTTCTGGAATAATTCACAGCCTCTTAGGTATCTATGGGCTTACAGACTAAAAGCCTATAGTACTTTGGACCACTTCGCTCATAAAAATTCATCCATGTTTTACAATTTTCAACATAGGAAGTTCAATCTAGAAGGTAAAAAGCAATTTATTACTGTTTTAAAACTAAATGCCATATAGGTTTGTAGGAATGAGTATATCATCACTTTTAAGGAGCATACAGCATGGTCAGAGGATGAAGTCCCGAAGAACATCACATGCTTCTCAAATACATTCATTTCCCAACAGGAAAGTTAAGGACTGAACCATAAGGACAAAACTACTTTACAAGAGTTATTCTTATTGCTGACAAATATAAACAATGTAAATAAACCAACAAACAGTTCTACCAGTCAAAGGACCAGCTTAGTGGAAGAAAGACCCACATATCTTTTGGGATATTCTAACTAGCACAGGGCAGCATTATGGTGAACAGTCTCAATGTGGATTTTGGAATTGTAAAACTCCCCAGACTGCTTTACAACTATGAGCCAAAAGGCAGGTGTACCTAAT
This sequence comes from Pezoporus flaviventris, assembly GCF_033815535.1. Lineage (NCBI taxonomy): Eukaryota > Metazoa > Chordata > Aves > Psittaciformes > Psittacidae > Pezoporus > Pezoporus flaviventris. The sequence goes on from NW_026892561.1 coordinate 20,174,013, forward strand.
CTAGTAATCAATCTAAATTACTTTATTCTTACAAAAACTAAACTAATTATCTTAACAGCCAGAACAAACATTGATCAGGACATTAGCATTATTGAGTCTTATCAGCACTTTCATGTTCTCAAGATCAAGACCAAAAACTGAATTTGCTGTTACAGACAAGTGGGTTACAGGCTCTCACAGACAGATTAAGCAGAGGGAAGACATTAATATCCCATGATAGAGATGTCTATCAAGATAGAATATAAAAGATTGAAAACACAACAGAAATACGTAAAACCAGATCTAAGTCTAAATAGAATATGGTACAAGTTTTCCATTAAATACCTGCAACTTTTTGTGTAAAGAATCAGTAAGCATGAACATAGATTGCTATTTACAAGCAGAACAAAGAATGTGAGTGCAGGAAGCACCTGGAGTCTCTCACACCTTTGTTCTGCTTAGTCCTCTTCTACATGACAGCTACCATTTTCCCCAAGTTTTATCTTAATCAGTAAATATTTTATCTTCAAAGATTGCAAAAGTGTTTGACTTAAGGCATAATTTTTTTTCAAAGTCATCAAAAACCTACAGTATCTTAATAATAATGAAAATTCAAATAAACAAATTACAATATGTGTCCCAGAGTAGGCTAGTCATTTAACAGATAATGCCAGGTTTACAACTGAAAAAGCTTTTATCTAACACTGTAACCCCATTAAATCTCTCTGTACATTGTTGGCCTTAAGAACCAATGCAGTGTGACAGTGGTTCAATCAGTAGTTAACAACATTAGAGTTCACAGACCGCTATTTTTATTTCAGCCGCGTTTTTTGTTACAGGGAAAAAAAAGACAAAATAGAGAAGTTCAGCCTGAAGACATATTTAAAATTATCTCTACATTTCTCCTTCAGCTACATTTGCTGTTGCAAAGCAAGAAGTAGAAAAATTACCTAAAAGTTCTGCCCAATCTAAGAAGCAGGGTCAGTTACATATAAAAAAGCGAAATCTGAGTGATAGAAAAATTAAAAAAAAAAAAGCAAACAAACAAAAAAAACCTCCAGGGATCTACCAGATCTAAAACATCACGATTGCAATTCTTAAATTACCTTATGGCATGTCATATACTTTAATATTTGAAGTGCTCATTACAAATCAAAGTGGTGGGCAGAAAGTGAAAAAAAGGGCACGCTACATATTTAGTACTCCTGATTTCATCCTCAAAGACAACTTGAACCCAGAAAAGGGCAGATGGTGCTTCCACCTTATTTCTGAAAACATGCTCAAAAATTGCTGGCTCATGATGTCCAGGAGACATGTCAACTCAGCATATTTCTCAGCTGACCTAATGGTTATCCCTTCCTCCATGAAGCACACTTTAGGTTGAGCTACAAAGATGAAAAAACAACCTATCATGATACATGAATCAAAACTTTGGTTTGTAAGAAAATGGACTGAAATCTGATAGCACTGATTCTTCCAAATTCTCAGGCCCATCATATAATTAATCTAAACATACTTTAGATTGTAAGTACATTCGTGAGAAAATACTACTTTTTGTAGGGAAAATAAGCCAATCATAATTTAAAGTTAAAAAAGGCACATTATCAAAGTATTATTTTTTCTGACTATTTATTAAACTAAGCTTTTTTACTTTTAAGCATAGAATTTCTTGTAATTGTTCCTGACCTACCCTCTCTTGCTTTTATGTCCTTTAACATATAAACCCAAAATGCTAATATACAGAATACTAAGTTGCAAGAGGTATTTGTCATTCCATTTGCAAATCACATAATTGCCTATCATTCTTAGTCATCCTAGATATGTCACATATTGCAGCTTCATAAGAAGAAATAGACATAATGAATAAAACTTCAAACAAAATAGCTTTTGCTTTGAATTATTTTTCCTGGTGCACCATTCCAAGAAAGCAATATAACACATAAAAAGGGCAATACATTAAATTTGCAGAGGGGTCTTTTATTTGTCTTTGAAATTATTCATTATGAACAAATGCTCCAAGAGCAGACCTCATCAATAATTCACAGAATGATGGGAGAAACCTTGCAAGAGAGAAATAAGCAGTACTGGGAAACCTCTGAACAAAAATAAGGAAGAAAAATAAGGAAGAAAACATTCAGAGACTACACTAGTATGTGTTAAGGTAACATTCCCACTCATCACTGACACTGGGATGATCACGGGGTGAAGCAGTAAACCAGGTATGGTATTTAGAGTTGGCAGACGTCTCAGTCTCCAGGAACTAATATAAAACTGATAACTGACACAAAACCATTACATTCAAAGTACACTGAACAGACATTTTAAATACAGACTGCAGTGCATTATTCTTACTGCAGGAGCAAAGCAAATACATCTTTCAAAGGTATTTTTCACACTTATTTCTTAGTGGATTACTAAGAAACACATCAATGATGTTGCAGAGTTTTTTTAGGAAGACAAGCATGTATTTCTGGATGTTTGGGAGGGAAAAAAAAACAAAACCACAAACCAACAAAACCAAAAACACCAAACCCTTAGGTATTTAACTGTTAATTTGCAGGCCAATAATTCTTCATGCTTTGTTAGGCTTATTACTTATTTTACAGCTGGTTCTGTAAAAGGGACAGAAGAGAATCTCTTGCTAACGAACAGGCAACAGTTACAGCTTGAGCACTGTGAGCACATGAGATGGGCAAAGCAAGTCACCACCCATCTCTTCAAAGAGAAAGGGAGAAAGCCAAGTAAGGGACTTATTCCAGCTAGCCAAAATAAAATGGAACTAACAGCATTCTTTGAATCAAGGAATTGTCTAAAGCTCACATTTTAAGAAGTCTGTAACATTAGAGAGAGCACCAAGGGATGACTGAAGTCACTAAAGAAATTGCCTGGGTTCTGCTGTTACTTTTTGTCAGCAAAACTACTAAAATCTTTCAAGACCTCAAAGGGCATGTCTGTAACATGAATGATGAAAAGTAATCTTTTCCTTTACAGCAGTATAATTGCCATTATGGAAAATTGTGCATCTCCAATGTGCATGGCCGCTCACAAAAACTAGGGTCAATAAGTTGCAGAGGTGCGTTTTAAGCTTCAGAACTAATTTTGTGAGGCCAAGCAATGATATTTTAACCTTAAAAAGAAATTATAATCCTATTTGAAATTAAGGGGATCAAACATCACTTCAAGTGAAACGGCAAGTTAACTTCTACCTCAATCAGCCATCTATTCCTAAAACACTGTATCACAACATTATAGCACATAGTAATCGCTGTATGTGGCTTAAGGCTGCCACAGCCTTGTGCTGCTCCTCCTTTTAGCTATGCATCTACATCACTCCCTTAAACCAGTACCACCACTTACCTGATCATATGCTGAACTAATCTGGGCCACAGCTACCCCAGAGGAAAATGTATCATTAATTTCCATCCAGGTCAGCTCCCTGATGTCTCTTCCTGGCTGCTCACATGAGCTCCAGTGGCAATGGAAAAGCAGAGGAGGTGAGAACAATCAGCCAGGGAAGGCGAGAGGTCAGGACTGCAGCCACCCCAATTTAGGTCAGCTTAAGCTATCAAGGAACTCTCCATCTATCAGCTTTGCAAAAAGCAGCAGTTTCTGTGCCACATAATATTTCATGTAGGACAAAGTTTAAGGATCTTTGCAACTGAAAGCACTGGAAAAAACACTTAGCACAAAAACTGCTTCCCAAAATGAGAGCTCAGGAAGGACCTGGCATGATTCATTAGTAGGTCTGGCACAAAATCTCCCAGAATGTATCTGTTACACTCACTTCTACCAATTAATTAATTAAAGAAAGAAAGAAAAAATCCAAGGAATTTCATCTTATGAAGCACTGTAGGAATGGTTATCTGTAAACAATAAAGACATGGGTTTTGCCTGACTCTTGGTAGCTGATGACATCTACTGTAAGTTGGTAATGAGTTTTAAGTGCCTCCTACCTTCACCCAGTGCTCCCCGTAACAACTCTTCTTTCACTGGTTAGCTCTCTACTCAAGAACGCTCTCTGCATTTCTACAATCAATGCTGGTTTATTTTCTTCCTTTAAATAGTCTTAAATGTATTTCATGTATTTCTGAACATAGTGATAACATACTGCGGGTTTTATTATTTTTGAAAAGGCATTGAAAGCAACACACTTGAAGCTTTAAAAAAAAAAAAAATAAAAATCACACGGTAACCAGTCGGGCACATAAGATTAAAATTTGGCCCAAATACTTCACTGCCAGGTAACCAAAGCCAAAGATAAGAAGCTCAGCTACAAAGAAATGGAATCCAGCCAAGTTAATTTTGTACAAAACCACAAAAAATAAGAGGGCAATACACCATGAGAGAACGGGATTTCAAATCTCTCATCTTTTTTGTGAAAGATGTACAATACTGACAGCACAGATGGCACCGACTCAGTCCTAATCAAAACTAATGAAGTTGAACTTGGTACACAACCCTTTAATGAGCAGAATGTATTTTTGTTTTCCCATCCATTTGAAAGCTATCACACAGCAATGAAATCATGAAGCCAGCACATTGAAAGTACAATGTTTCATAATAGAGGTAGTATTTTGTAAACACCTGAGAAAGCTGGTAGCAAATGATAAAAAATACAGATAGAGTTGAATTGCAGGTAGATGTCCTGTCCCAGTATGAAGTTTAATTGGCATCACACACTATTAATCTTTAAAGGAAGAAGCCTTGCTCAGTTTTGTTATGTTTAAAGAAACTTTGCAAGGCAACACACTTTAAATAAAATCGACTCATTAGCATTTAAATTCATATATTGCACATACCCAGCAAAAATCATGGTAATGGCTTAGATGACATTTCACTTTACTAGCAGCTACAGCATTAAACTCTTCATGCTTGAGGGTCAGAGAGAAACAAGGAAAACATGTGGAATAACTAAGCAGACTTACCATGTCTAGATCACTACATCAGTGCTGCACTCAATTAAAAACTCAATGCCTGTATTTTTATTGGGTTGCCTTTAATTCTTTTAAGAATAAAAATATAAAATACTTCATAACAAACTACATTAACTACTCACTAGAAGACAGAAACAGTACATAGCTTGGAGTAAAAAACAAAATAACAAAACCATACAACAGATGAATATTGCCAATAAAATGAAGTAAGGAAATTCACCTCCAGCACAGATTACGCACAGTGCATTACGCCTCCATTTCAAGTTATCAACAGCACCGTGTCTCCAGTTCTACATTATTCTCTGAAAACATGGCTGTCCTGCACAATGCAAAGAGGGAAGAAGGAGGCTCTGTCACACGCTGCACTGGCACTGCAGCACAGGTGCCAGACTGAGCACCTGGCAAATACTCGCACGACACCGAAAAGGTAACTTTTCCGGCATAATACAAAACTTAAGATAATCTCTCCTTATTTTTTCTTCTCACAGACTCCCATTAGCTTGAAGCCTGGATTTTCACGACTGCATGCATCTAACTGCACAAGTTACACTTCTTTGGTATGAAATACTATTTGCAGCTTCTGATACAAATGCCATCAAACCTCACATCAACAATGCATTGCTAGATTACAAACTGAAAAAGCAATGTTTCATCTGATCTGACTTAAAAACCAAACAGACCCCCAAACTCCATGGTGAAAACAGCAAGATTAGTAATTTTTAAAAACCCTGCCCCACCAAACTCCTTTTGTGCAAAAAAGTAAGAATGAGAATCATAGCATAAATGATACTGCTAATATAATAAAAACATCCCTGATAGCATTTTTATTATTTTCATAAACATATATTGCGCCTTGCAATTAAAATTCTGTGTGCCTGAGTTGCCATGGCAGCACAACTTCCACAGAACAATAAATTCTTCCAGCTCAGCCTCAACCATGCCACAAAGCCGTGAGGAAGACTGTATTTGGAAGGCTTGCAGGGTGTCCAGTGAAGACAGGGCAGAAATCAAGAGGAAAAAAATAGCTTCCACTGCTTAGAAAATGCAGAAATCGATGCTAAGTGAGACTTCAGCATTTCCAGGGTGCTTCTGAGGAATGCAAATTCCTCTCTCTCTCTTTCCCGTCCCTCGCCCCCAGTTGTATTCTCAGACCCCTAATAGCTGAAAACAATCCTGACAGACTATTTCAGCAGTGTTCACCTCAGCCAGCTTGGCCAAAGCTATAAATAGTGCCTGCTGCCATCTGCCATTCTATTCCTGTGCCGACGGCACTGCTGGCGCTGGGCTCGCACCGTGCTGCCAGGCCTGCGGCTGGGGAGCCAGGAGCCGTGCAAAATCAGAGTACAAGACAGAGATAATGAGGTGAGGAACAAAAATGGTACCGCTGTAATTAACTGCTGGTTTGATATTCGTTACTATAAAGAAATCGGATGAATGCTAACAGAATCTTAAAAAGTATAATTAACAATACTGCATACAGTCTGCAGGTTCTTTTCTTACTGTAACATTCAGGCACAGTTCCTCACAATGACACCATTCTTGCTCTCAGTTTCATAGAAATTAGTAATACATAAAAATAAACCTCAAATATCAACTGCAGTAGCCAAAAATAATCCAGCTGGGGAGCCAAATCTAACTTTCTGAATGAGTCAGCACCAAGAATGTGGAGTGAGTTTAGAGACCAGGGTTTGCTCTCTCCTCCTCAGACCCTCCGTGCTGTCCACCACCACCACACCACTACACAAACACTGGGGACAGACCCTGTTATTGCTGTTTCAAGAGCCAAGAATGAGAACAAAGCATCTTTTCTCTTCCCAAGTAACCCAGACAGTTCAGATTTTCAGAAGCAAACCATCATACTATCAGTATCCCTGTACTTTAACATCTTTCACGCAATGTGCCCCCCCCCACATAATGATGTGACCCCTGTGAGTACACATGACCATCACGGTTGATAAGCCTGATTTCACTACAGAATAGATTGCACTTAAGTTGACTACAAACTCACTGGCTGACACTCTCAAGTGGTGCTGCTAATTTGGGAAAAAGGCATGACTTTTATTATTTTTTTTATTTTGTTTTTTGTCCCCCTGATTAAATACTTTGGTGCTTGATGCTACTTTCATCCTGGTCAGAAGCAGAACTGCTACTGTTTTAGCAGTGCTAGGGCTTCACTGTTCTAAAATAAAAGCTATCTCTATATAAAGATTTTGACACGTTATTCAGGAGCTACATAAAATTCAGTAATGTGTTTCTTGTATTTACGAATCTATGCTTGTAGAGTTGTTTTCAACAGCACACTTTGCTTATTTTTTAAACAGAGTAGTTCTGAGTGTTTTTAGTTCCCCAATATTCTTGATGCCTTCAAAACAGAGCTCTCATTTCCCTGCTTGTTCCCTATAGCAGATCAAGGGAAGTGATAATTCTTCTGTACTCAGCACTTGTGATACTGCATCTTGAATACTGCATTTTCTGTGTCAAGCCTGTCAGTACAGCGATGTATTAACAAAGTGGAGAGAGTGCAGCAGAGGTCCAACAGGACACCTTGAGGGCTGAAACATATGACATGATGAAAGGTCAGAGCTGCCTAGTTTAACCTGAGAAAGAGAAGGCTGAAGTGCAAGCTAATTGCAGTCTCTATCAAGAGGGAGGTCACACGGAAAATGCAGACACATGCCTAAGTTTTTCTGTGATTCTATATGTTCTATACTTACACAATCTCAAAGTAATTTAAATCAGGAACTTTTTTCCACAATTAGTCCATAGATTGTAGTGTTATACTGGTATTTCCTTTATAACAGTATTTTTATACAAAAAATGGTTTGACATAAACCATAACTGCCTAGAGCCTTTTCGTTCAAAAAAAAAAAAAAAAGTAACACAATGTGATAACCTTGTTTTGTTTACTGTATCAAGATCTTTCAAAAGCTGAGTAATTTTATAGACTGTACATAAGTATTTCCAGCATGCTTTAAACCTACTTATGTGTCCCGCCATCAAATTAAGCAAAATTGTTCCAAATATTTTTCTAAAAATTCATGCTAATTTCATCATTCTGTGACAATGCACAATAAGCTCTACTTAGCTTGGTCTTCCAGGTTTTCGGAATCTAATTCTAAAGAAAATACATACTTCCACTACCTATAAAATCTAGCAGGTGCAGAATGATCTTGGGAATTGGAACTTCAGACCTGTCCACGTGGGGACTTAAGTGCCAGGTAAGTTACAGTGAATTGCCAAAACATGAGCTATTCACACTAACAACTGCTTGGTTGTGGTTACACTAACAGTACTGCCACTCATCTTCATGAAAGAGATGTAAGAATAATGAAAGCTTACTTTTTTTTTTGAGATGTGTTCTACAAATGTACACTCACGCCGCGCATTGATGGGACACTAGGAAGGCAGTGCACCAGAACAACAGGTTATCTAGAGTGGATTCAGAACCACCCCCCTTGGGGATCTGTAAGACTGCTAGACCAAGTTGCGGCTGTTTTGATTTAGTGACAGCAAACGTCCTACTCTGAGAAAAAGGCTTGAGGTGGCTTGACTGTATGACCCCTATACATCCCTTCCCCATCTCCAGCTGTGCCTCCTGCATGGACACTTCAGGCATACAATGTAGCTTGTCCTGTCTCTGCTGTTTCTGTTTCTACTTAGGATCTCTACTATAAGGATTAGAGTTTTCCAAGAAGACTTAGAGAAGGGCAGAAGAAATTGGTAAATGAGGATCATACTCAGGAACTGGGCTTGTAACTCTGGCTGAAGACCACCTGCTGCAGTGAGAATCTGTCCCAGTTCAGCTGTCTGGTTCAGAAGCATGGCATCTGGTGATGTGTCTTTTATCCTGACATGATCTTCCAAAGCTTTTATATTTCCCTTGCATGAGCATACACAAAGCCTGCCTCCACACAAAGGAGCTTTGTTTGCGAGTGGAGTGAGGTGCCGAGCAAGCAGTAGTCACTTTAGTATGTACAGAGCAAGTCAGTAGGAGGAGATAGCAAATATTCACATTTACCTTTTACAAGGTAATCTTTCTGACAAGGTAATCTCTAATGTACTTTAACCCATGTACTGTTAACTTGCACACTCTTGACACTTCAAATATCCACTTTTGTTTCACATGGGAATTCGCCTCAGCAGCAGAGCAGTGAAACAGGAACATTCATTCCCTCTCTCTAGGCAGCTAACAGAATTTTAGTTTCTCATAAGTGACTCTACCAATGATGTTGTCTCAATTATACGTTCAGACTGCCAAATTGGGTAAAAGCATCCTTTGTAAAACTTTCATCTCATCCCTGAAAAGATAAATTCACCTGCCTGAAAAAGCAAAAAAAAAAAACAAAACCAAAACAAAACAGAAGAGGTTTCTTCTCCACACAGAGAAATCCTCCCAATCCATGGAAAACTTGAGGTATAATCAACATTGCTTAAAAAGAAAAAAAAAATTATCTGTACAGAAAATACAGCCAAATTCTCCTGCAATTCTGGAGTTCTCTGACTAAAACAGAATCACAGAGATCCTGAGGCTGGAGTGACCTCTGGAGAATGTCTAGTCCAATCCCCTGCTCAGAGCAGGGGCAGCTACAGCAGGCTGCTCTGACCCACATTCACTTTGAGTACCTCCAGGGATGGAGATTCAGCAGCCTCTGTGGGCACCCTGTTCCAGTGTTTCACAACACTCATGGTAAAAAGTTTTTTCTTATCATTATACAGACGATCCTGTACTTCAGTTTGCACCTATTGCCTTTGTCCACTCACCGGTTAACACTGCATCTGTTTCCTTCACAGCCCTGTCAACAGGTATTCATACACATTTAAGATCTCCCTGAGCCTTCTCTTCTCCAGACCAAATAGTCCCAGCTCTCCACCTCTCCTTGGATGATGGATGCTCCAAGATGTTATTCATCTTTGTGGCCCTGTGCTGGACTCCCTTCTACATGTTCATGCCTCTCTTATCCTGGGAGCCCACCACTGGGCACCGTGCCTCACCAGGGCTGAGCAGGGGAAGGATCACCTCCCATCATGCGCTGGCAATGCTCTGCCTAACACACTGAGAAGGATGTATCTCCTTATGGTACCACCTGCAGACCTTCATGGCAACAGGTGGTTACCAATACTTTCACACAAGAACATCCATGTAGTGAGATACGGAAACCAGCATAACATTCCCTTCGTACTTATTTGCTGCTAATGTTAAAACTATATACATGGGCAGCTATTAAAAGCTCACTTTTTATTAACACACTCACTTTACCATAGTACGTGTTCCAAAAATGCAACATTGCTATGAATGGTTAAGCATATCAGGTTCGCAAACAGGTATCTTTGAAATAGTGTATTTATTTATGAATGTATATATTTAGAGGAGACTAAGAAAATTTCTTCAATTTCTGTAGCAGACAAGTAGTTTCCATCACAGTGAGGTTTCCAGGCCCAAAACTAGTGTTTTGATCATAAAACATTAAGCCTGAAGCATTACAGGAGAGCAGCAGAACAAATGGTTTTTATCATTACTCTTGTAATGTTTTAATTACCTTTGTCAATACCATCTGAGACTACCTATTTTTAAACCCCTCCACTGATTCTGTAATTATTCTAACTTAACATAGATTTCATTCTTCCCAGCTTATACAGCTCTATCCTAAATAAAACTTCACACATTTGTGTAGAAAGTATCATAGGATATTTACACATCAATCAATCTGAGAACAGCAACTTTCAAACACATCTCTAGGTTAGAGCTGTCAGTTAAACACAAACAAACTCCATAAAATGGAAACAGAAGCAATATACTGAAATGATTCAGCTCTACAAAACACTTCAATAGCAGAAGCAAGTGGTCATTAAAATACTTGTTTTTTTTGAGATGGAAACACAATTAGTGATAATTTAAATATAAATTGACATAGCGTCATTTATTATTATACAGTACCCATTGGGAATACAAAAACCAAAACACCCTTTTATTTTTTTGTCATCACTTTCAGTCTCTTGCATTGCAGAGTTAGTATCAGTCTTGAAAACTTGGAATATTTGTCAAAAAGAAATGAGAGATTATTAATCTAATAATTATTTTACTAGATCATAATTATTAATATTAAAAACTTTTACTTATAATAGATTTCCTAAGCAGGCTTCTTTCCTTAGCTAAACCTAAATTCTGAGTTAAACAGAAGACAAGCCTTTCTACAGGCCTTAGATAAAAAGTGTTCAGCACCAAAAGCATCCTCATCACTGAACTGTTTAAAGAAGAGTTACACAATAAAAGCCACACACCTTCCCAACGTCCCCCCCTCCCTGAGCAGTATAGGTAGGCTGACTGTATACACAGAAAGTGAGAAAAGGCAGGAGAACAGCCCACCGAGAGAAAAAAAAGTTGCCCACTGTCAACTGTAAGGAGATGCAGCCAAGCAGAAACTGACACATGGATTGTATCAAACACTTCAAAAACTAAAGCAGAGTTAACTAGTCACACAAGGGCGAAAAAGAGAGTAAACTGTCAGGGACTAACACACAAAAGCAGCCTCCCAGTTGGAGCTAGAGGTAAAAACATCTGCTGCAAATTTCCTTTTCCAGGAAAGGTCCAAACTGATGAGGTTTCAAGAGTCACATTCAGGCTGCCTTTTCCTGGCCAAGGAAACCTTAAAATTTTTTTCACGCACAATGGCAGGCCATACCAAGAGTGGCAGAGCACACACATCTCATATCTGTTGTTTACCTCAAAGCTTGGACCTTGAGGCATGAGAAACATCTATTCAAATCCCTTTTAAACCAAGGACAAATTTAATCCAATTCTTCCACATCCTCCCCAGCGAGTATTCAAAGGGAGTCCTCTGTAAGCTCTTCCTCAAACATTCAAAGAAGGCAGACTATCATCACAAGAGGTCAAACGATCAACAAAGTACAGAGAGCTCCTCCAGTGGAGGGAAAAAGAAAAATCAATATATTACCATGAAAAACTATTCGCAATCATAGAATCATAGAATAGTTAGGGTTGGAAAGGACCTTAAGATCTAGTTCCAACCCCCCTGCCATGGGCACCTCACACTAGACCATGTCATGCAAGGCTCTGTCCAACCTGGCCTTGAACACCGCCAGGGATGGAGCATTCACAACTTCCTTGGGAAACCCATTCCGTGTGCCTCACCATCAACATAAACTTCTGTTTAAGTTTGAACCCATTACCCCTTGTCCTCTCAGCACAGTCCCTAATGAAGAGTCCCTCCCCAGCATCCTTATAGGCCCCCTTCAGATAAATCAAAATCTTCATAAAGAGTCTATTAACACAAGTTTAAAAGGTGAAGAATAGAAAGAAGGAGCAAAGATCCCAAAACATAAAAAATTAATGTGGTTTGATATAAAAGGCTTCTCTCTTCTACACATTTTGAACAGGACCAAAAAATGCTTTTTAGGAATATTGTTAGCATTGTGTAATTTGTACACTGTTGAGTCAAGATATAATGCAACCTTCCATTGTTCTGGAAAGCTAAAGGAGTGCTAAGTATAGCTCAAATCTTGACAATATTTTTTAAAATACCCAATTTGTTCATTCTGTGTTCTTCTGCTTTGGTAATTATTTCTTTTCATCTCTCCCTGACTCACACACACTGAGGCAACCAAAGGAGAATGAACAAATAGAGGTGGGAGGAGAGCTGAGAAGTGGCATGGACTTGAAAAGCTTCAAATGCCTTCAATCATCTGGAAAATCACAAGTACCAACCTTTGAACTTTGGTAATTAAAGACTGATGACACGTAGTATCAAGCAGCTTTTAGTAGTTCACTATGATGTACAATTACATTTTAAAGGGGGTTTTATGCTACTTTTAGTTTCTAACACAATATTTAAACAATGATACTTGGAATTTCACACTGCAAAACAAAACCTGATTTGCAGTTGTGAAGGCCAAGAAAAAAAAGTAGGGGAGGCACTAGAGAGAAGCCAGAGCTCTGCCATTCTTCAACCATTCTGGTTTGAGGCACTACTACTTAGCTCCTGATGCAAAACTGCCTTGATTTTATTGGAGAAAAAAATAACAGAAAAAGCAATACTGAAACTTTTAACCGAAACAGTAGAATTTGCATTTTACCCATAGTGAAGCATGATGCATCAGCAGCACTGCATCCTTCTACACTTTCTCTACGGCTACCAACTGCTGGATTCTCCTTCCACAAAAGTATTTTCAAAGTACTGCAGCATTCTCATGGAAATTATTCACTTTGAATACACCTTTGAAGGTATCATCAGAAACCATGGAGTTTCTGTTTTAGAAATTAAATCTTAACTTAAAAAAAAAATAAAAATCTCTGAGAGCATTTAGCCTTCTGAATATTGTTAGAATTCCCTCATGATATAAATCAAGATATATAGGATCAGGGATATAAATCAAGAGCAGACAGAATCTTAAAAATGGGGGAAAGATGCATGACTGTCTCTACCATATTAAGATTTTAATTGACCCTCTTTTACTAATCTGTGGCAAGTAAAATTTTATATTCTTGTTTCGAGTATCTTCTTAATCTCAATTTTTACTAATTTTGGCAGCCACTGTCAGCGGGTATTTTAGAAGTACAATACATATTCCTCAAAAGGGAGATTACACATCACCACTTGCTGTGCCATATTCCATTCAAACCCACACCCACAAAGAATGGTATTACATAACTGGTCACATTACAATAAGAAGAACCTGATTTTTTAAGAACTAAAAATTTTTCAGCACTCCCTACAATTAAAAGACAATGGCATGTACAGTATGCTGTATTTCAACCCTACATTTAGATAAATATAAATCAGTGTCTCCAAATCCAACACAGAAAGTCTTAAAGAAATTATATGTATCAAACATACAAATAACATTTTATTTTTAAGAGAAAGAAGTGAAATACAAATGACAAAAAAGGCATTTTAAATCAAGTTGAAATGCATGAAAATAACATCATGCAGCCAGAAAGCTAAACTGTAAAATAAGCAGCTTGAAGGCTTTTTTTTCTTCAAGATTCTTTTTCTTCAAGGAGAAAGAGCAGTAATTATATCACTGCTCAGGCCCAGGAGATGGGAATCAGAACAAACAGAATGCATTTGTAATTAATCCATGTCAGACCTGTTAATACCACAACATACATCTCTTTGATATTAACAGAGACCAACAGACACAAATAAAGTGCAGACAGTACATAATCTGTTTATATTTCTACTCTGATTTTTAGTTAATGGATTTTGTGAAATTAAAGGGTGTATTAATAGCTATATGCAAAGTTATGCTCTTTTTCAGTAATTATTTAGAAATTGTTGCAACTAAAGAGACAAAAACAGTGACAGATGATATCTTCTGAACAAGACAGCATCCCTGTTACTATCAGCAAGGTCCTCCATCACTGTATGTTTAATCTAACGCAGAAATGCTTACAAAAATCAAGTAACTATTCATTTTAAACTCAAAAAATACAGAATTTATTGAGGTCTTAGAAGTGAAAGTGTTCTCTAAATGCTGAGACCTTATGAATTTCAATTCCTCTGTTTTTAATAATATAATCATATCCAGAATTAATTTGGCACGCAGATGTACCAAGTAACATGTGCAGAGTCTGCTCCTACTGAAATGGGTATGTAAATAAATTTATCTTTCTTTTCTCCCCAGTATTTTTCAGCAGCGAGATTGCTTCTATGTCCTGCAAATCAAAAATATTTTTTTCTAAATAGCCAATAGCAGAAACAGCAAATAGCTCTGTCCAAAGGATTGTGGGCAGCATTAGTAAATCCTATCAGGACAGACTTCCCACTCCCACCCCAGAGATGGTGAAGGCAAGCGGGCTGAATTAATTCTTCACAACAACAAAGAAAAGGAGAAAGGTATTTTTGGAAGAGCAAAGAAACAAAACCAAGGGTAGCTTTTTATCTTAACTCTCACCTGAAACCTTACCCTATCCCCCCCACCTTTTTTAACTGACATGGCTGCTTGGAGGTTTACAAAGTTTCAAGAATGGCTACCTGTACCTTCTCTCAGCAAATAAACATCTCAGAAAATCTAAACCTCAAATTAAGGAACAGAGTAAGGAAGTTGTACAAAGTAAGTTAATTACATTTATCAGTACCTGTACATCCTGGGAACCATGACATATATACCCAACCAGCAGAGCCTAAATATGCAATGACTCGGACAGATGTAACTCAATTTATCTTTCACAGAAAACAGAATAAATGGTTGGGACTGAACATATATATCAAAATTTGTACGGCAAAGCTACAGCCCATGTTGAGCACTGTCACTGAGCAGATTAATGACCAATAAAATATGGGCCTATGCTTAGAAAACTGAAAAAGTTATCTGAAATTTTTCAAAATAGAAAATACTACTCGACTCAATACATTATTATTTAAAGATTTTACATATATATATATATATATATATACACACTTCTGCAAAGGTTCAAGATAACCGTTACCCTTAACTTATACAGTAACCAAAGGACACCTTTTTGTAATTTGCTATATAATCTCATAATTTAAATGTTTTTATGGAACTACTGCAAAACACCAACTCCCTCTGAGTAACATAAACTCACTTAAAACTGAGCCATGTCAGGGCAGCCAGGATGATGAAGAGGGCAGGGCAAGACGGAGGGTGGGAAGTAGGCAGGGACAACAAAGGGAGTACTGCTCTTCCCAGAGCTGTCTGAAACAGCCTGGCAATTGGTCTTCAGCTCCATTTTAATTGGCTCCATACAAGTAGTACAATCCTAACTGAAGCTCTGACTCATATGTTCTTGTTTTAGTGTCAGCATTCTTAGCACAATCTAGATTGAGTACTGAGTTCTAAATCATCATTACCCTTGGATTTTACTTTTTTTTTAAATTCTAACACAAAACACAACTTAGTTAGGAAAACAGTTTTTAACATAAATGGGAAATATGATGTTAATAACTATTAAGATATCTGCAACAGTTGTAACATTTAATTTAAATTGTATATGTGTATATATATAATGTGTTAGACACTAAAGGACTCTGTACAGCAAAAAAAATTAGAAAGCAAACTATATTAGTATGTCACTTGTAAGAAGAAAATGACTGACTGTAATTAAGACAAATGACTACACTACATACCAATTTAGCATAAAGAACATTATACATTGTCACTGGATATGGAACATTTCATGCTAAAACCCTTCTTAAAGCAGACAGGTGTCATTTGCACTTAACTTGTTAAATCTCTTTGCAATAAGCACATGCATTGAATATGACCAGTGTTAACTAGAATGAATGTTATCTTTTTTTTTAGTGGCATTCAGAAGAACTTTCTCTAGTTTGCTTCTGCCTACTAGCACCTACAGTGATGAAAATTACAGAAGCAAAGAGAATTCACTGCTACATGGTACACTAGCAATGTAGAATATTTACAACAAGAAATTAAGACAACAGACATTTCAGAGTCTACTGACACTCTCACGGTGTAAACTGTATGCCAATTTCTGTGAAAAAAAAATCAAGTTTAAACAATTATTAATGTAAAGTCATAAAATTAAGACACATTGGAATTGATAAAATTTATTTTCCTGCTCCTCCTTAAAAATATTAACCTTCTTCAATTTCACCAAGTGCACAGCCTCTATGTCCCTCTGGCTTCTTAGCAGTAGCCTGCTATCATCCCAACTGATGCCTACTCTGCAAGCTTTTTCTTGTATTTTCTTGGCCAAACTAAACAATCATCTCAGACTCAGGACAGCCCTGTATAGCCATCATCATCCTCATCACACTCACCCTTCGCGCAAACAAGAGCAGAGCGCCCAGCAGAGCTCAGCAGTCTCCATCATTTGCCAATAGACAGTACATCACAAGTGCAACACAGGAAACAAGATCAGCCAAACAATCTCTTGGTCTCCTGCAGACCTATGATCTACCAGATATTTTCCCTTAGTAGAACAACAAAACCAGGTTTAGATAACACAAGGAATTATCAGACTACTCAGGCTGTGCCTGAGCCCTCTCTTCTGCCTTCAGTAATATCATCTTTTCTCAGCTCAGTAGCATCATGACTTACAGTACAAAGAACAGCACTTCAAAACAGTACCTTCATTTACCCCGTTAAAAATGCATCCCAACCTCATTGTCCATAACACATTATCAGGGCAATTTATTATTCACACTATCAGGAAAATTTATCATTCACGTACCTTCCCATAAGTAATACTACAACAATCCTATTGACAGGTGATTTAAGACTCCACACATAGTCACATTCATGTAAGGATAAGAATTATCCTGCCATTTTACTCAGGTTTTAGAGAGCCAGAAATGAAGAACCATTATTTCCTGTGCGTATGGTTTTCTGTGCTAACAACCTAGACTCTTACTAGAATTTTAATGCTCTGTCCACATAACTTGAGTGATACTCATACTCTCTTATTCACCTAGAAATGCAGTCAGCATGAATAACTAGCTGTACTTGGATGCACAGAAAGTGTGGCAAGGTTGGTATTAAAACATTCGTAACTTTTCATGGTACAGTATTTCTTAGATAATGATAACAGAATGAAACTCAGTACAGTGTGTACAGTTACCTTTGGAAAAGGATACAGCATTTGCCACATTTCAGAATACTGGCTGTAACAAAAGCAATTGCTGAATGCTTTTCTGCTTTATGCAAAAATTAGACGTGCATTCTGAAGCGCGATGACCCTCCAAATAGTAAATAATACTAGTAAATACTATCTAAATCCCATCTTATTCACATTACTACATCAAGTATACAAAACTTAAAAAAAAAAACAAAAAAAAACCACCAGAATTTGCTGTATAAGCAACCCCTCATTCCTACCTACATCACAACATTCCTAGTTCAGTGCAAAGAACTAATTCCCACTTTCGAAGCAATTAATTCAAAAGTTTCTGTTCCTCACTGTTCCATGTGAAAATTACATTGCAAAACACCAACTCCCTCTGAGTAACATAAACTCACTTAAAACTAGCATTAGCAAGAAGTAAAAAAAAAAATCCTCTACTGGATGATGGAAAGAGACAAAAAAAAACGCAAACACAGTGGGCTCCAGCAGAGCAGAAATTATATTTAGTGTTACTCACCTGCTACCACCTAGCAGTATTTTAAACCAACCTCATATGTATCAGATGAACAACAGTGTAAGTCACACATACTATCACCCATCCTGGACACTGGACAGAAGTGTGACTGCTGAGTTTAAGAGAACAGCCCAATTGAAAAATAAACTTAACTGAAACACAGGCCAGCAATATCAAGCTCTCCAGTAAGCACGGAATGGATGCTACCCACCGTGAAAGCAATGGAAAACAAACTGAGGTGAGTCATTGTTTCATTTGATTTCACTTTTCCACACACTATCAAACTTTTCCTCTTTTTCAGTCAGTTTCCCGGTTAAAATCTCCCTTCTGGAGTACAACTCCAAATCTGTTTTGATCAACAAAAACTTTGTTTGCAACTGCTCTCTATGAAGTATTAATTGTTCATGCCCTAGACAATTCCAGTTCCAAATTTAAACTAAAAACGTGCTATTGCAACTCTAATCCATATTCAGAAAGCTTACTTAAATTTTCTGCTCCTTTCTGATCTCAACGAAATTCTAAACAAGCACCAAATATAAAATGCAAGGTGATAGTATCCCAACATCTATGTGTGAGGTGCTTCCTTCATCAGTCAGAAGGAACCGCCTAAACATGGCTTTGAAAAGAATTCAAACTGTCCAGTTAGTTTCAATCCCCTCTTAGAACAGCTCTTCCTCTTCTTTATACTGAGGGTGGCGAGGCACTGGCACAGGTTGTCCCAAGAAGCAGTGGATGCTCCACCCCAGCAGTGTTCAAGGCCAGGCTGCAGGGGCTTTGAGCGACATGATCTAGTGGAAGGTGCCTCTGCCCTCTGCCCCAAGTACCATTCTATCTATTACACTTCAAAAACGAACACAATATGCAAAGCTCTAAAGGCCTTGAGATAGAATTTTTGCTTCAAAAAGTCCTAGCTATTCTTGATTTTTTACTGCCTCTCTAATAGCCATTTAAGAATGACTTTTAAATTTAAAGATCTTACCCTGTGTATATCTGCCATATAATACCGAGGTCTGGAAGATGGAGCATATGACAAAGAAACAGCGATTGGTGGCTGGGTGGGAGCCTGAGAGTTGCCATCCAGAATGCCGTGGCTCCCTCTAACTCAAAGCAGGTACGATCTTTAAACTTAAAGAAAGATCTCAGGTAGAGATCTCACCTACTTTTGGACACAGCATATTAGGAACAGAGAAGGGTGAGTTTACTGATCAGCCAGAAAAAAGGGAACCTCGGAGAGACCAAGATAAACAAGGATGATCAATGAGTGCAAATAATAAGTTGGGGGTTTGTTTTGTTTTAAGCAGAATATATTGCAGGAATTTATACCTGGTGTCAGGATTCAAATAATATTACTTGAAGTTTAGGTAATATAAACAGAATATAAATTTAGAGACTGAGAACACAACAGAACGAATTTATACAATTGGTTTTTTTTTTAAATCAGTAAATACTGATGTGTAACCACAAGAAACAGTAGCTATCAAATCCATTAAAAAAAAAAAGGAATAAAAAATGTTTCTTGCTTTTCTAAGAAATCTTCCTCTTCACAGGTCTAAGAAAATGACTTTTCATAGAATAAAAAATACGGAAATCAAACCCAGTAAAAGTTAAAGATGTCTGTAAGCTTCTTTTCTTTCGCATTCAGTCTTACTGAGAGAAATAAATTAACTCATCAGAAGTATAAACCACAATTGCTCCAGAAGCCAATGTTTGATAACAACACAAGAAGAAACACTGTTAAAAAAAAGGCATAAGGTTTTAGGCAAAACATTTTTAAAACACTTCAAACTTACAACTTTGTAAAACTTCCCACACTGAAGGAAATTAATATTTTTGTAGTATAATGCACATTTAAAAAAACCATCATGGCATTGAATGCATCACTTTTGATGAAATGTTTCATTTGACTATATTTTGTTCTGTTTGCTTCAAGGTTTCTGTAAAATTTACTGGATTAGTTCCAAGTCTGATCTGGAGTTCATCCCATACACCCAGATGGTATCTCTGCATGTGACAGGGTGGGGAGAAAGGACGTCCTCCTTCAACCTCAGCTGAGGAGCAGCTCAGATTTTATATAAGCTCAACAACAACCCTACACAGAATACTTCGTTCAAACCAAAAAATTGCAGCAGCCTTACAGTGCTTTCAGGTAAATGTTCTGATCCAGGGAGAGAATTAAGGCCTATTCACAATTACATATCATGGCACAGAAATATGTTTGAACCATAACATGTTGTTTCTGCCGTGCTGGTATGAAATTTAGTATATGTGCTCAAGCACTCAAGTGTTCTCCAAGGGAATGTAACTCATAGGTATACACAGTCTAAAAGAGTCATGACTTCAGGCATTAATTATGAGTTCTGGATGAGTTTTATATTTGAAATCTTCAGAACCAGCACTGCAGAATGTCAAGTCAAAAAGGCCTTGAATGGATTCATGTCTTTTCCTAAACATAATTTTAGCTCCAATTTTTATAATCGATGATATGAGTGTGAAATTAAAGTTGCCCATTTTACAGCCTATAACTATATATTGGCAAGATTCGAGTCTTTAAAAACAAGAGACCAAAATGAAAATAAATAAACCCCATCTTTTCTATCACTGTTAAAAATGAGTTCACAGTCAAGCTGATTATCAAAACTACCGATCTATTATGAGAAGTAAACAACTGGGTCTAAATTTAATGTTAAATTTTTCTAAGTGTTAAGACTAAAATTACTATAAATATTATAGATACACATTTTTATTAGGGTTCAGAGCCAGGACTTTGCTATACATCTTCAACTTCTAACAGACTGTAATAGTTACCACATAGTATTGCAATAGTATTCATGTAGCATACAAAGCCATTGGCACAAAATACTAAATTCACAAAATAATCTTGATTCATTCTTAATCCCTAATCTAGTCATGGAATATTAATGCTTTTTACATTTATGTGGTCATATTTTACTGAATGGAAAAATGGCCAATATGCTGTTAAATTAAAAAAATAAGAACAATGCAACTGGGGAGAGGGGTGGGCTTGGCAAAGAAACTATAATAAAATTTAGCCAAACACTTGAAGCTCAGATACAGAAGTTCTAAAATAAACTTCAGATAAAGAAGTTCCAACAATATCCTAGAGTCGTACCTTTTAAAGTGTCATGTGTTCACCACAACAATCTTTTAATGTCTTTTAATAATGTGAAATAATATCACATAATAGTCTTACAAATAGCATTTTTACACATATGGAAAAATTGTACTGTTTGTAAATCCTGCCTGTCAATTTGCTTATTCACAAAATAGACCAAGAACATGAAGTGCAATGAAGCAAACCAGAGCTAAGCATTTTCTCCCTTTTCTCTTTCATGGTCTATGCTTTTTCAGGAATATTTAAGAGAGAAGAGAAACGTGATTTTTTGAACATATGTTAACATATTGTGTTCTGTTCAGCACATAAACACAGATGCACACTTGTTTCATGTGAGACTTCTGTCTTCATTAGCAATGCTTCTGCTTCATTCCCTTCTACTGTAACAGAGATTCTCATGAGTCATATTGTGTACTTGATGAAAAATCAGAAGTTTAGGGCTTTCCACATCATTGCTAGGCTGAATATAGAAAACTGAGCCAAACTTCCTTAAAATTCCAAGGTTTCCCAGAAGTCCATCGAAATTCTGCTTGCAGCTGGGATGAAGGGTTGGACCAAAATGCACATACTAACAAACTATCACATTTAGAAGCTACAAACGTGCTTTTTGGTTAAAATACTGTAAAGTTTTGATGACTTCTAGACTGCAAACATTGTTCAGAGGAATGTTAGAAATGCCTCCTCAGCCCATGGTAAGGGACATGAAGCCTAAATGAAGCCCATGCTTCATTTTTCAGTATTTTGAATTACCAGTAACAAGAATGAGAGGAAAACAAAACAAAACAAAACAAAAAATCCCCACAGTATAAAGCAATCATCCACTTAAAATTTTCTGTACAAGCGCATTGTTTTTCAAATGGTAATTACTCTATAAGGAAGAAAAAATAAAATATCCATGGTCTTGCTGATATCTGCAGATTCACTTAAATTCTACTGTAAGAAAAAGACATACTCATTCATAACAGTAATTTAAACATGGACCTCCGAAACTATAATTCTGCCTAATGTTTTTCCACCTTTTCCACATCTGGAAGCCCTGAACAAGAGGAAGAGGACTCAAGCCAGCCTGAAGAGGCAGTAGTGCACAGAACTACAACACAGGAAAACAAATCACTTAATGATTTAGCCACTTACACACAAGGCACAAGCAACTAGCAAAGAATGAACCAGAATGAACCTTAAAGAGCATATTTTGTTCGCAGAACTACCAATGCCGATTTAAAAGAAAATGAGAAAATATTATTAGGGGCAAACCAGTGTTAACTGATCTAACTTGAAAAATGAAAGAAGCAAGATGGAAAAGCTTTCCTCTATTAAAAATTAATAAAAATATATAGCTTTGGAGATACATCGACAGACAGAGCAAAGTACACAGAGTTTCCAGTTCTACAGATGTATCTCATTATAATCATAGTTATAGGGAGATCTAGTTTGAATTCTGATTTTACTTCTCAATGGATAACTATTTCAGAAAACCCTAACATGCTGTTGAATAGGACTGGAACAGCATGGCCATGCTCGATTCTTCTCATGGCTCATTAAGATACTTTACTTGTTCACTCTGGGACTTGGTAGTTAGCTTCACTGTTAGCTTTGTTGATTGTAGAAATGCTTCAGAAAATACCAGTTGGTTGTTGGGAACTGCTAACTACATCATCAGCCACAAGAGGCCATCAGAGAAATTTTTCATGGATTTAGTCCCTCCTTGAATACAGCACTGCAGCTTTTACAAGGTTAGCGACCCCCGTATCTTTTATCCTATTGGTATGATACCACATTTTCTAATGGCATGATGAATTAGAGGACTTACTGGACCACTGATGAACCAGCTGCAGCTTGGGAGGGGTACCTGACTTAGCCATGTGTAGTGTAGGCATCTCTACTCTTCCAGTACCACTTTTTATTTTAAAAAAACTTGGTATTTAGATAAGGTTAAGAAGACCTTTTTGCTACGGACTGCCTATAATGAAATATTTCAGCTCTTAAGTACTAGGATTACTGAAAAAAAAAGTTAAAGTTTATCCCTTAATACTTGGCATCAGAACTAGCAATACAGTCCCCTTCACTACTGCTTTGTTGGTACTCTGCCAGAAGGTATTTTGATGCAGTAGCAAGGAAAGATGGAGACAGTTGATCATACTGACACTTCTACTCTCACAGCCACCTTTCACACACACACAAAGATGCACAGCCACAGATGCTCACTTTTCACTTGCAATTTTATTCAAAAAAACCTCAAACAACTGATTGTGCATTCTTTTCCTGATAGTCCAAATATGAAAAGAAATATCCAGAGTTAGTACATGAAAAGTAATAAAGATGTACCAATGCAAGAGAAGGAAGGTAAGAGCAGACACTTTAGGTCAGCCCCTAGTTCCTCTAGCATCAATACAATCTGCAACAGCAGCTAGTAACAGATGCCTAAGGACAAGTGTAAGAATAGGACAAACATACTGTAACAATTCTCCCATCGTAGTCTGCCAGCCTCTGGTAATCTGTGGCATATGGACTCCCAAACCAGAAGCATGATGACAGCATTTAATGCACTATTTCTCTTAGAATTTCTCTAGATTTTTAACCCATGGCAGCTTCTGACATCCAGAGTGCCTTCTGTCTATGTATTGCACAATTCACTACATACAGCTTGTTTTCATAGTACTACCTTATTTTTATTATTTTTTTTTTACCTGGGGGAGAAACAATGATTAATGACACCCACTTCTCCCCTGTGATGTTCATGACCTTAAGACTTCACATACACCCCTGCACGTTAATCTTTTATTTTCTAGGTTGGAAAATCCTAGAAACTTACATTCTCCCTTAGAGAACGCGTTCCTTTGTCATTCCTCAGAACTCCTTCCAGCTGTGCTACCACGGACCAGTTACCTTTGGTATTCAAGGCGCGGGCATACCATGGTGTTGGTAGCAATGATTTCTAGCAGTTTGTTACTTTTATAATTAATAACATCTCACTACTTTCTGGTAAACCATGGCTCATTAAACTACCATTTCCATAAAGTGACTTAAGAGTAAGCCAAAATCTTCTTCCTGACAGGAAACAGATACAATGAATCTTGTTTACTGTATGAAAACTAAGAGCTGCTTTTCTTCAGAATAGTTGTATTTAATATCTTGAATTTAATCTGTCACTTGAAATCCAAATCTTTCCCAAAATAAGTAATCAACAGGTAATCCTCACATATATCACATTTCAAATCTCTTTTTACCAAGGTAAAAAATTTTAGTCTTGCTATAGATTTATTTTTCAACAAAATCAATACCGTTATTACAAGAGCACTTTGCTACAATTTTTATTTTTTAACATACAGGCATGACTAATGCAGTGAAATTCATAAAATAAGATGATCACCAAAGTACAATTGGATCAATGACCAACCATCACAGACATACTTTTCCCCAGAAAAAGCTTCTCAAGCCAGGATAAATCAGGAGGAGCTGAAAATGCACAAGGGTAGGATAACATGGACAAAGCTTTCAGCCGCACATAAGCAAGAATCCTCATATACTGCCATGAGAATCAAAGGAAATACAGTAGATTAAGTACCTTTATAAATCCCATCCAAAATACTGATTCAGTTAGCAATGTTTACAAATAAAATCATTGGCAAGTAACATCTCTCAGCCTAACAGAAGAGGTTGGAGAACTTGTCATTTGTCAGTCAGGCTTGTTGCCAAGACACCTAAAATCTATTAAACAAGACACAGCAACAGCTTCTTTTAGACACAATGAAATGTAGCCTACGTAGACTTGAGACTAGACATAGTTCCCTTCAAGGACATGATTTTTCTATTATTCTCATAAAGGTTTTTACATGAGTCAAGTGAAGAACACATCTACGTAACAGCAAAACTTAATTAAAAATTCAAATTCAAAATTCAA
Organism: Pezoporus flaviventris; assembly: GCF_033815535.1. Classification (NCBI taxonomy): domain Eukaryota; kingdom Metazoa; phylum Chordata; class Aves; order Psittaciformes; family Psittacidae; genus Pezoporus; species Pezoporus flaviventris. The sequence continues at coordinate 20,199,039 of NW_026892561.1, forward strand.
CTTAAAATCCAAAAGTAAAGCACAGTCAGCAAAAGAAAACAGTTCAGCTAGTTCCCAAGGTAAGACATCACAGAAAATATGGTCTCTGAAAGTCCTGAGTTGAAAAATGAAAAATCTTAAAAATAATTTAATTATGATAGCATGTAGTTATGCTTATATTTATTAGATTTCTTGGTTTTCCATCTGTCATCTTCATAAGCCAACATAAGACATTGCATGGACAATATTAAGTAGCCAATATTACAGAGAAAGTTTGGATAAAAGCCTTTCGTTTATAGCCTCTCTGTTTTGGCTTTGGCAATTTTACTACACACTTAGTAAACTAATCCAACTCTAGCCCCAAAGCCCTTGAAATTAAGAAATAGCTGCCACTGAAACCTTGCCACTTTACGACTGTTTACAACCCTTATGTACATATAGTTGCTCTAAAACTCACTATAAAAATTGTAGTGTCAAAAATCTACCTGATCATAATAAAATTATCTTATGAAGATCTTGTTCACCTATTGAGGGCATAGATGAAAAACTGCTCTTAACCTAGTAATAATTCATTGCTTGTAGCATATAAATCCCTCTATTTTTAATTGCATCTAATTTCCTTACCATTAAAAACCCTAATAAACAAAGCTCTGCAAAAACCTTGTTGAAGCAGTTTACGGCATTATTGCCTTCAGCTGTCTATACTACCCCTTTTGTGGAGGATTAACTCTATGTAGTAAAAGTATAAGCAGAGTACATGAACATACTACAGCCACACCAGCATTCTCTCCCATACAGCCCTACCCACTGCCAAAAATGGGTCTGTGCTAAACCGCCAGACTGACCTGAAGCAGCCAAGGTAAGAGGAAGTGAGGTATGTTTTATACTGCGGCTGAACAGTAACAATTCAAACCACCACTGGTTTAGTCAGTGAACATGGATCAGAGGTTTAAATGGCACGTCGTACTGAGAGCAGCCTAGATGAAGCTCAGCAGGTAACAGGGGTATATGTATCTTCCAAAGTGACACAGTGTTTTGTATTTGAAAACCTGTATTTAAATACAAATGCAACCACAGAGATAATGTAGTGCCATTAAGGTAAACTACTGAAATAAGTAAATAAAGGTCACTTGCTCTCAGTGTTTCACCCCCCATAGCCACAACCTCATCTGGGCTCAGTTGATGTAATAATATCATGCAACAGATGAGGAGCAGTCCATCTGAGAACAGTCAGCTCTTCTGCCTCAATACACCATTCCTATACTTATTCCTCCACAATAAAACAGCTAATGAGAACCTGTATGCTAAAATCACTTTAATAAACACTAAATACCTGTGGGTTCAGCAAATGTCTTTCCTAGGTCAGAACAAATTTGCCTGATCATGGAAAAACGTCATTTGTCCATTTACAATTCTAAATTTCAATGTCACAGAACAACTTTAAAGTAGTACATGCATAAGTATAAATAACACTGGAGAGACCATACAATGACTAGAAACCCTCCGCTGGTGCAGGCATTTCTGCTACAGACTTTCCTGTCTAACGTGCATGAAACTGGATGTCATACATGTTCCACAAGCAACATACTTTGTTCTCCTGGGGGACACTACAATGCTTTCCCAAACCACTATCCCATTCTTCATTTAAATGTCTCATAAAATTACTTCTTCCATGATGAAAAGAATTGGTGCTTATTCAAATCACTTACAGAAGAATGAAAAAACAGCCATCTATTTCATTTAAGGAAAACAAACAAAAAGCAATGCTGTCAAGGTGCAGAAATGCCCTCACGTGATTAACACTGACATCTCTGAGCTTCCCCTTCTCAAAACCTCTGTGTTTTGTCACTGTTTCTAATACTGCCGGTTTTAAAATTTAGATTGTGAGCTTTGAGGCAGGGATGAACACGAAAAGTGAAACTCTCTTTCCTGGTAATCACTGCTCTAATAAAAGTTTCATTTTGATCCAAATCACCTTTTCTTTGTTCAGACCAAGACACAGGGTGATTAAAATGAAAAGCCTTCAGCACTGCTGTCACATTATTCTCAAGAGAAGGTTGGCAGCAGTCAGCGTAAGGCTGTGATAAAATCCTGAAGATCTCCAGGCATTTTTACTGCCTGAAATTGCTTTTCCTAGTCTCCTGTCAGTGCAGCTGAAAGCACTAAAGTTCTTTATATTCATCCTACCTTTCACAGTACTTGGACAAAGGAAAAGTCCACAGAAATTATGGATGTAAAAGTGAGGTGGGCCTAGTATTTTCTTAAGGCTGTGCTGGGGCACAGAGCCATTACAGCTTCTTCCCCATTCATATACTGTTCCTTTAGCAATTAAAGCTGATGGACCTCACAGGACTTTCTTAATATTAGATCAAGAAAGAAGTCATTACACATCAGAATGACTAGAAAAACCTGTAAGTAGGAATCTACTCTTTAATATTCTTGTAAACTGGTTTCAGCCCACTAATCTACAATAATGCCATAGACTTCTGTCTATACTTAATGACTGCAGAGATCCATGTATAAATTCAGTAGATGCTTTTAAAAAAAAATTAAACATGTCTATGTTAAATGGAAGCAGAGAGGAAGAATACCAGATTTTCCTTGAACTTCTTATCTGCTTTAGGAAAAATCATGTAGTCTTTGGAAAATACTGTCTTTAAGAAATATTTCAGGCAGTGCTGCAAGTGACAGGAAAACACTACCTCAGCAATGCTTCCATTTCTGGAAAGGCCTAAAAATTATTCAGCATCTAGTTAAGAAAGTAATGTTTGGGTTTGATACATAAAATATTTTAATTAAAAAAACCCAACCTAATTCAGTTCTTCCATAGAATGGTGCACCAATCCATACCTAATTCAGTTCTTCAGTAGAATGATGCACCAATCCATCCCTGAAACAGCCTAAAGAGAGACAAAGGTAAAAGGGGGCAGAGGTGAAGTCAAAAGCTTAATCTTATCCTTTTGGTGACACTGACAATAAAACTGAAAGATCTGCAAATTAGCTGATCCTGGAGGATGGCTGGGGAGGCCACTGCCACCTTCACTGACATTCTTCCCCCACAGCAATGTTGGCCTCATCAACCTCTGGCACTGCTCCCTGGCAGTCAGCTCCAGGACCATCATGTTGCTAGGCATGCTGCAACTGAGTCTGAGGACTGTTAAAGGGATATTTCCACCAAGAGCAGCAGCTTGAATTGAGATACAGATCCTCAGCATTCAAACACCAACACCTGAATAAAGATATTAAAAAAAACCACAATATATTTGTTTGGCTGCAACAGTAATATGGAAAGATAAAATACTTTCATGTCGAGAACCAACTGTGAGAGAGTATTTAGTCTGATGCATTTCCCATCAAGTCAATATCCTATTACTGCTATCTTTTGTTTATAAACTTAATTTTTCATATGCAAGATGAAACAGCTAATTAAGTAACTAATCATTACACTGATACACTTTTCTCAATAGTCAATTTCTAATACTGACTGATTAGTTATTTTACCCCTCAAAATTATACCTTGTTAGTTTTGCTGAGTACGAAAACTTCAGTGTGCTTATGGATATACAGATGTCAAACACAAATGAATTAAAAATAATAGTAAAAAGAACGTAAATACTAATTTTAATAGGTCTTCATAAACTGTATCTATGAAAGCAAAACACTCCAAAACTTTTCAGTAGAGGAAGCATAAAGATTCTGCACAAAACTAAACCCAGCATGATACCTTACACTTTACCAAGAACAATTATATAATGGATTCTTAAGCAGAAACGACAGGGAGGGGGAAGAATATCTTACTATAAAACAATAAGTAAACTTTTAAAGGACAGCATTGTGCTTTTCATGATTACAGTTTTATTTCCCTTTAAAGAACGGTATTTTAAGGAGAAATTCATTTAGCCATTCCAGAATATAAGGAAGCACATAGAATTTGGTTAAGATTACTTTTCTGGTAGCACTTTTGCTGCCATCACACTTTTTTTTTTTTTTTGACTTTTCCGTAGGGTGAGGACATGAAGTTCCAAGGAGGGTAAGGCAACTGACCTTGACATAGCTTCTGCTACACTGCAAGTGGAAGTATTCAAGAGAAATGTAACAGCACAACATAATCTACCTGCACAAAGGAGCTTTATACATATATCTAGCTAAACAGATATAGATAAATATTTGTCTGTTTAGCTAGTAGGCACCTTTTTATTTATTTAATTTTATTTTAATTAACCTTTTTATTTAATATTTTGCATATGTTTTCTTCTCGCAGCTTTTTTTTTTTTTAAGCAACTCCCTCAATGTATCCATACAAAGATACAGTAAAGTACCAGTAAAGAGAGACTTTACTATTACCCATATTACCAACAATGATTTTTTTCATGCCAATTTCTTTAGCTAGTATCTGGTCACCTATTTACTAGGCATCTCACAAATCATATAGATATTCAGGCATACAAAAGTGGGATGTGTACTCCAGATGCCAGCTTTAAAATTCTCATTCTTTAATTAGATTTTCATATAAGAACATGAGACTTTATATAATAACAGAATGAAAATCAAAAATGACAGACTGGGTGACTGGAATTTCTACCAGACTTTTTTAATCCATAAGTATGTCCAGCCTTGTAATTTTGGAAGAGAATTTAGCACCAGCTGGAATCCTCAGACTGCAGTAGTAGAACAGTAACAAACCTCCCTCAAATAAAAGCTTAAATCATGAGTTTGGAACACTTTCAAAAAATGAAACACACTAAATTTTAAAATTCATGGGACCGACGACCAGGTCAAATCCTGTCATCTGGAAAACAGCAAGAAGAAATGCAGTATTTAAATCTGCTGAGGATGTTTGACTTGACAAATTCCAGGAGACAATGAGACTCAGATTTACAAATAACAGGTTAAAATGTGACTTTACAGCAACTGAAATTCAGGGTCCAGGTAAGTATATTAGTGTTCTTGTACCAACTACATTAAGTCAATGTTTAACAAACAAATAAAAGGGTGAAGAACCTAGGATCCTATGATCTGTTTCCAGGATATGGGACTCCTATTATATTCTCTCCCTCCTACAGCCTGAGGAAGTTTTCAGTTCCACCTGACAACTCTAGAAGTTCATGGCGATGACAGAGAGAAATGTATTGCTAACTCTGCCCTTTAGGGTAAGAAGCTGGTGGGCTGGTGAGTAAACCTTGTGCTGCAGCATCTGAAGTGAACCTCTCTTTCTGACCTACCATGTGCAGGCAAGAAAGCTTCAAGATGCTGTACATCAGCTTCATTTGCTGAGGTTATACAAGCAGGGTTCAACTAAGGCACTACTGATACAAATGAGTTAGCTTGTGTATTTCTACGCATGTGTAGTTACAGTATCATTCAAATAATGCATCTACCACCTCCACACTGTGTTTAATAAAAGGTTAGTTCAACTTCAAGCATGTTCTAGAACTTTTCTTGAATTTCAGGAGGACCCATAAAAACTTGTTAGCAGGAATGCCAATAAAAACCAGAAGCAGTAGTAAGTGGACAGCTCTGGAGTACAGATAGAAAATTACTTTGTTGGTATGAAACCAGCCCTGTGAGTTGCGAAAGACTGTACGTTTCACTGTTCCTTGCCCAAGTCTTGTACTCTGAGGACCTCCTAAGCAGGAAACAATGACAAAATAATGACAAAACATAATGACCCCAGGTCACGTTTGTAAGAAGAGACGAGGTTATACAACCTTATATAGCAGCAGTAAACCAAAAAGAGCCTTCCAAAATAAACAGCAACTTTTCAGAAGAAGGCAGCAGACACATTCCTGTAGACATGGAGCATTACGAGATACGTGTAAAGAATGCTACTAATTTTTCCATAGTATCTATCAAGGCTAATTGTCAGCAACATCTCAGCTCAGCTAGAAGAATGTTGCAAGTTGCATTTAAATCTGCTTTAAAGACTCTGCAATTCTAGAAACCAGTATTATAAATGTTTAAGATGGCAAGTAAGCAGCTTTGAGGTTTAGGCTTTAATTGTTCACTCTTGAGTCCTAACCCAAAAGAACTTTCACAAAGAACAGAGCACAACATCAGGGAACTAACGCCAGGGCTGGTTTTGATACACATAATACTACTTTATTCCATTGTTTCAACTTTCTTACATCTTTAAAAAATGTACAGGGGTTCAGAACCACCTCAACAGAACAAAGGACACATAATTAAGGGAGATCTAGAGTCAAACCACAAGCAGGCGTGCAACCGTGGTTAGCTTCCATTACAAAAAGTAATAGGCACAATCTTTACATATGCATTTTGGTGAAAGAAGGAATAATAGTGCAGTGTTAAAAAGCACCAATAATCAATAATTGGGCCTTTTCTAAATGCCAATAACCATCTAAGAAAATTTACATTTGGTTCAAAATAATAATTTTCATATTTTATTGATTGACATGCATCTGAACCCCTGACAGTTTATTACACAAACCTATTCTGCACCCCTGCAAAATAAAAAAAGATTTCATCAGTGGACCTGAAAATCAGTTCAGTACAAAAGGAAATACTGAAGCTTTTTTCCCTGTATTTAATACTAAACTGCCTAGTTCACCTCCTCCAAGAACACTTGCCTAAGAAACAGCTATTCAACGACTGCATGGAAGTTATTTCTCTGAAAGTAATATTTTAATCCTGTAGCATTGACCTATTCCATGTGCTACAAAAACATTAGGCACAGACCACAGTTTATGTTTTCTCTTAAAAAATAGTATGTGCAAGCTAGGTTCACACAACAGACTTGACAGCTACAACAGTAAGCTATTTAAATTTCCCGAAGAAGAGAGTTTTAATTTTCTAAGCAGTGAAGCACACTGCTGTGCACAATTATCATATCTGCATTAGGATTATTTCTGTAGCCAATAAAGGAAAAGCTTTAGTACACCCTAAAGGACACTACCATCGATACTGTGAACTAATTTAACAGGATCAAGAGAATGAAAGACTGAAGTCGTTGTACATGGGCAGCTGCAATTACTCAGCCAGCCATGAAAGGCTGGCCTTTTGCAGGAGGAATGGTTTGAAACTCAGTTTACCTCATGCCCTCAAACTAAACCACTAGGAAGCGATGGAATCTAGGGATGAACAGCATGGAAAAAAAGGGGAAATGAGAGGGAGAGCTTCTGTGAAAGTCGTACCAAAATGTGCCATTTTATCCTAAAGCGTTGTGCCCAGTACAGGTTTTATGACTGCAGACTGTTTGTACAACTGAAAATTCTACAAGATGTAAGCAGAGATAGAGCTGATTATTAATCTGCAGTATCTACTATAGTCCTCAGGTATATTATTTACGGTTAGCCACTTACTGTGTTGTTGATTTTTTCCTCTTAAATATATTTAAATTCAGAAGGCTACAGTATATTCTGACACAAAGACAGTAAGACAACTTTTCTACAAGGGGAAAAATATAAGGTAGTGCCTAACTTATTTTATGAGGAATCTCCTCTGATGTGGTAGTTATTTCATGCCCTTTGGAAGATTTTTATTTCTGACTTTCTTCATCATCTCTGTCAAATTGATGCCCTCACAATTTCACAAGAACTATATTCAAGTTTAGTGACCCCTCTTACAGCAGCCTTTTCCTTTTCCACAATTACTTCCAAACTCATTCTAGCATCATAGCAAGCTATTCAAGTAAACATTCATCTTCTGGCAAATTTCCAGATACAGCAAATACTATCAAAACTCTGCATTTGATCACGTGTCAGTTTTCTTTAAATGGAACAGGAATTAGCCCGTTTTCTTGGTTTAGGGTCCCGTACATCCCTGTCTTTTAAACACATACAAGATGAACATATTGTCTCTGATAGTCTCCGCAGTCCCAGCCTGAAAACGCTGTTGGAGAGGCTATATATCACACAGTTGCAGAAACTATTGCTTATAGCAAGCCATGTTGTTAAGAAGGAAAGTGCTGGGTTTTCGAACACCCTAGAGCTCTCAAGCAGAAAGTATATGATGTAAGGGAGCCACAGCACGTAGAACACACTGGTTATCCGAAACAAAACCATGGCATAGCGGCGATCGGGGCTGTGCCCAGTCTCCCCAGCAGCATCCACTTCATGGCTGGGAAATCGAGCTCTCCGATCGTTTATCTCTTTGGTGTGCTGCCGGCAAATTTTAAAGATGTGGAAATATGTGAAACATATGACAAAGGCAGCAGGAGCGTACAGTAAGCACACGATAAAGCCAGTAAAATAGGCATTAGTTAGCCAGGAGGTAGCACACCATTCAAAAATATCTCCATGGTAACCAGGTTTTCCCCAACCAAAAAAGGAAGGCAAGAAGATCAGACAAGAGTATATCCAGATCAAGACGATGCAGATTCTCAAGCGACAAGGTGTGACCAGTTGATTATAGGAGAGAGGCTTTGTTATAGCGAGATAGCGATCCACACTGATGCAAGCAAGACATGCCATAGATACGCTTTTTAGCACAGAGATGATATATCCAAAAACTTGACAAGTCAAGGACTCGTGGACACCTGTCGAGTAGTGGAGCAGTGACAAAGTAGGAACCAAGCAGCTAACTCCAACAAAGAGATCAGCATAGGCCATGGTCTGAATAAAATAGCTGGTGGTATAATGATGCAGAAGTGGAGCACAGTGAAAAACAAATATCACAGTTAAGTTACCCGCAATAATTAAAAATGTTAGCAAGACAATAACAACTGTCTCAAGGATACAGATGTCAACTGCATTGTAGTGACCAAATCCAAGAGGGCAGGAGAGATGCTCAGATATGTTCATAATACTACTGCTCATATTCAGAGTCCTCCATTCAATCCATCGGGACTGGTTCATGTTTTGTGACTGGGGAACACTGCAATCTGAGCCTTAATGAGCAGATGACCTGCTTAACAGCAGCTAAACTCTGCTTCAGCTTCTCAGGATCTCTCTTTGTAGACACTGCCAGTGCTTACATTTGAGAGGATTACAGTCCCATAGCTGTTGATGCCTCCTCAGCATCAGCGCATCACCTCTGGCACACCTTAGCTTTAAGGAAAGAAAAAAAGAAAGAAAGAAAGAAAAAGAAAGGGAAAAAAGCCAAACCAAAACAAACAAACAAACAAAACAAAACAAAAAAAACAACAACCAAAACAAAACCCAAAAAAAAAAAAAAAGCCAGAAAGAGAAAGGCCACTGATCAGCTCCTCCAGTGCTCTTGACCAATTTTTAGCAAACACAAGGCACTTCTAAAACAAACAGGTACTCTGAAATATGGAAATAAAAACTGACAAAAGAGATACATTCATTTCCTGGGGAAGGAGTGGGGTAATCTCTGACTGCCTATTTTCCTGAGAAAGTCATTTACTTTGGAATATAATGGGGTGAGGGAGAGAAAGGGAAGGAGGAACCTCAGTAGAGCTCTGGTTTCCTGGACCAGCAGTTACTGAACATAATCTTTTCTATGTCTCAATTTAAATCGCAGACTTACTGGAGAATAAAGAAAAAAGTTCATTCTCTAACACTGTCTTGTCTGTCTCCGTTCAGGAGATGGTACTCCATCTTATCCACAGCATTCATTAGAAAGATAAGGAAAACATTTTTGGCAAGGTTAATTCCAATAGACTCACTACTGTTTCGGTATGTATAATGAATTTTATTTGGAGAGAGATGGGTGGGGGACAAGGCAGATTTGTCCTCGGACTCCCAAGAAAGAAAACATACATCTTACATACAATGAGGAAGATCGTGTTCTAGTCATTTAAAAATTAAAATAATTTAAGAATAGAATTTAGAGACTTATGTCAATATTCACAATTCCTTCAAACAGTTTTATTCCATTACTATTATTAATGCCAGAAGCATAATGCAAGGTCCCCACAGACAAAATAAATCCTCTTGAATTTAATTTCAGAAATGGTAATTTAAAATACTCGTCTTCAGAAACTCTGCCATATCTGCTACCGTGGATCAGTACCCAGGAGTTCATAGGTGTATCCCCGATATTGCTCACCTCTGTAGCAACACCTGAATCATTTCACAAACCCCCATACAATGAGAACAGAAACTTCCATCTGCATTCTGCTGTGAAGCTAATGAAATGCTGATTTGACTAGAAAAGCTGCCATTATTTACTGCTCCATTATTCTGTTATTCAGCTTCATCTTCTTAGGGCTTTAAGGTTTCTATATTTATTAGATGATCAGCATAATAAATACCTGCTTAAAAAGAAAAAGTTCTTCTAATTGCAGGACATTACCTTGTTCATTTTATTCGCAATTATGGAAAAAGCAAACATTAAAAGAAAGCATCTTCTTCCTGTGTTCAGCTTTAAGTAAATGCTGGATTAGTTCAGGAATCATTAGGCAGGTAATTAACTGTATACAATCTTGTAGTTGGAAAGGCCCCTAAAACGTTAAAGCCATTTTTAATCCTAGAGTTCCTGAGACTAGAAGATTGGCAGTGAAAATTAATGAATCCACATAAAATGTTCTCCAAGGTCATTCAGCTATTATGCTGGCATTTGCTTTAAGTCTCTTTAAAAGTACCAGAATCTCTCTGATGTTTTTGATAGTCCTTGCCGTGTCTTCAGGAGGAATTTCAGATACTAGAAGAGAAAAAATTTCAATTCTGTTGCAGCAGTTTGAGAGAAAGTATTCCTTTTGGAGTTAATTTCCTGTCGTGCACCGCCACACTGTACAGAAAGTCCTTCTGATTTTATAACATCCCAGAATATTTCCGGCTATTCATTCCCTTTGTCTAAAAGCAACAGAGCATACATAAAATTACTACTTTCTCTATTTTTCTCTTAAAGCAATATAGCAATCTTTCTCACCTACACGCATCCTTATCAGCCGCTATGATGAACTGCTTGACAGGGGAGTCCTAGTTACTGTGCTGCGGCTAGAGCTTCTGCCGCTAGTTCTCTCCTTCCCCTTTGAAATGATTGCTTGCACCTGAGTCCGCTCCTCCTCTTCTCCCCCCCTAAGCCGATGCAGCCGAGCCGGGCGCTGGAAAGGTGACTGCCTCCGGCCCCCCCGCCGCGCAGCCAATGGCCGCGCCGCGCCGCTGTCACTAGGTAACGGCGGCCGGGCCGGGCCGGCGGCGCCCCCCGCAGCGCAGCGGGGGAACGGCACTGCACGGCGCGGGTACCGCCAAGCCCGGCCCCGGCCGGCAGCCGCGGGGCTGCTCCGAGTGCCCAGCGCTCCTCCGGCGGGAAAAGGCTGCAGCACGGCCGCGGGGACCTCCGGCGAGAAGCCGGTGCTCGTCCCGCCAACCCCCGTAGAGCCGGCAGTCAGGTGCCTTCGGGATGTGTGCGCGGTGCCAGTTCCCACCTCTGGCGATCTGCTCCTACACAGTGCTGAGCGCCAGGTCAGCGCGGGGAACCGCACCGAAAGCTAGTAATTCAACAACGTTCCAAGTCCACAGGATATATATCCCAAACGCAAGCGTTTAAGTCAGGCCCACCCAACTCGTCTTTTATAGAGACAGACAGACAGACAGATAGAAATATTTAACTTTAGAAACCCCCAGCATCGCCTAAGTAAAAACGTTTAGTAGAAGTTATTCTCAGATGACCAATTTCACAATGCATCTTTTGTACATTGCCTGCAAATGTTTAGCTTGGTGAAATATTTGCCGTGGTTCAACACAAACTTCCTTCTCTTCCTTAAAAGACAAAAATTACCATCCCCTAAAAATCAGTTATTTTCATATTTAAGGCAGATTTATTTTAAAGCTCATCTGCAACTCGTTTCAATACAGCTTTTTAATTGATTCAACTGACTGCAAAAAATCAGCTTAAATACAAATACTTCCGAGTAACATACTATTTCTCAAAACACAGACTTTTAAACGCAATTAACTGATCTCTCTATTCATGCAAATGGATGCTGTTATTCCCTGATTAAGGACTTGGAACTTTTGTTTACTTCATGCTTCCTAAATATAAAACCAGTAACAGAAGTACAACTACCAGAGTTATCGTACATAGAAAGTCCATACATCCTTAGACACAGACAGAATCAAATTTAAATACCAAAACATCAACCATTAAACAGTATTTTGGGCTATAGATCAGGAAAAGATGTTTTAAGAATGGTATCGGAAGCTTTAGCGAACTAAGTCATTAGAAACCACACTGATTTAAATTCTTTTAGTTCCAAGGCACACCAACAGGCAAAATTTAGTAAGCTGCTCCTGGGTTAACACCTTGTATCTCGAGTATAGCCTGGAGCAAATATTCAAGGCTGCGTGACAAGTCTGTGAAAATGTGAAGCAGCACAAAGTGCAGCAGTGTAAGAGTGGTTCGCAATAACAGTGTGTGATAATTCCAGATTCTTCTACTGAAGGATTTAAGAAAAAATTAAAATCATTCCAATACCTCACAACTGTAAATGGCTGCGATATCAGATTTAATGACTAAATTTAGCCCCTGCGTACAGCTTTAAGCCAAAGCCATCCATACCATGGGGGGAACAATAGGAAGCAGTTTTTATTCCTCTTTCCCACTCCTCTTGTGGGGGAGAAGCAGAACAAACAACGGTGTGCACAGGCATGGCAGCAACCAGCACTTCTCCATCTCTTCTATGGGTCCGTTCATGCTTGGCACCAGAGCCATAAAGGGCCAAAACATATTAAAATAGATGTCGGAAAGCCTCAAAGACAAAAGGGCATGCAAGATAAGCAAAGGTAAAGCCTACAATTCAGTGGAACACACAAACTATCTGCTCAGTGCATCCTCCTTGATACAAATTTGTATACTGTTAACTAATAAAGCTTCCAAATGTAACAGTACCCATAGAGTCACCTTACTCTCAGGTGAGACCCAGCTGAGGTATAAAACCACAGTGCCTATCCCTGTGTGCACAGAGTACTGAGCTCAGACAGCAAGCACTCAGATCAGTCAAACATTTCAGGTCATGTATAAGAAATCTGGATACTGCTGAGCAGGTAAGAGGTAACAAGCATCAACGGCAACCTCTGCTGGCTGGTTTTCAATGCAGTTAAAATACTTCCCTTTCATAAATTATAATTAAAGGGACAAAGTGATTCAAAAGTAAGGGAGTTAGATTGATTTCTTTGTGAAAATACAAGCAGGCTTCCTCCACCAGCAAAAGCCAAAAAAACAAACAAAAACCAACCAACCAAACAAACAAAAACAAACAAACAAACAAACAAAAAAAAGCAAAACAAAAAGCCCAGTGGCTTTATCACCTCAGCTCCTCTGGGACCCTGGCTCCCTGTGACAATTCCTAAGCAGCCGCAGCGCAAACTGCAACAGACTGACTGCACTCACACGTACTGTATTTGACGTATAGTTGGAGGCAAGTGAAAATTAAAGCAGAAATCAGCTAGTCCTGGCAAAACTATGCAGTTACAGACAGAATTCTACCAGATGTGACAATACTGGATTTTGTATCAGAGGCAACACATAAAAAAAGCTATATAAGAAAAGTTTTCTACCTGTAGATTAGGGACACTTTAGGGACCCTGGCCCAGTTTTAAACAAAATGTGCTTCAGGGTTTTTTTTTTGTTTGTTTTGTTTTTAACTTGCATATAAAGAAAAGGAAGTGAGAAAGACAAAACAGTTATACTGGAAGAATTTAATGGCTGTCACCAAGGCAGTATTTTACATGGTGCACAAATTCCATAGCTGGTTATGTCCAGCCAAAGGACTGAGCACTCTTCAAGCTGACTAGAAGGAGCAATTCCACACCTTCTTTATAAATTACATCAGCCAGAAACAACAGAAGTTACCATCCAAAACAGAAGATTCACAGCATCTGATCCTGCTGAAAACAGAGATCTGGTAGGAGCCTGAGCTTTGCATATGAAAAAAAAAAAAAAGCAAGCCTGTGAAAACAGTGGCTATGGTGTATGACCCTGTAAAGAAATAAGATAAAGCTTCTCAGACAGAAAGAAAAAATATACAGAAGTAGACTTAGAAGCTTCAAGCAAGAAAACAACCCATTACTCATTTTTTTTCTATTCAGAAAAGAATAGGAATATTTGTTTACTAAATCTTCGTTTGTAAGGCAACAGGACTGATGAGAAGCAATTCCCATAATGCACAAAAACGCATCTAAGTTGCACCACTCATTCCTAGTTCAAAGTCTTTCAGGACTCTCTTTGTTAAAGTATTGGGTGGATTAACTGGATAACAATAGTTTCTGTAAAATCTTTTTAAAAGACACTGATTAGAGCCGGGAGATGTAACTGAGTATGGGATGAGGAAAATAACAGTTATTTACTTAGATGCAGACCTGCATGACTGTTGATACACATACCAGGTCTTTGTCTTTTCTTCTGCCCAACTCCCCCCCTCCTTTTTTTTTTCTTCAAGTATTATTTCTTTTTATCCACTTTCTTCTTAGCCTATAGAACTTCAGGTTGCTCTATCTTAACTACCTCTGGCATTTACTTGTCCACCACATCATATGGACACCCTGGACTGTTTTTTATACCTCCAGAAAAATTCTATTCTATGAAGCCTGCAGCTTGTAGTGCAGCTTAAAAAGGGAGAGGAGTTAGAAAAAAAAAAAACAGTAGTTCCCTTAAAAATCATATGTGTGTGTGTACATGGTTGTTTTTTTACATCAGACTAGTGTTTGAAGTTGCTCTCTGAAGACATGCCGATGCTGTATTTAAGGCAGAAATAAGTTTTGTTATTTTGAATATACAGACTCTTCCTGAAATCCACCCAATCCAGCTGCCTATTTAAAAAACTACCATGAAGAGCTGTAGCTTTCAAAGAATGTGCAGGAACTTTTCACCCGAGTACAGGCACATGGTACACATATATACATATAAAAACATTTTTCCTCAAAACAATCTTTGACTTTTTAAATACTTTACACTGGAAGGCACCTCTAGGTATCATTTGTCCCAATGGCCTGCAGGATAAGTTCAAAGTCAGGTCCAACACCAAGTTTATGCCAAGCTGCACTGGGTCGTATATCCACCTGAGTTGCAAACATCTCCAAGAATGAAGTTTTCACAGCTTGTATGGGCCCCAACTTTAACCACTCTCAGTGTGATTCCCAGTACCAGCTCAGAAGTTTTCTTGCTGCAGTTTGTCTTCATCCTCATCAAGACTAAACACACTTGGGCCAGTGGTTAAATACCCAAAGTGTTAGTTCTCAAAGAAACATTATCCTGTAGAAAGTTTAAACCCATGAAATATTTATGCATTTAATAAATATTAAACAAGTTTGAGTGAAGTGCTACAGTCTCCCTTTAAGCATTAGCACCTATGATCTTGTGTATTAGATGCCTTCCTGGACTTTACAATAAAGAACATTTTTCTTCAGAAGGAGCTTCCCTTAAGTTTACATTGATGCTACTGTGACTAACAGAATTCACTTTACAAGCTCATTTTCAAGCAACAAATACCACCTAACTTCTGTACCTGAGATCAACAGCGATAAAACACCACGCAATAAGCTGTCTATCAAGTAGTAGATTTACTTCAGGGAAATGCTGTGAAGTCTAATGAATAGTGATAATTTTTCAGGAATTAAACCTAGAATTTGCTTTAAGCAAACAGCACTTAAGCTACAGAAGGAATGCAATTTACTAACTGACTACACATGACAAGAAAAGCTCTAAAATGAATTGGACGCTGGAAAAAGTATCTTAGGATGGTATGAAAAGCAAAAACATTAAACTCATGCCCTTGGTTTCATGCATCTGGAAAACTAATTCACCTGCTATTAAACCAGCAGAACTAGCACCAGTTAAAAAAAGAAAAAAAAACAAGGATACTGGCAAAAGACTACAAGCTTACTACCTACCACAGCTCCAGGCACCCCAGTGGAAGGCCCTGTTACTTGCATCGCTTTCCCTTCAGCTCCTGCTTTTCATTAGGTGACTCATGTTTAGTTTGAAGTTTGTGAAAGTTTACTGACAGGCTAAAAGAACATGCATTTTGTTCAAAATTGCCCCTCTGCATGTCAAGTACCGTAACAAACCCATGTTCTTTCTGTTCATGCAGCTGTCCTAACATAAAACACAGCCTCCACGCGTGGAAGTACACTGGTGAACAAAAATGAACTATCTGTTACTTACACTGCTTTCAAGAGACTATTAAAATTTTCACCTGTTAAATCACAGGACAAAAGGTAGCAATGAAGTGAACTGTAAATGAGGAAATACAGAAATGTACAGAACAGTGAACAGTGCAGGTAGTATTACCCTTTCCTTTTCCAGCAGGAATTATTTCTCGTATTTTAAAATAATATTTAAAAGATTATTGTAATACTGCAATCATTTAAACTTTTTAGGGGCATGTTTTGATATAATTGTGGTTTTACTAATACTTTTGTCTATGTCAATCCAGGAATTACATTCCACAGATATTGGTATTCTGAAAGCATATCACAGCTGGGCACCAAAGTGTATGCTCGAAAGGATTCCAGCTGACTTGGCAGAAGCATAAGCTCAGTCAGTATTAGCAGTAATTCCATTTCAGCAGAGCTAGAATAAGAGACTTTAAGGCTATTAAAGGAAAAAAAAACCACCCAAATACTGTGATCACCTACTTTGATTTTTTACATACTGAGAGCCAAAGAGTTCTCTTAAACTACTGCCTGACCTTTTAAAATGCAACCAATTTTGATATAATGAGTTCAAATGATGAATAATTTATTGTAGCCTTGATAAGGAAGCCAACTTCTACGGCCCCTTCAAAAAGCAACTACTAAGACATGAACACAAGGATCAAAACCACATACCTCTGTCAGGCTTTCAAAATAACAAATTTGGATATACCAAAGAACAAAGTTGAAGTGCATGCAGATGTAACTTTCATTCTTCATTGCCTTTTAAATACAATAACAGTTGCACCCAGTATTATTTATTTAATCCTCCCAAGAGCATCACCCAAATCATTCCTCAGAACTCAGCTCCAAGGCCACATACCCATGAACTACTGTATGATCAACACTGCATGCTCTTCCATACCCTTCTTCATCTCAGTACCTTACTTCTGAAATCACAACAGCAAACCTGTATGACAAAACCTCCCTGCCATAACCTTTGGTAACTCACTTTTAAGCTGTGCTGAAAGCTACAAGACAGAAAGCATCTGTGTGTATAATTCACCATCTTCCCAGAAATCATTTTAAACCTTCAGAATTATTCACTTCAGTCTAATTCTCTTTTCTACATATAGTGAGCTGGCAGCTACCACTGTGTGACAAATTCATGGATTCATGTCTGAAACAGACTCAAATCCACATTTCATGGATGCATCTTAGATTAAATGGTCACAGAACATTCTCCCAGAACATCTAGTCTAATCTAGACAGGATGGCTGGCAACACGTGCTTAGTCACATGGACGATTTCTTTTTTATTTGCATGTATAATCGGCGCATTCCACCCTAAACTTTTCCTTTAATAGATGTTTAAAAATAGTGCTTCCTCAAGGAGACAAGAGGTGGCTCAGAAAAACACTGAACAACTAGATCACTAAGGAAAAACAGTCACAGCTCCAACTGCTGGCTTAGACAAAAGATCAGTTAAGAACTAAAGATTCATTTGTTTTAGTGCCAAATCTACCCAGGTGCAGGAGGTACTGACCCCAAATTTAGACTAGTAAACCAAATCCACTATTGCTTGATGACAACAAAGATGAAAACAACTGGAATTGTAAATTTTAGAAGACTATTTTTAAACAAAGCGTTACTCAGTATTACTCTTCTACCACTTTTGTGAAGTAATGGAAAAGAGGAACATGGAAAGGAAATGGCATGAAAATTATTTATAAACTGAAGCATGGCACAATTTCTTTTTATGGATTTTAAGCTCAGCTTCATTTAGACCAAATTCTCCTCCCAGCTGGAACTGCTGAAGAGGTATCACTTACATTATCTTACAGCGTGGAGTCTACATCAGCACACAGTTGCATCAATAAGCATCTTTGAGAAAGGACCAGGAATAGCTTCTGACCAAGAGCAGTCTAGAGGGAACATTTTGTAAATCTTTTGCAACTGTTCATTTGCAGATGAAGTAGACTCCTGGCTAACTCACCAGCATGGAACCTGGCAATGACAGATGTTTATAAAATGCCACTGAAAGCAAGAATTTAAGATCTTTTTTCCCCCCTCCATAGTTAAAAATTAGCCAATTAAAATTTATGAAATCATCTCTCATCTGTTAACTGTGTTTCAAGATTAATAACATCTACATACGTTCAACATCCAATAGCTAGCAAATTTTGTCTTACTTTGTATTAGATGAGAACATTCATATTTATAGCTAGAAACTGGCACATGTAAAATGTTATGTGAGCTAAGAAATTATCCTCTTTATTCAAAAAGAAATACCAAACCTGACATTATTGCCATCTCTAAGAAAAAAAATGAAACTAAACAAACACTTTATCAGCACTAAAAATAAGTTAAAGATGTCATGTTTGAAATCTGCAAGTCTTTTCAGAAGGGAAACTATCAGGGAATAGAGAAGTCAAGTCTATAGATGAAGTGCCAACTTCTTTAGCCAGTATTAAATTTGCATGTAAACCTTTCCCCTCTGCTCAAAAATATGGCTTGAAGTTAAATGTCAATCTCTTCATTCATGTTATTTTTAAGACATATCACATGTAACTGCCCAATGCTAAGTGTATGAACACACTGAACTAAATACTGGCCTCTAACTAATAGATAATATGCCTGGGAAGGGCCACAGAGGAAGAAGTGGAAGCACCAGGTCCTACCTGCTATATTCACATAAGATGCTAGTAGCCGTGGCTTTTTATATGGCCACTAGAATTAATTTGGCTTGAAAAGGCACACACAGCATGTTTCCTGGACACCTTCTTCCCAGCATGTCTGTAATGTCTGCAATGTCTGCTGCAGGAACAAACTGAGCATAATTTGTTCTCATACTTCCAATGGAAGATAAAGAATGACATGACAAAAAATGGAGTTATTTGCTGCAAAACTTGAACAGTAATTTTAAAAGCAATCCTGCAATACGGAAAAAGAAAACGATCAGCCAAACAGAAAGGACAGCTTTCAATAGCATAAAGAAAAATGCTTCTTGCATCAGTAGCAGTTGCCCATACCTTATTTATAACCATTCCATATAATGAAATAAAGATACTGGAAATAACTTTCTAGCAGTTTCTAATACAGTAACCACAATACACAAAAAAGATATACCAACAGCGATTTTCTACAAAGGAAAGGCTCTATCAAGTGATTTGCATTCATTTTTCTGCATAAGTTATGAAAACACTATTCAAAAAATAGCAACAGAAATAGAATAAAGCTAGATTTAAAAAAAAAAAAACAACAACAACAAAAAAAAAAACGAAAACAAAACTAACCATCAGTTTATGCTCTAACCAAAGGGCTCACAGGGGAAGAGATCTGCTACGCTCCCTTTGCCCTCCTCAAAGACTGTTCTTTATAAAACAAAGCAAAAAAAAAGTGAAGAAAAAAAAGTTACATTCAAAAAGCTGTATTTTATTGTTATGGCAACTGATGTGCTAAAAATAAAGAAATAAAGTTGTTATGGCAACTAGAATTTTAAAGACAGTCAAAAGTAGAATAATCAAACATTCTGCTGGCTTAAAATGTAAAGTCTATGACTCAATTTTCAAAAAAGACCTTCAGAGACAAATGGTGGTTGGAGTTTTTTTGGTTCTGCTTTGTAGATCACAATTAGTACAAGTTTCATAGAACTCACCAGTGTGTAAGAGAGGAAATCAAGGTGAACAGAAAAACAGTCATTTGAAGGCCTCACAATCAGTAGGAAGAAAAACACAACTTATTTGATGTCCTTGTGACCTTTCCCAGATCCACAAAATCCATCAGCTTATTATTAAAATAAACAGCAATAGGATAGTATTTACGTCAGTCATCACAAAGATCAGAAGATACCATATAACTGAAAGTTACTTCATGAATTTAAATTAAATACTGAAAAGTTAGGGAATACCTGTGGATGGATTTTTAGCAAAGAATGGCCATGTTCCCAAGTCAGCAAGTGCCTACGTGGAGCTCGACATGAATCCAGGATGAAGGAGGACATGGGTAAGGAAGCAAAAGTAACGGTGCAAGGAAGATAAGAAGAAACTGGAATGTGCTAAGATACAAAATAGTGAACTGTTAGCAACTTTTAAAGGTTAAGTTCCCATACGCTTATTTGATTAATTGCATAATAGCTGCTATGTGCTGCAAGAATATGCATCAAAGCATAATATACTAAGCTATTGTATATGTATCTAATTATACTACAGCAAGCTATTGTATATGTATCCAAATATAATACAGCGAGCTATTGTATATGTAGCCATAGTTGCTGTGTGCTACAAGAATATGTATCCAATTATAATACAGCAAGCTATTGTAAGCAGATGCAGACAACAGTATAAAAAGGATAGATGCTTTGTAATAAGCAGCTTTGGCCTGATCACATTGATCTCCAAGTCCATTTTTTCTGCAGCAAATACCAAAATTCACCTGTCTGAAGCAGCAGAGTTCTACCCCTTTATATGTATAGAATTTAAAAGACTATCATTACAAGATCCTAAGTTTCTGCTATATGCTTGATCATCATTACAGGGCTGTCTCCCACCCAACACTTTTCAGATTGTCAAAATTGCTGCTTTTATTTAAAAAATAATAAAACTGCACACACTGTGAAATGTTCCAAAGGCCACACTCAGGTAAGACTTAATCAATACTAAGCAAAGTATTTAATAGATACTATAGGGAATTACAGCTAGAAAGAGTAACTTACACTGGAAATACCTGCACTGGAACCACGGAAGTAGCAGGTACTAGCATTCCTGTGTAAGCTAATATTTTAACACAGTACGCGCCTTGTATTTTGTCTTCAGTGCAGTTAATCAAGGTTCCTACTAGCATTACTCATAACTTTTCTGACCCATATGACAAGTCTCTCAGTCCAGTCCATGAGAGCTTTCAGCATGCAGGAGTAGCATGGCCAAGAATACAGATCAAAGGCTCCTCCTTCACTTGTATTAAAGGGAAAAGAATGAGATTAACTCATTGCAGCACAAAAATTAAAGAGATGTACACTAGAAATCCAAACAACAGCCAAGGGTTAGGGTTAGCAAGGATAACACAGAGAAATTTAAGTATATTTTTGTAGTTTTACTTCCCCCGCCTCAGTATTAATCCTCAAGGCCAGATATACAATTCATTCCCTCTTAAGCATCACATGAAGCAATAGGTATTTCTAGAGAAGCAAATAATATAGGAAAATACATTAACTACTGCATCTGTGACAAAGTCACAAAGTAAACTCCATGTAAAACAGTCATTATACATAAATTTTCATCAATCAGGATAAGTCTTAGACACATAGCTATGAGGGCTTTAAACCAGTTTTAGAAATATTCTCATGTTAGGCTGAAGGAGCCAGGCTGCATATTTTCAAGGTTTGTTGCTGACTCAACCAGCTACTGAAGACAACAGACATGCGGTTCTGAGCTTTCTATGAAATGAATTTCCTCGTTGTATAATATTCTAAACTTAGTCAAGTGCACGGCTGCCTGAAATGTAAGTCTTTGAGTTCAAAGAAAAGGCGCAGCAGTACACCCCACTTAACAGACAACTACGTAAATCCATCGCTTGCATTCAGCATCCAGGGGTCACATTTCTTGCTATTATCAGGTACAGCCATTCTGGACTGAATATATATGCATACACAAGTATATGTAAAAGCATCCCAAAAGAATATTTATTCTAACATTTGCAGGCACATTCTAACCCTAACACGTTTCTACATTTTCTATTTTCCATTGAAGAAGAATGTAAGAGCAAGCACTTTCATAGGAAGGCAGAGGAAATCCTGGAAGGTGTAACAAAAAAGACTAAAAGTGTTTTTTGAAATTACACTTACAAATTCATGACAGGAAGATGGCATCATTCCAAAAGGTACTGCTAATTCCTTTGCCATAGAAGTAACAAGAAGCACAATCAACTGACTGCACTGTTACCAGGAATGCAGCCCTGGGGTAGAGGTTGGACTTGATGATCTTAAAGATTTTTTTCCAACTTAGTTGATGTTATGATTAACATAACTAAGGCTGTCTGAAGGCTGCCTCAAAAATGGCCTCAGCTGTCCATCCTGCCCTGTTCCATCTATATGCTCCCATCTCAAGCCTTACACCACACCAACTCAGCTACACAGCAAATCATCGAATCATAGCATAGTTAGGTTTGGAAAGGACCTTAAGATCATCTAGTTCCAACCCCCCTGCCATGGGCACTGACACCTCACACTAAACCGTATCACCCAAGGCTCTGTCCAACCCGGCCCTGAACACTGCCAGGGATGAAGCATTCACAACTTCCCTGGGCAACCCATTCCAGTGCCTCACCACCCTTAACAGTAAAGAACTTCCTCCTTATATCCAATCTAAACTTCCCCTGTTTAAGTTTAAACCCATTACCCTTGTCCTATTACTACAGTCCCTAATGAAGAGTCCCTCCCTAGCATCCTTATAGGCCCCCTTCAGATACTGGAAGGCTGCTATGAGGTCTCCATGCAGCCTTTTCTTCTCCAGGCTGAACAGCCCCAACTTTCTCAGCCTGTCTTCATACGGGAGGTGCTCCAGTCCCCTGATTATCCTCATGGCCCTCCTCTGGACTTGTTCCAACAGTTCCATGTCCTTTTTATGTTGAGGACACCAGAACTGTACATAATACTCCAAGTGATGCTCTGAATCTCTTCTCTGACCAACCTGTAGCTGCACCTGGGATTGCTCCAACCCAGGTGTAGCAATCAATTGATCTCATTGCTGTAACAGAAATGGGAGAAAAGAAGTTTTCTAAATAAAAAATCCACAAATTACTGTGATTAGCCATGCAATTGCTATACACAGTATACAGAAGAGATGGAACATGGAGTAAAAGAAACCTTGCCCAGCAAACACACAGCCTGGATGAGGCACAGCCTGAAACTGCACTCCCTGTATATGACAATTTAGCTTTAGATTCAGGCTGTGTATTGAACTACCAAGTCAAATAAAGGGTGCATTTTGAACTGACTGCGTTTGAGACAAACCAGTCATATGAATCTGGCTTTGTCATGTGCACCAAATGATTAAAAAAACATGCAGCTCCGGAGCATCAATATTCAACTGTCAGTTTAAAAAACAACTGATGAAAATACACAACATGAAAAAAAGCCTCTTAGTTGCCAAAATATTTGGGTATGTCCATAGAAACCTACATAAAAGATAATTATAAAGAGTACATGCACTACCACACTGCAATTGATCTCCTTTGGTTAGTTTACCTCAGCAGCTGCAAATTTGCTTGCTAATAGGGGAAATAACTTGTAATTAGTATGATCATACTCATCTCTACAAAGGGGAAAAAAAATAACAGCTAAAGGCTGTAAAGAAGATCTATAGCTTTCTCACCTCTTCTGAAGCGATTATTGTAAAATGTACTTAATACTACTTCAGCCCCTTAAAAGAATATCCCAGAGAACATATGAATAATATTGTTATTTGGTGGCTTTATCATAAAGAAGTTATACATAAATTAAGGTAGCAGAAGGTACCAGAATTCAGCCCTATATTAAATCCCAGTTTAAATTTAAGGGATATATTTATCACTTATGCATGCTTTAACTTTTCTACACATGCAACTCAAGCCTGTCTGTTTTTTTTTACTATTTCAATTATTGTATATTGCCCGTTGGTAGCTGCGCAATGCTACAGTAAAACATGTTTTAATAAAATGTTGTCCACCAGTACTGTTGTTAACAAAGACTTTAAACACCAACTGTGATTCTTTGGAGAAATAAAAAAGATACAGCATGCGTTTTGATCCTTTGATTCTTAGTGTTCTTCTCTAAGTATTTAGAGCTCTCTGTTTAACTCTGAAAGCATCAAACATTAACATACTGAAACTGGCAACTCGTAGTCAGGAAATGGCAGTTTGCCCTCTTAAATGAACACATTTAAGATTTTTGGAACATCACCTTTCACAGAACAGTCACAAGAAATAGTCTTTATTTTAAAAAATTACTTCTGCATCTTTTTCTGTGTAACCAAATATAGGACCCCAGACTGGGCTTTTGAAGAAAGCAGTTCTTGATGGTTTAAAACACCCTTTCAAAATCACACAACTGAATCTACAAGGAAGTTGCCTTCAGCTTCAATTTAGACACAAACCATTCCAAAACACAAATTACAGCTAGTAATTCAGATTTTCAAGAGACAGAAATTTTTAGAGAAAGTCACTGCATTTGCATACGCATGCCACTTGCACATGCCAGCGTGGCAGCTCAACAACACTGTGACACACACATGGCCACTTTTATTTCAAAGTCAGACTCAGGCTGGCCTGAAATTCTTTTGAAGACCAACATTACTGTTTATTTATATGCACAATCACAGAAATTAGTTAGCCTTACAAACAAGATTTTGAAAATGCAATTACTCTGACTTCAAGTGCAGCCTTCTGATTTCCAGAATGTGGATGCTATACAGATAATGCCACCTAATTCTTCTCATGCTAACTGCTCCATTACAGTAACATACTGAACTGGGTGGTTTGTCTCCTCACCTTCAACAGCTCCAGCCTTTGAGTAATTCAGCCTCCTGAATGCCAGTTATGCAACACTTGCTTGAAGGCAGAGGGTGGTTAGGAAGAAGTAAATTTCAGATGAAAGAGTAATACCAAGAGAAGGTTGACTGTTTAAAAGATATTATGTTCTCAGGAATTGCAGTTCTATTGCAGTGGTCCACATACATAACAATTTGCTTCATCTAAGCAGTGCCCTATACTGCATTTACACAGAATGAATATGCATTACATAAAGACACACTGCAGAGAACTTCAGAAATGATTCAGTGGTGTAGAATACCATTGTTTCAAACACTGTCTTCCTATTGCTCCTCTTTCAGCATCCGCACCATTACTGCTACAGGAAAACTGAACACCTAGTAACAAACCAGTATCCAAACTGAACTAGTATATGAATTGATGTTTTATGTGGGAAGGAGCATCACAGATTTTAATAGAAGCTCTGAGGTGCCAAGCATTTACTAGAACCAGCAGCTATTACCATACACTCTACTGTAAAGAAATGTTAAGACACTGAGACATCCCTGCTCCATCCTACCTAGCAAAACATTTATCTGCATCAATATACATATATCTGGAGTCTATAAAAATAGCAGTTTTAACATCAATTCTTCCAGTAACCATCATTTAAACCTATTCAGTCCATAGCACTAGAACTACCCAAGGCTCCCCCGGTTTTGCAGATAACAGATTATAAATTCCAACACACAAAACCAGAATGTGTCCTCCAAGAGGGCAAATGCAAATTCCATTTAGCCTTCAGAACTTAAGTATTAATTTATGTGATGTTTTGAGCTGGTAGGTCACACAGCACTCCAAGAGCCAGGAATTGTATTGTGAGTGCTATTTCAGTGCTATCCTAAGCAGCTGAGTATAGAAAAGTAATTGCAGGAAAACTCAAATGTGGCAGAATTTTTTTATAATTTTATGTAGACTCTGGAAAATAAAAACTATTCAAATTATTTTCCACCTCAAATATCATACAAAAAAGGTAAAATTAAGATGACATAATATAAAAATTACTAATGGGTGCTACTTTTTTTTTATTTTTCTGAAAAGAGCTGTCATTAAGTTGAAGATTATCTGATTAAGAGTAAGCTCAAGGTTTTCCCTTTTGTGCACACAAATTGAAAGATTTTCTCCAGATGAGTTCTGAATGAATCAAAACTTGGCAAATTAAATTCACCTTAGGGACATTTCATCCTTGAGTTTCTAAGGGTAATATTAACATTTACTATGAAACCACGTACCCCGCTACATTCATGATACAATAAATCTTTTATTTGAAGTCTGAATTTAAATGAAGCTATTTAAAGAATTAAAATTCTGTCAACTTTTGCTCTTCAGAGGCAGTATTTGTTTATTAATATCTAGTAAGTATTTTCAGTTCACATATTCTTTATTATTCTAAAGGATGCAGCGTCACTAAAATAATTCAAACTACAGACTGTACCTGTCAGCACTAATGGTTCAGCTTACACCAAAAATGAGGCACCCTACCAATTAAACCAGCACACAACCTGAATTTTCTCTACAAACCACATTGAATTGAAAAATATCAGGAATCTGATATTTGCCATGAGATCATTCAGTTTAAGAGAAGACTTAAGACTTTCCCCTTCAGAAAAGGTAAAAAAAAGTAAAACTTAAGAAACTGCACATAGATACTGCAGTTAAAAGAAACATGAAACTGAAAAAGCTGCATATGCATCTAGAAGTGATCAGCTTCTCTATAACTGTTTTGCTTAATATCTAAGTATCTCAGTCAACAAGAAATAAACCAGGTCTTAGTTACCTCTCTTTTTAGTCAACTGGAAAAAAAAAAACAAAAAAAACAACAAACCAAAAAAAAACAACAAACCAAAACCAACAAACACACTATTTTATAATGATAATGGATTTGTATATAATAGGATCTTTTATAATTAATAAGCATATAGCTATGCATACTTGATTATCTCATCTCTCTAAAAGTTAAGGGAAACCATTCCCAATTAGAAAAGAGAACAAATAAAGGTGCAAAGAAAAAAAACTAGAACAAAAATGTAAAAGATCAGCATTTCTGAAACTTCTTAGTTTTTATTGCTAGGAAAATTGTTCAGCACAAAAAGATGGGCATGCTGTGTTTCAAATATCTGTGACCAAAACTGGGCAATATACCTCCTCCCAAAGGACACTTTCTTGCAAAAGGGGAGCCCCTCTATCATTTTCAGTAGGCTGTTTGCCATAAGTCCTTGTCAAAAGAAAAGAGGGTAGTCACATACTGGTTTTGGCTGTAGTCCAGGACAGTAGCCTATTTGGAAATTTGAGAATGCTTCTCTGCATTGGGACAAACAGATGCAGCATTCTGAACACAAATATTTGCTACAAAAATAATGTTTCAGTCCATTACCCAACCTGCTGTGGCAGCTGGTGAACAGTCATCTTTTTAATTAGACACTCTTACTGATTAATTAGTCTCAGAACACTGAGCAGTGGAACCCTGCACAATGCCATTGGGACAAAAAATATTCCTCTTCCCAGTGCTAACAATATCCTTTGGTATTGCTGCAAATAACAAGCTTGATTGATTTTCTACTCGAACTAAAATAGCCTTCCTATATAAGTAATCCTCTCAATCCACAGCTAAACTGTTTCAACCCAACTTTCACACAAATAAAATAAAGACAAAACACACACAAACATGGCATCATCAAGGCACCAGTTTCAAAGTTAACTGCATTTAATCTATTTGCATACACTCATTTGTAAAATCCTCCACTTTCCATTTACTAACTGTGTGAGCAAGCTAGCAATAAAAATGAAAAAAGCTAGGTAATATTTTAAGTATGAAACAAAGAAGAAAGCACCTTTTCTTGTTTGAATACTTTGGTAATTTCGAAGTTTAAAAAGTAAATACATTTCTACATTAGGTTTACATGAAAGTTGATCTTCAGTCCTTTGAGATCAGTTTGCAAATAGATGCACCAAAGAAAACAGATAATTAGGGCTATCCCAATACATGGAAGACTGTGCTTAAGCAGATGAAATTCAACAAAAGTATTTGCTATTTTCAGTTATCCTATTTCTAAATTTTAATTTTGGAAAAGAGACTACTCTTACACTTTTGGGAGAAGAGATGATAAAGACATCCATTTGTAGGACTTTTCACTATAAAAAAGCTTCCATTCTCAGAAGGTGCTTACAATAATGAAAAACATCTGTTAAAAATTCCAAATATATTTCCCTGCTGTAGCTCCTCCTTTTCTGTAGACAGAAAAGATGCAGGGATGGCTTTGTAGCCAGCACCCCTTGTCCTCCATGTCACACACAATGGATCCTGACTAAGGCACCTAAATACATGCACTGCAGGGCTTGTGACTAAATGGTATGAGGAAATCAATGGGAGGAACAAGGAACAAGTGAACAGTGTATACAGACTGCTTCCACTTGCATATTTTACTGCTCTTTTCAGCAAACAAGTGCTAAATTTTCATTTTACAAAATGGGCCTGCAAAACACCTTGACCTGAGAAGTCTCCAGAACTCTCAAACCGTAATTTTCAGGTTTTCTTTCCTTTTCACCTTATAATGAGTGGATGTGTCTTGGGGGAATCAGAAATAACAACACTGGTCCAAACAGAATGGATTAACAACATATATTACCTCTAAAATTATTAGATTTCATATAGGCCAAATCTCAATACATTTGCTCCAGAATGTACTTTCAGATAACTGGTCCCTACTGCACGAGAACTGTGCGATTAGTGCCAATTTCAAATTATTGCATTAATGAGATACCTTATTTTCATGATATGGCAATATTTAATCCCCAAATCAATGCCTCTTATATTTGCTTCAGCTTGTGGAAGAATTCTTAAGATTTTGACTCTTCTAGTGAGTGGCTTGAAACATTATTGGCCCAGATGCAATACAACATTACAGAGTCAGCAAACAAAGCTATTTTTTGGCCAACTTTTCCAAAGCCTGACCCTTTAATTTGTTATCTCTAACTGCTCTGGGCAAATGCTCATATTGCCAAAGGAAATTATGATAATATACAAATAATCTTATTTTTGGTCCTCTTATGTCATTTGGAAGGACAGCCACTAGGTCTTTCTTAAAGACTCAAAGTCACCATCCATCTCATGGGCATTCACATTCATACGCAAACTTTCATTACTTTTGAGCAACATAATACTGCCAGCACCTAATTCATCTGAAACCAGGCTTCTTTTTCTGATCAATCTTTAAAGAATGATAAATTTAAAACAAGCTTTGTTTCCTTAAACCAGAGCAGCAGCCTTTAAAAGTCTATATATGCTGTTAAATGAACTTTGTACATACAGCTTATTTCTTAATGGAAGTCAGACTGTATATGGAAAGTGGTTTATAAAGAAAGTTTTCAAAGTACAGAATGTGAATGACTGCCCTTTTTTCGGCCTTCATTATTTTACTTACACAACTACATACAACCCTTTCTTTCTAAACTTAGGAAAAGGGATTTGAGTGTGGGTAACTTCAAAAGTCATCAGTAACAGCATTACAAAACAGGCACCCAGCCAGTAACACAGAAAAGGATGGAAAGTCTTGCCCTACAAATTCAGAGTGAGAACACATACAAGAATGAAACCATCTAAAGCAGAAAAGCAAAATGTTAATAAGACACTGTGTAAGACGCAATAAATAAAACATCTGCCGCAATTCAGATACAAGTTTTCTTTATCACTGCCATCAAGTGACAGCAGATTTCTAATAATTTACATATTGACAGCACCTGACACTTGAAAGGGACACAGCGAGGCCAAGTGGAACATAATTATTGCTGCAGAGGATTCAGTCACCTCAATTGTAAATGGGGTAAACTGTGGCTTGCCACTGATCAGTTTACTGAAGCTCAAAATACATCTTGTCATAGAAAAGTTCACCGAATATCTTGAGAGGAGCCAGTGAAGCTGAGCATGAAATAATGACAAGTAGGCAGGAGAAAAAACTCTGTCAGCTAAGTGACTCTACCTTTTGCATGGTTTTCTACTTATAATCTTTTAACAAATGGATCTGACATGCTTTTATAAAAGTTCTAATACAAGTACCAGTACTACCCCTTCATTATCACCACATAAGCAGATTTTTCTCACTCTGATTTGCCTTTGTCTTTTCCTTAAAATAAATAAACATACAAAGATAAATATATACACATTTACCTCTGCTGATTTATGTTTTGTTTCCCCTTTCTTATACTGTGCCATGTGCAACAAGGTCAAAAGCCAATGGCACACATGCCAGAAGAGTAACTAAGGCAGATTTTGACTGTTATACAGTAGAGATTTATATATATGTCAGAAATGAAGCAGCTGCCAAATTACAACTCCTACTCTCTAAAATTGTATGCAAGACCTACTACTGTGCTCCAGTGAAAATTTCTGAGAGGCTCACAGTAATCACCAAGCTGGAACTCAGTAGGAGACATAAGATTTAGCAAGATAGTACTTGTCAGTAAGAAAGTATTTGTGAGAGCATAAGTATTTCTTTCTCCTTTTCCTCCTGGAACTCCAAACTTGTCTAGAAATGGGAAATGCATCAGCATGTGAATGCTCTGATATGGGAAAGGAAGCACAGTTCACTAGATCATTCTTGACAGACTGCTGACCTCCACTGCAGAGGACATGAGGACATGCCTTTTTGCAGAATATTAAGTACAGCACTGACTTTTCTAAATAAGACAGAGATTTTATTTTGCTTTCTGTGCTGAACTGAAACACTAAAACAAGCCCCAAATTACTCTCCTACAGAACAGATTGAACAAAACACTCCTCTAACTGAAAAAAAACTGTAGAAGATTTCAGAGCTCTGTAAACAAATGGATATATACAGTGCAAGATGTATACCAAATCTGTCAAGGGATGTGAATAATAGTCGGCCAATCTAACATACTACTGCACAAACTGCACACAAGGGGAGTAGAACAACAAATTTGTCTGTATCAGTCTCTAAATTAAGATGTTGAGAATCTGCTATCATTCAGTTCATCACAAGGAACACATTTTTGTCCTGCCAATACAATTACCCTCCTCCACTAGCAAGAACAGTTACACAAGGAGGTAAAACAGCAACGCTGTAGTAAAGTTACAGTTTTTATCAGATTTTTCTGAGTTAGTCATAAATTAGGAATCCTACTGGTAATTCCAACTATCACCTCTTAAGCTATGATAGTAAAATGACAGTTTTCAAGAACTGTTCCTCAAGTTAGCCCTCTGAAATTGTTACAAAATGTTCAAGGAAGTAATGGGGAGCTGTTTATAGGAGAAAGCTTTGAGGGGGAGTTGTGTGAGAAGGTGAGTAGGTTGGGGGCCAAGTTCACATCTTTTCACATCTCCTACCTCTTGTATCTCAGCACACTTTATTCTCAGCACGGCAAGTGCAGAACACTGCCACCTCTAATCACCTAGGAGTGTCTTATGGAAATACACTCAGGAATGCACACACTTACAGAATACACTACTAAAGTGGTCAAGACACTCACAAAAATATCTAGCTTCCAGAAGTAAGCCTAAACAAGAGAGAAATGTTAAGTAGAATGACCAAAATACAAGGAAACAACGAATCTATGTAAACTTACGCATTAACTGAAAGAATCAAGACAGAAGCTACGTATTTGACTGAAAAAATAAAGTACATGTTGCTGGTGTATTAGGATAGTTGCATACAAACAATGCAGGAAAAAGAAATCAATCCTGCTTTTTCATACAGGAGAAGCAAGTGAGCAATCAATAATACCCAAATAACTCTGAAGTTTAACATGCATATTATTATTGACACACATAACACTACAATAAAGCCTTTAGGAGGATTCAGAAAATAATATATACATACCCGTCCCTCTCTCTCTTTCCCAAATAGCTTAATTCACATTACCAACACACCAAAATGAAACTATCTCTTCACAGACATAAATATCAGATAATTAATTTAAAAAAAAAAAAAATAGTTGACAAGCTTTTCTGGAGCACCAATATTAACTATTCCTAAAAATGAGTCTTCGCTTTGCCATAGACTCTCTCCTGTTCATTCCTTTTCATGAAACCTTTCATGCAATGTATACCAAATGATGTGATTACCAGCAGTTAGATACAGCTAGACCATGGAAGAAATTTTGTGATTTCACAATAAAAGATTTTTTTTCCTGAAGTAAAAGTTTGCAAAAATGTTTCAATTCAGAATAGGATTTAATTTCCTAATCCATAACAGCATAATATTTTACATTGAATGTTGCATACGATGTCATGTTCCAGCATACACATCACTGAAATATTTCCATGATGAAAGGGCCAACTGCAGCAAAGTGTTTTTAAGGCATAAGGCCCCATCATCAAGATAAGGCTTGCATCTGAGAAGTTTTTCACTCCCTCCTCCGCCGTGAACCAAACATCTTCCCCACTTTCGGAAAGCAAGAGCAAAATAATGGAGGTGGTTTTGATGCAACATACAGCTGACAGATGTCTTGTGAATGGTTTCTAAGGAAAATATAACCCAACTACAATGTCAAAAAGAAAAATTTACACTATCAAAACATTCTTCTTTATGTGTAAAGGAAAAAGAAGCCATGAGGACAGCTCTCACTCTTGGGAGGCTTTTAAACTTTACAAACACAGCAGGTAGGTCAAATTAAGAGGACAAGTATCAAAAAGATACAACAACATTATGCAAGGCAACTTTTACTAACATCGCTTACCCCAGAATTTTTGTATGGACAGATGATTCATTTCCTACATAACAAATCCAACACTTTCTCTGAGCAACATAAAATTATCTTCCTCTGTTTCTGTCATTATGGCCATTTTTGAGAGCACTGTTTTTCTCAGAGCACATAACTACCCTGCAGTGGCAAGAATTCTAGAACCCCAAATGGTGAGTTTACCTCCTGACACTGCACAGAGTTTCTGTTCCTGCAACACAGTAGTTCTCATTCTTTCAGTCACAGCTATAAGCAATATGGAACATCTATGCAATTTCTTAAAATTGTTTACTGATGGCATTACGATACAGAATGGAAACAGATTCCTAGAAAGATTCTCTTCTCAAATCACTCATACAGAAAGGAGAGTGATTTACTGGTAGGTAAAAAAGGCATTAACATTCTTTCTTAAAACAAATAACAAAGAAGTAAGAAATACCCAAGTTTGTGAGGCTTTCTTCGGGGTTTTTCTGTTGCCCCATTCTTTAATTTTTTTTTGTTATTGCTGTTTCTTGGGGGGGGGGGGGGGGGTTGGGGTGTTTTTTTTTTTAGTAAAAAACAGAAAAAATTAGGCGTATAGAGAGCAGAAACTGTTGAAAAAACAAACTTAATAAAAAAAACCAAACACCTGAACAACAAGCTGATGTGCTTATTATAATCACAGCAAGTGGACAGAAAGCTAAATGTCAAGCATTACTACAGATATAGGTCAACAATTTCTATTGTTAATGCCATTCAGCAGGTACACATGGCAGGAGGTAAAATCACCTAATAACAATTTCAGTTGCCTAAAAAAAGGCAAACTGTTTCACCCTTTTCCTATTTTGTCAGTGAATAAAACTGCTGCTCAGAACTCATTTTAACCACAGGAGGGGGGAAAAAAGAAAAAAAACAAAAAAAAAAAAATCCACCCTTACCATTGTGATGAGAACTCTGTATTTATCCAGCATTGCCTGGTTGTCATGGCATCCTGCCAGCAACTGCCAAACCTCTGCCCTTAGTGCTTCTGGAACACCACTTTTCACCAGAGTAGACAACCCGTTTGGTCTCACAACAAGATTACTGTGCCTGAGAAACAAACAATCATTTGAATATTATACTTACTTGAACAGAAATCAAAATAAAAATCTTTAAAAGTTTTTAACTTCCCAACATTATTCTGAAAACTAGAGTTAACTACTGGCAACACAAACTTTTCTTCCACTGGTTACACTAAGTAGTAATGGATGGAAAAGCAGATGGAAAGCAAAAACTCTGCAAAGATGTACAATAAGAACCAGTGGCAAAAATATAGTTATATACAAATTCTCCAGGTGCAGAGAAATTAATGAAAATTAAAACAACAATCAGTTGCAGAAATTTAACCAAACTGGCTAATGAAGAACAACTGGAACTGAAAGTGGAAACCATGCATCTGTGCAGATAATTCAATTTAAATATTTGTTCAACATATACATTTAGCTTAGGTTAAAAAAAAGGAAATTAAAAATAACCTAGGCTACATAGAAAAGTAAATTTTGGAAAACAAACAAAAGTCAGTTTCAGAAGTACTAACATGAAAACTGAAGTTCCAGTTTCAGACTTCATGCCAAGAGTATTTTTCAAGTGCCACAAAGCCATAACACTTGCACATACCTTGGTAAAATCCCACCATTCCAAATAAATCTGCCTAGTAGTCTGAGCTAGTGATTTACTATCTTGTGTGTTTGTACACACACAAAGAAATGCAGGAAGACAACTGCAGGATGACTGGTGTTTTATTTTTCAACACTGCAATTAATCCTACAAAAGTTGGTACACTGAATTATGAAAAGGCCATAATCAGACAGACTGAATTCTAAAGATGCGTTTTTCAAAAAATAATCCAGTCACTAAACCCATGCATTTATGATAAAAATCACTGCACATGGACCATATTGCTGAGCATTCAGTCACAGATGTTTAAAATCCTGTCTGAGTTAATAGTGTTTACTGATCTAGATTAAACCTCGCTTTGACTTACGGTAATTTTCATAGCAATGCAGCAGGAAGCCTGTGTGAATTGACTCTTTATTCTTTCCAATGTAGGAAGTGCTTTGATCTGTTATTGTTTTGACTGTTATTATGTTTTTCAACTCTACTTGTAGGAGAATAGTGAGAGCAGCAGTTTAGCCAAATGCTAGCAAGCTGCAATTAAATTAAATAACCTACAGTTTCATCCTCCATTTTAAGTGAAGGTTTAGAGTACTCATTCTTTGAAACGGTCCATCAAGGTGTAAACAGTTCACCACTACTACTGTTTAAAAGGTGCCCTAAAGAAATTTCTTCTTCCTATGCTCCAAGGATTATATACCCATTTTTCCAAATGACCTGAGAATTCTAAGAAAGAGTATGATTACATAATGTCCTTATTCTTTTAAGCACTAAATTATTTTAAATTTTACATGTGTACTGCAATACAAGTAATTTCAAACTTTACCATTCAGTTAGCCAAATTAAAAGCCAACTAGTCCCTTTTCTCTTTCTCAGTACATCTTGCAGCAAAATCACATTAGACTAACGGCCTTGTGATGTGAAAAAGCTAGAAATAAAAAATATTCATGGAAATATTAAAAAGAACTAGATAAGTGGTTACAAAGTTTTGAAAAGTACGATCAGGAATAAAATTAAAACAAATAAAAAAAATTAAAACCACCACATCAGAAATTTAAAGCTCAGGTTGTGTGAAAATGAAGCATCCATAGCTCACTTCAAATCAGATTAGTTTGGGTACTAATTGGAGGTGGGGCACTAGGATGATCAGAGCACCTGTCCTGTGAAGAGAGGCTGAGAGAGTTGGGCTTGTTCAGCTCGGAGAAGAGAAGGCTCAGAGGAGACCTTACAGCAGCCTTCCAGTACCTAGAGGGGGTCTACAAGAAAGTTGGAGAGGGATTTTTTACAAGGACAAGTAGTGACAGGACAATGGGGAATGGATTCAAACTGAAATAGGGAAGGTTTAGATTAGATTATTAGGAAGAAATTTTTCACTGTGAGGGTGGTGAGGCACAGAACAGGTTGCCCAGAGAACTTGTGGCTGCCCCATCCCTGGCAGCATTGAAGGCCAGGCTGTACAGGGCTTTGAGCAACCTGGTCTAGCAGAAGGTGTCCCTACCCATGGCAGAAGGGGTTGGAACTGTATGACCTTTAAGGTCCCTTCCAACCCAAACCTCCTATGATATGTGTTGTACGAGAAACACAGGTGTCCTTCACTGAGGACTCTGTAAGCATGTAAAATAAAATGAACAGCTAAAAAGGAACATTCCCACAGAAATGTGTCAGGGAATTTCCTGCTCCAGCAGGGGGATTGGACTAGATGATCTTTCGAGATCCCTTCCAATCTCTAGCATACTGTGATACTGTAATTTTTCAGCAACATCAAGAAAACAATACAAATGGCTTATGGCAACAGCTAACAGAGATGCAAATGCCATGCTGTAATGCCATCCTTACTACTGAATGTACAACTGAGAATTAAACATGATACAGTATACCAGATTTGTTAAATATTGAAATAGTTTGTTAAATATCGAACTAGTTTTATGGTACAGGTAATACTTTAGCAACATTAGTCCATGCAGTAAAGCATAACTTTGTAATTTTAAGAGACAACTTCTCAGTTTCTCAATGTCTGTTTGAGGAACAGCTTGATCATTAATAGTCCTTGCTCTGTATTCTACTATAATGAACAAATACGCATTTATCCCTCCTTTGGGTAGAGGCCCAGGCACTTCACACTTCTAGACACTTTCTGACATCTGTTTGGACAGACCACAAGAGAAACAAGCATTAAAAAAAAAAAAAAAAAAAAAAAAAGCTTGTCTTATTCTAGTCTTATCCTTTAGCGTATTTTTTTTAGGGGAAAAGAAATGTGTCATTCATGAATGCTGACATCTTTTAATTTGCTACAAAGTGCTGCAATTCTCCTGCACAAAATGCAAAGACAATTTTAAAACATCAAAGAGGAAGGATATAAAGCAGCAATGCATAGATTATGTTCCAACTTAACAAGTAAACAAATATTTCTAATCAAAGATTGTTATTGACTATTACTACTGCCAAAAAAAAACCAAACAAAACCCACAAACAAAAGAAAGAAACTAACATAAAACCCAAAAACACAAGGAAAAGCAAACAATCAAAAACCCCACCACCTACATCAGAAACAGTTCCATACTCAGCTAAGCTAGCTTGCAAGAACAACTTCCATGCTAGGGATGTTGCAAACAGTAAAACAATTTAAAAGTTATTCCATTACTTCACACCTGCTTATTGACTTTTTGGTAAATTATCTTATTGCTGTTTATATGTTTGAAGGAGGCTCTTGGAGCAATGTTTCTGCTGAGTCAGACCATTAGGTTAGAGTGACATTTTAATGGAATTACAAGAAGCAACTAAGGTGCAAGAAATTTTTCATCTGACAAATAAGCACACCAGTTTTCCAAGTGGAAATGTAAAAAGTAAATAAACAAAAATTAATAGGTGCACAGATATTCCACTAGCATATGGTACAATTTTCAACACAAAAGATTTTACTTCAATCTATTTTTAGCTTTCAAATTGTTAACATTTTTCATATGTCACTGTTTCCAGGTTTTGTTTTTAACATAGAACATCATGCTATTCAAGAATTCAAGTATTTTATACAGTTGAATTTAACTCCAAAGTTAATAATCCTTGAGACACTCCTGAAGAAAATGTTTGCTACTGCTAGTCTTTAAGCTGTCCGGGATTTCCCATTTCTCATCCAATTTTTAACTGATTTGAAGTAAGGTGTTTTAACTATGAAATGATTCTCCAAGTTAAATGCGTATGTTAGGACTTCAAAATAGTTTACTCCAAAAGTCTTAAATCTTTTGTCTCATTGAACAGTATACAACAGTAATTTGAAGAAATAGTTGGCCAGGTGAAATTTGAGAGGATGAGCTGTGGGCAGTTTTTTGTGTCAGCATGCTTACCCTCAGAAGTCCAGGTATTTGGCACAGGCAAAAACTAATCAACCGACAGAAAAATTAAATTAAAAAAAAAAAAAAACCCACAACAATCAGAAAGTAGCATTTTCCAATGCAAATGCAACCCAGATTGAAATAAACCTGCCAAAATCATTGTTGGCTTTGAGGTGTACAATATAAAATCATAAACAATTTATAAACTCTCTCTTGGGATGTCCTTTAGAACAGGCTTTGGAAAGTTCTACACAGCTCCAGAGCAGATCTATTTACAGCCTTTTCAGGTGAGGAAAACACACTTTATAGGGATCAACTGACTCCCACACTTTTCCTCTCTGTGTATTTGTACAACCATTTCATTAAATATTTGTGCTTCCCAAAGAGATCTTTATTGGGTGACAAAACAGTTAAAACAAGCAGGAGGAAGGGTTTCATTAAGCTCAATAAAATCTTGCGATGTCTCATTTACTAACCTCTGAGTAAGATCTCCATTAAAGATGAGGTCAGCAGCAAGAGGCTGTGCTTCTCCAAAGCTACAAAGTGGCCAAGTAAAGGGGGTAACTGCCCAAATAAATCCTTAAAATGTTTTTCAACTCTCTTTTTGAAGTTAGGAAAAAAAAATTTTGCCAATTCCAGACTAAGGGCCTCCGATTATTTTTGTCTCAGGCAGCAGAAGCTATTACTTACAAAGGGAAAACCGAGTAAGTGGTTCTAGCATTTGCTAATACTGTAAGGTCTCTTAGAGATAGAAAATACACAGACTTTTTCCTATCTTGGCAAAGCATATGCTGTTACTGAAGGACTTTATTAAAACGATAAAAATAACACTGCTGAGAACATACTCTAGGGTTACAAATAGCCTCCATTTCACTCTCCAAGAGTAACAGTTTCAGTGAGGATCACAGTCGTTCTAGAACTCCTTTCCAACTGCCTACATATATCCCATTAAAAAAAATTAGTGTTCATAAAAAAATCATTCAATTAAACATACATGAGCAAGCACAAATGGCTTACAGAGGGCAGAGTTGTTCTGTCTTTTCCACTCTAGCACTAAGAAGCACTGACGTTCATGACAGCTTAACATCCAGCCCCAAGGTGGCCAGAAAGTTCTGCGTTTAGACACCTGAAGTGTGAGCATACATGGACACATCCTCAAACACTGAATGAAACAAGACTTTTGCAGACACTGTGGGAGAAATCTGTCAAATAACTGAAAGTTAAAATAAGAGGATTTACCAGTCACTTTTAAAGTGATAATTCAATTTGTTTCGTATTTTAGTTTTTAAACTGTGTAAGCTGAAGAATTTCAAACCTCCTGCTAAGAGCATATAGTCTCATAAAACAAAAAAAGGTTAGTATTTACAGTCTAAATTTAAGAAACAAAACATTACCATTTCCCCAGTAATTCTCCCCAGGAATACAAAATCTTCTCAGGACAATCCTTTGACACATCACCAGTGCCACTGGAGAGTTCATTATCACTCTCTGCAAAAGAAAAAAAAAAAAAAAAAAGAAAAAGAAACAGAAAAAAAAATAAAACCTAAAGCATGCACAGATTTACCAAAGGGAACAGACATTAAAGATGCATACATACAGGTCTCAGACAAATTCTTCTCATATATCAGTTTTAAAAACATCAAATGACATGGAAAATATTAGTGGAACCAAAAAAATGTTTAGCAGACTTGACAAAACAAGTGTATTAATAAAGTTACCATAAAGTTTAAATGAACAAGACTGGAGAACAGTTGACAGCACTGTTAAGGAAAAAGGGCTGGGATCTAGGAAAGCATTATGTGAGAAAAGATTCAAGGCTGTCAATTATCCATTTTAATGAAATTTCACAGTGCAGTATTATCTAAAAGACACATCCACTCCAGACTTCATATAAAGAGAACTCCCATCTGAAGTACAGCACATAATGCTGCTTCATTATACTGCATCCCTTGGCTGACATTCTGCTCCCATGTGATACTCTGATATCAAGAAGCCTACTCAGAGCCACAAAATAATATTGTTAATGAAACAAATTCATGGATAAGCAGCAGAAAAACAACACTAACATTTAAGGTTATATTGCATGTAGCAGAAAAGAATGTTTCAAATGGAAAAGAAACCTCAAAAGTATTAATAATAGAACACTTACAAAGGGATACATCATTATATGGCTAATACACAAAGCCAGAAGAGTATGCGAGCCTGGGATAGTGTGCTCAACTAGCTATCCAATTTCCAAGGGTCTTACAGGTCTACATAGCTGTCCACAGTAAGTTGACCAGTGTAACTCTTCTGAGCAACTCCTCACATAGAATCACAGAATCACAGAATAGTTAGGGTCAGAAAGGACGTTAAGATCATCTAGTTTCAACCCCCCTGCCATGGGCTGGGACACCTCACACTAAACCATCTCACCCAAGGCTCTCTCCAAACTGGCCTTGAACACTGCCAGGGATGGAGCATTCACGGCTTCCTTGGACAACCCGTTCCAGTGCCTCACCACCCTTACAGTAAAGAACTTCCTCCTTATATCTAAACAAAACTTCCCCTGTTTAAGTTTGAACCCATTGCCCCTTGTCCTATCACTACAGTCCTTAATGAAGGGTCCCTCTCCAGCATCCTTGTAGGCCCCCTTCAGACACTGGAAGGCAGCTATGAGGTCTCCATGCAGACTTCTCCAGGCTGAATAGCCCCAACTTCCTCATACTGTCTTCATAGAGGAGATGCTCAAGTCCCCTGACCATCCTTCTGGACCTCAAATACAATGAAATTACATTTTTATTTATAACACATTTTAAAAAAACAAACCAAAAACCTCAACTTTTCATTATCATTCCAAAATAAAATTCCTCCCTACTTCTGTGAATACCCAGAGTCACATTGCTCATGAACATGGCTTTGCAGTTATTTGGACTTTTCTCAGTTTTATCTGAATAAAATGCTGCTAAAAATTAAACATGAGTACAATTTCAACAATCCCAAGCGTTGATAGGGCTCCAACTCTAAGCGTCTTTACTACACAACCTAAACACAACAAAGAGACACAGCAACGGCCCCATTATCCTCAGAAACCTATCAAACTATGGACAGTTTTTATTTTAGAAGGTCTCCAAGGCTGCCTTCACCTATAAACTGAGCTGTCTCAAGAAGCTAAAACAGAACAAAAAAGGAGGACCAAAGCTACATCTGCTTCCCAAATCCCCCAGATAATCTCTTCACACTACTCAGTCACATCTGGTTGTTGGCCTAATATCTTTAACATTAAACACTTCACCTCCAAGTTTAT
Source organism: Pezoporus flaviventris (assembly GCF_033815535.1). Lineage (NCBI taxonomy): Eukaryota > Metazoa > Chordata > Aves > Psittaciformes > Psittacidae > Pezoporus > Pezoporus flaviventris. The sequence continues at coordinate 20,239,516 of NW_026892561.1, forward strand.
GTAGACAACAGCAGTAGTTCAAGCAGAAGAGCATCTTCAGTACTTGAACAATTATCCTCTTAAGTCTTCACCCCCATCACTCTCACTTCAATTACACATTTCTAATTTAGTCTCAGCAACTGTCAAATATAAGGCATTAATAAAAATATCATCAGTGCCTAAATTTGCCAATGGACTGTGAAGACAAAGATAGCATATACTGTATTTCAAGGACAATTAACATGCTGCCCTGAGAGATGAGAGAAGCTTATCAGAAATCTCACTGAATTTCAAATTGTACATTAGATTAGCAAAACCCTTTGAAGAGACTGAAGAACTATAGTGCCTCTCTACAAGAGCTACTGGTGAAAACAAACTAATCTTGCAGACTGAAACAAAATCTGATAAAGATGAGTAAAATCCCCAACCAGAGCAAAATGTTTATAAATGAAGTTACACTGAATGTTTTCAGGAACAAAGCACCCTAGTGGTTATCTGATCCAAACCTGAGTTTGCCAAGGAATATTAACATCAGACAAAAGAAACAAGCCCCTTATTTTCTCACTACACTGGTACACTATGCAAAGTTCTTAAGGAGATCAGTGTTACATAGCATATGAACTCCAGCAAAATGTATCACAAAGCTACAGTGCTTCAGCCCTGAAAATTCTTTCATCTGGAAGGCTTATCGATATTTGGAATGCATTATTCAGTTGTATGTTAGAAAATCACAAGCCTTGATTAGAAATGCCATATGCTCCCTTTCAAAAGACACTAATGTCAAAATTCAAAATGGAACACAGCAAAGAGAGCATAAACAGCTTTAAAAATACCTACTTTTTTTCCACTATTCTGACCTGTGTAAACACTTAGGTATAAATTGAGGGGGAGGAAAAAAAAAAATTTACATATATATTAAAAAGTATGTATTTATATAGAATACATATATAAATTTATATATATATATAAAAAAAAAAGAGGCTGTGGGAGGGATATTTAACTGTACATGTTCTTCTGAGGCGTACTTACATACTTCTTTTTTTTCCCCTCCTTGTTTTATAGCATTTATAAGCCAGCAACATTAGCTAGAGCATGATTTTATCCATACTTATCCTGCTGGGAATGCCACAGCTTCCTTACTCTAAATGTGCTGTGTACTTCTCCCTTCCTCCTTTACTTGCCCTGACCTCTCAAAACCTATTAAATGGACAACAAAACTTATGCCTCATCAGAATGAGAGGAGGATGGGAGACATCTCAAGGAAGCTAACCCGAGAGGCTGGGCTGTAAATGCGTTCACATGGAAAATAGCCTTTAAGAATACTTACAGATAACAGTACACCACTTGGCTTATTTGTTTGCTTGGAACTCCAATGTGATTAACAAAATTCACAAAAAGCTCACAAAAAAAAAAAAGCTTTCTGGATGCCTCACAAACCAAATCCCTGAATTCAGAGTCTGTTTAAAGCAAGCCTGAAGGATTGCACTTACACAGCCAGCATCTAAACAGCAAGCTTCACTCTGCATGGCATCAGCACAGAATCACATAATACTCCAGGGTGGAAGACACCTCTGGAAATCATCTAGTCCAATCTTCTACTCCAAGTAGCTCTAGTTACATCAGTTCTCAGGCACCAGTGTGGGTAACTCAATCTCTGATGGTGTTGGCTGGGATAGAGTTAATTTTCTTCACAGTAGACAGTATGGGGCTATCTTCTGGATTTGTACTGGAAAGAGTATTGATAACATAGGGATGTTTCAGTTACTGCTGAGGAGTGCTTAGAGTTGAGGCTTTTTATGCTTCTTACACCACTCCACCAGTGAGTAGGCTGGGGGTGCACAGGAGGGAGGAGTGAGTGAGCACCTGCCTGGTGTTCTACTGCTAAGCTGGGATTAAACCACAACAGGAGGGTGCTCTTGAACATGTTCAAGAAAGGTACACGGATCCCTCTGAGTAGAGCCCAGCTCCTCAGCATTATCAACCACTCACCCAGTTTGCTGTTATCCACAAACCTGCTAAAGGTGCTCTCAGTCCCATCACACAGGTTATTAACAAAGACATTTAACAGCACTGATCCCAATACTGATTCCTGAAAGATACCACTACTTGCTGGCTGCCAGCTGGACTATGCACCATTGTTTGATTCTTTCATCTCAGCAGTCCAGCCAACCTTCCAACTACATTATTTTTCACTTAGCCAGTCCCTATCTCATTGATTCAATGATAAGGACTCTATGCAACACAGTGTTGGAGTCTCTGCTCAAGATATACAGCATCCACCACCCACCTCTTGTCCACAGCACTCATCACATTGTCACAGAAAGCAGTGAGGTTGGTCACAATGATCTGCCCTTCATAAATCCACGCTGGCCATTCCAAATGACCTTGTTTGTCCTTCACATGTTTAGAAACTACTTTTGGGAGTATATGCTCCATAACCAGTCCCAAGGACTGAGGTTAGACTGCGCTGGAACCTCCTTCTGGCCCAATGACATTTGCTTTTCTCTTTCATGCATTTGCCATTTGCGTAAGTTAAATACTGAAGCCTGTACAGATATGAGTCATGCTAGGGAAGGATCTATGGATGACAGATTTTGTATGTAGTCTGTTTTGCTAGTCTACCTACAGCCAAACAAATGTATAAAAAGTGGTCTCTTTCAAAAATCTGTAGAGGTATTCAAGAAGAAACTAAAAAAAAAAATGAAACTGAAAAAAAGCTTGACAGCGTATTGGATATGTTTAATTTTGTGCCTACTCCATTTAGAAACACTCATTACATAAATTATTCAGTATATGAGCAGACTATTCAGAACAGGACACAAAAGAGTTGTATTTTAAGTGGCCCAGCACTAACATTTATTATGTAACAATATTTTATTGACTAGCCTCAAGTATAACTTTCCCCCCTTCTTTAGAAAACAGACTCCAACACAAAGAAGTATGACTGCTGGTATGAAAAATCTCTTAGCACTTTAGCAGCACTTTTAGCAAAATAAACTATGGCTCATTATTCTTGGTAACCAGTATGTGGAAAATGCTTCCCCAAGTGGTCCATCTTCCATGTAGCAGAGGCATTTTTTTGTATTTAGTCTGATCCAGAATAGCCTGAAAGGCTGTTTTGAGTGGAAAACAAAACTTCCAAAATTATAACAATTACCTTTGATATGAAATGGCAATACGGTTATTTTGGGCCAGTGGACATGTGCTTGGGTTTTCTGTTTAGTTGGGGGGGTTTTTTGGTTTGTTTTTTTTTTTTTACAGTGAAGTACTTGTAACTGATGAAGTGTTGCAGAAGACCACCCTAACAGCAGTACACATTTGAAGCACTGTAATACCACGAGAGGTTTTAACTATCTCCCAAGACAGACACAGAGTGATTAAGATGAGCGTTATGAAACAGCTCCACCAGTTACTGAATTCTTACTTATTGAAATAGTCTTACTTTTTAACTTGACTAAAGAGAACACAGGTCTTGATCATATAGTCCCTTGCACATATTTGGCTAGCCTAACCCTACAAGCCTTCAGTTACCCCCCTTGAGCAGTTCATTCCAAGGACTTCATTACTCTTACTCCATGGATTATACCTCTTAGTTAGAACCTAATTCTTTTTACCTGCAATTTACTTTTCTTCTCCCAAGCAATTTTAGCACATCACCCTTTATAAATAAATAAATAAATAAATAAATAAATAAATAGAAAACACACCAAGAAAAACCCAACCAAAAACCCCAACATCTAAAGCTTGCTTTTTCTTCTCTAAAAAAACATCCGTTTCTTTCCTCAAAGGACATGTTCTCCAGACTTCCACCATTTCTGGCTTTTCCTCCAATTGATAAGAGGTGTTGAAACAAAATACTGAGCCATCAAGTGTTTAAAACAGAAAAATTATGCACACAGAAACAAAGTCTTGGCCTCATCTTCCCCCACATTTATTCTTACAGCACAAGGCCATCAAATACAGAACATGGAGCACGCTTAGAGGATAACAGTAGTATTCACAGCAGTCCAAGTTGTGCAAAGACTGTAACAAAACACTATGAAAGACCAACTTAGAAATGTCAAATGGCACAGATCTTCCTCTCTCTGAGGAAGTACTTAACAGACTCTCTTTCAAACAAAAAGTAACCAACTAATGTTTTTAATCTTCTTGGGTTTACAATGAAAGAGTACATTTTTTCATTTAAACAATACTGCCCTCATCCATATTTAACACCAGTTAAAAATGGATATGCAGCCACTTTTCCAATAGGTTCAGTTCTCCTTAAAGAGATCTACTAGGTTACTACATCACAAAAATATGACAATTCCTCAGAAGTTAAACTCACTTGTCAGTTAACAAAAAAGGCAAATAAGGCAGGAAACAATATTGTTAGTTCAAACAGTTTAAGCATAAAAGTAAATAAGTGAAGTACACAGTCCTATGATGAGTAGAAAGCATGAATATGGCAGATAAAAATGAACAGGTGGGATTTGAGCACTGATGTGAAGAACAGAGAAGGATTTTTAATGAGTTTAAATTGAGAAGCTGTTACACGTGAAATAAAGAGTAGGTGGGACTGAAAAATGATACAGTTGGAGCAGCCTGAAGGAGAAGGAAATTAGGTCATGAAGATAGGTGGGAATAGAATTGGAATACTTAAAAAATGAGAAGTTTGATTTTTATGTAGGAGAAGAACAAAAATGAAGGGGGAACTGAACTTGGCAGCGTATTATCAGAGCAATAAAATATAGACGTTACTGGCATGGAATCATTCCATACATACTAGATAAAAGAAGATTGCGAGAAAAGAGGAAATCACGGAGTATGAACTATAGGCTTGCCAAGAAAGATAAGAGTGAAACAAAGCTTAAGTCATGGAATTCATTCCAGTATTAAATAAGGCAGATTTCCAGAAAGGCCCGTCTTTTCAGTGGATTACAAAATATTTTGATAAACACTAAAAGATTTCAAAATGACTTCCAAATCAAGTATTTATGAAATTACAATCCCCAGCACATTTTCTAATTTAGGAGAAAGAGCAATAATCAGGAGCAGAATAATATGGATTGATGAATATGAACAACGACAACTTGCAATGAACTTGCTCACAGGAACTTTCTGTTTCTATGCAGGTTACATAATTAAGTCAAAGAAAAAAAAATTTGCCAGCTACTTAAGTACATATGAAGGGAGCAAAACCAAAAAAGATACACAAATTCTTCACAAGAAGCAAACCAGTAACAGCAAAAAAAAAATAATCTTATTCTTTTTTTTTATGAACTTTAAGATACGTATTTTTTACTTACAATCATTCAAGCAAAACCTAAATGCTGATGAATCCGAAAAATTTTATTACCTTCCAAACAGTTTGCAAATTTAACTGCATTTCTACATAACTGAAAATCTAGATCTCAAAAAAACTTACATTTGTTAAACACTGAAAGAGGGTGAACAGCATGCTGATCAGATTAGATGATGTCTGTGTTTCACTCACTGCATACAATAATGGTTTTCACACATCTTATAAAGAAGTCTGTGCAAAATCTCTCAAAGGATCCACTCCTCTACTTTGAAACAATCCTATTGGCTGTGTTAAATGGGTAGCCAAATTGACTTTCTTACTACAACAAAAATTCTACATTTAAAAACGTATCTTAATTCTATCTATAGTTTCTACACAGGCCCTGTCATCTTAAACACGAATCATTTAAAAAGTCACAAAAATAAAATTTAACTGTGCATCCGAATCTGACTGTAAAAACATGGGCAAAGAGATGATTCCGCCCTCATGTAGTGAATGTACAAGTGAGCCACCATGACATATCTAAAGGTGATGTACAAATGCTTAAAGCTAAATAAAAGAGTGGAGAAAAATTATCACTTCAGTTCAGTAGTTTTGCTCCCACATAGATGACAAAGCCAACTAAATGCTGCACAGTGGAGGTATTCTTGTAAATACAAACATCTTCCACATGTACTGTGCTGTCTGAAAACTGACATCTTTATCAGATTTGAGATGTCATAATTCTAAGGCAACCGAATTCTTTACTCAGTATTCATATTAACAAATTTGTAGATTAGCATCTACTCCCATATTTGATATAATCAAATGAAAAAAAAAAAAAAATCAACATTAGAAACACATAAAAATTATGTATTTCTTAGCATTTTACCAAGGCAGCATGCAAGGCACTTTGCTTATAAAAAACTTAGAATTAACAAAATACTAGGAAGCTAATGAGGTCATTAGTAAAAAGTTGGGGGGAACAGTTTAAGTAATGTCTTTTAATCATCTTTATATAAATTATATAAAGGTGGTTAAGTAAGATTTATTTTTTTAATTATATGAAATGTGAAATTATGTAAGCATAGTAGAGGCAGTTTGAGGTCACAAAAAGTATGGCACTCATGACAGAAACCTGAGAAGACCCTCTAGCAGTAGCAAGTTCTAATTCCTTCTTCAGATTACTTTAAACCACACTTTTACCACACTATTTATAGGCCAACAAGCAAAAGACAACCACTTCTCAAAGCATTCAAAACATTCAAAATAATTTGGAATTGCATGTAGACAAGATGCAAACACAAATTTATGTTCATCTATTACTGAAGTGTCTATTTTGAAAAGTGTCTATTTTACACCATAATCTGAAGTGGTTTTATATAAACTGTAAAAAGATAATTGAAAACCAGAAACATACTTCACCTATGTACCCAAGGAACTGAAAACTCCCTTAACTTGAAAGTAATTTTTCCCATCATTCTGGAAGAATAAAACAAAGCCGTCAGCAGATTTACCTGGAGTATTCATCAATCCCAGGCCACGATTATGGAATTATATTTTGCCTTGAACTCTACAAAGTCAGTGTAAGCAACATGTTTTATTAAAGAAAAAATCCCTACCTATAATATCTACCCAGACACACCCTGCAGGAGTGTCTTGCAGACACTGGAGAGGAAGAGGGGAAGACAACAGCTCGGACTAAGTCACATTTCTTCAAGGGCCTAACCTGCAAACCTAGCTTATAAAGTGAACTCCAGCAGCAACCTGGATTACAGGACAGGAAAGAATCTGATCCCCAGGCAGGTGACCTTCCATATACTCTAGCTCCCCATAAAACTGGAACAGAAGCAAAATTAGAATTCTCCAATTTTCCATTTCTTTTGCAGCCGTGCAATTTCATGAAATACTTCTGTAACCCACAGAAGTGCTTCCAATTCCAAACATTTCAAACACTTGCCTTTTAACAGAAAGGCCATACTTGCATGACCGAATTTAAATACAACTGTAACTATCAGTAACAACTGCTACCATTCAGCACATATTAAAAAAAAGTCTTCTGCACTCAGTATTTTTGTTTTTATATACTGAGGGATTATATTCTCTCTGGCAGCACAATAACAGCTGCAGAAGTCAACTGAGTGCACTTATTCTATGATTTTTAGTAACAAAAGTTAACTTCTAAGGCATGAAAATAATCCAATCTGAGAGAATGGATAGCAGAGTCCATAAAAATGACATCAGGCCCATCAGGAATAGTTTCTTTTCATTTGGAAGCTACAGATCTGCATTCTTCAGAAGTGCTTGTATTTTAAAACTCATCTTGGCAATTATGGAACTGCAGCAGAAAGTTCTTGTCTGAAGACAGCCACTAGCCAAATGAACTCATGAATTTGGGTTTGTATCATTTTAGCTCATTTTTAATGGAGATGGCAAAAAGACTCCAACACAGTTTAATTTATCATGGTTAGGACTCATCAACATTACTCTGTACTACCCTGTACTCTGCTAACAAATAGTTCCTATGAGTTTCATCAAGTTACCTTTAATTTGGATAAAAATGCAGAGTTGACTATTTCCACACTACCAATGTCATTCTTCTCACTAAATCACCCTCATTTGTTCACACTATCCCTCATTCTAAACCCCTACTTCATCACAAAATACTCTCAATAGCTCTATTGACTCCTGTATCACCACTTCCTTTACTATTTTGCTTTTCTGAATCCTGTAAACAGCCTCTGTCCACCCACAACATTTCACACAGTATCCTGATTTAGTCTGGCTGATCATCTTCAATCATTTAGTATTGCTGACTCCTTATCTATTGTACGCACCATTTTTTGTGCTGTCCAGTACACTTAGATTTTTTGGAAGCTTTCAGGGTCCTTTCATTACTATTTTCATTGTCAAATTTCACCATCTCCCCACAGAATTTCCATACCTCTTACACTATTTTTTCTATCTCTTTTTGTTCTTACAATTTAAGACAGTTAGACAGAACACAGAAATAGTTTTACCCTCCTAAGATTCTTTCTTCTTTTCTTTTGCTGCTCCTTCTTATTCCTACAGCTTCATATTTAAATCTGATTTCTTCTTATTAAATGCCAATAACTAAACACCAAACACATTTCAACAGGATTCTTTTTCGTTTAATAACACTATGGATCAGTACCGACTACACAGCCAACTACATCCCTGCTCGGTTCCTAGCAGTCAGAAAAGTAGTATCTAAATCATTATGAAACCTACTGCTGCAGTAAATAAAAACACAAACCCGAACAGTTCTGTATTCCTGGAAGTCATCTGAGAGCACTCTAGAGGCAATCTCCAACTCATGCTCAGAAAACTTTTTGGAGACTTGCAAGGCGTGTTATCTTTTACCTATCATGAATTACCTGCTTCAAGAATGTCCGCTAAGCATCCCGTGATTACACCGCAGGCAATTTTTGGATTGGAACAAAACCAAGTAATCACACACACAGGACCACATGGAAAAAAAAAAAATTAACTCAGTTACAATCAGTTTAAAAACCATTTTCTGTTTTTAAGCAGAATTGCTCCCACTTATAGTGATCCCTGATCTTCTGACATTATTCTGATTCAAGAAGAAACTCAACGGTGTTATTTAGTATTCTCCTGAAATATTAAAAAAAGAATTAAAATATTAGAGCCAAACAAAAGTCAGCATTTCATGTATGGTCTAAGCAAGCACTGCTGCTAGAAGAAGACAACTTGTTCTTCCCCTTTGTTATTTGTTTCTAGGACCGCATATTCTCCTTGCAAAAGCTTCTGGAAAGCAAATTTCTCCAATCCTTAGGCTCACACATGCAGCCACCCACTTTATCCTGCCATAGAATGACACTACAATAAAAATGCTTTGGGCAGCTTTGCCTTTTTTGACTAATGCAGTATACCATCACTTCTGTTACATGTTCTCACTCTTAACGCTGCAAAAAGATTAGTTCAACCGATTGTGTTCTGCAACTTTTTCAAGGTTCTACTCAAAATTAAATATTAACAGTGACCTTTTTGCTTGTTGATAAAAACTGATACTTAAATTCACTTTATCTGAAACCATTCCAGGAACTGTAATATTTTCCTCATTATATATTTTAATATTTTAAAATTATATTTTGTAATACAAAACTTCTTATGGAGTGTACTTTACATTCTAGGTTTTGATAAGAAATCATTAATATTAACCATATTTTTAAAATTACTATCTCCAAAGCAAGGAACCTTACATGACTAGGTTGCCAGAAATATCTATTACAATATTAATAATTTAAAAAAGGAGAGATCTTCCAAGATCAACCTCACTTTAAGTAACTACTGCACAGTCTTCGCAAAAGTCTGGTTTTTTTATATAGCTGTTCAGATGAAAAATAAAGCTAAAATGGGAAAAAGCTATTAAAAATCTAAGTATGTTATTTAGGGAATATATCTCAATTTTCTGTAACAGTTGCTGCACATTTGAAAGGGACTATGCCTAACTCTAGTATACTAATTATTTTAAATCATTATTGCAGGGGGCAGGAATCATGTTTGGCCTTCATTAAAACAAAAAGAACAAGAATATTGGAAAAAATGCCTTCTTTCTTATGAACATCTTTATTCATATGCTCATGACATAAGACATCCCGCTGAGCTGTGTGTATGCACACACACAGAGTACACAGAAATCAGGTAAGGTCCAGATGAGGCATGCATTCTTATACAAATGAAACTGCAATGTATAGTGCTTCTGAAGTAAATTACATAATATTCTGAGGGCATGCAGGATAGATTATGAAGATACAACAAAAATAAGAGAACGAGTAATAATCCTCAGTATCTGTAATGGGAACACCAGCCTCTGGCCTATGAAATAGTAAAAATCCTTATAATGCACACCTGTCTTAGGCTGCAAGCAGAAAAAAAACCCTATATGGCCAGGTAGCCATCCTTAATGTTAAAGAAACGAAAAAGCCTTCTTCCAAGGCTAAGACAAGACATTGTAAACTCAAGGGGATTTTTTTCCATCATCATAATTAGTACCCTGAAAAGAAAAAGAAAGAAAAATAATGAAGAGATTTGTTTAGATCAACTGCAAATGACTCACTTAACCTGCATATCCACCAGGATAGACAACTTCTAGGCAGATAACTCTAAATGCAGTTTCCATGAGAACAGAGTCACATCATGATATTTTTAATGTCTTCTCTTAGGAAGTAATCTACATTTAAAATATGCAAACTAGCATTGGGAAGCTAAACCAAAGTTAAACTTAGGTTCATACCCCAGTGGAATATTTTATAATAAAGTAAAGCCATTCTATAATAGTACCAAGAGGACAATATACAAATTATTATTAATTGTGCTACATTTATCAGCTTCTGGAAGAGTGCTTTACTCTTCCCAGTAAGAAGCAATATAAAAAAAAAAAAAAAAAGTAGTCAAGACACTACTTGGACCCTATCCTATCAAACAAGCTCCAGAAAACATTCTGATTACACAACTCAAATATCCAGCACAGAGAACGCCACTCACAGATGTTAAACTACTCTACGCAGAACCACAAGACCCAAAGGTCAAATCTAAAATAATTCTTGCTATGAACAGTAAAGCAATCCCAAATAGCAATTAAATATAAAAGCTCCCTTAGAGAAAATAGTACTTTTACTGTTCAGAAGTGGTACTTGATGCAAGGAAAAGAATAATCAATGCCCATCCCATTCCCTTCAGGAATCAGTAAAGGGTTTTCAGTTCACCAATAAGCAATTGGCTGAGGGTTTTGTAAGCCTGGTGCCCCCTTAGTATGAGCAGGTTTTTTTGTTTGCAAGTGGAAAAGAGTAACCACATAACCATACCTGTCTGTTCTTGACTGTTTTAATCACAGGGTTCTGATTTGTGTTGCATAAACTAGTATCCACCTACTTACGTATAAGTAAGAATCAAGAAAGAATTTTTCCTCTGTAAGTGAGCCTTTATATCGTATTGAGAGAACAGTGCCAGATATCTGAAGAATAACTTTGCAAAACTATCACAAGTTCTGGTTAGTCAGATATCAAGATCAAAAATGGCACACAGAAAGTCTATTCCAAATTCTGAATGCTACAGGCTAACCTTCAGACTACAAAATGACGACAATATATCAAAGGCCTTCAGAAAAACAAAAAAAAAAACAAAAAAACAAAAAACCCCCACAAAAACTACCACCACCACCAAAAAAGAAAACCTACCCCCACCCCCCCCCCCCCCAAAAAAAAAAGAAAAACAAAAAAAGACATGGGAAAGACACTGAGGTACTATTAGCTTCAGAAGGAACAAATACACTGGGTCTGTGAACAGCAGCAATCCCCAACATAATGCCCAACTGAACCAGTTTGGGGGTGGGAAAATTCCCCATATGAGTTCAGGATTCTTTTTTTTTTTCTTTGCAAAAAGGTACTTAAAGCCTGCCATTTCAAAGCCCATTGCAATGCTGTCCTTTAGCAGCACTTTCAAGGCAAATGGCTTCCAAATCAGAAGAAAAAGCCTCTAGAAAAGGTCTTCTATCTTGTTGCCAGAGCACAAGTGCATCAGTAACACATACTGAAGCGCACATTAAAACGGACATGTGTTTGCTGCTGCTACTGGAAGGACGCCAAACTGGTAAATATGAAGAACTCCAAGTTGGTTTGTAGAAGTGCTATTACTGAAGAACCACTGCTAATAGAAAATTACGTGTGATCTTTTTGTCCAAAGCAGTTGTATTTCTAATTGGCACAAATAGGAAGATTTAATGAACAAATTAACAGGAGAAATATAACAACAGTATCTTTGGGAACTTGTAAGTGATCTTGTATTCTTACCTTCTTCTGCCTCATCCTCCTGGGATGATACAGGCCCTCCTCCACTTGCTGGGCTGACCAGTTCTTCCTCTCTTGCAGATTCTCTTTGTAGACTGACAACTTCATAAATGGCATCCCCAGCATTTGTATGGCTTTTTCCTTCAGACTAAAATAAATGTATGTATTAGGTCCCCACTGTTGATAGAGTTCTAATAGCATGCCAAAACCAAACCCAAACACACACAAACAAATCTCCTACCAAGGCTAAATAAAAGTTTGGGCAAGACTCCCTCAGATTTCTTTGCAATGGCACCTGTAGACTAACAGTAATTGATAGCTCTGTTCTAAGTTTTACAGGTAGGAAAAATAAAACTGCTGACTCTTAACAACTACTTTAAGTATTTTTCAGAATAATGATAAAAAAAAGCTCACCAATTTAAATAGCTATAATGACAAGGTCAAAAGAGAAACTGCAGCAAAAGAAGAGAGCACAAACAAGAAAAATACTGGAGTAACTAACATGACAAACAGGAATCAAATGCCTGGCGTGGGGAGGGTGTGGGGGAAATAATGGTAGGAGGTTTTAGTAGGTAAAGACATGATTAAAAAAGAAACAAAATCTCACACTTCCTGAAAGCACTAAATTGTTAAAAGCTCCCTGTAGTGTACCACCCCTTTCAATGTAGAAATATATTGGCTGTATTTGTTTGTATCCTACACTGCATTTCTTACTTGTAAGTATGTGCATGTATGTGCCTGTGTGCATGCTCATGCACAAATCATGAATATTTGTCAATCTAACAGTTCATTTAACTTGGAAATCTGAGCATGGTATCTTTAACTAATTTGAGGTCAGAATATTTTCAGTGAAAAATTTCTTTTTCCTGTAAAAGCAGTTTTTCTTCCAAATCTGCCTCTTCAGGGATTTGATAACTTTCATGTCTAACTACCTCGAAGCCTGCGGGGCAGGATGAACTCGTTCGTTTTCTTTTTACTTCAGGGTGGAAAACTTCAGAGTTCAGCCTAAATCTTTCATGTTCAATGGACTTTCAGATGAAAAAGAAGTTAGCTACCTATACTTTAAGCACTGGATATAAGATTGCAATTTTAGTTTTTCCTCTGAGTTACAGTTCTGACCAGTATTACTATTCATTGACCTACAGTGATAACTATATTTGTAGAGAATTGTATAAAACTGCAAACTAATGATTATATTAAATGAACCAGCCCAAAAATATTGTACTATTTTGTTTTTTATGCATCTTGCCTAATTAGTTACAATAATTTTTTGAACATCTTAAAAACATTGATTAACCATGAAAAAGAGAACAAACATTTCAGTAACAGAATATTCAACTTTTTCTGGGAGAAAGAAAAACAACAACTGAACACAAACAAAATTATTATCAAGTTAGAAGCCTCCATGACACCTTTGCTGGAGATACACATGAACTGCTAACCAGCACCTGCAATTTCAACCAGCTAATGAAATTATGCAGATGGGTACCTTAAACTGGGACTGCTTCAACTACACAATATAAATGACTTAATACTGAGAAGACTTTACTACTGTATTTTAGAGTTATCATTCAGATCTGCTTCCTTTAAAGATGATATTCTATAGAAGCAACGGGTCCAATTATCAGCCAGTTGTGCTGACTGAACTTCTCATGAAGTGAGCTCAATGAACTTCAGGGCAGAAATACCCTGCATTTTGTAACATTTAGCAAGATGATATTAGAACCACTATCCCCGTTTTATTCTCACAGAACCCCATTATCAAGTAATTACAAAGTACTTGGTTAAATCAATCAAGTATTGATGCCATTAATATTATTAACCATCAGTATCTATAGCTTTTATTTTTGAGGAAGTAAGGCACCAGGTATTATGGACTTTGTTGTATGCTACAAGAATTACAAGTCTTCAGCTCCTTGCACATGCTGATTAACTGCAAGACCCATCTCTATAAAATGAAAATAATTTGGTTATTTGTTTTTACTGAAGCACAAATGTGCTATATATAGGAATCCACCTCTACAAGGATCATGCTCTAATGACAAAAATGTGAATGAGTAACACAGCAAGATAGATACAACAATCCCTAAATCGCACAGCAACCCGCATTTATGTCATTGCTCTTATCTGACTTCACTGCCCCAGTCTCAGTTCAGACTATTAAATCTATACGAATCCTTCCTCAGAAAAGTTCAGATTTTCCTCTGCCAATACAGACAGGTCTCATTTACCCCTTGCAGGAAATGCCATTTCATTGCTTGCTTTCTTTTGGAACAACATCAATCGATGCTTCCTTACTGGAATGGGCACCTTGCTGAGATAGCCCAAGACTGAAGTTTCCTGCCAAGGGCTCTGCATGCTATAACTCGGAAACAGGCAGACTGCATACATGAATTTCTCACCAACAGTCAAACACGCTACATTTGCACAATGACCGACAGCATGATTGCCAAGATTTTCCATCAGCAAGAAAATATACCACAGACTTCATTGTCCTGGACAGAGAAGCCATCTATCTTTGGAGCTGAGGCTTTTGATGTTAATCCACTGTCACGTTCCCTAGTTACATTCTGTTCCATTCCCTAGAATCTACTTAGGCTCTCTTTTTAAAAACACAGAAATCGACTTTCTCAGATAGTTTAAAAAAAAAAAGAAAATACAGTAATAGTCTAACAATTTTAAACGTCTGCATTAGCTTCCTTTGCCTTTAAGGGATTATATTCTTACAGCCACTTACCTTCACATTTTGAACCTTAGTAGCCACAATTTCCCTTTGTTACATATCAACTGATTTTACACTGAACAATTTAAGAATCATTTCTCAATTTTACCAGTTAAATAGACTTGCTTTAGATGTCTGCACACAGGTGAGATTGCATGAAATAACAGAGAACTCAATAAGTAGGCTGAAAATTGTTTAAGCCCACAAAGTCAATGACTTACGACTCATTCTGGTTGAGTTTACAAAGTCTGCTGGGTTTGGGTGGGGTAGAATTAATTCATTTTCTTCATGGTAGCTACTATGGGGTGATGTTTGGATTTGTGCTGGGAGGTGTGGATAACACAGGGATGTTTCAGTACTGTTAAGCAGTCCTTACATGCAGTCAAGGCCTTTTCTGCCTCCCATGCCACCAGCAAGAAGGCTGGTGGTACACAAGTAGTTGGGAGGGGACACAGCCAGGACAGCTGACCAAAGGGATATCCCAGACCATATGATGTCATACTCAGCATATAAAGCTGAGGAAGAATAAGAAGGGCAGGGGGAACAACCCTTTTGGAGTGATGGCATTTGTCTTCCCCAGGTAACCTTCATATGTAATGGATCCCTGCTTTCCTGGTGATAGCTGAACACCTGCCTGCTGAAGGGAAGTTGTGAATGAATTCCTTGTTTGGCTTTTGCTTTACTTATTTATTAAACTGCCTTTATCTCAACCCCCAAGTTCTCGCTTTTACCCTTCTTCTCCCCCATTTCACCAGTGGGGAGTGAGCGAGCAGCTGCCCAGTGATTAGTTGCCAGCTGGCATTAAACCCTGACACAAAGGCATTGAACATTTATACATGCTACTTAACTGCTACGCATGCTATTCTATGATTCGATATAAGCATCTCAGAAATAAACAGTTAAAAGAAAAAACTACTGAAGTGCAGGTGCCATGTTGTAAAGACCAAATTAAGACAGAAAAATAAAATGCTCACAGTACCAACTTTCCTTAAAAAAAACAACAAAACAAGCAAACAAAAAAAAACCCAAACAAATATGGATTACCTGTTTTAACTTCATATAAAAAGTTTCCGTGAAGGTTTTTCTGCTGAAGTACCAGAAACGTTCGTTGGCAGGATACACACGCACAACAGTCTCAAGCAAAAAACGAACTGGCTCTACTATTTCAGTAACAACCATATCCACTGCCACAGTCATGAATACACGCTTATCTAAAACAGAAAAATAAACCACATACAGAAAAATTAGTCAAAGTTCAAATTTCTCAAAAGAATGAGAGAAGTAAACTGTTGTTCAAACTGAAAACTCTATGCAATTATTACTATTGTACCCATTATAGAATTACAGAATAGACAGGGTTGGAAAGGACCTCAAGATCATCAAGTTCCAATGCCCCTGCCGTGGGCAGGCACACCTCACACTAAACCATATCACCCAAGGCTCTGTTCAACCTGGCCTTGAACACTGCCAGGGATGGAGCATTCACAACCTCCCTGGGCAACCCATTCCAGTGCCTCACCACCCTTATGGCAAAGAACTTCTTCCTTATATCCAATCTAAACTTCCCTTGTTTAAGTTTTAACTAATTACCCCTTGTCCTATCACTACAGTCCCGAACGAAGAGTCCCTCTCCAGCATTCCTACAGGCCCCCTTCAGATACTGGAAGGCTGCTATGAGGTCTCCATGCGGCCTTCTCTTCTCCAGGCTGAACAGCCCCAACTTTCTCAGCCTATCTTCATACAGGAGGTGCCCCTGATCATCCTCGTGACCCTTCTCTGGACTTGTTCCAACAGTTCCATGTCCTTTTTATGTTGAGGACACCAGAACTGCACATAATACTCCAGGTGAGGTCTCACGAGAGCAGGATCACCCCCTTTGACCTGCTGGTCACACTCCTTTTGATGCAGCCCAGGACACGGTTGGTGTTCTGGGCTGCAAGAGCACATTCTATTTATCCAAGTTGTATACCCTACAATGCCTGCTGCAGAGAATGAGAGTATACATTAAACAGTGTACCAAGTAACCCTGGTAACTTTTTAAAACAAAAACAATAGGTAATCTATTTGCAAACAAGTCACCTGAAAACTGAAAGAAAGAGACTAGCAATGCCTACTATTTATACTGCTTTGCTAAGTAACGAATGTGCAAAACAACTTCTGCATGCTTTGGACCAAAAAGTCCTGATAACAAGGGAACAAGCACAAAAGCCCTAAACATTAATTTAGCATCTCCAGATAAGCAACACACAGTTCTGTGTTATTCATATTCTATATTGCATATTTTACACAGAACAGCTCCTAGCCACAGGCTTTTGGAGCATAATGTTATAAGCACTCGATATATGCACCACTATTCCCAGGACAAAACACATACATCAAACCCATGTCACATAAAACAAATTTACAAATCAGATTAAATTACCTTTAGGAGTTTCCTCATTAAGTACCAGAAACATGGGTGCATTAGGATTCCACATTCCAGTAATTACATAAGCCTTCCCATCAGAACTTTTTCCCATGGATTCCTAAAAATAAAAACACACAGGGTTCTACTAACAGTTATGCTTTGTGATCAAAGAAATTGAGCATGGGAGGGAAAACAGTTTTAGGAACTTCAGAGTAAGACTGTGTTCGCTGTAGCAAATACAGCCAAAATAAAGAATATGAAATAATCAACTGAGAAAGGTTATAGGGAAATGGAAGAGAAGGAAGAAATGTTAGGAGAAACATTATATAAGAAACTGAAGACAAGGTAGTTCATCAAGTTGGAGGGGGGAAGTTATGCTTACTGTAAGCACAAAAGCATTCTGGGATATCTGCCACTCTACTTTCTGAGCAGCTGAGGAGCTATTACTAGTATGAGGCAAGTATATTCTTCCTCATGTTTTCTGGGATAGTTCCAAATGATCCAACAGGCCTGTATAGCAGCCTCTTTATAGATGAAAGGAGGTTGACATTTCTACTCTACAATCTAATTTGTGGTAGAGCAGCAAGAGTGACTAAATTCTCGAGATTTAAATAGGGAGAAAAGAGGTTTAAAGGAAAACACAGATTTATATGTATACAGTATAACCAAGAAATGAACTAATAAGCCATTACATTCAGTGGTTAAATGTACTTGAAATGTAAACATACATAAAATTGTAGATGGAGTAAAGACAGGAATTCAAATACACAGTCTATACAGTAAAAAGTTGTTATATAGATTTATAGAAGCCAATTCATCATGCCTTATACTCACTATATTAAATTTCTAATCAAATAATAAAAATGGAAAATTGGAACTAATGACATCAAATAGAGGTAGACACAAGCAGACAAATAAGAGTTTGACAAGAAAACTAAATACTGATAGCTAGAACCATCCACATGACTAAAGAAATGGACTGGGAAAAACTGGGATTACTGTGTAGCTGTAAAATCCCTGACTGGTTATCTCATGCACTTCTTGACTTGAAAATGGCTGCATACTTACCAAGAACATGGAAGTAAATCGATATTATCACAGAAAGTGTAATATTATTTTGTACTTCTCTTAGAAGAAGCTCATAAGAAATGGAAGATTACAGAAGACAAGTGAATACTTCAAATTCTGAGCAAGAATTTAAATTTAAATGAAGGAAATAAAAGCAAAGTTTCCAGTGTCCTGCAAAAGTAAGACCACTTCCCTAATACTCACATTTAAAAAAAAATAATAATTGTTTGCTCTAAATTTTTAGGCAACATGCTTCACACAATACAGAAAGCTTAGTTATTTGTAACAACCAGCTGCCAACTGACCTGATCAGTGCTTCACCAATTGAACAAAAAACAGATGCCATCAGTTTGGACATTTATTGAAATGTTTTGCCCACTGTATATAACAAACTCATGCCTAGTTTCAAGATATAAACCCCAGGATTTCAGAAACAACAAACAAAACCAAACAGATTGCCGGGCGTGGTGGTGCGCGCCTGTAGCCCCAGCTACAGGATCCCTTGAGCCCAGAAGTTCTGGGCTGCAGTGCGCTACGCCGAGCAGGCATCCGCGCTAAGGCCGGCATCGATATGGTGAGCCCCGGGGAGCTGGGGCACACCAGGTTGACTAAGGAGATGAGAGTTTTGTTTCGTTGGGTTTTGTTTGCTTTTTTAAATCACCTCTATCTTACTAAACAGGTTATTAGAGCTAAGCATTACCATGTCTAGTAAATGCATGTCACTGTTCCTCACATTTCGTCCAGGGCTTAGCAGCATCCCAAAGCATCTGTTAAGTTTACATGAAAGAGAGAGAGAGAGAGAGAATGAGAGAAAGAGAGAGAGAAATCAGTTTTTCAAAATACAAAAGTATTTTCTTGAACACAATGGCACAGCCACCTAGTGCTTGCAATTCAAGGAGAAACTTTCTTATCAATTTTGTGTTGGTGTTATGGTAATGCTCAGGAAACATCACAATGCATATTACAGAAATGACAAGAAAATTATTTTCCAGAATGAAGATGACAGAAGTTAGTTCTGACCAGTGAACAATTCTTCTTATAATATTGAATTTAAAGATATCAACAGTTCCTATACATGAGCGATAGAAATTGATGAGGAAATTCACTTTCTCTCCAGACCATTTTCAAAATTGTTTTCATACAATCATACAAAATATTACAAATTCACCCTTCTATCACCCAGAATATCACTGGTGTAAAACAACAGGCAGCATCATGGGACCTTAAAAAAAAAAAAAAAAGAAAAAAAGAGAGTATTTGTTCAATTTTTAGACTTCCATTCTTTACTTTTTAAAACTGAACTACTGAACTTCTATATTATACAAAGCCTTGAATTCCAGAATTCCTGTCCAATCATTTAACAAGAAAATGCTCTTGATACTTTTAAGAGTATTAATAAAGAAAAAAAATTCTTAAAACATTCAGACTTTCAAACTTCCTCAATAGTGAAGGCACAAATCCAGGTCTGAAATTTCTGCAAATCATCTCTATCTTCCTTCCCTGAAAATACTCCATTATGAATTTAAAAATACCAAACAGAATTATGTATTTATAACAGAAGCTGCAAGCAATTTTGAAAAGACTTTTAAAAAAGTTTGACCTCAAATGAGAAAAAATAAAAACAGAAAAAAACCAACCAAAAAACCCCAAACCACCTCAAAAGCAATCATGAAATGTTACAGAAAAATAAGGTTGTATTTCAGAGGGGTTTGCTTTGAGAATTTTTCTTCTGTACAGCTCAGTTCTTTAATTCAATTCTCCAATATAATCAGACATATCAGTTTTTATCACTGACTCTCAGAACAATGTTAATCAAAAGCAATCTCTACAAGCAGTCTGACCCAAACATCTACCCAAAAGAGGACCAACTTGAATCGGGCTGCCCAGGGCTTTGTCAAGTCAAATCCTGAGGACCTCTGAGAACAGAATGAATGACCTCTTACAGCAACATGTTCCAATGCTCCATTTGTACTGACAACAACTGGCCTAATTAACAGGCATTTCCAGTGAAGTAATCTGTGTCCATTAATTCTAATCCTACCATGCCACACCTCCCAGAAAAATCTAATTCCATTTCCTCTGTACCCTTCCCACCAGGTAACTGAACGCACCAGGAAGAGCCCGCCATTTCCACATTCTCTAAGTCTGCACAAAAGCTGTTCTGTCATCTGGGCATCCCACTTACCCAAATGAAAATTTACATTTTTCAACAAACATAAATTTTAAGAGATTATTTGAGCATTCACAGGTTAGAAATGAAGATACAGTCTGTTTGCCTGAAAGCAGTGAAACTATTGTATCTTGAACAAAGATGAAAGCAAATATCATTTCAACAATGCTATTAACTGGAAAGGTCCTACACCTGGGTCGGAGCAATCCCAGGCACAGCTACAGGTTAGGCAGAGAAGAGATTCAAAGCAGCCCTGCAGAGAAGGACTTGGGGGTGCTGGTTGATGAGAAAATGAACATGAGCCGGCTGCAGTGTGCGCTTGCAGCCCAGAAAGCCAACCGTATCCTGGGCTGCATCAAAAGGAGTGTGACCAGCAGGTCGAAGGAGGTGATCCTGCCCCTCTACTCTGCTCTTGTGAGACCTCACCTGGAGTATTGCGTGCAGTTCTGGTGTCCTCAACATAAAAAGGACATGGAACTGTTAGAACAAGTCCAGAGAAGGGCCACGAGGATGATCAGGGGACTGGAGCACCTCCTGTATGAAGACAGGCTGAGAAAGTTGGGGCTGTTCAGCCTGGAGAAGAGAAGGCTGCATGGAGACCTCATAGCAGCCTTCCAGTATCTGAAGGGGGCCTATAGAGATGCTGGAGAGGGAGTCTTCATGAGGGACTGTAGTGACAGGACAAGGGGTAATGGATTCAAACTTAAACAGGGGAAGTTTAGGTTGGATATAAGAAGGAAATTCTTTCCTGTTAGGGTGGTGAGGCACTGGAATGGGTTGCCCAGGGAAGTTGTGAATGCTCCATCCCTGGCAGTGCTCAAGACCAGGCTGGACGAGGCCTTGGGTGATACGATTTAGTGTAAGGTGTCCCTGCCCACGGCAGGGGGGTTGGAACTTGATGATCTTAAGGTCCTTTCCAACCCTAACGATTCTATGATTCTATATGCAATTACTGTGCCATCTAGTAAGTCTGCCTTTATTACGTTTGGATATGTGATTTTCATTTTCTACCTCATTACACTTAAACAGTAACTTGCATCCGCAATTCTATTTTTCTTTCTCCATATTCTCCCTACTAGAATCTTAAAAATCAAACTGGTAAATAAAACAATAGACAACAATTTTGCTTTATATATATTGCATAATGCAGCATCATGTAAAGCAACAGAGGTAGCTAGTGTGCTAGGACTTACGCTTAACAACACAACCAGTCTCCTCTGTAAGACTAATTAGACCAGGCAGAACACTGCAGTAGACTGACCTGCTATTTTTTGTTCCTAGGGTAGAAAATCTCTGAGAGAACTACAATTTATAATAATAGAGGGGTCACTAGCTTCTACTAGGGGCCAAAGTAACTCAACTGAGAGTAACCAACTCTATCAACAAAGCAACAGGCCCTATCCAAACACCAGGAGGTGGCAAGTTTCTCTGAGTGATACCAGGTTTACTCTACTGAAACCAGGAAGAAAGATTCTTTAGGCCAAAGACCAAACTTCTTTAGCAACAACATTTTTCTGCATTATGATTTCCACTTAGAAATACTTCTGAAGACACATTAAATTGCTTAAAAGTTCACTGCCTGATATGACCTGATCGGCTATACTGCTTTTGAATTTTAATATTATGAGTAGTAAGAACAATAAATTACTTACAAGCCTGTGTATGTCATGTCAACTAAATAACTTTTTCTCAGCAAAGCTCGTGGCAATAAAAATAACATCTTAATTGAATATCCTAAACAATACCAAAATAAAAGCTTATTTCTAAGGAAGGGAGCTTTACTTTTGAGGAGGAGGAAGAGAGAGGGAAATCAAACCAATAAATGCTATTTAGAAATGCTTAAAAGAGCTCATAATTTATTAACTGAATTCTGAAGCCAAAATTATTTCAATTAAAAACATAATTAAAATAGCATTTTTTAAGCCAATGAGTAGCAAAAGTACAATTTTACAACACAAAAGAATATTCATAAAAAATTTGCTATATATTCCTTGCTTAAAATTTCAGTTTTGTTTTTGAAATCAAAGTCTGAAAGCAAGTCAAGACATTAATCTTAAATTCTGGGAGGGTTGTGGGGTTTTTTTTCTTGATTCTCCCATTATCTTTAATTCCCTTTTCAGTAACAGTATATTCTCCCATTGTGACTCCTTGATAAGATTGCCATCTGGTGGTGGTTGCTATTTTTAAAAACTGAGCTATTGAGAAGGATTTCCTAATTTAAATTAATGCAATACCTACTACTACTATAGTAACAAGAGTGTACTGTTAACAAACATAGTAACTTAGAGTTATTCTTCATATGCACAGTCCACTTCTTGTGCACATGCTTTGCACAAAAGGTCAGATTATGCTGTCCAAAAGGGATACCCGTGGTGTGATTTCCATGAAACACGAGTTACCAACCATTCCTAGGCTCTTCACCACCACTTGAAGACAGACACTAGAATCACGTTATAAAAAAACTACAAAGGAATCCTATTTATCTTGAAGACTCCACCAAAAGATTGCTCCTTCTAAACAGGAGGTTGAGTCCAAACTTGTAGTGTTCCAGTACACTGATCTAATAGATTAATATGCTCCAAGATTTAATGTAGCTCAAACAATGTAACTTCATTACTTACACTAAACAGCAAGATGCTGGTAAAGCAGGATTACAATAAATGCACAGTTTTTCACTACTTAAAACCAACAGAAAGCAAAATCAAAAGCATTTGAATGTTTTAAGTATCCTAACACCACATTCAAAAAGACAATTAAAAAGCAAAAGCCAAGAATGTCTGAGTATTACAGGCTACGTTTCTTGTTCTCACCTAAAAATTACACAAATACTTCAGAAGGAATTTAAAACTGAACTGGGTACCTATAAATTAATTAAACTTTGCAGTAATACTTTCTGTGTCGTTGTATGTTTTCCTGTCACATAACTTGCAAAGCCATGAAAAAGTACATTAAATACTGTTCTCTCAAAAACATTACCTGCATTATTTTTTACAAGAATCTTACCTTTCAATGGCCAGTTCTTTGTTTGAGAGTTGCTGAACTGTAATCACCACTTTCTTCTCAATTCCCTGTTTAAGCTTGAAATATAATTTCTCTCTATCCTTTGGCACAGGGCTAAAGTAATAAAGAAACAAGTTTCTTTAGCACAGGTATAAAACATTAACTGTTAAATATAGAAAAGAGAGTGGCAGCCCACTTACAATGTTAATGGCTGGAGTTATCTGACAACTCCTCTTCCTTTATTGATAAGTTAATAAAGCACCACTTAAGAAAAACAGACTACAGGCTCACATTTAGTATGCTGTCTGGGGTTTATCAAATATATCCAAAACTGCATGGGGTATTTGGGGTTTTAAAATCATAGAAAATATGCCGTATACCAGCTATGAAGAAAAAATACATAGGACATTTTCACAGAACTAATTCTTACTATTAACTCTCTCTTCCATTCTAAAACATCCTGTAATTAACTGTAAGGCGAAGAATACTTTCCTCCTCTGTCCCCTGTAACACTGAGAAAAGTTTACATTTTCTGAATCTTCAATAAATTTGGATTTCATTAGCCTATTTAAAATAAATTAATAAAGAGACTGCTAGATTGTGGTTCACTCAAGAGAACTGGTTCAATGAAGTGTTTAACAGAGTTCCTACTATCTTTTCCATTTACAGAGGCCTACCTTTAGTATCCCTACCACAAATCAGGTTCAAAAGAAACTAACTTGGAAAAGGTATAATGATTTTTAATCTTGAGAGAAAAGATATGGAGAAGAAAATTGTAAAAGCAAAGCAACAGCTTCCTTTTTATAATGAGTCTACTTACGAAGTGAGGCCAAATAATTTTTACTGCAACACAGTAGCTATGCATTCTGCAAATAACTATACGCTTTTTTCAAAGAGATTTCCACTTTTCCCTTTCCATTCAGATTACCTAAAATTTCCTTTTCCATCATCTTCTTTGACTTCTAAGGAAACACTGAAAGTGTACACATCGCTATCTGGAGTAGGAAGAAGAAAGTCCTTAACATGATCAGATGCTTGTTTGCAAGAACGTTTGAATGCTGTTGAGAAACTATATAAAATTCGGCTGACCTGCAGAAAAGCAAAAGAATACTTTCACAAAAACTAAAAAGAGTACTTTCAATAAAACCATTTGATGTGATTTTGAAGGTCATAAAATTACTGTCACTTTCCTCTTACAGTGAACACAAAACATGCCTCATATAACACAAAGCATTCAGATCAAGGGTTTAATAACCAAGCAAATTGAGTAACATCATCTCCTGTTTCTATTCATGCCACATTCATTGCTCATGTAATGCTGAGCAGGTTAATATATTATTATAAGATTAGGAATGCAACTCATTAGAGGACCTGAATAATGCATCGTTAAATACACAACCTGAAAAGCACAACTAACAGCCTCCTCCTGCATTTCTGGAAAAACCTCTGTTTTTCCACCCTAGAAAAAAACTTTTCCCCCAAACTATCATGTAATTCTTCCCAAAATATCTAGGGCAGAGTACAGTAAAATGATGCTTTCTAACTCATAAGCTCTACACTGCAACTTTATTCTGAAATCTAAACAAATGAGGCCTCAAAAACAGAATACTTGTCTTAAACTCAGGCTTCCTAAATCATCCCATCACAGTGCACTTTGGAATTATACTGAAATACCTAAAGAAAAAATAAGTTATATTAATACTCATTTATGACTAGCTGCACATTCTGTGAAACTCATTATATATATGTTAACATTTTTCAAGGCACAATATATCACTTCCACATCTGGAGTAACTTCTTAAAATACCACTTGTATCCTTTTTACCAGTCACTGTACAACATTTAATACTTACTGCCTCTTTAATCTCACAGGAAAAAACATGAATCTGGAACTCCTCTGTTCCACAGCTGCTTTCAGTAAATGCAAAACAGTCACTTTCTGAAGTTCCATTTTGTCCACGCACACAAAACAACACCTTATAGATTGGAAATGAGGCTATCTCTGTGTTGCTTGATTGATTTATTATTCTGTCAGGGAGAAGAAGAGGGGGGAATCAAAGAAAAAGGTCGATAAAATAAACATGCCTACCTAAAAGTCTCTTCTGCAGTTAGATAAACTAGTATCTAAACTGTAATTACTACTAAATTCAAGTACACAAGATGAGCAGTAGGAACAGAAATGTCAGGCTTTGCAAATTTAAGATTTAAATGTTTCTGGCTGTAACACTGGCTTAATTTCTTTTATACTCCATAATATAGACAAATATTTCTACATCATGCAGTAACAATGACCATCACTGCTCTGCAATCATTAGGGAAAAAGAGAAGAAATGCAGAAGCTACAGCAATTGTGAGTATGTGATTTGCATACCAAAAAAATGCAATGTTAACATTTAAATGGCTTTTTTAATTTTGATGGATTTAAATTCTTTTGTATCTCTGTTTAAGAAAGCATTAAGGAAACATTATTTATTCAGATTCTACAGGACTATATAGCTTAGCAAATGCTTGCTGCCATGTTCAGGTGAATATTAATCACAGATTTAAGGGCTCATACAAAATTTTAAATTCCTCTCAAACTCCGAACCCAATGAATATTTCAGAAACTTTAAAGAAGACAACAGGGGTGGTGGTCTCAGAACAGACTACCAGACAGTGAGTTTCTAACAGAGTTCCACAGTTCTTTGTCTTTTTGCTACTTGTCCATATGCACGTTCACATCAAAGGTAAGTAAACATTTGTTACCTGGAATAGAATCTCAAGCCTGTAACAATAAAAATAAAGGACTAGTCTTCTACAAGCAGGAAAATTCCAGACAGGATTTAGCATACTGTACTATTGGTGGGACATGGTAAATGAAACCCCACATGACAAGTATTCAGATAACTGTCTGAATGGAATAGAAACATTCCTCAAAGATGGCACTGGTGTCACTCGAACTGTGATTGAGTGTATTATGTCACACATGGATTCACCTTTAGAGTTCTGTGCAAATTCCTAGGCAGTTCTTTGCGTAATGATGTCTTCTGCAATTGAAGATCAAAGGAACCTTCAGTTTCAGCCTTCCTGAATGGCCACATTCAAGCTATGAAATACAGCTTGAATAGCTATGAAAATACGTACAGCACCCTAACACCTTGCGTTCATGTGGCAGTTGCATCATAAAATTATGCCGTGTAATTTCCTAATTCAATTGAAATATTGTCATAATGTCAAATGAAAATTTAAATTTGGTTCAAAGAGCAAATCAGAAGAAAACATGTGCTTGAAAGTCCTTTCTGCACAAGATGATAGCAAACACATAGGTGCGGCACAGAAAAGCACAGGAAAGGAATCTACGCATATAATTGATACAGATATCCAAGATATCTTGGTATCAGAGTTTAAACATAAAAACCTTGAATATCCTGATGCTCCCTACTTCTGGATACAGAAATGCTACAGATGCACCTTTATTGCACCCTGATTAAGAACTCGACTCTTTCATCACTACTTAAATAGACCCTTCTCACAAGGGGCAGGTAAATTTTTTTTAGTATCTAGAGACTATCAGCATATGCATCCTGAGCCAAACTCAGGTTTTGGCTTTATCATAGCTGTCCAGAAACAGAGACTAGCAAGTCTTAAGTATTCAGCATCTATGGAAGAGTCTAAAATTCAAACCTCTTCAACCCAAAACCAAAAGCCAGCAGGACTACTACTGCCTCAACATATTCCAGTATCTGAAGGGGGCCTATAGGGATGCTGGGGAGGGACTCTTCATTAGGGACTGTAGTGATACGACAAGGGGTAACGGGTTCAAACTTTAACAGGGGAAGTTTAGATTGGATATAAGGAGGAAATGCTTTTCCTGTTAGGGTGGTGAGGCACTGGAATAGGTTGCCCAGGGAGGTTGTGAATGCTCCATCCCTGGCAGTGTTCAAGACCAGGCTGGACGAAGCCTTGGGTGATATGGTTTAGTGTGAGGTGTCCCTGCCCATGGCAGGGGGGTTGGAACTTGATGATCTTAAGGTCCTTTCCAAACCTAACTATTCTATGATTCTATTTACCTTGGAGGTGATTATTTTCTCCCAATCTCCCTAGACTCTAGGCATTATCAGCTCTCCCTTCACAGCGGAAATCTTATATTAGAACAGAGATGCAGGTAGAAATATACGCTTCTGTTGACACTGTACGGCAACTGCTACCATCAACTATGTACTGCATGTTAAATGTAAGCACATATTGTGTGGCTTCAGAGGAATTTCTCAAAACTGTCTTCAGCAAGAACTTTAGGCACAAATCCAGCAATTCTACTTCAACGTGCGAGTAACAAAGTCAGAGCCACCTTTTATGTGTCTGTGCAAGTAACAAAAGAAAAATTTGTATGTTACCTTACGGAGCCTTCCGGATTGTTTGGAACATAAAGTGTTACAGGTAAAGAGGCTTGACTTGAGGATTTCATGTTTGCCATGGCATGTAGAGCTTCTGGTTCATTTCGAGGGGCAGACACTTTTGTGCAACCTAAATAAGTCAGTTTGTTAAACAATACACTGTCCTCTTCCAGGGGTTCACCAGGAAAAAACGGCCTTGGTGCAGAGATTTCTGAAAATGAAGAAACCACTTCTTTAAGCATTTGCTTTGCTTTTTTTTTTTTTTTTTTTACACGTTGTTTGCTGAATGAGCAAAACCTCCTACCCATTTGGAAAATGGACATGGTGTTCAAATGTTCAGCTCTAATAGGAAGAAATCCGGCAGCTTAATTTAAATCTATTCTATTCTAACACATATCTCCAAGTATGGCATAAGGACAAATTGCCTTTTGTTTCTCTTTAGCAGTGCCAGAACACAATTTTTGTTTAAGCTTATTCACCAGATGTTCTTTAGTTTCCTTATATCTCTTTCTAGTTCCTACTCATCATTTTACATAAAGATGCCTCTAATTCTCTTTCCTCCCAGGTCTTTGCAGCTTGCGTAGAATTATGAAATGGGGTTCACATTCCTGGGATAGCTATGTTAACTGCATGTAACCATCAGAGAGCTGGAAAAAAGAAAAAGGATATCTGTCTGCTCCTCTACTTAGTAGAAAAGAAACATTCTTTTTCTACTTTATCGCTAGTATGGACTGGGATGATCTTGAGAGGGCTTTTGGCAGTTTTGCCACTATTGTTGTTTTCTGGTGGGGTTTTTTAAGGCATTTTGTCATTTGAGAAATGAGAGGAGATGTGGTGGACAAATCAGAGTAATCTAGGTTGGAAAAGACCTCTAGAGGTCATTTAGCTTTAACTTCTGCTCAAAGACAGATCAGGTTAGATTATGGCTAGTTTCAAAACTGGATCAGGTTACTTAGAGCCCTACACAGATGAGATTTCATATCTCCAAAGACAGACATTCCAAACCTCTCTAAGCAATCCTGATATTTCTATTCCTTATTACTATAGCTAGTATTTCCATGATACTTAAATCATAAAGGCTGAAAAACTGTGTATGTGTATATAAGAGACGGGTGTTTCCATTATGCGTAAGCTGTCTTATTCTACTACAAAAACTTTTTTTTTCCCCACCACTTTCCAAGCAGATGCTTTTGGAATTATCTGACACAAGGTCACAGAAGTGCTCTGCATACCACTGAGGAAAAAAGAAAATGTCTAGTACAAGGCCCACAGAGATGGCCACAGCCTTGTATTCCTAATATACAGAGATACATTTTTAAAAATCTACAATACACAATATATTTTATATAAAAAGTTTTCTGTCTTCTCTTTTTTACTAAAATTTCAAATACCAGAAAAGTATCACAATCATTCCCAGCAAACAGCAGTTTCAAATGTGTCGTTACTGATAACTGGCAGTAGAATCAGAGATGAAAAGTTTATCAGTTTTCACAAGGTATATTCCATTTCCAAGTAGTACTATCAATAAAACTGCCCTGGAATTTCTCATATGTCATCAGTAGCATTTCTACCTCAGCTATAGCCCTTTCAGTAAGTTATACAACACTTAGGCCTAACTTATCTAGGACTGAAGACAAAATGAAAATTATCTTGACCAAAACTGAGCAGCATAGGCTATCAATCTGATGACAATCTATTCCCGTCTATTATCCTCACATAATCAGAAAAGGAGAGGAAGCCCAGGATATTGTTCAGCACAGTTTTAGAATGAAGCTCCAGAAAGCTTTATATTCATTTTCAGGTTAACCTGAAGCTGCATAAAGAAAAAAACTGCCATACATGATTGCTGGAGGAAGCACTTCAGCAATACCTGTAGTAGAAGGATCTAAAGCAAGGTGCAAAGATGGCGTATGTGTTTGACCTGCTGAATCATCTTGAGCTGCCTGGCTGCTTGCATCACTGGAACCTTCTTGGAGAGCAGTGAAATCGTTCTGGTCTTTTTCAGAATCCCTCAGTAACTCTTCCATTGCTTTCTCCAGCTGATCATCTCCATTTGAAAATACCTGTAAGCAGATGACACGTTTTAAAGACACTTGTAGCTTTACTTTCACTATTATTTTTCAAACATATAATCTTACCCATTGCAAACGTTAAAAACCTTTGCTGAACAGGACAACAGAATAAGAATCAACAAAATTAAATCAAATATAATCCAATGTCCAACATATAATGCACGTTTTTAATGCTAATGCAGAAACCATGCATCGAAAAGCTACAGACCTCTCAAAATAAGAGGTTTGCACATTTATACCCTCCATTCATAATGGAGATCAGACTTTGCTATTGATTAGTCTTAAACAAAATTTTACTTTCTCAGCCACATCCATTTCAGTTGTTTCACCAATTGTCCCACAGACTGGAAGGATGCAAGTCCACAGAAATGGTAAGAAAATGGTGAGACGTTCCCTGGTGGGGGTGGAGGGACATACAGCCTTTCACAAGTACTCACTTTTCAGACCAAAGAAAGCCATGGCCAATAATAAACTTGCATCTTGGATTCTACCTCCAGCTCACCTGCCTCTTTACAGACAATTACTAAAGAAGCAGCTAGTGTTTAATACAGGCAGAAGTCACTGGCTGTAAATAACTGCCAGTTATGCAAAGACAAAATGAGTACTCATTGTGGTTTCAAGGGGAACAGATTCCTATTGTTTCAAGCAGACCAAAACCAGTAAATCAGCCACTGCAACTCAAGTGGGGAAATTTGTAATTAACCAATCAGCTGTCACCCAAATGCTAAAATATTCTGCTACTAAGAGGCAGAAGAAAGCTTTTAGAAAAATGTCTTAGTTATGCCTGAAGTAACACTAAGCAGGAAAACTAAATTAAAAAGTAAAAACCAAAACCCTCTGTGGTCTATTCCTATGTGGCCTAATTATGTTCTTTTAAGATAAAAACATTTAGAGAAATCTGATCCCTACATAAAGAATACTTCCCAAACTTTAATCTGAAGCTCACTCTTTAAAAAGAACTTTTTAGTCCTTTACAAATGTATAAAACCACAGAATATAATAAAGCTGACCCCTGAAGAAGTTATTAAAAGTGAACTGCCACTTTTGGACAGATTTGTTTCATCCAAGCAGTTAATTTCACAAGTAATAACCAAGGACAAATAACTGCAGTCTAAGAGCCTCCTCAAACACACACAAGTATCTTTAAATACTCAAAAGAAGTTGAATTGTTTTATCAATACATATCTTACTATGCATTTAAAATAAAGTAATAGTAAACCTTCAGCTGAGGTTTTTCATCTTTTCCAGAGGTATCCTCAGATTGCTGATGAACCAGGACAAATTCTTCATTAATTAATGTGGATACAGTTTCAGGAATCCTGCTGGCTTTGCTAAATGATGTTTTGACTTCCATCTCAGCCCAGTATTCTCCTGCCACAAGAACTAACAAAGAAGGAAAAATATTAAATAAGCAGGCTTGAAGCTGTAAACAATATTTTAATAGGTATAATGTGAAGTTATTGTGGAAACTTTATGAATGTATTATACTATATTCCTCAAACTCTGAAATCATTGGTTTAAGAAACCTTTTTTCAGATAGTCTGTATGATTTTTAGGGTATATATTTAAAAATACTATGACTTAGCAGCAGCTGTTACCTACGTGTATAGATAACACATGAGGAAGTTCATCTCAGAGCTTTCACTTCCCCACTTCACATATAGCACAGGGGGGAAACAAACTGCTACTGTCTGTCACCTTTCCGATGCTGGGAAGTGCCCAACGGGTAGTTCAACCAAATGTCTGTTTTCACTGGTGAACAAACACAGGTTTAGCTTCACATTGTCCTTCACAGCAATACAATGCTGCAGAACTGTGCCATGCTTGCTTCTCAACTACAGTTTCACCAAGTGATCATTAAAAGAATGCAAATTTAGGTCTAGCTACAGAGAACCACAAAAACAGAATTTAAAACAGACATGCATATTCTTCACCATTCTGAATGGTATTATTTCACATGCTAGTCACAAAAGGCAGTTTAGCAACTCTGGACCAAAAAGAAAAAACTGTGAGAACTATAAAATATTCTTGTATTGAAAGCAGTCTATCCCTTTTGAAACTACAGTCAGCACGATTTTGGTCTTTCAAAAACTAGGCTTGTAATAACTATTGATACAGGCAACGCTACAAGAAGATTTTCCCTCTCCCGAACTTAGACACAGTTTTATCCCTCAACCAGTGAGGGTATTATTCACAGAAATCCCAGAATAACTCAAATTTTTGGGATAACTGACTTGTATAGCATTAAAAACTTCTTAGAAGATTCACATTATAAAATAGCACTGAACAACAGCTATAGCATTCACAGAGTGATTACAAATTCAGATTAGCCATTTAGCACTCTTTGCCTTTCATATCTCCAGACTACGCAGGTTGTAAACAGTTTATTAACTCCATGTATTTTTTAACAGTTGTCATGTAAAAATGTTTCTGAAGAGCTTGTGTACTACTTGCAATAAACAGCAAATCTAGCTCAGAATGAGAGTTTCAAAGTAAGTCCTCAACATAAAAGTGAATGGCCACTATTACAGAACTCTTTGAAGGCAGTCAGAAGACATAAAATTATGATTCCCAAATACTGCATACCCTGAGTATCATTAGCTCTGCAGTTACACCACCATTGGAGAACACAGCAGAGGATGATGGGCAGTCACATTACGAGCAAGTATCTAGTCTACCCAAAACGTCTCTCCCAGCCTATACCCACTATTGCTGGACTTATAGAATATGACAAAAACGAAGCCCCACCACTACTTCTAACATGTTTGCAGAAAGGAGGGATCCCAAGTTACCCTATTTTGACAATCCTTAGTGGTTTATTCTATCCAAGTTTATTTTTTATTCTTATTTATGGGAGAATAACACAGTAACTCCAATATAAAATGGTTCTATTATATTAATAGTCAAAAGACAAATGCAAACTGCTAATATTAGATTATGAGTTCTTTCTGCAGCGAAGTACAAACTCACAGGCACACCGTTAACTAGGAAAAGTTTTTTGTAGCAATGTTTCAATAATAAAACGAGGGAAAATGTAGCATGTCTAAAGCCAGAGAAATTTATGATAATGCAGCTAGAAAAGCATACTGATGCACAAAGTATTTTTTCTTCCCTATGTGGCAAAAGGTAACTTAAGAAAATTCATTCTTCCTAAATTTTAATCTGAAAGACAAAGGAAACATTATAAACATTAGATGACTGCAAGGAGCTTCTTATTCAGATCACGTATTTAAAAGCACACCATACACATTCTTGCAATTACATTTGAGTTGCAAGGCCTTTAATTTCTGTAAGAGTGTACTCCAAGCTTGCCTTTACAATCAGCATAAACTACCACATCCAGTGCAGACACATACTTTTTTCCCCACACACAACTATGTTAGCTGAATTACCACTCCAGAACCCCTAATTTCAGCCTTTCATTATAGC
Source organism: Pezoporus flaviventris (assembly GCF_033815535.1). NCBI lineage: Eukaryota > Metazoa > Chordata > Aves > Psittaciformes > Psittacidae > Pezoporus > Pezoporus flaviventris. The sequence goes on from NW_026892561.1 coordinate 20,272,832, forward strand.
CTACTCCAACCTGCCATTGGTGCTATTCATGTGAATGCCCTCTACCCCATTTCAGTCCAAAAGCCACATTAGTTTCAGTTTAGTAGCAGAACATGAACACAAACAGGTCAGTCATTCAGGAAATAAATGCCTCAACCAGGAGAATGCAGTTCTACACCATTTAGTTCACATACAGTTACAAGAACAAGTCTACAAACTGCTCAGGTCAGCTGCTAAGACAACCCCTGGATGTCCATGCGATAGAATTTGCCATCTGACAAATTAATAGCAATATATTCATGGAAAATGTGTGGACTAAAAATGAAAATCCCAGAGTGAACAAACTATCCATTTCCTCCCCCATCTAGTGACAAGCTATTTAGAAAGCAAAAGCTTTATACACAGTATTTTATGATCAGACTTTTACCAAAAATAGATTTTAATGCCAGAGACAAACTAAGTACAAAAAATCATGATCAAGTAATTTTCAAATTAAACTACTTGAGTAAAATTCATGTCAGAGTTTAGGAATGTAACTGCGAGTCTCATTAATCTCATCAAGATTTATACTATCGTTAGTAGTAAGCTACTTGGGAAAAGTTTCTATTTTAATGTTATAAAGGCACAAAATATAATCTTCAGCTAAGCACTTCTGAGGAAAAGCAGTAAAGGAATTAAAAACCTCTCTGAAAGAATCATGCATTAAGGTTATTTGGGGAAGAAAAGGAGTAGAACATCTGAAGGGGTTTTTTTTACTCTTTAGGAACAAGAACAGACACATGCATTCTGGACTTTCCAGCCACCTCCAGTCAGTAGATGGTTATGTCATTTCCCTTCTGTCAATACCATTAGTCCTACTGAGGACTTACTCCTTTTTTACTCATTATTGAGTTATACACTTGAACTCCTTTTCCTACAATCAGTAGAGAACAAAGGACAGCATCACCTATCAGACATACAAAATCTAAAAGCAGACCCTTACTACTGTACTAATAAATAAGTCTCATGATTTGTTGGGTTTTTTATTGTCATTCCTGATAAAAAGCTGAAAAAGTTATGAAAGTAATAATTTATTCTTGACTGTATTAGTCAAGAACATATAGGCAGTTGTAGTCTGCAATCACGTCTGCAATCAGTTAAGCACTGAAGTTAGCAGCAGACAATCCAGAAGCTGAATGCTATCTCAGAATACTGACCAAGTTTAGCATTTGCTTTGTCAGTTTAAAATTACTGTGAGATCAGTATCCAGCAGCAAGGGGCTGACAGGACCAGAAAAGTCAACAAACATAATATACCTCAGCTACTTTTTGCATGAGGCCCAGCAGCTTTAGTGTAATTGCTACTGCATCTTATTTCCTAATGAACAAGTGCGGCCAAGGTGTGAACACACCTTCTGTTCTGCCAATATTGCTACAATAATTGAAGCCTAAGACCAGATGGTAACTTCCCAAACCACCAGAGAGCCAAGTCATAGCTGTTCTTCCAAAAGTATCTTCAGAAAGATGACAACAAAATGTGCTTTGAAAGTTCTCTGCACAGTAAGAAATACTGGGAAGTATGTGCTACTACTGCAAGGAAGTAATTTCTGCAGAAGTAACTTGAACAGTCATGCTTTTTACTATAGAGAAGATAATTCTTCCTCCATGATTTAACGAACAATACCACACACATTTGGGGGGGGGGGGATCAGAAACCCAGCAACTAATACATAGGAGGAAATTTTTCTAAACTCAGCTAAATAAAACCTGGTGTGATAAGAGGATTAAAATTTTAAGAGTAACAATTTTAGAAAAGGTTTTATGACAGTGTTTTCAGACCAAAGGATTTTAGAAATACAAAGTAATCAATCAAACCTAGTTTTAAAAGGAGGTGGTGGTGGATCTTAGTCCAGGAAAGTATCTCAAGCTGTGGGGATACTACAATGACTGACGAAAAGTTGTTGCTTTTCCCTGTGAATATTATTGCGTAGTTTTGGTCAAGGCACTTAATCTCTCTGCTGTACTTCTAATTTTCAGTGTTTTGCTGAAATATACAAAGTCCTGTATAACAGCTAAGCCATACTACCTGGAACATAGGTGTTTTGGGGCCAAACACCGGAACTTGCTTCACATCTGCATAGTACTAAACTATAAGAGGCCCAAACCTAGCAGCTTCCCCATTTCATGCCAGAAAGGCATCAGAGGTTCACTGTAGTAGCTCCCTTTATTAAGTAGCCTAAGTGGCTGAAGAAAAAGAGAAGCTGAACAGCAGCAATCCTGGAAGATCCAGATGGATTCAGCACCAAATCAAAGTAAGGGACACAGGACAGAAATGCTTATAATTCCTTTCCTCCCTAACGCTTGCATGTATTTCATACTGAATACAGACTTGCAAAAGCATATCACATACAGAAAGACAAATACCTAGGTAGTGACATGGGATTTCTGCGCAGAGTAGCTCAGGACAGGGCACCGCTGGCAACACATAGTCACTATCACAGGAGAATAAGAATCAACGTAGAGCTACTGACTTTCCAAAAGGGAGCTACTTTGCAGACCTGATTCAAAACCTTCCTCATCAGGCTGGTCCCCAAAGTAAATGCCAATGAAACAGATACCAGACATTTTGGGGTTTTACTTTCAGTTTCTGTCCAGCAAATAATTTCAAACTCAAGCTCAACTTCGCTGTTGGGGAGGGTGGGAGGAGGAGATACTCATCTGTTTCAGCATTATAGCTAACAAAAAAAAAAAAACAAACAAAACAAAAACACACAAAAAAAATTGATAAAATGTAAAGCAATGAAAAGACAACAAGCAAGCAAGATAAAGGTTGATCTATTTTCACTAATCAGCAAGAAACGTATTTTAAAAAGAAGCTTTCTGCCTTCTTTCAAGGCTGCAATCAAGAACAGGCTAATTCATAATTTCTTTTACCAAACAAAATCAGGTCTTGTATTAAAGACAGGCTTTCAAAGCCCTATCGTTCCCCTGATGATCTCAAAGCCCAAATAAGATACTGGGACATAAATCCTACCTATTTTCAGAACTAAGGTTCCTCAAGAGAATCTCTGGGACCTTTCTGAGGAGGAAGCTACGCAGAGGTTCATCTTCTGCTAACAAATGTCTTATGTACAAATGTACACCAAAAAGCATGGTCATTTCTTTTTCAGCTACACAATAAAATGCATGACAGCAAAAAGAGCATTAAGCTAGCTGAACTTGAAATCACAGATTCTAGGCAACTCAGATTTCTGGCTTACTGAAGCAATGTAGTTAAGTTCTAACTTGCGACTGAGGGAACAGGCAAGTGGACAGACACTGACACACATATATAACTGAATGTCTCGACCACAACAGCTTACTTTCAAGAAATGCGTCAAAACTATGTGTTCCTAGAGCTCTTACCCTGTGAGCTTGCTAACTTTAATGATGCATACAAAGTTCTCACCCTTACGGGCTTGTTAACATTAATGAGGCATACCTTCCCCAGAAAGCTAATTAATGCTTCAAACATACACAGTTTTACCTTTTCGATTTTTGTCACTGAAAGACTATACAACCACACAAAATTCCTTATTATATAGTATGTTGATGCAATACAGCTCTTCCCTAAAACCCTTTTCTCTATTGACTGAATGCAGAAGAAAATCCTAGATGTTAATGAGATTTAAACAAATTGATTTTATGACAACAGTAGCACTATAATTTTATCCTTCATCTCAATTTCTCTTCAGGTAATCTTTATATAAGAAGCTACGCCTCTACATTCACACTAACTACTATTTTATTAGTCATAAACTGTTTCCTACTGTCTCATCTCTAGCAGTGAGACTATGTAAAGCACATACAGGAAAAACAAAAAATAAGCAAGCATTTACTTGGCTGTTTCCCAAGATTAAAGTCAACCTAATGCAGAGAAAAGACTACTGATCCCCAGTGTTTCAATACACGTACATACACGTATATAAAACTTATTCTGATTTCCAGGACAACAATGGTAAGAGCAAAAGTCTTTCCAACAAACCTCAAATCGACCTCAAAACAAACAAAAAGCCAAACACCACTGCTCCATACACACACAACCAGAAAGTAACCACACAGCTTATTTTGGCAACACTGCCTCTCTGAAAGCAATCCTCTACTATGTAGGCAACAGCAAATAATTAGTCTGTTCATGACAGCAAACTGTTTTTAATTGTCATACTGGGTGCCTAGATACAGAGGTTTTGCAGGCTGTTTTTACACGTCAATCTTATAACCAAGGAATAACAGTGTAAGGAAAACAGAATCAAGAAAACTACATAAACAAGAAAATGTCTGGTTTTCTTCAAAAACATACTATATCCACGTCTTCTCAAATAAATTCTAATTAGCACTTTTTAAACACATCTCATTACAAATACCGAAACATTTATTATAAAGGAGAGATAAAGCCTTCCTGACTTGAATCTCTGGATTACACATAAGTCACTGAACCACTTAAACATTACAAAGATTCATAGTTTGAGTCACTCCGGGAAAAATACTGGGTTTACTTTAAGATCATCAGAGTGAAGAACCCTTCTAGGGCAATGGTTGGTACCTAATTGGTTGGTACTTAATGTGGTTGGAGCATGACTAAGGCAAGGAAGCAGCTGAGATTTACAGCCCAGAGAAGCACCATCTTTCCTCTTGAGCAGAGATCATCACTGCAAGTCAAAGGCATGAAGGAAGATGAAAAGTAAATTCATCTTCCAAACTCACTGAACCCCTAAAATTTACATACTGGGTGGAAGAAGTACCAGGAACACCTGATGAAGTATCAGTCCAGATAAGCAAAAGAACATAAGGTACAGCTTGAGCAAATCGGAGCTGTGTAGGACAAACTATACCCTAGACAAAGTAGAGTTAAAAATTAAAAATTAAAATTTAAAAATTAAAAATTAAAATTTAATTTAAATTTAAAAAATAAAATTTAAAAATAAAAATTAAAAAATAAAATTAAAAATAAAATTAAAATTAAAAAATTGTATTTGTATCCTCAAGGATAAGGCAAACAATGTAAATAAAGCAACTCTAGTATACCATCACACCTCAGATTCTTGAGCCAGTAATTCATTTTTAACTTTGGAAAATATGAAGCAGCAACAAAGAGTATACAATTTTTCATAGTTGCAGTTTCACAAATTTGGGTTTCCTTTGGCTTTTTTTTTTTTTTCACTGCTACATGATGCTTGAAGGCAGCATTCAAACTGAAACCAAACACCAGGTGATTTACTGAACTGTATGGCCACTTGCTCAAAACAGTCATGACCTATATTCCAGAGCAAAACAGTAGCATAGCTGCTACTGCTAACATAACTGTTTCAGATTATTTTATTCCTTACTAGTAAAAATAATAGTGTTAGTGTAATTTAGCCAAGGGAACAACCTCTCTCCATTAAAAAATATTAAATATTTTTACCAGGTATTTTCTCCACAAGCTATTATTTCCAGTAAGAATTACATGATGTAAAGCAAAAAGAGACCATATGGAACAGCAGTATGATACAATGCCATAGTGATCCTGGGTGCCAATCTTTCCCCCTGCCAAACAAGTGCCTTTAAAAATGTCACTTCCAACACCAGTGAAACACTCAAGAAATTTTGATTCATTGCCTGCCACCGACTACCTGCAGAGTTAGTAAAATCCTTGCTCCTCAAAGCCAGAATTTTAAGTTATGACAACTGTTATCTTGAGATTTGCAACATACATCTTTCAGAATATTAGGTTTTGCAGATTTAACTTCAAATCACGTTTCATTCTTAACCACGGAAGCTACCATTATACAACCAACCACATACATTGAGATTGCTGTTTCTCAAAAACTCTTAAACTGTAGTCAGTCCAGCACTGCACTGTGGCATAGACACTATTTCATGCTCTCTTCTAATCTCATTTTCTTTAGATACCTCTCTTAATCTTATATTTTTCATTCTAGCAGCTACCAAAGGCAATTGTACATTAATAACCACACCATACCTCTTTTTATTATTCAGTTACAGATTTTCAAAAATAGCAAGGACTATGAGTTTTGCTTTGGCAGCTATCTGGACTTCTACTGGTTTTGTATCAAAAATGTGCAATTTAGTACACCCAGTATTAGGAAGACAAACATTTCCTTTATAATATGAAACAATACCAAGCTTCTTGTTAAATATTTCCACATACTTTATACACTTACATTTACTTCCTTGAAACAGCTGACAAGTACATTGTAACGTATTAAAGAAAAGCCTCATAAAAAGCCAAACTTAAGCAATGATTACAAGAAAGAAAGTTTTTCAATAGATAAATTAATCTGGGGCTGCCAAAGAAAGTTTCTGGGGTTTTTTGCCTCTTCTAGCAATTAAATCTGTTTAGTAAATTGTTTTAAAGGACAATTCTATGTTAAAAACATCATGACAAAGAGACTTTTTAGACCCTTCTTATAATGAAACTATCACTGGTCTTAAAGAAAAATGGGGGGGGGGGGGGGGGGGGGGGGGGGCGCAGTTAATAAACTTAGCCTTTTTCCCAGATCACCATTATCTAGATCTTATGCATCTCATTTATTAAATTGAATTCCTGTCATTGGGTATTTCTGGTGCAAGCCTCAAGCTAATCTAGAGCAGTCAATTAGAAAAAAAAAACAAACAAATCACAGAATATGCACTTGCTGGGGAATAGGTAACTAAAATAATAGAGTTGCTTATGTCATCACCAAGCATAACTGAAAAAGCCTGCAAAAAGCTAGGACATTAGTTCCCTTAATTGAATTTTCTCATCCAACCACAAAGAAAACCAGTATTTGTCTGTTGAGACAGTCTACCCAGAGTAGCTTGAATTTTAAGTGTTATATCAAATTCACCTGCTTGTATAAAACAGTCAAAAAGCTGTACCTGCAATTCTATACCTTTTTTCTTTTTTTTTTTTAAATCACAGATGGTCTCTTAAACTTTAAGACAGCTTCCCAAATATGAGCATGCTGTACTATCAATGCATTAAATGCAGATATGAAAGGTAACTATGAGTATTTACATACTAAATACTTCCACAAAACATTTTTACTTCTGAAACAAAGGAAGGAAGCTACCAGCTGCTACTCTATAATTATAAAATTCACAAAAATATGAAGAAGTGTGAAAGGTCAGGCATGTTCTATTAAGTCATTATATCAGCACACCCTTTTCACAACAGTATTTTCAGCACATTACCTTGGTCTCCACTGAGGGAGAAAGTTGAATTATGAGGTCCCTAAACACCCTAAACACAGGGCAAGCTACCAAAATGACAAACACACAGTTGAGAGACTGCAATTAACAAAAGCATGACAACCTCACAGCCAAAGTGTTAGAATGGGCAAAGTCGGCACCACTGGTGACAAAGCCATGGATATAAGTAAAGCATTTACAATACAAGGAATTCAAACACAGAGTGCAGTCTAGAAGAGCACCAGTATTTCACCAACACCCAAGTCAAAAGCTGTCTTCGGTAAGTGCAACAAAGCACCCAAGCCCTAACTGTGCAAAATCAGACGATGGCTGTTCAGAACCCCCATCAAAACAGATGACATTAGCTGTACATCTGCACAGTGTAAGAATGTGATCTTTTTATGGCATCTCTTGTGAATTTTCTGGAAAATGTAACAAATAACAGAACTACTTTTCCATGCCTCACAGTAAGACCCGAGTTGCTCACTTACTACTAGAAAGTACAAAGAGCAGAATCACACAGGCCAGGAACAGAAACTGGAAGGGTCTGCTGGAATGAGGATCACTTGTATTTGTATTGTTATACCTTTTGATTTCTCTGGTTATTATTGAAAAGTAGATACTAAACTACTCTTCCCTCTGGCCCTTTTTTGGTCAGTCTGACTTTCTGATGTCTCAATATGATGAAAGAGAAGAAGAATTAGAAAAGGGAAGCTGTAAGGGTCAAAGGCAAATAAGCAGTCATAACAACTATGGGGAACGTTCACCTGCACGTTAACTCTTTTGGGGCTTAACAAAGTATTTACAGGGACATTTTGATCAACTCTTTCCCCTGTCCTCTCACACTTTTTATACATCCCTACAGCAATAAACACCAAGAATTAGCATTCATAACCACATAAAAATCATTTAGACTTCTGTGTCCTTAGTCACTTTCACTCCTTACCCTTGTTTCCTCAAAATTGTTTAACTTACCTCCAAGAAGAATTCTAGCCAGCAGTTCCCAATTTCTTAGAAACTTATACTGCCAACACTAATTAGTAACAATTAGGATGAAGTGTAACAGGAATAAAAATACCTTTTTATGACATAAATTTACCTCTATGGGCAAACACAAACTGTCTTCATGAACAGGAAGGACTCATATTTCCAAGGGCTGGTCTTCATTGGATCACTTGATCTGAGTTCCAATTCAAGTTTTACTCCAAAACAAACTGCTGGCACACACAAAATGCTCTCCAACTCCACTGCTGTTATGCACTCCAATGCCCACAAACACTTAAATTCAAGATGAAAATTTTGATACTTGCAAACTACAGATATTCCAGTAATGTCTTGAAGTTGGAGGTGGTAAAGAACTGCCTAACAAAGCTGCAACTCTTCCCACCTTCCTTCTCTGCTAAGTTTGCACAAGTATGTGGGCAGCAACACACTGAAAAGCACTAGACGGCTTAAGTGACAAACAACTAAACGCAGGGAAAGGAAGATCAGAGCATTTCTTCAGCCAGTTCAACACTTGACTACACAAGCACCTATGTTAGCACAATAATACACAGACCACAGACAAAAACCAAGCAGCTAGGACCAGGAACAGTTATTGCTTATGCAGCACTGCCACCAAGAAGTTACTTGCGAGAGTTCTCTTCCAAATAACAGGAAATAATGAAAGCACACACCAGTGGAACAAAACAAACAAATGGTTCACAGAATGGAAAAGAAAATACATCCTTTTTCTGCCACATGCATTTCAGATGGCTCAGTCTAAATCATATAATGTAGTATTCTCAGTAACACCAACAATTCGAGAGACAAATGGTCAGACAGCTATTTTACCATTAACTACTCTAATTATTGAGCACTGTTTTTCACAGAACTGTGAATACCTTTCTACTACATTGGGAACCAACTCAGAATTCCCAACCATGCTAAAAAAAATGTTGCTGCTCTAAACAGACACCCAAAGACCTGTTCAGACAGAAAAGCTACACCAGTGACTGACATACCTGAGTCCAAAACCAAGGTGTCATCTTGGTACTGCTAAATCAACAAAAGAACATCAGCACAAAACACAACACACACCAGTTAACATACTGAAGCAACACCAAGCACATGCAGAGGGTTTAAACCAGCTAAGAACTTTGTTTCTAAACTGTTTGCACAGACTATAACTCAAGAACTCTCTCCCTTTTCTGGAATAACAGAGACACAAAACTCCTGAGAGGCTGGAAGAATGCATGTAATAATTGATCGCCCACTACCCATTTAAAATGGCTCAGTTTCCAACATTTTGGTTTATTCCAATGATTTCTAAAATGGATTTATGCATTGACAGGAAAACATAATATTAATTCCACTTGGAAGAGCTTATGTACAGACTGTATTACATTAAATATTTATACAACCATCCTGCTGCTAAATACCAAAATCTCTTTTTCATCTACAATGCATGAAAAGAGGAATGGCATACACTGAAGTTACAAATTTCTACCTAATAACTTCAGTTATGGGGAAATTAATATATACGTATAAGAGGTGTGGGTCATTTTTCTTATTGTTTTGTCTCCTTGACACCACAGTACAAGTTGCACTGTACATTACAGACAGGACTTACTCCCTCATCACAAGAGTTTGATGCTTACTGCTTGCTTAGGAAGAACTGATACCTTTCAATCAAACATTTTATGCTCAGATTAGAATCATTTACTAACCAAGACTTCAAAAATTTCTTTTCAAAGATTTACACATTTCTAGATATGAAAAGGTAAAATGAAAATGAAACAGTTTTGATATCTGCTTCAGAAGCACACAGAAGGCAGATTCAGGGAAAAGATACAGGCTGTGCATGCAAGGATGGCATTAGGAGAAACCAACATCCAGCTGGAGATAAAACCAATAAGGGATAAAGGGCAGCAAAGGACAGACACCTGCATCAACAGCAAAAGGAAGGCAAAGGAAGCAATCTCTCTTGCTCAGTGGAACAGGGGATCTGATAACCATGTACACGAAAAGGTTGATCTGATACCTCCTTTGCTCCAGTTTTCACTGGTAAGGTCCATCCCCAAGCCTCCTGGACACCTGACCCTAGTAGCAGAGTCTGCTGGGGTAAATTACCTCTGAAAGAGGAAGCTTGAGCTCAGAAGCACAGAAGTCAGTGGGACCAGAAAAAATACATTTGAGAGTTCTGAGGCAGATGGCCCATGTCACCGAGATACCACACTACCACTTTTTAAAGGCCAAGAGATTGGCGGAGGTTCTTTATGACTGGAAAAAAGGCAAACATCACAGACAACTTCAAGAAGAGAGGGGGAGGATCCAGGCTGCTACATATCAGCCAGCCTAACCTAAGTCCATGAAGGATTACGGAGCTATTCCTACATACAAGAGGGACAAGAAGGTCATGGGAAATAGCTAGCATATGTTTACCAAGGGCAAATGATGCCTGATGAATACAATAGCTTACTGCAATGAGACAACTGGCTTAGCAGATGATGGAAGAGCACTGAATACAGTAGGCCATTAACAAGTCTCCCATAGCATTCTTACAGCCAGCAGGCAAGACTGGCCCTGGGGAAGTGAACAGTAAGATGTTTGGGAAATTGACTAGACTGCTGGGATGAAAGAACAGCAAGTGGCAATAGCAAGTCTGGTTACAAGTGGTTACAGTCCTATCTGTTGGGAATTATCACTGAAACCAGCACTATCTGACGTCTTTATTAACAACTTGGGTGATAGGACAGAATGTGTCCTCAGCAAGTTTGACAATGATACCAAACTGGGCAAAGTAGTCAATGCTCTGAAGGGCAGGGCTCCTTCAGAGAGGGACCTGAACAGGTTGGAGAAATGCATAGAAAGAAACCTCATGAAGTTCAAAGGCAAGTGCCAAGTCCTGTATCCACAACAGAATACCCCTGTGTGACAAGACAGGCTGGACACTAACCAGATAAAAAGTGACCTTTGCAGAAAAGTACCTGGAGATCCCAGCAGGTAAAAGGCTGAAAATGAGATGGCAGTGTACCCTCACAGCAAAGGAGGCCAAGCACACCCTGGGCTATTTAGCAGGAGTCTAGCCAGCTGGCCCAGGGAAGTAATCCATCCCCTCTATTCAGCACCTGTGAGACCACTTGGAGCACTGCGTCCAGTTTTGGGCTTCCTGGTACACAACAGACATTGACACACTGGAACAAGTCCAGAGGAGACCACTGAGCTGGCCAGGTGGCAGGAGCACATGATGTACAATGAGAGGGTGACAGAACTGAGTTTGCACAGCCTGGGGAAAAAAAAAAAAAAGAAAAAAAAAAAGAAAAAAGCTCAGAGGAATCCATACTGCTGTCTACAATTATCTAATTGGAAGGGTGCAGAAAAGACAGAACTGGACTCTTCCGGATGTGACAGGACAAGAAGCAACAGACAAGTTGGAAAGCCAAGTTCACTTCGCTTAAGGAGATTGGGTGGGGTTTTTATTGGGGGGTATCATTATGAGAGTAATCAAACAAAGAAACAGGTTACCCAGAAAGTTTTTAAGGGCCGGAACAACCTTTAAGAAATTGCTCTTACTTTAATTTAAGCAGGGAGATGGATTAGATGACCTCCAGAAGTCTCTTCCAACCTAAATGATGCTATTTCACTAATGTATTACTTCAACTGCCTAGGATTCTATTTCATAAACTTTCATTCAGCAATTTTTGCATCAAGTTTATTACTTCTAATTATGTATTTAAAAATATCAGTTGTCCTGTACATACAGGAAGCATGAATCCAATGTGGTATACAAAAATGTTAACATCTCTTACCTACTGCCCTTAGAACAACTTCCTTTCATACCACTATGCTTCCCCTACAACCAGGAAACATAGGTTTTCAGCATCAAAATGACTTTGCACTTTTAAGCTTACTTGACAAACAAAAAAAAACAAAACAAAAAAAAAACAAAACAAAAAAACATGCCTTCTTTGATATCCTGATTCATGTTTCAGGGATGATGACAGTAGGAACATATAGCACTTTAATGCACCTTGCTTTGTGGCAAAACCTATTTTTTCCTCTGTCCACTTAACATCAGTAGAATCATCTTTGTCCATGCTATTCTTTCCAAAGAGAAGAAACATTCCACCAAGGAAACAATACTGCAGAGGTTTTTCACAAGAACCTTACTCATCTTTCAGAGTAATCTATTTAACTAAGCAGGTTTTGGAAACCTTTTTTTAAATTATTTATCTATGTACTGTTTATAAACAGTCACACCCAACAAACTATTTTTTCTCTTTCAGCTTCACGAAGTCCACTCTTGGAACACTTCTGGTATCAAAATCAAGATACACCTTAGAAGACACCAAGGTATTTTCTAATAATTTACACATTGGGTTTGTGTGGTTTTGAATTTAAGAATACAGAAAAAGGTGAAAAAAAGCAATCTTCTCAAGTATGTCAGCTTTGCTTGTGAACCAAGACTCTATCAAAGACAAAAAGATTCCCTTCAGCAATCTGGCATACAATAACGGCTCCTTTAATAGCTGTACCAGTATAACAGAGTAAGATCAAACCCAGAACAAACTGTCAAAGGTATGAATTTCAGAAAGCATCTCATGAAAGTATACCTGAAAACATCTTCATCTCCATTAAATGGACACTTCTATGAAGTTCAGTGTTAATACTCAAAATGTGCATTTTAATTTTCAGTTAGGTAAATCAAGATTAAACTTCATGGGAAGAAACCAAGAGCCATTACAGGAAAGATTAGTATAGGTAGTGGTCAAAACAGGAAACAAACATTCAGTATTGCACTTTGACACTTTTCTGCACCCATTTGTTTTAGAGTGCTGCTATGCTTGATACCAAGATCAAAAGTGCTCACGCATCAGTCCACTGGGTACATAAAATGGGTATAATCCAATGACAAATTAATCTAGACTGTAAATCAGAAGGTATGTAATTACTAAGGTCAGTCAAGTTTGAAATAACCTTTCAATTACAGCAAAGGTGATAACAATATACAGCTGATTATTTTAAAATTAAAGCTGATTAAATTTACAAAAGTCCCTACCTAACAAAGCCCAGCCCGCTCCTTGAAATTAATGGATCAACAAAAAGTTTACAAAGAAAGGATATGCAGAAGAAAACCACAGCTGCTTCTATGGACACACGGAATTAAAAGAGAGAGAGAGGAAGCTCTTACAAGGCAGCAGTCAATTTAACGTTGCTGAAAGTAAAATGAATCATAAAATAGTTTGGGTTTGGAGAGGCCTTAAAGGTCATAGAGCCACTAGATCAGGTTGCTCCAAGCCCCATCCAACCTGGCCCTAAACACTTCCAGGGATGGACCATCCACAACTTTTCTGGGCAACCTGTTCAGTGCCTCACCACTCTCATAGTTTCTTCCTTATATCTAATACAAATCTGTCCTCTTTCAGTTTAAAGCCATTACAAATGATACCATGGCTTCATAATCATTGTAAGCCAGTACTGAGCGGAAAAAAGAAGAGTTCCTGCTATCATTACTATGATTTGCTACCTTCACAAGTGGCATAAGCCAATCAAGACCACAGGGTAGCCTCTTTTAGCAGTAGTGCCTTCTTATGCTAACTTACTATAAAACCATGACCCCCAATAAATGCATCACCCACCACATGTGATTGTACCAGAACTGCTGTTAGCCTTCCTCCCTACCAGCACGCTTCTTCCTCCTCTGGATTAAGACAAGATCCATATGGCCAGGCAAGTGAGCTGGTTCAGGAAGCTGTTCTAAAAAGTAATTGGGGGAGGGGGGGGGGGGATGGAAGGGAGATGGAAAGAGGGGGAAGCAAAAAAAAAGCAAAAAAAAAAGAAAAAGAAACAACAGGAAAAAAAAAAGTACTACATTTTGACCAGGTAAGTTCTTTACTTACTTTTTGGCTGTGGAAGTCCCATTGACAACACAAGGGAAGGAGCAGCCACAACTCAGATTGTCTTGGGAGTATGCATCAAGAACCTGGCTTCCACAGAAAACCACATTATGCCCTCAATCTTTTTGCAACCCCCTTACTAACATTACCAAATTCTAATCTGCTAATCAAATCTTAAAGGACTGAATGCTATTTTTAACCAAGCAATATATTTCATTGTAACTATCTTAAAGAAAACATTGCGGAGTACTTTCAATAATGCTCCAATTCAGCTTCCACTCTTCCAACTCTGGAGTCAATTTGTGCTTACCATATGTAACTATATTTGGAGTCTCTTCAAGTTTAAACTGCAAACTAACCCCTTAATTGGTGCCATTAATACCATCTAACCCACACAAATGCTACTAGTTACTATCCTACCTAAAACCTAGACACAAGCATAACTTGCAGGACTAATCTTATGCCCCCAGTAAACCTTCATAAGATCTGGAGCTTGAGTGACAGGCTTGAGTTTGATGGGCACTCAGGATTTTGGCCTGTATCACAGAGATTTGACCAAATAAAATCATAGTACCTTTCTTGAATTTAAAGGGATAAGAAGCTGTTGCATGTATTATCACCAAAATTTCTCTGGAAACAGAAAGGACAGTTCCTCTCCTGCAAGGTTGTAAAAGTCACCAACATGGTTGTGAGGCTACAGCTTAACAATAAAAGGGAAAAGCAACACTTTTTTAAGCCAGCTACTTCTTACTTGTTGCTAGATTTGTTTCCATTTTGAAGAAAAACTGACATTTTAAATCTTTTTTCTTTCCTCTCACAAAAGAATGGATGCATACAGCTACGAAATGTGCTAAACTGATTTACAATACTATGAAAAACTATTTTAATAACACAGTTTTGAAAGAGTGACAGCAAGAGCAAAGTACATGCCACACTTCAGAAACTTAAAATGAGCAGAGCTGCCAAGTCCATTTTATTCAGAGCGCCATACCTACTTCAGACACTTTCACCAGGTTTTGAAGCACTCTAAAGACAAGGATTTTTACACCAGGTCAAGGTTGGGAAGGGCCTAACTGTTAAAGAGGGTTAAGGAAAAAGAAGAAATAACACAACAAGAAGACGCAGATGCATTTGAGCCATGCAGACACGGACTAGGACAGTAGTTTGCTAGTTTTGGCTCTTGGGAAGTGACTTCACTTTTCCCAAGGAGGAGGAAGGAAGGTAGACACTTCCACCACCTTCTCCCTTCCCTCACCACGAAAACAATTTGATTTTTTAAATCCTCCACTTTGCTCCAGCTTCATTCCTCCCGAAGCAGCATTACCCCAGCGCCCAGCCACGCACAGGTAACATCAGCCCCCCAACACAAACCCAAGAAAACACGACGAAGCAGCACCACCCCCCGAACAGCCACGCACCTCGTGCCCCCTCCTTCCTCCGCCGCCTTAACGGGGGCCGGAGTCAGCAGCCGACGGCTCCCGGGGCCGCACAGCCTGCCCGGAGGCGGCGGCCGTGCCGGCAGGGCCCGCCGGAGGAGGAAGCCACCTCAGGTCACTGGGCACTGTCACCCTGTGACGCGGGGCGCGCAGGCACCCTTCTTCCCCCGCCTGTTCTCCTGAGGGAGCGACGACGTTTCCCGCTTCCACCCTCACGAGACCCCCACCCCCTCGCCTCGCCCTAGCGAGGGAGGCCCGCGGCAACATCCTCCCCTCTCACCGATGGCAGCCGAGCCTTTCTCCCCGCTCTGTCTCCGGTCCGGCCGCTGCCTGGCTCAACCACCAGCTCTCTGCGCAGCAGAGGGGCAAGCCAGGCGAGAACGTCTCGGCGGGCCGCGCAGCCGCCTCAGGGCTGGGCCAGCGCCGTCCACATTCCGGCGGCGGGTGGATGGCGGAGCGGGCGGGGGCGCCTGCGCGCACCTCTCCCCTCCCACCACTGACACGGCGCTAGCGCCGGCACCGAGGGCGGCCGGGTGGAGCGCGGGGAGCGATCGGCCGTTAGCTGCTCCCGGCACCCGTTTCGGATCTGCTGTTCCTCATGGCGGGTTCTGGTGGCCGAGAGGAACGCGGTGAGCGAGCTGCCCCGCCTTGGGCGGCCTCGGGGACCGACCTGCGCCGGGACTGCCGCCGTGCTGAGGGTGCTCGGTTTGGCCGCCGAGGGTCCAAGTTTGTCTTAAGTTCAGCGTGGTTTCGTGCGAGTGCCGCCTTCAGGAGATTCTGCCCTTTACAGGCGATCGGTTTCGCAGAAAGGCTGGCGCCGAAAAGTGTCAAACTTCTTGACCACACTGAAGAGCAATGGAAGTGACCGACAAATCAT
This sequence comes from Pezoporus flaviventris, assembly GCF_033815535.1. Taxonomy (NCBI): domain Eukaryota; kingdom Metazoa; phylum Chordata; class Aves; order Psittaciformes; family Psittacidae; genus Pezoporus; species Pezoporus flaviventris. The sequence goes on from NW_026892561.1 coordinate 20,289,192, forward strand.
GGCACTCTTAAAAAACGTTTTGCCTTTTCTTCTCATAACCCAGCCTCACTAAGCAGTCGCTTGTGTTGGCTTATCAACAGTGTTTTGGTATGGTTAAACAAATGTTTAATATTTAAATAGTAAATATAAGTGTATGTTGAAACACTTAAACATAAACAACGTTGATAAGTACATTTAAATAATGAAAGGTTGTCCTGTTGGTTTTTCTTTCTTTTTTCTTTGTCTTGTGTGTGAAACAAATTACACTTAACCACAAAATTTATACAGCTTGTCTCTATTCTTTCCATTTCAGATGTGGATTAGCAAAACCTTAAGGAATGTCAGACCACAGCCTTAACGTAACTTTGTTGTGTGAAAGGCTGTGTCCAGTTTCCCTGGGATTCCCCGTGTGGGCGCTGTTTGTACGTTCTTCTGTCAGTGGCGTCGAGAGCTGGGAATGCCGTGCTCCTCACGGTAACAGCAGGATAGTGGGTCTGCTCCCACAGCTCATGTCTGAATGACACAGGTGTGGAAAGGAAAGGCGCTAGCCGCAGTGCTTTTAGCCTCCCTCTCCCGTCACCGCTGCCTGCTGCAGAGGTACGCTGCTGGGAAACCTCGGGGTAAGGTTGAAACACAGTTACTTGTAGCAGCAATAACACTGAAGTCTGATTTTGGAGATCTTTCTGATGCACTGCAAGAGCACAGCTACTGAAGGTTTATGAGTCCAAGTTTTTCTTTCTCCTTAATGTTTGTTTGTATGCTGTGAAGAAAAACAAATCCTTAATATGCAGACAGGCAGAGAGGTGGTTTATTTCTTACGTGGTCTTTTTGCATGTAATGCTGTAACAAACCAGCCTCAAGGCTGGCAACGCAAGCAGACAAAGGAGAGCATTTCCCAGAGAAAAGAAAAGCAGGATTGTTTGCCCAGTTGTATGTTACACCAGCCCTCCCTCTTGCTTTCCTGCTGTTACTTTTACATATCTTCCCTAGTTGTCTGCAGCTAGTGTAAAACAAATTATCTTCAGATTATTCTTATCACACAACAGGGTTCACATAAACCACAAAAGCGTGGGGAAAGAAGAAAAATTCAAAGGGGGAGGAGAATGATTTTACTGAACATTACAATAGAGGAATAATAAGAAAAAAGTTCCCCTGGTATTGTACTCATATGCTGCAAGCTTATTTAATAATATGGGTAATAAACAGGAGGAACTAAAAGTCATTGTATTCATAACCAAAATTATGAATAAATTGTCATAACTGGTTATTGTTATGGAAATGTAGAATTTGTTCAGGAAGCCTCGGTACAGAGGTAGTGAAAATACTTGGATAATGGCAAATATTAAGAGCAAAGGCCCATTAACAACCCACAAATGAAAAAGATCAAGTGCATAGTGTTTTAGTTTGAATTAAATCATCCAAAGAACAGGAACTGGTAATAATGAGACATCAAAGAGCAATAATTTTGCTCCAAAAGGAATTTGGGAGACAGTATGGGTGACAGTGGTTGTTAAGTTAACTTAATGACTCTTCAAATGGGAAGGAAGGAAAATCAACAGACTTGAAGAAAATAAGTTTCAGTAAACTCACTGTCGGAATGCCAAATCCCACTGTAGCAAATCCAAGGAAAAGTACACTCTGGAAAGCTTGCCATTTCCTGTAACATCAACATAAAGGCCTCGGAGAGGAGTCTGCTAAACCATTTCAATGGCTTGCACCTTTGGGAAAAAGCAGAATCTAGGTTAAATTACTAAAACTGACAACAAAGTGACTGTTGTAATATGTAGAAGAAAGCCAGAAAGGTTAATGTACAAAATGAGCTAAAACTATCAGAGTCATAGAATATAACAACAAAAAGCTTATGTGAAAGATTACCAAGGAAGAACTGACTTGCTCTCAGGTGGGTGAGAGAACAAATCATGTAAGGAAGACCAAAACTGTTGGATGGTTTGTGATTATTTTTTTTCCCGTTGTTCTTCTCAAAAACGTCATCTGTAATCAGACAGCTTACATGGATAACATTAGACACATAAAACACACGATTTAAGGAACTAATCTACTGAAGCATGATGCTTACAGAAGTCATGTGCCAGGTAAGTTTCAGCCAACATATTTAGTAAAATGGCTAAGCAATCTCAAAATTTTTCGGAATTGCCATCAAGAACTCAGAAAAGATAGCTGAGGTTCCATGACACCAGGAAAGAGGAAACGGTGCCCACCCTGATGAAAGAAGGATGGTAATCAGAGGCCAGTCAGCTTTACTTCATGTCAGGCAGAATACTGAACAAATTATTAAGCAAATTGAACCCTTGGATGATAAGATTAGTAATAGCCAACCATAACATCTCAAAAACAAATAATTGAATCTTGACTTAGGCAAGGCTTCTGATGATGTCTCATCTAATACTCTCATAAGAAGGCTAGAAGACCATTGGCTACATGAAGCTTACACAAAATGGTTAGGGAATGGCTCTCAGAAGCAGTGTCAAGTGATTCACAAAAGAAGTCTGTAGCAAGCGAGATCTCCAGATGCTTACACATTCCAAGTCCTGAATGGCTTCTGTGATGCAATAGGATAGAGAATATTTGTATCATATTTGTGGAGGTTATCTTGTTCAGATTAGAGATGCAAGCATTTTGGAAGATGTAATTAGAACAGAACAAGTTGTGAGGAGCTGAAACAAAGATCTGAAGTAAATAGGATGTATTTCAACAAGGCGAATATGTATGTATAGCTGGGAATAACAGCAAAAATGTAAGCTGCAGACAAACTGGCAGTTACTTTACAGAAAGAAGCCTTGGTTCATAGCAATTCACAAATAGAAAATGAGTCAACAGTGATTTGGTGTTGCAAAAAAATGTGGCTGTTTCACTGAAATGTGGACGATGACTGTCAAACACAAAAGCAGCAAAATAATTCTTCTATTCCAGTAAGCTCAAAAAAGTTTTTGGTGAAGAAGAGCTCTCAGTTTTGGCCACCTCCTCTCAATTAGATTTCTGTGGAGAACATAAAGAACTACTGTAAGTCTGGACAATTTGGCCTGGAGTCATACTCAGTGACCGAAAGAAGTTCAGTTGGACATCTCAAGAGTCAAAGACATGAATGTACAGCCTAAAAAAAATATTCTGTTAAGAAAGCAGTCTATATGTGTACAAGAAAAGTGAATATACCTACCAGCCCGTATGTTTGATTATGGAAATAAAAAGTTTTTGCCACTCAACTCTCAAGTTAAAACACTTAATGAGACTTTGTTTTTTTAGTATACTTAAATCCTCATATCCTTAATATCCTGAGGTGTAATAAAAATCCTGAAGATGTAGAACATCCATACACTGAGAAAAAAATAGTTCTTTTGCCGCAGAAAATACATGGACTCAGTCAGAGATCAATATGATCAGACAAAAGCCATTTATTACAAAGCCTTAACCCCTTAAATACTATTTCTTACATGCACTTACAGTGATTTGGCATATTATGATTGGATACATGTCTTGAAAACCCTTTGCAACTAGCATATAATTGGTTAAGCACAGGTGTGGGAACTTGACCTCGAAAGCTTGCCAACAGTCCATAGTTCTCATTACATCAGTGAATTCTAGCTTCTTCTTATCTTGCTTGCTTAAGCTTCCTTGGGCCTCTCACAGCCTTGCTGTATCTGTCAGGATTATTCAGAGTTTATGTACCAATTATCCATTCTCCCGTGAGAACACTGTCTCCACATTCTTTTAAAATCCACCAAGGAAAAAATAAATAAAAATCAATGTCAGGCCTCTTCTGCGTTATCCACTACAGGAGCTGAAGCATAATATTGCTGGACAGATGGTGATAAAAGGAATCCACTTGCACACTTAATTGGAGCAATAAGTCCATGTGCATTAATTTCCACAACCTGACCTCTACAGAGCTCACACATAAATATTTGTCTTGACAGAGGGAATTTCATTTAACTTTCTCTGAAGGACAATGGAAAGCCAAGGTCATTCAGCCTGTGCTGTGAACCGGCATCTCCCACAACCCATCCTTCTGCCACTACCAGAGACTCATCTTTATCAGAAGTCAGGAAACTATCGAGTTTGTCTGGGGAGGCCTGAAAACAGGCTTGAAGTAGAATTCCTTTTTAGGAGGTAATTAAGCCTATCCCCATAAATAATAGGAAGAAAGTATAGCTTAGGCACTAATGCAGGGGGAGGATCTTGCCTCAGGTCTTTACAGTATGTTTGAGCACACTAACCTAATATATTGATCTTAGTGCTGGAGTAAGCTTTAGAACTCAGAAAAGCAAGTGACTTCTTACAGCTTTAGAACAAAGAGCATCGGAAGGAAATACTTAGGAATCATGCACTGACTTTTCCCTAGGGAGGTTCGATACTCTTAAAATCATGGGGCTGGTGCCAAACATTGTATGCTAGAGGTAAAATGGAGTCAAATTCCCTTCAAACGGTAACTAATCAATACTTGAACTTTACAGGAAGCATTTCACTTTTTGAATACTTATTAAGACTTTCTAGATACAAACTGTGGAGAAGTTAAGTTCGATGTATTAAAGATGTTCAGCACATTTCAAATATTCTAATTAATGGTGACACAGCCTTAAATAAACACACTGTTCACAATCAAGATGAGAATATAGATAATCTATTTTATAATCTGATTGTTAGTTTCCTGTATTTGGAGGGTCACAATGAGTTTATAAGTCATTTCTGACAGAACAAATGGACAAAAATCTGATGATGGTTGCAACTAAAGCAGTAGCTTAGTGTCAGCAGTATGAAGTGGGACAAAACACAGAAAATGTTGTTTCTAGAGTTTTAATATGAAAATGTGGCCTTTGTGTGAAGTTACAGCTACAGACCGAATTTCCAAATTCTTTCACCTTTAGCTGCCTCAAAAAACAGTATTATTCTATTTCAGAGAGAATCAGTTGAGATCTACACTACCCATGGTCACTTATATCTGAGACGGAATGGAATTTAGTCCTGGATTCCTATTGAACAGCTATAAAGTATTTTGATATTTTAATGAGATAGCGTATAACCATAAAAATAAATATTAATTAAAAGTGAGATTGTGTCTACTGAGATGTAAAAAACTACCAATATTCTTTTCATACAAATCAAACAGTTGTTGGTTACTCTTGCATATTAGCGCTATATTTTAATGAGAATTGGCATGATCTTTTTGTATGTTGCAGATTTACAAATTTAGGGCTTAATTTCCTTGTTACTTTTGCATGATTCATTTTGCAATGCAGCTACTCCTTAGAACATCAATAACTCATAGACTTGAGATATCATAATAACAGAACTATAAATACCTATAAGGAATTACTAATAAAAGAGGATTTATGTAACTTTACTAAAATATTCATCTAGAGAAGCAATAGAAGGGAATGAGATAGCTTGAATAATAGAACATTATAACAATTTTGTGAATTAAGACACAATTCAGCAGTTGAGAACTATTTGGAAACTTCATACAGAAGGACTCATTTAAACGTGTAGCTCTATAATTTTTATTACAAGTGCAAGATCCTTTCTGCTGAGATTGTAAATGTTAAAAACCAGCAGCAACCCTTCTGTAGCTACATGCGTTTCAGAGCTGTGATCTGTAGTTTGCAAGACACAGCTGTAGACATCTGCATAACACCATGAACATAGAAAATCCTTTGCTACCTGTCAACATGTCCTCTGCATGTGATGAGAAACAATGTCCCTGTCTCTCACTAGGCTCAGCAGAAGACTTCTCTAATTGTTAGGTTCCTGATGGGAATATGATTTCCTTTCACTTAAAAATTTCTCATAACAAGATATTTTTTTTACTTTCTTTCAGCTAATTATAACTACATTTGATTACATACAGGACTGCAAGCACACAAAGGCATTGTGCTCATCCTCTGTCTTGAAAAAGAGTGACTGAGCTGTTTGTGGCCTTCTTGGCCCTGCCCTGTAACATCTGAACAAAGTGCCAGGCTTCAAATGGCATAGCTAAACTGTGGAGCTCAGCTCAGTAGAGTCAGTAGAAAAGGAGCATCCCTTCTTCTTGGGAGTGAATAGGTACCAAGGAAGCAGCCTTCTTCTGAGAAACTTAGATCTGATCTAGGAATAGGCAGCATCACATGGCACGTCTGATTATTTGTCATGGTTTAAGCCCAGGCCGTAAATCAGAACAATGCAGTCTACTCCCCACCCCGCTTTTCTTCCCCCCACTCCTGGAGGGATGGGAAGGAGAACTGAAAGAATGTAACTCCCACAGGTTGAGATAAGAACAGTTTAGTAACTAAGGTATAACACAAATCACTACTGCTACCAGCAATAATAATAATAATGATAAAGGAAATAACAAGGGAAGAGAATACAACACCTCACCACCCACCGACCGATAATACCCAGCCCCCAGCAGTGAACCAGCCCTTCTGGGTAACTCCATTACATCCCGAGCGTGATGTGCTGTGGTATGGAATACCACAAACTAAAACTTCGGTGTTATCAGCGCTGTTCCCAGGCTGAAAGTCAAAAAACACAGCACTGCATCAGCTACTAAGAAGGCGAAAAAAAATGACTGCTAGTGCTGAAACCAGGACATTATTATAACTTTCAACCAACAAATCACCAAATTTGAAAAAAAAATGTTATTTTGTTAAAAATGAAAAGATAGCAACTTCTTCTTACAAAACCCATGTTCTTTTTAACCTGAGTTAAAAAATAAATGTAATAGTTGGAATCTTTCAAGGTTAGGATTAATGACATAATTCTTGAGGAAAATTCACCAAAAGCAACTGAACATACATAACAGGAACAAATTATGCTGTACATTTACATTTCGCAAATTTTTGTGTTTCCTGCTGAAATTGCTGGAATTGTAACAGCTTTTTACCAGTAGAGTAATGAGAGAAAGTGTTGTGGTTTAAACTCAGTCAGCCACGCAGTCTCGTTTGCTCACTCGCCCCCTTCCCCCCTCCTGCTCCTGGAGGGATGGAGAGGAGAATCAAACTAATGTAACTCCCACGGGTTGAGAGAAGAAGAGTTTAATAACTAAGCTGTAACACAAACCACTACTGCTACCACCAACAGTAATAATGATAAGGGAAATAATAAGGGAAGAGAATACAACCACTCACCACCCGCCAACCGATACCCAGCCCAAGCCCAGCAGTGAACTACCCCTTCCGGGTAACTGCCCCCAGTTCTACATCCTGGGCATGACGTGCTGTGGTATGGAATACCTGTTTGGCTAGTTTGGGTCAGGTGTCCTGTGTCTGCTTCCTCCCAGCTTCCCCTCCTCCCTGGCAGAGCATGAGACTCACAAAGTCCTTGGTCAGACTAAACATGACTTAGCAACAACTAAAAACATTGGTGTTATCAGTGCTGTTCCCAGACTGAAAGTGAAAACCACAGCACTGCTCCAGCTACTAAGAAGGAGAAAAATGACTGCTACTGCTGAACCCAGGACAGAAAGGAAACCAAGAATACTGTGCTGAAAAGAAATTTAAAAGTGGAAGAGGAAATTCTTAGCAAAAAGGTAGGGTTTTGTATGAGAATTTGCCTGTCAAAGTAGACATGACACACAGAATCTGGTAAAAGAATAAAGTGAATTATCATACAGCTATGAGATCCAAAAATAAGCTCAGCCTACCTAAACAAATATTTTTGTTTCCACTGAAAACAGTCTTTTTGCAAGCTGCTTACCAAGCATGTGCTTCAGTTACATGTTATAAAATACATTTTTGTTTATAGGTCTCTTCTCAAAAAGCACTAAGGGATGAAATGTAAAAATATCTGACTGCAATTACCTGAACAACTTAGTTTTTAAAAACTGATAGAATTGAGATCTGTATAAGCAGCAGGTACTTGAGATACTGTCCTGAGTTTAGCAGTAGCAGTCATTTTTCTCCTCCTTAGTAGCTGTGCAGGGCTTTTTTTTTGACTTTCGGCCTGGGAACGGTGCTGATAGCACTGATGTTTTAGTTACCGCTCAAATGTTTTCATCTGGCCAAGGACTTTCTGAGCCTCATGCTCTGCCACGGAGGAGGCAAAGCCGGGAGGAAACAGAGACAGGACACCTGACCCAAACGGACCAAAGAGGTATTCCATACCACAGCACGTCATGCCCAGGATATAACTAAGAGTTACCCGGAAGGGCTAGGACTGCAGGGTGGGATGAGGTATCAGTCGGTGCTTGGTCGGGCTGGGGGGGGCGAATTACCAGTCGGCGGGTGGTGAGGTGTTGTATTCTCTTCTCTTGTTATTTCCCTTATCATTATTATTATTGGTGGTAGCAGTAGTGATCTTTGTTATACCTTAGTTACTAAACTGTTCTTATCTCAACCCGTGGGAGTTGCATTCTTTTCGATTCTCCTCTCATTCCCTCCAGGAGTAGGGGGAGGGCAGGAAGGGGGGGAGTGAGTGAACGAGCTGCCTGACTAGTTTTAAACCACAACAGATCCATACGAACATAAACCCACAAGACTTGCTTTATGCAGTTATTCACACATTAGGGTTAGCTATGGTTGGTCCTTTATTTTTCTGTGGGGATTAGTAATACCATTTGCTGGAAGATGCACCACAGAAGTGTTGATTCAGGTGTTCTCAAACCAAACCACTACAAAACTCTGAGTCTTTATGTGTGATACCAAGCAAGGATAACTCCAGGAGATCGTCTGCATGTTTCTTTTACTTCAAAAATGTGATGTGAGTACAGAGAGGTAAGACAGATAGTCTCACTTTTCATTTACAGTAAGAGCACTCTGCCTGGGAAATTTTGATTAGAGAAATCATTCAGCTAGAAGTTTAGTCATAATGTAATTACTGTAACTGGCACAAGTGTGGAGGGTGCATAAAGTCTAATGGTTGGAAAGGGAGACCAGACCCTTGGGTTTATTCCTCATCTTGCCACTGCTTGCTATGTGAACCTGAAAAGTTACTTAACCTCCACATTTTAACTTCCTCTGCAAAGTGAAAGTAAGGCTGTGGTTTACATGCAGCTAAACAAAGGTACTGACTTGCAGTAGAAAACCTATGCTGACTGTATCACCCTACATGTCTTTTACTTTCCCCCGGTTTTACAGTACATGAGAAAATCTGCCAGAAAGGAACAAAAACTACATTGCTAATTTAGGTGATTCTTGGTTTTATAAACACACACGCAGCTCCTGTGTGTATACACATTCTTATGACTTTTCTTAATTCTTTATCAACTCAACTCATATGTTACTTTTCTAAGCTCAATAAAAGGTTGTTGTAAAATGTGATACAACATTATGAAGGAAAATAAAAGAACGTATTTCAACATGAGTATGACTGGAAGAAGGGAAGCAAACAAAGGGTCATACTTCTGCTTTTTGTTGAGATAGAATAGAAAAGTAAATAAATCAAGGAACTAAAGTGCAAGATAAAGAGATGAAAAAGGTGAAGTATCTCTTAAAGGGAGCCTTCGCAGAGGCTCTCCCAATGCTCTCCCGGGGGGAGGGGGGGGGGGGGGGGGATTCAGAAGCCGAATAAACGGTTATTTCGGCAGAGGGCACCAGAACCACGACTATATGGTAGAGACTTTGATTTGGTCTGCATAGTGGTCTACATACTTGTTAAGCTGTGAATTCTTGAACTTTATAATGCTACAGATTTTTTTTGTCACGCTTAGAGAGAGCTGTTGCTGAATAACACTGGAAGCTCTGGGATTAAAGGAAACCAGGCAATTACATCTAAGCGAAAAAGCAGAAAAAGAGTACCACGAGAATCTGTGGAACATACTACTAAGTCAGTATATGGCATCCTTAAATGCCAGTGGAACACAGAGGATAATGAGATGGGACAATTATATGAAACATGTAATGAGAAATCATCAGAGGGAAGTTTCTTACCTTCCTCATGATTTCTTTTTTCACAGCAACTGCAGCTACAGGGAGTATTTCTTTACATAGATATTTTGCACTCCAAGTAGCCTAAAAACCCAAATGTTAATAACTGCACTGATATTCTGCAAATGTATTATGAATAGCATCAAACAAGTGCAAAAAGTGTTTAAACAAATCTGATAATGTTTGGTGGTTATGTAGTATTATTTGCTTGTGCAAATTGAATGGTTGAGAGAGAAGCATTCATGGAGGAATATTAATTTTACATTTACAAATCTCACATTCCTTTAAATCATTCAGACTTCTCTTGTATAAAAGGAATTCTAAACCTCATACGTTATCGTTGAGATAGCAAGCATGTCCTTCCATGGTAGAAGATTTTGCTATGAACCTCTTATTATTTTAAAATAAGCATGTGTAACTAGCTTTAAAAGTAGCATCTGAATTACATGGCCCCGGATGATATTCAGCATACTCTAATCTGTATTGGTTTTTTTTTACAATTATTATGTTGGGTGGATATGCTTCAGACTTCTGGTTTTGTGAGTAGAATTTTATAAAAGTGCAGGAATTTAAGGTTTTGATAATGTTATGGTCAAGCATGCAAAAGTGCTAAATATTTTCTTTTTTATTATCTTTTGGTTTGTAGGATATACGTAAGAATCTTGGCTGTGTGAAAAAAAACAGCTCTTTTTACATGCTTGCAGCCAGATGGAAAAGTACTTCATTCTTGCCTCTCATTCTGATATCACAGGTTTCAAAATGAGAAATTTTCCATTATTATCAGCTTTACAGGTCATGTACAGAAAATTGAAACATTGCCAATGCATTTAAAAAAAATAAAAAAACAATCTTTATGAAGACAGCTATTCTGCCACCACAGTTTTATATGGAAAGAGTTATATAGAAATTAAATCATGTGATGACAGCATTTGACAGTTCCACTGGTATTTTACCTATTTCTGTAATAGGTAATATATAATCTGAAGAACATTATTAGGGTGGTCGCAGATGTAAAATCATAGAACCACGCATACACATTATCCCCTTTGGAGAGGAAATAAAGGAATGGAAAATTGAAATGGTATGTTGTGGACTCAAATCTAATTCCTGTGGGGTTTTAAGGACATAAAAGAAAGAACAGTGTGAACAAGTGGAGATAAATTAGAGCAGCTTTAATAAGATGAAATACGAAAACACCAATCCTAAAAATAAGTACTGTTTTGTGTTTCATATGCTAACACAGGTGTCATGCAGGAAGAAATGCTGCATGACTTGAGAAAGACATTAAAAATACTCTAGGTATCCAGTGAGATCAGTTCCTAAAGAAAAAAACTATCTAATCTACAGGCTTCTAAAATGGGTTTTGAGATTTAGAGTATTCATCTTTGTAATACTACTTAATATGAACCACAGGTCATTTAAGATCCCTTTTCTTTAAATGTAAACGATGCAATTGTGGTAAACTCCATTGTAATACTGAAAATCCTTGTTAGCAAGTAAATACTGGTGACAGAATTAAATACTGAGGGAAAACATAAGCTCCTGAAGATGAAAGCCTTTCTGCAATATAGAAACTGTATACAGGAACCAAGCATAAGAAGTGGCAGAAGTCTTGAGATTGCAGCATTACTGAATAAACCTTCAGAATGGTGTACTGTGTACAGTCACCTGCCATAAACTAGGAAGTAAACACAATGTGCTTAGGCCTTGACCATTTCTAGCTTCTGTGACTTTAAACAAAGGTTGGAAAGAACACCTACCATTTTAGCTCCTAGTGCTGTCTTTGCATCCGAACAGGATACCAATAATTTCATTGAGGCTCACATTTCTAGTGTCTAGGAGAGGAATTTGCAGAAGATGGCAAATACTCATTGAAACTTTTTTTGTACAATTTTAAAATCAGAGTAATAGGATGAAGACAATATGTAAATTGATCTAGAATAATGTGCAAAGATACTGCTTAGTGGTTCATTTCCAAGAGAGAGGACTAATTATGTAGGACTATAAAGATTCAGATTTTTTTTTTTTTTAAGAATTATGCTGCAATTTGCCAATTGGTTAAATGAAAGATTGTGCTTCAGGACAAAATCTCTTACATAATTTATCTAGTAATTAAGAACAAGTGGGATTAATGTTTCATTGGGGCATTATAGGAAGTATTACAACGCCAATATCATGGATAAAAATAATGTACTAACCTGTGATCATCCCTGACTTTCAAATCTGGCTATTACATTCTTGATTAAATCATCCATTCCAATATTTAATTGTGTAATGACGGCAGTAAGGATCCTGATGCTTACAAACACTGATTTAGATTTCTGTTGGTAAACTTTAAAAACTTTCCTGTTAATTTCTTTGAAACAACCATAAAACAGATTAAGATTTACACTTCCATGTTAATCTTCCCAATTTACACTTCTTTTTAACTCATAGTAAGGCTCTCACTAAATTAAAGAAGATTTTTGTAAGTATCTTAGTCTTCTGTGATCATAAAATCCCAAATGCCTGTGAACATAGCAAGAAAACCCTGTTTTCATAAATACGTTTATTCAATCCTTGATAAGCATTAACTGTTTTGGGAGAAAAAAACTAAATAGTACAGATTATTTCTTTAGTAAAACAGACAGAAATAACACATTTAGCTATTATCACTACACTTCTTGTGAAGTTAACATGAAAATCTGTTTACAAATAATCCAAGCATCAGAAACCAGAGTGGAAGATTAATCTCACCCTGTGTATCTTTTCCCTTGTGTCTAGGCATCTAGCTCTGCAATTTGTACCCATGCTTCTGTCTGCATGTGACAACCCAGCTTCCTTTTGCTGTCTCAAGTCCTTGGCTCTGGCCTGGTTGCTTCTGACCTGACATTGCACTGTTTTAATTGTATCTCAAGGTCACATAGTCCTCTGCAGTTCAGATGTTGAACTGGTAATACTCTGCACGCTTTTTACAGTGGCATAAAGTGTTTAGAAATGCAGTGATTCCAGATGCAGCATCCTACGCAATGACTTCACACAAGCACTAACCCAATGGAGCCTCCAGCTAGGCATACACATGGTAAAGTATCTGGGGAATAGGAAAGGACCACTGAAAACCATTTCTGTTCTTATGTTTGGAAATAAATTCAGACAAATTCCTTGTTCTCATGTTCTCCAAGTCCATGTTCTAATAAAATGGGAATTTGATACTACCTTGAAATGCTAAATAATGAGCTGTTAAATAATTAGCTCTCATAATACTTTAAGTCAATACATGCTAATGCTACAAAAACATAATCAATACTTGCTGCAACATGATTTAAAAATTTCTTCAGCAGCCCAACTGTAATTCAGATACTGTGTGATACAAGAAAGCTCGGTGCAGCCCCAGTGCATCTTACCTGCCGTGCTGGTTGAGGCTAAGGATTAACTGTGTTCTGCAGCCAAGAAAACTACAGGGGACCTTCTCCAGCAACAAGCATGAGCTGTGTGCTTTCTTGGGGGTCTCATGGGTAAAGCAACAAAGTCTTTTCCTGCACATCCACGTAAGTGGGAAAAGCAATGATTTGTCTTTCCCTCCCCTATAACCAAAATAAACCAAACCCCAAGCCCTAAGTTTTGCTGACATGAATAAACCACAGTAGTAAGAAGACAGGAACCACACTGTGTACAAAACAGAGAACGCTCCCTCCCTATCGTGGGCACCAAGGGCGAGAAAATGGCGGGCTGGGGGCTTAGGCAAGCTCCGAACCCAGAGCGAGCTCCTCAGGCTACTTAGCCTATGAAGAGCCACAACCCTGATTCCATAGCCTGGCTCCTTCCGCCATGAATGTAACGACGATGAGGTGAAAGAAAAATCCGCTCAAAAGGCGAAGGAAGGTAACAAAATAGTAAATACTGTCGGCCGACCTGCTGCGGTAACCCATACAACACGATACCCTACCTAGCTCTTCTAACAGCCGAAGCCGTGACTCGGCTTTTTCTGCGAAGTCCTACCCCGCCTTCCAGGGGAGGAGGGCGCAGGAAGGGGCGGGTGACAGGCAGCAACGACAAGGCGGTGCAGAGAGGGAGGCAGGCGGTGAGAGGAGGCACCCGACGCACAAGATGGCCGCTGCTGCAGCAGCGGTGGCGGCGAAGGAGGGGTGGCGGGTCATGGCGGTGGGGGAGTCCCGGGGCCTGCGGGTGCTGAAGAAACAGGGCGCTGCGGCCGCCACTGTGTGTCGTAGCTGAGGGGGTCGGTGGCCGCTGCGGGGAGCCCGGCCCGTGTGGTGAGTACGCTGTCTTCTGTACCCTTCGCTGCAGCGCTCCACTGCGGGGAGCGGATTGACTGAGGTGCGGGGAACAATGGGGTGGGTTTCAGGAGCGCTGTGGGAGTATGAGGGCTCTGCTGGTCTTCCTGAAGAAGAGAGATGGAAGGATGCGTGCTGAATTGCCCGTGGGGCCTGTACCGCCAACTGTCTCGCTAGGCCTCAGGATCCTGCCCGGCTCGATTTCCGAGTGCTCCGGGTAGGCAGGCGGGGAGAGAGGGAATTGAGAAGGCCGCCGTCCTCAGTGCGGGGGAAGGTGGAGGGCCCAGTGCTTGGGTCCGGCCTGGGGGCTGGGGAGAGGTGGCATCGTCCCGGCCTGTGGCGAGAAGGGACAGCCACCTTTTGTGTGAGGTTTGTGTCTGCTGTTGTTTTTCTGAGGAAGAAGAGAAAGCGCATCTCTGTGTCGCACTCTGCCAGGATGAACACACAACAGTGGGGAGAACTGGGGGAGAAATAAGGCCGGAGACACCCCCGCTCTTCCCGCGGTCGGTGAGAGGGGACACTTCCCCCACCCTCCCCGGGTTGTCGCTCTTTTGTCTGTGGTGCTTGAGGGAAGAGCGAGGTGGCCCCCGGCCTCCCTTTGCGTGGGGAGAAACCGTGATAAAACCGAACAGAAAATCCACTTTCGCTAGTTTTTTGCCATGGAGTTGTTTTAGTTGTTGGATTAAGAGGGCGAGGATGGGTAAGGTTTCTTGCCAGGAGTGCGGTATTGATGTAGCTGCATTTTTATGTGCTTTGGTGGTGAGAATGTCCTGGTGTCAGTTTTTGTCCTCAGAAGCCATTGTGAAACCTGTGCCGTTTTAAAACAGGGAACTCTTTGTTGGTTTTTGGTTTTTTTTTTTTTTGCTTGTTTGTTTGTTTGTTTTTTGTTGTTGTTGTTGATGTTGTGGGGTTTTTTATTCCCTAGGAACATTTAATTTTCTCCACATGCATGTTTTTTTTTCTTCAGAGCAGCTTGTTTTGTTTTTATGTAGCCAACTATGAATGACTTCTATCCATCGAGTGGTAGCCTACTGTTTTCTCTACGCTTTTCCTATATTGAAAATGGCCGAAGGGGGGGGGGGGGGAATGCAAAAATTATTAGAAGGTTCAAAGTAACCTGGACTGTTCTGGAGATGTTTTAATCGTTGTTACTAGGTTAGCAATGCTATCTTCTAATGACTCTGCTTGGAAAAGAAATGCAGTTAAACTCGGTATTTATATACTATTTGCATTATATAGCTATGGAGTTGTTAGATAACACAGCAATATTATGGAGCAGAAATTAATGTGTTCCTAAACTTTTTCTTTTACCTCCTTCAGGTTTATAAGGATTTATAGTACATTAATTGTATCAGTTATAAATGCCTGCATTTCTTCTGCATTTGAAGTCAATGAAGTTAATAAGAGGCTTTGTAGTTGAATAAATAACCCAGTGTTCCTTGGAGGATTGTATACCTTATTGATGGTTTCTAAGCTTCATCAGTAGCAGTGTGGCTTTCTTCAGTCCATTAATACACAATGTTTATATGGAATGACAGTTTCCACTAACATAAATAGCAGATGTTATTAGTTAGGCACCTTTTCTTTTCCCCGTGATAGCTTATTGCTTTATCTTCCTGTCCTGGAAAAGGTTCTGTCAAAATAGACAGCTTGACAGGCTTCTTTGAGGGAAATTTAGAAATGCAGGTACCATCAGAGCAGTCTGTTTTGACAACCAGAGACTTGAGTGGTGTGCTTGTCAGTCACTTCTGAGCAGCAGTAAATTTAATTGAGATAAGTGGGAAGTTACTTCAATGTCTTCTGGTGTTTGTGGGTTGTGGGTTGTTTTTTTTTTTTGTCAACTTTGTTTTCAAACTATCTTACTTTAAAGCAAAGTATTTTAGAAATTTGTGATGGGATTATTCTGGTAATGATTTTGAAAACTAATGTTCCAATTTACAGATGAATGTATGAATCCAGAAGTTACATACATTAATATGTGAGGGTTTAATACTTATGGACATCTTAGGACACATACATTACTATATGAAAGTGGTCATGTTACAGTAGATGAAAGAAGTTAACAGGATTGCTTTTGGAAGTTTATGCCATGTTGCTGGTGAATCACCAGCAATCTGGATGGAAACCATTATAAATCTTGTTGAATTACGCATTGCAGAAGCTGAGAATCAGTGAGTGTGTATTAAAATATTGATTTAATTGCTTTATATGTGATTCAGAGGTCTTGGGTGATGCTGAGAGTGGTCATCTTTGATAATGATGGCAAAGACTGATATTTTAAGTTCTGTACCTCACAATAACTAGTGCTGTAGAAGAGTGTTTCATGATGCATAGTGAATTGACCTTTCCTATTCTGTAATATATAATAATATGAAGGGTAATATTTTTTAATTTTTTTCTTTTTTTTTTTTACTTCATGCAAGAGATCATATGGTTCACATGCTAAATAGCTGGGAGAAAATCTTTCATTCGAAAGAACTTGTGGAATCCTAGCTTTTAAACAATATGAAGTGTAAAGCTGAACTAGAAAGAAAGAACCCATCTGCATTTATGCTCTCAAACATCCTGAGCATCTTAAAATAGCTATACAGTGGCCACTGTAAGGTACCTTTTAAGCACATGATTGTTTATAAAGCTTTTTTTTTTTTTTTTTTGTGAAGCCTACTCATTGTTGAAAACTATTTTTCCCTGTGGATTCAACAGATCATATTGCAGATGAAACTCTGTGTGGTTTTATGGCTCCTGCACCCAATAAATCAGATGGTTGGTTGTTGGAGCATGCCAGGTAATACTGGCTGTTAGGCCAGAAAACCATCTGACTGAAAGTACATGAGATAAGTCATAGGGGAATTTGTATTTTGAAGTTACTGCCTTTTTTTTTCCAGTTGGTAATTAATATGAAACTATTATAATACAGGAATGAAGATACAGCATGCTTCTGTTGTGAAAGGTTGTTATATAAGCATTCTGTATTAGATGAAATTTCAGTCTGATCTTGAAGATTCTGTGTAGGCTATATTACAGTAATGCATTCTGAAGTGTGTGGAGGACTCAAGATAACCGAGAAAGAAAACCACAGATTATTTACTTACGTTGTGTTACTTTCCTTTCTGTACAAAGATTTTCCACGGTGCATGTTGAATTAGGTGCAGTTCCCATCACTTAGTCTGACCACTTGTTTTTCTCAAGAAGTATGTCTCTTGATGGTTATCTTTTACATCAGATTCATTTTCTTGGTTACCAGTACAGCAAAAGTTGAAATGGTATTAGATTTCAAAGGGCCAACTGGTTTCTAATGAGTTGTTTTTTTTTACTTATTTGTGGAAATGCGTCATGGGCAAGAAGGTGTAAAAGTCCTATCAGCTTATTGTAAATAGATTTTTCTGATAAGAAAAGACTTTCTAGGTAAAGTGCTTGAGGAAATACTTTTCCTGTTAGTGCATGGTAGCAACACATCATGTGCTATCAGCTGGAAAAAGAAGGGACTTTTGTAATAGAAATAGCAAGATTTTGAAATAATTTGTTGCAGGTTTATGTTGTCGGAAGCAGTGGCAGTTGTGCGCTGCTCTTTTGGAATTTGTAGAGAAGTGTGTTTAATGCAAGTGTAATGGGTGTCCCTGCCCCTCTTTTGAGGCTTCTTACTAAACCAGTGAGAAGGAAGGCACCCTCATGTGGTCTAGGGCAACTTTGAGCAGGTAGAGATGGGGAGGGACTCTTCGTTAGGGACTGCAGTGACAGGACAAGGGGTAACGGGTTAAAACTTAAACAGGGGAAGTTTAGATTGGATATAAGCAGGAAATTCTTTCCTGTTAGGGTGGTGAGGCACTGGAATAGGTTGCCCAGGGAGGTTGTGAATGCTCCGTCCCTGGCAGTGTTCAAGACCAGGTTGGACGAGGCCTTGGGTGATATGGTTTAGTGTGAGGTGTCCCTGCCCATGGCAGGGGGCTTGGAACTTGATCTTAAGGTCCTTTCCAACCCTAACTATTCTATGATTCTATGGCTTATATGTATCAGCAACATAATTCAGAATTCTTATGCAAGCAGACTTTTAAAAGTTTGCAGTAGGACTGGCAGAATAACTACAAGTAGGTATTACTTTTAAATTTGAGAAGGTAGCTCTTGGCTGTGGCTCAGCCAAATGGCACCAACCATTTGAAAAATTGTAGAATCATAGAATGGTTTGGGTTGTAAGGGACATTAAAGACCATCTAATTCCAACCTCCCTGCCATGGGCAGGGACACCTTCCACTGCATCGAATTGCTCAAAGCGCTATCCAGCCTGCCTTATACACTTCCAGGGACAGGGCAGCCACGCTTCTCCAGGCAACCTGTTTCAGTGTCTCACCACCATCACATTAAAGAACTTGTTCCTAATGTATTGTCTAAATCTACCCTCTTTCAGTTTAAAGCCATTCCCCCTTGTCCTATCAGTACATGCCCTTGTAAAAAGTCTCTCTTCAGCTTTCTTGTAGGCCTCAACTTTAGGTACTTGGAAGACTGTTACAAGGTCTCCCCAGAGCCTTCTCTTCTCCAGGATGAATAAGCCGAACTCAGCCTGTCTCCATAGGAGATGTGCTTCAGCTGTAATCATCATGGACCTTGTCTGGACTCACTCTAACAGTCCACATGCTTTTTATGTTGGGAGCCCCAGAGCTGACTTTAGCATTATTTCACACAGAAAAAGGACCTGGACATCCTTTGCAGACTTTTGCATGAAAGCTTCCGCTCAGCTGGTTGTTTGGGTTGCGTATTTTTTGCCACATATAGACTAATAGAGAAAATCTTAAAACACTTGATTGTGTGCCTTTACCATTTTTGTACAGTGTTAGTTACACTGTTCAAAAAGAGAAATAAGGAATATGGAGAAAAATCTTCATATGAGAGATAATTGGGAGGAGGAGAGGGGAAGCAAGGGAGTAGGATTTTGGCAGACAAAAGAATTGAGTTTTTTCTGTTACGCAGCATAAGAAATGGAGCTGAAAAGTAGAGCAAGTGTATCTGAAGGAAGCAACCGCTTTTTCATGTGCTTCATGTGCCAGAGGTTGCTATGTAATTTGAGACAAAAGAACACAGAAGAGTATTTGTGTCACATGGGTAATGCTATGCTAAGGTGAGTCTTGAGTTCAGTTTTGCAAAAGCTGAGGGTTTATTGACAATTATTCATTCCAGCCTTGAAGTTGCTAAAATAGCCACAGGTGACATGTTCTTGCTGTATAGATCCCTCTCTACTGGTATCTTACGTCAGGTCTTGCAAAACCACTTTTTTTTCTCATCATTCACATAATGTATTATTTCTCAGTCACACAAATTTTTGGAATCTGGGAATGCATTTTCTGTTAATCTGAGATTTCTGTAGTAGGATTGTGCTTCAGCTACAACAGAACAAATAGTGTGTGGACTAGCTGAAGTAACTGCAATGTGCTGGTCTGGGAGAATCTAGATCTTGTGGACAGCTCCAGGTTTGTTTGTTGTTTTAACAAGGGAAGTCTGTTTTGTCTCCTTCCTCTACTGTGCCAGTTTAATAGGTGTTTTTTAAATGATCTTATTAACTACTGTTTAAAAGCAGAGTTAGTATTAACATAAAATCTGGGCATTCCAAATGTCACTATTTTTCAGGAAGCTTCTGTATAGACCCTCTCAGTATAAGCTTTGAAGGCTAAGGTGTGGTTGTTTCAAAACCTGTTGTTTATAATAAAATTCTGGTTGATCAGCTGATGGAACAGTAGCGCTTGTAACCTGTCTCTAAAGGTCTTCTCAGAACTTCCTCCTAAATTAATTTCTAACAGAGACTTCAGTCCAAATGGTGAGCAACTTGGAAGGCTTTTCAATTACAACTTTCAACTTCCCTACTGTTTCGAAAGGAGACTTATACTAGAGTAGCAAGAATCTTGTCTCTTATGGACTGAAGGTCTTGAGGGACCTGCAGCTAATTATTTTTGGTAAATTGTGGCAGTGTTGGTTTCCAACTCCGATTTAAGAGCTGTCTTCTGGGTGAAGGGGGTGAAATTCAGGGAAGGTATTACAAAGTGAATGAATTGAAAATCATGCTGAGGGGGTAGTTTTAATTAGCTACTTGCTTATAAACCAGTTTCTGTGGAACACTCACAGTGTTCAGTAGCATTCAACTTTCTCTCTGCTTTGTTTTTAGTGTAAATATTATTCATACTGACTTAGCACTCTTCACTTTTTGTAGCAGTTTTACTTGAATAAGTGTAACTCATGTTTTACCATAGTGTATGTGCAAAAAAAAAAAAAAAAGCCCTTGAAAAGTGAGTGAAGTAAAACTCTTACTGTTGACTGACATTTCTTGTAAGTCACATTTTTTTTCAACTTGTTTTCTGTTCCCAGCACCCCCATATTACCAGTTTAGAATGGAAGTCCTTCAGGTACTATTTCATGTCAGGAACTGTACAAACAAATTTAAGTGTTATGACTGCCTTATCCAGTGTCTGTATCTGATAAATCTGGTACTTGCAATATAGCAATACTTAAGTGGTTTGTGCCCTTTGGTTTAGGTTCTGTTGTGGGGTTTGGGGGGCTTTTTGTTGGTTTGGTTTGTTTGTTTTTTTTAATTCTGTGCTAAGATGCAAGAGCCACAGGACAGACCTTAAAATTAATGGCCACTAAATTTGAAATAAATAGTAGAAAGGGAATTTTGTAAGCTTATATGGTACTCTGAAATTGTCATGCTGCATAAACTTTATTTTAAGACCACTAATAATTCTGGCTGGTATGCAGACCTAATGAGAATTAAATCTCATGTTTCTGAGTGTAAGATGTTCCCTGGGAGACTCAGAAAATTTTCCCCTGCCTTTAAAAGTGAATGTTGTTCTTACGAAATCTTGAAAAATCTGCTCATGTATCTAATGAATCAGTTACCTCTGTTCATGATGTTTCACAATTTAAAATTCATATTTAGAATAGAATCATAGAATAGTTAGGGTTGGAAAGGACCTTAAGATCATCTAGTTCCAACCCCCCTGCCATGGGCAGGGATACCTCACACTAAACCATATCACCCAAGGCCTTGTCCAGCCTGGTCTTGAACACTGCCAGGGATGGAGCATTCACAGCCTCCCTGGGCAACCCATTCCAGTGCCTCACCACCCTAACAGGAAAGAATTTCCTCCTTATATCCAATCTAAACTTCCCCTGTTTAAGTTTGAACCCGTTACCCCTTGTCCCATCACTGCAGTCCCTAATGAAGAGTCCCTCTCCAGCATCCCTGTATGCCCCCTTCAGATACTGGAAGGCTGCTCTGCGGTCTCCACGCAGCCTTCTCTTCTCCAGGCTGAACAGCCCCAACTTTCTCAGCCTGTCTTCATACAGGAGGTGCTCCAGTCTCCTGATGATCCGTGTGGCCCTTCTCTGGACTTGTTCCAACAGTTCCATGTCTTTTTTATGTTGAGGACACCAGAACTGCACACAATACTCCAGGTGAGGTCTCACAAGAGCAGAGTAGAGGGGCAGGATCACCTCCTTTGACCTGCTGGTCACACTCCTTTTGATACAGCCCAGGATACGGTTGGCTTTCTGGGCTTCAGGCGCACACTGCAGCCGGCTCATGTTCATTTTCTCATGAACCAGCACCTCCAAGTCCTTCTCCACAGGGCTGCTCTGAATCTCTTCTTTGCTCAACCTGTAGCTATGCCTGCTGTTGCTCCAACCCAGGTGTAGGACCTTGCACTTGTTATGGTTAAACTTCATGAGGTTGGCATCAGCCCACCTCACAAGTGTGTCAGGGTCCCTCTGGATGGCATTCCTTCCCTCCAGCGTATCAACCACACAGCTTGGTGTCATCGGCAAACTTGCTGAGGGCGCAGTCTATCCCACTATCCATGTCAGCGACAAAGATGTTAAACAAGACCTGTCCCGACACCACTTGTTACTGGTCTCCAGGTGGACATTGACCTATTGACCACAACTCTTTGTGTGCAGCCATCCAGCCAGTTCTTTATCCACCGAGTGGTCCATCCATCAAATTGATGTCTCTCCAATTTAGAGACAAGGATGTCGTGTGGGACAGTGTCGAACGCTGTGCAGAAGTCCAGGTAGATGACATCAACTGCTCTACCCCTGGCCATCAGTTCTGTAGCACCATCATAGAAGGCCACCAAATTGGTCAGGCAGGACTTCCCCTTAGTGAAGCCATGTTGGCTGTCACCAAGCACCTTGTTGTTTTTCATGTGCCTTAGCATGCCTTCCAGGAGAATGTGCTCCAAGATTTTGCCAGGCACAGAGGTGAGACTGACTGGTCTGTAGTTCCCTGGGTCATCTATTTTCCCCTTCTTGAAAATGGGGGTTATATTTCCCTTTTTCCTGTCATCGGGAACTTCACCTGACTGCCATGATTTCTCAAATATGATGGCCAGCGGTTTAGCAACTTCATTTGCCAGCTCCTTGTGGACCCACGGATGGATTTCATCACGTCCCATGTACTTGTGTATGTTTAGGTTTTTAAGATGGTCTCGAACCAGATCCTCTCGTACAGTGGGCCTAAGGTCTTCATTATGACAGTCCCTGTGTCTGCCTTCCAAGACTTGGGTGGTGTGATCAGAGCCTTTGCCAGTGAAGACCGAGGGAAAGAAGTCATTAAGAACCTCAGCCTTCTCCAAATCCCGTGTAGCCAGTTCTCCCGAGAGCTTCCTGAGGGGGCCTATGTTCTCCCTAGTCAGTTTTTTATTTGCTATGTACCTGTAGAATCCCTTTCTGTTATCCTTAATATCCCTAGCCAGGTTTAATTCTAACTGGGCCTTAGCTTTCATAACCTGTTCCCTAGCTTCCCAGACAACATTCCTGTACTCTTCCTAGGCTGCCTGTCCTTGCTTCCACTTCTTATAAGCCTCTTTTTTAATTTGAATTTTCCTCAGGAGCTCCTTATCCATCCAAGGGGGTCTCCTGTCCCTCCTGCTGCACTTCCTTCTAGTTGGGATGCAACACTCCTGAGCTTGTAGCAGGTGATCCTTGAATATCAACCAAGAGTCTTGGCCCCCCCTGCCCTCTAGGGCTGTATCCCATGGAACCTTACTAAGCAGGTTCCTGAAGAGGCCAAAGTCTGCTCCCTTGAAGTCCAGCGCTGTGAGCTTGCTGCACGCTCTTTTCACTGTCCTGAGGATCTCAAATTCGACCATCTCATGATTGCTGCATCCAAGGCTGCCCTGGAGTATCACATTTCCAACCAGCCCTTCCCTGTTGGTGAGCACGAGGTCAAGCATGGCACCTCTCCTTGTCGGCTCCTCTATTACTTTCATTTTACAGAAATCAAGTCTGAGTTTTGTGCCACAATTAAGTTCACTGAATGGTTTGAGGAGATAGGAAACAGCAAAATGCTGTCCTTCAGATAGGAGATACAGAAGAAAGAGTAGGTATGTATGCATACTGTGAAGCGAGTCTTAGCCTCCACCCTCTATAGATAAAAAATCTTCACAGTAATGTGTGATCTATTTTCTGGCTTGGTTACGTGAATATTTCTTGAGCTGTTTTAGGAAGTCTGTTTTAAGTGGCATTTGGGCGGTTGTTTTTAGGCATATCTGAGGAGCTCAGGTGTTTACATGTAATGTACTAAATTGACAAAGTACTCTGTTGTAAACAACAGAACCAATTAATAGAACTCAAAAGATCTTGACAAGAGTTCCTGCAGTACTGCAATTGTCCTTGGTCAGCTGTGTTAAGTAAGTATTGTGTAGGTAGACATGAAAATTCAAAAATTATTGGAAGCTGAAAATTGCCTAGCTCTTACTCAGCAGCATCTTAAGGTCTTTACTTGTTTTGTAAAGACAATGGAGAACGTGAATTTTGTTTCAAAAAATAGATCAGAACAGGGCAGTCTAACAAATCACTGAAGTAGTTACAAAGAAAATACCCCTCTTTCATGTATCTTTCAAGACTTGAAATTACTTTTCCGTAAGGGTCTTTATTTCTTTGACTGATAAAATGCTATCTTTTCTTGTAGGGTTGGGGTTTTTTTGCAGGTTTTGTTTTTTTTGCTTTTCCCTGGATCCATGGATGTCTTCACCTCTCCTGTTCTCTTTAATGATGTTTCATTCTCTAGCATTAGCTACTCTTCTTCTAAGGTTTGTTTTTTTTCTTTTTTTAAATTTGTTCTAATATGAGGTAGTATTCAGTTCAGCTAATGCAAGTAACAGAGATGGCATGCTGCCTATTAATTTCATTGCTTTGACAGTTCAGACTTGCAGCATGGGCTGTTTGGATAATGAAGCAGCCATGGGACTCTTTGTTCTTGGACTTTACTGGGGGCTATTAAAATGTCACTGCTTCCTCTGGAGCTGGTGAGGAGTTAAAGAGCATTGTTCCTGGAGCACTCCCTTGTGACTACTTTGGCTGTTGCTGTAAATTTGAAAGGAGAAGGATAAAAATAAGTTAGGCTAAACTGGCTTGATGGGATAGACTGGGTAAGTTAAACCAGAGGCTAGGACTCGGGCTGTCCTTCCTGTTTATAAGTCACTCTCCTGTTTAATTGCATGAAAAGGCCTCCTGTAGAATAAATTAAAAGAGAGGTCTTAGTAGTGCTGAAAAAAAAACTGTAGTTGGTGAATTTTTAGTCTTCCTTGTTTAATCAGGTCTTAAGGATGGAAGCCTGAACACTGTAACTTCTTTGTAGGACATTCGTACATACAAGTGGAAAGAAAATGTTATTCAGGAAGGTGAGAATTAGTTAAGCGAAGTGCTTGGAATAGTCCAGACTATTTTAAAAGTACTATTTTGTGGCTAGCTGTTGTTAGGTGCTACAGAAAAGGTGTGAACCATTAGGGTTGTCTTCTGGACTTGCTAATGTTTGTGTTGGTTGTTAGTCTTTTCTGTTTGTGTTCTGTATTAAATCGTGATTGGTATGTAAAGGCACTGCTTCTGTGATACCTTTTAATGTCATTTATCTACTGTGTTGGACTTTATACAGAGCCTTTACCTGTGCTGAAGACTGCTTTACTTCATGATTCCCTCTGTTTTTCTCTCCAGAATCATCTGCTTCATTTGTCAAGCTTAAAGGGTACAGGGGTGTTCAGGATCTTTAGGGAGACTAATAATTCGTTTTGCATTGATAATTGTGATTTACTGCACAGAAAAGGTGCTCAAAGTAAGGGTTGAATGTGTTTGGGAACCCTCTAAATGTTCCCATCTCTGCTTTTTGGAAGAGTAAAAGGCTGCCTACTGATATCAGTAGGCAACTGGAGGTAGAAAGCATAACCTTGTGCTGTCTTGTGTCGGAATGCATTGGGAAACATACTTTTTCAGTATTCCCTTCAGTGATACTGCTTAGCATTTTGCTGGTGACTCAACATAATCATTAAAGTTCAGTTGGAGTGCAAGAGAGTTCTAGTTTTTAGATTACCGGGTTTTATTATTAAAATGATAAAGTGAAAGGCAGTGGACAGCTCTCCTAAATATTTCATCAGAGAGCAAAAAGGCACAGCCCAGTTGGTACTTGCCAGGCTAAAGAGCTGTGTTGTACTAAGTCACTTTAATATGCAATGTTCTGTCTCATTCCCAAATTTCTGTAGCATTTGGGAAAAGGAGGGAATGAAAATAAGACTGAGAAGATGACATAAAATACCTGGCAAGTTGCTTTCAGTTTTTTTGTGGTGTGGTGTTTTTTTGTTTTGGGTGGGGGGGTTTTGTGGTGGTTTTTTTGTTCTTTTTTTTTTTTTTTCTCTCCAAGCATTTATTCCTATGCCAGGTGTATTGGAAATTAACCGCTTGGGTTATTCTACATAAAGTGTTGAAGTTTCTGCAGTGTAGTTCAAAGAAATGAAGTTTTCCAGCCCTTGGGTTTTTTTAAGTTTGAAGGTTTATGTGGCTTCAGCAGAGAGAGATCTGTAGTTAGCTTTTCTGGTCACTACTTTCTCAGTGGAACTTCAGTCAAATGTTTCTAACAAAATAGCACACAAGGACTGGGTGGGGATATCTCTGGGTGTGTTTCTGAGAAGGAATTATATGATCACAGGTATTTTTATGTGGGTTTTGAGCTTCACTAGACCAGTTTAGAACAGAACAACTTGAGCTCTGTCAAGCTCAAGTTTGGGTGTGATGCAAGTTGTTTCAGGACATACCAGGAAGAAAGGTGTTCACAGAAATGTTATTGGTAAGGTAAATCATACATTGCTGTTTGAGGATGTAATGGTGTGGCTGTTGTTAGGCGCTGTGTGATGAGAATGGGGTGTGGTGTCAGTATTACTCACTAGGTATTAAAACAATCACAGGCATTTATTCTTTTATTTAAAATCTGAAGGGGAGTACAGGGGAACGTTCCGCTGTGTCTTCCTGTGAGTAATACATGATTTCACCTGAAAAGTAAAAATGTTAGTTATCCTTCCCCTCTATCACCTTCCCCAGGACAGGGAAAAGAAGAAGACCTTAGACCAGTTCATTTGCCAGTTTATGTGACAGTAATTGGGAGATACTTCAGGAAGGAGAAGTGACAGCAATGCTCTCCTTCAAGCACATCTGATAATTCATTAATGTAACTGCAGAACTTAGTGTAGCTTTTGAGAAGTGGGAATAGAATCAGTCATGTTGAAGTGACAAGCTGGTATGTGAGTTGTCATTACAGAATGAAAATTGACAGTAAGCCTGTGAAAATCCAGTGACTACAGCATGCTAATAAAAACATTTAAATACTTTGTCCCTGTTAGGTTTTGTATGTTAACATAATTCCCAGTACAATTTAGTAATGCTATTACAGGTGGCTTTGGCTAACAGATTTTGAGAATTTTCTTTTTTGAGTTGTCATTCAGTTTTGTCTTATTGTCATTGCTTTTATTCCCAAACCAGTGAGTGGTAAAATACAGTAATGTTTAAAGTAATGTTGACTGCACGGGTAGAAAGATGGTTTCAGTGCCTAGTTTTCCCTTCCTATGCCTTATCACACATTTGGATACCTGCTGTTTAATAAGAGGCTTATACAAGGCAAGACAGAGGGAATTTAAATTATCAAGTCATGGAAATACTGCCTGAATAAGGCTTGTCACGTACCCTGGATTGGTGTGCAGGAATAGAAGTGTGATTGAGAGCTAAGTGCATTCATTCTATTCTGAGAGTCTAAAAGAGGGGAATAACAATAATGATAAAGTAGCTTTCAGTGTAATCCATGTGTGCAGTAATTGTGAAACTTTTGTCAGATTTACTCTGAAGGTACTAGAATAGGTAAAATTGCAGTCAGGGTTTGTGAAGATGCAAACACTTGTAGTCTTGTAGCAGTCTGTGGTGGTGTGCCAAATAAAAGCTGTTGGTGTTCCTGGAGTTTTCTCCGAATCAGACTACATCAAGGATTAAATTCGTGAAGGAGGTTTAAACATCCGAATGAATTACAGAGATGTTTGCGCAGCTGTTGTTGTCTTCCTCCCCCCCCCCCCCAGCACTGTCTTTCAGCCCTTAGTCTTCCGTGAGAGAGGTCTAATCTGTGAATGAACTTCATTAAGAGAAGTTTACCCTTTGCTTTTAAAAAGGTAGACTAGTTCAGCATGCTATGGAGAACTATTTAATTTTTTTTAATAATAGAACTCTGGCAATAGTCTGTGAGATTGTGTTGTATGTATTTTTTATTTTACATCATTCCAGTTGCTGCTGTAATATAGTTGTAACGTGTTTTCAGAGGTGAATACATCTTTTAAGATTTAGCATTATAAACTGGGAATGAGAAAATTTTTCTTCATTGGCTGTTTCATTTAGTGCAGGTTCCATGCAAAGTAAGCAGTAAATAAGAGAACTTTTTTCTAAAAGACAAAATTATATGTCTGGAATAAAATTGTTCTTACAAGTCCAAAGCAGCAAAATTCATCAGGTTGGCGTTGGATTTTTAATAGATAACTTCCCTGGATTATTAGTTTGTCCTCTTGCTTGGGTGATTTTTCAGATTATGTAAATCTAATGTTCTGTAACTACAGTTACAATTCAAAACATCTTTTGAAGAGGAAGTAAGATACTCTTCTCCCATTTGAATTCAGGTTTCTGCCAAAAATAAATATACCTCATAGCCATTAGTGACAGGAGGATCAGTGGGATGTTGGAGGTTTGAATTTTTTCTCTTATACAAGACTCTTGCATTGTTTGCTATGTAGAAAGAAGTACTTAAAAAAACCCAAACAAACATAATAAAAACCAAAAAGCCGCTTTCATTTTTGTGGTTAAACTGAGTTCTTCAGTGTTACTTAAGAGTAGGTGTTTAATGGAAACCCTGACACTTGAGCCTTTTGTTTCCGCTCATTAAAACCAGGAGTACTATTTTTAATGATCTTCTAAAGCGAATATGCTATTTTTATAAATCCGGAAAGTAAGAGAGGCTAACACCAAAGCAGCAAAATATTTAAGTTTGGTGGGGTTTTTTCTTTCTCCTTCTTTTTTTTTTTTTTTTTTCCTTTTTCCCCTCTTATAATTGAAGGTTACATGAAAAGTCTCATTCAAAAGGAGTACCTTGCCCCAGGCTATTTCAGGCCTTTGGAACTGCTCTTTTTAGCAGTGCTACAAATTGAATCATCGGGTGCTAGTAGCATTTAAAGCAAATGAGGCTCAATTACATTGTGAGTCAGAAGCAGCTGAATTAACCTGCTTTTCAGCAGCACTTCTGTGACCTCTCCTGCTGATATTTAAAGACTTTAAGCCCTGTGTGAATGGTGATTTAGCACAGGTTTGTCCTTGCTGGATAGTGTTTGGATTTTTATGACAAAACTATGCTCAGAGGTCTGGACAAAATCTTGAATAGTATGTTGACTAGGTAACTTCTTTTTTTATGCAGCTGTTAGAACAAAGCTGAAACTTCCCAGGCTCGGTGCCATTTCTGCAACAAGCTGCTTCTTAACCTTGGATGACTCCTGAGCTTTAGCATAGATTAGGTTATGTTATTAAAAAATAATTGGGGTGTGTGTCATGGAAAAAAGCAGAATAGTAATCTGTGAAACTTACGTTCTTTATCTTGATATTCTTGCTGTTATTGCCAGTGAAGCTGGTACGGGGCTCACCAAAGAAGGATTAACTGGCCTAGTTTGGTCCCTGTAAGCTATTTTTGTATCTGCTATTGTAGCATTTACATGATTGCTTCTTTGTTTGCAGTTCTTGGTTCTAGGAGCAGAAGGAGAGAGTTATGGACTGTTACAGCATTCTTTCATCTTCTTTAGAGAGCACTTTGCTCAGTGCTGTAGCCATGATGAGCTGAAAGGATGGGTTTGATTGTATTTTTGTGTTTTGCACTGTCAAACGTCCGTTAATTCTAGCTGTGAAGCCTTGTTTTTGAAACAGATAATTTGGGGATAGATTTAGTATAAAGGAACCGTTTCATGGGTTGTTAATTGCTTAAGTTCCTTATTCCATTTCACCTACTGTCATCATTCCAAACTGTAAGTCTAGTCGTCCTTATTGTTAGGATTGCTTAATGTGTAATTTATCAAATACTTTGGAGGTGGCTTCAATTAATGAAGCCACACTTAAAAATTTGTGTTGCCCTGGTAGTGCTTAATGAGTTGCTCATGAAACTGCACCCAAAAACTTCTCGAATCTGTGTTGATGCTAAAAGAGGTTGTCTTGAAGTTTCCATCTTCTGTGCTTCCTCTGCTTTTTCCCCCTAAGTTTCCAGGACTGCTTGACCATATAACAGATCTGGAACAGCTTTTGTAGCCTGTCAGAAGCTAATGTGGGAAGGAAAGGGATTTGGTTTTGATAAGCTTAGGTCCTTGGTGTAGATGACGTGTCAGAGCTGGCACAAGATTACTTTCTGAGAAGCAGTTTTGACTTGCTCCACTCTAAGCCATGCATGAAACTGCACTGAAAATGCCCAATAGGTAGTTTCGTTATCTGTCTTCGCTGGTGGTAGAATGAAATCCTGGAAAGGTCTGGATGTTTCAGTCCTCACAAGGATAAGATGGTTAACCCATGTAGCTTGTGGTAAGAAATGCAGGTTATTATCTACTGCCTTAGCAGAGGTGAGATTCTTTTGCTGTGATGTTAAATGTTGTCTGGAGTATTATGCTTGTAGACAATGACTATGATTTGGTCTTTTGGGCGTTTTCAATAATCTTTTAACAATTGTTCTAGACAGAGATGAATGCAGCTCATCTCACTTATCTGTGAGAGAAATGAGGAAACCCTAGATTATCTTCTATTAGCAAGTCCTCAGTGTGCCTGCCTCCACTTCTTGGTTGTTAAGCATGCAGTGTTGTGGTAAGCAGAACAGTGTTTGGCAACTGTTTTCAAATGTGCATATTCTCTCAGAAGATAATGATGCCATAGTTTCTTGCTAATCTAGAAATGGTATTATATGGTTGACTGAACAGGTGCCTGAAGCAGAGGAGCTGGATTCTTCAAGCTGATGTAGTTTAGTAATTGTCTCACAATCTTTAAAGCTATAAGAGAGTATAGAATCATAATAAAGCTCAGGGGGTGAAAAAATTTCTTTGTCATTGTGAACTCTTGCTATGGTGATACTAGGGGCTCCGTTGCTTATTGAAGTAACATCACAGTAGCTTAGAGATTGCTTTGTATGCAACATATGATAAGAGAATCTTTCTTTTGATTGTAATATGCTTAAAGTGAACTTACAAATTAAAAACAAGGTATCTGAGCAGCTATATTGGTTGTTTTGTATAAAATATCAGTAGGTATTCTCTCTGCTTTTGGATGACTTTGTGCTTTTATTAAAACATCTTTTCAACATTTAAGTGCAGTCTTCCAAAATAAATTGTTTTGGAGGTAAATAAAATAACTGAAGCTTTATTAAAATACTGCTACATAAACAGTTATTAACATGAAGCTCTTTGACATCTGCTTTTAAAATGGAGGCAGCATCTACTAAGTGACAAGAAAAACCACCTCTAAGTCAAATTTATAGGGAGGAGAAGAAAAGAAACACTGAACAGGAAAGTCTGAGACGGTTCTCAAATGGACATTTAAAGTATGTTTTCTGAATACCAGTGAAGTTCTTTGTAAAATGGGATTTCATGTTTACATTTTGCAATTTAAATGACTCATTGAAATAGATACTTCTCCAGTGCTTGGCAGCAGCATTTATATTCACTTAGATGGCTGGAGACATCTTAGTGTGTTTAGAGTGTGTTTCAGCATTTTCTTACTATTGTACCTGGAATTTTGAACATGAGACTTGCATTTTTTAAATCTACCAGGAAGTTTGAAAACAAATAGAAACATGGTTTTTAGGAGTCTAAATATGGGAAGGAGGCAGGGAGGAGGTTCAGACTGTTACTCAATTCTTGCCTTGCAAATCTGTCACAGAAATAGTTTCAGTAATATTTGCAGAGTATACTACAAAAAAAGTGTTCATGCAGACAAAGCCCTCAAAAAGGACAAGCTTTGGCAATTTCTAGAATTATTTTATGTTTTGTTTCTTTTCAGGGAGTATTTCTTTTTGCTGGGCAGCTAGGGAGTGGAGAAGGAGAGAGCTATTAAAGGTTGTGTTGGAGGTGGGAGAGGTTTTTTGGACAGTTTTTGGCCAGTGTCTCCAGCTATACTTTAATTCTGCTCTTCTCTGTCTCATTGTTTCACATTGCATTGATAGTGTTAGTGTAGCTGTAGTGTCACTGACATCAAAAGCAGAATTATATCTGCTGAATCAAGCTGGGGGAGAGAAGCTCTTATTGGAGAGTGGGTGGCAGGCAACACTTTCTATTTTTTTTATATTTTTTTTTTTAGGTTGGGGTTTTTTATGCTTTCTCTTTCATTGAACTGTGCTAGGTCTTAACTATATGATTCATGTATACTTACCTTAGTCTGAAAAATGATAAAGGCATCACAGGGGCAACAAGGTCTTTCCCACCCCTTGCCTAAATTTACTTTTCATCTACTGAACAGTAGTAGCCAGGTAACTAGGTTGTTCCTGCATGGAAAAGAATGATATTGGTCTTGATGATTTTGATCTTTATTGTCAGTAGCACATGGCAGTCTTATTACTGCTGTGATACTTTTTGACACTTCAGGTTACTAAAAGGTGTGTAGAAAAGAACAAGCTTTGCTTCAGCAAGTTAGGACTCAAAGGTTGATACTCTTTTACCTGTGCCTATGCAGCTGAAGTGTTTGCAGTCTCTAGAATGCTACCGATTTTCAGCTGCTTTTTATTCTTGAAGCTAACTGCTTAGTTTTTTATTTTAGGTGAGCTGTTCATGTGACTGATTTGTTGGCCTGTTTCAATTAGATGAGGTATTGGTTGTGCAATTGCTGTCCACTCACGTTTCTAAAGTGCTAGCTTCAACCAACTGTGCAAAAGGTTCAGCTGGAATATCTTAGAAAGGAATGATTAAGGAAGAGTAGTGACTTCTCTAGCTGACATCGAGAAATAATGTGTCTGTACCCTTGAATCTGAGTAGTTTTACAAGTTTGTCCTGTAATATGGCTTGTTTCAGGGGTGATACGAGGGTAAGCACGACCAAGCAAACCTTTTTTCTTGTTTGTTTTGTTTTGTTTGCAATATAGGTACTTGTATAAAAATGCTGAAAAACTGACACTGGAGATTTTAGTCCTCCTGGGCGCACTAACCTGTTTTTTCTGGTCTTCTGGTATGAATAAGGAATTGTCCTCTTTAACTTCACCAATTACTTGGAAAGACCTCAGACTCAGTAATATCAAAATACAATTACTTCTTCAGGGGCTTATTAATTGCTTGATTATTAGCTCTAGTTTTCAAACTTGTAGTTATTGCAATTATTTTGGTTATTCGGTTGTTCAGAAAGCAGCTGTTCAGACATATGTCTGCTTCAGGGAAAAGCAAATAATTTGCTTGCCTCCTTGAAGGCAGGATTGATAGCTCTGGAGCTTTTGACCAGTTGAGCTAAAGTCTCTCTTCTGAAAACTGGTACAGATTTTTTAAGTGCCTTCTTCCTTTCTTCTAGTAATCAGATCTGTGCTTGATTTTTCATCGTGGTTTAATCATTGTTGCAGTCACTTGCATTGGCAAATCCAGGAACTTTTAATTTGGAATGAAAGGAATATGTTCTTGACATGCTTGTCTGCTATTAACTTCCTAGACTTAATCATCTGTGGGCTTGGGAATCCTTACGATTGGCAGAAAAAAAACATTCCTAGGTAACAGATCATGAAACCATTTACTATAAGAGTTGGTCACTTTGCCTTTCTTTTAGATAAGCTGTAAGGGATGTATAATATCAACCAGAAATTATGAAGTTAGTTGTGTATATCTGCCCTGAAAATACGCTATTTGAGCCATATGCAGGTTGTATGCTGGGAGGGGAGGGGGTTAGTAGGAAGGTTTAATCTTCTCCATGTGTGTTGTCTTTAAACATTCCTGACCTTTATGGTGTAAAACCAATGATTGAATGTTGAGTGAGAATAAGAGGTCAAGAAAATGATATAGTAGGTTTCATTCTCTCTCCCCCCACCCCCTTGAAACACTGGATAAATAATTTAATTCAGCAGTTTTCCATTCTGTAATAAGATATTATTTCTTGCCTCCCAGGATGTTGTGAAGCTTAAATCTTTGTACATTGCTTTTAGATCCTCTGTTGGAGAGGTACCCTGGTAGAGTTGTGATGTTGGTTGTTTAATGTTGGGTATTTTGTTTGTTTCCCTTGTCCTGTTAAAATCCAGGAAGCTTCAAATGAGGGATAACATCTTGTCCTTAACTGTCCCTATTTTCCTAACGTACTTTCCAGACTACCATATATTTTTGCATGGAAGTATGCAAACTTTTCCCTTTGTTTTCACAAGTCAAATAAAAATTACAGAGGATAAAAGAAAGTAAGTCTTGAATCTGATTTAACTGAGCTTCAGTGAGTTTGGGACAGAATTTTGACGGTGTTCATGATTTTCTCCTTTTTCTTTTAAAAGAGACTTACTGAACTGCCACTGGAGCCTGCTGGTGTTTATGTGTCTTTGGAAGAAGGGTGGGAACATGTATTACACACGAACTTCTAAGATTTGCTGTTGGGTGGGAATTTCTATTGTTACAGAGCTCTGTCTTCTGGGCAAGCGTTCAGTGGTGTTGAGGGAGCGTTCATGTGAGCAGACATGCGCAGATGAGGAATGAGGAAGTGAAGCACTGGCCGTCAGTTGCTGGTGTAGAGCAAAGTTTCAGCGAGCAAACAGGGCGGGGGGAGGGAGGGGAATCTCAATCTATCAGAAGGACTACACTGGGCTTACTCTATGCGTTGTTCATGGAGCTCTCTGGGCAGTGGTAAGCAGCTTTTTCCTCTACCTACTCTTCTCTGATCAGGCATGGCCTTTCTCTATTTTTTTCAGAGGTTTTTCTGTGGAACTGGGTATGGAAAACACAACTAGCATGATTGATCCTGTTCTGTGAACCGTGGAGTTCTGGCTGGCTGTGTGTGTGTGTGTGGCTTTAGTATGCCTTTTGCAAACTAAGTGTTGAATGTCTATAAACAACCCATTACTTTTGGGTGGTCAGGGTTTTCCCATGGGGTATCAGGTCAGCTCTTCTGTAAAATGAAATTCAGGCCTTTGAAAAGTATTAGTTCCTGCACTCCTCCTCAGGAAAAAGAAAAAAGAGATACCTATGTGTTCTCAGAAACACTTTATTACATAGAACACTCTGGAGTAGAAAATTTACTGCTTAAATAGGTCCTGTGAAGCAGTAGTGAAAATAGGTGATGTCTGGCACTAGGCAAGTATGGGGGGGGTGGGTGTTCAGTTTCCAGGTTTTGGTTAGGTTTGTACTGTGAGCATCTGGTGATCCTTATTAATTATGAATTGTTTTGCTATTACTAATTTTGTTTAGGTTGTTGGTTTATTTTTAATCTTGACTGTCAGGTTTTTGAAGTCGTTAACATATTATAGAACAAGTCTCCCAGGAGAGAGAACTACATCTTTGGCTAGGTTACTTTTCCTCAGAAATATGTATGTTACTACCAAGGAGTAAGAGTCTTTAGAAGAATTTTAAACATGGTATTTTTTTTTAATTGGATTATAGATTAGCTGAAAGCCATATTTGCATGAGTAGATCAGTTGGCAAGCCTGAGTTTGTTTTGGCAGTGAGGAGCTGTGACAGTGTTAAGCTTTGCACTAAATAGGCTTATTTATAAGTTCACTGTTAACTGCCACAGGAAGTTCTGCTCGTTTTGTTTCTGAGTAAGACTCAGCAAAAATGCAACAGCTTCAGGACTAAAATAAAAGCAGAGAATAAAAACGCTATTATTCAGAATTTTGATCTTCAAATGTCAAGATGATTATAATATTGCCTGGGTAAGAAAAGGTTAGTGAAATGCTGGAGAGAGAAATGTAAAAACACTGGAGCAGACAATGCTCCTATGAGCAGTATGTACTGAAACAGCAGAAACTGAACAGAGGGTGCCCCGTAGGTGTGCTGAGTCATCTGCCTTAAACTGTAACATGACTTACTGTGCACTGCTGCTGGGAAAGATCAGTGTTAAGTTGTGCATGACGAAGTGGCACGTGATACAGCTGTGCTAGTACACATTAGATCCAAATAACATGTTTGTGAGAGAAGTCACTATATACTTAGTACTTGTACTGAAGGACTCAGAGAGTGCAACTAATTTAAAGGGGTTGAATTTTAACTGAAAGCAGAAGAGTTTTCCTGTATGTCATTGTGTGTGAAATTTGATGCCAGTGGATGTTGGTACAACATGTTCTACATTTTAAAAACATCTTGTTCTTGAAAGTTGAATCTGCAAAGCTTTCTAGCTACATGTGAAAAGCTCTGGCCATCATGGGCATAACACAGCTTGGACAGGAGAGTGCATTACCCCTCTGTTTTAGTCTGGCAGAGTAAGGAATGTGATAAAGTGTTAAGCAGTTATCTCAGAAGTTTATAGAATGATCCTGTCTTTCTTTGAAGCACTGGCAAGGTCCCAAAGGAGATGAGTAGCTGGTCTGATTACAGTGTGACATTTCCAGTCTGGGTTGAAGGATGGAATTTCAAGGATTTGGGGGGAAGGGCCAGAAGAGAGGAGAAATCTTCCTAGGTGATTCTAGCTGTGGATAGAAACAGCTTATGCAGAGCTAAGCAGGAGGAGACTTACATACAGGTATTTTATATTTCCAAACTCAGAAATAACAAAATAAGTCTGTCTCTGGTCCCAGTGTAATATTCAAGGTCTGTGTCTTGGGGCGTCTTCATTCTTCAATGCAGCTGCTTCTCTTACAGTTTAAGTTCTTTAAATGTGTCTTTTCAGGTTGTTTGTTTTCTTGGGTTTTGGCATATCTGTTTTTCTCAGTCATGCACAAAGAAGAGTGTGCATGTATATATATATATATGTATTTAAAGTGTTTGGAAGCTAACTGAAATACTTGGCAAATTGAGAGGGTGGGTTAAGTTCCTGATGCCTGGAAAAAGGGAAATATAACCCCCATTTTCAAGAAGGGGAAAATGGATGATGCAGGTAACTACAGACCAGTCAGTCTCGCCCCTCTGCCTGGCAAAATCTTGGAGCAGATTCTCCTGGAAGGCATGCTAAGGCACATGAAAAACAACAAGGTGCTTGGTGACAGCCAGCATGCCTTCACTAAGGGGAAATCCTGCCTGACCAATTTGGTGGCCTTCTGTGATGGAGCTACGGAAGTGATGTGTCCATCAATTCTGTAGAGCACTTGACATCATCTACCTGGACTTGTTCAAAGCATTTGACACTATCCCACACGACATCCTTGTCCCTAAATTGAAGAGACATCAATTTGATAGATGGACCACTTGGTGGATAAAGAACTGGCTGGATGGCTGCACACAGTGTTGTGGTCAGTGGCTCAATGTCCACCTAGAGACCAGTAACGAGTGGTGTCCCTCAGGGATCGGTGTTGGGACCGGTCTTGTTCAACATCTTTGTCACTGATACAGACAGTGGGATTGAGTGCCAACCTCATGAAGTTTAACCACGACAAGTGCAAGGTCCTGCACCTGGGTCAGAGCAATCCCAGGCACAGATACAGGTTGGGCAGAGAAGAGATTCAGAGCAGCCCTGTGGAGAAGAACGTGGGGGGTGTTGGTTGATGAGAAAATGAACGTGGGGCGGTTTCAGTGTGCGCTTGCAGCCCAGAAAGCCAACCGTATCCTGGGCTGCATCAAAAGGAGCGTGACCAGCAGGTCGAAGGAGGTGATCCTGCCCCTCTACTCTGCTCTCATGAGACTTCACCTGGAGTATTGTGTGCAGTTCTGGTGTCCTCAACATAAAAAAGACATGGAACTGTTGGAACAAGTCCAGAGAATGGCTGTGAGGGTGATCAGGGGGCTGGAGCACCTCCTGTATAAAGGTAGGCTGAGAAAGTTGGGGCTGTTCAGCCTGGAGAAGAGAAGGCTGCGTGGAGACCTCTGAAGGGGGCCTATAGGGATGCTGGAGAGGGACTCTTCATTAGGGACTGCAGTGATGGGACAAGGGGTAACGGGTTCAAACTTAAACAGGGGAAGTTTAGATTGGATATAAGGAAAAAATTCTTTCCTGTGAGGGTGGTGAGGTACTGGAATAGGTTGCCCAGGAAGGTTATGAATGCTCCATCCCTGGCAGTGTTCAAGACCAGGTTGAACAAGGCCTTGGGTGATATGGTTTAGTGTGAGGTGTCCCTGCCCATGGCAGGGGGTTGGAACTAGATGATCTTAAGGTCCTTTCCAACCCTAACTATTCTATGATTCTGTGAGCGGTCCAAAAAAGTACACGCCTCTAAAGAACATAGTGTCTTCACAGTAAAGAAAATGTAGAGGTAGTGTTTTCACATCAAGTGTTAAATCCTCCAAGGTATCAAGTGTCTGCTTGCATAATTGTAGCTGTTGTCAGGAAGCAGATTTGGGAGGTAACTGACTTGTCGTTTTTTACTTATTGTAAACATTACAGCTGACCATGATTTTAAGGTCCTTTCCAGCCCTAACTATTTTATGATTCTAAATGCCATAGTATTATGGGGAAGGGGGTTTTATTTAAATGGTTGAATTTTTTGTGTTTTGCTCACCTCTGGCATAGTGCTGGAGAGAAACATTAAAAAAAATGTTGTACTCTGAAAGTGTGAATATGCTTTTCTTTCCTTATCTGTATGAGGAAGTGTTCTCTTTCTGATGATGGTTCCAGTAGCTGTCTGTGGTAATGAAACTATCTTGTTTCCGTCATTTTATTGTGCTTGTAATCTCACTTGTTTAAAGTAGGTCTCTGAAGCTAGAGGATATCTTATTTCCAAGGTCATAGCAAATCACAAACCTTGTGAAAAGGCACACGTCTTTCCGAGTTTCATTACTTAAATGTATACCTCGTCTGTATGCTTTGTACCCGCAAGAGATGCGTGTTGTATCATAGCACTTGACTGCTGCCTTGTCTGAAGATCCAGCAGGAAAACTGGACCAAATATGTGGAAAGGTGTGGCAGCAGTGCTTGGTGCCAGCTGATATCCATGCAGCTTAACTAGCAGTCCCTGTGATGCCATTCCCATCTTGCATGGGACCAGAGGAATTCCACAGTTCTGTGCTGATCTGCCTGGGAGATTTATTAGCAGAGCAGAGTTTGTTGCTCAAACAGATATTCTTTTCTCCTCTAGGGAAAAGGTTGGCTGGATCAGGCCAGTTAGCCTTCTGTTCCAGCAGTTAGACTGTACTGAATTAAATGATTTCCTGAGGTTCTCCCAGCTGTATTTTCTATTGTCAGTGCTATCTTCGGCCTTCCTCTGGTATTTAGACAGCAGTTGTCCACAAGCACTGCAGGGTCTTGTGAAATGAGGGGTAGGAGAGAGATCTATCACAGATCAGGGGGAGCTGTCACCCCCTGGTGAAACATGCCTTTCTGGTGATCACATATCCACAGTCGTTGGGTTTCTATTCGTGTGTTATGTGCCAGTCTATTCTGGTAGTTAGGTACAAGGCCTGAGGCTCATTAAGACCCTTCTGAGAGTTGTGCTTGTGTGTAAGCTTTACTTCCATTGTTCTCCAGCCTTTTGAGACCTACCTTGGTAAGGGATCAGCAATGCTGCTAATTACTCTGTCCCTCCCTCCCCCGACTCTCCAGACTTCTCTTACAGCTGTTGAGATTGCAAGCAAGTTTGACATATTTGGGTATGCCAGTTGTCTGGAGTGGCCAGAGGTACTGGTAGGAACAATGTGTCTGTCTTTGTGGTGGTGTGGGTTTTTAAACTAGTTAACTTGTGTTAAAGTTGAGTTCAGCTCCTTTTTTCCAGAGCTTGTGATGGGGAGTCTCTGTGCCCATATCTGCTTTTTAGTGTTGATGGCATAGCTCCATGTTAGTTTCTGGTTTTAAATTTCCTCAGTTAGTAAGAAACTGTTCTTTTCCTTAACAGTTGGTTAATAATCAGTGCTTCAAATTATTCCTGAATTGCAGATGAATCTGGGAAATTGTTCATAGACATTTTAATAATGATGTGGTAGGAAGGAAGCAGTATGATTCAGGTCTTAATTTTTGAACCTCAAATGGTATTTCGTAGCGCAGCAATACATACACTAGATTTATCAAGCTGTGTAGCTGCTCTTTGCAGTTTGTGGTGTTTCAAGGTTATTTCTGTTACAGATTTGGTTTACAAAGAATGATTCTAGCTGGAATACTTGATACAGAGGTTTATGTAAAAAATACACAAAGGGAGCACGGAGAGGTGGGAAGGCTTGGAAACATGTTTCCTGGGTGTTGTAAGAAATTAGTTCAGTTAAGTAACTTACAATTGTAAATGTAAATGTTTTCATTTGGGCTATGATGATACAGTAGTAATGGGAATTATTTGGCTGTCTGCTGACAAGACAAAAGAAAAATACTGATTTGCTGTTACAGAGGTAATGCGGGGGGGGGGGGGGGGGAGCAGGCAACCCTGAACAACCTTGGCAGATCTTCCAGTTATGTAACAGTGGTGTTTGTTAACCACGTGCATTGCCTCTTTCTCAGTACCACCCTGTCTGGGTGGTATTGATTTCTTATTGATTCCTTGTGGGCTAATAAACAGTGGCTGTGTGGTATTGTACACTGCATTTTAAGATAGAAGTGATTTTTTTTTCATTAGCTTTAGAACTAAGCTTTAATATTTTGTTGATGAAATGTGGCTAAAAGTTTAACTAATAACTCTTCATTGTTTGCCTTGGCAAAATGATGAATGACATTGCGCTAAATTCTAGCACAAAATCCTGAGGCTGTTCAGAGATGCTGGTTTAGCATTACTTTTTTTGTTGTTTTTTTAAAATATTTTGATTCTGAATTGCACAAGTTCTAACCTGAAATTTCTCTCTTTGCCTATGCTTAGAATTGTGGTGATGGCGGTTTGGTTGGTTTTTTTTTTGTTTTTTTTTTTTAGGTTTGTTTTTTGTTTTGGGTTTTTTTTAGGGTTTTTTTTTTTTAAGCTAAGATTTGATAAAAGGTTGCTGCTTTGCTTATAAAAGAACTATATATGCTATATGCTGCTATATCTGAACAGATACTAGCAAGCAAGTGCGTACTCCTTTGTATAAAACCTGAGTCAGTGGTGTGTGGGCAAGAGAAACATACCTGGGTGGTTGGGGTGTTCATTTGTTGTTGTTTTGCTGCTTGATTTAGGAAAATCTGTTTGGTAGCAAATCAGTGACCTGCTTTATGTTTTTGCTAACTTTCCTGGTGATAGAAAGTAAGGCAGACATCAGAAATACTTCTTTTATTGGCAGTTTTCCTTTTGATAATTTCTTTTCATATCACTTCATCTGTCTACTCTTATTTTTCTTGGTTCCAGAAGGATGTCTTACTTTCCATTCCCTTATAATTAATAATATTCAATCCTTGTAGCATTTTGATTCAAAAGTGCCTGTCATGGTTTAAACCCAGTCAGGTAATTCATTCGCTCACTTCCCCCCCTTTCTTGCCCTCCCCCTGCTCCCAGAGGGACGGAGAGGAGAATCGAAAAGAATGCAACTCCCACGGGTTGAGATAAGAACAGTTTAATAACTAAGGTATAACACAAATCACTACTGCTACCATCAATGATAATAATGATAAAGGAAATAACAAGGGAAGAGAATACAACACCTCAGCACCAGCTGACCGATAACTCGCCCCCCAAGCCCGACCAAGCTCCGACCGATACCTCCTCCAACCCTGCAGTCTCCCAGCCCTTCCGGCTCACTCCCAGTTACATCCTGGGCATGACGTGCTGTGGTATGGAATACCTCTTTGGTCAGTTTGGGTCAGGTGTCCTGTCTCTGCTTCCTCCTGGCTTCCCCTCCTCCCTGGCAGAGCATGAGGCTCACAAAGTCCTTGGCCAAACCAAAACATCGCTATCAGCTCTGTTCCCGAGCTGAAAGTTAAAACACTGCACTACACCAGCTACCAAGGAGGAGAAAAATGACTGCTACTGCTGAACCCAGGACAGTGCCAAGTAACAAAGACCTCTCAGGTTGCCCTCTGTTGAGGTCTTTCATTGTAATTTCTCAATGCATTAAAGATGTTACCTTCTCTGTCAATATAACCTCTAGGTAGGCAATGAATGATACAAATCGGGGTTAGGAAAGGGTCCTTGAGAAACAGTCGGCACTCTTCCAGTCCAAATTGACTTCTAGAAGTTTTTTTCCTGCTTTTAAAGGATGGAGCTGCTTGGTAGGCAGGCTGGAGGCAAGTTATAAATGCTAAACTATGCCCAGTAATGCACAGAGTTTCCCAGGCTGAGATGTGACTGGATAAGTTTGCATGGTACCATGCAGCTCTGTACAGATCAGCTTGTGTGAAGGTGCTGTAATACGGGTGTGTAGTATTACTTAGCAATGTGCAAGAGCTGTATTGCATGCAGTGTCTGACTGTACCCTGAGCCATTCGTCCATTTTTTTTCTTGAGGCTGTGGCAGCTCAGATGTTTCTGTGTAGTCATTGTGTATCAACCCATAGTCCACTGAACTTGGAAGAAGACGTGCTTGTGATACAGGTTTTGTATGAGGCCTTGTCTATGCAAAAATATTTAACGTTTGCAATTAATACTGTAAAAAAAAAAAAGTTTTAGTGGAGTAAGCACAACAGCCCTTCAAAAATTGTCTTTTTATTTAAATGTAGTTGGTGCTAATTGACTCATTTGTAATGAAAAAGTGGACCATTAAAATAAAAAGCTAAATTAGTCTTCAGTGAGAAAGGTAACTATCTTGATTTTATTATATTTTTAGCTGCATAACAACAGAAATGGTTTTAAGTGACTTTTACATGGTAGAGACCAGCTGTCATGACTCAGTCCTCTATGTAATGTCAGGGCTACCCTCCTCGTGTAGTTACTCCTCGTTTAGTTACACCTCTACTAGTGGTATTTACCTAGCACAAAAGTTTTCATATGCCTGTTCCAGTAGAGAACACTAACTTCTGTTTTTGTTTTCTTTTAGGTTATGTTTCACACTATGTGCTGACTGTCTGTACTTACAGAAGATATTTAAAAACAAACAGACTTTTTTTCAAACATTTTGATTCCAGTGGAATCTGTGCTTTAGATTTTTGTCTTGTCAATTAACTCCTGAAACAATGCCTGTACAAGCTCCACAATGGACGGATTTTCTCTCCTGCCCAATTTGCACACAGACTTTCGATGAAACAATCCGAAAGCCTATCAGCTTGGGTTGTGGCCACACTGTCTGCAAGATGTGCCTCAACAAGCTCCACCGTAAGGCATGCCCTTTTGACCAGACCACTATCAATACAGACATTGAACTCCTTCCTGTGAACTCAGCCTTGCTGCAGCTAGTGGGTGCTCAGGTAAAAGTGCCTTTTTAAATCTTTCTGTGGTGTTTTCCTTCTTTCTTTTAAGAGGTCATGAATAAAAAAATATGACTGTGTTAATAGTATGTAGGGTAGGCATCTTTTTGTGAATTTTGACAAATGCATGTTTTAGACCTTTTGACACGCTGTAGTGAAGATGCCTCAAACAACAGTTCATATCTTGATTCTAGTGGTTGCTGACTGTGATTTTGTATTAAATTTAGTGTAACTGTGAGCTGTCACCAGAATAAGTTTGTTTGTGTTCACTTCTCTAACACATATCTAGCCATGCTCTGACAAAAGGGTGAACTGGATCAGTGAGCATATCTGGTGGGAAGTGATTCTTCTGTGGTAGGTTACTTGCTTTACCACATTCACCCTACCAGCTTGCTACCAAAGTTCCAAAAGCAGGAGAGGAGAGGAAGGCGATGTAGTTTAACCCCAGCGAGCAGTAAATACCACACAGCTGCTTGCTCACTGGGGATGGGCAGGAGAATTGGAGAAAAGGTAAAAATTTTTGGGTCCAGGTAGGAACCTTTTAACAATTGAAATAAAGTAAAATATAATAATAGGAAATAGAGGAATAAACCCCCCCAAAAAGACAAGTGATGCACAGTACAATTGCTCACCACCTTCTGAGTGATACCCAGCCAGTTCCCAAGCAGCAGTCAGCCCCTTCTGGGTAACCCCTCAGGTTATATACTGAGCATAACATGCTGCGGTGTGGAATACCCCTTTGGCTAGTTTTGGTCAGGTGTCCTGTCTCTGCTCCCTCCCAGCTTCTTGTGTCCCTCCTCATTGGCACAGCATGAGAGGCTGAAGCTTTTGATCAGGGTGAGCACTACTTCGCAACAACTAAAACATTGGTGTGTTATCAGCATTACTGTCACACTGAAGTCAAAACACAACGGTGCACCAGCTACTAGGCAGAAAATTAACTGTCTCAGCCAAACCCGGATGTAAGGGAAGTGGGATAGACCCCTCTGGTAGCAGCCTTTATACTGCTTTATATTTAATTTGAAACTGTGCTCTGGAAATGCCACTGACTGATGTGACATGCTACTCTAAATCCACACAGGTGAACGGGGGAAGTCTGCATGAGACAGAGTTGCCCCTTTCTGCTGGAACAGGTACTTGTGAGGTCAGCTGAACTGGTGATCTGATAGGAATGAGTACAACAATGGCATTGGTACTAATGGCAGCCTGAGGAATGGGCTAGGGATGTGGAAAGCAGGATCACCCTGTTCAGTTGCAGCGACTTAAATTTATGTAAGCTTATCATGGTTAGATCACTGGTAGTTTCCTGTGACCCATGCCTCCCAGGGCTTGACAGGATTGTGGACTTGGGGAGAGGAGGTACAATCATGTCTAACTTATGGGTGAGGAACAAGGCTGTAGATGGAATATGGTTATCATAGAGGAATTACTGTTTTATTCTGTTCTGCTTCTGTGTCTGGGCTCAGCACAGTTGAAGGAAGCAGAAAATTTAATGAGATCCATAGTTAATGAAAAGGGAGGAGCTATGTTGTGGAGGAATATTAAAAGTTGGGGAGGAAAGAAGGATTGTTACGATGCAGGTAGTGGGACCTAGAGATCCGGATGTGCTTTTGCCACTTCTTTTTCCATTTAGTTTATCAAGTAATATGGCTAATTTGTTGTCGGTCTTTTGTGGCACAGAAGCTCTTTTTGAAGTTTTAAAATTGAGTTATGTTTCTGGCTGTGCCAAGTGACTCATCCTGCTC
Source organism: Pezoporus flaviventris (assembly GCF_033815535.1). Classification (NCBI taxonomy): domain Eukaryota; kingdom Metazoa; phylum Chordata; class Aves; order Psittaciformes; family Psittacidae; genus Pezoporus; species Pezoporus flaviventris. Next base: position 20,333,647 of record NW_026892561.1, read on the forward strand.
TGCAGGAGAAGGCAATGAGACTGTGTGCTTCCATGTCTGTGATACACGTATGCCACCATCTTTGAAGAGCTTCCAAGCACTGTGAAATGTTTGGGTGGTGCTGTAAATAAATACTGTCATTTTCTTTCTCCCTTATATCTTCGTCCTTCCTCTCTGGAGTTTCTAGAATAGTTCCAGCTATATCCAGGTGTCCACATTTATGATAAATGTGTTTTTCTTCTTGCATTTGTTTGGTTGTGGTGTGGTGAGAAGCTATGTGATATCTTTAACTTGATCTTTGCCTGAATTAAAATTTCCATAAAAACCAGATTGTCTGGAATGAGATGGAAAACACACTGTCTCCTACAGGTAACTGAGAATTTTATTGTGACTGTGCTAGTTAGTCAGTCAGTTTCCTCATTCATAATGTGTGTGAGATATGAAGAAGGAAGAGTGGCTTTTTGGCAGTAGTATATTAATCTTGAGCGTTCCATGTTCTGAATTTGAACTGATGACATTATTTTTGTACTTTTTTAAATTTTTTTTGGTGATGACGATTCATAGGACCTTGTTTCATGGTCACCTCAAAGCTGCAAATGCCACCAAAAGAGAGTGTTCCCTTCCACCTCATTTGCTACTCATTCCTGCATGGATGCTGCTCACTGCATTCTGTTACCTAAAGGATAATCAACTTTAGCTGGGTTTTTATTACTGACAAGCTTTCCCCTTAAGAGAAATTTGCACCGCCTCTCCCTCAGCTCCTAATTTAAATCAGCATATCAATGAATCAGTGTCCAGTATAACTCGCCCTCTTTTCTCTTCTCTTTCTCTTTTTGGGACCTGTTACTGACTATGGAATACTAGAAAATAAGTACACTGCTTTGCTGTGAAGGGAAGCAGTTACTGTTTTCCTCTAATTTCACCTAAGGTGGTGGTGGTGGTTGTGTTTTTTTTTTGGTTGGTTTATTTTTTTTACTCTTTTAAGAAAAGGACTTTAAGTTAAATTTTGAGCATCCTGTTAAGAAGGTAGACTCTCTTTTTCTGAATTAACAAAAATGATCTGGAAGTAGCAAGCCAGCGTACCAAGCATGAGTAGTATCATCAACTTCAGAGAACAAAGCCCACTCTCTTGTTCACTTGATTTAGTTTCAGGAAGGTGTATGTGTCATTAATGTCCCCTGATCTCCAACAAAACCTTGTGCATTTTAACCCGAGTCCATGGAGAGGTGTGATACTGTTTTTTTAAATTATATATTCTGATAAAAAGGTTTCATATTAGAATGAAATACAGTATAATACAATTAAAGCTTTTAACTGAGAGGGGAAACACAGTTTGTTCTTTTCCCTTTGGGGAGGCTTCTTAGAAGTTCACACATCTATAAGGGCTATGCTTTTTTGCTATCAGCAGAGGAGACCAGGCAGTTTGAAATAACAAATCTATTCTGCTGTGGTTGGCAGCAATTGTGGGATTCCAGGGCAAGTCTTGTTGGTTGGCTTTCATGTAGGCACAATGTGTAAAATAAACAGGACTGTATTTCTGGGGAAAATATTCTAAATTTGTCATATACTCACTGGGGAAAGCAGTAACCTATTTCTGTGACAATGGTGTTCTCTCTCTGTGTCAGTTTTGTCACTTTAATGGTTGGTTGGTTTAATGGTTGGTTTCTTACTTGAACTACAGGTTATTTCTCAGTTTACCCTCTCCCTGCCCGTTTCCAAAAGCAGAACTTATTGCCCCTTGATATGGGAATTAACTGTTGCAAAAGACACCAAATTCCAGTTCCCCCACTGTAGTATGGAGCACATCAGTGGTGATTACAGAGCCTATTCTGGAAGGCAGTGGTTGGGCAATTCAGCCCACTCTAGGTAAGTTGAGACATGTTAGATGGTGGCAGGGAGGAGGAGGGATCCTAAGATGAAAATTATTATTTCTGGGAGAGCTGGAAATAGTTGAGCACCTGAACTGGAGCTAAGTGTATTGTGAGGGAAAGGAGGCGCATATCATCTAGTTCCAGCCCCCCTGCCAGGGGCAGGGACACCTTCCACTAGATCAGATTGTGCAAAGCCCTGACCAACCTGGCCTTGAATGCTTCTAGGGAGGGAGCATTCAGGACTTCTCTGGGCAGTGACCTTGAACGCAAAGCAGGAAGGCATTTGTGGGATACCTTCCTTGCTTTTTAAACTTTTTAGATAAAGAAATCCCTCAGGCCAATTTGCATTGGAATTAGGCTTTCAATTTTAACTACTTGAGTAATCCACATCCATTATACACAACTATTTTAAACATTTAGCAGGCCAGTGTTTTGATGGTACATAATCATGGATCTGTCATCTAACCTCTTCCCTCCTCTTTTTTTTTAACACATGAAACAGCAGCGTGCATGTTCCAAACAGGTGACAAACAAGTGGCAAAAATTCCTGCGGTGCTTTAATTTTATAGTCTTTTGCTGGATGTGTGTCCTGGGTTCAGCAGTAGCCGTCATGTTTCTCCTTCTTGGTAGCTGGTGCGGTGCAGTGCAGTGTTTTGACTTTCGGCCTGGGAACAGAGCTGATAGCGATGTTTTGGTTTGGCCAAGGACTTTGTGAGCCTCATGCTCTGCCAGGGAGGAGAGGAAGCCGGGAGGAAACAGAGACAGGGCACCTAAGCCAAACTGACCAAAGAGGTATTCCATACCACCGCACGTCATGCCCAGGAGGTAACTGGGAGTGAGCCGGAAGGGCTGGGAGACTGTGGGGTTGGAGGAGGTATCGGTCAGAACTTGGTTGGGCTGGGGGGGCGAGTTATCGGTCGGCTGGTGGTGAGGTGTTGTATTCTCTTCCCTTGCTATTTCCTTTATCATTATTATCATTGATGGTAGCAGTAGTGATCTGTGTTATACCTTAGTTACTAAACTATTCTTGTCTCAACCCGTGGGAGTTGCATTCTTTTCAATTCTCCTCTCCGTCCCTCTGGGAGCAGGGGGAGGGAAAGAAGTGGGGGGAAGTGAGTGAACGAGTTACCTGACTGGGTTTAAACCACGACAATGTGCTAAATAAAATTCTAGGCATTAGGCAATGGAATCATGTATCTCATGAGATAATGGGTGGATTGGTCTTAGCTCATAGCCTTTTCAGAAGGGAAAGATTACAGTTGCAGAGAGCATGTTTGGTAATTTTTTTTTAGTGTAACTTTTGGTGAAATGAGTTGCCACAAAAGAGGAATTGCATGTAAATAAGCTGCTCTTGGTGCAGGCTTCTGAGGAACTGAAGACAGTAGGCTTTAGGGTTGGTTTGTAGGTTTTTTTTGTTGGTTTGGGTTTGATTTGTTTGTTTTGGATTTGGGTTTGGTGTTTTTGTTTTGTTTTGCCAGGAAGCAAATCATCTGTGGGTGGGAAGGAAATATTAGGGAGAACAGTTTTCAAGCCAGACAAAAAGGGGTTTGGTCTGTTTTAACATTTTCTCACTCTGTGCAATTAAATGTCTAATGGCAATTAGTGATAACTCAAGCTGGCATTCTACATCAAATTATGTTTAAATTGCCAATTCAAAATCACTGCCTGGTATGAGATGATGCTTTAGTATTCTTTTCCGGTCCCCTTCCTCATGCCGTCATAACCTGCCTCTTCCCACAGCCACGAGTAGTCAGTCATGCTGATGGGCAGCATTCCACTGACAGGATACTTGTAGTCATGCCAAGGCAGATGTATGCAAAACCATCACAAATTTGAAGTAATTAAACTTCTGAGATTATTTTCCTTGTCTTGTTCTAGCTCCCCTTGGGAGGTACTATGTTCTATAAATACGTTTGCAGTGAAGACTGTGATAAAAGGGTGTGGTGTCTGAGAGAATGGAATATTGAATGAGGATGAAAATAATGAATTCACTCTGCAGGGCATCTGTTTTGAGGCTGTGAAGTGATGGTGTAAATAGATAGAAGTGACCATAGGGTCACAAGGATATTTTGTGAAGGAAGGGAAAATGAAAGTTTTTGGAGTTGAATTGTTTCTCAGTTGTCCTTCAGCAATTCAGTGACAGAGCCAAAATTAAAATACAGATCTCTTGTGACTTTTATGAATCATGTCTTTACCATTTTTCTGTTGGTAGATGTTGGCTTTTTAATCAGTCTAACCTTAAAATACTTTAAAAAATCTTGGAAGTGCATATTCTATTGAACCAGCAAAAGGTCAAATGAGATGTTTCACGTGAATGAAGATAAAGTGTGGGTAGGGCAAAATACATTCTCTTCTCCTGAAGACTCCTGAAACCACAAAATAAGCATCTTGTTTTATTGTTCAGTACTTCATTTGCTCCAGCTTAAGATAAACTCTAATCTCTTTTGGGCTCATTTTGCAAACAGTACTGTTGTGCAAGTCATATTTTTACACTGAAGCCTCTCTTGCAAAGAGAAGAAATGGGAGTGATATGCAGAGACGGTGTTGAATAGCTTAACTCTTGGAATATTTCCTCTGCCAGCTTTTTCTTGGGGGAGGGTGAAGCTTTCTGTTAGCTGCTTAGACAGTCCTTGTGTCTTGCTGGTGGAGTTGTGCTGTGTATGGCATTCCAAACTGCTGCTGTGAATGTGTTCTAAACCTACCTTAATTCAAGATCAAAATCCAGGGCTTGAGCACAGCTTCCTGTCCCATGTCTGCTCAAAGCCCTCTTTATATGCTGAGCGTTGCAACTTTGCAGTTGTATTTTGGGTTGTCACTGATGCCAGATTGAATGCTTGCAGGAGAAAATAGAAATTTGCACAAAATAAATTACAGCAGTAAATAGAGCAGAGACTGTGTAGTGTCTGTCTCAGCACAAATGCGTGAGATGTGCGTTGTTTGATCAGTAGGCCAGTTCTGCTTGTATAACTTGCCAGACAGAAGCAGACTGCTAAAGTGGCAGTGGCTTTGAAAAGGAGGCAGACTGTTCTTTTAACATGAAAGCAAATATTGAAGGGGTTCATTTTTGTTTCCCAAGCCCCAAGAAACCAGTCCAGTTGCAACAGTTATGGATGACCACTGTAAGATACAGTTGCAAAATCTCCTTTTGCTGAAGTCTTGCTTACAGATAAACAAAACTCAGCAAAACCTAACCCAGAAAAAACACCACTCCCTCCCCCAAATTAAAACAAAACTAAGAAACCCCCAGAACTTCACAAGCTAACTGCAGTCTGCAAAAGCATCCAGGCTAACCTTGCCATCTTGATGTGGTTAAACTAGGTTTTTGTTCACCTTTAATAGGAGTAAAAGGGGCAATGGCTGATACAGACTATCTTGGTTATGTTAGTTTTGGAGTGGTATCAACTCTCTTAGTTGTAGCTGATTATCTTATGCTCAGAGACTGGTTTTGTGGGTTTTTTTTTTTGTGGTGTTGGTTTGGGTTTTTTTTGTCACCTGTAAAAATAAGAGTTATGCAGCTAGTAATTTTATTTTGCAGTGTGTGTCACATGAGCAACTAGGCATTCACAGTTGTCTAAGTGTGTCACATTGTACAAGTGTGATCACGATTGAAAGTTTACTTTCTATTAATATTGTTAGGAAAGCTCCTGTCCACACTGATGATGTCAACCATGTATGTATGTGTGTGTATGTATAAATGTTATATATATTCACTGCTTGTATTTGCTGCTGCCATCATAATACTCTACACATGGCTGCGTTGCACGTAAAGGTTAGTGGGTTTGTAGCTGTCTTTAACTCAAGCATTAAAGGCTTGTGCTTTTAGATTGAGGGCCTGGGTTGGTCCCTGTAAGCAGTGGGATAGCGATTGACTTGAAAATAGAAGTTGAAGTCTGAGATTTGTTTGCACTTCATCAGCATATGCAAAAGGTGCCAGTGTTTAGTCTTCTAAGAACATCCAGTTCTCTATTCTCATTTATTGAGTTGCTTGCTGAATAGTGATGTTGAGAAACATTAGTACAGTGCTATACTGCACCCAGTAAGTTTGTTTAAAGCTTCAAGAATTTAATGAGAAGGAAAAAAAAAAAGTAACTGGTGGGGAAGGGTGGTCCAATGACCCTTTGAAAAATCCTGATTTCTGAGGAATGCTTGGATGAAGAAGCAAATGCCAGCAACCCCTTCCCTCCCCCCACCCCAAAAATAAACAACTCAAAAAAAACCACCAAACCCCATCAACACTCACACAAACCCAAACCAAGCAGAAAACCAAACAAATCAGTGCAAAGCGAACAAAACCAAAACCACCAAAGAATGTAACTGTAACTTGGTCGAACCAGGATTCATCTGATTTTGTCTGAATATTTTTATTTTTATTTTTTAGGTTGGTTGGTTTTGGCCAGCCGGCTTTGGGGATGCCTCAATATGTATGTTACTTCAGTCAAAGTTTGTTGTTAAAGGAAATGCAGCGTTTCTTGTGTAGTTTTTTTATTGAGGAATGAGTCTTCTGCTTCTAGTTCCTGTCAGCCACTACATAAAAAGTCTACTAAACGTAAATTCTTTTGTCTTCATTTTCACTGGTTTGTTTGGGTTTTTTTGTTTTTTTAATTTGTTCATTGATCAAGCTGAAACAGTGCTTACTGATATGTAAAAAATACAGATGGGGAACAAAACAAAAAATGCTTGATATTAACAAGTGTTTGTAAATAAGACTGCCATTTACACATATTCATTGTAGATGTGCATGCATCTCTTTTCAGGTTCCTGAGCAGCAGCCAATTACTTTATGTAGTGGAGCTGAAGATACCAAGCATTATGAGGAGGGCAAGAAATGTGTGGAAGAACTGGCACTGTACCTCAAACCACTCAGCAGCGCAAGAGGTAGTTCCTGCATTGTTTCATTTGAAAATGAAAGCTGGAAACAAGATGCAAAACAAACTAGCCAAATTATTAGTCTGTTTGTAAACTGGTTATAAACCTAGTTTAAAAATAAATTGAAACAAATTTCTTAAGCATTAAGATTATGTTTTCACAACAGAGGGGAATGGGGATCATGGAATTTAAAGGTGTCATGTCAAAATTAATACTGAGGAAAGGCTGAGGTGTTAGGCAGAGATATTTGGCTGTGCTGTAGTAAGTTGAGACAAACTTTGTAAACTGAGTTGACCTCTGTAGAGTAAGTAAAAGTCATTATTTTTTTTGTGGTCTCCTTTGCTTTGAGATAACTGTAGCAATGAAATTTGTTTGTAGAGGAGGATTAAACAGAAACAAGAAAATTACTGCATATAGGATATAGAAGAGAAATAAGTAATAATCTTTTTATTCAAGATCCATGCAAGAGCTGAGTCAATATGAGTAATTGTAATTCAGCAAAACTGTGCTGGGTTCAAGAGTATGGATTTCATCTATATTGCATATGGTGGACGTAGAAGATCTGTCAACCCAAGTAGTAGAGATGAGCATCATGGGTGTCAGGTTTTCAAAAATGAATTTTTACAAAAAACTGTCTCAAGCTTTTTCCAACCAGTACAGCGTGACCGCAGTATCACTCTGAGTAGAAATGGTCCAACAAACGAGCTCTGTGCTATTGAATGAACTCAGTATGACAGCCATATGTCTAGTGAGTCACTTGTTCTTTAACCTGGTTTAGTGGCTTCCAGCATGGTTGAGAAGCACAGGTTTTGCACATAATTAATCATCACCTAGATCAATTTGAACTCGCATGCATGCTCAGTTTGGCTTGGCCAAAGCAGTGGAGGTACCAAATACAGACAACAAACTGTCTTGTGAAAACAGACAAATGTCAAAGAAAGCAGTCATCTGTGAAGCTCATGAATATAGGGAAGGACTGAGATGACACCTGGGAAATCCGTATGGAAGGGTGCAAGACGGACTGCCAAAAATGGGGAAAGAATTCATTGGAGGCTGCACTTTCTGAGGAAGCCAAATCAGTGAATGACAGAACCTTAAACCTGTGGGAAAGCCAACTCCCAGGAACTGTTTGCTTTTAATGTTGAGTAAAATAAAAAAGACAAAAATGAACTTCTGAAATGGCTTCTCTAATGTTCCATTTAATAAAGTGGACTTTATTAAAGGAGAACTAGGTTTGTGCATCTACAGTACAATGGTTGAAGACTGGCGCAATAAGAGGAGATATGAGGTAGTTAATTATTACCTTTTTCTGCTTCACTTTGTTTCAAGGTGTGGGTCTTAACAGTACTACTCAGAGTGTGCTAAGTCGTCCCATGCAAAGGAAACTTGTGACATTAGTTCATTGCCAGCTAGTGGAGGAAGAAGGGCGAATCAGAGCTATGCGTGCAGCACGGTCACTTGGTGAAAGAACAGTCACAGAGCTCATTCTTCAGCATCAAAATCCTCAGCAGCTCTCTTCCAACCTCTGGGCTGCAGTGAGAGCCAGAGGGTGCCAATTCCTTGGACCAGGTAGGTAACTACTTCTATGCTAGAAGCGATTTAGAATTGAGGATTGATAAATGGGTGTCAAATTCCTGAGTGATTTGATTAGTCAGTGGCTTAATTTTTTTAATAGTAGGCCTTCAGAATTAATGATGTATCTCTTGGGCTGCTGTCATAGACTTTCTTGTATTTTTAGTTCTTTTGCAAGTATTTTATGAAGCATTATTCTAGTGATAAGATAAAATGGAAAGCAGTTTCTTGCTTATTGTTCTTTGACGAATAAGACCCTTCTGGAAAAACAAGGTTACTAGAAAAGACTGGACATGGCTTCCTTCATTTATAGCTGGTGTCCCACTTGTAGGGAGACAACTGTGCAGAAATCTTTCTTGGTCTTCTCTTATCCTTTGTGTCTTTTTCTTTACATCTCCCCTTCCCCACCAGCAATGCAAGAGGAGGCTTTAAAGCTAGTTCTCCTGGCTCTGGAAGATGGATCTGCTTTATCACGGAAGGTCTTGGTTCTCTTTGTGGTTCAGAGGCTAGAGCCGCGATTTCCTCAGGCTTCTAAAACTAGCATTGGGCATGTTGTCCAGCTTCTTTACAGAGCCTCATGCTTCAAGGTATGAAGATGATTCTGCTTGGAGATTTCATAATGCTGTGGAAACTGTTGTTTTTCAGTCTCAATTTTCATTGTCCTGTAACATTAAATGTACCTAAAAATATGCGTAGTTACAGAAAGTATTAATCATTAAATACCAGATGGGGACTTCTTTGGAGATACAGCTGCTCTTTGTCATTCAGTTCTTTGTTGTACAGCTATAATAGCTATGTAAGCTGAAATAGCAGCTTCAGACTGTAAAGCTTGACTGTCCAAGTTTAATAGACGCACATAATAGATAACCAACACTGTATGTAAGTCAACATAACTGTCTCTCTAGAAGAGGTGTAAAGCTGGAAAATCCCTGGTTCTGTTGAGTGGTGATGTAGTTAGAAACAAAGAAATAAGAGGTTCTTGGATATCAGAGTTGTATAAAGAGAATATAAGCTGCTTAATGCTCAGTTTAAATGTTGTGCACTTTTCGCTAAACAAGGAGAAAAATGCTTTGTTGCTGCTGATTGTACCCTCAAATAAAATTCTGCAATACAAACAAAATACCTTGACTGGAGAAGTAAAGTGTGGATACTGTCAAGTCATTTAGGAAGTGTGACACTTCAACCAGTGTCAGGGTTTCAGTAAATTATGTTTGGTATCCATTTCATAGAGGTTTTGGTTTATGAAGAAGGAATTTTAGTAGCAACTAGCATTCACTGCATAGTGTCATAGTTCGGTTTAGTTTGCGGGAGAAAGAACTTGCTGACTGAAGATTTCCCATGCTTTGGACTTTACATAATCTCTGCATACATAATCTCTGGATTATCCTGCTTAATCGTATTTGTATTTGGCTTGTTTCTTCCCACTAGGTGACAAAACGAGATGAGGATTCCTCCCTGATGCAACTGAAGGAGGAATTTCGGACTTACGAAGCTCTGAGAAGGGAACATGATTCCCAGATAGTTCAAATAGCCATGGAAGCAGGTTTACGCATTGCACCAGATCAGTGGTCCTCACTGTTATACGGAGACCAGTCTCACAAATCCCACATGCAGTCTATCATTGACAAGGTAAAGCCACCTAAAATCAGCCCAGTCTAACTTGTTTGCAGCTGTTGTAGATGTAAATGCTTGGGCACAATCTGTAAATCCACGCTACATGTGTACTTGCCTTACCTATTAATAATTTGCCCTCTTATTTCAGCCATACCAGGTTTTGAAGTAACTAGCATATATATTTGTAATCTCATTTCTTCTGCTGTCCTGCCACCTCTTTCAACGTTACCACTTTCTGCACATAGGAAGCCATAAAGGTTAGCTACACAGCTGAGCTATGGCATTCCTGAACAGCCAATAACTGCAAATTTAGTAGCAGAGATTAATGGTTCATGTTTCCAGGCAGAAAGGTAGTGCATAAACTGAAAAAAATAAAGGATTATTCAGCCCCCTGTCTATACCTGAAGTGTGAAAGAGAGGTAGAAGCACATTTCTTAAATGAAATTACTTGGCCTTTGGAAATGCCCAGGTGTCTTTTTGTTTAGAGGGAGCATAGGATAAATAGGCTTTTAAGATAGAAGACTGACATCTAAGTGCCTAAATTAGGTAAGGAAAATGGAACCTTGTTGAGATTGGTCTGCTGTATATTTATGCCTTTGTCTCCCTTTTCAGGTGTCCTGCCAGAAATCTCTGGAAGGATTTAGGCAGAATTAAAGGATTTTAAATACTGAAGTTGTGTGATGCTAGTAAATGGAACATTGCTAGTTGTCTTTGTCCTTCATCCAACTTACTCATTATTGTCTGCTCTACTCAGTTTAAAGCAGGGTGTAAACTCATCAGTTTGAAGATACTAGACTCTTCAGAAATCTAATTAAATGGTTTCTAATATTTATTTTTTTTCTGGGTGCCAGCACAACACAGAGGTTATATCATAAGAAATAATACCAGCCTTTATTTTGTCTATTTAAAGCTGTATTTTAACCTGCAGTGTCAAAGAACTGTGTGTCCTTAATACCAGAGAAGGAATTTAATAGAAATTGCTGACTGAAATGGGCTTATGTGAAACACATTTCACTCCAGTTTTGGAAGACAGCTCTTGTGAGCGTGTGGAGCAGCCTTCAGAAACCATAAGGATCAATTTGCCTGTAGAAAGTTAATTATTATAATTTTTTTAAGTTGCAGACCCCAGCCTCATTTGCACAGAGTGTTCAGGAATTAACTATTGCTCTTCAGAGGACTGGAGATCCAGCTAACCTGAATCGCCTTCGACCCCACTTAGAGCTCCTAGCAAATATCGATCCCAGTCCAGGTAAGTCTAGATGGTTTATAAAACCTCTTAGCGAGAGGAGCTTAACTCTCTTACAAGATTGGAACCTGTTCAGTAAGTTGAAGGAAGCATCCTCTGATTCATGATCTTAAGATTCTTGAGTGGTACTCATAATCAGCCTTAGAATGGCAGTAATCTGTGTGAGGAACTGAACTGTTCTGAAACTAAAATAGGTTCAAAAGTTTGACAGGAATAATTTTGCTACTCCCCTGAAAAAAAATTCCTTGTTTGATAGTGCTGGGTGAGCATAGATGAGGATGTTAAATACATGTAATCCTGTGAGGTTGCATGGTCTACACTTGATATTGGGCAATGCTAACTCGGGGTTCCCTGTCTTGCCTTCCTCCTTTTCCCCTTTCTTTGGTACGCATGCTGCTGTTTGAAACAAGGTTTGAAAAGAAACAGGAAGATAGATAGAACCACTGTTCTTAATGCAGAGCCTTAGCTGTCTGCTATACTCCAAGATAACTTTATCTCTCCAGTTCTTTACCAGAGCAAATAATTTGTTTACAAATCAGGGAAAGCCTTCAAGAAACCACTACCCGATGAAGGGTTTCTATTAACTTATCTAATATTTTTGTCTTTGTTTCAGGAATTCTGTGTGTTAGTTTTTAATCAAAGGTCTCTAGCCTTCAAACATTGTGCTTGGAAGGCTCTCTTAGAAACAGCCTAAAATCATAAGGCATCTTCTCTGTAAATTATTTTGGATTCCAAAGTAGAACTTTGATAGTTTGAATAGACAGAAGCTGGGCAAAAAATTGAATCTAGTAAAAAAAAGATGTGTTATCACAGGGATTTTAGTATTTTTCTTGTTAATATGTAATTCTGAAAAGGTGTGAAAGTCTGGACTTAGATTTTATTTCCCCATTACATTGTCTCCAACTTAAGATGTTGATAGAGGAGAGAAAAATTGAAATTTTGAAAAAGTCAGCAGCACTGTGAGGATGGATCACCTGATGGAGAGGAAGGGGCGGAATGGGGAGTGCTGTGGCAGAAATTTTCGTTTATACCTGTTATTAATAATTGATTTTAAAAATTCTGTCAGAATAGCATGAAGGCTTAAACTGTGGCTTCGGGAGAATAACAGTTGTAGTTTTTCGTTTCTGTTTGTTTAAACAAGAAAAAAATTTTTACCCTTCAAATAAGGACCAGTTGTACTTCACAGGTAACAGAGATGTAGTACTTTCTACCCAGATCTTTAACAAGTCAAGGTTAAAACTGTGTGTGTACTGTAAATTTGTTAGCTGAGACTGATACATAAATTAGAATCACTAATAGCCTCACTCTGTTCCAGTAGGCAAGTCTGATCTTGATGTTTCTCTTGCTGTTTTGTTTCTTCCTTGCTGTTCTATAGATACACTGAAGTTCCTCTGGAACAACTTAGTCCTTCTAAAGAGAATAGAATGTAATTATACTAAAGATGTTGAAAGGCACTCTGAGGTCCTGTGTTTTTGCAGCAGTGTGTAGGCACACGATGGGAGTGTCATCTGCTGGAACAGATTTAACGATTAGAAAAGTAAATTGGTTAGAAGAACAAGTGCCCCTGTAGTTTAAGACTGCAGTTTATTCACACTGCTGTGTGTTAGATGGTGGTCTGTTTCATAGATTTGCTTGTGACATTTTTTCATGTGAGAGGCATCAATTTCTGTTGTTCTTCAGTGACTGTGCTTGCAAGATCTAGGCCAGTGGTGGTATTTGAACAAGAATGACTTTACCTACAAGAGTCTGAATGTGAAGAGGGATTTTCAGCCTGGTTTATTTTGTTGGGTTTTGTGGGATTTTTTGTTTTGATTTTTGTTGGGCTGGTGTTGATCAGTTGGTTATGAGATTGCTTTTTTGTGTGTGTGTGTGGTTTTGGGGGTTGGTGTTTGGTTTTTTTTTCTGTGGGGGTTGTTCTTTGCCTTTCATTATAATGTGGAGTTTGTACAGTGCATTTACTCTGGAGTTCTTGTGAGGTATGAAAGTTCTGGTGGAAGGAAATAATTTGACATGCTAATAATAGTTTTGCTGCCTCATTTGGTATTTGGTGTGGTTCAATCTTGAGTCTACAGGTAGCTTTATCATTTAAGTGGTACATATCCCTAAATTAGTGCTGAATGCTTTTTATCTCATTACATGTTTTTGATAAAATCTTTTTGATCTCTTTGTACCTGGTTTTGGAAAATCCTGTTGACTTTTTATGTTCTCTCTTTGCTGTCAATGCAATAGATGCTCCACCTCCAACATGGGAACAACTGGAAAATGGACTGGTTGCTGTGAGGACTGTGGTTCATGGCTTAGTTGATTATATTCAGAATCACAGCAAGAAAGGAACAGATCAGCAACAGGTAAAAGCTAAATGGTTTAGGAAGTGTTTTCCCCTGAACATTACTGGCTGTGTTCAATAGTAGGTGTTTCCTAATGTCATCTGGAGAGATTTGTTTTGACAAAGGAGCTGATTAGAAACATTACTGCTGAATATTATCAAAAAAGTAAACAAAGGGGGGTGGGGAAGAAAACAAAACCAAAAATAAATCGAGACAAGGTACCCCCCAGTACATGCTGCATTAATTTGCACAGCTCACTAGGATGAAAAGACAATAGTCTGATCCAGTTGCAAGCTTAGGGGGATGAATAAACAACTCTCCTGACCAGAGGATGGGGAAGAGAAGCCAGGGTGCATTAGAACTATGATCTGTGGGAATTTTCTTGGGTTTGTTTTGACATGACACATTTCAGCCAGATGGCTGTGTGTTAAGGAAATTATTCTTAAACTTTCTCATACCTTAATGGTCTGTAAAACAAAGATTTGGGAAGACTTCATATAAAGGTGTAGTCCAAATTTCTGAAACAGCTTCTTTTGTTTCAGAAACAAAACAATGATGCCATATATGTATATTAGCCTATATCAGAGTTATCTTACCACATGTTCCTTTGATCTCATTTCATTGTATAGCTAAGTTGATCTCAATGCTAACTGCTGCTGAGACTGTTGCCTGGCACATATTAACACTCCCTCCCTTGCTTTGGCACTGTTCCTCTTGGAGAGCTAGTTCAGGGAGCCCAACTAGTAGAAAGTTTACATCTGCCAAAAAAAAAGCAGCAAAATTATAGTGAATTATTTATGCTAGCTTACCTTTTTGCATTCACTGGAATGTGCAATAAGCACTGTTAACCAGCAAAAGGGAAAGCAGTAGGAATACACAAGTGGAAATCAGGGTGGGAAAAACAGTGAGGGGTTTTGTTCTGCTCAGACCGTTGCTGAGACCTGGTACATGCTGTGCCACTTGGAAGGGACCCCAGAACCTCCCAAGTGGGAAAGGGGCCATCTGTTGACTATTGCACGGAGTTTTGCTGGCTGGCAGTAGTGGCCAGTATAAGTCTGTGCAGCTTATGTACTCCCTTCCTAAATCCTCTTCTCACTGCAGTAGATGGGAGGAAAGAAAAGAATCACTTTTCAAATGGCTTCTTACAGATTTACATCTTTTGGCTGAGTTTTTCAGAAAGCAATAGTTGACTTTTCCCTTGGTGAAAACTCTGATAGGGAATTTCTGCCTCAGATTTAATTCTGCCACAAAAACTTTATGGACTCAAATGTCTTTGAGACTGCCGCTGGCATTCTGTCAGAGTTTATATAGAGACTGGCAAATAAGCATTCATGCAGAGAGCAGGATTGCAGTAGGTCATTGTTTCTTGGAAAACTTAACTGAAGAGAGGTACAGAAAACTGCCTATACCCTGTTGAGCTGTGTATCAGTGAGATTGCATCCTCAGCTGTTGATGGAAATAATCATTGTAGATAGTGAAGGGATTTATTTTTTTTTAGTCCAAAGGGAGGGGTGAAAGGGAATTCAACGAAAAGTAACTCTGAGATACTCAGAGTAACTCTCTGATAAAGATACTCAGAAAAGTGCTGTCTTGAGCTAACAAAAATCAAAGGAAAAGCAACTGACCAGATTGTATTTTTTATAAACTGCCACAGAGCTTCATGAATATTTGGTAATTTCTGATTAAGCATGGTGTTTTGGTTTTTGGTTTTTTTTTTTTCAGCTTATATTGGTTTTGTCCACTTAAGTGGGTCCTGAAACATACAGCTGTGTTCCAATTAAGCTTCTGTAAGGAATTTGAATTAAAATGTTTTAAAAACCTCGTACTGACTTAGTTGTCAAAGTATCTGCTCTTGAATCTGTTAGTTCTGTTGAAGACCCAGACACAAATACTGCTCCAGTCATTTACTTCACCATAGGTATTTCTGGAACATTTAAATTTAAGGAATTATCAATAGTTAAACATTGTGCCTTTAATAAGAGGATACATTCAGCTCTTGGTGAAGCACACTTATATTTGGATATTTCACCTGGTTTCTTTAACCTTGTCAGCCTCCTCAGCACAGCAAGTACAAGACATACATGTGCAGAGACATGAAACAGAGAGGAGGATGCCCTCGGGGGGCCAGCTGCACCTTTGCGCATTCACAGGAGGAGCTAGAAAAGTAAGTGTACCTCTCACAGTAGAAATCAATCCAGTTTTTGCTTCATTTTAGAGTTATTTATCATATCTAGGAATGTTGAGAGGAAGCATAACTTGCCTGTTACATTAGCAGGAAATTAAATTAAAAACTCCTAACAGTCTTCTCAGGTTTTTGAACTGTTCTTAAGTATAGAATATTTTGCTTTGTTCAACATTAATGCATCTCTGAAAGTTTGACGGTTATGCAGGTGTTATTTGAGATTTTGGAGGTGGACTGTTTTTCCTAAGTGTGACTAAACATGCTGTTTGACTGCATCCATCGTGGTCACTTATTTGTGTGTACTTCTCATCTTGCCTTTATATTCAGTCAGGTTGCTGGCAGTTTTCCAGATGTAGGAGTTCTCTTGTTCTTCTGTGCTGCTAGGGCTATCCAAAAAGCTAAAAATGCACATCACAAGTTTTTTTTTGGCAACAGCTTTTCTTTGAAACTTCTTGACAGATTGCACATGCAGTAACCTCAGTGATTAAATCTGTTGTTGAAGAGTTAAAAAATGGTGGTCATACAAAACCTGCAGTGAATAAGCTACATTCAAGAGCAGGCCACAGCTGTTCTGAAGATAATTTTAATTATTTTTTAAAGTAAAATGGATTATTTAAGATTTAAAATATATAGTATTTATCTCTTTTATGCAGCATGTGTTACTTGTTACATGGTTTGGGGTTAAAAGAATTTGCATCTTTCAAAGAAAATAATCAGAAGAAAACTCCAAAGTTTGGAAATGGTATACAGGCTTTTTCCACTCCATAGTCTAAAGCTTGAAGCATTAATATGGCAGTTCACTGTATAGCCAGCATGCAGTGCATAAGCAAAACAGGAAGAAAAACAGAGCAGAGCATGTGGTGTTAGAATGACAAAGGCAGTTATTCATATTAACAGAGAATAGGACTTTGATACTTGTGTTCTGCAGAAACAGTTGGGATTTTTCCCCTTTTGTCATGGTGTTTAAAAAATGGAGACTGGTACTGCTGGTTTGGATGGTTAACAAGGGTGGTGAGTCAGTATTAGTACCTCTGAACTAACCATGTGCATCAAGGAGGACTGTTTGTCAGCTTTGTGGATGTAAGAGGCTTTTTTTTTTTTTTAATCCAGACTGGCTTGTATTATGTGGTTGTGTAACTCTGAGTTCCAGTTCTTCCTTGTACCTTTTATCTTTGCTTAATTTCTTTGAGTAGATACTGCATTAGTGTTCTTCCTTTTTAAAAATGTTTAGTATGAATAATATGAATTGCTGTTGCTATGTAGTAGTTCCTCTGTGTGTGTCTCATTATATACAGCTTCACATTTGCAGGAAGGTTATGGAGAGCTATGTGGTAGTGTCTTGGATATCAAGTTATAATTTTGACTGTTTAAACAGCAGCTCATTCCCCCCTTGGCAAAGGAAAAAGACCCAGTGTGCATAAGCAAGCATTACATTTTTAGATTGGTTTTGTGTCCTGCATGTGTAGAGACAGCAACAAAAATTCTTTGGAAAAATTGAGAGAGCAGCCCTTTAAATTTATATATAAGTATTTTTAAGTAATTTATCATGGAGGGTGCTACATAAACTCTTCCTGTCACCTTTGATTGAAAGGGTGTCTATACACATGCACCTGTATCTCTTGATCATACTGTTTTGTTCTAGCTGAATGAATGGGCAGGGGTGGCCAGTCCTCATCTCGCAAGTTGTGTGCAAGCCTTCCAGGGAGTCAGGAGCCGTAAGACACTGTGCCTCTAAGACACCTAATGGGATGAGGATGTCCAGAAGTATATGGTGTAGAGAACATGGCAGTGGCTTCTCAGTGTCCTTCTGCTGCCTTGCACACTTGCTTGAGTGATTTGAATGTTGAGCAGGATATCAAAGTAGAGCTGTGAGCTCAGACTAAGGAGTTCACTTTCACTCACCTCCATGTGTCCAGCTGACTTGCACAGCTGACATGAGATGCCAGAACAACTTCTGAGCAGCATATGTTAGGAAAGCTGTAGTCTGTCCATACTTAAGTGCTTTTACTGTGGTGATAGCTCGTTTACTCCCTTTAAATACATTCTGAATTATGTCCACTGTCAACACTTTGTAGCTTGAATTTATAGTTTGATTATGTGGGTAAAGATTAATTCAACCAAGAGAAAGTTATTAAGGTGGCTAGAAGATAATCAATGAACTAATAAGACAAACAGCTCAAATGTATGTAGCAAGATTATACTTTGACTCCATACTCAGTCACATCTAAAAACCAAAATAACCACAACAGAAACACACAACAATGAAAAAATTTTTGCCTCTGTTGCATTGCTGTTAATGCTGTACATGTGGGCAAACACAAACATTATCTGAAGATGGAGTAATAGAGTATAAAGGCCCCCTTTTTCTACAGTAATATGTACCTTCCTAGTCTGTATTACCATCTCACTTTGCTAGAAATGGAAGTGCTGTCTTCAACCCTGTAGAAGAAACAGCGTCTTACTGTGCAATACAAGCAGCAGGAGCACTCAGGCCTACAAATGTGCCCTGCCACTTATGTTCTGATACCTAAACTAATGGCAGGATGTTTAGTGGAGGACATTCGACTCTGGAATTTGCTCTCTTTGTTGCTCCAGTACTGTCAGTCTGCTGATTTTGTGGAATGTTTGTTCAGCCTTTCATGAGAAGCAGTTAGATTTTTGTAGTTACAGCGTGTTCATAGAAGTGTTTATCTCTGCAGTTGCTTACCAAATGAAGCAAACGGTATAAGCTGTGTATTGGTAAAGTAACATAAATTTTAAAAACTATGCTTTAAAAGATACCATGTGGCAATGAACACTTGGCTTATTGTTGGGCAAATGGTGCAAAAGGGAATCTTCATCTTCTGTCACTTGAATTTTCCGCTGTTAATTTTGTATCTGAATAAAATGAACTTGAATAGTCTGTGATCCTTATTCTGAAGCTTCTGTTACTGTAGGTAGTATTATGTGATGTTTGGGTTTGGTTTTCTTCTGTACAATTGAAATGCATATATGCACAGGATGTAAGACTGTAACCTTGCTGTGTGAAGTGTCTGTGAACTCTTGGTGTACTTGCTATTAAAAATCCATCCTTGTTCTGATTGAAACTGCTAGGAACAGTTCAAATAGCAGTGAAGTTGTAGTCTAACAGATGCTCTCACAAGGCCTTAGGAAACTTGACTTAAAACTTGAAGCTTTTGGTAGTATGTCTGTTCAAAAAAAAAATTTGAAAATGGATCTCTATTCTTTTGTTTCAATTTTTGATATATGGCTTCTTTTCTCTGAAGATTCCGTAAAATGAACAAGCGTTTGGTTCCCAGAAGACCCCTGAGTGCCTCCCTCGGCCAGCTAAATGAGGTGGGCCTGCCTTCAGGAGCTATCCTCTCAGAGGAAGGGGGAGTGGAATTGCCCAATAGGAAAACTTCTGCTCTGCCAAATGGAATTGTATCAACAGGCAGCACAGTGACGCAACTTATTTCTCGAGGGACTGACTCCAGTTATGAAACGGCTCTGAAACCAGGGAAGATGGACCATCTGAGTAGCAGTGCCCCTGGATCCCCTCCTGACTTGTACGGGTCTTTCTAACTGTTGTTTGAAGTGTCATCTGTGTAAATATGCAGTAGAAACAAACTCATTTTCTAGAAAAGAAACAGAACAAGA
The DNA here is from genome assembly GCF_033815535.1 of Pezoporus flaviventris. Classification (NCBI taxonomy): domain Eukaryota; kingdom Metazoa; phylum Chordata; class Aves; order Psittaciformes; family Psittacidae; genus Pezoporus; species Pezoporus flaviventris. The sequence continues at coordinate 20,352,943 of NW_026892561.1, forward strand.
TTTTTCTTTCAGTCTTGTGGTGATTTTTTTGTTTTCGTTTGTTTTTGTTTTGTTTGTTTTTTTGTTTGCTTTTAAGTGATTAAAAAGTAGAGTAGAAAATTAAAGCTAAAATGAAACTGTTTTACTTCACTGTTTGCTTATATTTTAATTAGAGAAGGTGATGTAAGCCTTCAGCAGGTGGAGGATAGACTGGCTTATAGTACAGTGTGTTATATCAGGCCTTAATAAGCAGTGCCATCTTTGTACTTTTTAGGATGGAATCTGTTCCCAAGAGCTCTATTTCTGCCTTACCAGTGAACCCTCATCCTGTGCCTGCTCGGGCACCAACAGATCTGCCTTCGGTGTCAGTCACCAAGCAGTTGCAAATGGTACCACGAGGGTCTCAGTTGTATAATACTCAGCAAGCAGATATGTTTTATCAGGATCCTAGGGGAACTGCCCCACCATTTGAGCCAGCACCCTACCAACAAGGTAAGTTTAAGACCAAGCTCTCTATCTTTCATCTTCATACTGATTTTACTCTTTCTTCCCACTCTCTCGTGTTTCTAAGCCTTCAAGTTGAGTCTTACCTGTTATGCGGATTGTAGGCACTAATGTGGTGATGACATAATAAAATGGAAATCAGCAGGCTTTTTATGCCTTGACTGAGGATGTCCATGCAGTTGAAAACAGAGGTGTATACCCATCCAGTGTAGCAACTCCTTCTTTTCTTTCAGTTCTTCCTAACTAGGCTGGATTAGGAGTCTAATATGGTAAATTTTAATTCAGTTTGTCTCGGGGAAAATGGAAATTGAGTTTAACCAGCAGAGGGGGTTATGCCTGAGGAGTAAAAGTACTTACGTCCTTAATGAAAAGTGTGTATTTCAGAAGTGTCTGCATATGTATGTGATGGGTAGAGATAAGTGATACTGGAGAAGGGTGTTGCACACCCTTACACAATGTAAGATTGGAGAGAGAAATTACATAAAGTGAAGTCAATGTGAAGGAAAAATAAGGAATGAAAGACTGAAAGAAATGAAAAAAAGAAGAAAAAGCCTTAAAAGAGAAGGGGGGCAGGGGAGCACCACAGTTTTTCAGAAGGTTGCAGAGTATTTTGAAGGTGGGGGGAGAGCTTACATTTGATTTTTGTGTGCAAATTAAGACCTGAGCTGCCTATGAAACTTGATGCCTGTGTTGATGATGATGTGCATGTGTTCGTGCTTGTTTTTAATTATCAAGAGATCCCAGACAGTTTCCTAAAATCTTCATGTAACTAAGGGGTGTGTTCTTAGAAGCTTTCTTCTTAGTTCTTTGAAGTGATTCACAGTATGAAATTTCTTTCTGCTGTTCAAGAGGTAGAACAAATCTTTAGGTAAATTGTAATTAATCCACGTTCCTCTACACAGGCAATGGCTCTGATATTTTGGGACAAATTGAATTTCAGTTGCATGGATGCGGATGTACAGGCTAAACTTCAGTTTGCTTTTTAAGTCTTATCTAGCTAAAAGCATTTATGCCAATCTGCAGGTACATTCTAATGAGTTACTTGTTTGGCATGCTAGCAGGACTGCGATAGACTCGGTTTTACCACCTTTTCTCTAGCTGGTGTAAGCTTTATGCCTTGCTGGTATCTTTTTTAGGTAATTGAACCCTGTCACTTGAGCTTTGTATCATGTTTTGCTTTTCTGTGGCTAGTTTTTTAGTAGAAATACCAGTTAGACAGTGGGCAAACAACAAATGTGAATTAATTTATACCCTTATCTTCATGATACTTGTAGACTGGAGTATTTGAAACAATTCTGTTTTGTGGTCAACTGTGATAATCACTTTATCTCATTTGTGGATTTGTTTTTGTATTCCTCTTGCCTTCTTTCAGGAGTTTACTATCCCACTCAGTCGATGTCTCGCTTTGTCCGACCTCCTCCATCAGTTCCTGAACCTGGTCCACCTTATTTAGACCATTACCCACCCTACCTTCAGGATCGTGTGGTGAGCCCACAGTACACACAGCCGCAGCAGTATCCTCCTATGGGACAACCCATATACCCACCTCACTACGACAGTCGTCGTGTATATCCCCCTGTCCAGCCATATCAACGAGAGGAGGTTGTCCGAGGAAGCCCTGTACCCATTGAAATTCCACAAGCAGCTGTACCCTCCTACATACCTGAATCAAGAGACAGATACCAGCAAACAGAGGGTTATTGCCCAGTGACTCCACATCTAGGTCAGATCAGACCTTCATGCCACAGGGTATGAGGTTTATATCACAATTTCATAGTTGTTTAAGAGAGAAACTATGAACTACTTGAGAATTTGAACATTTTTGTAGTAAGATGGTGGGGTTTATAAGGAATTAGAAGTTTGATCTTTAAGAAGGGGTAGGTTTGACAAAGCTAATTAAAAACTGGAAGGCAGGTTGCTACTTAGTGCTCAAAGTAAGTAGCAAACTTAGTTTTCAAAGTAGAAAAGCATTGTAATTACCTAGGAAGTCTGCTATGGTCCTGACTTCCCCAACAGAGATTAGACTGGAGAAAGCTGTCATCTTTGTAGTGCAGATTAAATACAGTGTGTGGAAGTGGTCTTGTGTGCATTCTTATACTGCTCATATGTGACTGGACCTCCTCTGTGCCTAAATAAGTATTCAAACTTGCATCCTGTGATAAAGGAGCTGAAGCTTCTGCTCTTCTAAATTCTCTCTACTTTAAGACTTCCTAGAAGTGTACAAACAAAAAGAAGTATCTTGGTAAATCATCAGCTGGAATAGAGTCCTGAACAGTTGGATTTACGTAGCTGTCATTCATTTTGGAGGCTCTGAATTGCATTGCTGAGTCCAGGAAGCATTTTTACATAGTTTATAGATTTCAGGTTTGAGTTTGTCACATTTTTTGGGATGTTTGATTCTGTTGCAAAATGAATGATTAATGTAAACTAACTGTGAATAGGTTATGATCTGGAGAGTTCTATCGCTTTCCCCCCATATAACTGAAATGGGGACCTGCCATGCTGGAACATGTTTCAATGGAAACTTTGCCAAGTTGGAACACAGATTCATGTTGAACTACCTGTGAGTTAAAAGTTTGACAGGATTAAAGTTGGATCACTGGGTTAGTTGAGTATCTAATCAGTTCCAGGCAAAATAACGTTCTCTGCTTTTGGGGTGTATGGCTAGCGTAGGAACATGTATGTGATACTGTCTGTTCATTGTAGAAGTATCTGGTTGCCCTATTTTGTTTGGATAAAAAATATTTTTTAAATTACTAGTTTTGTGCATTAATGCTTCAAACTTTGTAATGTATTTCAAGTTTTTAATTTATTTCTCTCTTCACGTCAGCCTCATCCTAGCCTGGATGAACTTCATCGGCGAAGGAAAGAGATCATGGCCCAGCTAGAAGAGAGGAAGGTGATTTCTCCACCTCCTTTTGCACCATCACCAACCTTGCCTCATCCTTTTCATTCAGAGGAGGTAAGCATATTTTGACAAAAATATAACTTGCTAGCATATTTGGAAAATACTTTGGCGTTTGTGTGTTGGTAGGTGAAGACAACAAAGTTAGAACAGTACAGTGCCGGGGGAGGAGATTTTGTATTCTGGGTGGGAAGCCCTTATGGTGTGTTCTCTATTTTCTCAGCTAGCTGTTATTTCTCTGATCTGCTGCTTATCCTGTGCTATCTGCCTTTGGTGCAACCAAAAGAAGTAGCTTTGAACCTTTATTAATTGAAGTAGTCTTCACAGTTACTGGACTTCTTCATTTGCTGTTGACATGTTTATAGTTAAGTAACAGCTTGATGGAGGTTTATTTTTTAACCAAGCTCAAAATACCACTCTCATACTGGCCAAGTGACCAGTCAGCACAGGGAGTGTAGCCTGGTGATCAGAATTTCATGCATTTCATGCTTGCTGTGGCCCAATTCCAAATGGTGATGTACTGATTAAAAAATAATCCTGGTAGTTTTTCAAGCTCATTGCTGTTGACCTAAGTACTGGTGGCTGTGAAACTGCTTCTTCCCTTCGCTTACAGAACCAGATTTTTGTTTTTGTGCAGTACTTAGATGAAGATCTGAAGGTAGCTGGGAAATACAAAGGAAATGACTACAGCCAATACTCTCCTTGGTCCTGTGACACCATCGGCTCCTACATTGGAACCAAAGACGCAAAACCCAAAGATGCTGTGGCAGCAAGGAGTGTGGAGATGGCGGTATGTAGGGACTGGGGGAACACAGAAGCAAAGTTGATACAGTTGTGGGTTTGGAGGGACTCTTTTCATTTGCTTTCCAGGATGACCGGAGTGCTTGTATTTTAAGCTCAAAAGTGCACTGCACATTTGCAGGTGTGCAGAGTGCTTTGTTTTCAAAGGTACAAATAGTCCTACATCTTTGTAGCTGTTTTAAAATTCTGGATATAGATGCAGGTTTACAACTCTAAAGCCATGGATAGCAAGAGATACTTTGCCGTGATTCTTTATGCTTACTTGAAATCCAAAATTACTTTCTACTGGCAGCTTGTTAATTAAACATGTTCATCTGTTGCTTTCTGTCAGAGGGAGGTGCTGTAACTTGTGCTATTAAATCCTTTTAAGGTAATTATTTCTACTGGTCTTACTAGTTTTTACTTGAAAGACTCTATGATCTGTGACCACGTGAATACCCAAACTTGCATGAAGCATTTGGGAAGCCTAGTTGTAACATAATACTAAGCTGATTCTTTTTGAGGGCAATTTCTAGCTCTGTTCTGTGTTTATTCAGTCATTCACTGAAGCTGTGGTTGTCTGGCTGTGATCTTATTCTGTACTGCTGCAGTTTTGCTAAGCCAGTGTTGCAAAAAAAAAAAAAGCCATTACTGGACTCATGAATGTAGAAGAGAATAAATAGGATTCTGAAATACCACCACTATTTGGTTTCTTACTAGCGTTTAAGCATCACTCTACAGCTAGAAATAGGCTGGTAGAATAGGCAGACTAGTTTAAGGATGAAGGAAATAGAAAATACAGCTGAGACTTACTATACTGGTGTACCGATTTGTACAAGCACTGTGATTTTTCTCATTTCTGATTAAGTTTGACTGCCTCTTCCATATCTTGTCTAGAACGTAGATAGTAAAGGCATGCGTGACCAGCGATTAGACATGCAACGAAGAGCAGCAGAGACTGGTGATGATGACCTTATTCCATTTGGAGACCGACCAACTGTGTCGAGATTTGGGGCTATTTCTCGTACTTCCAAAGCCATGTATCAGAATTCTGGTCCCATCCAGGCCATGGCAGTTCAGGGAGCTAACACCAAATCTATCATTTCAGGTATGATGATCTACACTTGGATTTTGCTGTCGCTGCTTTCTTTAGTGCTACTAGTATAATTCAAGTTGAAGACAGCCCCTGTAAGCTTGTTTCATAGAAAAATAGGTGAGATATATGTCATGCCACTAAAAACAACTCTAGGTAAGGCTACACTGAGAAGCCTGAAGAAAAAGGCTGTCACTTCCTGCTGCAAGGGCAGGTTTGTGCACACCTAGTGTATGTGTTGGTGATTTCTTCTTGCTTTTTGGAAAAAGTTACTTTGTTCTGCTGATCCTGCTGAGATGAGGTTTATTTTAAGTCTGTTGCAGTAGAATCCAGAAACTTACTGCTTTCCCAAAGATAAAATGCAAAACCATCATAACAAAGTACTCTACTGCATTCCTACTTTATCGGTGGTTGCTGCTGAAGCTTAATGCAGGCATTGCTTTGTGCACTGTTAGGCAAGGCAAATAAAGTCGGAATAGTTTATTTTCTACACATCTATTTTCTAATCACATGTAATGTGGCTGTATGTCTTGCTCCAGAAGATGATCTCTCTCTTGAGGTGAATTGAAGAAGAAACATTAGGCTTCCTCACTTTTAGCAGCCTGGCCTTTCTGATTATTCTTTAATGTCTGTTCAGTTCTGTGTGTAGGCTGAACTACTTAAAGGATAGTTTTGTAGTAATGCAACGTGTTTTTATTTCTGTTTGTTGCCAGACTACAGTCCTTATGGAACTCATGGTGGCTGGGGAGGCTCTCCATATTCTCCTCATCAAAATATACCTTCTCAGGGACGTTTCAATGACAGGTAGGACTGCTTTGGTTTTTTTTTTGCCTTTGTGTAATGTTATTTTATTTTTTCTGTGCCCGCTGAATGAAGCTTTTTCTTAGAAATCTCCTTATTTTTGCTTTTCTGATCCCAAAGGGAGAGACTGTCCATGTCAGATGTGGCTGGTCATGGGAAACAGTTGCCCTCAGCTGAAAGAGAGCAGCAGCTGCGCATGGAGCTGCAGCAAGTAGACCACCAGATTAGCCAGCAGACACAAATGCGAGGACTAGAGGTTGGTACCAATGGTTGGAAGAGTGATGAGGGGTAGTATGGAGAGAGATGAAGCTTTTCATTAGTTGATCTTTCTGGGACTGTAATGATATTCAGTAACAATACTTAATTCTGTGATGCCACGCATCAAAACTAGGGTAAGAGTGTAAAGCACTCTGCTTAGCAACAGAAATATCCCTGCGCTTCATGTGCAAATCAACACCATACTTGAATCAACTCTCTGTACTCATTTACTGCTTTCATGCTCTCTGCTTACTGACCCTCTCTGTTCATCTGTATACTCAGAGGCGAACCTGTGCTGCAGATACCTATTTTTCTTGGCTTTACTGCCCTTGATAATGTCTGATTTTGATGTACACAAAGCAGTGACCTTCATCTGTTTCATGTTTGGCTTTGTGTTGTACCTGTTTCTTCCTAAATAGCACAAACCACAAGATCAAAAAATACAGATACTTAGCTTGAGAAATTAAGCATAATGTTTTACATCTCCACTCTTAAAAAAAATACAGTCACTAGTAACATGAGAAAAGATGGCAGTCTGCATTTAAAAAAGAATGAGTTGAAATCTTTGTGTTTTGTGAAAAACAGAAGGTAGAAATGTTAAAGCATAAGGAAAGAATTTTTTTTAGGAAAGCTTTAGTTACTTTTTTTTTTTTTAAGTCGCAGCAGCAGTTACAAATAGTACTGCATTTGCAGTTACTTCAAACATAACTTATGTTCTTGTGCACTTATTTGGGAACAAGAGGAGAAAGTGTTTTAAATCTTGCATGTCTGCCATAATAGAGAGTATTGGAAAACTGCAAAACTTGTAAATGGCACGCCTCTCCTGCTCATTATTAATGCGATTGTGTCAGTGTTAAGTCCTACACAGTTGAGTTTTGAGCTTTGATTCTATCATAATTTGAATTTGTCAGAACTAATCAGTTATTTTGAGTGACAACAGCTTTCAGTTTCCCTTCTGTTCAAAGCTGCAAGCAGATATTTGAAATCCAGGAGACTTAGAATCATAGAATTGTAGAATAGTTAGGGTTGGAAAGGACCTTAAGATCATCAAGTTCCAACCCCCTTGCCATGGGCAGAGACACCTCACACTAAACTGTGTCACCCAAGTCTCTGTCCAGCCTGGCCTTAGACACCGCCAGGGATGGAGCGTTCACAACTTCCCTGGGCAGCCCGTTCCAGTGCCTCACCACCTTTATTGATTTACCTGTTCCAAAGTTGTAGCAATCACTCAGAGTGATTCGATCAGTCATTCAATCAGAACATGAAGAACTAGATTATTTTGTTTGCTTCTCAAATGAATGAGCATTTCTACTTAAGACCAGCCAGATGTTTGGTTGTGCAGGGTAGGAGATAGTATCTTTAAATGCAGACTGCACACTTAGAGTTGATTTCCAGGGACTGGCAGGTTTTTGGAGTGGCAAACATGACTACTGCTTTTACTTGGCTGCTAGTAACTTGCAACTTCTGAATGACTGTACCTGTCCCCCTCTCTTCCTGTCCTTCCTCATTTGGGTCAGTAGAGAGCTATGTATTTGATATCCACATCTCTCAAGATTTTTTATATTATTTGGTAATATAATTCTGGCTCCACTGTAGAATTTCAGATATGCTATTGTAAATTAAAACAGCAGATTTGTTTATTTGCTGTTACATTTTGCTCAACAAATAGCTCGTGAGCGTATTCCTTTTATTCTTGCGTAATCCTAGTTTTGAGAAGGGATCTGTGTATAGGAAAAATCCCTGGAAATTTATTATACTAAAAGGTGTTTAACGCTGCTTGTTTAAAAGTGAAAAGATTTGTCTTTGTGTAAAAAATGTTTAAATTTGTGTTAGAAGCTATTTCAAGTGGGACCTTGTTAAGTATGGCAAGAGAAGGCCTTGGTTTTGCAAATAAGCAATAATCTAGAATTACAGCCTAGAGCTCTTCCTGTGCTTGGTGTGTTGTGTGCTCAGTTGTGTATATGCTTGGCTTTATGCATTTAGGCTGTTAGTAACAGGCTGCTGTTGCAGAGGGAGACGACTACCCTGGCAGGCCAACCACAGCCCCCACCGCCACCTTCCAAGTGGCCTGGGATGATCTCAAGTGAACAGCTGAGCTTGGAGCTACACCAGGTGGAAAGGGAAATTGGGAAGAGAACCCGTGAGCTGAGCATGGTGAGTGCCATGGGGGTGGGAAGCAAAGAGGTGGAGACACATGTAGCTGACTGCAGCCCTTTCACTGTGGCGAAAAGGCTCTTGGCTGGATGACCACAGCTGGAGCCATCCACCTCGTTCTTCACCTCTTCATTCTTCAGAACCTCCTGAGAAGTTATTAGATGATTCTTTACAAGGAATTTTAAATCTAGCCTCTTCAAATGGCAACAAAACAGAATATTTTAAAAATAAGTGTGGCAATAAATGTGTTAAAAACTGTGAATTGTCTCCAAGGTCACTGTGCCATGAGTTAGACTGTTTTAACATAGAAAACTTCTACAGGTGCAGACTAGTGCTCAGAAGTCTGTGTGCTGTTACAGTCTGTGGTCTTTGTTTGTTGCTTACAAGAATTGTCCCTTCCTTTTGGAAAATACTGTGTCCTGAGAAGAAGAGCATTATCTTACTGAGTCTGTTTCTTGCCTCATGGCTTTTTGTGAGTTATGTTGTGTGACTTCAATTTACAGGTCTTCATTATAGGTCCTAAAGGATGAAGTCTCTTCTTTTAACATAATGTTAAGGAATTTTTCTTTTTTCCTTTTTTTAAAGGAGAGCCAGTCTTCACTGGATATAAAAAACAAACTGGGCACCACTAAACAGACAGAAAATGGACAATTAGAACCGCAAAGCAAGGTTCCGGCTGAGGACCTTGCACTGACATTCAGGTAATGTGGGTCTTCAACTTTCATTTGTGTATCAGAAGAAGGACTTAATCAGGGTCACCGTCTGGTACATGAATAACATCCCCTGCCTCACACTAGCTCTGACGTGGAAGCATCTACTAGGAGAAGATTACACAAACCAATTTTTTTATAGTGTAAGCATGAACTGAGGGCTATTTCAGCTGATGAGTAGGGGAGTGGAAAGACAATGACAATTAATTCAGCAGAAGTATTGCTGCATTGGTAAGACCAGAAGTCCATGTAGTCAATGTTGGATGATTTATAGGGAGGAGCAGGAAGTAAACAGCCATAAAAGAAACTTTATCTGCTGGTTTAGTTTCAAATAAATGTTGGAAATGAAAGGGAAGTTATTCCATTTTTCTACAATTTGTTAATTGGATGTTGTCTAGGAAGGCATGTAACTTTTGAAACAGAGTTCACTTTTATTTGCAGGCAGTAATCTTTAGCTGTGTAGGTACTGGGATTGATTTCAGTTCACATTTGGTAGTCCACTGAAATAAGATGTTGGCTGCTAATGCTGGATATCTATACAACAAACATTTTCAGATGGCTGCAAACATCTGTGTGTATTCAAACTAATACTTCAAAGAGAAAAGCTCAGATGTTTCTCTGAGTTTACATAAATTCACCTGAGCAATTTGGAATCTGGATAGTTACTCAGAAAGTGTATTTAGAAAACTTGGACCTCTCAGTTGCTTATGAAGTCTGCACTTTCTTCTTATAACCAGTTCTTGTGGTCTGTGCTTCACCATTAGATTGAGGCCTCCGGAGCATAAAATAATTTTTCCATATGAAACTCTGAAAGTAATAAAATCGAAACAACTTTTTTTTTTTCATTAAAAAAAATCCAGCTAAATTAAATATTCTGGAATGCGTGCATTGTATGGATTGATACTGTGCACTTTCTGGCATATACTGAAATATTTGAAAAATATAAATTATCTAGAACCCTGAAAATATGTAGTCTTGTTTGTTTTTAAATTAGTCTTACCTTAGTTCTTCCTTTTCTGCTATCTGCAGCATCCCAGACAACCTGTTTGCTGTAGAGAGCAAGTCTTCACATGTTTACATACGTTCACAATGCTGTTCATATTGATGCTGCAGCAACAAATATTTTGAGTCCTTTTACTTAAATGAAAAATGTTATTAATTGCTTCCTTCCCTCCCCCTTTCTCCTCAACTTTCTTTCAGCAGTGATGTTCCAAATGGATCAGCTTTGACACAAGAGAACATTGGCCTCCTGTCAAACAAGACAGCATCTCTCAGCCTGTCGGAGGACCCAGAGGGAGGAGGAGACAACCATGACTCCCAGAGAGCGGGAGTTACACCCACATCTGCTCCATGAAGTGAGGCCAGCATACCCCAGAGTTTATTTTGCTGGGGTGTTCATAGCTTCAGTCACGTTTTTTATAGGGGTGATTGGAGAAACCCAGGAGCAACAGCAGTAGCAGAGCAGCAGGTCCAGAGGCAATGTGCACAAACACAACTACTAGAAACAAATCCTGCACATAGTTCACATTAACGCATTTTTTAATTAAAAAAAAATGAAAATTAGCAGTATCTGCAAGCAATTCAAATTAAATTTGTTTTTGTTCTGTGAATGAACTTTATTTTAATAACTTTGGACGCCTTGAATCCCAGGGCTTAAAAAAAAAGATATTATATATATACTCTGTTTGATTAATTGTATGATCTTAATGAAGTAGGTTTTTTTCTTTTATTTTGGTATTATTACATAACCAGTGCATAATTCCTTATCACCTTTAATTTCTCAACAACTAAAACACCCTGGCTGCTTCCTTGTGTGGTTTAAGGATAAACAAGGAATAAGGGTTGGAGAGTAGCTGTGAATTGCAGTTTCAAAAGATGTGCAGCAAGCATCATTCTTAAAACGGTTCCTCCTATTGTGGTTAGGAGCTGAACACAAGCTTATGCAAGACTTTTACTTAAATTACTTAGGTTTAAACTATAAGTGACAGAATCTTTGCGGTGCAGCAGGTGTGGTCCTTACTGTGTGTCCCAGCGCAGCATGTGTAATAAAACAGGATAACGAAATAAGTGTCTTAACATTTTATTTGAAGGTTGCTTGCCTTCTATTTTGTTGGGACTGAAGAGGTCAGCAGAATGCAGACCAGTCTACTACAGCATTGTTACTTCTGAAGCTGGCTGGCTGGGGTTTGTGGTAGACAGACTTAACTAAAGCCTCTCTGCCTGAAGTCTCTCTAACTAAAGTCTTCACAACAATGAAGGTTGTGCAGCTGTGACCAGGGCAGAATCTCAGGAAACAGGAAGTAGAGAGCACATAAGGTTATATGGTTGTTGGAAGGATGTTAACTGCTGATGAGCTGGTGAACTTATTTGGTCCAGTGTTTGCCATTCTGTTTGGGTTTGGATTCCAAATCCCACATACCCCCTTTTCTCACTTATGCCTTTAAAACAAGCTTACCCGAAGTCCATATTATTAAGCTGATGCAGAAAGACTTAGTGACCTCTGCCTTTTGAAACCCATCTTTCATGTATGCCTCCTTCTCAGGAACTCTTGTCTTTGGGTTGTTTTTATTTATTGCTATTTTATTATTAAAATATTTTCTCTATAGCCTGATTATTTTTTTCCCTTTTGTTCAGTGATACATCAGTTATTTAATTGTAATGCTGTTGTGAGGGCCTTTTACTGGAGGAGATCAGCATCATTGCCATCAATGATGAGCACAAATCAATCTTCAAATAGAATGGAGGGGGATTTTTTTTTAACTTAAAAATCCTGTGTGTATTAGAATTTGACACCTGTGAATCAATCTGCATCTTGTCTGCCACTGCTGCATTGAATCCTTCCTAGATTACCCCTTCACAGGGGAAAAAATGCATCAAAATGACCACTTAAGGCGCAGCACAGATCCTGTCAGAAGTTGTGAAAAGTGAACTTCGTGTAATAGATCTAGTGTGCTACCTCCAAGATGATGCTTTGTAAGCTTAAGTTGGAGAAACAGTAAGCCTTTGTAGATGTTTTCTTTAAAAGTTAAAGAAATCAAGAGATTTTGGTTTTGCTGCACATTTTTTTAATCTTTCAACATGCACTGCATTGGGACCCTGTACTCAAAGAATCCCATGGAGAATGATTCAAGTGCTGCTCCCTCTGTATCTTGGCCTGTTCTTGGTTTTTCTTTCTGGATTAAACTACTAAATCAGAAAGCACTGGTTATGTAATAAATTACTGCATTGCTTTGGTTGGGTAAAGCAAGAGTTAATAAATTTTCTTCGTTTTTAGGTTTTTGTCCTTAACTCCTCCTGAGGTCATAGCAACCTTGGGCTAAGCTTTGCATTCATCATACTGTTAAATAAAACAAAATGGGGGGGAGGGGAGGGGATACAGTCCCACTATTGCCTACCAGTAGGAGAGTCCAAACAGAAGACTCTTTTGAGTAGCAATTATTTAATTTGCCCAGTCAAGGCACCGCGTTTATATACTATTTCACATTGAATTTGATTATGCCCTACAGACCTGGCTGGTCAAGGATTTGATACACATATTGGCTTGGGATTCGAGCTTTCTTTTTTATTTAAATAAAAATTTATATGTAAATATATATATATACATATATACATAGTTATATCTGTATATATATTGGGTATGTTTTAAGAATTTTTTCGCATGAGCGCAGCTGTTGTGATCAAATGTCTGGGAGGTAGAAGCACTGAATGAAAATAAAAGCATTTTCCAGCGCACACACCCACACTTTCCATATGTCTTCACACGGGCTTATTTCACTCTCAGTTGAACCTTGGCCTCTTGATTGCCAAATAGTTTTGAAGCTTGCTTTTTCTATTTTTTTTTTTTTTCCTTCTAACCCCTCTGAACTTTTGGCAACAAATTATCTTTGTACTAGAATAGTTCCATCTACACCTTGTCCCCATCCATCCGTGTCTCCTGCTTGAGGCCAGGCATTGCAACTGCTCCACTTTGAGCAGAACTAGGATGGTGCAGTTCTAAGCCTATCAGGTCTGTTTCTCCTTTCTCTGCTCTGGCCATGGTGATGATTAACATGTTCCCCTGGCAGCCTGCTTACAAGTCAGATGACGCAGGCACCCATGCTCTCTTCCATCCTTTAGTGTGGAGCACCACCATCAGGTTAGTCTTTTCATTTTTAATTAGTCTGTTCTTCCTGCTGTGTCTTTATTAACACAGAGAGCTTATTTTAGTTCAGATAATTAGTGCAGTATTCTAATCTAGGAGGACAAGCCCAGGATGTACATTTTCGACTGCAGTAATTTTTGATGTAAAATGAATTTTTGAAGACAGTTACATGTTTGAATCTACAAATTCGTCTTCAACACTAGAAAGAAAATCTGCAGGGGCAAAAAACTTTTCACCTTTTATTTATTACCTGTGCCAGTTAGTTTCCTTGCCAGGTTAGGGATTAATTTTTTCTCCACTTCCGCTCCTGAGAGGATTTATGCAGCAAGAGCTATTCAGATTGCTGGCCTACATAGGGTGAATACTTCTAAAACCTGTGGATTAGAAGAGAGATCTTACTGTTGTTTTTTTCCCCTTTATCCAGCTCTCCATTCTGTACTTTGTGCACAGTGTCCTTGTCATCAGTGTATCCAGGTGAATGCCCTGTTTGCCCAGTATTATAGTTTGGCTTGTTAAAGTTTAATACCTAACAGTATTGATTTTTGGCTTTGTTTTTTCCCATCCTCCTCTTAGCCATTTTATGCTTTTTTGCAGAAGTTTAGTTGACTAAACAAGTCAAACAGCAAAATGCAGTGCATGCTTTTATGTCTTTTCAGGAAGCTCTCTCTAAAATGTACCCTTTGTGGAAAAGCATGCTAGTAGAATTGGGGGGACAGATAGCTCTATGTATAATGGAAACATTGATGGTTACAGTAAATGAGCAGGTAATGAGAATTTCTGCAATAACTATCCTGCTACATGCATGTCTATAGCCATTTTCCTAGTTGTCCATCTCAGTAAAATTGGTCTCATTTAGAAAGTGGTTTAGTTCCTTCTACCTGGGTGAGAAGAAACAGTATTATTAATGGTATTAGGGCACTACTTCATCATTTGGTAGGTAGGTTAAATTTTCCCTGGCAAGTAGACAGTTTTGAACCATCACTGATACCTGGGTTTCAGCCTCAGCATGGGCAAACCCCCCCCCCCCCCCCCCAGAACAGGAAGCTTTAAGTGTTAGGTTAAGCTATAGTATGTCAGTGATTCAGGCGGTGTAGAAATTGTTTATTCTGTAGTGTTATTTTCCTTTTTCTGTCAACATCTGTTCATTTCCTACAACCTAGTTCTCTTAAAAGGAGAAATTTGTGCTTTTTATTCTGTTCCTCTTGTATACTGTGGTATCCTGTCCCATTTCAGAGTAGGACTTTTTTTTTAATTTTGATCACCCACCTTTCAAACTTGCAGCACTGTTACCCCTTTGTTCTCAAGGTCTTCTCTGTTTTTTTCTGAGCCTTGTTCTCTCCCTTTAGTCCATGCACTCCTTCCTTTCCTTCTGTGGCTTGTCCATTCACCCTCCCTGGTTGTGTAACAGTGACAGCTTGCTGCCTCAAAACAGAGCATTCAAATGAATTCGCTTAGCCAATAACTTCTGTGAAGTTGCCTTTTCTAATGGTGTTATTACTCAGTGATGCACAAATGTGATATTCCCCCTACTGGTAGGCAAACGGGGGATCTGTATAAACATGGTAAACTGCTGTTTTTCTTTAAAGGAGAGCCAAAGACTTGTGCTTTACGCTTTTTTTTCTTTCCCCTGGTGTAGCCATTTTGATTGTCAAATCTTTGTAAGGGGTTTGTGAGTTGACTGTATTATCCTAATAACAATTTACAAATAGTGATTGTCAAGCCTTATCCATGCATTAAATTGTGGAAAATCATTCTGTTTAGTCATAAAATTTGCGATGTACTGAGATGTATATAGGGTATTCTGACATGTTTTCAGTCTCTCTTGCATTCTCTCAACTGACAGAATGGCTCATTTAGAGAGGGAGAAGGAATGTATGAATCTTATGTAATCAAAGAAGCCTTGTCTTTAAGTGTTTAAATTGAATACTGATTTAAAATTTCTTCAGTTACACTAAAAGGTAAATCTGTGTTGCAAATGTTACTGACTTTTAAGCCCATTGGAACTAAAAAGACTTGTCAAATTGTAGCATTACATTAAATTAGATGTGGAAGAAGCAAACTTGTATGATGATATTGTCTCTTGACAGCAGAAATTGAGTTAGGTGGGGCAAATTCTATACTAGAAGGTGGTAGGAGTGAGGCTTTTCATTGATAATACAAGAAAGCTGCTTGCATGTCACTTTCTTGATCTAACTTGAACTCTTGCAGACTGTTACTGTTTAGGTTTGGAAAGAAATCTGTAAGTCAGAGAAGCATAAACCCTCATGTCCATTGCCATTTCCATTTAAAAATTTGGGCTGTAATGAAGCAGACTTACAAGATAGTTGTCTGAAGAACCCCAATATAAAATATCTTTGATTAACTAGCTATGGTCCAAGAAACTCAGTGCTATTGTCAGGGGGCTAAACAGCAGGAGTGCCAACTCATCATCTGTTCTAAAATGGGGGAAAAGAACCCGTATAAGCAGCGCACAAGTTCCGTGTTTGTCTGCATGCATATGAAGAAGTTTCTATAGTTCTAGAATAGATAGAAGGAGCACAGACCAAGGCTGGGGCGTGATGTTAGCTTCATACTTGAATTTTGTTATCATTCACTTTTCCAAAATACACACTTCTGTTGCTGCCTTGTAATGTTGATAGCACTGATACAAAACCACCCAAAAAAGTTAGTGTTAGCAGTTCAATTTTTGGATCACAGTAAGTCAGTTCCCCTGGATGGGAAAAAAAAAGAAAAACCAAATTCTTGAGTTGTCTGAAAGGTAATTTAGATGCAAACTGAAAAACATCTGCCTTGCTTGAGTTAAATGTAAGTTCTGAATTTATGAGGAAAGTGAAGCAGCTCTTCTGAGCCACTTTCTAGGTATAGCCTTGGTGCTAACAGTTGGGGGGTGGTTACTTGTGGTATACCAGCATACAGATTATATAGCACAAATTGGCTTGTTCTCAGATATAATCTGAAATGCCAAAAACTTTATTTAGAGTTCTCTTTTTCCATACTCAACTGTTACCAACTTCACTATTTTCTGTGGAAATGTCAGGGGGTGAAAGAGGCTCGAGTAAGTTAGTTCAAGTTACTTATACAAGTAAGTGACTGCAGGGAACATCATCCCAGCACAGTATCCTTTATACAGTTAACATGTGGTCTTTATTGCGTAGGAAGACGAACATAACTGTTCAGTGTTGTCACAGTCTTTGAGGCACTTCTTACGATGCAGGTAGAGCCTTGATTAGAGGGAAAGGAGAACAAACCTAAAATGATTTTTTCTGTATTTTATTTTCTAATGGCAAGTGTAATACCATACCATGGAAACTCCTTGAATGCTATGGTAAGCAAAGAAGGTACAGTTTTGAAATTTCCCAATAAGTAAAACGTGTAGGAATATGGATTTGTCTGTCAGGAACCTCCCAGTCATTTAAAGCTTGAAGTATGTGACCATAATAAAAATTGAATGCTGATAGTTTAGTAACCTAAACAATTAACTGATCTTTCCCAGGCAATCTTTGCAATTTCAGCAAGTTAATTATGATTTTAGGGAATGTTTAGGTGCCTAGCTTCGTCCAGCAAGGCAGGTACCTTTGGTCTGCCATCCACACACTGGATGTTTTCATATTCCAGAAAACGACTTATTCTAATTTCTGAAATTCTTAGGCAAACACAATTAACAACTTCAACCTGAAAGATACAGTTTTGGGAAAGATGGAAGGAACAGGTGCAACAGTGTCTCTGAAAGTAGAAAGTATTAGAGATGATGGAATTACATACAACATGTATATGGGGAAAATATATCTGTAAGCAAAAAAAATCTTGCGGAGTGCGGTATTTCAGTAATTACTTGCTTTGTTGTAATGTTAAAAAGATTTATTAATAGTTCAGTGGCAGACAGTACTCACAAGTCTTTGGCATCCAAACCAGATTGTGTATTGGATGGGTCCCACAACTGGATGTGTGCACTGACCTCTTTATTTCTAGCTTTTTAAAAAGAAACTTGGTAGCAGCATTTTGTATATGTATGAAGCCACTTGAGTCAGACAGGAGAAAAACCTGTTCATGTTACAGCTGCTGCACACTTTACAATTGATACCTTTAATTTGCAGCCTCTCTTAAGGGAAGCTGCTCTTACGTGGGCAAATCTAGCACATCAAATTACTACCATTTTTCTCTAAATTTGAGTTCTCATTACCCGTTTGGCCTCTGCTTGCTGTGTAAGCAGCCTCTATGTGAAGAGCTTTTCTTAAAATCAGCTTAGCAACTGTGCTGTTGCTTGGTTATTTTTCCCTGTTTTCTATAACTGGTAGCATAGTTTTGAGCTCTTTCCCCATTGTATTTGTTGCTATGGGGAGGAGGAGTTGAGGCAAGATGTATGTGAGGAGGGTGGAAGAGTCGTGGGATATTCTACACAGCAGCTCCCACCCCTCTTTGAAATCATCTGCTTCCAGTTGTGGGATTTCTTTATAGATGATGGGTTTTTCCTGTTTTTTGTAAGCCTAGTTTTCTTTGATCTTGTTAGTTCCATACAGGTCTCCCGAGACATTCTGCAGTCATTATCACCTTTTTGGGTGGAGTTTATTTTATTTTTGGTTTGTTTTTTTTTTTTTTAAATAACTTTTTAACATTGCATATATGCTTGGGATAGAGCTCATGTAATTTTCCAATCGTATTGATTGTATGTGATTGTGCCCTGCAGAGGTATATTTAACAAAAAATAAAAAGGATAGTCTAGGTAATAAAGGAGACCATGAGATTTGTTGAGTCAGGTTATGAACTATTTCTTGAATTTATTTAGGATCCTGGATTAGTGAAATTCCCTGTCTGCTGTTCTCATAAATCAGTGCTAAACAGTGTCACGCATGCTTTCTTTCTGTTTGAACTGGTTCTTTACTGGCTTTTCTTCTCTAGCTGTTTTCTTCCTTTCCTGCCTCTCTTTCCCATTAAAGAAAAAAAAAAATAATAATAATCTTGAGCCTTTATGGGAATAGCTGACTCTGGGTTGGTATTGTGAATATGTTTGTAACTATCAAAACATTTTTAATGGGAGTAGAGTTCAAGTAGAATGTATGAGAAGAGTTCCATCAACTGAATTATTTGCAAGTTCAGGGGAATTTTTGAGTCTTGTACATACAGGGCTGGTCATGGGGAAGACGTTCAGAGGTGCACAAGGCATTGATACCTCTCTCCTGGGAAGGTTAGATGCTTTACTACCTTTTGGAACAGCTCTGACATGACAAAACAAATAGAAGAAAGAGTTCACTATATCCAACTCCCTGTGTCTTTACTCCTGCAGTATACTTTTTAAACTTTCTAGATACTATGCGGAAGTGGGATAGAGTGAATTGAAGGAGGCAAAACACAAGAGAATCCAGAGATCTGAAAGTCAGTATTTGTCTCCTTTATTTCTTTTTTAGAACTATAGAGCCAACAGTGCCACTTCTGTATTAAAGAACAAGGAAGTGGTATGTGTGCATGGTGGTTATATAGAAAAAGCCGTATATTGAAATACTGTTTCTTTTTCCCTCTTCACCTTGTTTTTCTCTCTCACAAAGCTGATTCAACCTCAGTTTGCTTCCACATAGTGTGTAAGGGTCCTTTAAGTTGCAGATTCAACAACAACAACAAAGTGTGGAAAGGTGGTGATCCACTATTTGGTTTGTAAATAGATGGAAGTGTCTGCAAGGTCTTACCTGCTTTTCTGTCAGCATTTATATTAAATGATAAATTAATGGAGAACACTTTGGAATACCTCTTTTTTTTTTCTGTTTGGGATGAATGTATGTTCTAAATGTGTGAGGTGTAAGACTCTGTGAGACTTACTCCAGGTCAAGGTGTGTTTGTTCTCTGCCAGGCTGGAGCATAAGAGATGCCAAATACCAAAGAAATCACGTGTGTCTATTTGGTGGTCTTACCTGTTCTCTTCTGACTCTACCTGTAGACAGAGTGGCTTCTTCATGTGTTCACCCAAGGTGAACAAGAAAGAATACTCAAAATACCAGTTTTTGTGATTGCTTAAAGAAAGACTACGTATTTAAAAACAAAACAAAAAAAAACCAAAACCACCTTCAGAGCAAGGAGCAAGCAGAGTGCCTCTAATGTTGTGCTTGTTTCCTGTTCTGGAACTTGCCTTGAAGTCAGAATAAGGTTGGCTCCACAGTCTGTTTTGTGGTTTTTAATCTCCTTTCACTTCTTTTTGAGGGTTTTAACAAGTCATTAGCTGGCTATAAATCTGAGACTGGCTGAACATAGTCTGATACAGAGTAAGTTGCTGCTTTGCTAAAAAGCTGTTCTTTCTCCTAGTGCAGGCCAAGCACAGCCTTCTGCCCTGGGAGTTTAGGCATGGTTATTAAATTTTGAGCCCAGGCACCATGGATGCAGTCTGAAGTGTGTGCTTTGCTGGCCCAAAGCCCATCACTACTAACTGTTGGGCCCCCTCACACTTCCACACAGTTGTGTTACCTTGTTGGGAGACTTGAAGCGTTCAGCTCCTATGAAGGGAATTGTATTCAGTGGGCAATCCAGCTGAAAACTGCGTGTTTCAGTTGGTGATGGTTTCCTTTCCTTTTTCCTACTAATCTGATGGTGGAGGATGCTCAGGTACTTGGGGGGGGGGGGGGGCGGAGGGAGCAACCAACCAACCAACCAACTCTATTTCAGCAGTGACTGGCTTTTAAAGGAGATCTGAAGTGCTGCAGAGTGTTGGATCCCTTTGGAAGAGGGGGGTGGCTGCTCTGCATCATGAGAGCTTTGGGGAAACTTGGAGGTTTTTGTATATTTGAGAGCAGGGGAGACTGGGGTCAGGGGGATGGCAGCTGCTGGATTTTTTTTCTCTTTGGATTTGGATACCAGAATAGAAGGGAGCTGGAAAAGCCTTGCCCAGAACATGGGGTTTCTTGATCACATCTTGTTCTGTGAGTGCCTAAGTCTTTCTCCCTGTGTGTCGCCATAAGTGAGCACCCAAAGCACAGACCAAATTTGTGTTCCTGGTCACCACTGAGGTATGTTTAAGGGCTATTTCTTTCTAGCTTCTTAAAAAAAGCGCAGTTCAGAGAACAGTACAGGTATGTTGAGAAGATACTCTGTCTCCCTGCTGCTGTAAATGGTTCTGGGCTCTTTTGCCTAAAAAGCAGATAGCACAGTTTGTGATCTTCCTGCGGAGGTGGCAAGCAGCGGTGTGCTGTACCGTACAGCTCTGCAGGCATCTGGAAGAGGCAGAAGCACCCTAAAGTGAAGGGGTCCCCTGTCCTGGCTGGGATGTCTTGAGTTGTTTCTGTAACCTTCTCCATAAGTGTGAATTCCAGCTTCCTATCTCCTGGACTGTGAGTGTGGGAGAAACTAAAACCAAGGCACGATGCTTGATCCCAGGCTGCTGGGCTTAGAGTTTTGGCACTTAATGGTTTTGAGCAGCAGATCCCTGCTTGGGGTCTGTGAACAGCAGCTTTGGGAGAAAAACAGTCCCTCCACTAGAGCAAACAAAGCAGTTCATGATTTGTGTTAACGCACTTCTCACTGGATGCTTCCTTAAGTATAGTTCTGCTAAGGCATGGTGCTGTTGTTGCTTTGAGCTGAAGCAGCAGTAACTTGCCATTTATGTGCTGCATTCAAAATATATTTACCCAGCTACCCTAGAGGGTATGGCTTGGGCAGCTTATCGATCCCTTCAGCCCTAGTGTCAATTCTGGAATTAACCTCACTGTTAATAGGGCCACCATCATTAAAGAAAGTATTTCCATGCACAGTTGTAGGTGTTTGGCCTCTTTTTTTTTTTTTACAGTGAAACAAGATTGCAGTTTGCAGTACCAGCATACTTTGTCACACTGGTAAGAGTTCATTCACACTAGCTTAGACAATGTGGGATACGCAAAACACAAAAGGTGTTTGTTCTTGGGTTTATTGCTTTAAACTGCCTCTGAGCATTGAGTGAATGGAAACCCACACTTGAATGCCTGCTGCTCTTTGCTGGATGTGGATGATCACTAATTCATCCTGAAGACCATGGGACCTGCAAGCATATGTGTTACCTTGGAAAATTAAACCAGCAGCCCCTTGGAGCAACAAGGTCAGGTGCATAAGTTCTTTCTTTCTTACTGAGGACATTTTACCCCCTGCAGCAGATGACAAATATGTAACCAGCAGGTTACTCACTGACTTGCATTGCAAGTCTGGCCTGATCTGCTGTTAGGCAGAAAGAAATTCTGAGGAACAGGTATTTGTGTGGTAGTGGGCAGCATCCAGAATGGATTGTGTAGCTTTTGTGCTTGCTTTTGATAAATATATTCCTGGTTATAAAACTGACAAGAGCACGAATTATATGTTGGGCAGAGTCAATTTTTAAGAGTGGCACTTTGACCTCAGGCTCTGGAGAGGAGCCCGTGAAAGCAAAGTTGGGTTCAGAGCATGTCATCCTTTCATTTCCACAATCTCTGTCTCATTTAATTCTATCCCTTAATGGTATAGTGAAGTCTTTTACTTCCCCCAAACCAGTTCGCAGCTGCATTTTCCATCAAGACCTGGATGCCAGTTAACAGGGCAGCTTTAGCACTCAGTCAGCCAGCTCCTGGGTTTTGATGATCAGGAGGCAGTGCCATTGAATTTGTAGAGCAACTGCATCCTAGATTGGAATGCGTTGCTCAGTCCTGCCCTACGACTGCTATGTGTGGGCTGAAGGTGAGGGGAGATGCTGTTAATCCTCATCTTTACAGTGGTGTAAGTGAAAAGGTGAGTGTATTTAAGAGGGGATGTATTTGAGACTGTGTGAAGTGGGGCAGTTTCTCCCAGCTGGTCCCTGCTTGGGAATGGGGCGTAACAGGGCTTGGGGCAGAGGGAAACATTTTACTGAGCTATGAGATACCAAAGTGAGATTTGTAAATACCTTAGATCATCACATTATTGTTTGAAGTCTTTAAAGTTGTGGGGTTTTTTCATGATAAAACCAGTTAATTTTCTGTTGGCAAGAACTGAAAGCATCTGGTGTTTGCATGGGGTAGGTGGTCAAACTTTCTCTTGTCAGATTGAACTTTAAAACTTCTTTCAAACTAAACATTGCTTTTTTTTCTGTTCTTTGTTTAACCTTCTGTAGCTGGTCATCAGCCTTTGGCCTCAGCATCCTACTCCCCTCCCACCATCCCCTGCTTTCGTCTCAGCTCTGCTTGAGCACAGAAGTCCAGTTTGGAAACTGCTTTGGACTAGTTTGGGCTCAAGCAGGACTGCTTATCCTCTTAACGATTTGCATTTGCATTCTAAAAGCAGAAGGCTGGAGGTACAAGGGCAGGTAAGAAACAGGTTCCACTAATCTTTCATAGTTAGTTCATTCCTTGTAAGGGTTCCTTTCCTGTTGTAGGAGCCTATGAATTTTAGTTGTGTTTTTTCACTCTGAGCTTGGGCCTGAGGAGCCATTTTGAGAGGGTGTTTGCATCCCAGTTATCACAAAGGCTCACTTCTGCGCAGTTCACTAAAGTGTCATGCTTGACTTCCATCCCCAGCCTGTAGCAATGCTTCACGGTTTGGAGAGCAATTCATAAGGTCAGGTTGTCCTGAGTAATCATTGATCTCTTGCCCACCTGTAGAAAAGCACTGCTAATTTGCTTTGCACTCTGGTTTTGGGGTGTGAGGGTGTGGGGGAAAGGCTTTTATTCTCAAGAGCTGAAGTTAATCTCAGAATGGTTTGAGCTACTTAACATTAGCTGGGTTCTTTAGCACACTGCATGGGTGCTGTGGGACATTCATGCCACCTCAGGTAGCACTGGTAGGTTCAGTAGGGTGGTTGCTGGAGGACGAACTGTGGGTCTGCAAGCCCAGTTGGTTGTCTCTTTATGCAGCAGTGAGCACCCATGGGATGGAAATGGCCTATACTGGCTGGAGCCCAGCTGTGTTGCACACCAAGCGTGGGATGGAGGGGTTTCTCTCTTCTTCCCTTCTCAGCTGAATCAGCAACTTCTTTCTTGGATTTCCACACCTCTTATAGGGGTAAAGCAGAAAAATGAACCCTTTCTAATTTGTACATTTTTCCTTTCCAGTAACCCCTTTCAGGCAGTGATGTTGCAATAATATTTTTGGGATCCTTCCAAGATGAAAGCAGTTGACATATGGAGTGTGTGGCAGTGCTTCAGGGGAAAAGGGAGTGTTGAAGAGCAATGGAGGGAGGAGGAGTGTTTTCAACCAATTGCTACAGCAAACAGCTGGCCTAAGAAACAGTGAGGGCTTTTGCCTGTAAGAGACAAGATGGAACACGTCAGAGGCCAAGTCAGGCTTAGTGGCTGATAAATTTAACGCATTAGTGCGGAGTCCTGTATTTCTTCTAGGTTGATGGAGTCAGGACTTTACTATCAAGCAAAACAGTCTTTCCTATTTAATCAGGACAGGATAAAGATGAGGTGCTCTCTCCACTCCTTGTGCTTTTGGTTTTAAATGTGAGATTAGCAGCACTTTGTGTGCCGGTGAACACCATGAACTGCCTCTATCTTAACAGGAGCAGGCAGTTGTGTTTGTACAGGCAGGTCAGCACATGCTTGCGGACATGCCTTTCCCTGGAGGTTAGCAGAGTGACAGGACAGGACTGCAGCGAGGTTGTCCTTTCTGCGGTAGGACCAGCTGCAGGCATGTCAGTGCTGTGGGGGCCGGGGAGAGTTAAATGTTGGTGAGGGAGGACTGCTGGGAAGCAGCAAGGGCTGCTGAGGTCCTGGCCTTAGGCCTGTGGAGCACAGAAGTGTGCCTGGCTTGTTGCTGGCTGATTTTTCCTGTAGGAATGAAAGGTTCGGAAGAGCAGAGCTTCCTGGAGTACTTTTAATTGTCTGAATAGTTTTCCTTTCTCTTGCCCTGCTGCCCTGGGTCTTGTTTTTTGTTTCTGCATTTGGTGGATTTCCCTCCCCTTTTGGATTCCCCCCAACCTCCTTTGTGGTGTTGCAGCTATCGTAAACCTTTTGAAAGATAATCTGTTGTTACCAGCAAGAGCAGTGGTTGTGGCCTGAGCAAGTACGTCTTGTTTTGCATGTTTTCCTGCAGTACTTGTTGCTATGCCATTAGCGTATGCCAGAGAGGGCCCCTCAGGGCTTGATATGGTCTTGGTGCCAAATGAGGTAATTTCTGCTTTTCCGGAGGAACTTCAGCTGAGATGAAGTCATTGCCCAAGAGCCCAAGGGGAGGGGGTTGCGAAAGAACCAAGAGGTCTTCTGCATCCCAGATTGGCTCTTGAGCTGCCCCTGTTTTCCTCCCCCGGGGGCTGGCCCACCAGCACTGGCAAGACCACAGACGTGGAGGTCACCACTACAAAATAGTACCCAGTGGCTGTGGCAGTGAGTACGTGGGAGCAGGCAGAGACCTACCCGAGCTAGATATGTCTTTGAAAAAGTCTTCCATGACACAGAAGTCCCGGGCTGGCTGCCAGCCCTTTCCAGTAGTTGTTTCCCAAGCTGTTGTGGCTGTGGTCCAGGAGCTTCCTTCCACTGGGTATGTGAACAAACCCAACGCCGTGTCATCTGAAGGGCATCTCAAAACCACAGTGCACCGGAAACCTTGTGTGCCACTTAATTGGCCCTACGATAGCTGATGAGGCCTTGTGCTAAGCTGATGGGATGTGCAGAGCCCTGCTTTAGCAGAGGTGGAAAATGTAAACCATCTGTCCTTCTGGAAGGTTTTTCGGAGGCCTGTTTTTTCTGGAACATGGTTATTAACATTACCCTACCCTCCTCAGGTCAGGGACAGTCAGTTTGCACTGAGGTGTTGTGAACTTCGGACAGGAACAGCTGTGATGCACCAGCTACACCATACACGCTTATAAAATACACTTTTTAGGGATTAAAGATGCTTGGTGCTTGGAGGGGCCAACTTCTCCAGAGACCTCTTCCTTATCACCTCTCTCCTCTGCTGTAATATTTCGTGTGTCAGTAACTTAAACAGTGTAAAGTTGAGGTGAGCCTGAAAGCACAGAGAGTAATTGAAGGGAACAGAGGACCTCAGGTGAAAGGGGAACAAGAGACCAGGAAAAGGGGAAGGGAACAGTCAAAACCATTTTATCTATGGCTGGCTGGTCTGTGGAGCAGACCAGGGGTACCTGGGGGCTCTGCCCATATGGAAGATGGGTAGGATCTGTACAGAAGTATAATCACATCTGGTCAGGGTAGCTGGGTGGCTCTGGGGGCTATGTGCTGGGTCCTGTCACGGGCAGGCTTGGGGAAGGGCTGCACAGACAGAGTCCTTTCACTGTAGCCACCTTGGCTGGCTGGTGGGAAGGACTGAGGGGTTCAAATCAGTTTTGTGCAAATTTATTAGGGCTGAGCCTGCTGCTTAAACCAGAGGGCACCCAGGGCTCTGGGACAGCACCACTTCCAGTGTATTGATTCTAAAAGCAGCGCGTGCTCAGAGGCACGCTTGTCCTGCTGGTGGTGTCTGTCTGTCCTTCAGTTTATCCTGCAGCTGCAGGACAAAAGGGTGATTGAAGAGGACCGTGGGGCTCATGTCACTCTGATGTTGGTTAAAACAGGGCCCACAGCCTGTGGCAGCAGGATGGGTTTTCTGAGCAGGCAAGCGTGTATAAGTGCTCTCTTTCTGGTTCCAGGACAATGCATCTTTTTGTGGTGTGTCTCTTCAGTGTCTGGGGTCTGGCTGCCCCTGAACACTACGTTGTGGAAGACATCTGCACTGCAAAGCCTCGCGACATCCCAGTGAACCCCATCTGCATCTATCGCAACCCTGAGAAGAAGCCCCAGGAGGGTGAGGGGCAAGAGCCAGGGAAGGGCAAGCTCCCAGAGTCTACTAACCCCAGGGTCTGGGAGCTGTCGAAGGCCAACTCACGCTTTGCTATTGTCTTCTACAAGTACCTGGCTGACTCCAAGGACAATGGGGAAAACATCTTCATGTCACCCCTCAGCATTTCTACAGCCTTTGCCATGACCAAGCTCGGAGCTTGTGGTAGCACCCTCCAGCAGCTCATGGAGGTCAGTGGCATTACTTCAGTTCTTTTCTGTAGCTGTCACCAGGGACTGAAAGACAGCAAATGTGATAGCAGCTGACTGCTGCCAAAGGGCTCTCTGGGTCATCATGGCCTCCTGGCTTGGGAAGGGAGACCTTTATTTAAACAAGCCTCTGGGAAGGACGCGTACACAGGCTGCTTGTCTCTGGATTGTCTTAGATCCCAGCTCTTTTCTCGGATTCCGTAAGTGGATCCCACATTCAGGATAGCTTGCCTGGGTTTGAGAGATTAATTTCGTCTGGAGGAAAGGAAGCCCGTTTGGGAGATGAGGGAAGGGAATGAGAATAGTTTGTTTCTTGCAGATCAGGCAAGAATGTAGCTGAGCAGGTAGCTAGGCCTGTTCTTCAAAAAGCGGGAAAAGCTGTAATACCAAGTCCCATTGGGAAAGGCTCTTTTTCACATTTCCTTTCTCCCCTGGGACAAAAATAACACACATGGGACACTTGCATTCCACCTGGCTTCCAGGGCTCTGCCACCCTGTGGGAGCACAGCAGCATCAATTACTTCTTGAAAGCCTCCTTGTAGTAAGCGTAAGAGCAGTCTGAGCACTCGCCCAGGACTAAACAGCTTCGGTTCCCTTGTGTGGGGCAGTATTAGAGCAGCACAGTAAGGGCCTGAGCTCCCCAGGCAGGGGCTCCTAAACTCATAGAGGGGAACTCTGGAATGAGGTAATTTAAGTTCTGGCTCTTCTGTGGGACCAGTTAACTCCTTGCCTGTCCAAGCACCCTTCTCACTATCAGACCTGCTCACCTGATATTTGCAGGTGCATTCTTCTGCCATGTGGGGCTTGGTACTGCCCGTACCTTCCCCACAGACAGGAGAATACAGCCCAGAGGCGCTGTTCTCCCTGCAACAGGAGGTGAGAATCAAACTGCTCCCACTGCTGCTCTCTGCCTCTGGAGTAAGTAACGCTGGAGTCTCCTGCTGTTATCCACACGGTCTGGGCAGAGCAGAGCAGTGAGCCACATCT
Source organism: Pezoporus flaviventris (assembly GCF_033815535.1). NCBI lineage: Eukaryota > Metazoa > Chordata > Aves > Psittaciformes > Psittacidae > Pezoporus > Pezoporus flaviventris. The sequence goes on from NW_026892561.1 coordinate 20,380,193, forward strand.
CCAAAATCGTCACTTATCCCTTCTCCTCTGGGCAGCCCTTCTCACTGAAAGGGGACCCTTCTCTCACTGAGCCACCCAGGATGCAGATACCCCTTTTTCCCTACACAAGGGCCAGTAATACTACCTTTGCCTCATAGGAAATGGTGCCAGAGATCCTGGATGTTTGTGTGGAGCAACATGTTGTGGGATTTTCTGTGCCTTAAAGCCCTGAGTTGGATAGTAGTAGACAAATCGTAACTCTCCTTCCAGCTGGCAGCTAGGCGCAGATAAGAAAGAATGCATTGTGCTGCAGAAACCTTCCCTCAGAACAATTTCTGCGTATTCCCATTCCCAGCAAAAATAGGTAAGAGGTACCAGAGTTGCTCAACAGGCCATGAGAATTGCTCCTCCTGGGAAGAAGCAGCCTTTGGCATTGTCACAGGAGGGTTTAGCGAAACCCTATGACCTTCACTGATCTGAAGAGCTGCTTCCAGGCCCCAAGAGCACAATCCTCATCTCATGTGAGGCTCTCTGGGGTGTGGTACGGGATTTGTGAACACTGTGTGTAAACTATGTTAATTCTAACAGCAGCAGGGGAAGCCTGGGGGTTCATATGTGAAGCTAGGATCTGTTCCTTGACAGGGGTCAGAATGCACAGATCAAAACATCACCAACACTTTAGTGTGTGTTCCGCACAACCACCTGAAGGATCTAGGTAAATCATGCCCGCATTTTAATAGGCACACACAAAATGATGCATTTTCCCCGGACAGCTGGGTTAATGAAAGTGGATGGGGAACAGAGCTAGAGAGAGAGGCAGATCCAGGCAGGTGCCCTGCCAATAGCTCATTGAGCAAGAGCCAGAGTCTTCTCTTGGGAAAGATGCTAGATCAAAGACAGTCAGAAGCTGGGACCAGTCAGAAGCAGAGTATGGGTGGGGAGCAAGGGAGCCAGAGTTAGAAAAAGGAGCAGTAGGACCTCTGCATGCTGAGCAGTGTTTAATTCTTCATTTTGGACTCTCCAAAACTAGGGCTTGGGCTGGTGATGCGTTGGTCTTACGTAGATTTGGGTTCCCAGTTAATCATGGGAGGGTGAAGCTCTGAGGACCTGCAAATTTCTTGGCTCCATGATTTAGGCTATTGAGCAGCAGGCAAAGGTTGCATCGCCACTTGCTGTGGGGCCCAGGAGCTACGTGAATGTGAGAGCCTGCTCACGGATTCCTTGTTGCTGTTTGGCTCCTCCAGGTCTTCCGGTTTGACACCATTTCAGAAAAGACATCTGATCAGATCCACTTCTTCTTTGCCAAGCTGAACTGCCGGCTTTACAAGAAAGCCAACAAATCCTCGGAGCTGGTATCAGCCAACCGCCTCTTTGGGGAGAAATCTTTGGTCTTTAATGAGACTTACCAGAACATCAGTGAAATAGTTTATGGAGCAAAACTTTGGCCCTTGAACTTCAAAGTGAGTTTGAACCACTTGGGATTTTCTTGTTTGTTTCCTTCCCACCATCCTGCTTTTGCTGCATCCCTATCTTTTGCCTACAGGAAGTGCCCTGCTCTAGGTGTGAAGGCAGGAGGAAGTATGGGATGCAGCTTCTCCTGTCCCAGTCACTTCCCACAGACTAACCACAGTCACTTACCCACTCCTCACTCCTAAACACTGCAGCACTACACTGGGAGCAATGTCCTCCCTGAACACATACCCGGTTAATCTGTCTCCTGCAGAAGAGATCCAAAGAGGTGTTTAAAACCCTTGACTTACTTAACCTTTCTTGGTCTTTTCCTGCAGGAGAAGCCAGAACTTTCCAGGAAGATCATTAATGAGTGGGTGGCTAATAAGACAGAGAAGCGCATTACAGAAGTGATCCCAGAAAGAGGTATTGATGATCTCACCGTGTTGGTCCTGGTCAACACCATTTATTTTAAGGTATGGCTAACAAAACTGGGGGAACAGCCTGTTTCCCGGGGGGAAAAGTGATGCTGATGTTTTACCCTTCCATCTCCCTTTTAGGGGCACTGGAAATCACAGTTCCCAGCTCCAAACACAAAACTGGATTTATTTCATAAAGCCAATGGTGAGACCTGCAAAGTCCCAATTATGTACCAAGAGTTCAAATTCCACTATGCATCCATCCACCAGGACAAAGTCCAGGTGCTGGAGCTGCCTTACAAAGGGGATGATATCACGATGGTGCTGGTCCTGCCCAATGCTGGGACACCATTGGTGGAGGTGGAGCGAGACCTGACATCGGAGAAGCTGCAGGACTGGATAGACTCCATGACAGAGGTGTCTCTCTCTGTCTACCTCCCTCGTTTCCGTGTTGAGGACAGCTTCAGTGTCAAGGAGAAGCTGAGAAAAATGGGGCTGGAAGATCTCTTCAGTCCAGAAAATGCCAGACTCCCAGGTCAGATGTGGAGATGGGGTGGTGCAGGGTGGAGGTGGGGGATAACTGTTCCTCCACAGGTGGCAGGGCAGTAAGTGCAGCAGCACGTGAGGAACAAGAACAGGAAAGCATTTAGGTGTTGCTGCGTTCAGTGATGGACTCTATGGTCAAGACCCATCATGGACATACAGCCCTGCTCTGCACTAAGGACGTGGGAGCTAAGCAGTCAACTGCAGTTGATGATGGAGAGTGTTTTTGGTTTAGGGCAGACATACCTTCTGCTTGAACACAGGCTATGAAGGATGGAATTGTGTTCTCTCTTGAGCTGCTGTCTAAAAACATAGTTTTAACTTTCTCCATTTTGTATTTCAGGTATCATTGCAGAGGGCCGTACAGACTTGTATGTATCTGAGGCTTTCCACAAAGCCTTCCTCGAGGTAAGCCTCATTTGGTCCTGTGGGTGTCTTTCTCCTTGTTTTTAAAAACACGAAGCGTTAAAATGAAAAATAGCTCTGAACCCAAGCTGTTCAATTCTTCAGTGATCTGGGGCTGTGGGGAGAGGTGGAAGCTGGGCACTCACCTTCTGTGGGAAGGAGGGGGAGCTCTCTACATACTGCATAATGCCTGTATTTTAATCCCATTTTCTCTTTGGGTTGGTAGGTGAATGAAGAAGGCAGTGAGGCATCAGCTGCCACAGCTGTCACCGTCTCTGGCCGTTCCTTCCCCATGAACAGAATAATCTTCAATGCCAACAGGCCCTTCCTCCTTTTCATCCGGGAAGCTGCCCTCAACACTATTATCTTCATGGGCAGAATATCTGATCCTTGCTCCTAAAGGATCTTACAGGGCCTTGCTTTTCCCTCCTCTGCCTCTGGAAAAGGGGCAGTAGGGTACTGCCAAAAATCCAGGGCTGCTCCTAGGGTGGTTGGTCTTACTTGTTTGGTGCAAGCTGCAGGGACTGCACCCAGGTGAGCTGTTACTGCTCCTTGCTGTGTCAGGGGAGGGTGCTCACCTGCTCCATCCTTCATTCAAAGGGAAACAGCATTTTTTTCCCACACCAGTATTTTAGTGGCACCCAAGCCTGAGTCCAGCATTGCTGTCATTCTTATATCCAACCCTACTCCCTTTCAGGCCTCAAACTGTAACTGATCCCCTGGTTCATTAAAAACCTATAGATCTGTACATAACAAACTGATCTCTGAATGGACAGTTTTCACTAAGTCGCTTCCTAGACTTATTTAAACTCTTTCAACAAATGGGCCCTTTTCCTGCTCTCCGCAGACCCAGCAGAGCAACCCCACACTGCAGAGGTCAGTGGAAAAGCAGCAGCCGAATGGCATGTGCTGGCTGAGCCAGAAACATCAGCAGTGGTGTTTCCACAGCTCTGCATGGAGCAGCTGGTAGGTGGAAGAGCTGCCAAACACCAAAGCCCTACTTGCCAACAGCTCTGGCATGTCCAACGTGTCCGAGTACTGCGTAGTCACTAGTGAAAGCCTTGCGTAGTCAAAGCTTTGAATCTGTTTTTTGAGTATGAAGATTTAAACTAGCTCCACAGTAAAAGCTAACCTGTAGTAGGGGTGTCTGAACCCTGACTAAGCCCAGGCAAGGTAACCAAGGTCTGTAATTCTGTGAAAAATCTGTTATTTCACCTGCAAGTTTATTCCTAGAGCTGAGGTGACCTGATCTGCTGCCATGCCACATGTGTGATCTGACCTCTGCTCCGTGAAAGGTGCAGGACCTCTGACAGGGTTGTCTTCAAAATGTAGAAGAATGGTGAGCTCTCCTCTAAGATTTCAGCATTTAGGACAAGTGTTTGAACCAGAAAGGGCAGTGAAAGCACAGTCCTGTCTTAAGTACGTTAGAGAAGCGCGTGCAGACAGCTGTAAAAACGCCAGTAGATGGCACTCCCCAGCGTGCAGTTTACTCCGGATTTTGTAGGACCAGTGAAGCATCTGCCTTAAGGAAGGCTTTTTCTCTGCCGCAATCGCCACAGCAAGCCAAGCAATGAGGGAGTTAACTCAGACGTACCAGTCTGATGGAGCTGGTGTGAAAAGATGCTTGGTCACTCTGTCCCTAGTTTTGGAAGCAGTAAGGGGTTTTGCAGGACTCCCTCTTGTTCCCCAGTAGGAAGGTCTGAGCATCTATATTTGTGCTGCAAGTGGTGTGTGGTTTGGCCATGAAGAGTCAACTGCTCTGTTGTATCACAGGGCTATACCACACTTGAAAGAGACCTGTAAAGCACTTACCCTTTTTGTGCTGACAAGCTTGTCTGAAGTAGGATCTTGGAAAACTGTGTATATAATGCTGGGGCCCTGGAAGAAAAGGGGGCGCAGTTTGGAAATAACAGAGTTCAGAAAGCAGCTGCTTTTCTCCCTGACCTATTCTGGTGGCCACCGCTGTGGTATTTCTTGCTGGAGCCCACCATCTGCTTGCTTATTTCATTGTGCTTACTTCATGTGTATGTCCAGAGACGTACAATCTCCTGTGCCTCTGTCATTGTGTGCCAGGCCATGGAGGTGGAGGCTAGTGAGAGAGGGGGCTAAGGCAATGCTGGGTCTCCCTATGACAGAATGCCTCACCTGCCACCAGCAGCTGGGAAAGCCTTCTTGTTGCAACAGGAATCAGGCGCTTGGCCTGCAGTGAGAGCATAGTGCTTCCTTTACCTGGTGAGACCAAAAAGGGCTGAGCCTGCAGAAGTGATGAGATAAACCTCAAAATATAAAGGACAGAGGTCACCTGGCACTGCCCTGCCTCCACCAGGTTGCTAAGCTTAGGGCAGTGCAGAACTGGCTAAAGCAAGGACCAGGCTCTCCCACTGCTGCTGATCTGAAGCGGGCAGCAAAGAGAAAATCAGTGTCAGATCAGACCAGTCAGCTACAAGACACAGACAAGGATATGAGTATTAAACCATTTAATTCTCAAACCACTCACATGCATAATGTTCTTTTACACAGTGTTAAAAGAAAGAAGAAAATGCAAATTTTTTTTAATACAAACAGAATTTCAAGTATACATTTATAGAATTTTCAGATTCCTACCCAAGTTGCTAAGTTTTCATTCACATTGTTCTTAAAGCTGTCCAACGAGAGCGCTTTTGCTAAACTGCTTTCAATGCAATTGTACAGTCGCCTCTACCTTTGTTTTATTTCCCCCCCTTCCCCAGCTCTGGTTCTCTTACCACCCTTGCCTGCCCCTCCTCCAGCAGCACTGGCCATCCCTGGATACCACTGGCCATAGAGCCAGCAGCCACTCCAAAGAGCTTCTGCCTGCCAGCTCCCACTGGAAGAGGAGAAGGAAAGCAATGGTGGATAACCAGCTTGGGAACAGCTTGTAAAAATCATTGGAGAACAGTCTGCTATCCACAAGTTGCACACAGCAGGCTCACACTTCAACCTACTGCAGACTAGTGTGAACACTGACTTTTCTTTTTTTCTTGAAATAAGGATTGCAACCAAAAAAATAAAATAAGAGAATTAGTACAGCAGGAAATTTCTTAACTGGGAAAGTAAGTCTTGAACGTTAGGACACTTGTCCTAAAAAGCTTGATATATAGGTCAACAGTTGAAGGTGATGGCACAATTCTTCTTACAGATGGTTGCTCTGCAACCCAGTTCAGAGCAGAATTGATGTGGGGCACATGAACTTGGATTTAAAAAGACAAACAAGCAAAACTGAACTGACTAGGGCTCCATATCCATGTTATGGGGGAAAAAAAACCCAAAACACTGAACCCACAACCCCAGTAACAACTTTGTCCTGGCTTTGCTCATTCAGCTTAGCTCAGCCCAGCGCAGGCGCATGGGCCCTCTGCTGTGTTGTAACTGGGTGTAACTTCTGACCTGTTATAAATGGGGTTTACTTTTTACAGACAAGGGTGGGTTTTTCTTGACCGATTACAAAAGTGTTCTAACAGGCGGCTGCATGCCGGTCCTGTTAGTGCTACAGCATGGCTGAGCTGCAACCAGGCCTGTGGCTGCGGTGGGAACTCCTCTGTCTGTAGTGTCAGCAGGGGCAGTGCCAGGCTGGGAGGGCTGCAGGAGCGGGAGGTAGAGCTGCGGTAGTTTTTGGGCTGCCAGTGGCAGCCAGGGGTCTGGCAACATTGCTCCCTCCCAGGCTCTGGCTGACAAGAAGCCACCTACCTGTACAGCTGTGTCTCAAGGCCAGCAACAGCCATACTCATCTTATGATTTAAAGTGCATCTCTTCAGTAAAGGGTTTTTTGTGGTGGTTTTTTTTTTGTTTTTTTTTTTTTTTTTTTTATTTTTTTTTTATTTTTTTAAGAGGAACCTACTTAAAGTGCTGTTCTAGTTTGGAAAGGGACTCTGTTTAGGAAAAAAAATGGCACCTTTTCACATGAGAGATCTGCTCTCTGAATGTGTTTGTATATATATATATAAATTTGCAGAGTCAGATCTGCTGACTAATGAATAACGTATAAAAGTGTTTTATATTTTATTGCTTTTTTTACTGCTGCCTGCTCCCCTGGAGGCAGGAGGGAGGCAGATTCTCCCTTTACCTTCCATACCATTACCTAATTCCCCAGTGCAGGAAGTGGAGCCTGCAGTCTCACAGCTCTGGCAGCAGCCTTTGGCCTGCGGGACAGTTCGCTATTACACAGGATACGTGAAGTAGTGAATCCACCCTGAACTGTCGCAGCCCCAGAGCAAAGAACTGGTGGCAAAGAGGGACAATGGACCCTGAAAGGCTTCCTCCTGCTCCTGCCAGATGCCATTTTCAGAGTCACTTTACAGAGCAGACCTGCATTTCTGAAACACAGAGGTAAGGAAAACAAATCTCTTTTAAGTGAAAGCTTTGCTGATAGAGTGTGTAGTGTGGTAACCTCAGCACTCTGCGAGAGAGAGGTAGTTACTGTCCTGTGAATCTTCTGCTGCTGGATGTGACTCCATTTCCAGAGTGATTGCTCAAAAAGAAAAACAAAAAGGAAACAAATGCTGTGCTCTTCATTAAAAGTTATCCCAGTTAAATCTTTCTGTTGAAGACATACTTGACTATTCCCTCTACGAGGCTTTTATATTTTAGAAATTGATTGTCAGTTTACTTTGTTACGAAAACAAATTTGATTAGCAAATTGCTATGCAAAGCCACCTAACATTGTTAATTCTTGTTATAATGCTCCTCCATTGCTCTGCAAGGAAGTGCTCAACCATCAGCGCCCTGTCTGGGGGTTATTGTTCAGCTGAACAGGGCTCTTTATCACAGCTCATCTGCTACAGCGTCACTGTGTGACAGCGTAGGACAGCATTTCATGCTCTGAGCAGTTCAAATGGAAACGTTAAAAAGAGCTACTGGTGTCATATTCACAGTGTTGTACAGGGAAGAGGGGGGTGACACTGGGGAAAGGGGGGGACGAGGGCAGCTTTGGAGACAACTGGGGCTTAGCTCATGGGAGCTTCATCTAGTGTTTAAGATACCAGAGACTTAGGGGAAAACTGCATCAGTTCCCTTCACTTCTCAGACAAAAGCAGTACTTTGAATAGCTTGCTTTCATTCCTGTGAGCTAACCTCCGATACAGGCTTCTCTTGTCCTTCACTAACCCTCCCTGTAGGCCTGGGGCACAAGGTGAGGAATACATTACTACACGAACATACGGCTGCATATTATTCTCTTTCTAACTCAGCTTTTAAACGAGCTTATTCAGAAAAGTCCCCGTTTTACCACCAAGAAGGATTACTCTTGCACCCCTTGGTGAGAGTAATCCTATCTCTTAACTGTTAGCAATTTTACATACACGAACACAAAGAAACATGCATTATTTGAATGACAACACTCCCCTTTTGCTTCTTGCCCTGTTACAGTGTGGCCCTGGAAGCTGTTGCATGTCAGCTTTCTGTCCAGGCAAGTGCTTCAGGGGAGACAAAAGGAGTTAGTCTCAAGCAAAGGGTATGACAAAATTCTACTCTCCATCCAGAATTCACCTGCCCTCCACATGGGCTGCTCCCCACAAGAGCATAACCCTGGTTTAGGAAACCTTCTAACACATGAGAAAAGTACCTGTGCACCACCTACAACATCATTCCCTGCATCTCCATCAGAGATCCGGTTTGCCCTCAGCCTGTGCAAACAAACATCTCCGTGTTTTTAGAGAGCACTTAAGACTAATTCATCTTGACTCTGGCATGGGTGCAGCTGATTGAAAGCACCCTGTGGACAAGGACACAGCCGCAGGGGTGACGAGGCTTCACACCTCTTGCCAAAATCAAAGCTGTCACAGGGAGAATTGCACTGCCGGCCCCCGTGACAAAATGGCACCTTCCTCCTCCCCACCAGCCCTCACCTCTTTAAGCCAAGAACTATGTTCAGTTACCAATTTACATGCAGTGAAGTATTAAATAAAAGCTTCACAGTAATCCACAGAGTTTCCTTAGACATGTAAACTCTAAGAACAGAACGTCACGGGAGCACAACCTCCCACATCAAACCAATGCCCTAGACACATAAATGAATGAACAGACCCCAGACAAGCTTCTCGGTCTCAAGAAACAGCTTTTAAACTTGACCAAATGGGCAACCAGCAAAGTAACATCGTCAGGTTAAAACTAATTTCCAAGAAATTTCTCAGCCATAGTCTTGCGATTCCTCTCCCCGCCCCAGACTGAGTAATGTTAACTGTATTCTTCTCCTTTTATGCTGCTACTTTTTCCATTCTACAACCGGCAGCAGAGCTAATCAATCTAGCTTCATTTTTCATTTCTAGTTAGTTTCACAGTTTCAGAGCCAATAGTATTAGGTCTGACTGCAAAGATAAGAGGAGTTTTTAAATAAATAAGCTTCACTACAACATAAAAATAATGAAGACGACCATAGATCTGAGGGGGAGAGGGGGTTAAGTACATTGACAAAAACTAAGTAAAGCTGGAGGCTTAAAATAGCTGACAGTCTGCAAAAAACGAATGCACTGTTTTTTTTTAAGTACTGCCTTAGATAACTGCAGTAAAATAATAAACTGGAATATGTCAGATTAAATAAGGAACTTACACAGCAGTATTTAAGAGATACCTGAATATGTTTCAAAAGCTTAACTGATATGAACTAGGAAGCCCATTAAAGCTGCCCATTTTTACATGATAATACTAAAACAAAGTAACAAAAAGAAATACAGCTTGGTGTAGTCTAATGGAAACAGGAACCTGGAGGCTGCACTCACTCCTGGGGAGCAGCTGGATTTCTCCATAGACTGTGGCACACAGGATGCTATTTCATGGATTAAACATTGATAAATGAAAAAAACCCAAAAGTAACTGGAAATGCACTGGTAGGATAACACTCTCTATCCCTTGTTATGTATTATGCAGTGTAGCAGGAGGTGGAGCAATATTTTATACACCAGAGGAGTAACAGAAAAGTCCAAAATAAGGGAGGGTGGGAGGCCTTGTTCCAACACTGTTTGGCTATACTCATGGTGAAAAAATGTCTTAGAATTGCTAACCTGAATCCCCCTTGTATAAATTTCTGCCTACTGCTGCCCCTTCTTCTACCACGTGCCTTTGAGGAGAGTTTGGCTCCATCTTCTCTGCACCCTCCTCGTGGCTGCTGAGTTTAAATAGAAGAAATTATGTAGGTAAAGGAGATGATAGCACTGAAACAAAAGCAAATTTCAGTCTTTGACAGCTTAAACACAGGCTAGAAAACCTAACATTCAGAAAATGGCACTTTGAAATCTGTCTGGTACTACCCATTTCCAGTCCTCACTTGCCACCCCTGAGTTCATTCCAATGGAGTTTCTGAAATCTGCACAGTAAATTTGCCTCCACAAGGGACTGACTCATTTTCCTTCGTTACCATTCACAGTTCCAGCATGGAAAACACTGGTGCTACTCAGCTTTATGATTTCAGGACAGTGTATGCGTCTTTGCATGTTTGTCTCTCAAGGCAGAAGGGTTTCCTGCATGCTCCTGAACATACGCAGGTTCTAAAACCAGCATTTCCCTGCCCACAGCATCTACAACATGCTAGACACACCTGCATGCTTCTTCCCAATAACGCTTTGATGCTGTTTCACCTATTCTGCCCACGCCTCCTGTTGGTTTCCAGTGCCAATAGCCCCAGCCACTGCTGGAGACAGACAAGTCCTCTTCCTATTTCTGGTGTCTCCCCACTCCTTGCTAAGCCAACCTCCTTTTCTCACTATTTCTGTTTGCACTTTGCAGATTTCTTCCCTCCTACAATAAATGCTTCAGGCTAGAAAGAACCAGATGGTGTGTCCCTGGCTATCTAAAGAAAGTCTGGCTAACCTGTGTGGTTGAAGTGCTGCTGTTTTCCATTCTTTTGAAGACTGAATCCTTTACAGGGCTCAGCAGTATAGAGGAAAAGGGCCTCTCTCCATGTACAGACTTCAATGAGTCTGTGGCTGTAGTGAGATTTGCCACCACTTCTAAGGTGGGGAAATAAAACCAGCTGTGTAAGAGGTGTGATGTGAATCACACACTACATTATGTAAGCAGGTCACCATCACCAGATTAGAAGTAACAGCTTTTTTTTTTTTTTTTTTAGCAAAATCAAGTATTTTGTTAGTTATTCTGCTGCTGCAATAGAACCAGTAATATAACTGGCTTCCTAGCCAGAATTACCCCAGACCACACATGCAGCTTTTTTCCAGCAGACATGGTAACTTCCCTCTAGCTAACAAGAAAACCTGAGCCCCTTCCCTCAGTGACAGGTCTCCAGCTGTCTGCCCCCAGGGCTAAAAGGTCTTGGCTCTAGTTGGGGCACAATTCCCACACTGCTCTGCTTCCCTGCCTGTGCCATGTTTTGCAGGTATACACCCTCTTATTGCCAGGGAGAGAGTTTCAGCTTGGCAAGCTCCACTGATGCTGTGTGCAGCAATAGGGGATAAGCAAGGGGAGCTTGTGCAGGGCTGTGCTGGTACAACACAGCCCCATGGCTCAGCAGAAATACCGTGCAAGTAGCTTACAGTGAAATGTGTCCTATTGCCCTCCCAACACTTATCACCAGCTCATTAGAAAGCTAATACCCTACAAGCTTGACCAGCGCAGCTCAGACCAATTTTGGGGAACACTTCACCATCCTACTCATCTCCACAGTTGCCAGGTTTTACCTGGAGCAGCTTTGGCATGGGGCACTTAGCAGCCCCTGATGTAACACATACAACTCCCAGCCTCGCTGCATCATCTGCGCAACTCCCCCTCCACCCCATCGATGGTATCCACATACCTGGTGTGGTTCTCGATGCAAAGCTGGAATGAGAACACAGGGTTCAAATGCTACCACTTTTCCTTGCCCAGATTTCTGAAATGGCCCATCTCACCCTGCAAAAACAAGGATCTGAATACATGTTAACAGCCAAAACCCCCAGGCCTGCTCCACCACCCTGCCAAAAGCAGGCTTAACTCCTCGTTCACAAAAGCCTTTGAAAAGTTCAACTTTCTGGTTCTGAAGGTGCACAATTCCCCTCCTAAGATTCCCGCACAGGGTCCTGACATAGCCTCGATGCTGACTGTGTTCCTGATGCTGAAGGCAGCAGTCTGTTGTCCGCTCCTGAAGCACTCATGCAGTGGGAAGCCACAAAGAAAATCTCTGAGGAAAATTCCAGCTGTACCTTTAACCTCGAAGCCCCTTGCAAGCAGGCACCTGTGCTCAGTGACTCCATCCACAGTGCGACAGAGACCGGACCTCTGCAAAGACCCTATCTCATTCCTCCCAACGTCTATGACAGCATGAAAACCATGTTACAAACATCACCTCCTACAGCCACAGGTTTTAAACCTTCTGTGATCTGCAGAGTCCTATAATGTGCTACTTGTGGGTGTAAGAGAAATAGTTCTTAGATAACATGCTGATGCCGGATGAGAATTTAACTAAACAGAACAAAAGTAGCTCACTCTCCAGTTAAGATTTTCTTCAACATTTCCATGAAAAGGATTAAAGCTTTAAAACAAAAAGCATTTTTGGTCTGTATCATAAAGCCATCAGAACGATTATATGGAAAGACAGCCAGCAGCCTGCATTCATAACTCACTCACCCAAAGCCTCCAGCTAAAGTATCACCAACCCACTAAACACTCAGGAGTCACTGGATGCACCATACTGACACTGATGGTACTACATAATCAACTTGGGAAATTTTTGGTGGGGAAAAAAAAAAGTTATGGAAAGTTATTTGAATAAAAAAATGACAGAAATTCCACATAAAGACCACTGCCTCAACCAAATAACCCTTTTCTGCTCAATCAGCAGCCAGCACTTGGTCTAAGGTACCTCTCTTCTCCTTATCCTGCTTTCCCTTTTTCTTTTACTCAGTTTATCAGAGCAACTGCTATTTGACACAGCAGCTGGATGGGATCTGCTGCTGGAATCAGACCAACTTCTTCTGATAGCTGCCCTGAGAAGCACCTTTGCACTGAGGTTGCTTACAGGATGCCTCAATCAAAAGGAATTTGATGTGACAGATGATGTTTTTATGCACTGGCACAGCACATGGCACAGAAGGGGTCTTGTACTCAACCTACAGTACCTGGTGACTACAATTACAAATATATTAGCTTACAGTCTTTTTACATTTGCTAGATTTAGTAGCTAAAATTTGTACTGGGAGTGGGTCGCAGTGATATACCATGAGCTGCAAGTATACACTAATCCTACTGGGGAGTATTAAATGAACGTATTTGATCAATAAAAGTAGGTGGATCATCACTCTGCTCATTATGAGGGACTTGCAGGAGACTTAAGAGGTGAATTTGTTCTTAGTGTTTGTTAATTCCTTGGAAAGGCACTTACGCCCTGGCACAGAAGAATCAGCAAGATTTTATATTGAACCCATTTTTTCATCCCATTGGTGACAGCAGAACGTGCACCTCCACAGAAGTCACTAAAAAAAAACCCCAACCACTTCTAGATATCAGTAAATAGCAGTGTCTGGTTTTCTAGAACTATAAATTAGACACTAAATACATCAGTGGCTGTTTGTGTGGCTTCCTCTCTCTAGCTTCAGTTTGCCAGAGTACAGTCTGATTTGCTTTCTTCTCCCTTTTTATTTCTAGGCTTGCCAGAACATAATTATTTTCCTACAAAACCATTCAGTACTTTGGAAAACTCTGCAATCTCCCAAGTCTTAAGAAGGCCCTGAACCCTGCCTCATGGGTTCAGAGCTTTAGTTGCTCTGACAGCACAGATGAGCCAAGGCCCAGGAGCACCTGGTCTGGTGCCCACTATACTCCATCTTAACAAACACCTCTCAGCTCCAACCCTTATCAGATACTACAGCAAGAAACAGTGAGCTAAAGGGGACACAGGCAGAAGCAGTGGTAGCACTGAAACAGCCTGTCCCATCTTTTCTATGCATGTTTACAAAAATCCATCCAAAGCCTGCATTTACAAGGAAGGGTCAGGCAGAAGACCACAGAAAATCACTTTAGATCCATGTTAGAGCACATACAGCAAACCCACACCTAAATTCCTGCCATACTTTCCCTTACAGGGTATTTCCTTGAGGCATTCTAGCAGGCAAGTCCCTGTGCTTCCTTAAAGGATCCCAGTTCAAGAGGCAGGGCAGAAACCCCAGGTTTTGTGACCAGGCACAGGAGGATGGCAGAGACTCCAGAGTGATTCTGATGAAAAGCCCAGCAGTAGAAACACCACCGAGTTGTGCTTTTAATGCACTCACTCAAACTACCACCTGAGCAGCTCCCTACAGGGATGTTCGAGAAGGGAGCATGGAGATGCCCGAAGCTGAACATGGCACAACCCCATCCAGATCTGTGATCGAAAGACACAAGAAGCAAATGAGACTACACGGCATCGCTTTCTTAGCTTTAACCATGCTTTAACCACTCGCCTCATTTCAATCAGATGCCCCGCCATACTGCTCTTGTAGCAATTCCTCAAATACCAAGTAATACTGGATGACAAAAAAAGCCCCAAAACATTGTTTTAAAATGGTAACCCACACTGCCTTCCCACCATCAAACTTAACCTAGTAGGTCTGAAATCCTTCCAAGGATGCAAATCTCTAGGATTCAGCAGCACGAGTTCTTAAGTCTTATTCGTATCTGCGCTTTTGTCAGCAAAGTTCTTTCAGAGCTCCTGTCTAAAAAGTCTCCTCCTATTTCTGAGACACATCACTTCACAAGCTGTAATACTTTGGTTTACAATTGGATTAAAATATAAATTAAATAAGAATAATGCTAAATGAGTTTATATTGAAATACTTTATATATGTATACATATATATGTATATACAGATATGTGTGTGTGCACTCCCTAATGACAGCTAGAGGAAGCAGAAGTCGTTTTCCAAAGGCTTCTACTCTTCCAACTAGCATGGTCAACCTAAGCATTGCAACAATTCCCTGTGCATAAAAGCTCATGAAGCATTGGAAGGTGGTGCTGGTGAACAGCTCAATCACACAGACGTTCAGGAACAGAAAGACAATAAATTATAAGAAGCAGTAGTAACTTGTTCACAGTTGGGATAAGGATAATGTTACAGGAAACCTGAATTTTCTACAGTACCAGGAATAGAAAGTCAAAGGGCACTGAAGATTACAGCTGGATATATTGTAGTTAATCCTAAAAGCAAAGATTGGATCTGACACAAAGAAATGGTCGAAACCACATGAAATTTCTCCCAGCAGACTAAACTCTGGTACCATCAGATTCAGTGGGAAGATTTCTGGTACCTCCACCGGGACCAGAATTCAACCCAGAGATGCTTCAATCACTGCCTCTATCTCAGTGACATTTTCACACAGAGGAAGATTCCTTGAAGCCAATGCAATCCTACATCCAAAAGAAAACGTTCCCAGTCTCTTCTTGATTCTACTTCTCTTCTAGTTATCTCCCAAACATCACATTCAGTCTCTCCTAGTCTCAGCCTCTGTGTTTACCTATGTTTCACAAAAGAAAGTCTTTCAGCAATAATATCAAGGCAGAGAGAAATTATTTAGAGATGGTAGGACTCTTCAGATAATTTTATAACCCATTCGAGTGGGCTCCAGATTAAGAACAACCTAAATTTCTAGTAAGACTAACTGCAGCAAAACTTTGGTCTGCTGCATTTTATTGAAAAACAAAACGAACAACAGAACCACCAACAAAACCCAACAAATCTACTCCAAATCTATTCCAAAATGTTCTGGTAGACATTAGTTTCAAGCAGCAGCTAGTAGCATTTGCATAGGTCTAGCTTTTATTTGGTTACAAATATATATATTTATATATAAATGCATATACATACATATGTATGTATTATATTAAAATATGCTTTGAATGATAACAATTGACATAAAGATAACTGGCTCCTCTTTAGGACCTTTCACTGAAGACGTCAAAGCTCTGTGCATGGATCTCACCCTGTGATACACATAATGCTCATCTCTGAGATGAGGCTATGCTGGCAGTCAGTGGCAGCTCCATTGGAAGACTCCAAACTTTCTGACTGTAGTCCTGGCTATGGGCTCAGCTCCCAGGGGAAACTCAGAGCCCACACCTTGACAAAAATTAGAAGTCTCCTGAATTACAGCTCCTTGAATTCTCCCATCCCAAAATATTTCCGGTAGAGCAAGAACAGCATTTGGTGTTACTCATCTGCAGAAACACCTGGATGCTGGTAAGGCAAGCATGTTATGCATCAAAGAGTAGAATTTTTATAAAGTTGAAATAACAAGTTTAAGGGGTGCCAATTTTTGTTGGTTTTAAAGACGCATGACTGTCTACCTCACATGCTACCTTCCACCCAAATAAACTGCACCTTTTCAGGTGTCTTTTTATTTATGCATTTGGCTCTGAAGGAGAGATGAAGTCAACAACAAATAAAAGCTACAACTCTGCTCTTGGAAATGCATTATTAGGGTTGCATCACCTGAAGACAGCAAAAGGATTCTGCTGGAAGACCAGACTGCTTAGAATCATCTACTGAAATGGGCATCAAACTTTTAAGTGACAGTACTATTGCATAAAGGTGTGGGAAGTGTGTTTCCCTGAAACAGTCACCTAGCTGTCACAGAACAAGAGCAGGACAGGCAGGGAGATCTGCTCTTGATCTCAGAGGGCTCTGTACCCTCCCCACCAAGCCTGCTCCGCTATGCTTCACAGCAAGATCACAGCTTGTTCCAAATGCAATTTCAGCTCTGAAGAGCTGTCAGATAGGAACAGAGGCAGCTGCTACTGACCTCAGCTGGAATTAAAACAGCAGCAGAGATACAAAACACTTTCTATTCTTCCTGCCCTTCAGCCACCCAAACTTCTGGAAGTTAAATCACAGCTTGAAAATATTGTAGGAAAGATGTGGGTAAGTCAAAGGACTGAACCTGATGGCCAGACAATGCTGGGAGGACAAGTGACGGCCTGCCCTTCTACATTGGCTGCTCTGACCAGGCTGATATCCTGGGATCTTATTAAGCGGCTTTAAGTGTGTTCTCAGCCTCCTGTTATAAATTCACATTTCATAAAGCCTCCTCGCTCATCCCTCTCTAACTAGCTGCTGGAAATAAGAAGCATAGTTTGCTTTCACACACTCCCACTGTAAGACAGCAAAAAGACCTTCTGCTTTTTCCCTTTCCCAGCTTCACATCAGTCATCCTCCTGAGAGGATGAGATTTAGCTTTTCCCCAAAGCAGCAGCACAGTATTAACACAATTCTTGCTATTTTCACAGCTATTCACAGGGAGCCTGGCAGCAGCAGGGAATGGCCACGGCAACCGTCACATCACTATGCTGTGACTTGGCACCAGGGCTTTCTGCAGGCTTAAGGAGATAACCACAATGATTCACATTTGAAAGGTTTCTCTGACACAGCAAAGAACTAAGAAATGTGTTCTCCTCCAAGAAACAAAACTGCAGAAATAGAGTGTGTTCCCCCTGTTGCCTGAGGCAAGCAAACAAATGGGTTAGTAAGCCCTAACTCTGAAGCGGACAGAAATGTTACACACAGAGGTATTAAAATATGACAGAGTTCTCTTCACATCCTCCTTAAATCACAGTTGAAATCACAGTTTTAGCAGAGGGGAAAAAGCTGCAGCTAGACGTGGAAATGCAAAGCTGTGCCTCAACCCATCACAGAAGCATTTACACTTGGAAAGTTGGCATGTGATTCTCTACAGCTTTGATGCAACTGTAAAGAGCTACAAAAGTGTGCCAGTGGAGAGGCAACAGAAGACGGTTATCATTTTGTTATGGAAAGCAGCTCCACTGCCAGAAATTTCACATGAGGTTTTCTCATACCGTATACAACCTCCACCCCCTTTTTTTCTTGAACCTTGGCCTTATCTGCACTGAGGAAGTCAGCCACTGAAAGAAAAGTTTAATAAACAATTCCTTCTGAACTGGTTCCATCTCCTAGCACGGATGGGCCTAAACTGCTTTCAGCACTGTTCAAGAAAACACTAGAAACACCATGATTCCCACACATACATACACATACACATCCATTAAAGGTACAGAAATAATATTAAAATGATTCCCACTACCATACCTTATACTGACTCTAGCTACAAGCTATAAACTTCACCTCAGTGAGGCCCAGGCAAGAATATTGGCTCTTTTGCATGCAATCAGAAATGATCATTTATACAGTGGCAACCTTTGCACCAAAAAAACCCCAAACGAAAAATCCCACCCAACCCATAAAAGAAAAAGAAATAAAAACCTTTCACAAGCTTTGTTTTCAGACTAGCCTAGTGTAATATGAAGGACCGATTCCATGGTTTTCACCAGGCCAATTGAAAGTAGTGAATCAGCAAAACAGAATGCACCACTGGCATCCTGGACTCTTGGGATGCTCTTCCGTTCACAGTATCGATACAGTAAAACAAAAACCTGCTAAAGAAACTCAAAGCTGTGCCAAATAAATAAAGGCATTCACCATTTTATGTCAGCCCTTCAGCATTATGCTTTGATGGATTGGTTGCCATCTGTTTCAGAAAAATGTTGCTTGTGTAGCAATTACTGCACCTTCACCCTTCTCTTCACAGCAAGCTTAGCAGGGAAACTTTTCCATTATATTTATATATAATATATGTATATAAATAATTTTATGTTTTTATAGTTTGGTAGTATTCTTTTAAAACTTCTATTTTAAAACACTTAAATCTTTTAAGCAACTAAAAGTAACTTTTGATGCTTTCTAGTGTGAACAGGATAGGATTTCAAAGTTTTTAACTTTTTTCTTTTTGATTTTTGGTAATTTCAAAAGCTATGACTAAAGCAGCATACTCGGCACGTCTCCGCTCCTCCCCACACCTCGATTGCAATGAAACCTACCTTAGCCACCCTCTTATCTCCTCTTCTGTGACTGCTCTCTGGCAACCTTACTGTTTCGGTACAATCCTGTTTGACCTTCGACAGGAAACCCAGTGGGGCTGGTCCCTCAGGTGGCCGCTTAGAAAACCATTCACTGTGTGACGATGCACATGACAAGAGAGGAGGAAGAAGGGACAGAAGAAAAATGGAGATGAAATACAATTTTTCCTCTTTGAAATGGGCAAGGAAATTGTACTTTCCAGATGCTCAGCTAAGAACACCTGCAAAGGTTCCTCTCTTAGCAGCACATCCCTGTTACACATGATCCTGGCACTAAGCCTTTCTCTTCCCCCCACACAAGTCCATTACAACCACATCTGATTTTGGAGAGACATGGGAGGAACAGTAAGAGCCGTCACTTATAAAAGAGAAAAATATATGAAGTGAGGCAAGAATACATTACCCTTCTCCAAATTCATCCCTCTAAAGGGGCAGGAAAATGATCCTGTGTTCCAATTTTCAGATGGGGAAAGCAAGGGCTGGAGATGTTTCCATGTGCCCAAAGTTGTGCAGTCAGCCTGCAGGCAAGCTTTATTTTCACTTGGTAAGTCTCCTCCTGCCTGCCAAGCCCATGCTCTAACTGCTTGCCAGGCTTGCTTTGCCCAAGCAAGATGAAGTGTATTTCTTTTTCAATGTCTCTGTTCCTCCCATCAACTTAAGGATCAGAACTTCATCCTTCCTTATTGTACACATTATACACCCTCAAAAGAGCTCCTTAAACCAAACATCCTCTCCCAAACCCCATCTGCGCAACTTGTTGCTCATTTCCCCCCTGCATCATGAACAACTCAGCATCAGAACCAGAGAAAACTCTTAGAGTATTGCATATTTTTTAAAAGACTTCTTCAAAAGATGTCAAGATATTTGCACTTATTTACCTGTCCCATGCTTTTCCATTTATGAAACACGTAAGCACGTGCAAACACCTACAATACACAACGCAGGCATGTCTCTCCGGCCTAAACTTGCTCTAAACATCAGAACTGCTTAGAATACAAAAGTTTAAGTCCATGCAAGAGGACAGAGTTGTGATTGCTCTAGGAACCATTCACTTTAAAGTTTCCTGAACTGTTACAAGGAAATAGTTTTTTTTTTTTCTTTTTGCACTTCATTGATAAAAAAGTTATCAAACTGGTTTGTAGAAACACATTTAAAAGCAACCACCCAGGATTGCTTGGCTGGGACAATAGTATTTCAGTATACCATATTGCTGTTATAAAAGATCAAGTGCGTATTGAGGGAGGAGTAGGGGTGAAGGACGACTTTGGTAGCCAGCCTCTAACTCCGCAATTCAGCCAGTCCTGAAAAACTCTTCCTAACGCTCGGCAACACCTGAAGCAGGCACCAGTCAGGACGTCAGAGTGCTCTGAACTCTCCAGATCAGCAACAGCAAAGGACAACCTCCTCAGAAAGACCCCTCCAACCCTTCTCCCAATGCATCAGAGTCTAATGCAAACCTCAGAGCTGCTAAATTTCACTTTCAGTAGCCGAAGCGCTTAAAATTTTGCTGACCTCTAGAATACTGCTTTATAGTCATGCCCACTTTTAACAAGGGGCTTTGAGGCCACACGCCTGGAAGGGGCAAGCCAAGAGCCCTAAAATAATAGTTTAAGTAAAAATGTAAAGAGACACACCAAAAATAAGACAGGGAAAATGCACTCGGGCAAGGCAGGTTCCACCAGGACAGTCTTTTTGTTTTCTTTAACATGGCAGCTACCTGGGGAAGGGAGAAAGGCAATGGCATCTTACCCCTGATCCCCCCTTGAGCTGGACCAGCAGATATGGCAAAGAACAGCCCTGCACACTAGGCCCACTGGGTCTGCATGGCTGATGCCAGCATTGCCAGCGGGCCCCAGCTGCTAGGCCAAAATGCTGTTGAGAAATACAAATGACTGCTCGTCTCAGATCACTATGGAACATTAAAAAAATGTAAAATCCTGTCGATCCCTGAATAAGAAGTTGATTGACACAGTTGTTCTGTTTTTCTCCAAGAGGAGGAGGAATAAGGGAGAAAAACTTTCAACACTCTACGTGTGTGTGTGGGGGTGTGTGAGAGAAAGAGAAAGAGAGAGAGAGAGAGAGAGAAAGATTTTTCTATTTTGGCAACATCTTGGGAGCTTCCTTCTGTCCAGTGGTGGCATTGCACTAATTACAGTACCAGCCTGCCGGGTACTTTAGAGCCAGAAATGGGAAGACAGTCCTTTCTCCCCAGACTCTGCAGCTGTGTTTCAATCTGGCCCAGTGGTGGACACAGATCCCTGTGCCGTCTCCACAACAGCGACAGCCTCCTCCTGTGGAGGAGATTCTTCTTCCGCCTGCCCCCGAGACGTGACCGTGGTCTCAGGGGAGATGCTGTGAGGCCCCTCCAGAGGCATACAGCCAGGGTGGTTCTTGCGAAAGTGCTGGTTGAGGATGGCCTGGAAAGGGAAGCTTTTGCCACAGACATGGCAATGAAAGGGCTTGTTGCCTGTGTGCTTGCGGATGTGATACTCCAGCTGATCCTTGCGGGTGTACTTCTTCCCACACATGCGGCAGACAAAAGGTGTGATGCCCATGTGGAGACGCATGTGCCGATCCAGGCTGCCTTTCTGGTTGAAGGATTTGGCGCAGTAAATACAAGTGAGCCGTGGGTTGTACCGGAACCAGCGCTCTGAAACCTCCTGCTCTCGGAGATATTCCACATAACCGCTCACTCCCAGCATGGCTGATTCCTCCCCCTGTGAAGGAAACAACGGAGATTTAAATAACAAGCAGCATAAAACAGACTGCAGAAAAGAAGATCAGGCCCCAGTCCAGCCAATAAGGCATTGAAGCATGTGCCAAACCTCGAAGTCAGCACCACTAATGTCTTCAACCTCAAGCACATATTTAAGTGCTTAACTGGAGCCTTGGGGCTGAAGACAAATGAGCAATCAATTAGAAACCTCTGCTATGGCGGCCCCTTCTGCCAAGTCATTCTCTAGATCCAGGGAAGAACAGCCCCTGCCAGGAGGGCGCGCAGCCACCAATAGAATTGTGGATCCAGTGTGTCAATACATGTTACATTTTTTGAACATGGGCCAGTTTGTTTAGAATACTGTATACCACATTCTGGTTTATTTACTAAGGTTAAAAAAAGAAGCTAATTGATGAGCTTGCAGTAAAACAAAGGTGGAATAAATTACAAATCATATCTTATACTCTTCAGGTGTCATTTTACACAGGTATTTATTCAGGATTCATTTTATAATGAATCACGCTTGCCTCAATG
The DNA here is from genome assembly GCF_033815535.1 of Pezoporus flaviventris. Classification (NCBI taxonomy): domain Eukaryota; kingdom Metazoa; phylum Chordata; class Aves; order Psittaciformes; family Psittacidae; genus Pezoporus; species Pezoporus flaviventris. The sequence continues at coordinate 20,402,079 of NW_026892561.1, forward strand.
GCTGTGTAACCCATCCCAGCCCCACGGCATTACAGGGGAGGATCTGCAGCACAGACAGCTAGCACGCCTGGCCCAAGTCCCTCAGCAAGCTGGCTCCTTGTTATTTTCTGAAGCCAGAAAGACAAACAGCCAAGGGTAACCCTGAACCATGAGCTCAGGCGCTAGGGCAGCCACTTCTGGCTATCGTATTCAGAACGAGCACGAACAGTCTCCTGAATGCCTCTGTGCTGGAGAATGCACTATTTGCTCTCTCAAGTCTTATGCTGATTCCCAACAATGCCAAACACAGACAAGCAACCAGTGTACCAGCAGGAGGACCTCTCCTCCGGCAACCAGGGCTGTGCACATGTGAGCAGCAGTGTAACTGTGCCAGGCACTGTTGAATCTGGCTGTACAAACACTGCTAAACCGTTCAGGACTAAAGGATATGCCAAGGCTATGGTACTTTCTTTCCACTCTACCACTGCCACTGGGCAGGGATCATGGACAGACTATTTTTAGCATTGATAATGCAATACCAGAAGAGTATAAGATGGTGATAACTTCCCTGTGTGCACGGCAGCCTATCATTTTACATTTGAGGCCATCTCACAATGGATAACTAATAGCAACTTTTCTGCACATACAGCTAAAATTGCTTTGTATGTCACATTTGCCTTGGAGGGTTACTTTGACCTGAAATTTTCTAGACGTGTTCTGAGGACGCAAAACAAGCTTAGGCAAAATAGGAACAAAATGGTATTTTTTGTTTTATGGAAGTGTATTACAAAGTTAGCAGACATGAATCATGATTTCTTTCCCCTTGCTTCACTTGGTCTTACTCAAGGGCAAAGCAGCCTGGTAACTCCTCACCTGCCTCTAGCAAAATCATTTGATTACAAACTGACACATTACTTATCTGCCAGGCATACAAAAGTCATTCTACATGGTGCTGGGTGACACACTTGCACTACAGTGGCACTGTGATACTGACTGCATGCAACAAAACATTAGACAAAATTATTAGGAATAGATTAGGAATTACCACTGTGTGCCGCTTCGCTGTACCCTGTAGCCCACTGCTCTCCTGTGTTTCTGCATATCTCTCCCTCAAAACTGTGCCTATACCTCAAGAAAGCAGAGAATTCAGAGCTACTTTATGTTGCAAATCCTGCTATGCAACATAGTCCCTTGGGGATGAGACAAAGACATCTGTACAAATCCACAGTCTTTCGACACTGCACTCTAAAGGCTTATTCGTGTAGTGCCTGGAGGACTTTATGGAATGGGTTTGGTACTAGCATGGAAAGGTTCAGCTTGCCACCCTTCAGTCTTCCACACAGACCAACTAACACCTCCTCCCTCAGCTCAGGCATTTGCTGCCAGTGTTTTAGAGCAGATCCAACTTTGCAGGAGATCAGGGTTTCTCCTCAGGATTTGGTGGCCTGCCCAGAAGGGGGGTTGATATTTATGCTCTCAGACAACAAGATAAATTCCTTGTGTTTTCCAGGTATCTGGCCAAAATCCCAAATGACAGCCAAAATCAGCTTTAAATCACATACGGACGGCATACGTTCTCAGTGCGAGCAACTAAACCCTTTGCAACAGTAAAAGGTCCTTGTTTCACACACAGTATTACTTGCAAATACAAAATATTAAGCACTTCATCACAAAACAGTCCCCTTCACCTTCAATGCCAACACTTACTTGCAGACTTCTTGATCTGCCTACCTGGGAACTGGGCTGCTTAGGCTCATCCATCCGCCCGGGAGACTCACTTTTTGATCTGTACCGTTCAGTCACAGCAACCATGCTGCCAGAAGGGCTAAATCTGTGGGGTGTGGGAAGAGTGTAAATGGAGTTTTTAATGGACATCAGGTCACTATGGTGTTTAGAACAACAGGTGAGCAATAGAGGCACCTGTATAGCATCTCTTCATCCTCACCAGCTAACACACAGGAGGTGGAACATCACAAGTATAAAGGAAAAACCAAGTCATACTGGTCTGCGGCTTCAGTCTTAACATCTGAAAAACGAAACTGAGTCATTTGGCTTCCAGTTGAGTAAGAGAGAGCTTTTCAGTTGCTATTGCAAGTAAATTGATACAGGCCCAGTGACTCAGGAACTGGACAACAGGAGAAGAAACCATTTCTCTAAGGGTACCCCTCATTCACCATCCCCACTCCTCCCCTTTCCAAGTGTGAAAGAAAAGTGATGTGATGGACTCCAGGTGGGAAACAGCGGATACTGGCTGCAGTGCAAAAAGAGATGCTCAAGGCTAGCTGATCCATGGAAAAGAGTTAAGGAACTGGGAATGGATCACTCTCCCAAGGCCCAGCTTAAGATCATTCCCAGTCATTGATTTATTAAGCAATAAGCGACAGAATATCCACTACTTCCAGGTAGCTGTTCCCCCATGGGACCAGAGGGGTTGATCTAGAAGAGAGGCAGATGTGAAGGGAAAAAAGACAAACACAACCCCCCCGAACATTACAGATCTGCCCTTTATCAGATCCATTCTTTGGTCTGAGCTAAGGGAAAGAAAACAAATGCTGGAGTGGAGAGGAAGTAGCTGGATGGAGAATCAAAACACAGTAGATTTCACCACCAAAGCTTTCTGCTCTTTCATATAAATTAAAACAGGTGGAGGGGACTTCCCACTTCAATTGCTTCAGAAGATGTAACCCCACGACCCATTGCTGCCCTGGACCACCAGGAAGAAAATGCCCTCTTGACCTACTGCTGGTGACCGGCTTGTTTCTCAGACAGAACCACCCCCAGATTTTCAGACCAGAAGGCATCATTGCAATGACACTTTGCGTAACAGATATTGTATGTGACCTTGTTAATCCTGATGCTGAGCCCTGTACCTACTGAGGCTGAACCGAACATGCTCTTTAGACAAAAATCACCTAGGTTGACACACCGAGAGGCAGAGATTCCAACCTATGCACCTCTCAGTGCTAATAACTCCCCAAGCTAGCCTGTACCTGGAGATGCTGGTCTGATCACTACCCAGCGAAAATACTACAACCCAAACCGGATACGTTTCCTAACACCAGGAAAAAAAGTCCTTCAGCACTTATGCTTAAGATGGCCACAGGAAATAGAAAGGGGAAATGTTCCAAAATGAGTTCCAACCCAGCCAACTGAAAATCTTGAATAATCTTCTCTTACAGCCAAGGTCAGTAATTAAGTTAAAAGAAAACTCACCTATCAATCTCACTGCTGGTTGGCCTGACCACTTTGGCACCTGAGGATCCTAATGCATAAGCCTCTTGGCCCATCGATCCATGGCCTGTGGTGTCGATCACCATAGCAGTGACCTCCTCAGCACTGCTCCCATCTTCTCCCGATGGCTGATGCTCTGCCCCAAGCCACTCCTCCAGGTTCTCGGTTTTAATGCGCACTCCTCCCAGCACCCGGACGTCGTCGTCACTCCGTCCCCCGCGGTCTCCCATTCCCGTCTCAACGTACCACTGTCCTGCTCTGTTAATTCGTAGTATGGGCTCTCTGCCTTCCACATCTGAACTCTGTTCAATTATCTGGGGGCTGGTGGACTCCTCAGGTGGGCTGAGCTCCCGAATGTCCAGCACGGTGCTAACCTGGCCCAGACGACTCCCCTTTGGGGTGTTGTGACGTGGGCTCAGAGAACGGTTGAGATTTGGTGTCACCCGGTGAGACTCCGGTGGTCTCTCCTGATGCTTTGTCCTGGTCTGGCTCAATTCCACTTCCACCTCTGCCACGTTGATTTTGAAATGAATTCCCTCAAGTATCTGTGTGCATTTGTCTATGATGTGCTGCATCTGCAAGAAACTGGCGGCCGTTAGATAACTGATGATGTCGGCCAGCTGCAGACATATCCTACCGGTGTAACAAAAGGAAAGGAGCTGCTCAAAAACAGAAGGGTTCTTGATGACAGAAATGGAAACGGTGCTCATTTCGTTCAAGGACATGTGGTCACGGAAGTAGGGCGAACTGGCAGCCAGTACCACCTTGTGAGCACGGAAAGCTTGCCCCTGCACATTGACCACAATGTCACACAGGCGACCCTGCATGCGTAACTGATTCAGGTGGCTCAGGACAGAGTTACTGAAGTCAGGAATCTCCAGCTGAATGTTCCCACTCTTCTCCATGGCTGTCCCAGTTGCAGGAGAACAACCCTACTGGAAAGGGCGGGGGAAATACCATTGTTAATAGAACTAGTCTATCATTTGCATTTAAAACATTTTTCACATTCTTTCATGCAGTTTGGAATATTGGAATTTTTAAAGAACTTTCTCACCATTTAATTTACAAGCGCCTTGCAGCAGTTCTCTGATCTTTATGTGCTGTACAACACCTTTCACAAGAGTTATGTTAAACCAGTCCCCTACAGATCTCCATTCCCTGTGGTGTAAGTGCTCGAAAGAGCTTGTTCTGTCAGCCGCAGTGAAAGCACATTTGCATTGCAAAAAGAACATTAAAAATGGTTCACATACTAAAAATAGGCAACTGATTGCATAATGGATTAAAATACTTAGCACCTTCTAAATACTTTGAAAAAGGAAAGTAACATTGTTATCCCTCCTTTGTAGAGTAAGAATCAGGAAGGAGACACCAGCACCTAAATCCTCCTGAGATTTTTCAAAAGCTGACCAGCACATATTTGACTTCAAGGCATCTTAAGTACATCATTAAACCCAGGATACTCATCATATGTCCCGTCTCTGCCACAGGCAGAAAAATATAACAGGACAGTGAAAAAAAAAACACCAGCACCCAGTTGTAAGCACCAACTTATCAGACCATCCACTGGGCACAAGTGACTCGCTGGCAAAAGAAGCTAGTGTTTGTGTAGACTGAGATATTGCACACAGTAAAAGACAATTTACAAACAATGGGTATTAACAAACTAGCTCTCCTACTTCCCCTTCCATAATGCATTTTTCTATAATCATCACATTTCATTTTGGCAAAGTCTGAAAAGGAGCCCTGACTATATATGGTAAAAATTCAGAATGATCCAAAATTAGATGTAAACTCGCCTAAAAAGAAAAGGAAAAAAAAAAAGGAAATAAAATTTATTAAAGACCACTCATGGCATGAACAGCTTCCAGGCTGGATGGAATCTCAAGTGTCCATTAAGCAGAGTGCTGCAGATATCAAAATAATTCCAGGCAGGCTGGGAATACCGAGGCTCATAGTGCCTGGTATGAGAAATCTCAGAATCCCAGGACTAGCAGACAGGAAAGCATGTGTGCCTTTGGAGGATGTTTTTGGTTTTTAATTTATGAATGCTGCAGGATAGTGCATGCTCACATGCCCAAGCAGACTTTGTGCAAACTTGGCAAAGTATGTTACTAAACCTGAAGCTGCAGGACAGCCTGTCAATCTTGTGAAGTCATGCAAAGAGACTACTAAATGGCCGGACGGCTCTATGTCTCTGGGGCAGGTGAGATCAGTGGTGCACAAAACTTCACAAGGTGCAGCTTAACAGTGCCATGTCTCAAGGCTTCTTCTCCCCTTTCCCAATCTTTAGAAGGAAGCAATGAAAGCCACAAAAAGTCCATGCCAAAACAACATTAAGAGCAGAACTTCAAATGTACAAAACAAGGTGAAACAGAAAATCTGATGTCTTACCAGTAACGTTACGAGGAACATGCAGAGGGGAGGAAATGGGGGTGCTATCTTGTTATCTTCCTTTTTTCTTCTGATGTAGTAAGAAGGTCTGAAATTTTTTTGCCCCCTTCCCCTTTAGAAGGAAAAAAGAAAAGGAAGAAAATATGTAACACAGAGGAACAGGGCTCTCTCAAGCACAATCGAGGACATCAAGCTTCGTCATACTTTGTTTTGCTGGAGAATACAGCAGCAGGACTAGCTAACCGTTTACACAACGTCCCACCCCAAACCACAGAGACACACTGAGTCTTATCAAATTGATCTTTCCCCACTGTCTGCTCAGTGTTGTACAGATAGTCATTAAAACGAAAAATGGAGGCGCAAATAACCTGAATAAGTAATTTTCTCTCTTAAGGGGCTGGTATCTCTGGCATTAACCCCGCGGCATTTACACAACTCAGTGTTTTCCTCAAATGAGCCGTCTCATTTACACCATTAGGAACACTCACACAGCCAAAATCACATCGAGCATGTGTAAATGTTTACAGGACTGGAGAGCCTGTAATCTCATAATCTTCTCAAACCACCAGTTTCTAAAGCAGTGAACTCCAAAGCGTTCTCTTAAGGAAAGCAGGCAAAGAAAAGGCACGTGGGCATCCCTGGCGAAGTGAAACACCCCGCTGAGGCAGTGAGCACGCAGGAAGGCTTGCCAGCGGAGGCGAGGCAAGAGGCAGAGGGAGGCAGAGGCTGACCATTCGTTTCTCAGGGGTTCAGCTCAGGACATACAGAAAGAGAAGGGAAAAAAATAATAATCAGATTTTAACTGCTGAGTGTGGCTGTGTAGGGCCCCGGTCAGAAGTCAGCTGCTCCCAGGGGAGCCTGAAAAAGTATTTGTGAGCTTCTGCTCCAAAGGCAGGGAAAAAAAATCCATCCACTGGTGATGGCAGGAGAGAAGGACCCACCTAGCTTCAGTCACCTCAGTATCAAGAAAGTGACATTTTATGATACGCTTTGTAGGCAACCTCAGTCATAGGCTGGTGAAGGGGAATATAGCTTTTTTGCTCAGGTCAGCTTTGTCAGCAGATGGTTTCTGTCCTCCCGGGTACAGGGTCAATCGTAAGCTTATGCACCTCAGCCAGCAGTGCAATGACATCTCAAGTTTTGTCTTTCCTGGTGCTGGACTGCAAGTTCATCATCTCAGCCTTTGCCTGCAGGATGAGTGGGATCTCCTGCTGAGCAGTGCTCTTCACAGAGAACGTACTGAGACACTTATCTATTTTTAATACAATTTAAAGTGTCACCAGCTGAGGCTTTGACTTTTATCAGAAAACGCCTTTCACCCTGTGAAGCAAGTGCAACTACCGAGACCAGGAGTAAAATTCCACCCATCAGGCCCTTGTGAAAAGCTGGGACAGACCAGCTGCAGCAGATGATGCTCACTCTGAATGTATTCTTTGTCAGAAAACTGTCAAGCTGGGGAGCTGCACAGAGGAGGAGGTGGAATGGAAAAGTCTCAGCTTTTGGGACTGAGATTTATCACAACTGATCAACTGGACCAATTTCAAATTACGATACGACCTTAGTAAAGATGAAAACAATATCAGTTCTATATTGAGATGAGAGATGCTGCCTTTTTCATCCTTCCCCGCCTGAGCTAAAAGAGCAAATTTAACAGTGTTCGGGTTTCCCCCTCTGAATCTCTCACAAGTGATGACTCCAGGCCTCTGCTCCCGAGGCGATTACGGTTCATTTTTAGCCCTGACAGCTGCCGGGAGGTGCCCGAACGCCCGAACCCTGGGGTGCGTGGAGAGGCACGACCGAAACCCGCCCTCCCCTCATCCCGCTGGTCGCACCTTCCCCACGTCGCTCCGCCAGTGGGGCTGACAACGCACCGCTCTCCTCCCGCGGAGGAGAGCACCGGCCGCGGGGACGGAAAGAGCCCGGGGAGGGTCGCGGGGTCTCTGGGGAGAAAAGAACCCCGCCGGCGGGAGACCGGCGACTCCAAGGGAAGGAGAGGCGGTGGCGGGGCGCGGCCGTGCTCCCCGGCCCCCTGCGCCGGCCCCCGCGGGCGTGACGGCGCCGCACGGGCAGGGCGGGCTCGGCCCTCGCCCCGCCCCACCCCGCCCCGCCCCGCCCCACCCCGCCCGGCCCTGCCCGGCCCTGCCCGGCCCGCCGGGTCCGCGCCGCGCCGGTTCCTACCTGGCGGGGGTGGGAAGGGCCCGCAGCACCGTCCCGGAAGCGAAACCCCCCGAGCGGGCCGCACCCCGGAAGAAAATTCCCGCCCGTGAGGCCGCGGCGCGCATCGCTCCCCGCCCGCCGCCGCGCCACGGCCTCGCGCCACGCCCCGCGCAGCCACGCCTCCTTACGTGAGGGGGATGGCCGCGCACCGCCCCCCGGTCCGTGCACACGTGACCGGCGCCGCTAGTATATAAAGGGCGCGCAGGCCGAGCTCTGTCTTTTCGGCCTGCCGCGGAGGCTCGTGGGCGGTGCTACTCGTTGGTGCCGGTGAGTGGGGTTTGTTTTCCGCCTGGCGTAGGCCCGCGCCGCTCCGGTGGACCGTGTGGAAGCCCTGTGTGTGGGCCCTGATCCCCTATGGGCGCCAGCGGGGAAGGATGGCGGTGGATTGGGTAGTCTGGGCCTGGTCCGCGGCCTAGGCCGCGGGGACGCTCTGGCGGGACTCCGCCTCGTGGCGGCCCTAGGAAAGGGGTGAGCATGTAGCGGGGGCCCTCGGTAGCAGTAATATGGGAGACGCGGTCCCATGGAGCCTCTATATGGGCCGGGGGAAGGGGTGGCCAGCCCTGTCCCGTGGCGCTTCAGGCTTGAGGCCCATCGTTCCGCGGCGGTGTGGGAGTTTGGGTGGTGCCTGGATGTGAGCGCTGCGGAGAAGCTGAGCCTGGGGCCTGCACTCGGATTTCATGAGGTAACAGCTCAGGGTGCCTCATTTGCGTTGTGTTCTCTCTTGGGAACCTTTTTCGCTAGGGAATGCACCTAGATGATGGCGAGATATGTGCCTGTTACAGAGAAGAAATGTTCCTTAGTTTTAGAATTAAAGGCCCCGTGTTAAAAAAGTGGTATAATAGCTTACTTGGATTTCCATGTGCCTGCACGTGATGAAAACTATGTTGGTAGGGACATCTGAGAGGGTGATGAATGCCAACGTATCTGAGCTGGGCATGGAATAGTGTGCGGTGAAATATCTGATAGGGCTGAAACAGAATGTGGTCCTTTCTGAGCAGCCCAAGTTCATGGCTGTGGGACTGGCTCGGTGATTATACTTTGAAATTGCAGCTGTAGAAAATGACAAAAATTTTGTGATTCTGTTCTTATAAAACACTGTCTGGTAATTATTTTTGTGGCCTTGTCTCTTCGAAGAGCTGAAATGTAGATTGAACTAGGAAGAGCTTTACTCAAGTAAAGTTCCAGAGTATATTGGTTCTTAGTAGAACTAATGGATGCTTTCTTGTTTTCAGTTCAAGATGCACCAACTACTTACACCATTTTCCTCTTACAGCTTTGAAACAGGTAAGTGTTGTGTCTAAAATTAAGTTTAAATTGAGAAATGGTTAGGTACACTTACAGCAACTTAGCCTGGAGTACTCTTATATGTCAGGGAACTACAGGAGTGGTGTTTGTAATACAGTAATTGCCTGTGGTATTTCTTCAGGCAGTCCTTGCTCTCCTACTGGGAAAAATCACCTAGTTCTTTATACTGGAAAGTGGCTGTTAGGCCGCTGTTTCTGAAGCAGTAATTATTCTGTACCCAAACTACAGTAGGACCTAGGTGCCTTTTTTCTTCATTACTACTATTTACAGCAATAAGTAGCTTGCTGTTTAAGGAAAACTGCCTGATGCGTGTTTCAGAAACGTGTGACTATCAGAATTAATATTAACTAAATCAGAGCCTATGATGGTTTCAATACAAGAGTAGTGGACAGAAATGATTTCTGAAAACTCTGTGCTGAGGCTTTTTTCTCTGCTTGATGTCACTGCTAGAGATAGTCTCCCTTAGTTCTACAGGTGTCTGAAACTTCTGTCTTTTTCAGATCTGCTGTGGAATAAAGAAACTTGATGCTACTACAAAAGGTAAGAAAAAAAAATTAAAAATTCAGCCTGAAATTGTGATTGCTTATCTAGGCAGTATCTTTTGTTCTAATAACATTAATAGGCAGACTTTTCTCAGTTTTCCCTCCAGTGCCACAATGATGACACTTATTTGCTACTCTTGACCAAGAGAATGATGAGCACTCTTACCACCATAACTTTTCCTCTGAGGCACAGCAACTTAACGTTCCCCTTGATGTTTTGTCTTAAGAATGTTCTATTGATAAGCTTTTTTTTTTCTTCCAGTATTTGAGTCATATACTTAGAAGACTTGCAGAAGAAACATCATCTGGTGAGAAATGTGTAGTCTACATAGGGGTTCCTTCCATGGAGCTGTGGAGAGGGTGGAATGTAAAATGGGGGAAATATTTCAGGTTGATTTCTGTTAATACACAGAAATGGTTGACAATTGCTAATAGTCAAACTCTTGAATGTTTATGTGGCTTATTTATTCAAAGCTGTCACAAGAACTGATTGTTTCGTTTGTTATTCCAAAGCAGATACAGTGATGATGGCATAGTTCAGCAGAATATTCTGTGACGAACAGTTTTGTCTTTCGCTCCTATCTGAAGTGTCTGTTGTGATCTTTTGCTTAGGGGGGCGTCGGCTTGGCTATGAAGCCTGAGGGAATCTGATGGGGTTTTTTCTTTTGTTGCAGGTACTGGGAAATGAAGCTATAAACTGTGCAAGGTAAATAATGTATTCCCTGCATTTGTGAAAGCTCATTTATGTCGCAGATGTGTGGAAGGCTGTGTATGATGACAGCATAGTTCAGCAGATGACTCATGGTGATCATGCAGTTACTGTCTTTCGCTCCTAGCTGATGCAGCCTTCTGCACCTTAAGCTGTTACACAGTTCATGAGGATAGCTGAGGGTGAAACACATTTTTGCTCCACGGATGAGTTTTGAAAATTTGTTTCAGAAGCTAAAAAATTTAGAAGGATAAAGGGTAGGCTATGCTTGTGGAATTAAATACAAATACAGCAGAATAAATCTGCAGCTTCAGTAACACAGTCTTGGTTGATCTGGTTGCTGTTAGTGTTGCAACTTCTGCAAGTATTTTGTTGCTTTGCAGGCTGCCCTTGATGGAGGATACCTGTGCCTCCAGTGTGAGAATATTTCACCTGTTACTAATGCTTGTGAAGACAAGGCCTTTCTAATTGAAGGTAATTGAAAACCATGTTTTTTTCTTTTGGATGGATACTGCATTTGGCTGTGCTGCATTTGAACTTGGGAGTTTGCTTTTGGAAATAAGAGTCTGGAAATCCCATTCTGTTTCTGGAAAATCTGAAGCAAATAGTACCCTAAGTGTGCCTTCAGATCCCCTATGCTTCACAAAAAAAAGCATTAAGTAATTGTTTTAAAATGGGCCCAATGAGGCTAACTGGTGGATGCTATGAATTGAGTGTTTGAAATGTTTTTTTTCTGGATGTAGATGTTTACGCAGTTCATGCCACTGAGATCTGCAATTCAAAGGTTTGCTCCTGTCTGCAATTTCAGCAGTCTCTGGAATTGAGAGTGCTGGGAGATGGCTTTATTACTCTTTGTGGAACGGGGTGGAAGTGTTGTGGTGTACTGTAGATGATGTTGAATCAGGTCTCTGATCCCTATGAGGATAAAATGTGACTAAACACTGATACAGTATTTCATTGGAACGGTTCTCATGTGAAAGCTTTCTGCTGGACCTTATCTAATAGCAGATTTTCTTTTGCAGGCTTCCAGAGTTTGTCATTGCGATGTAAGTACTTGTTTTAACTTTGTGAATATTAGCATAAAAAAAAACCTCTAGAACAAAGTATGCAATTGCATATAAGCTTGGTGGGGGTGATGTGTGCAGGACAAGGGGCCAGTGTTGGCTGCTGTTTCCATCTCGGCCAAAACAGGAGGATGCTTAAGGGGAGAGCCGCTGGGCAAGGTGCAGCCTTGACAGGTTTGTTTGTAGCTGAACTCTCACTGCCAGTGAGCTTGAAGTTGCTCACATGGCACTGTTGGTGCATTTGCCTTCCACATTGCAGTGTTAGCTTTAAAACAGCAGCAGATGGCTGTCTAGTAATTTGTGAGCTGCCTGTGTGATGAGATGCAAGTACCTTGACTTCAGTCATGGAGGTCTGCAATTAGCTCTATCTGACTTCAGGCATCTGGTTAGATTTGATTCTCATGTGCTTGCTTGTTCTTGGTCCTAATGCTTTGCTTTGTTCCAGGGCTGCTGTGATAAAGCTGTGAAGTAGTGCTGTTGTAGTCTACCAGCAAAAGTAAGTTGCCAGCAAATGCATGTGACTGGTCAGAACTGTGTGATGAGTGATAGGGAAGTTACTACTAAATGCTGGCCTCTAATAGCAGTGTAGCTGAAGCATTTAGAAGGTTCCTTGAGGATTTGCCTCTACCAGTAGATCACAGATTACCGGCAGCCTGCAGGTTCACTTGCCCAAGGTGCTAGGGACTGAATCTCATACTTTGAATAGAGACAGTACTAAGATAGTTATAATTCCAGCAGTAACAGACATAGTTTCTGGAAGTCTTAAGGAGGCTCTGGAGTAACATAAATATTGGACTGACATTTCATTTTCCTAATGGTTTATCCTAGATTTGAGAATGGGAAAACTGCTGGATGCTTTATGACAGATGATTCATACTTGGTAAGTGGTTTCTCAGTTGCCCCAAGAAAAAAAGAGAAACCTTTTTTCTACTCTTTGAAAATCTTTACTGCTTTTTGCAGCAGAGAAGAAATAGCATGGACCCCACTGAAATATGTAACTGCTATGGGCTAGGGTTACTAGGAATAAGAATGTGTGGTAACCTGGCAGTGCAGAGCCTGTGCTGACCAAAGCTAGTACAATTATTTGCTGGTTTAACTTTGCTGGTTAAATTTAGTGGGCTTTTGCAGGGAGTAGTGATGTGAATAAAGATGCCATTGGGGGTAAGGTCTGAAATGCTGAGGTCTGGTCCACCTCAAAGGAGAAACAAAAGTAACAATACGAAGCTTCTCAAAGCATGTACTGTTTGTGATGATTAATTCTAATCAATGGGAATCTCTCTGAAAGAGGCTGAGGAGGACTCTTGTGCTGAAACAGTACTCACATTCAAACTAATTCTTGAGGCACTTCCAAGGAGAATGTGTTAATAGAATTTCACTTGTTACAGGGTGAAGCTCATGAGTTCGTGTGAGAAACAAGACTAACTCATGTCTGAGGTAAGTGTCAAGTAGGTTGGGTTTGATAATTACAGTAATGCTGGTTTTCTGCTAGGTGCCTTGATTGTGGTGCCTAAAATTATTCATTACTCCTATAATAGATAGGATTTGTCTTCCTGTTGTATTCTGATTATCTCGGCTACTCTGGGAATAAATGTGATGTGCTTGAAGCAAGAATGCAATTCTGTGTAGGTCTGAGTTGGACTTAAAAGTGAAAGGGTTTTTCTGGGCAGATAAGACAATTCCTGAGCTGTAGTCAGTAATAAACTTTTTGTAGTTCTTACAGGAAAAGGTGTGGCTTCAATGACTAAAAACTGGGAGTTTAATACTGGATGCCTACACATTGGAAATAGTAAAGGAGCTGAATCAGTGTAGACTACTTAGCCAGTGAAGTGTTGATAGTGTAGTGCAGCAGAATACAGAGTAGCAAAAAATAGCTCCTAACAATTCATATTTATGTGGCTGCACTCTTAAAAAACAACAAAAAACCAAACATCCAACGTATATGCTGTGGTTGTCAGCTAATGTTGGCACTATGCAAATAGAATCAAGTTCTAGGTAATTGCTGTACAAATGTGCTTCCTCCAACAGACTGGCTCTAAATTTTAAGGATAGGTTTTCAAGGTAATTTCTATGAGACTTTTATTTTAAATATCAAAACTCAGTGAATGTAACTATGGGGAGAGAGTATCACAAGCAGGTAGCTTTGTACTTTCACCCAGTTCTTACAATAATAATTCTGTATTTTCAGTTAGGATTTGTAAGCTTTGTATATCCTATTTGGGTGTTACAAATTGGAATTTCTTGTCAGTTGCCACCTGAAGTGCACCTGACACTTACTCCGAAGTAAAGTTAGAGTAGAACTTCATAGGTAGTCAGCCTTTTATATAGTGATGTCTGTTATTCTGAAACAACTTGTTTCTTTCTCAGGAAAGGACTGTGCCGTCTGCAGCCTCATTGGGTAAGACCACACAGCAGATGGATTCTGTTAAAAAATTATGGGGTTATTTGTAGCCATTGATGAAATTTGATTCTGCCAAATGAATTACTGTGATATTACACTTTCCGTTCCACTTTTCTCTGAGGTTACAAAGTTGCTGTGGAGGTTTTTAGGGTTGTGCTACTGCAAGATTTAACTGTAGTTTCTTACTCTAGGTGAGAAGGCAACTTTGAAATTACTCTATGAAGAACTGAAGGTGAGTATAGCTAGTACTGATGAAATTTATTTGCTGGAATGAATGATGATAACCTTAGCTTGAACTCTCTCACTGAATAGAGATGAAAATCTAAGGTCTGAATTGTTCCAAGCAAGTTTATTGTGCTGCTCTGATGTCTTATAATGGTTCTTCTGTCTGTCTTAATAGGTGGGAGACTGCAGAATAATGCATTGCACTTGCATGAACAGCACTAAAAGAGTTCTTTTACCACACCAGTTATGTTTCACTGATACTGATTGGTACCAATAAAAACCTGTAAACTCTACCCATTGTTGTGAACTGTTTTCTGATGAACAGCTTCCTGTAAAACACCTCTTGGCTACCTTATAAAAGCTTCAAATGCTTTAGAGCAGGGTCTAAACTACTTTGAATGCTAGTCCTGCAAGGGTCATAAGTGTCAGATACTGCTAGTGTGCAGACTGCAGTTGCCATGACCAAATGAAGATTTGGACGAAGCTAAATTGAAGTAGTAATTGGTATGTTTTGTGATAACTAAACACTGTGTATTTGTTCTGAAAAATTTTAAAGTCACTGCTTGTGAGGCCCTGAGGCCTGCTAAGGTATTGCTGCTTCCCAGAGCTCATTAATAGGAGGTTTTTCTCCGAAAAAAAATCATTTAACTTCCCCCATATTTCTGCTGTGTTCGGAGTGATACCAATACGAGAAGAGTCAGCTCTATGAAAAGCTCATTCTCTGTAATGTGAGCTAATGCTATAGTACTTCTAATGAGAAGTAGAACTAAACATCCAAGCTGTTCTGCAGGAATACTTTCAGATTACTGGTGCTCCCTAGAAACTTTCAATAAGAACAGGTTTGTCGTATCTCCCACTCCCTACAATCTACCTCAATTCAAGTGGCATCTTGTAGAAAGCTGGTATCTTTAGCAAGAATAGTATTTCATCCTGCAAACAATTAGGCATGATCTTGTGTTCAGGTGGAAATTAAATCTCTTCTGCACTAAAGCAAAAGCCATTAATAAGGTGGTTTTTTTACATCCAGAGATTATTAGTAGCCTCTTGATTTCTCCCCCCACCCCTTGGATTACTTTTTAAAATACCACACTTCATTATGCCTGTTAAAGAGCTTGAAGGGGCTGTCATAGCCCGCAGTATAGAAGAAGTCTTCGTGGAATGGTTGGCCTCTGTTTTTTAAGATTCTGGCCAAGACTTCAGCTTCCTCAGCATATTTTTCTGGGGAGGCAAATCCACCAAAGGACCTGGTTAGAGTGAAAGGGAGAGAGTTTCTGTTAGGAGTTGAAGTCCCTGCTTTTTATTTTCACAGATGGAAACTGCATGCAGTGTTTGAGCACTTCTGATGCAGTTTGTAGTTACTAGGTAAACTATGTGGAGCTAGCTGTCAGGGAGCATATGGTGGTGTATGCTATTTTAAAAGTTCTAGAATTAAAAATAAACGTCCCAAAATAAGTTGGTTGCACTTCAGAGAGTATTCGCTGACAAAGGCTGTTGCCTGTGGCTTTATTACATGGAGGGAGAGCAAGTGTAACTTGCATTTTCTGTAATGAACTGCTGGGCAGGTTTTGTGGGGGTCTGGAACTACAGGTAAAAAGGTCTGGAAGAGTGATTTAGTTGTCCTGTAGCTCAGAATATGTCCAAGAGGATTCTGTAGGCTGCATTTCTATAAAACCCATTCCATGCAGTATGGGTAAGTACTGAGAAATGGATGTTTTGAAGCTTAGTAATTTCTTTGTTCTTGGGACACCCAAGCTTAAGAAAGATTTCCAAATGCTCAGATTCTCCTGTTCAAGGCTTTCAACAGCAGGAGTATACGCATGGTTAGAAATAAACTCTTAAAGAGTAGTTTAGATTCTTAATGAGCCCCTTTCTATAGCTGCCTTCATTTATGAGCTGTGCTGGTGCTGCTTACCGGACAAAGATGGCTGCTGCCTTCCTCTCTTCAACAAAAACATCGGAGTCAGTGGGCTGTGGTGGGGAGTCCTGGTGTTCAAATGGAACAAAGAAAGAGACCTTGAAGTCTGCACAGCCAGATTTTATGAGGCATGTCACAGGCACAGTCATGTCAATCTTCATTTCTAGTGGAGAGGATGAAAAGTTTTAAGTTGCAAGCAAGGGCGACTGTTTTAAAGGGTGATGCAGGCTTATCCTAAAAGTAGATACTAAAGCAGTCTGACAGGTATAATGGCCCAATGGAGTCATGAGTTAGACCACAAAGGGGAACCTGCTGTGTCTCACAGCTCATCTACTGTTTTATGCTATGCAGCTTCATCTCCCCTTTGTGTTTCTCTCATTTCAAAACCAGTAGATAGTACCTTTCTCATTCTTCCCTTGGATGTAGTGGAAGAGTTTCCAGAAGCCCTGACGCATTGCCTCCTTCTGGGTTTCTCCCCTAATGACTGTGCTGACCCACTTTGCTGTCTCGTACTGACGCAGTTCATAATCCTTTGCCTGAAAGGTAGTAAAAGTCACAGTAACCATGAGATGAGTATTGAAGATGACATAATAGCTACTTTTTCCAAATCAGCATAAAAATACTATTTAATGAGAACACTGAGCAACCTCTTTGCTGCAGTCTCTAGGTGTACCCCTAGTGTCAAACTGATGCTTCTATTGCAAAACCATTCTTTGCCTTAGGCTGAGCTTCTCAGAGCTTATAAATAGGTGTACCTCTCCCTATTTGTAATTAGGTGTGAACAGTGTCTAATTTTCCCAGGTCCCCTATGGTCATCAGACAATCCCAAATCCACCTTAGCCTTGCTGTACTCTGACTAGAGGTCTCTGTTCCCCTGGGCTTTAGTAATTACCGTTGTCTCTGTTGAGCTCCACCGAGGGGACTGCAGATCCAGGGACAGGAAGGTTTGCTTGAAGGATTTGATCATCTTGCCAGAGCTGAAAGGCAGATGCAGTTCATTGGCCTCTCTTCAATCAATACAGTATAAATGGGGCAGAAGAAAGCACTAGGTTTTTTTGCCTGATACTTTGATTTTCTCTGGAATAATGAAAGGCTTGAATTCTAATGCTTATCCCCAATGTTTCCACAAGAAGGGATGAAATTCTTTTAGCCCTGAAGGAAGCAGGACCAAGAAGTTACACTGATGTGGGAGTCTGTTCATCTTTCAGGATATGCTGCCTTCGCTTCTCTATGAAGTGGAGGCTTTTCCTGGCTGCAAAAGAGAGTTGAGAGTCTGCAAGTGGCAGTTTTTTGGAAATCTGTAAGACGGATTTGAAGAGTTCAGCCGATTTGCTTCTGGGGAAAAGGCATTGGTGTTGATGTGTACTCTGATATTGACTGCTCATAAATTTATTGGGTTTCTCATATCTGATGCTTTTCTGAAGGCCTTTAGCCTTAGATTCCTATCAATAGATGAGATTTTCTGGATTTATGAATATAAATAAATGTATATAAATAAAGTAGCATGTGAAGGCTAGGTAGCCTTCACATGGAAGGAAAAACCAGAAACATGTAAACAGTGAACTTTCTTTCACTTCCAAAACAAAGCAAGTGGAAATCATCAAAATCACTGTTGAAATAACCACGTCTGGTTAAAAGTCTTGAGGTTTTAGCAGCCTTCATTTATGATTTTTGCCGTCACCAGGCAGATTATACTGCACAACCTACATGAGAAAGACATGAGAAAGTCTGCTTTGTATTGCATTACAATGTCCTTTGTACTTCATGTTGCAAAGAAGTATGTAATTCATTGAGCAGGTATCTTGATTCTTAGCTTGTAGTACATTGTCATCTAAGAGTCTAGACTTAATTGTACATTTTCTTGGGTAACAGAGCAAACTTTGGAATTATTTTTTATTTCTCTGCCTCAACTGCTTATAGCTGCCCATTCATCAAGAAGCCACTGCTCTGTCACTCATGGCTCTACTTTTTTTCATGGGCTTTTAGTAGTACAGGTGCACTGATGCCGTTAACAGCATGTCCCACCTGCAGTGTTAAAGAGTACAGTATGTCTCTGAGCAGCGAGAGGAAATTATGTTACCTAGGTCTGCCAACTAAGACAAGGTCTGTTTTTGAGGTGCACAGCAATGTTTTGTGTTGCAGTGGTATCATAAATATGAACAATGGACCATTCATAATTTGTAATAATAATTTTTAATGTCTTTAAGGTATGCCATCTTTTAAAATGATGGTTTGTGACTATAAGACCATGGCTTTTGTAAAATCAAGAACTGCCTTGTGCTACCTGACTACTTTCTTACCTGTCTATATTTTCTTAGGCCATGCAGACTGCTGATGAATACTGTTAATCCCCTCCTGCACTCTAGAGGTAGCTACAAGAAGTTTTCTCTTTGGGATCTATGAGGTTGAAAAGCTTTTATAAAAAACATAACAAACCACAAAACACCAAAAACCCCCAAAAAACTGCAGGCACTGAGTTCACTTACAATCCTTAAAATAAGTAGTGCACAGAGCACTCAGTGTTGAGCTTTTTCAGTTGTCACTTGAAAGCAAAGGAAGGTGGGAGAACCACATAGCAGGACAGCGATAACAGCAGTTAAAAGCAGGCACTGTCCTCCTCCTTGTCCCAGCCTGAAGATACATTTTCAGCAGCCTTTACCAGGATGACTGCTCACCAGGGACTGCTGTATAGTCCCAACCAAGCTGGACAGTTGTACTCTAATACAGTTTTTGTCAATAGTATTTAGGAGTCAATAAAGCAGGAATCCTGTAATTTTAATAGAAGCAAATACGAACAGTTATACTAAAACTCCCTATAGTAATTTTTTATCCATTGCCATTTCTAAAGCAAAGATGCTGCTTTGCTGGCATTTCACTTTCTCCTTGCTAGAACTTGATAGAAAACACGTTGCTCCTCTTCATGTGCTCCCTGAGTGTATGTTACAAAACAGAAAAATAAACATTTCTCTGTTTCAACACATGCTGTTGTAGTAGCTGCTATATAAGCTGCCTTTTCTCTGAACTTGCCAATTCCAGCCCCTCTCCCACATATCTTTTCTTACGGGTTCATTAACTCTCACAGCTCTATCTTGTGTAACTTTGTGGCCAGTACAGTTGATGACTGCATGCAAGATTTTTTTTAATTACATGAAACAATGCTTTGGCGGGTGGGGGTGGAGAGACAAACTGAGAAGAATCCTCCAGATACTTACAGTTAATTTTTAGATGTACAGGAAAGCTGTTTTGAGATTTCCATCCATTCGTATAAATAGTACTCTAGGCTTGTTTGTTTGTTTGTTTGTTTAAGGCTTTTTCTGCAGCTGTTAACACATGGGCCAAAGGGACAAGAAGTATAGTAGTCATTTTCATAGGTTACAATGATGCTACAAGTAAACGTGGCCAGAACATGCCATTCTACAAGCCGTTAATTACATTAAGAAAGTGGAGAAAGTAGATGATATACTTACATTTTAGGCTGTCCTTATCCTTCTAGCTATTGCAGTCTGTCCTTCTGAGGCTGTACAAGATGCTGCTTCTCAGTTTATAGTTTAGTTTTGTCAAACTCTACTTGTGCCTCAGCCCTACTGGATGGAGATGCTGTTACGAAAACCAGATAGTCGTAGCCTTTGCCTTCTCTGGCTCTCATTGGAGAGCTCCCCCGCAAATGCCAAAAGCCCCACCTACTGCCCACGAGGCAACATTAGGTCCAGTGTGTAAACTGGCCCCATAAACAGTTCTGCACCCTTGTGTAACTTCCCCTGGTTTCTATGGCTTTGTGCCTACTTACGTCAGGGGCAGAGGCACGTTTTGTGCTTGCAGGAGAAAGAATTTCACATAAATAACATTCCCCCCCCAAACATGGGTTACATGAGAGTGATGGTACAGAATGACAGCTTTTCTTTTTTACCCCTGGGGTAAAATGGTAGGTAGAAATCTGGCTGCAAACTAAGCTGAGACCATCCTCATGAGACTTCTGCTGGCATGTTATAAAAGACAGTGTTATACAATGGCTGTCTGTTTTGAGTGGTATTTGAGACTAATCAGCCCCCCTAGCCCTTGAATATCTGCACAAAGGGATTATACAAAGCTATTGTGAAATTCTGTCCTGCTTGTAGTACACAGAGTGAAGCTGGACTCTTCATTTAACCAGCTGCAGCTTCAGACATACTTAGGTACCAGCACAATAGGGCAGATTAAATTTCACAGTTTGAGTCCTGATAACACCTCCCATGTTTGTCATGGTTTGTACAAATCCCTTGCAGCCAAATTCAGCTAAGCTCTCTGGAACATCTGAAATCAATAGCTGGGAATCACTTTTTAACAGGAAACACATTTTGCTTGCAGAGAACTTCATCAGGATGCTGTGTGATACACTCCTATTCTGAAAGGGGAAATAAAAAAAAAAAAAACAAAACATGGCAAATAATCCAGATTTATCTTTAAAACCACACATCTCTAATGCCACCAAAGTGGGGTGGTGTAAAGAGTGGTTTACTAATGGAGCCTATTAGAACATGTTAAGGCCTGAACTGCAGAATCAGTTCTCTGCATGCTTTGTACTCTTACTTTATAGAGTAAACTTTCTCTCAATTTTACCTGTCTTCTGCTTGGGTCAATCAGGAAAACCAGCAGGGCATTCTTCAGAAGCAGAAGCTGCTACTTCATGGTCTTTGCTCGGGACCTAACAAGCATGCAAAGGCATGTGCTTGTGTAAGGTTAGCTGTTATATTACTCTTAACACTCCTATCAGCGTGTGTGCTAGTAATTATTTTCTCCAGCATAGAGAAGGTCAAGTAAAATAGTACACACAGCCACAAAAGTTTGGCAAATCTCAACAAATCTACCCTGATCATGAGCACAGAGGAGTACTGCCATGAAAGGCGGGCAATTAATCTGTAGATAAACACAAACCCCTGTGGATTGTTTTGTTTCAGAAGCAGAGAGGCCCAGAACAAATCCCCAGTCAGTTTGTATGTGTCCAGCTGATGTCCCTGACAAAGAGCTAACTGTTCTGGTGGAGCAGCCTGAGGCTGGAGAACAATCATCAGTGTTTTCCTCAGGGCTTGTTTTCCAACATTCTTGTTTTTCCCATATACATTGAGAGAACGTGTCAACAGTTGAAAAAGACAGTAGAGCAGGCATGAGGACATGAATTCTGTACATAACATACATACCTAATCTGTACATAATTAGGGGGATGCGGAAGGGATTGTGATGAAAGCTGACACACAGTCTCACTGGTACCTCCAAACAGAGGAAACTCTGAGACTGCTAAATCTGTACCCCTTGCCCTTTACACAGGAAAATAACATGGAAGAACTGTTTTAGAACCTTGAGGTCCCAGTAGTTTGCAGGACATATGACAGGGAAGTTCAACAGCATACAGCAATAATTAGGTCTCAAAGGTATCCTGTGACATTTGTATTTAATGTCATAAATACATGTCTGGGACTTGGCTGGTATTTTCTAGAATAGCTGACAAAGCAGTGTTTTTCTGTACTGTTACTTTAAACTCAGGGAATAGAAGTGAGAGCACAAGCACATCAAAGCATATGGTTTGTGGCTTTACTGTTTTCAGCAGGCACTTCTGCACAGAACACTGTGGTAAACTTGTATTGCAGTAATGGCTTTTCAGACTAACAGCTTCCATTGGATAAGTATAAGGACAAGCCTGTGATATGATCACCTGTGACTTCCATTTGTTTACTTTATAGACCCTATCTATAACAAGCCCAGACAAGACCTTAAGCAGCATGCTACATAGGAAAAATGCTTACGTCTGCTCTGCGGCAACAAGACAACAGCTGCTGTCAAATCAATGCAATCTTCTTGTAAGTTCCTGTATCCCTATAGGCAAGCATAGAATACTTGCACAGAAAAGATGAACCTTTTCCACTGACCTGATTGTGTCAGAATTGGATAAGCATGGGAAAAAAATTTTTGTTGCAGTATGGTTAATGATAACTTTGAGTCATGTTCTTGTAACTGACAAGTTTGTGGTGTAGTATGAAAAAAATGTGAGTGAGGGATGCATCTATCTCCAGTCTGGCCACTCGTGAGTTGTTCTAACAAGTGGTTTCAACCTGAATGCTCCAGTTTTAAATTTCTGCCTAAGCCTGTCAGAACATCAGTTAGCCTTGTGTTTGATAATTATCTTCATTTAAAAGAGCTGAGACTCTTCACATATAAATGGCATTTGCTTTTACAAACATTCACTTATCAGATGATGCAGAAACCCTCACTTCACAAGAAAGATGTTGAGCATGTGATGTTACTGTAAATAATAGTCCAGGGCAGCAAAAGCGCCTTTATATGTTGTTAGATGAACAGTGATTTCCTACATATTCATCTCCCAAAAGAAGCCTTCTATCTCCTTGCTCTAAAGAAAGAGAAGGCTTCTAGCAAATTCCATTTTATAGATATTGAAGGTGAGAGAGAATACACCACCTCTGCAAACACAACTCTGAAGAGGAAAGAGCCAGGCATCAATCATTTGAGAACATTATTCAAAGAGAGGGCTCAAAATAACAGCCTTAAGGAGAACTGATTGTTTGTTATCAGTAGGAAAGCCCAGTATTTGAAGTCACCAACAATCCATATCACAAATAATGCTTTCTAGCAGTACAGAGAAACGAAATAGATAACAACTACACAACAGAAGTGTCAGCAGCAGAGAGTCTCACCTGCCTAGACAGCCTCTCCAGATGAAGGTAGGAGTTCAGAATCAGTTTCAGCAAAAGTAATTTTTATACCTGTGTCTTCCAGCAGTCCCTTGGGCAGATACCCTCTGCCCTTTGTGGGCAGGAGCACAGTGGCTTCGCATTTTCTTTATTTGATCAACCTTCCTAGACTTTTAAGGAAACTTTTTCCTTCTCTTTTTCTTCACTTGCTTTGACCCCCTTCTTCCCTTTCTCCTCTTCCCTCCCTCCTTTTCTGCCTCCCTCTTTCCCTCTCATTCTCATCTTTCTCTTGTCTGTCTATTTGCTGCATAGGGTCACCCTTCTGCCCAGGGCCTGGGCTGAACTCCTGCCTCTGCTGAAGGATTATTATGAAATTATGAGAATAGCCCCATGAGTCTGGAAAAGGTATGGAGAAATTGCTCTAGAGATCCCAGGGTTTTCCTATGGAGTGCCAGGGACCTGAGAACATGTGCAGAGATGATGAAAACAAAGCCAGAGCATAAGGATCAATATCTTAAAGAAAATGTTCTCCTAAAATAATATTTTCCACTTTTCCCCAAAAGACATGAAAAGTTAACTGAAACTGAACTGGTGAGCTTCTTGCTATGGGTGTCTCTATTGTAATAGCTTTCCAGCAGGATGAGTTGAGGACCACTGTTATACATACTGGGTAGTGTGAAGCACAGCTGGGTAATATGAATGTGAAGCCCTAGCAATCTCTTTGTGAACATATTTGTCAGCACACAGGCATTGGTGATGCATGGCTGTAGGAAAGTATTCTCTTTGTGGCCTGTCAATCCAGCTAACCCCTAAGCACAAATCTATGTTATCCTAGTTGAGGGTTTGTTTCCTAAGCTTCTTCCTGATCTTACTTGCATGAGTATGGATCATATCAAAACTTCTCATATTTCGTAACAGTGGGGATTTTGGTAGTGGGTGTGGGTTTTGGAGGGCATTTTTGTTATTTACATCATGCATGTAAGGCCCCCAGAGTTTAAGAACCTGGTCTTTCTCATTTTTCAAGATGAGCCGGTTCTGCAGCAGGTGGCACTGTTGGTTGTGTTCAGAGGTGAGTTTTACTTTAATACAAAAGTCCCTCAAAATATCTCGTTGCCAATGACTTTAGCTCACTAATGGGTTCAGTGTACAGTGATTATTCCTTCTATTTCTAAACCCTTACATTTGAATATAGTCTAGTACCTATTACTTGACTGCTAATGGGAAGATGAAGCATCTAAGCACATTAACATCTAAAATATTAATATCTTTGCATGTTAAACATCTTTTATGCAGCAGACACACCAGTCTGAATGTCTGTGTAGGTCAGTTAAGAAAATCCTAAATTAGGAAAATCCTCTAGGTTATGCTCAGTTCTAAAAGAGTTAAACTGGCAAGCTTCCCGGCAGAACTGATAGCCAGCTGTCCTGGGTTCAGCAGTAGCAAGCATTTTTCTCCTTCTTGGTAGCTGGTGCAGTGCAGTGTTTTGACTTTCGGCTTGGATTATTTTCCTCCCTTTCTCAAAGACTTCTTCCGCTGTATTGCCCCACACAATAATGTTTCAAGCTCAAATCTAAAATCTGAGAGGCCAGTATTACTTTTGACTTTTGCACCTTTAGACTTAGGACAGAGAAAATTAGGTAGATGCTCTACATATAATGACATCACGTCAGCTTCTCAGTTGGTGTATTTTGAATACCAGCTAGCCAAGACAGTATTTAACAGAACTTCACCACTTTCACAGGTGTTTTCTTTTTTAATTTCTGCCATCATTCAGGCTTGGATACTTCGTATTTGTTCTTGGGTCTGTCTTTGAAGTAAAATTATATCTGGATAAGTTTATTTATGGCTGGCAGAAACTGCACTCATGATAATTTGATAAATGGGATAGTACAGATGTTAGAATTGTGTATACATAGTGAGAAATGTGATTTGGGGAAAGTAGAAGTAAAGGATGATGGTGGTAAATTGTAGTCAGTGTAGAAATTGTTGGAAGTGTTAACACAGCAAAAACAAAGTCTGGTGGAAACTTGCAGGGCCTTTTGGCTTTAGTAGTTAAGTTACCTCAGCAAATCAGTTATTTTAATAATGTAACTGATGGAGTTCTTAATAGATACTTGAGTCCACTATTTTGGCACGTGGCAACAAAAAAAGTGTTTTTCCCTATTTGAAATTACCTTTGTTTTTGGCTGGAGTAGAGTTAATTTTCTTCATAGTAAGTGCTATAGGGAGATGTTTTGGATTTGTGCTGGAAACAGCACTGATAACACAGGGATGCTTTAGTATTGTTGAGCAGTGGTTGCACAGAGTCAAGGCCTTTTCTGCTTCTTACCCCACCCCACCAGCAAGTAGTCTGGGGGTGCACAAGGATTTGGGAGGGGACACAGCTGGGTCAGCTGACCCTAACTGACCCAAGGGAGATCCCATACTGTAGGATGCCATGCTCAGTGTATAAAGCTGGGGAAGAAGGTAAAAGGAGATGTTTGGAGCAATGGCATTTGTCTTCCCAAGTAACCATTACATGTGATGTAGCTCTCCTTCACTGGAGATGGCTGAACACCTGCCTGCTGATGGGAAGTTGTGAATCAATCCATTGTTTTGCTGTGCTTGCATGTGTGCCTTTTGCATTACTTATTAAACTGTCTTTATCTCAACCCGTGAATTTTCTCACTTTTATTCTCTCCCCCATCTCACCAGGGGGTAGTGAGTGAGATTGCCTGGTGCTTAGTTGCTGGCTGGGGTTAAACCATGACAACCTTACAGAGTTATTTAGTTAAGCTTTTGACATTCATATTTATTTTCCTTACAGAAAAATTGTGTAATTGTATAAAACTGTATTTGTATTCCTATACGTACTTGTTTTGGAAAAATAGCTACTGATTTTTGTTCCTCTTTTCACTGGTGTTATTATCCTCTGATCTTTGGCACCACTGACACTTTAGTGCTTATTTCACTGGTAAGTAGAAGGCGCTTTTCCGGTTACTGCACAGGATACTGCAGCTGCAGTCTAAAGTCTTCCTCTGCCTTGCCCAAAATTTACAATGCAGATTTTGGAGTGAATGTGACTTCATGTACTCAGAATCTCCTGAATATAAATTTCCACAGTCATTTAAGCCTTCCTAAACTGTGGTTTGTTTGGGTTTTTTTTTTCCATTGGAAGGATATATCTGGCATTAAACGTGCACATGAAATGAGTAAAAAGGAGAGAAAGTATTTTAAATAGCAACGATAAACTCATTTCTTTTTTCTCTTATCTTTAAAAGTGAACTCACATGTCATTGCACTGCTGATTGCATGTGGCATGCTAGCACTCAGGACATTAGCGTAAGGGGATGTGCAGGTATTCACTTGCTGATGACTGTAGGAGGAATGAAGAGTTAATAATTAGCTACTGTATTACGTAGTACTGCTGTCCTTCAGAACTCTATGGAATAATTTGTGTATTGGTTTTGGTTAAAGCACAGTTCTTTTTCCTTCTGGTAATTACATAGGGACTTATCAGTGTAAATATCAGAGAGTTTTAGAATCTTTACCATCTTTATCCTCATTGCATTCCTTCCAAAGGTAAGCAAAGACTGCCCTGGAACACAAAACCTCACCCAAGGACTGGGGGAGAGGGCCAGATGTAGTGAGGACACTTGGAAACATTGATGGTGGTTTCAAGAGATATGGAAAGACAGTCCTAACCCTGAACCAGCACTGAACTGGGGAGGTGATGGGCTGGGGCAACCCTAAAATTTCTTGTACTCCCTCTAGGCAGCTCTAAACCACTGCATGTCTATTCTAAATTGCCCTATAAGTCCTTTAATCAGCTCCAAAGAGCTGTAAGGACCTCTGTATTGCTACTGTGAGGCAGTTGCCTCAAACCACATGTAATTTACATGAGTCCAAGAGGTCTCTAAAACTCTTCTAATCAGCTCTAAACTGCCACTAAATGGCTCTAAACATCCCTAAGGATTTATTACCACCTTTAAAATGCCTTTAAACTTCCTGTAAAGAGCTCTGGAGAATTCACAAATAACTCCAAATTCCTCCAGAACTCCTCAAAAGCACATAAAAAACAGTTCTGAAAAGCTGTAATACACTTTAAAGAGTGCTAGGGTCCTCTTAACGGCACGAACATATTTCTAAACTTCCTCTAAGGAGCTTTCAGACTCATCTGATCTTATCTAGAACATCTCTCTATTGATCCTTGGATTTCCTGTGGTCTTCTTAAATTCCTCTCAGGATCGCTAGAACTGCTTGAATATACTTTGAGTGCTCTAAACCTCTCTAAAATACTACCAGACAGCTACAAAATGCCCCTGATGAGCTCTTAAAGAGCTATTATTAAACCCCATAAATTACACCTTTATAAATAATTTGATTCTAAAACACTTAGGGTGCCACTAAACCTATCTGAACTCCTTTAAAAAGCTCCTTTAAAAGAATAAAATGCACTATACTGTTCTACAACCTGTCTGAGTAGCAATAAAATGCTTCAAAAGATCTCAAACCCTGCTCAGTCTCCTTGCAACTGCTCTAGAACTCCTTCCTGTAGTTCTCAAAGTCCTGTTCAGAGAAACAGCTGCTGAAACTTCTTTAAAGTCCTCTAAGACTAAACAGCACTAAGCAGCTCCACACTGCTCTAAATTGATCTAACTTCTCTAAACGGCCTATTAACAGTTCTAAGCAACTCTAAAGTCCTATGAAATGTGCCAAAACTCCTGTAAAGCACTCTGAAGAACTGTAAAACTCTTTTACCTTTTCTAAAGCTCTTCTAAAAACCTCAGAGCACCACTAAATTGATCTACACCTCCTCTATGCTGCTACTAACAGTACTAATTTGTCTCTAAATATATCTCAAATGCCTTTAACTCTCTAGTGTACCATCTGTAACTCCTACAAACTGTTCTAAGCAGCTGTAAACCACTTCAAGCTACTGTAAAACTTTTCTCATGCTGTCAACAGCATGAAGCTGCTCTAAAACTCTCTTAAGATACTCAGAAAATTTGAACTCTCTCTGAATGGCTCTGCAGAGCACTGCAGAATTATCTCTGAACTTCCTGAAATAACGCTGCTCTTTTGGGGCCAGTACTGCCTAGCCTTTTCATTAATGACCTAATGATGGAGCAGAGAACACCCTCAGCAGAGAGACCTTGACAGGCTGGAGCAATGGGCTGACAGGGACCTCATGATCTTCAACAAGGGGAAGTGCAATGTCCTGCAGCAGGGGAGGAATAAGGCCAGGCACAAGCAGAGACTGGGGGCCACCCAGCTGGAAAGCAGCTGGGCTGAAGAGGATCTGGGGATCCTGGTGGACAAGCAGAACATGTGCCCTGCAGTATCCTGCATTAGGAAGAGAGTTGCCAACAGGTCGAGGAAGGTCATCTTTCCGCTCTGCTCAACACTGGTGGGATGCATCTGGAGCATTGGGCTCCCCAGTAGAGGGAAGACACGGGCTTACTAGAGTGAGTCCAGTGAGCAGCCTCAAAGATGATCATGGGATTGAAGAATCTATATAACAAGGAGAGACTGAGAGAGCTGGGGCTGTTTAGCCTGCAGAAAAATTAACCATAGTAATGGAAAGAGCACTGAGAATACAGGATTTCTGGAAGAATGAGATGAGCCTCAGAGAAAAGAAAAATACATGTGCTTTGTAAGAGCCTTTTAATAAAGCCAGACCCCAGAGAGAGTGATCTCTGTGTGTGAATAGCCCACAGTGAGCATATTTTGAAGTGGAGGAGGATTACCACAAACCCAAACTCCTGAGTTTATTATGCTGAGTACATGAAAAATGTGATCCCAGAGCACACAACACCAGATTGTTCTCTCTACTGCAGGCACTGGAGACTCAAACTGTGCTCTAATGGAATATCTTAAAGTGCACACTCAAGGCATAATGTTTTATTGAACCTGGTATATGAATGGCTGTAGAAAACCCAAATAATTTTCCTCAGGCAGCAGTTCAAGCCCACAGGAGAGCTGCAAGCTACAGTCATTGTGTGTATTCAGAAAAGACCTACTGATACCTTTTTGGTGTTCAGTCTATATGCAGTCTATGTGGCCTTTCGTAGACTCTTTTCTTCTGAGTTAAATGTCAGCCACAAATCAGTGCAGGGCACTACCTTGTCTTAAGAGATGCTGGTGGTCTGCTGGTCACAGCTACTGCAAGAAGATTTGAATTCCAGACCAGCTGTGGTCCTGGTGGGGTGGAGGACTGTGCTGTGCATAGCTGCCTTTCTGCCATGGCCCCCAGACTCTGCCCGGCATGTGGTACACATCTAGTAAAACCACATGTCAGAGAAGAAAATGGGAGCCACATGGGTTGCACATGAGGAGCGGTTTTGCTTGCCCATAAGCCACCGTTTTCTGCTCACTTGTCATAGCCTAACCTCCATTTGCCTTTCTCACACAGTGATACGGACCCTCCCAGCTCCCCATGCTGCATGTTGCAGCACCATGGCACTGCAGTTGGCATTGGGATGCTTTCACCATCACAGTGAAACAAGAAATGGGTGGAAGATGAGGAAAGAGCAGCCAAAGCCTTTCCTGGTTGAAGCCTTCGTGGTGTTCTGCAGGTCCCATACCATGAGCCATACCCATGCTATAGTGGTGTACCACACAAGGCCAAAATGGAGCAGGTCTTCTCCTTAACTTCTGATTTCTATGTATCTCATGGCTTTTAGTTTATGGCATCATTTTTCCGTTCATATGTTATATGTTTACACGTTATTGGTTTGGGTTTCTCCTATCCAAATAGTGACAATGCATAAAAGAACTGCAAATTAGAGGCACTGAGTAACAGGAAGTCCCCACCACAGCAGGCATCTGTCAGAGACTATTGAGCTTACAGTTAGATAACCATGGCAAGGAACAGAAGAGCTAAATGCGACCTCTATTTTAAAAGGGGGGCTAAAGCACAGAGGTCAATTGCTGG
This sequence comes from Pezoporus flaviventris, assembly GCF_033815535.1. Lineage (NCBI taxonomy): Eukaryota > Metazoa > Chordata > Aves > Psittaciformes > Psittacidae > Pezoporus > Pezoporus flaviventris. Next base: position 20,431,651 of record NW_026892561.1, read on the forward strand.
TTTATTTCATCAGCGCATGAGATTTTGTTTTATGGTAATGATAATATTTTGATGCTTACCCTTAAATTACTGAGCTGTAGTTTTTGGTTTCAACTGCAGTTGCACCTTTGTTTTGTCTGAGAACAGAGAAAAGATGAAATCTGACTAATTTGTTTAGTAAAAAATAATCTTTCAATTAGAGATGCTGTTAATCGCAGTTCCCAAGCTTTAGCTTTTGACATGGCATTTGGTGCTTGTTTCCTTTACAACAAGGCGGAGTGGGTTTACTTCCTAATTTACCACGATGAGCCTTTTGAAATCCCTCTCATTCAATGGCACTGAACTGCAGAAAATGTGGTTTTCTCTCTACTGTACCCTGCAGTGGATGCGTCTCTCTAGCAGACAGGTCCAGGAAGGCATTTGGTGCTGCTGATCAAAGCGGTGGCATGATCTTCCTTCTTTGTGCAGCTCCAGAGTTTCTGTGTAGGCAGCCTAAGGGGAGCCCAGCCTGAGTCACTTCAGGCAATCACGCTTCTAGTTTGCAGCCAGGCTTCCCTCAGTGTTTTCAGCCATCATCAGGAGGATATCCTCTTCCTTTATTTTCAACGGTGGCTCGTACCTGGGCAGAAATCCGTGCTGAAATTCATAGATCTGTTAACTAACTCCCCCCTCCCCCCCGATCTCCTGCCCTGGTGCTCAGCAGGGCTGCCGCCCATCTGGACTAGAACAGGTACCGTTCCTGCAGCAAAGCATTCCTTAAAGCCCGGTGTCTCTTCAGACATGCAGCCAGCCCTCTTCCTTCTCCGCTCTGTAGTTTATTTATTTTCAAAAGTTTGTTTTTTTTTTTTTTGGTTTTTTTTTTTTTGGGGGGGGGTGTGTTTTGTTTTGTTTTAATTTTGAAAATAGCCTTTAATAATCCAAACAAGCCTTTGCTTTTAAACAGTACTGTAGAGTGTGGGCTATGGGAGACTGCGGGGACTGCGGCTGCTTTAGTGGGTCACCGGAGGCAGCCGGGAAGAAAGCAGAAGGCTGCTCCATGCTCCAGCCCGGCGGCAGTCCCCGACTCAGCCCGGGAGAGCTGCTGACGGCCGGGGCAGGGCAGGGCCAGGCCGGGCCGAGGGCGGAGCGAGGCCGCCCCGGAGTAGCTGGCGGGGCTGGCCAGCCGCCGGCAAGGGAGAAGAGGCGAGGTAAAGTGAGCGAAGGGGGTTGGGGTTGTGAGGTGCCTGGGGTCGCCGTCGCTGCCCCGCGGGGTGGCGTCACCCCGCGCTCCCCGGGGGCCAGAGCCGCCGCCGCCGGCCGGTCTGACCGGTCTCCGCTCGGCACGGTGCTGACTGCAGGCCTGGTGTCCCTGTGGTCCGCCGGGGAGCCCGTGTGGCGCCGCCTTTCTCGGGGGAAGGGTCTTGACCCGGTGTGCTGCAAACCTGTTTTTCCTCCCAGGCTGACAGACGTCCCCACCACCCTAGTGTAGGAAAGGAAAGGTAAAATAGGAGAAAGGAAAGGTAAAATAGGAGTCTTTGCAATGTAACTGCAGCCGGTGCTCCCAGCCCTGTCCTGGGATGGTGCTGGCTGCAGTAAGCTGCTCTTCCACAAGAAAAAGGCGATTCTAACTTAAACTAACAGCCTTGCAAAGTCCACTTCTTCTGGACTTTGCCTGTCCAGTTTTGCTTTTAATGGAAGTTGAACAATAATTTTATCTTTCTTTTCCAAACAGCTCAATGACACCCAGAAAGAAGTTAGAGGGTCTTGTAGCTGCTACAGTCACTCCAATGACTCCTCATGGGTGAGCTGTCAAAGTTGCACTGATTGCTGTTACCTTAGACCCTTGTTTTCCTTCCATTTTATTTGGAACTGATCACTTCCGATGTTGTTTTGGGGGGGGGGGGGGGGGTGTTTGGTTTCTGGTTTTTTTGTTGTTGTTTTGAGGGTTTGTGGTTGGTTGGTTTTGTGTGTGTGCTTCTGGTTTCTGTGGGGTTGTTTTGGTTTTATGTTTTGGTTTGGTTTGTTGTTTTTTTTATTAGATCTCAGATGGAGGAACTGTTAGGTTGGTCCCATTAGGACTAGAGTGGGACCCCCAATGTCCTCCCTACTTTGGAGTAGCCATGGACCCTAAGCTTCTCTTGTGGGGGATGTGTCAAGATCTGTCTGTGTTTTTGAGGGAGACAGTAGATATTTGCTAGTACAGTCCTCTGAAAGTGAGTCTTTATTTTTTTCAAAGCATGGTACTATCTCAGGCAGTCCATTTGCACTGCAGTCACTGCTTCGTTTCTTGCTTTAAAGGAAATTATTTCTGATTTACTTTTTTATTACAACTCATATTTATTGCAGCATGGTATTTGGAGAGTAACCTGGGCCCTCTGACTGGAATGAATGACCTTTGTAAGATATGTTTTGGGGAATCAGCTATGAAATTTTGAGTGATGTGTGAACCCCAGTCAAGGCCCCAGAATTGACTTCCAGACTATAGGGTTTATCTGCATGTTTGACAAATGAAAATAAGAATGAAATACTATACACTGATAAACACAGTAAGTTTGTTGCGCAGAGAAGATAAACATAGAATTCAATTTCCCCTGTTTGTCAGGGAAGTCTGTTGCTTTCCTTATTATTTAATGAGAGAGAGAGGTCAAAGTCATGTCCAGCAGATGCCATTTCACTGTGTCCAGCAGTTACAGCAGACTTTAAGTATTTGCCAGCACTTGCACAAATATCTTCATGCTCTCAAGAGGACTTTGGTTTCGCTCAACAGTAGAAAAGGTTTGAGTGACTCCTGTTCTGTCCTGTCTCTTCAAAAAAAGCTCTGTGATGAGCTTGCAGTAATTACCAATTGAGATAAAAGATTGTAACAACAAATTACTTGTCAGGAGGAAGAGAAACTGGAAGAAAATATTCGGAATTGAGCTGTTACTTGAAATGTTAAATACATGCTGAGGGTATTGTACCTTGGAGTAATCTTTGTGTGTACAAATGCAAGGCTTCAAAAATGTGTGCCCTTTTTTTGGTTTCTTAATCACTAAGTTTAAGATATCTGTGGGTGGAGACTTACGATTGCTACGGTTCCTTTAATTTCAGACAAATTAACCTTTCAGTGATTCATCAATACGTAGATTATCTGGTAAGCGAGCAGAACGTGAAGAACGTTTTTGGTAAGTGTTTTTTTTGACAGAAACTGTGTTACACCCCTTTTGCCTGGATGGGAATCCTGTGATACCTTATCCGATAAGAGCTGTAGTGGGAGGGACTGTGGATGTGCGATCATCCTAAACATTTATATTCAACAGTGGAGAGAGTACAAGTGCCACTTAAGGTATCTGCTTTTGCTCACACCATATTTCTGAGTGGGATGAAGTAAGCATTGCCTTCATTGATCCCAGAGATGAATGGATAATTCTGTGTTGGCAGAGAAGACTCAATTGAATGATTCTTCCCTTTGCCTGGGAAAGAAGCATCTGATTAAAAAACACCATCTCAGGAATCCAGAGAATTCCACAAGCTCATCGAAGCCAGATGGGCTTCTTTAGGAGACCTGTGGTGCACCAGGCAATACTGAGGTGGCTGCTGCTCCATCTCTCTGCTCTGCTTCCGTTTTGGAGACTGCTGCAGGGGCAGCAGGGATGGCTGGATAGAGAATACAGCATTTCTAAATCACTTCTATTCACAGCCTGTCATAGTTAAGTATGTTGAAAGTGATATGATTTTGGTTCAAAACTTCAGTGGAAAGACTGCCGAGATGCAGAGCAGAGGGTGGCAGAATACAGCTATCCTAGTTTAATCTGTTGTTTGTGACTGAACATACTGACATTTCATTGTTTTCAAGGGGTGCTTTAGCCTAGGTGGAACATGTAGTTCCACTCACAGCAATGACACCAAATTTCATGTAAGGCTGCTTCCTTGAGGTGGAGTAGAGACAGTCACTTTGCTTGGCTAGGTGGGCATCCCTTGATCAGGGGTGTCCCAGCCTGACTCACTGCTGAGAGAAGGAGGTAGTGTCTGCTGGAGAGGAGGTGCTGGGAGGGCAGTTTCCCAGTTTCAGCAGCTGATTCTGCCTCCTCTGTCCCAAAATTGCCAATCCTGAAACACCCAGATTTCCAACACAAGCAGATGCTGGTGTGGACCACTGCTATCTTAAAATGAGTTGGGGGGGAAAGTTTTCTGTTTAATATAAAAAGTGTCAGTTCTTGTCTTCAGTAAAACCAATGCATGTAGGCCAAGCCTAAGCAAGTGTGTTGTGTTGAAACAGTGAATGGCACAACAGGAGAAGGACTGTCCCTTAGCATCCAGGAGAGGAAGCAGCTGGCAGAAGAATGGATATGCCAAGGAAAAAACAAGTGAGTAGCTGAGAGGAAGCAGGGGATTCTGGATGTCATGTTATGATATAGACATGCCTGACTGCAAAGCCAAATTTGCTGATGACTTTTGAGGTTTTTTTTAGGATTTTATTGTGGGGCTTTGCTCCCCAGCTCTTTTATCACAGAAGCCTGTGTTTTTGTCACTGCCAGTTAGCTCATGTCCATTTTTGCTGCTTAGAGAGCTTGTAAGAGTCGTTCTCTTTGGTACACTGTGTGGTAAGGAGACAAAAAAGGTCTGCCTATTTATGCCCTGTGAGCATTTCTAAACCTTTTAATATATTGAATCTTTTGAACCTGTCTTCTGTCACTTCATTGCTGCTGCCGCCTTAGTTGCTATGTCAGAGGATGTGAAGAAAAGGAAGTGTTTTGGGTGAGAAGGCTTTGCCAAGCCATTATCCATCATCTTTGAGAAGTCATGGCAGTCTGGTGAAGCTCCTGCTGATGGGAAAAGGGGGAATATAAACCACATTTTTAAAAAAGGGAAAAAAGGAAGACCCAGGGAGCTACAGACTGGTCAGTCTCATCTTGGTGCCTGGCAAGATCATGGAGTGGATCCTCCTGGAAACCACTAAGGCACATGGACTATAAAGGGGTGATTGGTGACAGCCAACATGCCTTCACTTAAGGGTAAATCATGCCTGGCAAATCTGGTGGCCTTCTACGATGGGACCATGGCACTGGTGGATAAGGGAAAAGCAACTAATGTCATCTACCTGGACTTGTGCAAGGCATTTGACACTGTCCCACATTAAATCCTTGTATATAAATTGGAGAGGTGTGGAACTGATGGATGTACCAATCAGTGGATAAGGAATGGCTGCACGGTCGCACTCAGAGAGTTGGTCAACAGTCCAAGTGGAGACTGGTGATGAGTGGTGTCCCTCAGGGGCTGGTATTGAGACCGGTTCCACCTCTTTTGTTGGCAGCATGGACAGTGGGACTGAGACACCCTCAGCAAGTTTGCCAACAGCACCAAGCTGTGTGGTGTGGTTGACATGCTTATGGGAAGGGATGCCATCCAAACAGACTTTGTCAGGCTCAAGAGCTGGGCCTGTGTGAACCTCATGAAGTTCAACAAGGCCAAGTGGAAGGTCCTGCACCTGAGTCAGGGCAATCCCAAGCACAGCTACAAGCTGGGCAGAGAATAGATTGAGAGCAACTCTGAGGAGCAGGACTTGGGGGCTTAGTTGCCGAGAAGCTCCACATGAGCCAGCAGTGTGTGCTTGCAGCCTGCAGCCAGAAAGCCAACCTGTGCTGGGCTGCACCAAAGGGAGCATGACCAGCAGGTTGAGGGTGGGGATTCTCCCTCTCTGCTTTCATGATACCCCACCTGCAGTACTGCATTCAGCTCTGGGGCCCCCAACACAAGAGAGACGTGGACCTGCTTGAGGGAGTCCAGAGGAGTACCATGACATGTTCCAAGGGCTGGAACACCTCTCCTGTGAGGCTGAGAGTTAGGTTTGTACATTCTGGAGAAGAGAAGGCTCAGGAGAGACCTTATGTCTTCCAGTACCTAAACAGAGCCTACAAGAAATCTGGAGAGGGACTTTTTATAAGGGCATGTAGTGATAGGACAAGGGGGAGTGGCTTTAAACTGCAAGAGGGCAGATTTAGATTTGAAATTAGGGAGAAATTCCTTACTATGAAGGTGGTGAGACACTGGAACAGGTTGTCCAGAGAAACTGTGGCTGCCCCATCCCTGGAAGTGTTAAAGGCCAGGCTAGATGGGGCTTTGAGCTACTAGGTCTAGTAGAAGGTGTCCCTGCCTGTGGCAGAGGGATTGGAACTGGATAAGATTTAAGGTCCTTTCCAACTCTAACCATTCTATGATTCTATGATTATGTGATAGTGAGCAGAAATATATTGGTGTGAAGGCTCACGGTCTATATGGATATAAAGGAGTAACACAGCAATGTGATTGATGGACTGGAACGTGAGAGGGTCCCTTGGCAGGAGCAAACAGTAAAAAGGTGCTGCTGTCAGGTTGATCTCTTCTGGTAGTTCTGCAGAGAAATAGGTTTAGAAAGCAAAGATATGCTTTAATATCCTTGCATTTTCTGGCTTCCCATTAAATAATTAATGTCTTAATTTTAACTTCCTAATAAAATGCTAAGATTTGTCCCTCCTGACAGCCTTGCAAATATGACAGCAGGGAGTCACACAATTCGTATTTGCAAATGTGTTTTCTTTTTTCCACTACCAGCTGCTTGCCACTGTGTGTCTGCTTGTCAGGTCAATACAGGTTCAAATAATTTTAGGTTTAACCAGTGTTCTGTGGCTCCCTGGTTTGAAGCGAGTCAATTTAGCAGACTGGTATTTTTCACGATCATTTCCTAAATCTTTCAAATTTGTTTTGGTTTTGTGCAGGTTGGATCATGTGATCATTCATGTTGGAGCACTGAGTCTGCCAGAGTCCCAAGAGCTGGTGTGTATGTGATTCCTTTTCACTATGTGTGTAATAAATGTAAAGCAGATGCACCTTCAGATACCTTCCATGCTCTCTTTTACAGGCAAGACATGCAGCAGCCATAGGTGCTAGTGGTATTGCTGTAATAGCCCCATTCTTCTTCAAACCCACAAACAAAGGTGAGTAGATGCTATTGCCAGACCTACTGAGGCCTTTTAAGTTGCCCTCCAAACCTTTATCATAAATAAAGTATTAATGCCATCTTCTTTCTTTGGAAAATATTCTGGTGATAGTATTTGCACACCTGTGATGTCTGGTGCCATGCAAAAGCAAAACCTAGAAGCATTTTTTAAGGATGGGAGATACCAGAATTCTCCCAGTAAGAAGGGGGAAGGAATGTCTTTTGTTAGCCTCTTGTGAAAAGAAGAGCTGCTTATGGGAAAGAGCAGTTAATTAATCTGTCTTCTGAATAGATAGTGTGGAGCTTATGCTTGATCTGGGCCACACAAGGAAGCAGTAGCTTCCTTGCTTACCCTTGCAGTCCACTGACCAAGTTGATAAACTGCTGATGCACAGGCATGCCTTGTGTTACTGAGGTGATGGTTCTGTGCACCTAAGGTTACCTCAGAACTTAAATTGTTTTGCATTTAATAGTATAAGCATAGCATAAAATAACCACATGAAGTGGAAGTTTGCAACAGAAATGTAAAAAAGCAGTCTGAATTAATTATTAATGGAAATGTTCATATGAAAGCACCAGACAAAAACAGAGTCTATTGCCACAATGGCTGGTATTGACAGCCAAGGACACAGTCAGTGGCAGTCGAATGGTGAGCACAGAGGAACATCACAGAGATCAGCAGAAGACCTTGCTGATAGTAGTAGGATAGCCATGAGGTTTCAGCATGTTGGTTTTTGCCATTTCTCTTCCTGCTAAGCCAATAGGAAGGTTGCCTAAGGATACAGTGAACAAGATTATTAGGAAGGATGTCAGTGGTAATCACAGAATAGTTGAGATTGGAAGGGACCATTGGGGGTCATCTAGTCCAACCTCCCTGTTCAAGTAGGGTCAACTAGAGCACATTACTTAGGATTGTGTCCAGTTGGTTATTCCTTCCCGAGTGCGGGACCCTGTATTTGTCTCTGCTGAATTTCAAAAGGTTCCTGTCTGCCCATCTCTCCAGCCTGTCTAGATCCTTCTGAATAAATAATAACTCTTTCATTCCTGAAATGGTACAAAAAAGTTGTCCAAAACCTATTATCATCGAGCAGTAGCTCAGGGAGGTAGATGTAAACTTGATCCCTTGTTCTCTTGCGTCCTTGCACACAAATGATCTCAGTGACCACTTTGGCACACAGGTCTTCCATGTGTGAGAGAACATGCATGAGTTACATCTGTAAGAGAATGAGTGTGAGTTACTGAAATCAGTTTGGTTTAAAATAAATACCATCTTTGCTTTCCCTAAGGTCTTTCACTGAATTTTGTGAAATTTATTTTTTTATGATGTGTGAAGGTTTTTAAAATCACTGTTTATGGTACATAAGCTATAGATGGCCTCTGCACAGGCACTGGCTGCTGTGACTCTGAACTGTCTTTCACTACACTGAAAGATAGGATAGTCTCCTTCTCTTACAAGGTTACTTGATTTGTTTTCTTCCAGACGAGCTGATTGCTTTCTTACAGAAGGTTGCATCTGAAGCCCCTGCGGTTCCATTTTATTACTATCACATTCCTCATCTGACAGGTGTGAAGAGTAAGTACTGCTTAGTCAGCTCTTCCTGAGCCTGTAGGCTCATAGCAACCTGAGTAATTCCAGTCGGTGGTGTGATGATTCTACCAGCCTAAACCAGGTGTGTGGTCTCTACTGCCATCGCAAGCTGTAGTGGAAAGGATCCTTTAGAAAAATGGAAGGTGAATTCAAGACTGGAAAATAAATTGAATTCCTCTTCATTGAAAACAAGTCACGGCTTATGAATACTGAGCACCTGGGATGGAGGAGGTGATGCTGACCATGGCTTTGCAATTAGTGTGAACCAGCATAGGTAATTGCCTTGGATAACCATAGGTAAAGTCCAACTTTTTGCAAGATACTGACCACCATCTCTTGGTGTACACTGACTGCATAGTCATGTTTGCTTGTAAATCACTTACGAAACCACAATGCTTCTCGAGTCTTATTTAGCAGAGGAACGAAGAAGAAAATACAGATCTTTGGTTATTTGCTGTAGACAGTATGTTATGTGGTGTTTCTGGATGTACGGATTTATATTTATTCTTAATTATGTTATTGCCAGTTCATTGCTAAACTTTCACTTACCCAGCTTTTTCCCATTCTGAGCTGGTAAAAGGAATGCTTGAAAGAATGTGGAAAGATGTATTTTGTATAACTCTGGGAAGCAATCACACTGAAGTTGTTTTACTCATTGTTTTAAAGCTATATAGTTTACTAGGCTTAGGCCAAAAGTGAACAACTTATAAAGTACTAAGTATTCCTCTTGGGGACAAGGCAGGGAGATCTCCCAGATCAGGGCTGTTTCTTCACATGAGATTGCTGTTTTGCACAGTTCATGTTGAAGAGTTGCTGGATGGAATAAAAAAGCAGATCCCCACCTTCCAGGGCGTGAAGTTCAGTGACACGGACCTCTTGGACCTTGCTCAGTGTATAAACAAGAATGAGAGCGAACAGTTTGCATTTCTTTATGGGGTGGATGAGGTAAGAGGCACTTAAAAATAATTTCTTCTAAGGCATTCGTTTGCTTTAGCCTCGGAGAAAAAAGTAACCCTGGTCATTCAGTGCCAGCATTTTTGCTGCTTCTTTCCACATCTCCCACCCCCACACCCCCCTTTTTTCTTTTTCTTTCATTATGTGAAGTAAACAATTTTTTTTTCTCCCCCCACCCCCAAACTAGCAACTGTTGAGTGCGCTGGCAGTAGGGGCAAATGGAGCAGTTGGAAGGTCAGTATGGCTTGGACTCCTTCCCCTTGACACACACACTATATTGCTCTATCTTCCATTGTCTACATGGTGTTTCTCTGTCTTCTGTCACCACAGCAGAGGAGTTTACATAGTAGGGCTGTACAGTCAGTAACAAGCAGGTAGATAAGCTAGCTCCAGTGCTAGTGATGGGATGGTTATATAACCTGGGATCCTGGATTATGTTCATTTGGGTGACTATTGCTGTAGTCCGTAAGCTGACCCAAAGGTTTCAACATATTTCTTTATCCTCACAGCAACTTTTTGAAACAGGGAAACACTTTTATCTCATTATATGGGTAAGGAACTAAAAGCCAGAGAGATAAAAATCATTAGTTCACATGAGAAGTCTGTGAGGAAAAGGGCTCTACTGAATTCATTTTCTGATTTGTCTTCTGCCCCTCACACCAGGCTGCTTAGATGTATTAATGTGGAATATCTGTGTTCTAGTTTAGATGAACAAGCAACTGGAAAATTAAGTGATTGACTTCCCATATTGTATCTTTTTATTTTTTTTATTTTGAAAAGCAGTTCCATTTGGAAAGAACTGGGATGAGAAACCTACTCTCTAGACTCTTGTGTAGGGTTTGACATACTTCAGATGCTTGACAGTATAAACCACATTGCATGAATCTCTGTCATAATAATAGCATTCCAGTAGTGTCAACAGCTTACTGATTTTCTTTAATGGTTCTAAGCTCTTCCTTTGCATTTACCAATTCTATTTTTGACTTGGGTTTTGTTGTGGTTTTTGTTTGTTTGGTTTTTTTTTTTGGCAGTACATTCAACTATTTGGGACGAAAAACCAATCTGATGTTGCAAGCCTTTGCAAAGCCAGACCTTGCATTAGCACAGAAGTATCAGGTATAGTATCTACACTGTGCCCACTAGGAGCAGTCTTCTTTCTCCTCTAGCTTTACTGGGGCTGTTTTCCAGGTGGTTTGTACCCTGAGGTAGCTTTATCAAAGCAAGCTTCTTTCAGCTCCAACCCCCCCTGCTTGTTATTCATCTCTCCTCACCTTTTTGAACAGTCCTTACTAACTTTTAACCAAGATCTGCCTTACTTATCATTCAACTCTCTAATCTCATACATGCAGATTGAGCAATGGCCTGGCTTTTTAGCTTGGTGCCTCCCTCCCTCCCTTATCTTAATAGAATTCAATTAGTATTTTCCATAGACTAGCCAAGTGGCCAAGGGCTTTCCTCAAATCTGTGCAACAAATGTATAAGATGTAATTATCATAATACTTCTGGATGCTTTTATATCTTAAAATGTTAAGGCATTAATAAACAATTGTCTTTTCTAGTTTCTCACTGCAGAATTTCTCAACTTTGTCATCAAACTAGGTAAGTCCTACATTGCCTGTTTCCCTTGTTACATATAAAAATGCAGGCTTGGTGCTCCCAAAACTCTCATGTTGCTGTATCCTCAGAACTTCCTTCCCAAAAGATTTCACAGTGAAAAAAGCGTGTCTGCTATTTCCTGAGTTAGTAGCAGCTGGGATCTCAACAGAGGGAGCTGACCAAGCATCCCTGACAGACTCCACTCTCACTTCCTTCCTTCTTCTGTGAAACCTCATAGCTTTAAAACTGTGACTCTGATTTACCCTTTTTCTTATCCTAAGTCTTTCTGTGGGTTGTTTTTTTCTTTTGCTCTGTCTCCAAAAGCTCATTTCTAGTTTTGTTTCTACATTTTTCTGAAATGGTGGTGCTCCAGTATAAAAACAGCTCTGAGAATTGTCTCTCCTGCCTTACTATAATTTAAGAGTAACTGTTCAAGGCTGTACAAGGCCAAAACATTTTAAAATGGAATAAGTTTTAGAAACAAAGCCAAGTTTTAAGAGAAAAAAAGCAATTAAAATCAAACACATCAGTAGTGTGGGGACACTGAATTGGACATTTAATGGTTATCACTTAATGAGGGAAACTGTTCACTGTGGTTTTGCTATGCATATGCAAACTCCAGTGAATCTAGCTGAGCTTTAGTGCTTGGTTTTATTTCTTGAGTTTAAAGTCAGAGGAAACGCTTCATTATTTAGCCTTGTAAACAGAAGCAAATGCTGAATTTCCAGAGGTACATAAGGACACTTGAACTATGGACAGAGAGGACTCCTGAAGTTGCCCATGGTGATTTAAGCTGGTACCCAGTGTCATGGGTCACATGCCAGCAGGATGTTACTACCCCCAGAGCTTGGCTTTATGTGTGTCTGCATCAGGGGATAGCTATGAGGCTGCAGACACCGGGTTGCCATGAAGACAAACTGGCTGGGGTAGCTCAGCCTACCAACAAAGGTAAATTTGAAGTGGCCTGATTTTTGCTTGTTTATCTCTGGAAGACTCGTATGATCTTTTCTATTGTCAGGGCTGCATGGCAATACATTTTGGCAACGAGAAAGGAACACACATACAGCCCTGGTTATCTGTAAAACGACACAGTAGTTTGGAAAGTGCATGTCTAAGAATGTACTCTGCTTGGTATCTTTAGGAAGGAAACACCTCTTCTTAGTTACACTGTCCACATTTCTGAGAATTACACAGGAACTCTATGCTGCTGCTTTTTTTTGATACCTGCATAGAAACTGCTTTAAGCAAAATGATCTGTAAATGTCCTGATTTTGCTTTTGTCCACTCAGGTTTTGGTGTTGCACAGACTAAAGCTGTAATGACTTTTGTTTCTGGCATTCCCATGGGACCTCCACGGCTTCCACTTGTCAGTGCCTCTGAGGAGTTCATCATCAAGGCCAAAGCCAAACTGGATAGCATTGTGTGGCCTGATGGTGACTGATACTCAGTTCCATGTCAATCTGGAAATGGAGGCTCCTTTTCTGCAATTCGCTCTCACACAGCACACTGCCCAGGTGATTGACTGTGATTTCTTTCAGGGAATTGGCAATGTGCCTGAGCCCCATTTGGTTAGGGCTAGCTTTGTTGGTGCACATGTAGTTAGTTGCCTTTTTTACTCTGCTCCTGGAGATCTGCACATTCCAGGACTAGCTGGTATCTTTTAATAAAAAAAAGGCAGACTTTTCCCCAGTTAGAAGATACTGACCCCTTTTGTCTAGAAAGGAGGGAGATCTGTCTCCACTCTCCCTCCAGCTAGATAATGTTTTGTCTTCCCCCTTTGTGAGCCCTACACCTTCTGTTTAAGCAGTTGTATGACACCATCTGGTTGCTCAGGGCAGTATCTTGCTGTTTGTCAGAATCACTGGGACACTGACTGTGCATCTAAAATTCTGATTTTGTCTTTTCTCATTGTGTTTATGCACCTTTGCTTAATGCAAAATAAAAAAAAAACCAACCAACCAACCCTTTGCAACAGAGTTTTCATCTAATAAGCAGGTATTTCTCCATCTTTTTCCTTACAATGAAAATAAACCCACAATTGAGCTCTACATCTCTTTATTGCAGTGCAGAATGCAGTCTTCTTTAATCCTACTGTTCTAACAGTAGGATTAAAAGATGCTTTTCTGCATGCTGGACTCAACCTGTCTCCACCAGCTTGACCTCTTACTTGTGTGATGGTATGTGCAGCTGAGCAGTGTGAGGTCCTGTGCCCTCTACTGCTCAGCTCATACCTCCTGACAGCGCTGCTGTGCGCAAAAATAGTCACATAGAATGTCTGGAAAAGAGAGGGGTAAATATGGAGGTGTGTCACCAATTTACTGTAACACAGAGTGTGAAAAAGTCTGCATCTTCCTCTTGCTATATAACCACTGATCAAGAAATACAAAATAATGAATTATTCCTTCCCACCCCCGAATTTGTAAAACATTAAGGTCAATTCGTCTTTGCCAGGAGCCAGTGCTGTGGGTAGGTTCAGAGGTTCTCCCTGCATGGTCAGGCAGGAGCAGCTCGGGCCTGCAGAGCCTCTCTCCCTCTGAATACATGCGAATTGCTTTGTAGGCCCTTTTAAAATTAAACCCCCATGCTCCTATGCTAACAGGGACTATCTCAGTTGAGGGCACAGCAAATGGCGTCTAGATAAGGGGTGAATTTTCATAGCAGGCCCCAATCACTTTGCTCCGCTCTGTGGTCTGTCAACCCAGGGAACACGTTCTGTGGCTGAAGCCATACTGTAGCACTGAATAAGCCGAGCGAGCCGCCGCTATGACACGCTGCTACCTCCCCGGAAGGTGCCGCCGCTGCAGGAACCCTTCGCCGCGGTGCACCCACCGCCACCATTTCCTGGCCCTACTATGAACCGCCGCGGCCGCCGTAGCCGCGCATGCGCGGCGTCCGCCGTGAGGAGCCAGAGGGCGGTGCCGTCAGCCGCTAGGGTCGGTGTTGGGAGTAGTGGGCGGCTTGTTGTCCTCTTCCCTCGCCGCCTGGAGCCATGGGGGATGTGAAGAATTACCTCTACGCTTGGTGCGGAAAGAGGAGAGTAACGCCGGCCTACGAGATCCGCGCCAGCGGCGGCCGCAGCCGGCAGACCTTCCTTTGCGAGGTGCGGGCAGCGTCTGTGGGGGGCCGCGGTGTAGGCAGCGCTGGGGAGGGCAGGCCGCGGAGGCCTGGCCGGTTTGCCGCCGAGGTGTGCAGGGTTCTTGTGCGTGGTGTACAATGCGCTCGGTGGTTTTGTGCGAGTGAAGCAGTCTCGTACGTATCTCTCGCAGTAAAATAATCTGTTTTCTGAAGCTTGTCGTGTGCGCTTACCCTGCGTTTGTGTGCAGTTTGAAGTTATAGGCAAGGGATACTGTGCATCACCGTCGTGAAAGGCTTTGGTGCTCTGTCGAACTTGCATTGAAATGTACTAAGAAAATTCCTGTTGGGTTGGCTGCTAGTCTGTGCGCTGCTGTAACATTATTCTGTTTATGGCTCCGGATAGTGTGGATGTGCCAGTAGAGAGCTTTGAATTTGGGTTGCCTCTGAGAAGGAGCAGGTGTGTGAGGCCATGTACAGAATGGGTTAGTTGGTGAACAACGTCGTAGATTTGCACTAAGCACCTTGATTTTGTCATTATACCCTTTCTTCCCTGTTCATTTTTCTCACCAGTGACGAAGCTGAGAAACACAGAGATATTAAACCAGTTTTAAAGGTACTATAACTAAGATTGAGCATTACTCAGATGAAATGGGTGTGTGTGGACAGTTATGTTCTGGTTTTTGTGTGTTGATGTCCTGTGGGCATCCATAGAAACTTAACAGATGAAAAGGATGAATGTTTTCTTTTGCTGATTGTCACAGGCTGGCGAGATGGCTGTGAATCCAGTACTGTTACTATTTGGTTGTTCTGTTGTGGTAGGCTGCTGAAAATTGAAGCTCACTGTTTGGAACCTGTTAAGCAAAATACTAGCAGAGTGTGTTGTTTGGTGAGAAAATGGCTCAGTGTCATTCAGCACCAAAGGACATAATGCAGTCTGGTACCTGTGGTGTGCAAAACTCTAGTTCGAGCTAGCTGGAATGTTATATGCAAGTCTGCTTACTTTTTTTTTTTAAGAACACCTAACTGTAGTGAAAAGCTGTTCACCTCATCAGCAGAATGAAAGAGTAGAAATCAGAAATGTGCAAGTGCTGTACAGTGAAGCTGAAATGAAACAAAGTTGTTGACTGCAAATGTAAAAGAAGGACAATAACTTTAAGATGAGGAGCGGTTGCAGAAAAGCAGGTGGAAAATATCTGGTTGGGCTGAATTTTGAATAAGCATCCTTTCATCAGAGTTTGTAGCAGCCTGTCATGTAAGCTAGCCTGATACAAAATTGCTGCACTAAAGTTTGTCTCTATGAAATAGATTATATCTTGCTAGCTGTAATAATGTGGAGCTACAGTAGAGGGCGCACAAGCTCACTCCTGTCCTCATCTGTTGGTTTGGTATTAAGGTTGAGGAAAGTGAACCTGGGCATAGTTTGCTGCTGTGTGTTGCCAGGATCCCTTCCTACACTGATTTGTTTTCTGTATCAAAGTTTTGGGCAATACTTATGCTTTCTAAGAACAGACTGTGGGTGTTTTCTTTAATAGGTATAAAGTATACATTCAAAACCTACTGAAATACCTATATATGTATGACGATATGTGACAATGGTTATAAATGTTTCTCCTGTTCTTATTAACAACTGAGATTTGATGTTTCAGTCGGTGTTACTTTCAAGACTCCTTCACTTGTACATGCCACAGATCATGTTTTTATTTACAGGTTCGAGTAGAAGGCTTTAACTATGTTGGCATGGGCAACTCCACGAACAAGAAAGATGCGCAGACCAACGCTGCTCGAGACTTTGTCAATTACTTAGTTCGGGTGAATGAAATGAAGAAAGAGGAAATTCCATCTTTTGGAGTAAGCTGCTGTGTACTCCTTAAGAAAGAAAAACCTTTAATTGCAGTGCTGTGCCTCCAGCTGCATTTCAGCCCTGGAGTTCAGTCTGGCACCCACGTGTAGTGAAGAAGACTGAATGTGCAGGACTTCTGCTTGTGGTGCTGGAAAGCTGGAATACCTTCAGTGAAACTTGTAGGGTGATCTGGTAAAAACAGCTGTGTGTTGGTCTGTGCGATTGATGAGGCTGGAAAGAATTCGGAGTACCTGTAAGGTACAGCCTGACTTTGGAAATGCTAAATATTCAGACCTGACACTGAGAATTGTTTTAAGTGCATGTTATGGTATAGCATACTGGGCACTTTAAAGAAATAACATAACAACAACAAAAAAATATCACAGACATCTCAAACTAGACATTTTTTAAATCGTTAATGCTTTATGCCTTAGCTGCTCATGTGTAGCAAGATCACTGCTTTTTATAATGCTTCATGAGCCATGTGAGTATCAGCAGTGACTCTCACATAAAAGCTGAGGAAGAGGAGAGTAACTCTTTACAGCAGTTTTGGAGAGTAGTAGATAAAGCATGAAGCCACATGTTATACATTGGGAGGGAAGTCTTTTTCTAGTGCCTCGTTAAAGATATATCTTTGTAAGATAGCATAGTTTGATCAGTGGAAGCAGTGTTTGTGGTTGTTGAACAAGTAAGGGCTACTTTTTGGTTGGAAATCCTTTTATAGAACATCCACAAAAAGCCAAATATTGACCAATTTGTTCCTTTCGTTTTTTAAAAGGGTGTTACTGGGGGGGGTTACTGCTGGGGGTAACTATCGTATAATGTTGCAGGAGCTCTTTAAACTGCCTGAACAGTTTTCTACCTAAATAGTAAAAAAACTTATTCTGTACAAATATGCTGAGATTTTACTTAATTATCTTTCCTAGCCAGCAGTGGGTGATATCCCTGATGGAGGATATGAAATAAATAGAGATGTTACTGGTTCCAGTTCTTCTTTGGGTGGCCCTCTTCCTCCACATTTGATTATAGAGGCTGAAATAGGTAAGTGTGTGAAAACTAAGTTGCATGTATGTGCATGTAATAGATGCATATAGATTTGTGTGGGATTTTCCCTCACAGCATAATTCTGCAGTCAGAAGATGGTTAGAAGTTAGATAGTTAGAAACTACAATGAGTTTTGAGGCGGAGGTGTGAATGACTACATGAGGTCTGAGGGACTGGTCATGTCCTGTTGAGATTGCTGGGCAATACCTGTCCATTGCTAAGAATATGCATTGGGGCAGTTATTTTATTTTTTTCCCATGTGGTAGGCAATGGCCCAGCTGGAGCACCTGGAAACTGTGACAGTCGTGGAGCTCAGTGGGATCGAGGTGCAAATTTGCAAGATTATTATTCAAAGAAAGACGAGCAAGAAGCACAGGTAGTAAGTCATTCTGTGGAGTTCTCCTTTCGTTCCTTAATAGGTATCTTTCACTCCCTTTAACATGTTATTAGCATTTATAATCAAGGTTACTGTTTCATTTTATACATTTTGCTGTTGTTTTTAACTTAAGCTGCAGATTTATTTGCTGACTTTTAACAAAAGTAACTTGTTTAAGCTAGAAACAAATCAGTTTGGGTACTGTGAATATCCAGTTGTTTGTATAGATATTTGGTTGTGAAAATAAGGAAATACTGAGGACCTTTTAGCATTTTCTGCAATGTATTAAATATTTTATAGCATCTAGACATCTTTATTTAAAGACTTATTGTAAGTCTGTTTAAAACTGAAATCTATAAGAAACTAGTAAATGATACTTTTTTCCAAAATTAGACCTCAGAATCAGAAGTGGACTTAAATGCTGATCTTCATGGAAGCTGGACCTTGGACAATGCCAAGGCACGCCTGAATCAGTTTTTCCAAAAGGAGAAGATTCAGGAAGAATATAAATACACTGAAATGGGGCCTGATCACAACAGGTTTGGTAGTTTTGGTCACCTTCTGCTTATGAAGGGTTAGAAGTATTTTCAGTGACAGTGGCTAATCACACTTGTAGTGCTCCACAGTGCCATTTGAGAAAACTCTGTTTTTGCAAAATCATCCAACAGAATCCTTAAATTTTGAAATGGGAGTGATGACCCTTTGTACTGAGTTCTGAGTGGCTGAAGAAATTTTTTGTCTTATGTTTTTCATGAATGAGCAGCTTTTAAAAATGATTACTGTGCTCTGGGTAACTGTTGCGGTGTCAGTTTGAATGGAAGGAGTTCTGAGTTGCTTGCAGTAATTGTTTGTATGACTGTTGTTGTGTTTGTATGCTTTGAGTAAATCTTAAATATGCTTACATTTGCTAATGTAGAAATGTCTCTTAAGGACATTTTATTTATATATATATATTATATATAAATATATTGTATTTATAATAAACTTTGGCAGTGGAATCTTCTACTGGAAAAATAAGTTTGGCAGAATGTTCCTAAAGGAGTTTTGAGGGTCTTAAACTTCAGTTGAAACCAAATGGGTATTACTTTTTTGACTTTCTGCCCGTTCCATCAGAAAATTTTCATGTGTCTCTCCCAGATGAAAATAACATGTAACAGATCGTGCATAAAGAATTGATGGGGTTTATTTTATTTTTTTTTACCCCTGTTTGGAATAGTCCTTACAATTCATCAAAACGTCAGGATATTGTATTATTCCTTGTGAAATACGGTTATATTTTGTGGTCAGAAACAATAGCATGCTGCTGCTGGGTTCTTACTGTTGCATTTGAGGTTGTGGTTTGGGTTTTTTGCATTATATGAACTTGTATTCTATCAGAAGAGTTATTTTTAGAAAGATAAGTAGATTTTATTATTGCAGTCTTCCATGAGAGTCCCACTTGCAGGGCTTCTGGTATTCTTTTGTTGTTAAGTCTTACAAGCATTTAGAATATCTAAAATATATCTGTTGGAGTCAGAAAGTTCTAAATTCTCATTGAAAGCCTATCTTCAAGTCACTTCATTTATGTTTTGAAGCAAGGACATTTCTTTCCATTAAGTGAGTGACATAAAAAAATTAGTTTGTACAGAACTAGGAATTTTAAAAAACTTGTTGCAGGTGTAGTTCTTGAGCACATATTCATGCAGCTCATTTTGTTATGCCTTCTGCAGGTAAAAGCATTAAACATATTTAAAAGTATATAAACTTGAGCAGAATAAAGTGGCCATCAATGACAGTATGTTTCTCAGCCTGCTTACTGTTCTTTCAGAAAGCATTTAAGGGTTTCTTATTTACTACATCCAGGAAAACTTGAGTGAATTGCCCTGGATGGAATGGCAGAAGGGGGAAGTGACTATGCTGCAATGGACTGGGTAGGCATGAAACAATCGTAGTGCCCTCTAGTGTTCATTAAGGGAGGGCAAATGATTGGATTTGATACTTCTGGTTATATAATAGGAGAGAAGTAGTTTCAGATTCTTTTGTGATTTTGAGGACAGTAATACAGTTTTGGTTTGTTTTCTTAAGAAATACCAGTTGCCATGCATCTTACCAGTCTGATTTATTTAATTATTTTGTAAGTAATGGTCTTTAAAACAGAAATGTCAGCCTTGCTCTCAGAAGTTTTTAAAGGAGAAATGTATTTTTGTTGTTAATCATAGTCACATGGTATAAGAACTTAGTAATAGCTGGAAAATTTGGATTTAGAAACTTTATTTTAATTAAAACAGGAGGGTGTAAATTGTAAATATAAACATGGCTCTCCTAATACACAGAGTATGAGCTAAATGTTAATGGATGGGTTGTGGCTTTTCTCTCTTGGGATTCCATCAGTAGCATGGGATGCCTTTGCCTCCTTGTGTTCCCACTGCTGATGGTAGCAGCAGGCAACACCACAGATCTGTGCGTGTTCACACATGGGCTCCTGAGGCTGTACTAAAGAATCAAATGGGATTCTGCTGCAAACTGATTTCTGGTGTTGCTGTTCTCCCCTTAGGTGGAGGAGAATGAGATTGAATGCTGACTATAGGCCTGGCTGAGAAACATACTGTCATCGGTGCCTTAGTTGGCTGTTGTGTCCCTGAAAGCCAGTGGCCTTCGACCCATGAAGCCACTGTGCCTGAAGGTCAGTTCACTCATAGTACAGGAAGGAGTTCTAACTTGAAATTTAAATCCCACACTTAACCTTTTATTTGTTTGTTTACAGCAAGAAATGAAAGGCACAGATATAAGGTTCTACCTGCAGCTGTGGAAGTACTAAGGCATAGTTTTCAAAGAGGATCTCAATCTGATAAAGCCCATACATCTTGAATCACGTTGCCCAGTTTAAATCCTGGCTTATAAGAATTTGTCTTTAATTCTTAATCTGTGCAAATACAGGCTTAGGTTTGTGATTCTTAAAAACATGGATCTTGTTTTCCATCATCCTCTGACATATGGCTTTCTAATTTCTTTAAAGCCTAAATTAATATACCACTTGACCTTTAAATGAATTGGTTAGATCCCTGCTACGCAAACGATGACATTTACTGCGCAGTTAGTTTTGACTGTGCACTGTTCCCAGAGTATGGCAATAAGGGCTTCTTGAAAATTCAAGTATTCTTTCTCCTTCCGTGCAGATATGTTCAGCGGTCTTTGACTAAATGATCTGGTTTTGTCTGTGCTTTGAGCTGGCGAAATCTGTAGCAAAACCCAGGGTAGCTGTATTAACTGTTGCACTGAGTTAATAAAACCATCCTACTCTAGTGGGTTACGTTAGTATAATTTGGGATACAGTTAATGGTGCAGTGGGATGCATGTTAATGCTACATTAACATGCTGTCTTCTTTATAATTGTTACCTTAAACTTAGACAGCTCGGAGCGTATTTCCTAATAATGCAGCTTAAAATTTCAATGCCAAATGGCAGCATTTACAGGACTGTTCTTAACACATCTGCTGGTTCTATGGCAAGTCTGTTATCTACTAAGTATGGGTTAAAGAGACTAAAAGCTGTAATGTTTTATCTTGGTCATTGATAAGTTCAGAGTTTCTGACTGAGGACACAGATACTTGCCTAGAAAAGTTGGAAAGAGTGGACATTTTTGGAGTGTCAGTGTCAGCTATTGGCAATTGTACTGTTGTGTTCTTTTGTTTACAGGAGCTTTGTTGCAGAAATGAACATTTATGTGAAGCAGTTGGGCAGAAGTAAGTTTCTTTTTGTTTCTATCTTAACAAGAGATTGATGTTGGTACAGAGGAATAGGTCATACTCGTGGGTACAGACTTTTATAGTTACGTTTTGGAGCCACTTCCAAAGGTTTGTTTCCTGACATCATATCTTTTTCCTTTGTGCTTGTTGCATTCTACTGCTTGTCCATTACATGCTTCCACTAATCTTTTTTCTTCTCAGCACAACGAACTGCTTGTGAGATATGGTAGGCTTTGTTTGTCCTAATTATTTGTACTTTACATATCTGAGAAATGCGATGTCTAGTATGTTCCCAAGGCAATGGGCATCCATACCATACCCGTTTATGTAGAGCTTGCTGTGAAACTTGTATGATGTTGCTGGATGGTACAGGATAATCATAGCTCCTTAGACATTGAATGCAGAAACAAAACTTCACAGGAGTTCCCCAGGAAGTCAGTGACATTACACAGCTAGTGTGAGCCAGCTGATAAAGGGACCTGGTGGGATTTTATGAGGGAACTCTGGATTTATCAAGATTTGAAACTCTCCATGAGACCTGTCCTCTGGGTGCAGTCAGCCCATTTCAGAGTAGTATCTTCTGTGGAAGCTGTTTGACATATCAGTTATTATAGCTCTGAACTTTCTGTGCTGCAGGGATTTTCAGTCGTGAGCATGGATCAAACAAAAAGCTGGCAGCACAGTCCTGTGCCCTTTCCTTGGTTAGACAGCTCTACCATCTTGGTGTCATAGAACCTTATTCTGGGCAGACAAAGAAAAAGGGAGAATCGGTGAGTTTGGTAGAAGGTTTGGAAATTGCTGCTTTCATTTTAATAACACACAAGCAAGGTGAGTTAGAGTTTGCTCTCAATATTTATATTAACAGCTTACAAGTTAATAATAATTTTGATTCTTTAGACCAGCAGCTGTTCCTGTTCTGGCTCAAAACTGATTCTGATTTGGATCAAAAATATAACTTCGTGTGTATTGAATGGAGCAGTAAACTAGTTTTCTAGCATATTAAATTAAATACGATTTACAATAAATGCATTTTTTTCAGTATAAATTTTCTAGAAGCTTAAAGATTTCTGTTTATGATATGTACAATTCTTGGCTATTTGGTTTCATTCTCTGGCACATTAGCATTTTTTGGTATTTGGTTACAAGTTTAGGAATAATTTTCTCTGAAATTAAGCTAAGCTATTTAGAAATATTCTGTGGATTCTTGTTGGATGAACGGTTGGCAAAAAGCTTGGAGAATGTGAATTCTGAACACAGAAGATGGCGCTCTTTGGCCTTGTTTCACAAGTAACTTTGGTGGTACAGTATGCTCCTTGGCATCTTGCAGTTCTGGATTCTGTTGTCTGTCTTTTTGTGTATATCAACATGTAGCTTTTAAACATTTAATAGGTGGAACCCTATGAGGTGTCACTGTCTCCTGACTTAGAAAATCAGCTGCAAAAGACTGTACAGGAACTGTCCCTGGAGATTGTGCCTTTGGTGAGTATGCGGTTCAGACACTCGAGTATTTAATATCAGGCCTGCTCATTTGATACATTTATCTTTCTTTGCCAAATTTGCTTTTGGATTTATAGCCTGAAGATCCCAGTAATCCTGTTCTGTTAAATGTTGGAAAGTTAGCCCATTTTGAACCATCGCAAAGACAGAGTCATGTGGGAGTCGTTCCATGGTCACCACCTCATTCCAACTGGAACCCTTGGACCAGCTGCAATATTGATGAGGGTCCTCTGGCAAATGTAAGATAGCTTAAAAAATTGATTTGTTATTTTTCTTCATAATTCTGGAACTTCAAAATTATGTTCTCCACTCAGGGTTTAAAGTGTTGTAAGCTATTCCGAAGGATAAAACACTACACTGATAAAATTTCTTGAACTTGAGGAAGAAAGTCTTTTCCTTAGCAGGAGAGCTTTGTATTTATTTAATGATTTTTAAATTGTGTCATTTAAATTTAAATCACTGACACTCCAAATTTAAAGATTTTATGAGCAGTAGCATCTTGGATGTCCCAGTTCTTTGCTTTGTTTCACTTTTTGCCTGCTACTGTACAGCCCATACAAAGGTCTAACTGAAATTACAAGGTAAGGTTTTTGGGCGTATTTATAATTTGGTAGCCTCTTTTCCCCATATTTCCATCCTAGGACTTTCTTTTCTGGGGGGAGAAACTGCTGCAAGCTGGTGTTCACTAAGTCACCCAGTTCAGAAGTTTAATTTGGCTGCTGTTACAACCTGGTCACAAAAGATGCCCAGGGCAGGAACTTGGCTTTTCTAAAGCAGGGAAGGAGAGTGCATAGAACCAAAGTAATAATGTAATACTTCTTTTGACTGCAGGTTTTTTTCCATAAATTACATGAGTTTAACATTGATCATTATATATAGATTTAAAAAATATATAACTGATATATATTTGGATGGTGGTGTTTAAAGCATAATATGTTTACAGGCATTGCAAATTGAGCAAGCTTCAAATCTCATTAGGATTTCTATGTGCTAGGCATGGTGCAGCTAACTTATTTTCAGTAAAGTCAATTAGCGTTTTGGTAACAAATTCAAATTTCTTCAGAATTCTTTCTTAGTTGAAATACAAGAGTTGGCTAATGTATTTCCTTCTCTGCTTACTTTTTAGCTACTATTCTGTGGGTGATTGTGTGCTTACGTTATTTACTCCTTTCATTAAAACCCCCTATCTTAATGATCAGCTAAGTCTTTCATTAGCTTACTGTTGAAGTGTTTTTCTCAAGTGGTTAAAGTTTTTAAATTTAAGCAATCATACTTTTTGAGAATTTTGGGTCTTTTCTGAGAAACTTGTTTGAGGATGGCCACTTGTTTGAGGATGTGTTAATTTTAACACACTGGAATGAATGAAATAAAACGGCTCATAGGCCAAACTGACTTCAGAGAGTTATGTAGGAAATGATCCTTTGCTTGTGTTTGGAGTCATTATGTTGCTGTGGCTGATTTTATATTGAAGTTCTTATATAGGTAGGCAGTGGGGTCAGGAAGTCTCCAAACAATGTCTTGTCTTGACAGCTCACTCCAGAGCAAATAAGCATGGATTTGAAAAGTGATTTCCTGTACCGTTTGGAGCAGGATCCAGAATTACAAAGGGTAAGTGTGCATTCTGTAACATGGCATGTTTGCACTAGTCTTTATTTTTTAGAAGAGTTTGAATGTAGTGTGTACAAAGTGTGAAAGACTGGTTTTCAGTTGTAATAGGCACCAAGTTTTCAGAAGTGCTGGATGTTACGCTTGGGTGGATATGGAGATCTGTTGCGCTGTGTAAATAAAAGATGCAAACTGTAATTTATTCTTACAAAATTTTTGCTTTGTTTAAGTGAAACCTGTGTAGGAGAGTGAGCCAAAGTATGGATGTGGAGCAGAATAGGGAATTTGGGGGTTTTGGGGGTTTTTTTTAGATTTTTGGAAATGTGCTGGATTTTTTTTTTTTTCCCAGATCCAACAAGAGAGAGAGGACTTACCTGTAAAGAATTTTGAAAGTGAAATTCTAGATGCGGTCCATCACAATTCTGTTGTTGTAATTCGTGGTGCCACTGGTTGTGGCAAAACCACACAAGTGCCACAGTACATCCTGGATGAATACATCAGAACCAACAGAGCTGCAGAGTGCAACATAGTAGTGACACAGGTGAGGAATACATTACAAATGCAGCCACTTAAGTTTTCAGATACTAGGAATCACCTGTTAAGATGTGTTGAAATGTGATGATCATTGCAGGACGTTGTTCATAGAAGCATCTCCTTATTCCTACATGTAGGAGAAACCACAGTGTCATGTTTATTTTTCATTTGGAGTGTGGTTCTTTCATGTATTTACAGTTGGGATAACCTGGCTTGTACCTTGCCCAGGTGAAAACTTTTTGGCAGACCACGGGGAAGCAATTTGGCAAATGCCACTTGGTAGTTCCTATGTATCCTTATATCCTTCTGTAATTTTATGTGCAGCACTAACCACTTCAGAAGAAAAAAGCCTGTTGTTATAGTTATTACTGTTTAATAACTACTCTGTAAAGAAATCTTAGGGCAGGACACATGTAGCATTTATAATTTCTTGTTTTCAATGGTGTTCCGTTAAATTTGCAAATCCTCATCATTAAGTTGGGGAAAACCTTTTCATCCCTCAGCCTCGGAGGATTAGTGCGGTTTCTGTCGCAGAGCGTGTGTCATATGAGAGAGGAGAACAACCTGGGCAAAGCTGTGGATACAGCGTGCGATTTGAATCTGTGCTTCCTCGGCCACATGCCAGTGTGCTCTTCTGCACCGTAGGTCTGTGTTGTTTTGTTTATGTTTGGGGTTTATTACTTAGGGGTCTGAATTCTTTGAGTAGCAGCAAAAGCAGAAATATGATTAGATTAAAATTTTTGGAAACTTGGTTTAAAAGATTGAACAGCTGTGGGTTTCTGATAGAAGTCTGCTGACATGCTGTTGTCCAAAGATTAAGGTTGTTGTTCAGAGGTGTGATAAAACAGGTCTAATACCATATGGGAATAATTTCTTGAAGAGATAAAATTGCTGTATATTGTTTGTCCTTAAAAGATAGAAAGGGAAGCAGTATTGGGTGGGAAAGAAGAAAGAGTCTTTCTGGTAGTAATACTTCATACTCCCACCATCACTTGTACAAATGATAGCAATTAGAGATGGGGTTGTAAAAAGTACTGGGCAGCTTGCACACTTCTTGATTTTTAAACCAGTGCAACTGCTCTTGATGAAACAGCAAGGGGGAAGATTGCCCTTTTACTTACATGAACATTTACCTCCTATGTCTGTTTAAGGTGTTCTTCTGAGAAAGGTGGAGGCTGGGATCCGTGGCATTAGTCATGTTATTGTTGATGAGATCCATGAGAGAGACATTAATGTGAGTTAGCTGGTGATTACAGTCCTATTTCTCACTATGCTTCTGTTCTGTTTAGCTTATGTATCTGTCCTAGTGTAAAAGGAAACTCTATGTTACTACATGCTATATATGTGAGTTTCCCATCTTCAGTAAGATTTTTAGAAACTCTTAATTGCTTCTTACCTGGTTAGAAGAGCAAGGACTTGTGCTTCCTTGCTGCCCCATGTCTTTTTTCCTGTTAGAATCATCTTCTCTGTCCTGGTCCTCTATGGAAAATAGACCACCACAGTACAAACATGCCTTGTGCAAATGTGGGAGCTGAATGTCACTTTTTTTTTTAGAGTGCTTTTTATACTGACAGTGTTGTATTGCTGTAACAGAACAGCAGGGGTATTTACAGAAGCTGCAGTCTTGATCTTGACACATTTAAATTTGGTTTTGACATGAAGAAAAATGACAGTAGAATTAGGGGAGGGATTGTATGTAATTTAAGAAATGGGAAACATTTTCTGTCCCCTTAGTTCTTCTGTATAGTTATCAACTTTGCCCACACCAACAATGCAAGAAACAGTTAAGTTCTGACATGATGTTTAAGTTTGTTTTGACAGAATCTGGGGACTCACTTGGATAAAATTGCAATGCAGATTTTTCTGATGCATCTCTTCATCTACTAAGTTTGTATTAATGATATAAAATACAAATTTTGAAATCTTGAATGAGACTGGAATTTTATCTGTTGAAGTAAGGGCCTGCCTAACTGCATGGTAAAGCTGCATAAACACCATGTTTAAACAGAGCTATAAAACTTTGCATATAGCTGCACTGGATCATTCCTATTTATTTTATGAACTATGGCTACTTTAGATATAAATGAAGTTTAAAAAGACCTTAGGTTGTAGTATATTGTTAGGAAGGAAGCAAACTATTTTTGAATGCTTTTCTTTAGTTTCTTTCATTCTGCAAGAAGAATAACCCTCCTTTGCACTGGAAATCCTAAAATTCACTTATCCCAGGAATTGCAGCATTTTCACAATAAAGCTCTGACAACTGTTTCTGGTTATGGAACACTTCTGTGACACTTGTTACTTCTCATATCCAGCAAGGCTCCTGTTCAGTAAATGTATATGTCTTTGTAATTCCTTCTGGTCTCTTGGGAAGATACTGATTTTCATGGGTAGGAAATTAATGATGCTTTTATTCTGTTTATATGCAGACTGACTTTCTTCTGGTGGTGCTGAGAGATGTAATTCAGGCATATCCTGAAATCAGGGTTATCCTTATGTCTGCCACCATTGACACTAGTATGTTTTGTGAATACTTCTTCAACTGTCCAATCATTGAGGTCTTTGGTAGAACCTTTCCTGTCCAAGGTAAATCATTGGTTGTACTTTCAGGAACTGCCTTCGTTTTTATTTTATTAGTCACATGCTTCAGGACTGTGATGAAAGCAAGATACGCATTTCTTGTGGGTTGTCATGTTTTACAGATGTGGCTTACCCTGGGCAAAGAAGTCAGTAACAGTGAACCATTTCATAGCACCATTTAAAAACACAAAGCAAACAAAAAATACTACCACCCCCAAAGCACTACCGCTCAGGGTATTTTCCATTGGAGAATGAGATGATAATAGTAAAGTTTCAGATCAGCTGTCTTTGATATTAGGAATAATGAAAATGGCTTTAAATCAGCCAGTATTTATAAACAAACCAGAAAAAAATATGTGGAAGTATATTGAATAGAGGAGTAATTGTAGGAATAGTGTGGGAATAATTCTTATACCTTAGCTGACAACCAAGGAGTTTTCTCCAGTCTTAGCTTCGTACTCTGAAACATCATTATTACATCAGGGGGAGTTCAGGAGGTGATAAAAAGAATTTTTCCCTTACACAGGCTTCTGGTCAGTCTTGATAACCAATTCTTGACTGTCCTTGCAGATTATTTTCTAGAAGATTGCATTCAAATGACTCAGTTCATTCCTCCACCAAAGGAAAAGAAGAAGAAAGAGAAGGATGAAGAAAGTCCTGAAGATGATGATGTATGTTTGACTTCTTAATATGAAAAGTGATGCAAGTGCCAGTTAGGACTCTAGCTCAAGTGTAAATCATTGGGCATTGTTGAACTTATTTTTTTAGCAGCTTTTATATTTTCAATATCAAAGATTGTTGTTAGCTTCAGAAATAGAATTTAATTTTTTCATTGACCTTGTAAACTTCTTTTGTTGAAGCTAAAATTCTTGTGTTTTGTCAACCTCCATCTCTAAAGATAGAAATTAAATGTTTTTAAAAGTGAAAAGATTGGTAATCTTAGAAGAAGAAATAGATACAGAAATACGAGCTTCACGATACCTTTTCAAGGGTGAAAATTTAGATTCTTTCCCTTCTTTTGCAGTTGATGCTGTTAGTGCTCAAAGACATTGACAAGAAACTCACTTTCATGATACAGCTTTTAATTTGTAGGTCTGAAACTACTGTTTAGGTCAGATATTTGAATTTTTTAAAAAATGACCAGTTTTTTTCAAGAAGCTTCTTAGTTTATCCCAGTTCATCTGAACAGAAGTTAAATGAATTTGATAGCTTCCTGCTGCAAATTTGTATGGAGTTATATCTTAGTGCAATGAAATTATAATTAAGTTCTTACATTAGAAAGCTGGGGAAGCAGGACTTGAACTGCTCATTGGATCAGTCTGTGAGCTGTGCCTGAGATGGTCTTCCCTGTAAGCTACCCATGTATCTCATTTTACTATTTGCTTGACCAGCCAGTCTCCACAGTTTGAGTAAATTCATTTATATGATTTATTTTGTGTGTGGTGTTTTTATTTGGTGTTTTGTTTTTGTTTTGTCTTTTTTCAGACCAATTGCAACCTTATTTGCAGTGATGAATATGGCCCAGAAACAAAGCATGCCATGGCTCAGCTGAGTGAAAAAGAAACTTCTTTTGAACTCATTGAGGCCCTGCTAATTTATATCAGGACTCTGAATGTCCCAGGAGCTGTACTTGTTTTCTTGCCTGGCTGGAACTTAATATATACGATGCAGAAGCATCTGGAAATGAATCCGCGCTTTGGTACAAACAACTTTGTTCCATTATATTTCCTGTTTTCTGAAGGAAACTATTGACTGTGTAAAGATGAGAGTTGGATGAGTGACTTAGGGAGCCGGATTTGTTACGAGAATGAATGGGTAGAAATTATTATGTTGTGCAAAGAATAAATGAGATTCATATAGTGGTAGTTACTAACTTTCTTGTTTTCATGTTTTAGGAGGTAACCAGTATAGAATTTTACCTCTGCATTCGCAGATTCCTCTGGAGGAACAACGTCGAGTGTTTGATCCCGTGCCTGCTGGAGTAATGAAAGTATGAGAGCCTTCCTTGTGTGGAGTTGTGTTGTGCTTTTGTGGAATGTGTTGCTGACTTTTTTTATATAACTTACGTAGTTTATCTTGCAGTCTATCTGTAACTTTTTCAGACCAAATATATTTCAATATGCATTTTCTGTTTCTCATAGGTTATTTTATCTACCAGCATTGCTGAGACTAGCATTACCATCAATGATGTGGTCTATGTTATAGACTCCTGCAAGTGAGTTCATGAAGCAGCTTTTTGTTTTGTAAATCCTATTCTTTGGAATGCAGAAAAGATTTTCTGAATGTGAAGAACTGCCTTGTGTTCCCATAGTCACAAAGCTGAATTTGAGGACTGGCTCACTGAAGACAAACTTGCATTGTCTTTAGCTGTTCAACACAGTTACAAATCTCACTGGCATTTCAGTGGGCTGGTTTTGGTCAGCTAGATTCATGTTGGCACTATTTATGTGAAGTGTCACTGGGTCTCCACACGTATTTGAAATATGTCATCTGCCAAAGGAGTATTACAAACACTCGAGGTATAGCTGATAGAAAAGAGGAAGATTTTTGTGGTTGGTTGCATATGTTGTCTTGCTGTGCATGTTCTCGGATCACATTGCACATAGGCATCTCAAGAATTGCATGAGAATTTTAAGCTTTTGAGACAGTTGCAAAAAAATGCATTCTGTGTATAGCTTGGGATGCAGTTTTGTGTGATATTTTAGCTTCCAGGTAGATCCCTAACTAGCCAAAACTTAGCTAGTCATACAGGGGTGGTTTGCTTCTTAAAAGCAGTTTGGCTGCAAGGGATAAACTAAGAACTGATTTGGCAGGACTTGAAGAGCATTTGATCTTAAGTGCTTTGTTGTTTGTGTTGTTTGATTGGTTTTTTTTGTTGTTTTTTTTTTTCTTGACAGACAAAAAGTGAAGCTGTTCACTGCTCATAATAACATGACAAACTATGCCACAGTCTGGGCATCAAAAACTAATTTGGAGCAGAGGAAAGGAAGAGCTGGGCGTGTGCGTGCTGGGTTTTGTTTCTATTTGTGCAGCAGAGCTCGCTTTGAAAGGTGAAGTTGTGCTCTTTAGAAATAAAATAACCCCTGAGAGTTCCCCCAGAACTGTTGTCTGCTGCTTCTGGTCAAACTGGGGAAATAATTTCAGAAAGCACAGAGAGGAGGTGCATGATGTCAGTTCACACTGGAACCTCGGGTTTTTGTATTTAAAAAAAGTTACGTATGCTTATATGCTTTTGCCCATAGGGTGAGGGTGAGGTGGATAAATAGTTCATGATATTATTATTAAGAACTTCACTGCAACCTACAGAACTTCTTGGGAGAAAAATAATGGTGCTTGGGAATTGAAGCAATGAGGATAAGGCTCTAGTCTGCTTGCAGGCATTGTGGGATCTTGGCATCTTCATGTAACAGGCAATTCTCTCATTAAAGTGGTAAAAAGGAGGGAAGGCAGATGCTACTTTTGCCTCCATTGCCATTCTCTGGCCAGGAAGCCCCTTCATGCTGCTCTAGCATCTTCTCTGCTGCTGAGACTTTTGACCTCTGCTATCTGCTAAGCTGTTTCTCAGTTACTGGAACAGTGAAAGCATTTTGCTGGCTGTGGAAGTCTACACAGCTGTTGCACTCAGTGTTTGATCTCTCGTACGAAAGTTTCAGTGCTCCTCTCTCAGCTGTTACGTAGCTGTATTTTCATGTTCTGCTTTCTGTAACCTCTGAAAGTATCAGTTGATTGAAAACTTCCTGAAATTGCTCAAATTTATTTATATTTGCTGTCTAGCACAGTTGGAGTGTTAAGAATTTTTGCCAGTGAACTTATTTTGGGCTACTAAAGTAGTCATGTGACTTCATGACTTTAAGGTTACCTTTCTTCAAAGAATATCAAACCAAAATATACTAGCTCCACTGTGCCTAGGAAGGAGAGTGTGGGCTTGTACAGATAATCTTTGAGAGATACTGTCTAAATCTGGTGCCAGCTGAATCTGGTTGTGTTCAAGTTGTGTTGTGAAACCTTTTCTAGCTTTCTGTTGCTCACTGCAGTCATTCCTATGGAGTTCAGGTTTCAACCAGCAATCTAAATGACCACGAATGATAGTGTGCTAAAAGCTGTTTCCATGAGGTCTTTCTCCTATCAGAAAACCACTTTTGGAAAGCATCCAGCAAAAATACTTCCTCTTAATGATAAAAGCAGGATTGTGCGGGACAAATTGGGTGGTTTGGAGTTGATAGAAGGGCAAGTAGAGAACTGCTTGTGCATAAGGTAGGCTGAAAGCAGGTTGTCTGTCTTTGGAGCGGAAGACCTTCCTTAGCAATGCAGGAGATGATTGTTAGGGGGGCAAGTGTGGGGCTGGACACAACTATGCTGTGAATTGGCTTCAGCCATGCAGACTCTGTGTGGTCAGCTCATACTGGAAACCACACCAGGCAGTGCCAGTGTGAGGGCTATATCCTCTCTACAATTCCATTTAAAATTTACCCTGAGATGAGAATTGAGAAGCACAGAAGGCAGATACTACAGGAGCACAATGAGACCTGAAAGGTTGGCTGGGAGGCAGTATTTGCTTTGGAGGGCAGTAGTTTATGCTGGTGGAATAGTGATCAAACCTGGTTTGGAGAAAAATGTGGGGTTTTTTGTTCTCTTCTCATTCGAGACTTCAAACCCATATGACACCCGAAATGTTTCGAACACCACTTCATGAAATTGCTTTGAGCATCAAATTGCTGCGTCTGGGAGGAATTGGGCAGTTTTTGGCCAAAGCGATAGAACCACCACCTTTGGATGCAGTGATTGAAGCAGAACGCACACTAAGAGGTATCATTGTTTGTCTACAAGATTTTTTGTTAATGAAGCTGAATCCAGGTGATTTGGAGTATAATGATCACTTGCAAACTGCTTTAACATCTCTGAATTGTTTGTGTAGCAGCATGCTGTCTGAAACAGCAAGGTGTTTCCTGGATGCATCGTGTGGGTGGCTGTGTCTTTTGCAGCTGAAGAAATACTTGAATTCCCAAGTGGACAGTCATTCCTTTAAGAAACTTGAGCCTTCAAACTTTTGTTGTTTTACCAGTAACTTATGCTCGCTTCCAGCTTCCTGTTTTCCAGCTGTGGCACTGCTGTGTATGACATAGATTCAGACCAGTGCCTAAGGCATTTACAAAACTTCTATAAAAGTATTGAAGAAGAGAGGTCAGTAGTTTATTGTGTAATTACTACTTTGTACAGTTTTCTGAGCCAAGATCTCAGTATTTTGAAAAGTACTTATATTTCCAGTTTATAAATATGTAAGCACCAGTGTCCTAAACTAGAAGAAACTGAGGTGGGGGCTAAGCTGGCTCCCCAGTTTTTTGAAGGTACTAACTGGAATATGAGTAAAATGGAGCAGGGAGGAACCCTAAATTGATGCTTTAAATTTAAAGTTGTGATCTCAAACATTCTGAGCATTCTTGGCAAATGTCACTAAATATGCTCTTAAAATTTCTAAAACCTGAAATATCTATATGATTATTGATTTTAGGAAAAAACTGTGACATATCTACGTTGCTTGTATACAGGAGGAGGACCAGAATGAAGAACATAGCTAGGGATATCTGTTCAAATTTAATGACTTTTTGATCTAAAAATTGTTAGTATTTTTCTTACACTGCAGATAAGAAATGCAAAGTTGGGGAAAAGGCAACGTTTTCAGTTTTAACGTCAAACAGCAGTTTCTGCATGTGCCTCTATTTCCTGGGTAGCCTGTGGGTTTGTTTTCAGTGTGTGTGTACAACTAGTATGTTTTTAGGATGGTCTGATTGGCTGTTCTTCAAAATATTCTTCAGGCTTTTGGTTCAATAGATACCAAGGAAAATGATTTCACAGTGGCTAAGGAGTCCTTATTTGTTTGCTTTCCTACTTAATCACTAAGGCTGTAAAGGTTGGGACTTCTTTTAAAATGTAAAGCTCTTAGTTCTGCTGAAGTTTCCCAAAGTAGTTGTAAATAAAGCATGTGAACCATAAGTTCACATTTTTCATTCGTATCTTGAAAGGGTGTTAAAGATCACACTTGTATTGTTTGTCATGCTAACTTACAAAGAGGTTTATGAAGTCGTGTTTAATGCTTATGGCCAAATGGCTAGAGAGATACTCTTGAGACCCTTTAGTCTGTACAGCAAATAGCCACAGGTACATGTTAGATTTTATTATTGACAGTGATTTGATAGTTTTGAGGATGAGCTCAGGTAAAAATTTTTAGGTAATGGAAGGCAAAGCCTCATGGAAGAGAAAGTTTGTGGTGGTCTCTTTTTGATGAACAGAAGGTTTAGCTAACAGTCTTTGATAATAAGAGATCTTGTTTCAGAGCTTGATGCCCTGGATTCCAATGATGAGTTGACACCTCTTGGAAGAATTCTAGCCAAACTTCCCATTGAACCTCGTCTTGGCAAGATGATGATAATGGGCTGTATTTTTTAGTAAGTTTAGTAGTCTCAATGGTCTTATTCTTGTTTCTCGGAGTTCTTCAGCCTCTAGACATGCACTCTACAAGAGAAAAACCAATTCATTTAAATGAGCAATAAATGCTACAGCTGGGAATAGGAGACTGAATATTCATGAGAACAAAGGATAAATTACTTCAAGTATAGGGAATAAGGTAATGAAATTCCCTCCTACTGCAAGGGAGCAGTAGAGGCTTAAATAATTATGAAATAAGAGTGGGACTCAAGTATAGCAGTGAGCTAGAGGTGGGGATATGTGAAATGTGACACCTAGATAAGAAGAAAAATGAATCCATGGGTTTTGCTTGGGAGAAGTAGAGATCTGTTATTTGTAATTGTGATGTCTGTAGGGTCCTTTTCACCACAAGAAGATGGTGTATGGAGGGAAGAATTAGACAGAGGGCTTGTGAGCTCTTGCTGTTGTGAAAGTACTGGAATTGGAGCTAATTTTTAACATCAACTTCTGGGGAAGTGTTTCTGTGAAGAACTCTGGTAGAAAAGGGCCAAATTACTAAGATCTCTTGTGGAGAAGTTTTTACTAATATCAACAGCTTGTAGAACCTGCTGGCAACAATACTGTGAACAAACCGAATCCTTTTGTCATTTCTTTCAGTGTGGGGGATGCTGTTTGTACCATCTCTGCAGCTACCTGTTTCCCTGAACCTTTTATCTGTGAAGGCAAACGCCTGGGTTATGTCCATAGGAATTTTGCTGGGAGCAGGTTTTCAGATCATGTTGCTTTGCTCTCCGTCTTCCAAGCCTGGGATGATGCAAGGTATATTATCTTGGCATGAAATTTGATGAGAAGCTATGGGTAACAGGGTGAGCAGATTTGTGGCCAAACTAGATATGTCAGCAGATGCTGTAACAGTTAGACTGTTGCACTTTCCCTTTTCTTGAAGAGACTTCTAATTTCACTCTGTTTGTTTTTTAGAATGGGTGGTGAAGAAGCAGAAAAAAGATTTTGTGAACACAAAAGACTCAGCATGGCTACTCTTAGAATGACTTGGGAAGCAAAAGTCCAGCTGAAAGATATACTTATCAGTTCTGGCTTCCCTGAAGGTGATTTTGCTTGGGCATAGTAATTTAATGATGGTGTTTTTCATTATGAGATGAGAAATAAACAATATAATCTAGGATGAGCACGCAAGCACAGAGGCCTATAGTGGGTTTGCCATAAAGCCATTCTGCTTTGACAGCTGTGTTCAGATGAAGTTTTAGTGCTGAGTCATTCTGTCGTATTTGTTAAAACCAGAGAAGCTGTGATGGCTGTGGAGCAACATAGGGAGATTTTGGAGGCTGTAGTTAGGGCTGCAAGATTAAAAATCTGTTAAGCAATTGACCTTAGAGAATTAACTCACTGATCTTTCTCCTTCATGTGTTACATCTTCAAAATGTGCCACGCTGTACTTCCTCCCTCCTTTTCATTAGCTTTAGGGAGGAGTCTGTGTGATCTAAATAGTGTGCTGTGCCCTATGATTCTCGGGGTTTGTGCCACAGGAGGGGTGTGCAGTAGTGTTGCATGTTATTATATTTTCTAAGGAAGAACTTCAGGTTGACCAGGTTCTGAATTTGCCTGATGTTCCTGAGGAGCTTGCTCAGTGAAATGGCATGACTGCCTGGATTCAGCAGATGTTCCTCTCTCCCTCCTTTTTTTTTTTTCTTTTTTTTTCCTTTTTCTTTTTAATTCTCCCCATGCTGCTAGGATCACTGCTGCATTTATTCTTAACTTTATTTCTGGGCAAGATGACCTGAAAACAAGCCACCAAAGACTCTGGGGAGGTTTGTAACAAATAAACTAATGAAAACATCCATTCTGACCTCCCCTAAAAGATCTATCTCCAAAACAAATGACAGTAAACACACTGTGGTACAGCACATTCTGGGCAAACCCCTCTTTCCTTGTTTTTGAGAAGCTTAGGAGAAAAAAATACCTCTTTTGTTAGTAGTATTTTTCAGCTTTTTTCTCTCCATGAATAAGTTGAAAATTGAATCTAGAACTGAAATGTTTTGTGTGCAGAGGTCATTTGAGAACAGATGCATATCTACCAGTTGATTCAGTCAGAAAATGCATTGATCCAGGATCCTAAACAACTCTGCTGCACTGTCCTACGTGATCTGTGGATATGAGCCAGTCTTCTGTTCTCTGTCAACAGAATGTTTGATGACTCAACCGTTTAACAACACTGGACCGGATAATAATCTGGATGTTGTAATCTCTCTGCTTGCTTTTGGGGTCTACCCCAATGTCTGCTACCACAAGGAGAAGAGGAAAATTCTTACCACTGAGGGGCATAGTGCACTCATCCACAAGTCATCTGTCAACTGCCCTTTCAGCAGCCAGGAAATCAAGTATCCATCGCCTTTTTTTGTTTTTGGAGAAAAGGTAAAGACTTCGAATTTGTTCTTGATCACTTGCTACCAAGTTGTCTTTTTGCCTCTCCCTCTCTTGCCGTAAGAAAAAACCTACACCATGCAGTATTTAGATTGGTTTTAGGGGAGTTGGTTTGTTGGGTTGGTTGTTTGTCTGGATTTTTTTTGGAAGGTGAACCTTATGCGGTCATGGTGTCACTCAGCTTTCCAGTAACTTCTAGTCAACTAAATGTAGAAGTAGAGCTGCATAAAAAGCTCCTGTGAGTTATGTGAAAACAGGCAGGTCACAGAGAAAGATCTAAATTATCTTCTTTAAGAGATTGCTTTGGGATCTCTTCCATACTAATCAGGCACTAAAGAAATTTTGCCTGTATTTCCCCTGCTGCTTAGGAATCCAGAGGCAAAATGGGAGCATGTAATATGGCAGTGGGGTGCTCCGTTTCTGGCACGTAGGCAGTTTGTCATCTCCTGAGGACAACTCCCATTTCCCAAGTGTCTTGTAAAAACTCTGAGATGTTTTCCTTGGGGTTGCCATGACCTCTTCCTCCATGCCATTAATTTTATGTACTTGGCACATAGTGTACATGTACACTTTAACCCCTGTGTGCTCTCGTATGCTTCAGTGATGGCCATCATGAATGCAACTGCTCCTGCTCACCCTTTTTTCAAGGAGCATATGAAGGCAATGCCTTCATCTAGGATGTAGCAGGAGATAGTTCTTGGGCTGCCTGCCTGCTTGTGCTGCCTGTGCAGTTACTCCAGCACAGTGATGGGGAAGCCCTGAAGCTCTGTTCCTTGTTGGTGAAACCAGCTGTTTCTTCTTTAGAGTTTCTTCTGCCTGGGAAGTGCTGTAAAACTATGTTTGAGAACAAGCACTGAACTAGCAAAGCCTCCTGCTGTAAGGAGAGCCTTTAAAGATGCAGCAGAACTGATGCTGTAGGGGTTTCTTTTTGTCACCTGTCAACAGTGGTTAGGTCACAGTTTGTTTATGCTGATTTTTATATCCTCAGTCCTTTTTCCTGACATGCAGCTTGTTTTAGTAATTGCAAACAAACCACACAGTAATAAATGGAATTTTGACTCCTTTGGGCACTGGCTGTGGGCTCAACTTGACACTCTGTATTTCTACTTACATAGTTCAGAGCTGTAGTGAGGCTTTGCCTCTTCTTCACCCTTTATGTCAGGATCCCAAGTGGGTCAGACCTTTGACCTGCCACAATTATCTCTGTAAAGTGAGTTTCCCCTAGAAACAACAGAAGACTTTTGAACTTGAAAAGCTATGCTTTATTAAACCAAAATACACATGTGAAACTGGGTGACTTAACACAGTGGCTTAAGAGTGGCTAAGAGAGGACCTGGGTGAGACTGGGGTGAAGGAAGGATTTCTATTCAGCTCTCTTCTTACCCATTATGTACCTGCTAAAAGACATCTTCTCTCTGAGGATGGGTTGTCTGGGTTTTGCTGCGTTTAGCAGTCTCTCGCTGACCTGCAAGTTCAGTGCTCCTTGCACTGGCCATTTTTCTGTCACAAATTCAAGTCTGAAAGTTTCTCTCTATTGAGCATGTGTGGTAACTTCCAGGTGGGAGCAAATCTTCTCCCAGAGGTACAACAGACTCTACCCATGATGCTCCTGTATGAAAGGAAGCAGGGAGAAAGGCAGCTATCAGGGTGGGAAGCTGAAATCCTAAGTACTGCTCTTCAGTTCCTCCTTTAAAATGAAGGGCTGTAGCCTGTGTATTCAGTGCCGTTATTTCTGTCTCGGGACAGTTGGCTTGATATTTTCCAAGTGCTCACTCCAGGTACAAGCTTAAGGTCTTGTTTCTATAAAATGACAAAGTGGGTTGGCTGCATGGACATGTAGCAGCTTCCAAGTTTGCATGTGTAGGCCCCTACTAAAGAAGCAATGAGCTTCCCATCACGGCCACAGCGGTGACAAAGGTGGAAGGTAACTCGGCTATGCCTTAGTCATTTTTGGGTTGGCAAAGTGTAAGATAGCTTAGCTCTTGCAAAACATCAGCTGCATAATTTCAGACATGCAGTGATGGAAAAACTAATACTTTAAAATGGCAGGTTGTTTTGGTGTTTAGTTGTGGGTCTTTTTTGTGTGGGTTTTTGTTTTGTGGTTTTTGGATATTTTTTTTTTGTTGGTTTTGGGGTTTTTGTTTTGTTTTACACTAGCCAGTGCTGAATCCCCATAAACATCTGCCTCACATTCAGTTTTGTTTGCACATGTGCTCTTGTAATTTCCTATCATTATACCTAGATTTTTTTGTGTAGGGGGTTGTTTTTGTTACAGAAAATTCTCTGGTTTCAGTGGCCAGAGGAAGGTGTAGAGATCTGTTTTCCCTTTCAAGAGTCATATTCCTCTTCCACCTGCAGATTCGAACACGAGCTATCTCTGCCAAAGCAATGACCTTGGTGAGCCCGCTGCAGCTGCTTCTCTTTGCCTCCAAGAAAGTCCTGTCGGATGGGGAGCTCATTCTGGTAGATGACTGGTATGGACCTCCTTGGTGCTCATAATACCCAAGTCTGTGAAAGAACAGACTGAGGGCGAGCATCTGCTAACACGATGTAAATCTCTATAGAATAGGAACCCTACAGCAAGCTGTGCACTATAGGCTAATTGTGAAGGCATTACATGTGTTTCCTGTGAGGAAGGGAGGGGTTTATATTGACAGCACTGTTTCATGCAGATTGTCTGGTTAAATTTGAAAACATAATATCAGGCAGTTTCCATAAAAATGGCTGTGTTTTTCCACTTCAACTGGAATGTGAGTAAGGGTACTGTATGTTTTGCACCTCCTCTTCAGACAGAGGGTGAGGAAACGTTGTTTTTGAAGTCCCAGAATGCAGTTTGAGGAGAGAAATGGTTATTTGTATGGCCATGACTAAATACCGTCTGGATTTTGTCTTCTCCCCCACCCCCAGTAAAATGGAGGTTAAGAATTGCTTCAGCTTAATTCACTAATATCCACTCTCATGTTTTTAGGTTTGTTTTTTGTTTAATCTTTGTTTTGATGCTAGGGGTTATATATTGGTGGTGTTTGTGTTAAATTTCAAGAGAAAATGTAAACAGATGGATAGTTATATCAATGTCAAATTTTAGGGATCTTAAAAATTTTGCTTTCTGAATTTCATGCTCTTTCATTGACAAATTCATATGTCAAAGATGAGAATATAGATTTCTGGCTCAGCGTGTGCATCACTCAATGAAAAGCCGCTCTACAGAACATCTTTCACAACAGGTTGTCTCCTAGAAGTTTGATACATTAATATACTAATTCGTGCTCTAGGATCAAGCTGAAGATGTCCCACAATGCGGCTGCCTGCATCACTGCTCTGCGTGCTGCAATGGAAGCTCTTGTTGTGGAAGTGACTAAAAATCCCGAGATGATTCGGCAGGTGGACCCAGCATATGAGCGAATGCTGAATATGATCCGCCAGATCTCCAGGCCATCAGCCGCAGGCATTGGTCTCATGCCTGCCAATGCAAGGTTAGCTTGACTTCAATGACTTGTGCAGCTGGAGCTCTGGGGTGAGGAGTGCTCACCACCTCTGCCCCCAAGGACAGTAAGAGCCTGAACAGAGCAGGTCAGAACTGTCAGCACCCTGCACAGTGGCTGCAGAAATCCAGAACTAAAACCATGAGGAGTGTTTTCTCCTGTGTGGACAGGAGCTTCAGGCTTTTGTTTCAAAGTCAGTAGTCTGCATGTATGTAAAAGTGTCATGTTCTGACACTGAAGCAGGTAGATCATTGCCTGTTTTCACAGGAAGGACAAATGGCTCTCGGGAATAAAAGCTGTTATTGTCTCATCCAAAACATGATGACTTTTAGAAAAAAAAGATAATCCAAATTTATTTTGGGCAAACCTATTGGTCTTTGTGTCTCTGGAGATAAATATTTGTCTGTGCTTGCATCCCTCCCTTGCCCCTCATTTTCATGACTTACTTCTGAAGCAAAGAAAAATGAAAACACTTGTGAGCTGTTAGTAATCTAAGGAAAAAAAGATCAGCTTTGATGTAGACTTCCCGTGTTTTGTGAGGAACAAAATAAAGATCACTGTGCTCACATAAACAGGATCAGGGCTCCCAATGACTTTTTGAGAGGTGGAGAAGTGGAATTGAGAGGAAAACTTTCTATCCCAGATGTCGACCTGTGTGAGATTTAGAGGGAGAAACTACTTGGGTGCCGTGACAGGCCATTCCTAGCTTTTCTTTACTGAAGTGTATAAGGTGCAAAAGCACAAGTGTCATTCAATCGTTGTATTCTGTTAACAGATATTAGAGGCATTTTAACTGAGCATCTTGGCAATTGGTCATTCCTGTAATTAAAAAAAAAAAATAGAATCCATAAGATTGCATCAAGTATGTAATGTTTCTCTTTGCAGGTATGGCGATGGTCCTCGGCCCCCCAAAATGGGTCGCTACGACAACGGAGGTGGCTTCAGAGGCTGGGGAGGTTACCCACATGGCTCTGGCTACAGGGGTAGAGGGTACCATGGCTACAGCTACTCTGGCAGGTGCTCAGGAGGAAGAGGATACCAAGGTAGCTCAGGGAGAGGTTATGGAGGTGGGGGTGGCTATCGAGGAGGAGGGTATCGAGGAGCAGGTGGTGGCTATAGAGGAGGCTATGGGGATTCGGGGAGGGGTGGGTGGTAGTTACAGAAGCTCAGAGTAGTTTTTCCACTTTGACTGAAGTTTGTCTCCTGAATTCCTTTCTTGGTCTTACCAGTTTGTTTGCCATTTCAGTTTCTTAGTACAAGTATAGCTCTGTAATATATCCTACCGTTAAGAAATTTACTGCAAGTTGTATGATTTAGTTCTCAATAAAGCATTTGTTTTAAAGACTTATATGCTATATGTTGAATTTTATATTTGGATTTAGATTTTGGAGCTGTTCTGATGTTAGTTTTGTTTGTAGAAGGCAAAAGGTATTCTGAGGAAACCTTTCCAGTGTCTAAAACCATTCTCTACCAAACAAATTTCAAATTACAGAACTTTGGCTCAGTGGGGGTGTTTCTTTGTTATCTCATAAACTGTGCAAATTGGCCTTGCTGCAGTGGTTTTCTGTCTATGGCAGGCAGCACTTAGCCTTTTGCAGCCAGCCACTGCCTACTGCATGCTGCGTTACACTTTGTGGCACAGCAGCTGCTGAGCTCTTTTGCTGATCCAGGTAATGCAGGAACATAAAATATCTTTTTCAAGACTGATGTGATGCTGCTTGTCTGTGCAAAACCTGAAGCAATCTCAGAAGCATGAATTGTGCGTTCATCTGAGGCAGTGTTCATTTACATTGCTACTCTGAAATAA
Source organism: Pezoporus flaviventris (assembly GCF_033815535.1). Classification (NCBI taxonomy): domain Eukaryota; kingdom Metazoa; phylum Chordata; class Aves; order Psittaciformes; family Psittacidae; genus Pezoporus; species Pezoporus flaviventris. The sequence goes on from NW_026892561.1 coordinate 20,473,126, forward strand.
TGACGATTCATTCTTCCAAACACATGTGAAAGAGCAATTCTTTAATAAGAATTCATTGAAATTGCAGCCTGTGAACTGCAGACATTCACAGCTCAGCTGGCTGCATGGTGCTTGCAGAAGTATATTGACACAGTAAGGATAAAAAGCCCTCCAGTGAGGTATGGTTTCCTCTGTACTTAGATGAGCACCTGGGAAGTGACTGGAACAGGGGTGGGTGACACTGTGTACCCGCAGGTACAGATTACTCCTGAGGGTTTTCTGCACTCAGGCTGCATTGTATGAACCAGGTGGGAGAAGTGCTCCAGCTTACAATAAATGTCTGTGGACGAATGGGTTTTTTTTTGGCCCAGACTGGTGGGACTCCCTTGCCTCTTTCATTGCACAGCCACAAAACCCGCTGTGCTGGCTTGGGGCAGCAGCAGGCAGGTACTGCCCCTCACACAGACTGCGCTGCAGAAGCAAAGGAAGATGAATGCACACAGCTTGGTATGAATCCTATTACATTACCAAGTCTGACGAGATTAACCTCCCCATTAATCCAACTGGAGCGCTTATTCAGAAGCAATAATTAGTTGTGCTTACTGGAGCGTGGGAAATGTTGGTAATTGAGTGAAGTCTAAAGCAAGTCCAACATTTTTTTTGTATTTCTAATGAAGAATTCTTAAAAGCTGGGTAAGGGTGAAGCACTGTTTCTTTAATCAAAACTGCTAAAAGCCAAAGGCTCTGTGAAGCTTAGATACCCAGCTGTGAATTACAGAGCTATCTTAGATACCATCAAGTGTATCAGTATTCATCTCCAAACTTAAATCTGGGATTAATTTTGAGCATGTAACATCTTCTGCGGGGTTTGATGCAGTAAACTCACAACCCTTTCTGTTGGTGTAGGCTTTTCTGCAGATTGAAGAATGGTCACTCTGTGCCACCACTGCTGAAAAATGTGATTATTTTTCTTTTTCTATTAGGGAATCGGCAGGTATAGATGTTGAAAGATGTGCTGTAGCATTTGCCACCTGTCCTTTCCACATCTGTATTTATTGCATCCAGACAAAACTAGCTTGCCTTGGCTTGCCAGTCAAACATTGCAATATCTCAGTTGAGTTATTAACATGAAACTGGAAATAGGAAGATGTCCAAGGGTTTTAAAGGTAACTGTACTTAATAATTTTAGTATTAATCCTACAAGTCTTAAGTATGATCTAGCATCTCTTAAAGCTTTTCAATTTAGCTGTTACTGGTCTTCAACAGAAGTTAGTATTTAAACAGGAAGCAGGAGAGGTGGATGCAAGGTGAGCACAAGACCAGAGCTTAAAGAAGGGCTCTACAGCAACAGGCTGTTCAGCACTGCTTTAGTGTTACATGTGCAAAAACAGAACTGGAGATACTTGGAAAAATTCAGATGAACTCTGGCAAGCTGGCCTCCCTTTGGAGCAGCTCTGCAGGCATTTCCATGACTGAGTCCTGCTATTTCAGTTAAGGTTTTGTTCTGATCAGGCCTCTGTGTAGTGGGGTCCTTCACCATAATCTGCTTCCAACTGCATAATTACCATTAGCTTTTCCCTTTTTTGAGGAAATGAAATAGGATAGCAGTGATTATCAAGTGTATGTACAATATTCTCTGATACTAGCTAAAAGTAGTTTTACTGGGAGTACTTTGATGTTACGTTCTAGCCAAAGAAATTCACGTTTTAAAGTTAATGTTTCTCAGGTCTATTTAGAAAAATTCTGTTTTGTAATGGTAAAGCTGCCATTTACTGTTACTGGAAAAGGACCAAAAAAATGTTATCATAACATTAAAGCTGTGATGTGAAGTCTCTCTGGTTCTAGTACTATTTCAGTGATGAATGTTGTAACTCTGTTAAGCTGGATGTGCTTCTTGGGTACAGCTCAACTCCAGAGTCTATTCATTAACAAAAAGGTTAAGTCTAATTTTATCTTGCTTGCAAGAATTGTTAAAAAAAGTTAATGTTCACTTTAAGGGTACAGCCAAGTGTAATAATGTATGAAATCGTGTCTCTTATGCTATTGGGAGTTGGTGCTGGGATGGAGCTTGCAAGGATACCTGATCCTGAGGGCCGTTCAGGTCACAGGTTGTGGAGGGGAAGGTGCTGTGGACTATTAGCATCTACAAGTTACAGCTTAATTGGTTTTATCTCTGTGCCTAGTGAAGGAGTGTCTAGCATGAAAATACGGCTTAACAATGTTCAGTCTAGCTTTTAATATCTAATCCATCAGGATGAGTTAAGTGGGAAAACAATAATCCTTGCCTACACTTCCCGTGCCAGAAATGAATAGCACAGTCTAAACAAGGATTGGCATGCTGATGAGGAGCTCAAACAGCCTCGGTACAGAAAACTGAAAATTAACCTGAAATGACATGTACGTTTTCACTATAAAAACTGAGCTTGCAATGAGTTTACTGTGTCAATAAATTGATTTGTTTCAAAAAGCCAGCTTGTCAGAGTGCTTATGTCTCTTGTATAACAAATTTAATTAACTGAAATTTAAGAAGAAAGAACTACCTGAGCTCCGGTAATCTCGCTGTCTATGATGGTCAGAAGAGCTCCAGTGAGTGTATATGCTACAGTCACCTGGTCAGATTCAGCAGCCACAACACCATCAACTGTTCTCTGCTGGAACGACCTAAAGTGTGTTTTGTATCTTGGGCTTTTGGTATCACAAAGCTCTCATGAAGGGGTTTGGAAGCAATCATGATCTCTTGTGGTTGTGTGGTTCCAAGTGGCAAAGGAGAAGAGTGAAATAATATTGACAGTAGTGTCAAAACCATAATATGAAGGATAACACCTGTCAGTTGATTACTTGAATTTTTATCTTCCTTATTTTAAAACCTCTCATAAATACTAACAATGCTACTGATAAGTTACGAAGTTGCCATTAAACCCACTTTTTATCTTAATTTCTGGCCCTAGTGCTTGCCTGCATGTTTGCATGCACCATACTGTGTTACACAAAATATGACTGCTGTTCATGCAAACTGATAGCTGAGTTTCAGAAGTCTAGTGAGCAGAACACAAACCACAAAGGCACAGACTGTGTGTCTCTACACAAGAGAGATGAGAAACACAGCACATTCGCTTTTGTCTTTGAGGCGATATTTAGTCACAGAGGAAATCTGAGAGTCTGCCTTTTGTTGCTTTGTTAAAGTAAATATGCAGAAGATTTGCCTACTCTACATGGTAGTACTCAAACCTGCACTTTGCATAACATACTCCAGGGTAAGAACTGAAAATACATCTCTAGCTGTAGGGAAATTTGTACCAGTGAAGGGGAATTCAAGAGAACTATGCTATGATCTTTACTTGGAGAAAGTTTAGAGGAAAACTAAGTGATCAGTTGTGGCATCAACATTAATGGTATTCCATTGATCTCAAGACCACCATCTCCAAGGAGGATGAGTCCTTCTTTTGAAAGGAAAGCAGTTCCTTCATAGGAACAGTCTTTCTGTGGAGTTATTTAGAAACATTTGTACTTGATGTGTAGAGCATGTATTAAGAGTGTGCCCATTCTGAATTTGTTTCTGACCAAATTAGCATTACAGTTAGGTAATGTATCTTTTTCTGCCTCCAAATCACAAATGGGATGAGAATGCTAGCTGGAGGAAAGCTAATGTTACAGAGAAAACTATCAAGGTGAGTGGCTTAGCATGTGAGATTGTGATGCCTTACCTGTCTCTGAAAGAAGAATGATTGAGGTGAACATTTCTGATCTGAACATCTCTGCTCACCCTGAGCTTTGATGGAAGAAGGATCTGAAAATGGCTGCATAAAAGCACTCTGCTGGTGCAGAATTTGTCTGTCAAGAGTGTGGCCTTGCTGTGTGGCACTTCACTGGCACACACGAGCTCTGAAACTTGCTGGCATTTTCTCTCGCCTCTTTCCCGATCTCCCTCTTTGCCTGCTCCCTAGCCTCCCAGTGCTTTTCTCCTGACGCTAACAAGAGCTCTGAAACCTGTTTGGGACTTCCTTGTTTTTTAGCAGTAACAGAAAACTCCTTAAAATAAGCTTAATAATAAAACCCAGTAGCCTTGCATGTGGCTCTGTTTTTTAAAAGCAGGTTACGTCTAGAAGGATGAGGAGGTTACTTAAGGAAACAAGAGATACTGCTTTAGTGGTAGTGAAGTGCATGCATTTTCAGTGTGTCTGTGTCTGGGTAGAAAAGGCGGGGCTAAAAGACTGAGGTGCACTGAGGTGCAATAAACAGCTTCAGTTGAGCTGTGTTTCTGCTGCAAGCTTTTCTTTACTGGTCAGGACAAGACTTGTAGTCACAGAAGGGCCAGCTTTAGCAGGATGCATTTCAGTGACCATTCTCTCCTGGAGGTAACGCTCATTAAAATAGCACACCAGTACTGAAGGGCAGCAAAAGGAGCACTTTTGCATCATTTTCAGGATACTAAAATGTATAAAAAACCAATGCAGATAAAAGACAAACTCAGAACATGTTTTGCAAGATGCAAGACCATATGATGGTGTAGGCATCAACCTGAACAAGGAAATATGCACAAGTGAGCGCAGGTGTTTAGATAATTGGTGCTTGCAGCCTTTAAATCTGCAAGGTGTAAGTTACTGAAGCATGGCTGCAAAGTCTGTTGATGCTAATTTTTATTAAATGTGTCACCTTATGGGAGTGTTAAATACAGTGATGATATTAATGTCTTTATAAAAAAAACCCAACACAACAAGTAACACCTTTCAGTAGCTATTGGGGAAGAGGCCCTGCCTTTTTTAGAGGTTCTATTACCACTTAACTTTATGCTGCTTTAAAATACATACATCTTACGTATACATGTTTTATGAAACTGATTTTTTTAACTGAATTGCTGCTGTACTGTACTCCAGTTGCACGGTATTTTTTCCCTAGGTAGTAGCTAACAAATTATATTCTGCTGTTTATTTTCATGCTGAAAGTTTTTAATTCCATTAGAAGTCATGGGAAACTTACAGTTCTCTGTCATTTGCTTAGAACCATTAATCAGGACTGCTTCTGAGGTATGGTTCATAAAGGCCAAGGTAAATTATAAGAGAACACAATACTAATAATGCCTTTAGTTAAGAGGGATAAGTTTACAGCCTGGAAAAGTGCCTACATCATATTCACTGTAGCAGCTTTGTAAAGCAACATTCAAATCATCATGTTGCTGAAATGGAGTATCCATAAAACTACCTTTCCGTATTTCCCATGTAATTCCAGACAGATTTAATCCAGTTTCACATTAATTGTGCATTCTTCATATTCTGTGTGCAGTGTGCTAGGCATCTATCTGCATGTTGGATGCATCATGCCTGTGGATATGAAGCAATGAAAAATGCAATTTCAAAGTACTTACAAATTGCTAAATAGCCTGGAAAACAAGCCCCAGACTATTCAACCAAAACAATCTTTTTCCCCACTTAACAATTTGTACCTTAATCTTTATCTCTAAAATGGTGACAAAAGCACCCTACTCAGCAGGAGTGGTAGAATAATATGTTCATTAATTTTCATACAGGACCAATGTACTTTCACCTAAAAACTATTAAGACATCATGTTGGAAATGTTAAATACGTGTAGTATTGGCTTGAATGTAAACATTTGTTTATAGTAAATTTGATTAAATAAGGATCGTAGTAAATCAGTTGTGTGTTCACTGGATACCGTTCAAGCTCTGCATTAAACAAAGCAGACATCCGATTAAATAATGCAATTCTTTTACAGACCCCACATCTGCTGAAACATGCCATGGAACTGACTTCAAAGTATGCAAGTTCACAGGCTGTAGCTGTCTCCCTGTTTGCACTGTTCAAACTCATTGAAAATTTCCTGTGCAGCTCAGCCCTTGAGCCAATTTTGCAAAGTCCAACATGAGTTTCAGAAACATATGAAGGAAGGTAATGGGCAGTCATCCATCTCAGGAGCTGCTGCCTTAGGAGGAGGCTCAAAAGTAGCATGTGGTCATGCCTGACTTCTGCAGTGTGTTAGAGCAGCTGCACAGGCACCAGTTTTCAATTTCTAAGTGATTTAAAAATCTTAATCTCATTTAATGTAGTTTATCTAGAGTGTGAATCTACACACACGCTCTCTGGAGATGCAGTATAGTCCTACAGCTGTTAATTCATTACACAGCCTAGTCTTCCACCACACCTTAACCAAGACAAGGCTGCCAGTGGTTTAAATTTTCCCTGTTTAGTAGCACCACAGAAAAGGGCGACATCAGGTGTTTTACTTTTTTATAGTGTAACTGCAAGTGTTACAAGCATCAGGAACAAAACATCCAGATTTGGTAATTTACAACCATGGCACTGCTACCAAAAAGTAGTTTTTGAAAGATAACAAGCATCAAACGTACCTTGAAATAGGGTTTTTTAATCCCCCCTGCCCCCCAAATTTTAGGTAGCAAATGACCCAGGAGTGTTGCCGGAGACGTAGGTTCTCTGCACCGTCAGTAGTTCAGAAAGCATTCCTGGTTCACTTCTTCCAGTATTCATCAGCTTCTTCAGCTGCCAGTTCTTCTTTAACATTACTTTGATAATTAATCAATTCCAAACACAACATTTTATATGTTTCCAGGTGTTTTTTTTAATGGTGACCTGTGGCAGCACGAATAGTCCTTCAACCAGAGCTGTTTCTCACAACTTTCATCTGCATCCCAGCCCCTCCAAATGATGTCACTGAGGAATGTAAGGGATATCTTCACGTTATGTAAGTGGATACAGCAGCAAGAGAGAGCAGGAAAAAGTTGCCTTTTTTTTAACCTGTAAAATTTTACATTTTTAAAATATAAAAGATTGCAGGTAACTTTCCTAATACGGAAAAACTGTAAAAAAAAAAATACCAGTAGCATACAAAATAAGAGAACTTTCTTAAAGACAAAAAATTGGGATCAGTAGCATTACTGGGTGTTTCAAATGCATTTACCAAATACATCCCTGCAGAGAGATAAGGCTGAAGGAAATGAGAACATGTAAACATATTGCAAAAACAACCACGGAAACAGAAGGAAAGGGCCACTAAACTAATAATGTGAAAATCAGCGATGAAAACAGCTTGGTTCTGATCTCAGGAGAAGCCAAATTAGATTTCTAGTACATCCCCGATTGTGAAACAATGTTAGGCTTTTAGATATTTATCATCTTTTGGAATGCCACCATGCTTATAAACAAACAAACAAAGCCAAAAAGCCCTAGAGCTTGCAGATTTATGCAAGAAAGGCAGAATGTGTATTTTAATGCAAAGGTTTTTCAAGTGTTGTAAGTCTTGAGACCCATCTCATTTGAACAACCAGTCTCAAACTAGATAGAACAAACCCAAAATAATCAACTCAGTTTTGCTAATTCTCTAGTTTGTAACCTGAATCTCAAAGAGCCAGGAGGGAGCGTTGACTGCTTGCTCACGTACATACCGTACACACATCCAAACTACTTGGATCAGCTGGGACAACAAATGAGCAGTAGCACTGGTGTTTACTGTGTGACCTTTTACAGCTGCCATAAAATGGTTCCTCCCCTTCCCTTAGGGCTAATGTAGACATTTGGTTTGGCTAATGGAGCTGGCAAGCTGCTTGCAGGACTAGCCAGAGACTCAGCAACGCTTCTGGAACACAGTTTGGCTTCACTTATTGTTTGGGAAAGGCAGCAGGCTGCCACAAGAGAAATGAAAGAGAAGAGGGGTTAAAGAAAAAATACATCTTTGTCTGTAGAGGCTGGTTCTTCTGATGCACTTGGGTAGAAGAGGTGCACTTGTACTAGCCAGGCAGAAGCCAGGTGGCTCTGCTATGCTGGTAAAGATGATGAGCAAGGGTGATGAAATAACAGATGGCTTAACCCATGCTGACCAAAGAGAACAGACTGAAAATAGACACCAGTGGGTCACAGTCTTCATCCTTTACCAATCCTTCTCACAGTGGAGAGAAAAAGTGCCTGTTGAAGAGCTTGCTAAGGAATTTCCAACTTTTTAAGCCCAGGGTAGGAACTGGAGAAGCTATTAGCCTTGGGAGCACATCTGATGCAGCAGTTATCACAGAAGTTTGCTTCCAAAGATCTTTCCTTATTTTCCACAGAAGTGCCTATGTGCATGTGATTACAGTGGTAATGGTTCACAAAGTATCTGTAGGAGGATGTGGATACTAGGCAGAAATTGAAGGCGCAACACACACTGATCTTGGTTTTATGTAAATTAGGCTAAATCAAACAGAAAGGTGTTGCTCTGCATATGCAAATAAGTGCTAAAAAAAGGATCACCATCATCATCAGACAGTGGGAGAATCGGAGTTAGACTCTAGCTTTAATATGAGTTTGTCCCCAAAACTCACAGTAAACAGCCCCTGAAACAGCAACAACCATCTCGCTAATGTTAAATGTATTAATAAAGCTGAAAGAGGCAATCTTATGTTGGATGAAAAGCAAGCAGTTGTTGCATCTGTCTGGGAGCTGATCCTGCGTGCTCATTCTTGTAAATAACACAATAATCTAACAAACTGAAGACAATTTACACATACACATACTATACTTTCAATGCTATTAACAAGGAGGACTTCAACAGATATGAAACCCATTGTGCAAATGAATGTGTTCTCTGCTGAGAACCACACATTCACTAGGTTCCTCTAATCACACACTTGTATGGCCCTCACCTGTTAAGGGTCTTTGCAATTTTTTAAGTAGGCTATAATATATGAAGTGAGAAAAAGAAAGTAAAATCATTAGAAGAAAACTCTGCTTAGGAATTACAGACCGCCGTTATTAATCTTTCTTCTAAGGGTGAAGCACCAGAAATGAAGTAAAACAAATCAACAGCTGAATGTTAAAGCATTATCATGTTTGAAGACTCTTGAGACCTTCAGATTTTTTTCTTTATTCCCTCATTCAGGATCAAGTCGAAGACTAAATTCTTCAAAACCCACAAAGAGTTTTTTCTTTTAGTGTTCCAAACTGCATTTACTTGTCAAAGTCTTGCAACAATTCAGTCTTTTTTTTTTTTTTCCCAAATAAAAATATCTGGGATTCAAACTGATTGCATTTGGAAGCATCTGGGAACAAAGACAGTGCTGCAACAACCTTATCTCCCCAAGTGGTTCTCAGTCACAAGTCATCAGGATCCATACAAATGTTGCCTACCTGACATTTCTGACCTAAAAGATGTTTTAACATGTCCTGTCAGTTTTTGAGATAAATTGCTATAGCCTTACTGCGAACACTAAAGGAAGAAGGAACAATGCCTCTGGAAGTAACAAGAATAAGGTGGGAGGAGGACACACAGCTTGAGCAGGGAGACCAGATACCAGAGATTTCTGTAGAGCCAAGAATGGGCAACTAGAAGCTCATAAACATTTCTATGCAAGCTCAACTCAGCCAAGACAAGCTTCCTAGCAATGTGACATGGATTTACTCAAAACAAAAGGCTACTTATGTCAGTACCTCTCTATATTAGCATCATCATATACACAAAGAAATATAGACATAGCTGTATGATCTTGTGATTCAACTGACAAAGCTACTTAAATAAATGGCCTATGGTATTAAACTAAAAATTGGTATTTGTCAAAGACAGCTTATCCTCCTGTAATTCTTTCCAGGCAGAATATTTTTGAATGTATGTGCAATATACTTTAAAAACAACGGTTACATCAGGTAGCTATAGTAACCAGCATCTACAAATGAGTAACAGAAGCTTCTTTAAGCTGTCCCAGATTTGGTTTATGAATTTACATTTTAAAGGACGGTTCCTTTCCTCATTGCCTGTGACTCAAATATTCAAGGTTGTTTAAGCAAGGCTTACTTGGCTTTATAAGTTACTTTAAGTTGCCTCAAGATTTGATGGAGCCTTTGTTTTCAGACTGAAACTTTCCAGGCTCAGTCTCCGTAAAGGTGACCTTCAAACTCTGAGTGGAGACACTGCAAAAGAGACAGACAGTAGAGGAGCAGTTACTGTAAACTTAAATATGGACTCCGGTCTGGTTTGTTTTGTTCCAAGTAAATAATCTTCATCAGGAAAACAAGTTTAGTAAAACCAGATCTACACAGATCTGACTAAGTAAAAAGTTATCTCAGAAGAGGACTTAAAAATAATTGTAAATAAATAAGGGAGCAAAAAAGATATGAACACATTGTGGCTGCAAAGATGTATATAAAAACATTTATTCTTGCATTCAGGAATATTCATATGCGTTCCTGCATATGCTAATGGAAAGATTACTTCTAAAATGTGCCCAGTTCTCACATCCAGCATTTTTACAGTGATAAAAATTTGGAGAGAGTTCAAAGTGATCACAAAGTATCCAAGGCCAAAAATAGGTCTAATGAAAAGCCTTCAGCCTAGCTAGCTTATCCAAGAGAAGGTTGGGAACTTATTCTTGAGCCGAAAGTGTTTACATAACAGAAGTCTTAAAAGAGAACATTAGTTGTCTTTCTAAGAAAAAACAATCCATAATCACCACACACTGTGCTTAGTAATGCTCATTTTATCCCATGAAAAAAATAACTTCCTTCATTGAGAGAGACCTTTGGCAAAGTTCTGTTACATTAAATATACTATATAGGTCATTGGCCTACTGAGTTTTCATGTATCATCAGGATGCATATCATCATGGATAGCATCAAGGATGAACAAGATAGGTAGACAGCTGTTTTCTTTCATCTTCAGTTTTTCCAAAAGGTATTGCAATTCCAAAAGGTCCATTGCATCACTGGCATCCTCTGGCTACAGGCTATCTTCTGCTGCTCTGCTACTGTATTAACCAGGTGGCATCTCACTATTTAAGACACAAAGGCTATTATTTAAGCACAAAGGTGGGTTCTGCCTCTTAATGGCTCTGGGATTGCACATGCCTAACAAGGGTGCTTGTTCTGTGCCATCCCTAGTAATCCTTCTTCAAACTAGCCATTTACTGGAGAATTCCAAATCCACAAGCTTGAGGAAATGTGAAAAATGCAGGAAGTTAGGATCTACAGCTACAGAAAATGTAACATGCTTGGAAGAGTCTTGATGGTACTATACAGCACCATGGGCTGACAGAGTATTATGGTTCAGGCTGGGACAACAACATGGACAGCTGGCTATCTGTCCTTGTTGTGAAGTCCAGTTCCAGATAGCACACAGGTTGTAAGCACGGCGCTGTCTTTGACACAGACCATCTATCACCATATCTATTTTTAACTTTTCTAGAACACATACCAGGTTTTCTCAAGATACCATCTGTTATCAGTGCATGTAATCAAGTTTTTTTCTTTCAATTACAACCCTATTAAAATTGTTTTGTAATGTCTCAGGATAAACCTGTATGTGTTTTATCTACAAAAGAACATTGCATTTGTCTGTTGCTGTTGATCACACAAACCAGTTTATAAAGAATTGGTGAGTCTCCAAATGCCCCAAATATATAGTAGAAAAAACTAATGACATGTTAATGTCCTAATAATGAGTATGAAATGTTTTTTCCAGTGTCCATCCAGCCACGCAGGACTGGAGGAGGTATCCATACTGATCCCAACTGCAAGCACCCCTTGCTTTCTGCCACCAGGTCTGCTCCTCATCCCTTCACATTTTAGCTCCCCTGAAGCAGGAGTCCAAGAGAAGCCTGCAAAGTTATGTCCTGTAATTCATAGTGGGATGAACAATTGCTTCATTGAGCTAATTCCTGTTTATACTCTGGAACCTGAATAAATTGGCAATCCTTACTGCAGGATGCAAGAATAACACACTGGGAGAACATCTGCCATCCCAACTGTGACCTGGAAGGAAACATAACCATGAGTACTTGGGTTCAGTATGAGAAAAATGCTGTCTGTTGTACACTTCAGGGGACTAATGAAGTTATGTGTCATCTGTTTGCGCAACATTATTAATTCTTTTTTTTTTTTTTCCTTTCTGTTTGGAAAGCCAGATGTTGCTAAACTGGGGCCTGGCCATGTGGCTTCCAGTGAGTGAACAGTTGTTACTGCCTCTTGTCCTGGCAGATGGAATTTGTTAGAACTGTGGGCACCCGTATTTATCCACAGTTTTGCTGGAGGTGAATATAAGTAAAAGCTTTCAAGCCTGACTACTTCTACAGGTTAACAAACCAGGAAAGTCTCCTGCAGCTTAGCACTTCTGGGACTCACAGCCTCACATCCAGGGAGTGCAAGGAATGACTATAAAACACAAACACAAGGTGGAGAAAAAAACACCAAAACTCAACTTTCAGTATTTTCCCCGATTGAGGTGAGATGAAAAGAATTTTTGATTATCTGGAAGGTTACCAGTCTTTCAGGTACTGCATTTGTATTTGTGTAAGTGAATTGGAAGGGGGTACCCTGGAGGGATACCTGTCTGGCAAAAGTCATGAAATCCAATTCACTCATTACGCAGGCAACTTCATTGTGAGAGGAAACATATTGTAAGAGGAAGATGTGATTCAGCAAAATTAAAGAGAAGCTGAATATGTTTGCAGGTTTGTAAAGCCCTCAAACAAGGATATAAAAAGAATATAAATAGTATCTGGTGGTGTCTGATAAATCAGTAACATCCAATAAGGCAGTCTTCCCTACCAGCATGTGTATCCAGAGACAATTCTTCATTTTAAATACAGGAAAATGTGGGAGCTTTAGGAGCTGCACTGAACCATTGATGAAAATGGTATGCTAGGTATGTATTAGTATGTAAAGATGTTTATGTTCCGGAGCCTTTCTGTTTTCTTAACCTTTGATACTAAACAATTCGGGTGGCAAAAACTTGGTTGCCACAAGCCAGTGGCTGATGGGGAGGTGTGAAATGGGTTTTGAAAATGACTCAAGCCAAAGAGTGGACCAACAAAAGCTACGTTCTGGGTTAAAAAAACACTGGGCAGTCACAATGAGGTGCTATTTTACAGAGCATTCTGTGATTCAAAACCATATATGAAGTAACTTTTGAGATGCATATTCTGGTATCTAAATCTCTATTATTAATTCATTGCTAATTAAAATACAACAGGCTTTCACAGACAAGCATCTGCATCTTTGTGAGAAAACTGGAGCAGGAGGGACCCACCATTCTGTAAAGATGTAGCCTATCTTCTGTACCCGCTTCCGGTGCTTATTTTAAGTTAACCCCAACACAGACAATTACAATTAATTGTTTAATGCACTGATGCACTAAATCTTGATTTTAACTTCTTCATATGATTTTGAAATAACATGCTTATAAGTTGGAGGTAAATTAACACATCAAAAATGAATTGTCATAAATGTTACAGTTGATCTACTCAGATAAATGTTACAGTTGATCTACTCAGATAAATGCTTTTAATGTAATTAAATTCTCAAATGTAATAATTTTCCTGAGTTCCAAAATGATTAACAGTTGAAGAGACTACAGATTTACTATTCTTTAAGGATCTGAGAGGTAAAAAACCAGCACACAGGTCTTAGAATTTCCAACTCCTTCACAGGCACTGCAAGTATCAGAAAGACACTTGACTTTGTCTTTCAGGTATTTCCGTGAACTGAGTTTCAGGGATGAAAATGTGGGTAGTATGTTGAGGTTCCCAGCAAGTAAAATGCAGCTGACAGCTATGGAAATGATATTTTTTCTTGCCTACTGAGTTCTTATTTTAATACATTTTAAAATCTCCTGCTTAGGTAGCTTGCTAATAGTACTTCAAAAAGCAAAAAAAGGAGATGTTTAGCAGGAAACAGTCTATTTATAAGGCATTTTAGATATTTTTCCATTGTTTATGATATCCACTGATGAGTTTAAAAATGTCCTTTCTTTCCCTAACAATCTTAATATTTCTCTTTGCTTTGATAATCCATAGCAGTGTGTTTACAGCATTTTACATGCTTCAAACTAGGGGGGATAAATTCTCTTATTATAAAAAAAAAATGGACTCGGAAGTGAGAATTCAGTTGCTTGCAATAAATGAGGTTTCATCACTCTGCTTTATGGATCAAGATTAACTTCTAGTCCCTGCAAAACTGCTATGATACCTATGGACAACAGAACAACCAGAGAATGATCTTGCATGTTTATATTTTCCCCAGTTCCTCTTATGACTGCAAGATCAATGGTGATGCTGGTAGGAAGGTTAAGCCACTAGACCATGTCATATTTCCTGCTAAAATAAAATCGGCATTCCTTATTTTACTGTAGAGAAAGCTGGCAGCATTGTCCACCATGTAGTGTTTGACTACAACCTTGACTTTCTGCTTAAGTTTGTAAAACTGAATTTTTCTTTTTTTTTCCCCACTGAAGCTGCATGGTGGTCCTTGCCTCATTATCCTTATGGTTTTTGAGTTTTTATGTTCATTTGCAGCTAAGAGTGGTTTGGATCAAACAAAAATGTTAGGGAATACTACAGTGTGCAATTTATATCAAAGCCACTGTATGTATTTCATGGTGATGCTCTGCTCTTTCTGAACAGTAGATCAAAGGATTTCTGTTAGACAGGGGAACGGTCTTCATCTTCAACTAAAAAAATAAGCTTTTAGTGTTCTTGTAAATGTCTACCCGAAGGCAGCTGAGTTACAAACCTGTGAAAATTCTAGTCCACGTATGCATTGTAGCTTTGCAGAGACTTTGTAAAGCTGTATTTTCAGAAGATTCTGTTCATTCCAGGTATTTATTTTTTTCTTCTTGGCTACAGGGGCTAAACAGATTTTCCCTGAACTGTTTCTTTTGTCTATTTAGTCTTTGATGGAAGTGGGGCTTTAAGTACAGAGAATGTCTTTCTATCCTCTCAACTAGTCATTGTCTGACTATCAACAGACACAGGCAATGCTCTGGAGAACGTGGTGAGCTGGAGGATACTAAGATTAGAGATGGGGCACGCTGAGAGATGGCCAAGAACATGAGTAGGTATGTATCTTAAAGGCAGCTCCTTGTAGCTCTTCACCATTCACTGTATGCTCCATGTCATGCAATGGGGAAGCAGCTCTGCATCAACTCAGTTCTATGTGGGAACAGAGACAAGCTGCTGAGGAGCTTTAGGAAGCGGAACAAACAGTTAGGGGAGATCAGTGAATGTCCAGATCCCAAAACTGCAAGCTGGTGTTGCCATCCTCTAGCTGGGTTTAACTCTTCTGGCTTAACAACAAATGAAACTGCAGCTTGCTTGTTGAGACAAACTATTTATTTAGCAGGAGAACCATGAACCCTGCTCATCCAAAATCCATCATCCAAAATACTAACCTTCTCAATTGACTGTCATAGAATCATGGAATTATAGAATAGTTTGTGTTGAAACAGACCTTTAAAGGTTACACAGTCCATCCCCTCTGTAATGAGTAGGGACATCTTCAACTAGATGAGGTTGTTCAGAGCCCCATCCAATCTGACCTTGACTATTGCCTCCGCTAGATGGTTGATCTGACCTTGGATGATTTGGAATAATATATTTCCACGTGATGAGGGTTTCCTTCTTGAAGCAATCCAAGCGGATTCAAGTCTGCTAAGAGTTTTGGCCACATTTTTTTAAATAACCCCACCCTGCTTGGTGAGGCTTGTCAGTTAATAAGCCAGTATTCCCTTTTGATTTCTTTCCTGTTATTTTCTGTATCTAACCTGAATAGTAAGTATTGTTATGGCTAGAAATGCCTAAAATATGGCTAGCAATCTACAGCAATCGAACTGTAGAGCAGAAGGAAAACATTAGTTTCTTCTTTTATGTATGACTATACATGCTACCTACACTACATCTCCAAATTACACATAGATTTTTTTGCAAGTCTTCAAGTGTGAGTCCAATGGCTAAAAAGCATACAGCATAGAAAGCATTACAGGTTTTACAGGAAAAAGAAAAATCTAAAAGAAGATGGAGTTTCTTAGAGACTGTGTTTTTTTTTTTTGTTTAGTTTTGAAAAGCAAAGGAAAGTTCATAAAACTATGCTTAAAGAGTATTAAACTTACAAAGGTGAGCTCTTAAAATGAGGGAGACACTGCAATGAAGATTGCTTTTAATAACGATCTTGTACAAAGAAAATCAGGGTTTTACAAATGATAAAAGAGCAACACAATTTACTGTTGATAAAAAAAAATGATCATGGCAAGACTGATTGGCAGACTGCGTAATGAAAAAAGATGTTGTGACCATAAAGAAGAATTAAGAACTAACTTGGAAGAAAAATTCTGCCCTGTTAGCACTGTTGAAAAGAAGTTACCCAACTTTCTGTTAAAAACAGTCTTGGGAATTCTGCTGCAAGATCAGGAAGGATACTTATTAAACGCTGTTGTGGTCACACAGATCAACACCCTTCATGGTGAGATACCCGTGATCACCCCCAACACAGTCACTACTTTCTGGGATGGCATTTTATCAGGCTTGGAAGATAGTTTTATTGGGAATGTCTTACAGTTAGTGTAAACAGCCCCAGCTCATGCATGTGAAGGATTTGCATAGCTATGCAAGTCATCTAAGAACAGGACTCAGATCTTATCCAAATGGATCTGGGTAAGTAAGTCCTGCTCCTTACACAGAACTTCGGTGCAGTGCATCATAAACCTAAATATTGTTGGAATTTTTTGGTGGCAGAGCATCCATCACTGGACCCTGTAGTGCAAGGATGAAGGTGGCACTGAGCCTATTCTCAGTAAATTTAGTGTCTCTATACTATAGATGTAATACCTTGACAAAAATGTTTAATCCATTCCTCTGGCACACTTTCATCTGTGCAGCGCACTGCTGGTGTACTGATTTGCAATGCAAAGGGGAGAAGCGCTGAGGAACATCTCAACTCCAAGAAGCCCAGTGGATGCTGAATGTGTACATCCACATTCCCAATTCCTCCATCAGTGGGCTTTCCAAAGGCATCTGTTCATGGCAGTGTTGGACAGGTGAGTGGATGTTTTGGAGAGGGGAAGGAAGTATAGTTAGGGCTGGCTTGGGTCCTTCTGATGTTACTGCCACAGCCTAATATAGGCTGCAAGATATGGTTGCTTAAATCCAGCACATGACTACACCACAGAACAAAAAAGAGGGGTAAAGATAAAAGATAAAACCTTATCTGCCAGAAATCAAATATTATTAATTCATTTCATATACACCACCAGACATCCATTAACCAAAATGTTTTTTGGTTAAAAGGATGGGCTGTGTTTAAATCCACAACAGATAGATGAAAAGCTGCACAGTCTTTTCATGTTTTAGTGTTGGTTTTGCATATTTCTTCCCAACATTACAGTATTAAGGAGATAAAATGATACATCCCAGACTCAAAAAAAGAGATAAAATGATCAGCTTATGTCTTTTATTTCTCCTGAGTTTGCAGAAACTTGTAAGAGGCAGATTACCTCTAATGAACAGTTTCAGAGATGATACTTTTTATTCACCTACCTATAGTTGCTGTACAGAATTATCTAGGATAATCTGAAAAAGAGCGACTAAGACAGTAAAACTTAAATAAACCATTTCATGAAATGCCTTTTGCTTTCACGGTTAGTAGGTCTCTTTCAGTTCCACTTACAAGATCTATCCAAAAAGCAAGACTGCCAACCTTGGGAGTCCTGGCCTTCTGAAAGCTGGCAGGATTTCCTGTAAGTGTTGCTTTTATAAAGGCTATTTCCTCTCATGTTTTTATGTTGCTTTTTCTGTTTGCATTTCTTCTCTTTGTTCTTACTCTCTCCACACTTGTCTGCATTCATTTAATTTGACCTGAGCACTTCAAAAAAGAATTGGAGTAATAACGTGCTGATTTCTACAGTTAGGTATTTAAGTTCTTCCCTGACCATGTCTTTATTAAAGCAAATTTTCTTGAGACTTAGTATCAGTTTGGGGCAGTAAGTGCTTGAAGACTTGCACCTGTTCTTGAAGCAGCATCCATGTCTTCATTGTTGCTTCATTATTCCTGCGCTAAGCCCAACACAGTCACAAACCTTATCCACAAATATTATTATTTTACAGATGGTTAACTAAAAGTTTTGTTGTTGTGCCCACCTATCTATCAGACAATCTTTCCTATCTTTCAAGTCACTCCTGCTGCGCAGATGACTCAGTCCACTTCCTGGGAGTTTACAGTCATAAGAACTTATTGACCAAGGTATTTTTACTGTTATTCACCCATGTGAGCATTGCAAAGTTAGAGAATTTATTTGGGTTCTCTGCTTTTAAGACAATGTTATTTTACCTGAGGATGCTTTTTTACTGTGTTGGAAAGGAAAGGGGTTTGTGGGGAATATAGTGCAGTGCTTTGATAAACTATTTCAGCAGGTAAGACATTAAAAGGAAAGCATAAGCCATGTATTTATAGCGATATGAGATTTAATTCTGTTTTTAGTTAGATAAGTATAGGTTTACTGAATTAAATGTAACGGCATCACTCAATCTGAGCATGTATGCATGTCGAAAATGAAACCATAGTTAAGAGTATAAAGTGGATTTTGACAGCAAATATCAAATAGCAGATATCTCTGTATCAGGATTTCTTTGTTAGACTCAGTAATCTGAAAATGACAGGGAGGACTTCACATAAATGGTTGAGGATGGTCATACATCTATACTTTGAAATACTGGAAAATGATTAGTTAAAAAAAATCACACAAATTATTGTTTTTAAGTACTGAGTATCTCTAAACCCAAGAATTTTGCATTAAGCTGAATATTTTTTCATTATCCATGGGAACATCCCACACATGGAGAGACAATCCCTTCGCTCCACTGAGTGGGATTTATGGCAATGCCCTCTGACCCTGTTCAGAGTCCCTGCCTGCTTCTCACCTGTGTCCTAATCCTTCGCCCCCTCACATAGATCTGCTCCATGTGGCTTCCTGCTCTCTTGTTCTTATTGCCTGCTCTGCCATGTCTATTCTCAACTGCAGGCATCAGCCAGGCTGTTACTGAGTCAGGGAAGCTCCATCAGCAAGCTGTTTCCAGAGCTCCTGCCTTGATGGCATCAGCTCCACGTTGCTTTTGCAGCAGCTGGCTTGCATTCAGAAACTGAGGAAAAGGGGGAAGCAGTGGAAATCAAACTTTCCACTGAAGATGTGTAATTCCAGCCTGAACAATAGCGATGCACTGATGGCTCTGTAATGCATCCACACCCCTTCTGCTGGTGCTGGGAGTGTCCAGGGGACTCTTGGTACACAAGCTATCTCATCATGGCCATGTTAATACTCTCTTGGGGGGGCAAAAAGATAAATCACTGCACAAACGTGCAGCACCAAATCTACCAGCAGCATGATAATTTTCAGGCTTGCTTACGAGAGGATGTGCTGTGCAGACCTTGTGAACAGTCTGACACGGCTCTTAATGCCAGAAGGTAAGGGTCAGCTTCTATAGGATATGTGTGTTTACTTTGAAACAAGAAAGTGCATATTTTTCCCAGGGCAGAATGCATTTTTTTCTGTTCTTTCGGCCACAGGCTGCATTCAGACTTTCTCATAAACACAACCAACACGGAGCTCACAAAGCCTTTCCTTGACTCTCCTATCAACTTCTATCTCGACGAGTAATTTCCTGTTTCCTGAGCAGGCTTCTGGAGGCACTTTCTCCTGTAAAAGCAGTTCTGGCTTTACAGGGTTCCTGGATTTTACACAATCTTTACACGGTTCCTCACACTGAAAAGACACAGGCTGATAGCTAAAAATCATAACCCAGCCTTTGGCCACGTCCGGCATAGCTGATGCCTCTAAGCAGCAGAGAGATCTGGATTTATATATGAAAATAACAGTAAGTTCACTGAAGAAGCTTAGGTGGCCACATGCGTCCCCTCACACCCGCTTTTAGGCCTGCGCCTCTGGACAGCACAAAACCAGCCGCGTTCAGAACCGTCCGGCTGGCAGAACAGAATCAATTTTACCACATTTCTTGAGAAACCTGTTTTTTTTTTCCCCCTCTATGAAAAGTCTTTAAAAGAGACAAACGGGCAGCCCCGCCGGGTTCTCACAGGGCAGACGCGGTGACCGTGCCCGCCGCCGCTTGAAGGGGTGGGGGGACATTCCCGCCTACGACACGCAACGCCAGCGGTGCAGCGAGCGAGATGCCCCCGCTTTCCGCCGGACAGCCCTTTCACCGGGCGTCGCCGCTCCCGCAGGAACACCGGCAGAACGCAGACAGGCGTAGAGCGGGAAACGGGCATTTCCCGTCACGGCGGCCCCACTGCAGGCATCGCCCCTTTAAGCGCACGCATTCCAGGAGGCGGGGGAGGCTGCCGCCCGCTCGGCCTGCGGGACTCCGCTCCCGGCCTGCCCCGCGCCGCAGGCCCGCCCCCGGCCGCGCGCACCGCCTCGCCTCGCCTCGCCTCGCCTGTGCCGGGCCCATCCCATCCCGCGGCCAGGCGCGCAGCGGCGGCAGCCAGCGAGCGAGCCTCTGCGCCGGCTCGCGCCGCTCCGCCAGCCCCTCCGCCGCCGGCCGAGCGCCATGGGGGGCGGCGGCGAGCGCCGGGCGCTGTGGCTGGCGGTGCTGTGGCTGTGGTTGCCCGGGCGGTGCGGCGGCGCCATGGACGAGTGCACGGAGGAGCGGACCGGCCGCCCGCAGCGCTGCATGCCCGAGTTCGTCAACGCTGCTTTCAACGCTACGGTGCTGGCCACGCACACGTGCGGGACGCCGGCCGAGGAGTACTGCGTGCAGACCGGCGTCACTGGCGTCACCCAGTCCTGCCACCTCTGCGACGCCGCCCAGCCCCACCTGCAGCACGGCGCCGCCTTCCTCACCGATTACAACAGCCCCGCCGATGCCACCTGGTGGCAGAGCCGCACCATGCTGGCCGGCGTGCAGCACCCCGCCGCCGTCAACCTCACCCTGCATCTGGGTAAGGGCCCCCGCACCGCCCTGCCCTGCCCTGCCCTGCCCTAAGGGGTACCGGCGCCAGCGGCAGCCCCGCGGGGCGGGGAGAGGAGGGTCGGGCCGAGGAACCGCCCTGCGCCGGGGTTCTTAGTACCGCCCTTGCTTCGGCTCGCATTAATTAAAGGTGGCTGTAACTGGGCCCCGGGTAGTAAGTGACCGAAGCGGGTTTTCGGCGGGTAAGCCCTGCCGCGATGGTCCTGGCTGGGGTGGCTTTGTCTCAAGTAAGGGTTTGCTGTGAGGTCCCGGGTGTGATTGGGACCTGGTCTTGCAGGACAGGACATGGGATCTTTGGCTCTGGCCTACTGGCATTTTCTTTTAAGGATAATGGTAGCTGCAACATATTACTTTACAAACTTGAATTTCATCCTTCTCCACAGAGGCAAAGCGACAGTTAACATTGCAAGGGGATGCTTTGTTGAAATCCGCGTTGATTGTAGTGTTGATGTGTGAGACAATTGGCCCATGCTGTGAGTGGCAGCATTGGCAGTCATGTGGGGCATGGCGAGTGTGTCGTGTCCCGCGCCCTGGGAAGCTCAGATCTTGGAGTCTTCCAGACAACAGGCTTGGGATTCAGTTGGGAGAGGCTGGTTCGAAAAGTGGCAAGCACTGCAGCAAAACGGGTGTGTGCAAGGGAACATCTGCTCTGTATCCTCTTATCCTGGGGCAGCATTGTCTTTTAATAGTTGGTGGGTTAGATTTGTCAGAGAGCAGTTGTCATTACTGCAGAACCCGTAACATCAAGTCAATAAAAGGAGGTGAATTTCCTGATGAATTGGCATTCCCAACGGATCCTTTGGAATGAAGTATTTTAGGCCTTGCTTTGGTTTGTGGACAAGCTTTTCTTTTCGTCATTCAGTTATTTAAGCTGTTGTGACATGGAAGAGGGGTGTTTAGAACTGGAAGAGAAGCCAGCCAACAGAAAGTTAAAACCACATGTCATTAAATAAAGTAAGAATTTTAAGAAGCCCCACTGTAACCATTCACAATTGCCAATCAAGAGCAGCTGTAGAACCTGAAGTTTAGCATCGGATATGTGTTTCAGTGTAATTCAGAGGTAAAAAAACTCTGTTAGGGGTCAGGGAGCTTGATCTGGGGCTCCGCACCCCACGGACA
Organism: Pezoporus flaviventris; assembly: GCF_033815535.1. Lineage (NCBI taxonomy): Eukaryota > Metazoa > Chordata > Aves > Psittaciformes > Psittacidae > Pezoporus > Pezoporus flaviventris. The sequence continues at coordinate 20,494,962 of NW_026892561.1, forward strand.
GGTTGTGTGAAAGCTCCCAACTGTGTTTGCAAGACGGAGATGATGGTGCCGAGTCCTATACCAGGCGTTATCTTCTCTGTGTTAGGAGCTTCAAAATAAATACACAATGTAAGCGTATGCAATCATTTGGATAAAGGGAGGTAGGCTTTTTTTTTTTTTTTAAATTTGGATTTTTATTCAGGACACTTGGAAAAACAGTAAACTAAGATTTGATCTCAACATCTTTTCTAATAGAAATCGTAATTTTTCATTATCAAGGTAAAAGTTTATAGGCATGTTTGTATTACTGCTGTCCTTGAGTCTGTGCGCCTGTATGTATATGTGTGTTCTTTGAAAAAAAATGTTTTTCCAGTGTACTGGATCACACTGGAGTGTGCTGTGTCCTGGAAATGTGGATGTTTCTTTGATGGAAACAACTGCTTCTCTAAAATACTGTAGCATTGTAACATGATTGTTGTCAATTGCTTGGCTTTCAGGTTTGTTTGCAGGCCCTTGTAGCTTTGTGAGTTTACTCTGGTGTATTTTCAGACTAGAGTATAACTTTTAAGCAAGAAGCTGCCTGGCTGACTTCGGATATTTGGGGGTTTCTCTTCTTCCCTCTTCTACTCCTTCACCTTTGCTCCCTCACCCCCCTTTTTTTTTCCCTTTAAATTAGGTTTTTGAGTGGGTAAAAGTATGTATAAACCCTTTTAAGACATGGAAGCTTGTTGTGGGGGTGGTGGCAGGAGTTAGTTCTAAGATAACTGATAGCAAAGCATTAAGCTGCCTGTGCACGTGCTGTGCAAGCAGTAAATATTCCTGTGCAACTCTGTATGCATCATGGAGTTCACTGAAGGGTGGAGATGTGTTGAGTACTGCAAAGTGCCATTTTAGTCTCACATGCCCCAGACTCCTCTGTAACATTGTTCTGATGTACTTTTGTGAAGTCTTCAAATAATCTTCGTGTGAGACATAGGGTGCTGTGGTTATGTGTGCCTGTGGGCTGTTCCCTATGGCACACCATGGTCTGTGGGACACGTAATTATTGCCATCAGTAAGAGAAGAGGCAAAGAGCTTGACAAGTATTTGCGTACTCAGTAGGACATAAATGCATTTTGGAACACAAAGCCCTTTTATGCAGTTAGTTCTGCATGATCTTTGAAGATTAGGCTGGGTGCTCAAACCCGTATCCTTGTTTGACGTAGCAGTTGCCTGTATTTCTAAAAGCACTGGTATCCTTGAATGGTTAGCACTGCTTTGCACCCATTCAGCATTGGCTCCAGGCTTTCAGCATGCAAATGCCACCCTGCGCTGAGTTTTTGGCAGTTTGAGATGTCTTGATTAACATCTAGTGATATTTAATCTGTGGAGATCAGTGTAATGTTTTGGGGGAGCCTGCAAGAGGTCAGCAAGAACTGCGGGTCTGTTGCCAATGTGTGAATGTGGGTTTCTTTGGATCTTCTTACAATTTGCAGTTCCGAACATGTGTAAAAACCTTTAGCTTTAGGACTAGATGGTACCAAAGAGCCTGATATAGAAAAACACAGTGCAGATCATTACTGCTGAGTTAAAGGCTCAGGTCCTGGGAGTGTTTGAAAAGGAGATTTGTGCCCAGAAGTTATGGTGCTCCCTGGGGAGAGGGGAGTTGGGGTAATTACCCGTCCTTGTGCAAGGAACATCTGGAGTTATAAAAGCTGTTTCTTTTTGTATGAGAGGGTATTAAGACCCCTGAAGTAAGAGTACTCCCCCAAGAAGCTTTGAGATGTGAGGTTGCAGCTGTAAATCAGGAGAAGGGGGAGCTGAACTTGTTGGCAGGGTGGTGTCTGGGTAATTAGGTTAGTGGTCGAGAAAAGGGGGAGCACTGTTGTATCCTTTCTTCCACTTTTCTTAAAGGTACCCATTTGCTTGCCCCATTTTCCAGTTCCTCAGGTTGAATTGTTTCAAATTTAGACTAGACCCAACCAGCCTTTTTTCCCCCCGCCACTGCCTTACCCCCTGGGATGAATTATTCTGGGAATATATATATTTCTATATATTCCAGGAATAAGAGACTTTGGGGCAGCAGTGCCAGCTTTTAGATAGAAGATGGAAGCTGAGGCATTACAGTATGTAGTTAGTTGTCTGCTTTTTTGAAGCTGGAGTGTCACGTTATTTTTACAGTCTGTGCTGTTTGCTTCTGCTGGGAGCATTGGGATAGTTCTGGCACCTCCCCAGCACTTTGTGTGCATATATTTTAGCACAGCTTTGCTATTTAGACCCCTGATGGTGTATCTTTTTTAGAACAGATTCTTACTTCTTTCTCTGCAGCTCTAATTTTTGTGTGCTTTCTGTTGTTTCTACGTCTTTTTTTTTATTCGCTTTTACATGTGCCTCCCTGTTCCTTTACTACCAGCTGGCCCTGCTAGAGCCACCTCTCTTTTTTTCCCCTGAATACTTTTACTTTCTGCCCATATCTGCTCAATTTCAGCTATCATGATCCCAGTGTTTTGTTTCTCAGACAAAGAGGCAGCATTCTCAGCACTGATGGTGGATGTTTCGTGGCAGTGGTGTGTCTCTGCCTCTGCTGAGAGCAGGCCCGCTTTTATCAACAGCCTAGAAGCTAGGAGCAGTCCGGTTTGCCTTTTCCAGTGTGAGTGACTACCTGCTGCATCTTAGCAGGGACAGTGCCCAGGAGATGTGATTGGCTGATGATGCTGGTGGTCTAAGCTGTGAATCTGGGGCTATCTGGTAGGCAGGAAAGACCAATTCCTACCTCATCTCTCATTCCCTGGGAAGAGGAGCTGGCATTCAGTGCTGGAAGGTAGCTCTCTGCTAGCCTGCCTTTCAAGAAGAAAAATGAATTGCTGCTTGCTTTTGTTAAAAATGCATTAGCTGTGTTTGCAGGCATGGGCTGGGTTAGACCTCAGTGTTCCTGCTCTTAAATTCTTCTGAAACCCCTACTGTAGACCAGCCTAGAAACCCGTCACCAGGCTGAATGGTATCTTATATGTTTAAATGAAAAACTTATAAAAGCTGTTGGTTGTTAAGAGAAATGGACTGCCTGTCTCCTTCACCTCCCCCTTTTCTAACTGCTCAGTCCTTTATTTGGCTTTGAGGAGAGTGATGATGCTTGGTTATATATACTTTGTCTGCAAAGCGTAGTTTGGGGTATGACTGCCATTTGAAGGCATTTACAAGGAAGCCTTGGCAAGATGCCAGTTCTTATGCTCAGCCTCAGCTTGATTTGCCAGTTCTTTGTAGCAGACGAGATTCTTTTTTTTTTTTTTTTTTAGTACAGAAAGCAGTTTGTTTTTTGTTTTTTTTAAGGGCAGGCTATGAAATATGCCTTAAATTGTCTAGTTTATGCGACTTGGATGCAATCAGTTGCTTTGTTTCATTTAGCGCAGCAGAGCGATGCCCTTCGCTTGTTGGTTATCCCATTAAAAATTTACGAGGCTGCGGTTCGTTGCCTTCCCAAGGGAACCACGGTGAAACCAAGCGCGAGCAGTCAGGGCGTGTGCACGTGGAACTTCGCACAGCATGGCTGCAATTTAAACTCTCTGAGAAACAGTAGTGAATACATTGAGTGTTTCCGGCACTTCGGGTGGTGGTGTGTGTGCCGGGAAGCCCTAGCAGATGTCTTGAGCCCAGGCTGGGAAGGGCCGGCCCTGCGCCACAGTGGCTTCACCGTGGTATTTGCAGAGCCCTGAGGGGACTCTATTTTAGTTGGTCTTGCAAAGGCTGGATTTACATTTTGCAGGTTTGAACATGAGTAGTTAGGAGATCAGGGCTTTTAATGGCCAGCAGTTGTTCAGTGCAGTTACAGAAAGTTGGTTTAAAGTTTTTTATCACTTCCCACATACCCTTTAAATTCCCGGGTTTTCTGTAACTCCTCTCTCCTGTGTCTTTCTTGGGATGCTGATGCCACTGCATGATGCCTTTGGAAATATTATACATGGCAGAACACTTATTTTGGGGGATGGATCATGTGGTATTTTGCTGCAAAAACAGCTGCTGTTTGTGGTGCTTGCCGTGAGTTGCTAGAAGTTTTAATAGCTGGTTTTGACACAGTCAGATAGTTGCTTTTGTAGGTTTAAACCTTGGAAGCTGTCATTTGCTGCTCAGAATTATTAGCTTACTGAAAAATTTCTGGCTTATTCAGTAGTATTAAGTAGCATTTCTCTTACAGCCTGAGGCTTCAGGAGGCTCTCCTGGCCTCTTTTGAGTCTGCAAGTGAAAACCCTAGGCTGCCACTTCCCATGGAAATGTAGACTAGGATTGCTCTGCAAACGTGTAGAGAAAATAATTTCCAGTGCAGATGGATGGGAAACTCTGATCTCTAGTTCACCATAATTCTTAAAAAAAAAAGAACTGCGAGCGTTGTCCTTAATCATACAACTGTTGTAGACTGAGACCTCCTCGTTGTGTCCTCAGGGCCCTAATTCATCATTTACTGCCACTGGTGACACTGCTGAGTGATTTCCTGCAGGCTCACTGTCTGGCTCCATTTCCTACCTATGGGTTAGCTGGGATAGGAGGTTGGGTGTGTTAAACTGAACTAGTTGCTTCAAACATCTGCCTCTGGTTCATAATAACCTTCAGAAGCTCAGCCTTGGGCTGCAGCCCCTCCTGCTCAAGAAGAACCATTTCAACCTGCTTTTACACATTTCTTAACCATGAAATCTTGCTTACTGGTGGCTACCATGGAGTGTTTTAAAATAAAGTTGGTATCATAGTATCCCAATAAACTGTAAAACTCTTGCTGGCTCTGTTGTCCTGGCACATACACAGGAGTATATTTTTTTTCTACCCCAGGTATACAGTAGCCTTGTGTGTCTCAAATCAAGTTTTACAGGCTTTAAGTGAGGAATAAATGTGAATGCTTGTGTTGAATCTATGGCATCACTAGCTGTGTTAAAAATTCTTTGTAATATTAGGAGAGCCACTTAACACTAAGCCATCTGCAAAGGATGGGCTTGTGATTACTCTCGTGGTCTGTAGCATCACTTCAGTAATGCTGGGGTTTTAACAGCGCGCTGGTGTGATGGTGGTGTTGGCCATCATGTCAGCATCGATGAGAGGTTCAGGACAGTTACTACCAAAGCAACTGTGAGATGAATTGCTGCTGCGAGTAAACATGTACAGTTGTCAAACAGGACTGGGAATATTGAGAGGCTGCCTTTTGTAGCCTGCCAGACTGCAGGTGCAAGGTGGTGTTAGCCTTTGTGGGACCCTACCTTTGTTAGGTACTTTTAGGGTAGAATATAATGATTTCTCTGAATTTTTATGATGTAGAAGCTTGGAAAATGCTGAAAACTCATCAGCTGTAAAAAGGATCTGAAATGTCAAGGTAACTTTTTTGAAATAAAAATAGATGGCTTTAATATTTTTTCTACTTAATCTACCAGTCCAGCCCTATATGAGAGATCTACAAATACCTTGGTGCCCTCCCATCCCCCTCCCCCCAACCGCTTTATTATTCAGTGATCTTCAGCATTTTGTTTTGAAACTGGGTGGCAAAGCACTTCTTGTTTCCATGCTTCTACTTGTTTTAGATATTCCAGTGCGATAGTCATCAAAGAGCTGCTTCCAGTGGTAATCATGCCTGCAGTTCTGACACAACACAGCTGTGCTCAGTAATGGGGAATTTTAAAATTTCCTCTTTTAGAAATAGTATACAAAAACTATTATTGGCTTTTTTTTCCCTAAGCTAGTGCCATCTTGTACATGGAAGGTAGGCTTCCAATTAGCTTGAGGGCTTATTTGTACTGTTGGTTTGGGGGGTTGTTGGTTTTGTGGGGGAGATTTTGAAGGTGTTTGTAGAGATTACATATTTGTGCAAAGACTCAGGTTTGTGGGCTCTTGGTTCAGCTTTCTATAACATTCTTGTCTCTGTTGCAGACTTCAGTGTGCTTAGAAAATGTTTATGTGATTTGGCTTTGTGGTAGGTTTTGTTTTTCACAGGAGGACAAGGTAATTCCTAAATTCATCTTCAGGGGCTTGAGAAGCTTTTATGCGAAGATCAGGGCTTCAGTTGTTAAATGGTGTCAGGAGTGGCAGCTGGCCCCTACTGATGGCCTGAAATGTAAAGGAGGAAGACTTGGCCCTTGCATTGCTCTTAACCCTGTGTAATGGGAAGATCAGCTATATCTGAGGGATAGAAACCAAAACAAAACCCCCAAAATCCACAAACAGCCCCTCCAAACTAACCCCCAAATCCTTAAAACCTACCCAATCCAATCAAAAACTGCTTGATAATGGGGGTTGTTCTTCCCCAGCAAGTGTGTGTGCAAGTGGGCAGTGGCTGACTTCATGTGGTAGCCTTTGGCTTTCCAGTGGGTTGTCCTAAATGCTTATTCCCTTGGTTGCTTCAGGACCAAGGGAGTACTGTGGTGTTTGACATTGTCATCAGTCGAGTTCTAAGCATGCTGCTTTCATCTTGTTAGTTACTTTTCAGGGTCTGCTTTACAACTCGACCTACTCAGCATCAGAAAAGGCTTGTTCCCACCTTAGTGAGCTGCTGCTTGTGCTATGTGTTGCACTTGGGCTGGTTAGGGTTTGGTTTTTGTGTGTGTAGTCATTTAGCCTCTTCAAAAGGGATAAATGTGTTGGGGTTTTTTGTACTTTCTTACGCTGTACTTACAAGGTTGTGGAGTAAAAGCAATGTGCTTTGGAAAGTGGAGTTTGTGTTGGGAGTATCTCTTACTGAGATTAGTGAAATGAAAAATCAGTCCCTTCTAGAAAAAATACCATCAGATGCTTCTTGGTATCACAGGGTTAAGTGGGACGGCTTGACCGAGTGAAGAGAAAATGTTCTTGTCTTAGGACTGCTTATCGTTATGATGATAATTTACAGCCCTTTCATCTGCAGTCCTTTACATGCTCCCATCCTGTGGGATTTTGCAGTGGGATTTTCTTCCTGGCAGCTTGCAGAGCTGGTCCCTGGGAAGTTACTGTGGACAGGCTGCCCTTGCCTCCCAACTTCTGAACAAACATGATTTACTTGTGAGGATCAGTATATCTCATTCTGCCCTGCTGTGGCTGCGGTAGTCGGCCTGCAGAGGTTGGCCCAGCAATCTACTTTTATTTTGTTAGAGTAGCTGATGCTTTCCTTCCAGCCGCTGCTTTCTCCACTTTTGCTGGCTGCCTTCACGCATCTTATGGGTCCTGCTGCCCTGGCTGCAGTAACATAAGACAAGCAGTTTCTCAACACTGAATTAACCACTTGATGAACTAGTTAAGAAGCTGGTGCTTCTGCTGGTTGGAGACCTTCTGTTTGCTTTACTTGTGTTTTCTGGCTCCTCTCCCTTTCTTCTCCTTTCTGAAGCTCCTTGCAGCTTGCTTGGGCTTAACCTCCCTCCTGCTCCTGTTTCCCTGGTATTGGGATTTTCCTGGGCTGTGCAGTTTGGGAAGGTTCCCCCCGCCCTGTGATGGGGTTGTTCTCTCTGCACGTCTGGTCCCAGCAGCGGCTTCTCAACCTGCGTGGGCAGCGTTGCTGCTGCTGCCCTCCTATGCTGGCTGCTTTATACATGTCTTCAGACAAGAGGCTGGTGTTTTTTGTTCTGGTCAGACTCCAGTGAAGCTCAGATGAGAAGTACAATGCAAGTTCAAAATGAAACGCTAGATGATGTTCAGTACTTTCTTCTCTTGCACACGTTAGGGTTTGGTGGGGTAGGGGAGGCAGCCCATCAGAGAACAGCTACAAGTTTTCCTGAGTTGAAGCCACTTTTTTCATCATCAAAACTAATGTTTTTTACTGCTGATTCCCATCACGGTTATGAAGAAGATATAAAAAGCTTGGAGTAAAGAGATTTAGGGCTGCAGGGATGGGGCAGCTGCTGCAGGGGCTAGTGCTGTTGCCAGAGTGAAACATGAACTCTCAATACTGCCATCATCATGTGTGGAGCCTGTTTAATGAAATCTAGTTTTCTCCCTACTTTGCCTTCCAGCTTGTTCCATCCCCTGGCACCTTTCTGCTGGGATTGCCGGTGCAGCTGGGAGGGGTGCTCAGGGCTGGGATGGCCCTTCCATCCTCTCCATCTGTGCTCTGCAGGCATGAGTTAACTGATTAAATTACTGGCATTACACGAGTCAGTGCTCTTCTGCTTTCTAAGCAGAGTCACTCTGCATACACCCATACATATGTGCTGCCCCTTTCTCACACCCTGCCTCCCACTGCCAGTTCCTAGTGGAAAAGAAGGGAGCACGGCCATTCCTGGTGCCTCCACTGTTGAGATTAGCTAAACCAAAGATCCTGATGGAACAAAGTACAGCTTATTTTGCAAGTAACAATACAGCTTCTCCACAAGCTTCATAGTACTTGTAGGAAATTAGGGCCTTTTTACTGTGATCCTAACTATTATGACAGTGTATTTAGTGTTGTCTGTTTCTTCTGGGCAATTTGTGTGAAAACATTGCAAGTAGGTTGTTGCAGTGCCAGAGTACCTGACTTTTGGCTAGGAAGTGAAGCTTGTGGGTTTTGTGAAGGATTGATATTTACAATCATGGTAAATGCCTCTACATTTTAAAAGTATTACAATTATTTTACAGTTATTATTGGAAGATGCTGGAAAGGCTGTAAATCCTGAACATGGGCTGTGCCTTGCACCTCAGGCTGGTTTTCTGTGTTCCCTGGCATACTACCGCTAGTCTTTGAGCATTGAGTGCACAATTCCATGAAAAATTATCCAAGAGGTACTCTTGAAAGACCTTGAATTTGGTATTCACTGATATATTTAGAAATCTCTAGGAAAATTCATTGGTCTGTGGCTCTGAAAGCACATGTGTAGCATTAGAGAATATCAGAAGATTCCTAAAATTGGGTTTGTTACCCTTACATACTTTGATTCCCTGCAAGTTATTCCAATCAAAACCATGGCAGTAACAATCCTGGTTTGTTTGGGTGTTTTTTTGATGGTAAATCATGTTTTACTCCTAATTCATAGCTCCTACCTATGGTATCCCAAAATTGCTAGGAGCAGCTGTGATACAGCTGCAACACTGTTTGCTCGAGTACTGCAGTTGTCAGCAGAGCTTGAGAGCTTTGATTATTACAGCCCTTGTGAAGTTCTTACTGGTGTCAGGGAAGGAACTGCACTGGTTTTCTGATGCACTTGAAATAGTTGTCTCTGGTCTCTTTGTACTTTCTTATTTGCCAGATTAATGGTTGAATAACCAAGGGTTTGGATGTGCAGTTCCAACAGTGCTATCCTCTGCGCTGCTAACACTCATCTTTGGCTGGACAGTGACACACTGTTCCGTTACATGGAAGAGTCTACAAATGTTTATAGGAATCTCAGTTCTTCCTGTTGCAAAACCTTGTACTAAATGTCTCCTCATTAATTTGTCTGTGAATTAATCACCTTTTTCATGTCATCCTTTCATTCTGTTTCGCAACTCCAGGCCTGTGGCATGTTCCTTTGTGAACTGTATGGTAGAAAATTAACATGCTGCTGTGGCAGATGGGAGGGACTCTGTCTCCCAGCCTTTCTGTCCCCCAAATCCCGCTTTTTATTTTATTGCTTCCGCCCCTAAAAAGTTGACGTGAACTTGAATACAGTGGGAGGAAATGAAACGTGTTGTGAAAGGGTGATCCCATTGGTGGAAATGGCACTGAGTGCTTATACAGGGTATAGAGGGGTTGTGGGGAGGTGGTTCAGCAAAACAATTACAGTTTGGAATCGTTAGTTTGCATCATTAGCACTGTGTACCAGAAAGTTTAAACTGCCTGGCTAAATTGCATGAGCCTTTGAAATTCACAGCAGTGTGGGCAGTCCTGCTGGCTTTTGTCCTTCCTGCAATCACACAGCTGCTGGGTCTGGGCATCCCTGCTGCTTCCTCCAGTCCTGCCGCAGAAAGCTGCTCACGGCTTTGAGAAAACCACAAAAGACAGGCTGGAAGAAACCCCAAGAAAATGTGTTTGTGTTGCCATTGGTCCTGTGGAGGATGTGAATGTATGAAGTGTTCAGTTCACATCTCCATTCTGTGTATGTAATCAGTGTAACATGGGAAAACTTTCTTTATCACCCCCCTCTGAGGAATGATGCCTGTCTGGACTTGCTTAAGAAATTTGCTGGTAATAGTCGAAAATGCAAACGGAGCATGTGCTCTGTATGTGGTCTGTAGAAACACTTGCTTTATTCAGGTAGCTGTGCTGGCCCCTCAAGGGAAGCTTATCTTAAAACATACAGTTAAAATCTATCAGCTTTTGCTTTCCTCCTGGTGAGGTTTTAAAGTCAGCTTTCAGCAGGTAACTTGGTAGAAAAAGTAACGCATTGTCGAAGATTTTGGTCAGAAAGTAGGCATGGAGCCTGTGAAAGGTGTCTTATGTAGCGGCTAATCATCAAGTTGGATGATGCCTGGCTGCCTTTGAGAAAGAAATGACAGTTGCTTTTGGTGATACTATGAGGTGTTTTGCCGGGTCTAAAATAAGGACAGCCTCACTGTGCTTTAAAAAAAACCAAAACAAAAAATATATCTATAAATCCATGGTGGCTTTCTGACTCCTGCTTTTTAAGGTAGATGCTAAAATCACATCTTTATTCTTGCATCTGCCTGCTGAGATGAAAGACAAGAGCCTACAGGACAACTGAGGATGGTTTTGCATATTGTGGAATGGAACATCATACTCTTTCTGTCATTGAATTAATGATTTGTTAACTAGTAGCAGAGACTGGTCTACAGTGGCAGAGACTTTCTTTAAGGTGTGAACAAGTATTGGTAGTTAAAAGAGCCTTTCACTTCTATGTGTGTTGGTTTTTGGTTTTATTTCATCCCTGAGAAAGGCTTGTTTGAAGATTTTTGAGGGAAAGGATTCTTACCCTGTTGGAAAAGATTACTGTTAGTTCTGAATCAGCAATTAAAAATGGGCTAATAATAGGTAAGGTGTTCCTGGAGTGTCTTCCATCTGCTGTGCCTAAAAGACACATGCCACCTTCTTTCTTTGAAGAATGTTACCAAGGTAAAACAACCAAATCATCATTAAGTATCTTCCTTTCAACACTAAAAGGGGGCTCATAAGGAAGACGGGGACAGACCTTTTAGCAGGGCCTGTAGCAACAGAAAAAGGGCTGATGGTTTTAAACTAAAAGAGGGGAGATTTAGACTAGGTATAAGGAAGAAATTTTTTCCTACAGTGAGGGTGATGAGACACTGGAACAGGTTCCTTAGAGAAGTTGTGTCTACCCCCTCTCTGGAAGCACGCAAGGACAGGTTGGACTCTGAACGACCTGATATAGTTGAAGATGTCCCTGCTGTCGTGGGTGTGGGGGGGGCTGGACTGGGTGACCTTTAAAGGTCCTTTCTAACCGAAACTGTTTTGTGGTTCTCCAGAATGAACTATAAGCCATAAAGATGAGCTGTAGGAAGCTTGGGCTTCCTCTTCTGGGCTTGACTAATGGACAGTTGTCATGAGGTGCTCAAATACTTGCTGTGTATCTCCCTATCATTTTATCTTGTGCATCTGATGCTTCCCCTCTTTACTTTTCCACTAGCCCAAAGTTTTTCATGCTGACAGTCCGGTGTTTTGTGTTCAGTTGCTGTGACAACAGATTACAAGGCAGAAACATTCTGTATTTGTGAATCAGTGTCCTTGCAGAATAGCTGTCCTGCAGCTCAGTGGGGTGCTTACAGTCTGGGAGGCAAGGAATGAAGGTGTGGCTTGATGCTCTTTCAAGGTACACTGGCTTCTTTCAGCCCTGCCACTTGACTACAGCTGGGGGCAAGGAATCATGCAGCCATTGGATGGTTGTATCTGTTTGCCTGAATAAGTCCCAGCAGCTAATTTGATGGAAAGATAACCTTTTGGTGGCCTTGGTGATACTGGAGTGTGCCTGGGGCCACATAAGTGCAGGCGTTGGGGATACATACCCCAGGGATGGGGATGGATGCCAGTTGCAGCCTATTTTGAAACACCCTAAAAGATGAACTCAGAGTGAGGACTTTGGATTATAGAGAGCTACTCTGAGCTTTAAAAGCTCAGACTTTTCAAAAACAAGCTAAATGAGCAATCTAAAATTCCCGCTTTTGTGCCTTGCACATGGATGCAGCTCATTAGTTGAATTAAGAAACCTGAGAAAAAGATTGAGAGATTAGAGAGCATTTCTGGGAGAGGATCTTCACAGGGAAGACATACATATATATAAGTGAAAAAAATGAATTCTTGTGGAATTTTGCTGTATGCAAAACATCTTTATGAATCTTTATGATTCAGCTGTCCTAGCTCGTTTTAGCTGACTTTGAATAAGCAGTAATAAAGAGATTTTTTTTTTATTTAATAACCTGTTAAATAATTAGGCAAACTGATATTTATGCAACTGCTTGACTCTCTTGGAAGCAGATTCAGGGCAACAGACTGATCTATAGTGGAGAAATCACTTAATAAACTGTTCACTTGTCTTTTTTTAAAGCTTTTCATCACAAAGAATTATTAACCCCCTGTGAAACTAAATCTAATTTTCATAAATTACGTTTAAGATTGTGCATCCCAATGCAATTAGATTTATAGGATTACTCATTTTGGAATTAATAACATCACCATGATTTACTTTCCTCTTTACGTGCTTGGAGTTTCTGTAGAGACGGATAAGAGAGCCCTTGAGGGACTCTTGTGCTGCTGATGATTGTTTCGTATCTAAGAGTTAAACATATGGAAAAAAGGAGGCTGAAGGGTCGGTGCTGTGGGTTAATTACTAGAACAGCTCCTGCAGAACTAGCATCTGATGTTGTGTAAGCATTTCTTTTGTTAAAAAGGAATGAAAAGCTGGCATAGGCATCTCCTAGGAGGAGGATTTCCTGCAAGTCATCTGCCACCTGTATGGAGCTGTAGAGCTGCTTTGCCAGCAAACAGATTCAACTGATGAATGGTGATAAATCTCTATAGAATATAGATGTCAAAATGGTTATGCCTTCTGTTTCTGGGGACCAAAAAAGTGCTCTTTGTTCCTGCATTTGAACTGTATTCATTAGTCCTAAGGAGGGGGTGGTTTGGTGTGGTTTTTTGTTGGTTTTTTTTTTTTTTTTTGGCAACTTTCACCTACTTAATCAGTGGGTGCCTGGAGGAATGGAAAATGAGTTTAGCATACCCGAGGGCTTTTCTTACTGAGGTCTCCCTTTACCATGCGTCCTGCCCACACAGAGATAAAGATGAGCAGAAAAAAACCCTACAGTGATGCATTTTTGCATGGGTATGCAGCAGTTCCTGCCCAGGCACTTCTGCTAGAAGGATCCAGCCCATCTGCTGACCTGGAGCTGCTTCTGAAGCTCTGGGAAGAGGTATGGTAATCACTGGTGGAATGTTCAGGATGTGAGGGTACTTGGGCAGAACATGAAAGGGATATATAGGTAGTGATGCCTGAAAACAGAGCATGGGGACAGATACTCTTCCATCGGATACTTGAAAGCTACTTTGCAAGTGTGAGCAATAGTAGTTGTAGTGCAACTTCATCCTTTCCCCTCCCCTCTCATTTGGGGGAAAGGTGGTGAATAATCAACTCCCTCCTCCCCAGATACTGCTTGAAAGCTGTCCAAAATGGACTTGGTTTCAAAAGTAACGTGAAGTACATAAGTTGCAGAGTTCTGCTGGGGGTTTTGGAGTGCTCAGCCCTTCCTTCCTGCTGGGAGAGAAACTGAAAAACCTCTCTGTCGTTTTATTTTTGATGCTAAACGCATAGTTTCCTTCCAGCACAGCAAGTTTGTGACTGTTTTGGAGCAGGATGTCTTCACCCTGAGCACAAGCTGAATCCTGCCAGCAAGGCAAGCAAAGGCTTGTTGGCTAAAGATAGTGTGCACACGTGTACATAGTCCAGGGTTTTTTTAAGGCTCTCTGTGAGTGCTCAGATTTACAGTGCAATCCTAGGCATCCTAAAGAAAATTAAAGGGGTCATATATCTAATGAATAACAAGCTATTGAAGGTCAACTTTATCCTTTAGAGTGCCTGTTGGACTCCGTGGCAGCCATACCACATGACGTTCCATCACACGAGGGTATTGTGCATCAATGTTTGCATCAGATTCAATTTTGTCATGTGCTATCATGCTCCCAGGTGATTGGGCATTCATTTTTGGCATCACCCCTGTCTCTGAGGCTGATATACATTGGCAATTCAGTAATCCCTGCAATGTGTTTGGGACATCTAAGGTCATAGCATGTGCTTGTGTTAGTCAGGCTGGCCCTGAAAAAAGTTTTGTTCAGCCCTTTTTAGTTATGCTTTCTGTAGGTTTATTAAATAGTTGTCCTTTGCATGGATGGAAAATGTTAAAAATAGAAGTGCTCAGGGCAGGGCTATTGTGTTGGTGTTGACAGGTTCACAGAAGCATGCCTTGTATTTTAAGAAGCATCAGGTTTTGGAAGGGGTTGTTCTCTGATACCCTCTTGACCCTGCACTGAGCTGCTTTTCTAAGCTAAGAGGAGACAGTCTTTTGGATAAATGTTTCTTTTCAAGGTGCTGCTACTCACTAGGTAGTGCAATTATTGCAAATATTAGACTGAGCTTGGGATTTCTGAAGAACTCTTGCCTTTCGTAATTAAGAGGCACCAACTGCAAAGCTAGTTGGTGAAAGAACCTGAAATAGTATCTAATAGATCATTTGATTGTTGGGACAGCTCATTTCTACTAAAATAATTTTCTTCATTGTCACAATGTGACAGGCAAGCCCGTTTATAAGGGAATAAACACAAATGATGATACATAGGACACAATGACACTATATTGATCTCTACCATGCAGCAAATAAGTAAGTTTCTGCAATTTCCCTCTCTCCAGTAGTTGAAACCACTGTAAAAAACAAACTATTTTTTCCTCAGGATCCCTGACTTTGTTGAGCTTGCCTGAAATCAAAGGCAGGCTTTTCAGAAGAGAAGGCAAAGGCATACTGGACCTTTATTTGGTGGGATTCTTGAACTCTGGAGCTAGCTGTGTCTCCATATGAAGCCCCTCTGGCTGTCATGGTTGCAGAGACAAGTTTCCAAATGTAAATAACACATTAAATGATAGAGAGCAATTTCCTGAACCTCCTGTCTCAAGTTGGCTTCTTTATAGTAGCAGTCAGCGGTTGGGATCTGTGTTTTGTCATCAAGGAAATCTAATGGTGACCACACAGATTTTATTGTGCTGGTGCTGATTGTGTTAGCAGATGCACAGGCTCATCTCAAGCCTGCACAGTGCTTGCCAGGTATCATTCTGTATCCAATTGTATCTTGTGCAGCTCTGAAAGTCATCTGTAACTTGTATGGAAGGGCATTTCCATGGGAAAGCAGGACATAGGACAAACATAAGGAAAGGGTAAAAAGCTATAGGATAGATTTTTTTTTTTGGTGGGTTTTTTAATGTGTAATTTTTTTTTTCTTCCTTGTCCTAAAATGGTATGAATAAGGGAAGGTTTTGCTGAAGTTAGGGGTTTTGCAACATAGCTATTACTTCCTTCTTTCTTCCTTTGCAGTGCACAGATTCCGCCCCTCCTTCTCCCCCCTCTTCATGTGCTTAGGATTCCCCAGATTTGGTAGGATCATCTAATGTTCAAGACCCAACTCAGCAGGGGAATGTGTATTTTGCTAAGAGTGATTAATGGCGTTTCCTTACCCAGGCTCGGAACAAACCCAGAATCTGAACATACATCACTGGGAGGATGCTCCTTTCCATGCAGCTTTGCAACTTGTGCAACAGATGGTCAAAGTAATATAAAGAGACCCTAAAAAGTATATATGAAAACAACTCCATAAAAATAACTGGGTTACTTCTTGCCACTAGCTGGTTGTACCTTTATTCCAAACATGGTAAAACATACTGCTTTCTTGCATGTGGTAGGTACACAGCAGGGCTGGGCTGGAGCATGGTGGGGAGCACCCCTCCCTGACTTCACACAGTGCACAGATAAAATGTGTTCAGAGCAAGTGCATACATTTACTTTCCATCTTCAGAAATTAATTGTAAATGTTGGCAAATGTTCTCTAACATTTCTGGAAGATTTTAGTTGGAGAAGAACAGTAGTTTTCAGTTTCCTTTAAAAAAAAGTGATGCACTATAGGGGCTTTTTTTTTGGTGAGAAAAATGCTGAGGCCTTTTTGGAGTTCATGAGAGTAGCACACTTCTACTAAACTTTTTTTTTCTTTTTTCTTTTTTTTTTTAAGTTTCTATTTATCCTTGTGGTTGTAAGTTATAAAATATTCACTGTCATAGGTCACAATATTTCTGTGCTAAATTTGGGAATATAGCTGGCAGCTTGCTTTTTCCCTGGGAACTTTCTTGTCAGGTTGGTACAGAAAGCTTTAGCTACTTAGCTGTTGAGGGGGAAAGAGGTTCTTAGTTTGAGTCTTTTCATCTCTCTTCCCCTTCCCCCATTTTTTGCTTTCACTAATTTTGTTTTATTTACTATCTTTTTCACTATCACAGAAGAAATCAAGACTCGGAAGAAATCAAGTCTTGCAGTGGCTTAGCTGTTGCAGCTACTTGGTTTTTAGTATCACATTTGTCTTGCCTCTTGTATGTGAGGCTCCCTTTCCTCTTTGTGGTTTCTCATTGTTTTCTGACAAACCCCTGTATTTCAGAGCCACTTCCTGCTTGTGGCTTTGTACCTGCTTGGGAATCTCCACACAGTTGTTTTTCACTTTTGGTGTGTGATGGAGGCACAAATGCACAGTGCATGAAACTGTAGAAAGCGATGCAAATCCATGGAAGAGGTACAGGGCTTTTCTTTACAGGATTTTGCATAGAATTATATTTAAAAAATATCAAAAAATCCAAACCCCAACCCAGTCACACTTCCCCCCACCCCACTGGTGTTGTCGTCTGTTTTGTTTGTTTGTTTAAGAAAAAGGCAGACCCAGAGATTAGTGGTTTTCGCCTGGCTGCTGGCACCTGGACGTTAACAAGCATGCCAGAAGGTGTGGCTTCTATTACAAATGTGGTAGGAAAATCCAAGCTGCTGTTCATGCATTCCTCTTTTGTTTACTGATGGTTTTCCTGAAATCAAATGCTGCTAACTAGAGGGAATGCTCAGTGCAACGAAGTATGTGACCCACTGAATCTATAAATTTTCTGCCCTTGAGGCAGAAGCTGTGTAGCACACACAAAGGGTGGATTAGTTCTTCCAGCTGATGTGTCTCAGAGGCAGCATCTGGTCCAGACATGAGCAACCTGGGATGCTTGAGCATAAGATCTTTTTCAAGGGTACTTAAGTGAGTTTGTCACATATGTGCAAAGGGTGGAGATGGTACAGGACCAGCCTGAAACCTCAAGGCAGGTCCATGCTAAGAGTGGTTGGTGAGTGCAGTAGCATTCACTGTGTCTGGCTTGGTGCCCACGTTGCATGGTGTTTTAAGTTCAGGTGTGCTGCAAGAAGTTCCTTATATGCTTTGCCTGTTCTAGGCTTTCTCAAGGTGTCATCTTCTGGCTGCTACCAGCACTGTGATGCACACCCGAACAAAAAGCATCCAAACCCCCCAGACTAGGTTCACTTTATTCATAATGACATAAGTGCTGGCGCATGTTAGCTGCAGTACCCCTTCCCAAGTTCGTCTCTGGAATGACCCTGTTTGTCTTGCTGATGTCTTTTGCTCGTGGGTTACAGCACTTGGAGGGTATGTGCTCCAAGGGCCTGCTCTCCAGCCCAGCTGGTCTGTGATACTCCATTGCACTGTTGGAACCCAGTGTGCTTTTTGAGAAGGTTTCTTAAGCACATAGACGTTAAATCTCTCCTCAAAAGCACAGGGAAACAATTGGTGGTAAAGCCCAGAAAAGGAACCTGGCTGATCCTATTGTTTCTGGGGTTTACGGCTTTCCTGTTTACTTAGCCTGGCTTTCCAATATTTGTCCTGCTCCTTAAGAGTAAAGCACTTTTGCATTGATCTGCAGGGTTTTTCCTTGTCCCTCTCCAGGCAATTTGTCTTCTGGTTTTGAAAATAGATCAATTTGGAGGTGTCAGAGGGAAATAATCTCCTCCGCTGTCTTTGAGAATGCAAAAAATAAAGCACTGGCAATTCCCGACCTTGCTGGACCAATAGCCTGTTAAAAATCCCAGTTGGGATTTAGTTCCTTGTACTGTTTTGGTTTTTGGTTAGTGTGTGGGTTTTTTGTTTGTTTGTTTGTTTATGGGTTTTTGTTTTTGTTTATTTTCCTTAACTGTTTATATCCAAAGTGCAGCACAGCCCCTTGAAATGAGGGTTTGAAGAAACAGGAATTGCCAGGCACTGATTCCCAGTGTGACAGCCCCCTCTTGTCACCTGGATTTATCTGCCTTGCAGAGAAATGGGGCTTGCGTGTTGGATGCCAGAATCACAGACAAGGGACCCTTTGTGGGGTCTCCTCAGCAAGTATAGATGTGCTGGTCCCATTGTGAATGCAGTGTTTTTTCCTGTGACCTGAAGAACCAGGAATCCTGCTGGGGTTTGCGGGAAGCGGAGGAGGTGGTGATTCCTGGCTGGTCCTTTCGCACAGCATCACAGTTCTATAGCACTCTTTTCCCTTTTGACCTCCCTGGATCTGCCTGAAATCTGGAGGCATTCTTGCGTGTGTATGAACACTGGGGGTATGTGTACCTTTCCGTTGCTGTGGGTTGCCCTGGGTTTGAGTTTCAGCTTCTAGCAGGAGCTGAGGCGAGGGATGTCTTTAGGACTGTCTAGTGACTGGACATCAAAATGGCTTTGGACCTTCTGATACGCTTGGTCTGTGTGGGTGAGAAGTTTGTGATGTCTTGGTGGAGCTGGGAGTGGTGGGCAGCTCTGTCTTGGGAAAGAAAAGCCCAAATACTTGTGTTGGGGGACTGCTGTGAAGCTTCTGCAGAGCGATGTGCTTGTACTGCTCCGTGTGGGGCTTGTGTTGGGAGGAACTGCCTTGGGGGGCTTTTGATGTTCATACGTGCTGCGGTGGCATTGGCTTTGAGTGAGGATTACATTATTCATCTGAAGGTGGTGCATGCAGCTTCATTTGCAGCACTGTTTGCTCCAGACCCGATTTTTTTCAGAAAGCAGAGATAGCTGGGGGCTCTCAGCTAGATACTTCCTTCCTAACCTCTTGAAAAGAGCAGAGTACTCTCAGCTAAATGAAGTTTTGCCAAAATAAGCATTCTTACTTCAAGCAGTATACCACTGTAAACACTTCTGGGTTTAAAGCTTTAGGAAGAGAAGTTGGTCTGGACACTGTAGCCTGATAACGTTTTTATGCATTTATTTTTTGAAAGAACAAGCCTGTGTTGAGGAGATAGGGTTTCAAGTTCTTGATCCAAAATGGTAGGGAAGATGCCAAAGTAATTTTCTTGTGTGAAATGTTTTGCACTTCTACCCCGCCTACTTATGGGGTGATGCCCCTGGAAGGGGCAAGGTGGTGGGTGAGCTCCAACTCTGATACCTAGTTACAGTTTTGTTCCTGAAAAATGCCAGGGACATTTTGCTTCTGTCCCCAAAAAAGAGCAGGCTTCTAAACCCTGGAGGTTACTACAAAACAGAGCTGTCTTACCCTTGGCTCTATTAATAAAGCTTTTAAATGCGCTCATTGCTCAGTTCCTTTGCTTACTGCTGGTGGGATATGGTGTTTTGTATGTCCAGTAGGTATGTTTCTTCTCTTGTAACCAAACGTTTCCTTGGCTATGGATTCACTGAACTGTTTCAGGCAGAACTAGGCTGCTGTGTGCTGCTGTCCTATGGTGTTGGTACAGAGCAGGGTTGTCTTGTTTTGTGCAGTTAGAAGGAAAAAAATTCAATTTTTTTTGTCCTTCAAAATTTTTGGAAAATACACTTATTTCAGAAAACACACACAACTGTACCCCCCTGGCTTCCACAGTTTCCTGAAAAGGGTCTGTGATTTCTTAGTAACTTTCCTACAGAAAGTTTGCTGTTGTTTGCAGAGGACCATGTGTCAGACATTGTGCTATCCATTCCCTGCAAGGCCTGAGGTTACCCGACACTGCTTTTGCATGTGCCATATTTGCTACGTGCAGACTTTCTGTAAGTGCAGGTCTGGGTTTGTACAAGCAGAGCTTAGCCGAAGGGCGTGGAGCCAGTGCAGAGGACTGCAACATCTGTTTCCATCTGCAGCACTCAGCACCAGTCCTGTTCATTTTGGGTAAGCTGTGTAAAAATCAGACTTGAACAAATCTATGCTATGAAGGAGAACAGCCCAAATGGGGAAATCTGTGCTTCTTAAGCCCTTTGGGGCCCTTGTAGTGAGAAATCTGTTTTCTGTATCGAAGGCTGCAGCAGCAAAGCATATGAGCCTGCAGCTGTAGTATGCTTTGGCTGTTTTACTAGGGCTGGATTCCCTCCCAGTGGTGGGTGTCCATGTGGAGCTTAGGTGTAGTTTTTGATCAGTGAATCTTGACACCTCTTCACCTGATTGTTTTGGTCCTCATTAGTGTGATTGCTTTCCAGGTCTCCTGACTGCTTTTACTTGGGTGCCATTGACTATCATGGGAGGCCAGTCATGCATCTTTCGGTATCTTAAATTTGTCTACAGCCTGGGCCTTAATCCCATTCTGCTTTTGTTCATAGAAGAAATGAAGTTGGAAGGGACTTCGGGAGATCCTCTAGTCTAGCCTCCTGCTTGGAGCAGGATCCATGCTGAATTCAGACTAGGTTACTCAGGACTTTGTACCTTCTGGTTTTGAGAAGGTGCATGTCTTCTTCATGATGTTTCTTCATGCAGTGATACTTGCTGTGTTGGTATTTGTTGAAGACTTCTCCCTGTGCAGTTGTGCTTCTGAGGATTTGTATGGCTTCTTGCTCATGACAGTCTTGATTTTCCAGGTAGTGGTCACAAAGTGGACTACTAAGCTCCTGGTTTTAAGAATCAATTGTAAGGTAACTTCTCAGAGTATGCTATTTTGGGTGCTTACAACCATTTAACATGGAGATACCAAAACCTTAATTGATGAGGCTACATGTGGTAGAGGTTAACATGCAAGGTAAGTCACACAGTTAATGGTAGCAAGCTGATCTCTGAGTTTGGGTTTTTCTACCTTTTTGTAAAGGTGAAATCATAGTAGAAATACATCTCAAGAAAAGTAGGCTGGAGAGGTTACACGTGCACCAGTGCTTGTGGGTTTTTATATTAATTGGCATGCCCTTTTCTTTTTGTCTTGTTATCTACTGACCTAATAGCTACAGTTCCTGGTTATATTCAAGATCTGAAGACTTAGATTTATCTGTTTCAATCTTTCATCGTTCAGGATGTCAACATACTGAAAACCACACAGCTGAGGTTTCTGTAGCTGATTTTTGACGATTGCAGCATTTTTCCCTGTAATACTTGCATTCTGTATCAGTTCAGGCAACAAAGGAAGCTGAAATCCCACCAGCTGTAGTGCAAGGGAATGGTCATCAGCACATGCAAGGATTAAAGACATTGCAATGTCTTGGGCTCACAGATTTGAGGTATATTTGGATCTGGAAATCAGACAACTGCATAGCTGCATGTGTGCCCATTTTGTCAATTTGCCTGTGCAGATGGGATGTGTATGGTGCTTTTATTCCCAGTGCTTTGTGCATGGATTATTGACCAAACAAGCCGTTACATTGTGCATGTGTATGAAGGTGAGAGTGATGTAGACAACAGCTCTCACTGCTTCTCCTGGTGAATTTAACAAGATTTGGGTGGAGAAAACAGCAGCATCACCTCAAAGTGAGGGCAAGGTGTTAGCATATCTTAGCAGTGGTGATCGAGCTACTAATAAATGCTTCAGACTTTGAAGTTGTTCTTCCAGTGGTCTTAAGCTCTTTTAAGGAAAAAAAGCCTGTTTGTATTCCTCATCCGGAGTCAAGAGGGTATGTGGGTGATTGGCACATTTTCTGGGAGAGGGGAGGGAAGAGGCTCCTGGCCATGTTGGACTGGGAGTAAGGTATAGGGCAGATGGGTGCAGTGGTGCTTATAAAATCAACTTTCTCTTTTTAAGTGAAAGGAAGAAAAAAAAAAAAGAATTGTCTAAGGTGCATTCCTGGGATTAAAAACCCCCACAGTAATTACAGGAGTCCTTGCTAGAGTATGGTGTAGGCTTGGAAAGCTTTTACGCTCCAGGATTTACTTGTGGTGAGGTGGAAAAAACCAAGTACAGTCACTTTTCATCAGAGGTTAGTAAAAGGATTTCTCAAGAGCCTCTCTTGGCATCTGTGGTTTTTAATCTCTTTTAAAAGTGAAAAGGTAGTATTTTCAGATGACACAGCTACTGAATTGAGTGCTAATGAAGTTGGTTACGTGGTTTCTGAGGAAAGGCTGCAGCAAGATCAGGTTATTCAGTAGCACCTTGGCAGACAAAATACCTGATGGATGTGCTTAGTATTGCATGTTAGAAAGGAAATGTTTGCACTATTCACTTATATTGATGAGATCTAAATTAACTCTAGGAAAAACTTTTATCCATGTATTTTTAGGTGTGTCCCCACTGTAGGTGGGTTTAATTTTATCTTGGCTCTTGCTTTAATAATGAAAGACAACCATACGAGAATGGGAGTCAGTCATTATTGCTATGACTGCTCTGCAAGCCTTATGTGAGAAACAGTTCTCGAGACCTCTCTGCTGGTTGGAGTTGGTAATCAAATTTAAGAAGTTACTGGAGAAATGGGGGAGCTGACAGCATGGATTAAACTTCAAGAAGTTGGAGAAGGGGAGGAAAAATTTTAGAGCTGGAAAAGTTGGTGTAGGAAATGGCGTCCTTTACTGTAGACAGTGCCACTGTAGGAATGTGGGGAATACCATAGTGAAGATGGGTATCACTGCAGCCCCACTGCTGAGGTTGATGGGCTGTAGTACCATTTAGCAGGAGCACCTGATGCAAAGTACTTCATTCAGAATGAGCCACTGCTGTAGATCATTTATGATTTTATGCTGAATATCAGTTAAAGCTCTTGAGATTGATTTTTGACAGAATATGTGTCTCTATGGTCTCAAAACCCCTTCCTAGCCTTTTTCAAAACTGGCATGAAGTGGGTGGTAACCTCAGTAGTTACCGAAAAGAGCAGGAGTTCTTGAAACACTGAAGAACTGCAACTATTAAGCCAGCAACACAGTGCTCTAATTTACTGCTGGATTATGCCCTAATAAAGTACTATAAAGTACTTGGATGAATAATAAAAAATGTTTTATTTTTGGGGTAGGGGGAGAAGGGTGTGTCACATCCCCTATCCCATAAACATATCTTCAAAGGAGTTGGCTGTGAGCGTACGGATGAAGAGTTCTCTCTTGGCCATCCAGTATCTGAAGGGGACCTACAAGGATGCCGGAGAGGGACTCTTCATCACGGACTGTAGTGATAGGACAAGGGGTGATGGGTTAAAACTTAAACAGGGAAAGCTCAGATGTAAGGAAGGTCTTTACTGTGAGGGTGGTGAGGTACTGGAAGAGGTTGCCTAGAGAAGCAGTAGATGCTCCATCTCTGGCAGTGCTCAAGGCTAGGCTGGACAGAGCCTTGGGTGACACAGTCTAGTGTGAGGTGTCCCTGCCCATAGCAAGGGGGTTGGAACTTGGTGATCTTAAGGTCCTTTCCAACCTTAACCATTCTATGATTCTACGATCTTGCCACTCATCTCGGGAATATGAGAGACTGGAGCATACTTTGTCTAAAGCACTGGCTGTTTTCTTGTCCCTGCTCCACAGCCTGAAACAGCTGCAGCACCCTGCGTGTTTGGAAAGACCTGCAAACTGAAGCCAGAGGCAGAGAGAAGTAACAGGTGCCTTCTCTGTGTCAGGAGAGGGATGCGGCATGTCCTTCATGCTGACATCTGTTTCATGTAATCCCCAGACAGACTTTTCTGAAGCACAGGTATCTGCCACTGATGGCACTTTACAGTTGCTCTGTGAAATGTGGTCCCCTGCTGCCAGAATAGGTCTTGGACCCTTCTGTGGTAAGCTTTGGACCTTGCAGCTTGGTGTGGTGGGGTCAGCCATCAATTTGAAGCAATTCCTGCATGGCTGTGCAACACAAGGGAGTGGAGGAGCTGGATTTGCTCTGCGTGCTGTTCTGCAACTTGTGGCCTGGTGGTACTTCTGTGAGGAAGGTTTCTGCTGCAGCTGCAAGTTTTAAAGGAGGAAACCCAAAAATATTAGTATAGTTTGTGCTCAACTGGGCTGTCCAGTGCTGAGCAATTGAAAGTGAGCAGATGTGGTGTATCTCGCAGGGCTTGCTGCAAAGCACAGGCCTTCCCCAGGCTTGCATGCTCAGCCACATGCAGGACACTGTGCTTCTGCCTTTAGACCACGCTGTAGATCTGAATTTTGTTAATTTCTTCCTCCTTTCTTAATGCTTTTCTTTTGGGAGAGGGAGAATAGTGATTGTCTTGAGCAGCGGTGGTGGTTTGTCTGAGTAGTTTTCATAGTGATAAATACACGTAACAAGAAAACCCTAACCCAGCATCCCCAAAGCTGTGCAGGTACTACTGTGAGATGATCATTTTCCTCCAGGCTGCAGTAGTGCCAGAGGACTTCAGATGTAGTGCAAATATTAATGCTTTTCTCTCTTCGAATATTTAGGCAGTTACTGGGAATAACGCTGCTGCTGCATATGTTCATAGTTATGCAGCTTAAGGGAGGCAAGAAGTCTTAAAAACATGTTGTAAAGAGAGTGCTGATGTCTTGTTTTGGAAAACAAAGTTGGAGTTTAATTTTGAGTTGGAACTGAAGCAGGAGGTAGTATCCATGCTGCTGAAGATGACACCCACAGAGCATCACTAAAGAAAGAGGGAGTCCTTTAAAAAAATCTTTTAATACCTTGATTTTTAGCGGGGAGATGTTTCACAATTGCCCTGCCTACCCCCTACCGTATTTAGACAAAGAAATAGGTTAGAACAAGGCTTAAATCAGCTCTTTGCCTACAAGTTTGTTACCAAGCTTTCCCTATTATTTTCTTTTACATAGCTTTGAAGGTATTTTTGTTTTCCCTAAATGATGTTTTTTGTTTGAGTACTTTTAAGGTTTGTGGTTAGTGTGGTGGGTATTAGGATTGAGAGATTATTCAGGAAGCTGTTGAAGCACTTCATTGTTAGACTCAGAAGTAGGAACTGGGTGAATTAGTTGCTTTTAAAGGTGTTTAAAAGCAATGTGGGAAAAGGGAGAGCTGTAAGCTTTATGTGTGCTGGTGCTGAGCATCCACCCAGGCCTTGAGTACAAGCTCGAAATCCTCATAATCGGGACTTACTGGTTTGTTTTTTTGTTCTCATTTAAACACTATGTGGAGGGTATCCTATACAATACATTTGGCACAGATTCATGCTTGTTTCCTGTTGAGATACAAGTATTTGGGTGGCCATGACAGGTTGGGGGGGATCATGAGGGGACAGGTGGGACAGCGTGAGAGGTGAGGGGAGATTGTGAGGAGAGCAGGGGCGGAAATGAGGGAAGATCATGAGGGGAGACGTGGGGCAGTTCTGAGGGGACAGGAGGGTAAGGGGAGAGTAGGGGCAGCCATGAGGGAAGATCATAAGGGAGGGGTGGGGTGGTTGTGAGGTGAGAGCAGGGGTAGCCATGGGCCATGACGGGTGCCATGAGGGGTAGGGGTGGCAGCTATATAATGTGGGCCACTATGAGAGGGCAGATGAGGTGTGTCTGTGACTGAAGATTATGAGGGGCAGCCATGAGGGAAGATCAGTTTGTCCTTAGTGACATGGTTTAGTGGTGAGCTTGACAGTCCTGGAGTAACGGTTTGGCTGGATGATCTTAAAGGTCTTTTCCAACCTGGTTGATTCTATGATTCTATTTAGGGAAACTTTGCTTAGCAAATACATGTGTAAATGTGTAAATCCACTTTTTTCAGCTGTAAGAATGTGTCAGAGGGGCTTTGGAATATTTGAGAGCTCTGTATTTGGAGGGAAGGAGGTGAATCTTGAGAAGAACTGATAAAAATAAAATTTCTGAATGGCAATGTAATATGACTGCAGCTAGACAGCACAGTGATTTTTCTTCTGCATCTTCCTGCTCACAGCTTTACCCACTGAATCTCATCTTATTTCCAAAGTTTATCGGTATGTCCCTGAAAAGTCTGGGAACAGCCTGGCTTTGTTTTCCCATGAGCTGGGGGAAAGTAGATTACTCTTCAACCAGCAAGTCTGGGGGAGGATATGCTCATGTTAGGCAATGTGGTTTAAATTTGAAGGCCATTACTATCTGGTCACTTGGTTAATGAAGCTGTGAATAATTTGTATACTTAATGTTCATGGGAATTTGAAATGCCCTTAAAAAGCCAGTCCGTCCAACTGCTCTGTCTTTCTATACCATAAATTGGAATAAAAAGTAACTGACCTGGTTAGGTGATCGACTCAGTAATGCTTGGGAACATGAAGCAGTATGTGATCAACATAGAGGCTGTTTCTTTAGTAGTGACCTTTGCATGGGTAAAAAATACTTCTGTTACAAGCTTTTTAAATGCACTCTCTCAAAAATTTGTGTGTTATGAATTTACTTTTTTTGTTTGGTTGGTTTGCGTTTGTTTTGGTTTTTTTTTCTTAGGTTTTGGTGTTGCGTCCCTGTCCCATGTCTTCTGTTCTGTCCCTCCCATATTTACTTATCTTCATTACTTAGGGGGGTCTAGATGAAAGGAAGCTGGAAGGAGAAAGGAAATAGCTCTCTTGTAGCTGAAATGGGAGGTAGGAGGCTAGGGATGAATGCATCCTAAAACTCCCTGAAGGCTTTTTACCAGGCCTTATCCAAAGTAATCTCTGCTTACTCTAGCATTATTTTCCAGAGTAATACAGTGCTTTGAAATATAAGGAAAAAACCTGCTACCTTATCCTCAGCAAAATCAGCTATTCCAGGAAAAACCAGTGCCCTAAGTTGTCAACACTGTCAGCTTTTTGTCCAGGATTGTATTTCTTCCCCACCATCATCACTGTGTTTCAGAAATCAGCAGTGCAGATCTGGATTTCTTCATGTACTTGTTAAAAGGTATGTGTATTGCTGGTTTTAATTGAAAATTAGCTTTTTACTGTTATCTTTAGCTTTGCAAAACGTGATGGCGATAAAAAGGTCAAATAACTATTTGGAGTATCCCAGCATGATCTGGAAGTGGTTACTTTATTGCTGGTATTGATTGAAAACTCTCATCACTTGAGTGAAATCTAGTGTATCTAATAAAAGCTGATAGTTTTTTGAATAGCAGCTCTTTTCTTTGCATCTGCTTGTACAAGGAGACCTAAAATTAAACTGTGTGTACTTGACCACTTTTTTTTTTCTTTTTTTTTTTTTTTTCCTCTTGTCTTAGGAAAATTCAGCAAGTATCTGAGTTAGCATACTGGTAGTGGAAATGATGAATAAGCTTAAAATTACCTTTTTTTTTTTTCCTGACTTAAAGGAAATGGAATATCTATTTTATAAAAAATTATCTTTTTCAGATAAATTAAGTTTTTTATAGCAATGCAAATAATCTACAGCCAAATATAGGGTCATCGGACCTTGGTGAAAGGAAACCTGAGTGTGTGTGCAGCTTGTCCCTTTGTTTGAAGTACTTCAAGTGGTGTTCTTTGAGAGCAGAAACTGGTAATGAAACCATTTACTAAAATTGTTGTCCAAGTCCTTGGAGTGAAACATTCAAGAAAGTTGTCATAGTCCATCTGTTCACCCAGAGGGAGGATATTATATCTGATACTGCTCTGTTAACTTTGTGTGTTGAAGTTTTTTTTCTGGAAGGTGTTATGAGAGGCTCATGAAATTTTTTGCAATGAGTCAGGAAGGCATGGCTGTTGGTTTACTCTTTGCAAACAAGAGGTAGTTGTGTTTCTCTTGATGGAATGTGTTCCCCTATGGAAGTAGGACTTGCCTAAGAACTTGCTCTCTGCCCTGTCATGTCCCACATAGTTTCTGAACCCTTTGCTCTTCTGCTTGGATGGGTAGAAGGAAGAAGCTCTGCACAATAATGACAGTCCTTGTTAGTGTTATGGAAAAGATCAACCAGAGAGGGAACCGGGATTCAAACATACACCTTCGTATCTCAGTTTGGCTTTTGCAGTCAGATGTGACTCCGAAGATATCCCTGTCATAGAGTTGAGAAGATGCAAGATTTGCCTTCAAAAACACAATCAAGAGGTTCACATATAGGAAGCCCTGTGTGCTTGCAGGGCTCTTTCTGTCCCACCCATCCTGCTTTAGTGATACCAGGAATTGTATTTTATTCTGCGTGAAGTGGCTTCAGATGTCTTGTTTTGCAGTCGCAGATCTTGACAGCTGTTAGTTGTCCTTCTGCTTGTTTTCTGTTCATCTGCTGGTCTATGGTAACAAAATGCCTTGTGTTTAAGACCAGTGGTCCAGTCCTTGGTAAGCTTTTAATCTCTAGCAACTCTTATTTCAAACTAAAACCACTTCTAAGTTAGTGTGAAGTTTTAAAATGAAAAGCTTGTGTGGGTTTGAAGGTAGAAGGCAGTGTTGGTGTTGCATGTGTTTCTGATGAATTAAGATCTATTCCCCACTGCTCCAATGCATTTGCAGCATTTCCTTAACATGGACAGGTCCTGGTTTTGACTTTTCTTTCAGAAGCTTGTGTTACTGCTGAATCTACTTTGGTAAAATGTTTGGTCCCTAAATTTCACGTCTTTGAAGTAGAGACCCAGCATTATGTGTGCATTGCGTCAGAAGAAGATAGTTGCTGTCTACTATGGCTGGTGTGTGCTGCTGTTGATTGCTTTAGCTGGATCCTTGTTTAGGAAGGAGTTTTTTAAGAGGGCAGAAGTAAGAAGCATGTCCTCCTGGATGAGGTGGAGCAGGGTTCAAGGGCTTTATAATATTTTGATGAAGGCGAGATGCATACCTCTTATGGAAAATGAAATCCTAGCTAGGCTTTGTTTCTCAAATGATTCTGTTTTCCAAAGTAATTTTGGTTTTCCTTGAGCTGTCTGTGCTTTGTCCAAATTCTTTTACAGGCACCTTGATGCCTTGGTAACAGGCTTTGAGCAATCTGGTCAAGTGGAAGGTGTCCCTGCCCATAGCTAGGCGGTTTGGAACTAGATGAGCTTTAAAGTACCTTCCAGTCCAAACCATTCTATGATTCTGTATCTGTGAAGTTTAGCATTTGGAGTTGTGTGGTGATAGCTTCCCTTGACCTCTGAATGCGGTACTTATCTAGGCAACAGAGACATGGGAATACTGTGGCATCTTGAAAGTCTGAGCTTTTGGAGAAGCCAAGCCCTTACTGCTGTAACTCAGTCATAGACTGAAGAATGTGATGCTCTTCATCTCTCTTAGGGTATTTGTAAATTGAAGAACCACAGGTAGTTTGCTTTGGGCTTGACCTGTCACTAAACATAAGGATTTAGTGGAAACCAAGGCTTTTTGAGAGTGCTGTATTGTTTAAGACTTCACTTAGGCAACAGCTTTACAGATAGGTTAAAGTGTCTGTTTCTTCCCTTTTCCACCCAGAAATAGTGTCAAAAGTCAGTCTACATACTGAGGACCTGGAAAGCAGAGGGAGGAAGAAATATCTTGACCTTTGCTTCATGTGCTGCTACTGATGGTCAACAAATTTCTTGAAGTTTTAATGTGTGGTGGCCTAAGTTACTAATTGAGTTATGAGAGTAATCTTCTAACACCAAAAAAGGCTCTTTCATAAACTAGGAATTCAGCATTTTTGAAAGAACATCCCTGCCTTAGCACTAATCAGAAAATGAATTTTTAATAGGCGTTCTCCTGGGGAAACATACCTTCTGATAGCGTTCATTTAGGCTTCACAGTAGTGTAGTGTGCCTGAAGAAAGCATCATAATTTGGCATTCAGTGCTAATAGTTAAACCAGTTTTCTGTGTAATAACATTCTTTTAGGCAGTGCTATTACTTAAGGAAATCTTTTCTTATACTGCTAAATAACCTGTGTGTGTCTGGGAGGATGTGGTGTGATCTAACACATCGTAGCATGTGCCTCTCAACATGGTGCCTGGGGACAGGAGGTTTATCTTCTAATGTGTGAGATGGTTCTTTGGTGCTTGCTGGAAGGCTGCGTGCAGGGGTCCTCTTCCATGGTGACCTCACTGGCAATGTCCTCTGCACCATTCCAGGGGCTGATGACTCTATTTTTTGTGGAGTGAGTGGGTTTTCCATTGCTTTGTCTGGATTTTGTTCTGTGTGTGTTTCTGCAGCTGTTACTAATCCACACTTTTTTTTTTTCTTAAATGCAGGTTTGAGTTCTTGAGCACTGTGACCTCTGACTGTCTGGGAATAAAACCTATTTCTTTGTGTAGCTTCCACTAGACTACTCAGTCTGTTCTTCACAGCACAGCTGCCTCAATGCTCTACTGCTAACAAGGTGAATTAGTTGCACATCTGGAATTACTAGGGTTCAGTTGTGTTCCTGCCACTGGGAACCAGCCACTAACACTGAGCTTTATACCATGCTGTATGGCCTGTGTTTCAAGACCAGTAGATAAACTGAACAAATTAGAAGCCTGTGGAGGGTCTTTTAAACACATAACATTTTTTTGTTTGTTTCTGCTGGGGCTATTGTGGGAAAACATGCTTTGTAGGAAACTTGTTTGATATTGTACAATAATCTCAGCAGTATCCCAGGGTGGTGTTCAGTTCCACCTGAATTGACTACGTCAGTAACTTCTTTTAAATCATTCCTTTACAGAGGAGCAGCAAAGTAATACTGTCTCAGTCTGTCTGAAATCTCCCTCTAAAACAAAATAGTAAGAAAAGACTATGCACGCGTCTGTTTCTTTGCCTTTTCAGTGTTTTCCCTGTTCCTGGTTGGGCAGCCTTTAGCCCAGCTACAGATAACTCTCCAAATCTAGGTTTGGTGTGTATACATTGAGGTGTTTTGGAGCCTCATGCAAAGCCTGTTTAGTTCTGTTCTAGTCCATGAATTAAACCAAGGGCATCGGATTTTACAGCTGGAGAAGTATTGAGAAGTCTGAAGTTAGCATTATCTTTGAAGGGTCAGCAGAGTTCATTTTGTTTGTTCATGGTGTTCCAAACCAATCTGACAGAGTCACTTCTGGGGAAGACAGGGCATGCAAAACCGTGCTACCTTCTTGAATATGTGTAGTTTTCTGCTAAACTCTTTTATTAGAAAAGCCACTGCATTTAGCAGTTCCTTGTCCTTCATATGTCTCCAGATAGAACGTGTGGATGAATATGAACTTTCACCATTCTGTGTTTAATGTACCTTTGTAATTTTCATGAGCATGTGCAGTTTGTGCAGCTTATTCTCCAGAGGCAGAGTTGAAAGCACATGCTGGCTATTACTTGTGAGTTGAGAACTTGAGTACAGTTCTCTTTCTGCTTCAAGAAAAATTTGGAAGAGCTTTGTTTATGACTTTCCAAAACATATTTGAAACATAACTCAGTGGCAAGCTTTGTTTTGGAAATGGCCTCACTCCAGCAATGGTTTGTCAAGTCTGTTTATCACATCTCCTTCCCCAGCTTAATAGGCTGAGAAAATAAAACTGTTGTGTGGGTGGTTGAAAATGGTCCGTATGGATATTGCTGTAATTTGTGTTTCATCAATAATGGTAGCTTGTGTATAAGCCTGTAATTGACTGAAAATGCATTAAAAGATAGCATGAAGGCGTGTAAACTGCTACTTAATCCATAGCTGGAGTCTGTTAGGAGGAAGGAGGTTTCTCAGTGGGAGATGGGGAAGCAGGAGGCATGCGCACTCTGTGGAACATTAAACAACTCAGTTTAAATGTGCTAAAAGGTAGTTTTCTTAAATGTTTATTGAAGAATGCAAAAGTCCTTAAATACTCAAGAACAGAAAGGTGTCCTGTCTGCATCAGGGCTAAGTTATGGGTGCTAATAGTAACAGTATTCTTTCCAAATAGCTGCAATATTAATTATGGCCTGTGTCTGAAAAATTCTGTGGCTGAGTGGGAGGTGGAAGGGCAGGGGTCAGGAGGGAGATTAAACCATCAAAATTCCAGAGAATTTGGTGTTTCATGTAAGGAACATTTCTGGCCTCTCCATGGCTGTGCAGCCAGAAGTGTGGGAGCTAGTCTGGAAGGTTGTCTTGCTCCCAGAGCTGCTAAACATGCTGCTGCTCAGAACACTCATGTATAGTTGTATCTCTTAATTTGTTCTTTATTAGGCTCAACAATGGGAGCTGTGTGTGTTTGATATCTAACTCAGATAGGAAGGAAGCCAGGTGTTAGAGCTCTTGTGGGCTGTAAGCATATATGGAGGAGGAGGGGGTGGGTGAGTGGGGAAAGCACTGCCTTTTAACAGGCAGGGGAAATAGCTTCAGAATATTATGTAATAGAGACTAGTAGCTGAGTATTGAGAGTGGTGGAGCCATCAAACTGAAGTCGAGAGACAGTGCTCCAGTGACAGCTGGTGTGCGCCATCCTTGCAGGAGTGCTGGGGGCTGGAGTGAGAGGTTTCTGGCATCTCATGTGCACACATGGATACTATCCAGAATAACTCATGCTGCCTTTGGCTGGGATGTTTTTGACATTTTTGGTAATTTGGGATTGCTGAACATCTTAAACTGAAGCATTGCACATGCTTTGACTTTAGGTGTTACAGTTGAAAGCGTACATGCTAGGAGCAAGGGAAAGGCAATGAGCTTCTGGAGGGTGAGGCTCCTGGGAGGGTATGCAGAAGGAAAACAGACCTCAGGAAAACCTGTTAACATTCCTGCATGAACTATCCCATTTGTAAAATGCTTTTTATTTGATTTTTTTCTTTTTTTTTTTGTCAGAGGTTAGTAAAATTTATTTGTCCTTTAAATAAATGGTTTTGTAATTCTCACCAGATTCTGATAGTAAATTTGTATGCAAGATACTGCTCTACAATCCAATCAACTTATTTTCCTTTTACAAGAAGTCACATGTCTCTCAGTTGGCCAAGTAATCATATTTAAAGAAGCTGCAACTTTATTTTTGTTTGGCTGTTTAAACTCTTGGAGTTTGAAAGTAATTCTTAGTATTTTCTTTTTCTCCAGCCGTTCTTTTATCCCCACATCTCTACCTCTGAAAAGACAGAGTTGGAGCTGAACATCAGGAATGTTCAGCATCTTCTACACCTACTGTCAAATTCAAATATCTGAAAGGAAGTTATCCAACTGTGATTTGCTCTTTGCTTTGTCACTTTTAAATTGAATGCTGTGAGAATGACTTGAAAGTGGGTAAAATGTGTTGCTTTGTGATTCTTTTGAGGTTGTGGTCTTAGACAAGAGATGTTCTTGAGAGATGTTTTGCCATGTTGGCAAGAATGAGAAATGCTGCGTTGTACAATTCAGTTCAAAGCTTTTCAGTGGATCTCCTCTTGCCTGCTGCTGCCATCAACTTTGATTTTCTGGAAGCTCTTGTGGTGGTTGCTTGCTTGCTTCAGTTTTTACTGGGTGATAGCTGTATCTCCATCATGAGGAGACTCATGGGGAAAATGCAATCTTACTGAGGCACCAAGGTCCTACAGTAACCTGGAATGCATGGAAATTGTCACTTTTAAAGGGTTGTTATTGCTTAGGCACTGTCAGTGATGTCATTATGGATTGCTGGTGATGTAATGATGATTTCTTGGTAATTGCTGTGCATTCTGCTGAAAATAAAGGGCAGAAGCCTTTTTTTGGGGGGGGGGGGTGTCTTTATCTGAATAAGTGAACTCTCTTTGGATTATTATTTTTTTTTTCCCTTCTTGGGTGAAAATCCCATTTTTGAAGAGTAACCCCCTGCTTCTCTGTGCTCTTCCAGTTGGGGGAGGGACTTGGTTTCACCCATACCTGTTGCGTACAGGTCATGAGCAGCTTCTGAATGTCTGATACAAGCAGGTGAACTTTCCAAGGATCCCAACCCATCGTACCCCAGATCCTGCTTTTTCTTGGTGGTGACACTGGTGGCAAGAGGTAGCCTTGCAGTCCAGATATGTGAACGAAATGGAGCCCTGTCCAAAATGGCCTGTGGAGTCCTTGATCATCTGTGATCTGGCTGTGCTTGTCAAGCGTAAAGTGCCTTTTTAAAGCGAGCTTTTATCATTTGTGCTGAAAAAGGACTTTGAGGCTTCCTGTGCAGATAGGACTTTTGTGTTGTACGTTGGATCTTTCCAGTCCCTCGTGAATAAACACAGCTGGCTGTTTTGGGAAATGGACTTAATATCTTTGCATCAAAGCTGTACAAATAAGGCAGCAAGCTGTACTGAATTATGGGGCAACGTTTTCTGACTTTTACACTGACTTAGGAGTGATCAAATGAAAAGGTGTGTTTCTTACAAGGCTCCCCTCAGCCTGTTCAAGGGGAAATTATTTTCCCTTCCTCTCCCCCTTTGGAAACATGACTAGAACAAGCAGCTTCCATGACTTATCAATGTTGGATTATCATGTAATAATTTACTGGGCAGCCTTTTACTGTCCAGAGCCGCCCACACACACAAGTCAATGGTGCCTTTGTTCAGGAGCACTGGAAGAATGTATGATCTAATGGGGTGGTGGGAGTTTGCCTTCATTCCAGCATGCTCAAGACTGCACTCATTACCCCAGTGTCCCAAGCCCATTTCCTTCCTCTGTCCCTGTCTTTGTATGGGCTCCCAGAAAAAGCAACCTGTGTTATATTTCTGTTGGGCTTTTTTAAAACCCTGTGGCTGTATGTGGTGGAGATATGCATGCCGAGATCTTTAGTTTGGTGGAGCATGGTTTATGATGTGATTGCGTTCAAATCCTTCAGATGTTTCTTGTTCATAACATAGGTGCCTAAATCTCCAGGCTCTTTAGGTAAGGACAGGAAAATAAACCAAAGTTTGTGTTCCTATAGGGTCCATTACTCATCATTTAAAAGCTGTCATTTGTGCTCCTGTGTTTTCAGAAAATGGAAATCCTTAATTATTGTTTTCTTCAGATGCTGGATATTTCATTTGCTTGTGCAATACTAGTTTTTTCATCCTCCTCCTCCACAAATTTTCTCAGAAGAGGTAGGGTGTAGTTTTAAAGGACACTTGCTCTAAAATGACAATAATTTTTTGCTTTCAGTCATAAGTTTGGCTTTTTCATGCACATATGATCCAAGCTACATAACTTACTGCTTATGTGTCTTGCAGGTGTTGGGCTGTTGTTGTATAATAAATTTTTTTATTCCAATAAAGGAAGTTGCTCGGGATGATTCTCATGTTCCTCCCCTCCTTATAAACACTATCCTGCTCTTGTTGCCCATCTACATACTGGAAAATCCTGTCCCTTTCCTTGGGATGGGATAATTCATTCTCTTTAAATATTTCCCTCTCATCTGCAGCCCCTCTGTTCCAGGAGGGAGGCCTCCAGGAGGATTTCTAACATGAGAGGCTGAAACACAATACTGCAGTAGCTGAGAACTTGGAGTGGTTGTTTGACTCAAGAAGCAGTGAGCAGTCTTGAGCAAGATCATGTGAACTTTCTGGCCTCTGTCTGCTGAGATCAGTGTTTCTGTCCCTTGCAATTTACTGCTCATGCGACGTTACAGCGCCTGTGCTACACTTTGCATGTGGTGATAATGTAAGAGTGGGAGATGCTGCCTCCTTGCTCTGGCCAGTAGCTATTTGTCAGGGAGGACCAGATGAGCATCCTGAAGCATCAGTCACTTTGTCTGCTAGTAGCATTGCATTGGGTGGTAGGGAGAGTTCATGGAGGGGCAGAGTTGGGGTAGAAGTAAGGACAAGATGAGTGAGTGGCATGGAGCAATTTCCAGTCTAGTAAACTGAGAAAACTGGCCTTTCTTCTGGGAATGATGGAGAAATAAGTCAGATGAGAGCAAAATGAAATGCCAGTGGTGGTTGCTTGCTCTCTGTCCTGTCACTGCGAAATGAAAATGAAATTAAATAAAATAATAAATGGGTTGTATTTTTTTAGCAGTCTGTTGTCAGTTCTTTTAACCTTTATTTAGAAATAGGTTGTTAGCAGGTATCTGGGTGAAAAAAGCTGCCTTGAAAGAGGAGCAAATCAAAAGAGAAACAGAGCAAAGTTTAAGCATTTAATTACTGTCCAGTGAAGTTTGCTGAAAACAAATCTGTGGAAGCTTGGTGCTTTGCACAATACAGTCTTCTCAGGTGGATTTTAAGGTGGATTTTATTTTATTTTATTTTATTTTTTTTCCTCCTGGGCAGGAAAACTCTGTAGTTGTAGTTTAAAACTCACTGCTGGTAGGATGCACTGAGGGATTGCAGAGGGTGCAGAAGTAGCGTGTTTTCCTCCTGCATGCTTGTAATGCAAGTGGACCTATATTGAAGGAGGCGAGTATCGTCTGGGCGTATCTCATGCAGGCATCTGCTCACAATTCAGTGCTTGTAGTTGTGGTGCCAGCTGGCAGGGTGTTTTCCTGATGTAAAATATCCATCCGTTCTGTGGGTCTGAATACAAGGAGGCCTTTTGTGTGATAGGGATGAATTCCTGACTTGAGGGAAAAGGGAGGATTTTCTGAAGATCTAAATAGCGTTTGCTTACATTTTTCCAGTCTATCTTCATGGTTTTCAGCATGGTGCATTTCCTGGTGGAACTTGGGATAGAGTTGGGTGATAACCCTGCTGAGGAAGGTCTTTAATTGCTAATAACATCTGGTGGCTGTGGTCAGCCTGAAAATGTGAGCAGGTTGTTGGGGAAGCATCCCCTGCATTGAACAAGGCTGAACTTTTCCACTGCTGCTGCTGCCTCTTCAGGAGCTCAGACTTGCTTGCTTGGTCGACTGTAATTGCAGTACTGTCTTGAAGGCTTATAGGTGTGCTTGCTTACTTTAGAGGAAGATATTACAGGGTTTTCCAGTCACATTGTCACTTCCTGGTGAACAGATTCATGCCACAGAAAAAAACCCGCTGTTTTAAAATGTGCTGCTTTGAGTTCTGGATGCTTTAAAGACTTGTCAGGCTGCACTCCTGAAGTGCTGAGCTGATAGTTATTAATTACCATCTGTCTTCTTTCTACTAACAAACTTTTATAACAAACATCTGAAGTTCTTCCTGCAAAATATATCTGCCACTGTGCAGTACGCAGAAGGAAATATTACCTGATACTTGACATTATCAGACTCTTCTAAGCCAAACAAATCGAAATAATTACCAGCTTCTAGGAACAGGAGAACAATGGCTTTTTGTCTTCTAAATGAAACGTTTAAAACTGCCTTTCACCTGGTTATTGCTGTTGCCATTTCTCAGTGTAACAGATGTATATGTTTATTTAGCTGTGTGAGACTTGAAAGCAACCTAGGTGGCTTATGTTTGCTTGAAAAAGGTTCTACAACCTTGAAGAGCCCTGCTAGCTGCCAGGCTGCTAAGCACAGCTTTTACATTTAGTATGAACAGTGGGGAAACACATTTCAACACTGTGTCAGCCAGTCTTGGGTAAACTCTATTGTTCCAGCAGTATTTACCCATGGCAAGCTGATACGGCACTAGCACACAGCCACTCTGTGCGCATTAACTGCATTCCTGTTTAATGCCATTAACAGAATTTCTCAAGTACTTATGCTGCCAGCTGAAATAAATGTCTTTTTCACCTGGGTTGCTTGGTTGGGAGGGTTTTGAATGTGTTTTCTTTGGCCTGTCATGTAAAACTGGAGAAGGGTGAGTCCATTTAGCTCAAGGGGTACTTTGGAAGATGTTTTAGTGCTGCGCAGACTGCAGTTTGCATGTGTTGTGCCTTTTAGCTAAGCTGCAGTTTTTCCAAGGAGCTGTAGGAGACCTTGTAGGGGAACAGAGACTGTAATATAGTGGAGAGGAAAAAAAGTTTCTGGGACTTACAGGCTGTGACCTGGCCTCTGTTAGAGCAGAAAGTTGTGTGTGTGAAGTGAGAGCACACACCCGGCCCCCCTCTTCATTCCCAGGATTCTTTCAAAGCGTTTCCTCCCAAAAATCATCTTGATGAAGCCTGAATGCAGGGTTTTTGCTTTATGCTAGAAGAATGCAGTAGTAGGAGGAGAAAACTAACCCTCTGAAGTCAAAGTAGTAGGCTATTCTTCACAATTCGGTTGACACAATTTAATTGAATGATCTTCATGATGTTGCATCTGTTGTGATTTTTGTTTGTTTGCTTGTTTTCCCCCTACTGATTTACGGAATGGCTGCTTTTGCCTGATATTTTCACTGTTTTCATTTGTCATGAAAACTGTCCAAAAAAAATCCCACCAGGGCAGACTCTGAGCCTCATAATGTGCTTTATTTTAGCACATGAGCTCAAAGAAAACTAAAACTTTCTTACTAAGCTGATGGAAGTTTTATTAGTGATAAAGGCTTGATAGTAGGTCTGGTTGTTTGTTGCTGCTCATCCAAGGTGTTTGTGAAGTTCTTGGGTTGACAAGTTGCTAGTCAACATGTATACTAGGGTTTTCCTGCAGAAGAAAGTGGGAGGCATTTGCTTCTGGGGCTCCTTGCCTTTGGAAAAGATGCGGAACGTATCCTGGGTTTGTTTACCATGGGCCTGAAAAAGATACTTTTGCATGTCTGGCATATCTGTGAGCCTGGTGTGCTCACCTTAAGTTTCTCATGTGCATATTCTTCACCTCTGAAACATACTTTGCCTTCAATGGTGAGCTCTCTTCTTGGGAAGAGACATAGCAGAAGAAATGGGAAACCCGGGAGGGCCTGATTTGTACATATGATACCCGCTTCTTGCCTTGAATTGAGATGCGTAAAAAAAAATACTTCCAAATAAATGGGAACAAGATTAATCTCTTGTGTTAGGCAGCAAGAGGAGGGTATGCCTAAGCTGTGTTACAATGTTAAGCATTGGTCCTTTGGTTTTTTTAGCCCTTGTGGAAGCAGTTTGTCATTAATGATGTGATTGCTTCTTGCCTGTCTTTTGTGGATAAGGAGGTCACATTAAATAACTTGACCCCTAACCAACAGTGAGCTAGTACTGAGCAAGAGCCATGGATTGTGAATGTCTAGCTTCCAGTCTTGTGCTTGGCTCACCTGTAACGTCACACATGGTATAAATAGGAAAGCATATTTTGTGGGAAGCACTGGCGAGTTTGTATCTGTACAATACCCCAGCTGTCTAGCTTGTCAAGCACAGTGCTTTTTGGTAGATTGGAGCATTGGCAGATCTTTTTGGCTTTAAACACAAGATTGGTGGTCTTTTTATCCTTGGGACATGTAGGGTTAATGTATGTCTTGATTTTTACTTTGTTTTCCCATTCCTTACCCCCCATATGTTAACGTTCTGGATGTGTTTGCTGCTTCTGCTATTTTAGTGTTTCCAGCAGCCAGAAACGACAACGGTTCTTCTCTTGTGCCAGCCAGGATCTGGGTGTGACATGTTTAGCGCAGACTGGTCCCACTAACTGGTGGGTGGTCTGTGAGTGAAAACCTGTTTGTGACCTGATTCATTGCCATCAGGTTTTGCTGTGTACTTTGAGAGATACCCTGTCCTTGTTGCCAGGCACCGTCTGCTTTGCTTTAATTTGTTAAGTGAGCCAGTCTTTAGCAGGTCTAAAGCCTCGTGTCTTATTTTAGCACTGTGGAGTTAATTAATTTTATAAGTTAAGGTTAAATCTATGTGAATTCTTCAGGTGGAAAAACCCTGTTTCTCAATCAGTTGAAACTCTTCTAGTAGCTTTTTAGTGTGGTTTGGTTTTTTTATTTGTTTGGTTTTTTTTTTAACTTGTCCAATGAGGAGACCCAAAGTTTTGTTCAAGATAAATCTCATGATGTTTGAGCAAGTTCTCTACGTGAGCCAGGATGTCCTGATCATACACAGTCTGCTTGCCAAGGCAGAGCAAGAATAGCTGGCATGCAGCTGTACCTTCTCTTGGGAACATGCCCCCAGCTAGTGGGGATGGTGGAGGAAGGTGCCTGAAGCGTGCTATGCACCTTTTCTCCTAATGAGTTTTCTCAGGGATGTGAATCCCCTGGACAGTCGGTTTACGTGTGTGGAGGTAGATACTCAAGTCACTGGAGAAGAATCTGTGAGGGAGGATGATCTGCTGATTGCCACAAACCTGTTAGGAGATGAATAGAGGGCAGGAAGGTGAGTTCACATTTATTCTTCTAGGAGAGGCAAAGCATGAATGGCTTGTAAATCATAACACTTTGATCTGAAAAGTGTCTTAGTGACTTTAATTATATAGTCCAGAAAGTTTATTTTCTCTTTCCCTGGGAATGTGTAGAAGAGGGTGTACTCAGTAGTTCAGTGCTGGAGGGAAGGCTTCATGAATAGTAGAGTTTGGGATATTGTCTACTTAGGAAGAAAGAAAGAGAAAACAGTCTCTACAGTGTGGCTCTTGCCTCCGGTTAATACTGTTTCTCCCATAAATATATTTGGAAGAAATATCATTAAATGGCATGGTTATTTTGGACCTCGCTTTAGATCCACACAAATGGTTTGTGGATCTGATG
Source organism: Pezoporus flaviventris (assembly GCF_033815535.1). NCBI lineage: Eukaryota > Metazoa > Chordata > Aves > Psittaciformes > Psittacidae > Pezoporus > Pezoporus flaviventris. Next base: position 20,535,097 of record NW_026892561.1, read on the forward strand.
TAATGTGTCATGTATTGAGGTGAGAACATTGTTGGTGACATCTGCAGAAGAGAATTGCAGCTTGAGAGGTCTGTTAGGTTGCACAGAAGTCTCTAGGTCTGTTTATCTACTCAGCCTGCCCTCAGCTTCTGCCTTCAATTCTTTCACCTTGTATCTCCTTTGCTGGGAGATACAGTATGTAGGACTGTAGGAAGAGATACTTCTGGTGCTACTGGACATTGCTCATCCTGCTGGATAGTACTAGAGGAGGTGTATCTTCCAAAGAGAGAATTGCAGTGCAGCTCTTTTTGGTCTTTCTAATTGAAGTTCTTTGAGTCTTTCTCATGTCTGTCTTCTCTCATCCACAGGAAAAGCCTTCGACATCACATATGTGCGTCTGAAGTTTCATACCAGTAGGCCAGAGAGCTTTGCAATCTACAAACGCACCCGGGAAGATGGTCCGTGGGTGCCCTACCAGTATTACAGTGGCTCCTGTGAAGGCACGTATCACAAAGTCAATCGTGGCTTTATTCGGACTGGAGAGGATGAGCAGCAGGCGCTCTGTACGGATGAGTTCAGTGACATCTCCCCCCTCACTGGGGGCAATGTGGCATTCTCAACACTGGAGGGGCGTCCCAGTGCCTATAACTTTGATAACAGCCCCGTGCTGCAGGTATGTGAACGGGACTAAGTCTATCAGGTGGTCTGAGTCTTTCTGTTCAGTCATTGTAGATGTTGGCTTTGTATCAACTATGGGCTATGCTTACAGCCCTTATTCATACTGAAAAGCCCTTGCAGAGGGCACTTGAGACGGCCAATCCAAAGAGACACTTTTGAAGGAAGAGTTGAACTCTTGACTCTATTGTTGGTACAAACCCCCAAATTAATGGCATTAAGGATGATTTGTCATTAGGAATCATGGAGGTACTTAGAGGATTGGTGTGAATCTCTCCCTGGTCAGGCAGCAGTTGTGGGTGTTTTGTTGTTTCAGATATAAGGGCAGAAGAAAGCAAAGCCTAAGTCAAATTAGTATTTGATGCATTTGCATGTGTATTTTTAGCACAAAGATGTAAGAAATGTAAGATTCTTCTAGGGGTTATTGGAAACCCTAACCAGTTGGGCAGTGATCAGGAGCATAGTAGAAGCCCAATTTTATCTGATTTACTTGGTGTTTTCTGTGTTCTCCTTGCTGACTTTTCCAGCTTACATTGCAACAAAGATCTAAAGTTGTGGAGTTTGCTTTGTCCTTCCTTTCAGAGCTGTGATCACCACTTCTTCCTTTTCCTCTTAAAGTAGCAGGTGAAGATAGACATAAGCACTCAGCAGACTCGGGGCTCATATGTCTCTGATACAGCAGGCAGGAGAGCAGAATCTGGTGGAACTTGCTTCTGCAAATGGAAAATAAAGAGTAATGGGAAAGGGAGAAGAACTCCAGAAATAGAAAAGAACCAGTTTGGCCACCTTGTTGGTGTAGCTAGCTCTTGCAGAAAACAGGGTCTAATCATTAAGATGAATGGAAAGATTTGAAGGTAGGGAATGGTGTATAATTTTCTGATAAACTTACCAATGTAAGGAATAGAGACCTGACTGCCAGTTTCCTAGAACATGTACAAGCCGTGGCACTGCTTTTCATGATGGAAGTAAACATGTATTTTGTGCTCAGCATTTCCATGTGTTTGTGCCAGTGCTTGTAATTCAGTAAATCTTACTGTGCTAGCTAAGCAGTGACACAACTGCCGCGCAGTTGTACATACAGGGATATTTTTCTCGTCTTCTTTTTTATGGTATTTGAAGGAAAAAGGCATTGCAAAAGCTGTAATGAAAACAAGGAGGTACTAATGACAGTCACTGGCTGAAGGTGATGTGAAATTTGGGGACAGACTACATTTACTGGCTGTTGCTGGAGGAAGGGGAGGGTAGTTTGTTGAAAATGCTGTATAAATATTATGGAAAGCTCTTGTGTTGTAAGTCAGATCTGCCTGTCTGTTTTTCTTCTTCCACCTCCCTCAGCCTCATTCATCTGCCTGACTGTCTTTTCATCTGTTGGGGTATGTATGCAGGCAAGCATATCCTAAAGCTTATCCTGTTAGTGCTGTATGTCTTTGCAGGGAAACTGCAATCAGATAGCTATGTACAATTAAGAAGCTTGCATAATTATCTGCACTGCACCTTTTTGCTGGAGAGGTTACCCACTGCTTCCTAGTTGAGAGCAGAAAAGATGCAAAGAGACATTGGAAAGGGTATCCAGAGAGGAACAGGGTCTGGAAAACAAGTTCAAACCAACAGGATGTGGTATAAGGCTTTTTGGGCAGGGATGTGTTGGCTTTCAAGGTGCAAAGGGGAAGATGATAAGGATGGAACTTTCTCATTGATGAATGACTGTAAATAGAACTGCTAATGATGCAGCACTGGTATGCTCTTGAGGGGAATGTTGAATGTTTATAAACTGATGGGATCTCTGTTTGCTCTAGGAATGGGTGACAGCTACAGATATTAGAGTGACCCTCAATCGTCTGAATACATTTGGAGATGAAGTTTTCAATGACCCGAAAGTTCTCAAGTCATATTACTATGCAATTTCCGATTTTGCTGTGGGTGGTAGGTAAGTAAACAAATCTTTGTACTTTTAGTCAGGTTTACTAGAGTACTCTCTTAGTACCATTAGGCTCTTGTCTTTATTGATTGTCCTAAACCAAAATTGCAGTGGAATGAATGTTATAAAGCTTACAAATACTGTGTATAGCCTCTTGTGGCTATAATTTCAGGGCAGACAGATGGATTTTTCTGCTCCCCCCCCAAGTTGTTACATCAAATATTAAGTGATGTGGGGGAGCAGAGGGTTAAGAGAGTGGCAAAAATGTAAACCAGAACAAGAATGCCCAAATTTTTTCTATCCTGCACTTAGTGACTTAGTGGTTTTTTTTTTAACTTGTTATTAATTGGTCTCAACCTATAACTGTAGCCTAGAGTAATGGTAAGTAGAATATCTCAATGTGTCTTCTTCACATGTATTTTTGGGAGCTGTCTTCTATGAAGATCTGAAACATTGTATGATATCATGGTTGTCTGTTCCTTTTACCAGAGTGCATTACAGAATGCTTAAATCTTCAGTTGTTGACTATAAAATGTTTTCATAAGTAGAGCTAAGACAAGTACAGTGTTTTGAACTGTTTGCAGAGAGCAGTCTTGATATAGGGCTTTGACAACATGAGGATTTGCATTGCCTGCATTACCAATCTGTTGAGGTCCCTGGGCTTCTGTATTAGTCACTTTCTGTGCTATTTAATTCTTACTGATACAGCAGTAGCACACAGCCAGTGTATATACCATTTTCTGGAGTCTTATGAGAGAGAAGCCATGAAGAATTTACTAACCTAACACTGACAGAGTTTTTGTTTCTCCTACTCAGTTTACTCTGTTTTAGTGAGAGACTGCAAAGGAGTCAGTATTCTCACATTTCTAAATGGTTACCCTAAGCATGCTACACCTATTTATTTTGAAGAATGGTTTGAGATGGAAAGGGCTTTCAGTGATAATCTAGCCCCCTGCTGCAGGCAGGGACATCTTTCACTATATCAGGTTGCTTGAAGCCCCTTCCAACCTGGCCTTGAAAACTTCCAGGGATGGGAGATCCATAGCTTCTTTGGGCAGCCTGTTCCAGTGTCTCACCACCCTCATTGTAAAACATTTCTTCCATATGTCCAAACTAATCCTTTTAAACTTTCAGTTAAAAATTGTTGCCCCTTGTCCTGTCACTGCAGGCCATCATAAAAAGTCTCAATCTTTCTTGTAAACTTCCTTTTAGATATTGAAAAGCCTCAATAAGGTCTTGCGTCCTCAGTTTTGTTGTGACCATCTGCATTTGTTTTGTCTCAGATTTTCAGATCTGGGCTCTGTTTTGGGATTGCTCTGTGAGTGACCTGGATCCCTGGAGTTTAAATACCTGTTCCTTCTCTCTCTTTAACCAGATGCAAATGTAACGGGCACGCAAGCGAGTGCATGAAGAATGAGCTTGGGAAGCTGGTTTGCAACTGCAAGCACAACACCTTTGGGGTCGACTGTGAAAAGTGTCTTCCTTTCTTCAATGACCGTCCATGGAGGAGAGCAACAGCAGAGAGTGCCAATGAATGTTTGCGTATGTGTGGCCATGCTTGAGGGGGAAAAATCTCTTGGGGCTTAGGTCCCTGCCTCTATTGGCATCCAGAAGCTAGCCCTGCATGGTTTTAGATGTCTCAGTTGTTTGCCGGATTAAGCACAGTTCTGGTGTTTTTTCAGCAGAGATTATGTGGGACTGCTGGTTATTCCCCTCCTATCTTATACAGGCTATCTGTAGATCCCTAGAAAGGGACATTTGCTTTCTGGAGAAAGATGGGAGCAGCCTTTAGTAATGAGGTGTGCCACAAAAATGTACAGGTTTGTACTTTATGGGATCTATAGGAAATAAAAATATTTAGTTTTCTGGAGTATAATTGCCCATTAAAAAGCTCCTCATTCAGCATCCAGTGACTTCCTCTTGTATTTGGGTTGTTAGTTTTTACAATTACTTGCTGACTAATCCAGTTTTGAGGCTGTTGCAACAGTACTGGACCACAAATGTGAATCTCTGATGAAATGCCAATTTATTTTGCTTGGTTCTATGTCACAGACCACAGCTTCTGGTAGTTTACTTTATGGGGAAGCTTTTTCAGACAGAAAAGCTTTCTTCCTGTCTGACTTCTGTGTGTGTTGATTGGTCCCAGCTGTCTGGTCAAGACGTGTGGTTCCCTTAACAGGCTGGTGAAACCCAGGTCTCCTGCTGCCTAGGGAGAGCAGATTTATAATGCAGGGGATAAATTCTACTTTCAGCATGGAGTCATCCTGTTACCTTTTCATTCTTTTTTGCGTGAGATCAGTGTTGTTCTGTGGGAGGGTGGCATTTTGGCTGCAAATGACAGCCTGATATGGAAGAAGTGGGATAGAAAATGCTTATCTACTGCATGTAGATGAGAATGGTCTTGAAGAGCTGTTCATTGTTACAGCCTTCCTTCCCCCTCCCCACATTCAACCACCACAAAAACATGCTTCCCCCTTTTTCTTCATTGGTGCACAAACGAGTCTTGAGCTAGTTAAAGGCTCCTACTCCAGCTTCCCTAAAACTTTGTATCAAGCTTTGTTTAGTGGGTTTTGTGGCTGGGGTCAGACAGCCACACATGCTCTTTCCTGATTGTGCACTCTCTTTGCAGCTTGTGACTGCAATGGGAGGTCACAGGAGTGCTACTTTGACCCTGAGCTGTACCGCTCGACAGGCCACGGGGGCCACTGCACTGGCTGCTCGGGTAACACCGATGGTGTCCACTGTGAAAGGTGCAGGGACAGCTTCTATCGACTAGGGAGCGAGGAGGGATGTCTGCCCTGCAGTTGCAACCCAGTTGGTAAGTAATTGCAGCAAATGTTTCTGTTTGCAAACTTCATGCACAAAAGCTAGCTGTTTTCTTGGTTATGCAGCTAACTGCAAAGTACAGGGTAAAGGGAGGGGTGTTTTGTTTGGCTTTCTTCTTTCTCCACCCCATCCCCCCCCCCCCCCCCCCATCATGTAGGAAATGTTTATTGGGTTTTATTTTGGTTTAAATTCTTCTTGCATCTAATTGGAGTTGGTATGGTGGGGACAGATGGTTCACCTCTGCAGCATTTACTTTATCAAATGTGTTCTGAAATAGATTTTATTTTGTAGTTTTGGTTTTGTTCTGCTTCCCCACCACCACTGCAAATGTGTAACCCTGGACACTCGCAGTACGAAAGAGCTCATTTAAATTCTTAATAAACAAGATGATGTGAGCGGGTATTTCTGGAAGTTGTTGAGTTCTAGTCAACTTTAGATGCATCAGTTTCTCCTAGTGCATATCCAAGCACTATAAATACAATCTGTTGAAACCTTAAACACAAAAGGGTGTGGGACTGAGAAAAAACAAACTCAAAATATGTAGTTAATCTCTTTTAAAAAAAGGGGGGAGGGTAGGAGAAAGAAAAACAACCCAACAGCAAACAAAACCAAAAACATGAACAAAAACCACCCCATTAAAAAAAAAAAAAAACAACAAAACCAACTAACAGCTAACAGACAGAAAAATAACCTAACAAACAGAAAAAATCTCATAGAACAAATCTGTTATCAGGGGAACCACTTGACCTGTATTGAGTGATCCCATAAGCTGTCAGCCCACAGCAAATAAGGGTGAAGGAGACAAAAGAGTAACAGATAGTAAGATATGATGTGACGTTCCAAAATAGAGTAGCTGGAATGAGTAATTGCTTGCAGCATATCCTAAAAGCAGCCAGCAAGAGGTCTGCCAGGGTATGTCTCCTATCTAATTTGGTCTCAGAGTTGTACAGTTGTGAAATTTTTGACCAAGAAAGGCCTCTTTCTTCCTCCATCTGCTCTCCCAGGTCCTTCTGTGGGACCTTGACAGGGCTGGTGTCATCTGAGATGGTAAAGAAGCAACAGGAGGTGACTTTTCGTGTCTTTAAGGACAAATTTCAGAGGACTTTATAACTTGGTCATCAGCTTGCATCCTGTGGCACACTGGCACCCAGAGTGTCCCCAGATAGGTTTAGATTGCTATTTTTTGTCCTAAAACTGTCTTTTCCCTGAATAATTATAAGTGGGACTGCAAAGTGGATTTGGCTGTATATGGTAAAGGTTTTGTGAGCTGTGTTCTGTCCAGCCTAATCATCTTGCAACTTTTCACTTTGCTATAATCATCTGGTGTGGATTGAAGTGGAAAGAAATAACTATTTCTGCATATTAAAATACTTTCTCCTGGTAGTTGACTCTCACACTGCTGACAACTCTTAGGTTGCTAGCTACACCAGTGCCTGAGAGGAAGCATTTTGTCTGTCATGGATAAAAGAAATCTGCTGCTGCTTTTTGTGAAAATCCACACAATGCTGAAGAAGATATTCTTCCAAAAATCAGAATTTTGCTGAAGAGTTTGTTAGGGCTAATAGTGGCACATGCAGCCTAGCTTCAAGGAGGAGATTTAGGTTTTTAATCCAACTTGGGAATCGAGGGGGGAAACTGGTGTGTGAAAGGAGAGGAGAGGTCTCCCGTGGCAAAGGGGAAATGGTGATTATGGGGAAGACAAGGGATTCAGAGAATAAAGTCTTGGAAATGGTACATTGCAGGGTAAAACAGGCATGGAATTAGAGGCATGCAAAGGTAACATTGAGGATAGCACAGGAATAAGAACAAGAATCTGCTTAACTATACATAAAAAGGTTGGTTGGTAGGACCGACCAACTTAAAAGCTGAATATGGTTTGAAGGCTAGGTAACAATTCATTTCTCTAGAGCTGTTAGGGGAAAAATTCCTGTGAACTAGGGTCAGTCTTTAGGTAAGCTGTCACTTATCAGCTTGAAGTTATGCTTCCCACTTTCTTTTCCCATATTTCTTGTCCATTTTGTTAAGTTGAAAAAAAATTGCAGGCTAATACAGCTGAGTGGGTCTGCTGAGGTGCCTGTCCTTGCTTTCCCTGCAGGGTCCCTCAGCACACAGTGTGATAGCTATGGCCAGTGCAGCTGCAAACCTGGCGTGATGGGTGATAAGTGTGACCGGTGCCAGCCAGGTTTCCACTCCCTCTCTGAAGCTGGGTGCAGGTAAGCAGGACTGCAGCCATCTAAAAGAAAAACTAGGCATCTTTTTTTAAAGTATTCTCTGAGTGGCTCTTAATGAGTTATCCTCTCTCCTGACTCTTTCAGGCCCTGTTCTTGTAACCTAGCTGGCAGCACAGGGGAATGCAATGTTGAGACAGGACGGTGTACGTGCAAGGAAAATGTTGAAGGCTTTCACTGCGAGAGGTAATTTTCTCTTCCCATGGCTCTGTTTCAAGAATGAGAAACATTCGTGTGATGGCCTTGGGTAGGCACTAGGGAAATTAATTCTTTTTCCTTCACATCCTTAGATGCAAACCTGGATTTTTCAATCTGGATTCCTCCAATCCAAGGGGCTGTACTCCTTGCTTCTGTTTTGGCCACTCTTCAGTCTGCACCAATGCCATTGGCTACAGTATCTACAGCATCACCTCCAGCTTCCAGTTTGGTAAAGTTGAGCCTGCCTTTGTGTTTTGAGTTGGGCTGTCAGTCAAGTCAGAAGCAATAAAAAAACCTGCTCCTTCCTCTCTCTGCCGAGACCCCAAACCTTAGGCAGACAGGTCCAGCATACCTCTTCAGAAATGCCCAATTACTTCTGAAGCTACTGGGAGCTTCCATGTCTATAGCTCGTATGAATTCACAGCTCTGGCCTTGAGCACCCAGTGCTAATGCACACTTGTGCAGGTGCAAGTGGGAATTACAAATATAAACCTCCTCCAGTTTGAGAGAAGTGCTGGCAAGAAGGCATTTCTTTGGTTTTAGAACTAAATCAGAAGTTTCTTACTGAGAGGATTTTAATTGCTTTAGATTTGGCATTTATGCGGCTCTGAATTAAACCACAGCTGTGTTTCTGATGGGTCTGTGAGCTCTGGAAAAATCTTTTTTTTTCTTTTTTAATTTTTTTTTTGACACAGTTTCCTCTGTATGCATGTTTCCGTGCTGCATAGAATGAATAGAACATCTTTTTAATTAAAATTCCACTGGAGAACAGTCCATACAAAGGCTGAAACTCTCATCACATCATAGAGGACTGCAGGTTTTCCTGTTCCTACTTAAGCTCTTTAGAAAAGAAGATTGGAGCAACTAGTTGTCATGGGGTTCAAAGTTCAGAGGATTCAAGTCAGCACTTGTGTTAGGGGCTTAGATTGGAAAATTCATAGAATCATAGAATAGTTTGCATTGGAAGGTACCTTAAAGGTCATCTACTTCCAACCCCAATATTTCCTATGTACATTCTTCTGCAGTGCTACTTTCTGAAGCCTATTAGTGCCAGTGTACAGACTGTACATTAGTTACATATGAGTGATGTGCAGTATGACATGAGAAATGTGTGCTAAGCTATGACTTCAAAGGGTGTTAATTCTTGCATGTTTGATTTTCCAGGAGAGGATGAGTGGCGTGCTGAGCAGCGTGATGGGTCGGAAGTGTTACTCCAGTGGAGTGCGGAGACCCAGGATGTATCTGTTATCTCGGACAGCTACTTCCCCATATATTTTGTTGCGCCACGTAGGTCATTTGAGAAGCTAGACTTTGTGCTGCTTGCGCCCTTTTTTGTCTGTGTGCTAACTGTAAGGATTTCTACCCCTTTCAGGAAAGTTCTTGGGCAACCAGGTTTTGAGTTATGGGCAAAACCTGACCTTCTCCTTCCGCGTGGATAAACGGGACACACGCCTCTCAGCAGAGGATGTGGTGCTGGAAGGGGCTGGGCTGAGAGTGTCAGTGCCACTCATTGCCCAGGGCAACCCTTACCCCAGCGAGAACACGCTGATCTACACCTTCAGGTGAGAGGACTCTCCAGACAGAGTAGGAGCAGCTTGAACCAAGCCTGTGGTGCCCCTGGCCTCTAAGCTGTTGAGAAAACAAACAGCGCTAATTTAGCATGGAAAAGCGGTCTTAACAGGTTAATTTGAAGCTCGCTGTCTAGCAGCATTGCATAAGTGTACATGAATTGTGTTGCAATAGCATACCACTGTTGGAAAGGGTGCTTTAAAAGATCACAGCTGTTAACATCTGAAAGCTTTGCTGATGCATGGCTCTTCTCTGCAGGCTCCATGAGGCTACAGATTACCCATGGAGGCCTGCTCTTACGGCATTTGACTTCCAGAAGCTTCTCCACAACTTGACTTCCATCAAGATCCGTGGAACATACAGTGAGAGAAGTAAGTTGCTGAGCAGAACATCATGGAAAAGAGGGGCAGACTCATTCATCTAGTGCTTGGGTGGCTTTATTGTAGGGCCTGATGGGGTTATTAATAGCTGTTATTATATAAATAATATATTTATATAATACTGTATTTTAGTTGTTATAAAGGCATCTTATTTGGCAAAGCCTGTGGCCATTACTTTCACCTGCCCTTCCTGTGTAGCAGCTTCTCTCAGGCCTCCTGAATAGGACATGGGGAAGAAAGATGCTGCCTTTGAGAGTCTGGAAGCTGAGCACACATCAACTGCTGATTATTTGCTTTCTAAACATGGAAGCTTTGCTGTGTTGCATAGCCAGTGTCCTCCAGATTGGTAGAAATGCATAGCACATAGTCCTGAAGGACATGGTAGGAGAGAGGTAGAGAGCTTGCAACGTTGGTCTTGGTTTCTGCCACACTAGGAACGGTTAACATTCCCCGTTTCCTCGTCTTGCCTTGGCATGACAAGTGGGAAGGATGAAGTCTCGAAAGCACTGCCTGTGGTGAACTTCAGTAAAAGTTTTTTATGATGACAGTTCATAAAAATGAGGCAAGAATTAGGAGCAGAAATACCTGGGTCCTTGGGCATTGTGCGAAGAAGAGTTTTTGCAGCAAGACACAAAGGATGAATTTGCATTTGGGGAAGGTGGGAAAGCTGCAAGTGTTTCAGTAGAGGTGGCTCATAAAGGTGAATGTGGGGTTGTGAAATAGAGTGGAGGAAAGGTATGGAGCAAGCTGTCCCTTGTGTTCAGTAGGTGCTGCTAATATGTGGGAGCTGAGCCTCTGCTCTGTGCTCTGGAGCTGCTGCGGTGGTACATACACACTGGTTTAAGTTAAAAACCAGCTCTGTTGTGTCCGGGCTCTGTTCTGCTCCAAGGAAGGGCCAGGGATGAGAGAGGGGTGTGCTCAAATGCCAGATGAAGGAATGGCTTGAGGGGCATAGCTGAAGACTTTGCCTCAAGGCATGGCTTGCAGATGCTTAGAGACAGTGTATTAAAATTGCTGGAGAAATATTCTGTCCTCCCTAGAAAGACAGGAATTGGTTTTGGCATTTGATTTGGAAATGGAAACTATGTGTATGCAAAATGTAACTTAATTTAGCTGACTGTACCTGCTCGCATGCTGTTCCCAGTATCTTCCCCTAGGTTGTGATTCTCAGCTTTCCTGCCCTGCACATGAACTTTGTGAGCTACATTGCATCTTTTCTCATCTGTCTAAGCCTTCCTGCAGGATTTTTACTTCTTAATTCACCTTACCAACTGCAAGCATCCACCTGTCTGTCTCTTGTACCATTCAGATGTATGTTTGGTGAAGTGGTGATGAGAGCCTTTGTGGTTACAAAGCATTACCCCTCTTGGTGCTTTCTAGGTGCTGGCCACCTGGATGATGTTACCATCACAAGTGCTCGTCCTGGACCTGGTGTGCCTGTGACCTGGGTGGAGAGCTGCTCCTGTCCAGCAGGATACGAGGGACAGTTCTGTGAGCGCTGCTCCTCTGGGTATCGGCGAGAGACACCAAGCCTTGGGCCCTACAGCCCCTGTGTGCCTTGCGCTTGCAATGGGCACAGTGAGACATGCGAACCAGAGACAGGTAAGAAGAGCCAATAAAACAGGGAGCACCAAGAAGGTCGTTCTTCTTTCTGGATTGGATGATGGAACAAACCCCATGTCTTTTGTCTGTTCCAGGCACGTGCAATTGCAGGGATAACACAGCAGGGTCTCACTGTGAGAAGTGCACTGATGGGTATTACGGAGATGCAACAGCAGGCACAGCCTCAGACTGCCAGCCCTGCCCATGCCCAGGTGGCTCCAGCTGTGCCATTGTGCCCCGCACAAAGGAAGTTGTGTGCACCAGCTGCCAAGCTGGCACTACAGGTGTGCTCCTACACAAGAAGTCTGTCATTTTTCTTTTTTCCTTTTTTTTTTTTCCCCTCTTTTTTTTTTTTTTGTGCATCCCATGAACTTGTAGAAATATCTCCTGCCAGTTGCAGGGCTCCGACCCTCAGTGGGCAGTGCTGAAAGCTGCTGTGTCTTCTAGTTCAAATTCATCTCCCTTCCTCGGCCCTATTTTGTGATGTGTGAGGCTCAGGGCTACCCATGTTCTTTGTGACTGTCTCAAGAACAAAAGGGAAGCAAAGGCTTAATTTGTGCAAAGTCTGAACACTTCTGTGGTACATAGATAGAGCTGTGCTAGGTTCTAATAGAGCTCTGTTAATTGCACATGGTTGGGCAGAAAACAGGATAGATTTAAAAGTGCTGGGAAGGTGGGTCAGACTGAAATAAAATTAGAAGATGCAGTTTGTCAACCAGAGAGACACTGCAGGATGCTTGCGTGAGAGGGCCAGTCTTTTATTCTGCCTGCAAAGCAAGGAAGCCTGAGGATGGTTGGCTAGCCTCCATGCTTCTCTGCTGATTTGATGCTTGGCATGGCAGAATCCAAAGTGCAGAATACCTGTAAATGCTTGAAATGCTTAGGAAAGCCCCTGATGGAGCACAGAGGCAGTTTGTGGGGGTTCCCAGGGATGCCATTGTTCCCTGCAGCTCAGGTGTCAGTACAAGCTCATTTTTACTTGTGGATATGTGATTGTGCAGGAGTTCCTCTTATCTCCCATTGCCTTCTTGGCATGTAAGGGACAAGGTGAGGGGAAAAGAGGGTTTGTGTGTGCAAGAGCTGCCCAAGAAATGGAACTTGTAGCTGGCTGGGGAGGCCAAATCTGCATAAGTGTAGGGAGTTGCTGAGTTGGATGGTTCAAGTGGCTGCCTGTGGAGGTTTGGCAGATCTTCTTGGCAGTGAGGCTTCCTGGAACAGTGATGCCCCATGGAGCTCTACCTGCTTGGACTCTTAAATTAACACCAAGTTACAACAAACAGGTTTGGCTTAAAGGAGCAGGAGAGAAAGAAGGAGCTGAAATAATTCATAATGCAAAGTTCCAGTGAAAAAGTGGCTTAAACTTGGAGATGGGGAAAGATTTGTGTGTGGTTTTGTTCACCTTTCTGGTCTTAACAGAGGATAAAAGGGAAGTAACCTGGAGAACTGACTTTGAAAAGGGGTTGCAAAGGGGGTTTGGGTGAGATGACAGCTAATGGCTTTCTGCTGCAGCATGTATTTCTGTTGCATCCCAGGCAAGAGGTGTGAGCTGTGTGATGATGCCTATTTTGGAGACCCGCTGGGTGAAAATGGTGCTGTGAGACCTTGCCGCCTCTGCCAGTGCAACGACAACATCGATCCCAATGCTGTGGGGAACTGCGATCGCCAGACGGGCGAGTGTCTCAAGTGCATCTACAACACTGCTGGCTTCTACTGTGACCGCTGCAAAGACGGCTTCTTCGGGAACCCTCTGGCCCCTGATCCTGCCGATAAGTGCAGAGGTGAGAGCTGGTTCCTTTTGCATTTAAAAATGGTTTTGTTCCTGAGAGCTGCTGTTCCCTGATGTATTGTTAGCACACAATGTCAGACTGTTGTTCATGCCTGTCAGCAGCGATGTGTGGCTTTATCCTGGCTTGCTAGTTCTAGCTCGCTAAAATGCTTGTGTTTGTGGGTGCTTGCTGCCATCGAAGCAAAAGCATTGTGCGATGCAGGGACTGGGCTGTGCGTGTTTGTATCCAGGCCTGTTCAGGGAGTGGCTAGCAGAGTACCAGCACCACAAGGCTTCTAACCTTCTGCATCCCTTCTGTATCCCTTCTATTTTTGCAGCTTGTCACTGCAATCCGTATGGCACTGTGAATCAGCAGACGAGTTGCAATCAGGTGACTGGGCAGTGTGAGTGCCTGTCTCATGTCACTGGGAGGGACTGCAGTGCCTGTGAGCCTGGCTTCTTCAACCTCCAGAGTGGACGTGGCTGTGAGAGGTGATGTTCGCCTTGCACTGGGGCGAAGAGCCTGGTTTTGGGGGATCTGTGCTTACTTTGTGCAGGAATGTGGTGTTTGTCACAAGTAGCTGGTGTGCCTTGATGCTGCTATGGGTGGGGAAGGGCAGCAGTCAAGGAGCAGCTATGAAGGCTGTACAAAAGGCCTTACTTACAAATAGCTTTATAAATAGCTTTAAATCAGGATTTTAAATAGAAAAGTGCCACGTGACTGTCTGATTGTTGATAGCAGGGGCTTGTGGGTCCCTTTTTTAGTGCAGGTACCAGATGACTTTGCATGGTTCAAAGGTTCGGTGCCTCGCTCCTGCATTTGCACAAGAAGAGTGTCTTTTGCCAAATGGAAACATTTTGCTGTGCTACTTAGGGCTCCCCCAGAGAAGGACTTCACCCATGCGCCCTTCTGTGTCACTGTCTGACATGTGGCTGCCTCCCGCAGGTGCAACTGCCATGCACTGGGCTCCACCAATGGCCAGTGCGACATCCGAACCGGGCAGTGTGAGTGCCAGCCTGGCATCACAGGCCAGCGTTGCGACAGATGTGAGGTCAACCACTTCGGCTTTGGCTCTGAAGGCTGTAAACGTAAGTCTGAGAGGCTGGAGCAAGGCAGATGGGAAGGATGTTGCACAGCCAGCCTTGTCTTTATTTTCTTCCTGTCTCTGGAAAGGTACTCTCTCACCTTGCTCTTCATCACAGCAGAAGTTGGCACTTCTATGGTCACACTCTGTATGGTGAAATTTGATCTGTGTACAATAGTTTATCCCCTTTTTCTTATTTTTATAATGGGGAGTAGGAAGAATTCCAACTCACTAGATATGTACTTCTCTTCCATGTAAGTGCTTTTTATGGATCTTGTCCAGCAATAATCCTGTTTCATGATGTTTAATCTCTGCCCAGCTACTCTGCAAATGGCCTGAATATACAGATTCTATCTTGAGGAGCAACAAACCTTGTAAGCATGATTGAAAAACAGGATGATCCAAACTTTCCTCCTTGATACCTCTGCCTGTAAAGAGCAGACAAATTACTGCAGGTGGTTACAATGAAATGGAGTAGAAAGTCATAATGCTTTGTGGGAGAGGCAGCAGCAACACTTTGAGCACATGCAATGAATGTTGTGTCCAGCTAGATCTGGTGCCCTGCTGTGTGTAGAAGTGCCTGGAATGGGGCTTCAGCTGTGAGTTTGTGCCCTGTTGCTCTTGCAGGTATTTGGAATGTTGAGGGTATGCTCTTGCCCTGTGGGTCTTAGGGTATTTCTGCCTCTCCTCCAGTCTGACTGAGGTTTAACTTCCCTGCAGCCTGCGACTGTGATCCTGAGGGTTCACGCTCCCTGCAGTGCCAAGAGAACGGTCACTGTGAATGCAAGGAGGGCTTCGTGGGAAGCCGCTGCGACCAGTGTGAGGAGAACTACTTCTACAACCGCTCCTGGCCAGGCTGTCAAGAGTGTCCAGCCTGCTACAGATTAGTGAAAGATAAGGTGAGACCACAGACACTGCTGTTGGTACCACTGGAAAAGGTGGCTATATGCCTGCTTGTGGAGTGGCTTTTGTGTTTGTGGTTGGCTGGTACCTCCTGAAAGCAGAGAGGTTCAAGGTGCTTTGCTCTGTGTTATAGCTGTCCTCTGTCCTTATCATCTAGGTGGTGGAGCAGCGTGAAAGGTTGCGGGAGCTGGAAAACCTTATAGCAAATCTGGGTACAGGAGAAGAAACTGTAACTGATCAAGCCTTTGAAGAGAGATTGAAGCAGGCAGAAAGAGATGTTATGGAGTTGCTCCAGGAAGCACAAAACAGCAAAGGTGAGTTGACCTAAGCAGACATGGACCAATGTGAAATGAGCTCTTTGCTTGATGTTCCTGTTCCCCTTGGACATAGGGTATTTAACTTCAAGTCTTTGCTGTGCATTAGGATTGACAGCCATTTCATATAGCACTGACGCAGTGTATGTTATTATCAAAACAACAGTGGCTGTGCTTTTATCCCTGCTGTTCTCCCAGTGGTTTCTGTTGTAAATGCAAAGTGAAGATTTGCCTCTAGCTGTGTAGAGATGCAAGTCTTCTATGTGTTACCCTCTTCTCCAGATGAAAAAGTGGTTTTAGTTACTTGCTAAATAAACGGAAGACTTCCCAATATACTTATTGGAAAGCCAAAAAAAGTGCCAACTGCTATCCTGGGCAGCATCAAAAGAACCAGCAGGTCAAGGGAGGCAATTCTCCTCTTCTACTCTGCTCTTGTGAGAACCCACCTGGAGTACTGTGTTCAGCACTTTGGCCCCAATATAAGAAGGTCAGGGACATGTTGGAGCAAGTCCAGAGGAGGACCACAAATATGATCACAGGACTAGAGTAAGCGCATCTTCTCTGAAAACAGGCTGAGAGAGTTGGGGTTGTTCAGCCTGGAGAAGAGAAGGCTCCAAAGAGAACTTAAAGCAGCCTCCCAGGACCTAAACAGAGCCTAAAGAAAGCTGGAGATGGACCTTTTAAAAGAGCAAGTAGTGATAGGACAAGGGGGAATAGCTTTAAGCTGAAAGAGGGTAGATTAGATATTTGAATCATAGAATCAAGTGGGTTGGAAAAGACCTTTACGATCATCAAGTCCAGCTGTTACCCCAGAACTGTCAAATCCACTACTCTTATCTCACTAGAGTGTGATAAAGTCTCCCCTCAGCCTCTTTCTCCAGGCTAAACAACCATAGTTGCCTCAGTGACTCCTCATAAGGCCCTTCACCAGCTTTGTTGTTTCTTCCCTAAGTGACAAGTCAAATTCAGCAGAGGCTACCATTGCAAAAATTTCTGCACACCTGCAGCACTTACTTGTGTTTTTCTACTTGACATGTGGTTTGTAGTATGCTTCTGAAATATGTCAGATGTTCATGTTCAGTAGTTACTGTGTGCTGCAAGGTCAAGGGAAAAAAAAAAATCTTAATTTTGGAGGCCTGCAGGCTTCTGCTTATCCTTCATCTCCTAATAATGCTCTCACCTTTTCAAAGTAATTGCCCATGGTCATGAGGCATGTATCTGTGCTTTTATGGCTCCATTAGTAAGATGCTGTTGTGGGGAGTTACATGGTGGTCCAGAAATTTGGGGAAGTTTGGGGGGTTCATAGTTCCTACAGATTGGAGAACCAAGGCTCTATCCTGCCAGCTTTTGCCATCCCTTTGGTCTGGGGGGCAGATTGGGGTGGGTTTGCTATTCTGTGTATGGAGGCTCTGTCTGGCTCAGGAGTAGCCACCATTGCCTATAGTGGGCAATAGTGTACAGCCCCACTATTCTTCTGTCTCTGCTTAGCTTCTAGGAGTTAAGATAAAGAGAATTTACAGAGCAGATGTTTCATATCTCTTGAGGAACAGCTCTGTTGTGTTCTTTAAGTCAATGATAGAGGTGAAACATGATTCTGGACACAAAATTCCCTGTCAGTTGGTTCCAACACCCAGCAGGATTGTGGTCTTAGTACTTAATGACTTTTCATTTCTCAAATTTGTTTTGCATTCTGATGATGACTTTGATCTCAAGCTGACTGACTTGTGAAATGGCTTTGCTGGTCATGTTTCAGTAGGGGATTAACTTACCAACATGTTGCCTGCAGAGGTAAGCTGCTGCTCCAGCTTCTTTTCCTGCTGTAATTAATTATACTGCTGCTTATATCGTGTGTTTCAGATGTAGATCAGGGTCTCATGGATCGTCTCAAAGACATTAACAGCACGCTAACAAGCCAGCTCAACAGGCTGAGGAACATCCAGGGCACAGTGCGGGAGACAGAAAATCTGGCGGAGCAAGCCAGGGTGCGGGTGGAGGACACTGAGGATCTGATAAGCTTAGCTTCTGATATGCTTGAGAAGGCAAAGATGGCAGCTGACAATGTGGTGAGTGTGCTGCCAACTTCCCATGAGGAGAGGGCCTTTCCTTTCTGTGCCCTCCGGTGTATTTCTCTGCTTGTTCTCTCTCATAGAGCAAATTTGCTATGGAAATATCTTCCTCCCTACCCAAGATCACAGGAAATAAATAAATGAAAATCCCAATGTCTGTCATAGGTTGTATCTTATCTCCTGCTCAAAGAAACCAGCATAAGAACTCCTAAATAAATATTGGCACCTGTTTTTGAGGGGCAGTCATTGATGGAAACTCTATGGGCTCAAGAAAAAAAAAGAGAAATTAGAAGTAGCTTGGACACATCTCTAAGCACTTAGATCATGACAGTAAATCTAAGAAAAGATGAATAAAAGATAAAGAAGAGCTTTAAGATTTCTTTTTTTCTTTCAGTCCATTACACCTCCGGAGTCAAGTGGGGACCCTAACAACATGACTCTATTGGCAGAAGAGGCCCGTAAGCTGGCTGAAAGGTAGGCTGTGGCAAGACATGCTCCTCACACGCTGCATCAGGACCCTGCTCTTCTTTGCAAAACCAAAATTTTATTCGCTTGATAGGAAACAGAGTCTCTTACTTTTCTGAGTCAGAGACTGGCACTGTGGATGCTCAGACAGCATCTTCTGTTGCAGATGTTTCAGCACCTTCTGTATGCAAATCTGGGTGAAGGAAGGAAAAATAAATATAAAAGCTGGGAGAATAAAATCTGGAATAGAGGATGAAACCACTGCCTGACAATTCTAATGGCATTATTTTTTCTTCTGTAATCTTGTTCAGACACAAAAAAGAAGCTGATGAAATTGTTCGCATAGCTAAGGCAGCAAATGATACTTCCACAGAAGCATATCAGCTGCTGCTGAAGACCCTGGCTGGTGAAAACCAAACTGCAAATGACATTGATGAGCTCAACCGGAAGTGAGTCAGTAACATAAAGTTGGTTTTATTTCCTGGCTTTAGAGCAGTGCTTAAAATTAAGACACCCTCTATAGTATTTTATGGTTTGGATTTTGTGAGACTTGTCTTTCAATTTCATAGCTTCCCTACTCAATTAGTAAGTTCGGTTCTACCAAAAAAAGAAAAGGTAACTAGATCCTTGGTGTTTTTTTAGGTATAATCAGGCAAGGAACATTTCTCGAGACCTAGAGAAGCAGGCCAGCAAAGTGCTTGCAGAGGCAGAGGAAGCTGGAAACAGAGCCCTGCAGATCTACGCTAATCTCACCAGTCTACCTACTGTGGATTCCACAGGACTAGAGGTATGTGTGGGAAGCATCATAGAATCGTTAGGGTTGGAAAGGACCTTAAGATCATCTAGTTCCAACCCCCCTGCCGTGGGCAGGGACACCTTACGCTAAATCATGTCACCCAAGGCCTCATTCAACCTGCACAGCTTTTTCTAAAGAGAATGAGTATAAGCATTACAGCAGTGTACTAGGTTGCTGGCATGCCTTGCTTGTGCTTTGCTAATGTTTCTCTGCATAGAAACAGTCTGTGAAAGTTTTATCCAACTAGGCATGATCCAGACTTGGGCATTTCAGCTTCTATGTAGGAGATGTGTGTGCAGGAAACTACATACATAACTTTCCTACATCCTCTGATCTCTGAAGGACAAAAAAAATGAATGAAATGTTATTTGCCAAACATCTTGGCTTGAACAGAGAAGTGAAAAAAGTTCAGTTCACTCTGAAGCCTGCTGAACTGCTCCCTCTTACGTGCTCACTATAGTGCAGTAAAGCTTCTTGCGCACAAAACTGTTTGCAGCATCTGTCCTTCATTGCACTGACCCTCATGGTATTCAGAGCTTTGAAGGCAAAGTTACAACTGTAGTTGTAAGAGATGGGTACCCATCATAGCTTCTGCCTGTTTGACCATTAGAAACTATACCATGTTTCACCACCTGTTCAGGAATTCTCTAACATTCAGGATTCTGCATTTGTTTCTTATCTCCACCTGCAGAATGAAGCAAATAAGATCAAGAAGGAAGCGGAGGAGTTAGATCAACTAATTGCCAGGAAGCTAAAAGATTATGAGGATTTGAGAGAAGACATGAAAGGAAAGGAGCTGGAAGTAAAGAACCTCTTGGAGAAAGGGAAGACGGAGCAGCAGGTCAGTTCTGCTTTGTGTGCAGGCTTTTGTTCCCTGGGAAAAAAAAAAAAAAGAGGAAAACGAGTAACTGGCCAGGCACGGAAAATCTGGTCTTACTCAGTCTTGGCGCTGCATATAACTTACAAGAATACTGAAGAGTGGCCTCAGAAAGGAGATGCAAAAAGTTGGTAAAACCAGTGGCATTGAGGCTGTATGAGAGAATAGAGGATGTTTGTCAGGTGTAGTGTCGTCTTTGTATTTGGAACAGTATTCCAGAAGTACCTAAATTCACCTGGTTTCAGAGGAAGCATTGCCACTCAGGGATGGACACTGTTTGTTATGGCATTGGTGTTTCAGGCTGAGCAATGCTAAATGATAACCTAGGTGGTTCTCCTCTAAAAGTAAGAAATGTTAAGGTAAGAAATGTATCAGAATGTTGATACATGTCCTGTCTCCTTAGACTGCAGACCAGCTTTTGGCTCGAGCAGATGCAGCGAAAGCCCTGGCTGAAGAAGCTGCTCGGAAGGGCAATGGCACACTGCAGGAGGCTAATACCATTCTCAGCAACCTGAAAGGTAAAGAGAAAACACTTGCAGTGAATCCTTCAATCCCTGTGTGACGTGTAACTTGCCAAGTGACAAGTATCTTGGTTAAATGGGCCATGCTATGGCCAGTACCTGGGAGTTGGTGGGTTCTTTTGGCTTTTTTCTTTAAAGAAAAAAAAGATTGGAAACCTCCTTCTAAGTTCCTTATTTAGGGTTGTAAGATATGTAGCAGGGAGAACTGCAAGCGTATATCCCCCCACACCCCAGTTTGTTCTTCATCCTTCTGATGTCAAGGTAATGAAGTTGCCTCCAGAAAGAGAGCTTGCAGTAAGGTGACTGCAGCAACTCAGACAGAGACCCCATCCCAAACCGTGGCTGTTCAGGTCTCTGGGTGCAGGGAGTGCCAGAGCCTGCTGCTGCCAGGGGAGGGAGGACAGCATTCCACCTGTGTGAGGTGTGAGCAGGTAGATCTGCTTAGCCTGGTGGCAAAACTTAAGGAGGAGGTTGAGACACTGAGGACCATCAGGGAGTGTGAAAGGGAGATCGACTGGTGGAGTAACTCCCTGGCGTGCCAGTCGGAATGGTTCCAGGGAGATACCCCCAAAAGGGGAAGGACCCCGGGCCTTCTCACACAGAGGAGGATGGCCCGAGACAGCCCCTGCCCTGTAGCTGTTGCGCAGAGGTAGGGGACCAAAAAGATGACGAGGGTTGGAAGCAAGTTCCAGTTTGGCGTCGTGGGAAACCCTCCCCCCTTCCTGCCCTGCTTCCCCAGGTGTCCTTCCGTAATAGGTTCGAGGCTCTGGATCTTGAAGGAGAGGTAGGTGAGAATGTGGGGCAAGGCCAGCCCACAAGGCCACATAGGAAAAGGGGGTCGACTTTGCACCTCAAGACTGCCTCTGATAAGAAAGAAAGAAGGGTCATTGTAGTAGGGGATTCCCTTCTGAGAGGAACAGAGGGCCCGATATGCAGAGTTGACCCTCATCATAGGGAAGTGTGTAGTCTGCCTGGAGCCCGGATCAGGGATATCACCAGGGCTCTCCCCAACCTGGTGCACCCGACAGACTACTACCCGCTGCTGGTCTTCCAGACAGGTGGGGAGGAAGCTGCTTCCTGCAGTCTGAGGGGGATGAAGAAAGACTACAGGGCCTTGGGGCGGATGATCAAAGAGTCTGGGGCTCAGGTGATCTTCTCCTCACTCCTTCCATCTTCCACTGATGATGTGGGAAGGAATGGGAAGATTCAGTTCATAAACAATTGGCTTCGAGACTGGTGCTAGAGGCAGGGCTTTGGGTTCTTTGATAACAGCTGGTTTTATAGGGCACCAGTCTGGACAATGACAAGTGGGAAAGGTTTGTCTCACAGAGGCAAAAGGATGCTGGGGCACGAATTAGCAGGGCTCATTTGGAGAGCTTTAAACTAGATTCGAAGGGGGATGGGCTTGTAGCTGGGCTTGCCCCAGTAGGGCAGGACTCCAGAATTAATGAAGACTGGGAGGCCTCCTATAATCCTAGGGTGAATCGGTGTGCTCAGCTCGCTCCCTGGAATGTCTGTACACCAATGCGCGCAGCATGGGAAATAAGCAGGAGGAGTTGGAAACCTGTGTTAAGTCAGGAGACTATGATCTGGTGGCAATTACAGAGACGTGGTGGGACAGCTCACATGTCTGGAATATAGTCATGGAGGGCTATGTCCTTTTCAGGAAAGACAGGCCAGCCAGGAGGGGTGGTGGGGTTGCTCTGTGCGGGAGCAACTACAATGCACCGAGTTCTGTCCAGGGACAGATGACGAGCGAGTTGAGAGTCTGTGGGTGAGAATTAAGGGGCAGGCTGGCTGGGGGGATACTGTTGTAGGTGTCTGTTACAGACCACCAGATCAGGGTGAGGAAGTTGACGAGGCCTTCTACAGGCAGCTGAGAGCGGCCTCACAGTCACAGGCCGTGGTCATCGTGGGGAATCCCTGATGTTTGCTGGAAGGACCACTCAGCAACCCAGCCACGGTCCAGGAGGTTCCTCCAGTGTATGGATGATAACTTCCTCCTGCAAATGGTGGATGAGCCAACCAGGAGAGGAGCGCTGCTGGATCTCATCCTCACTAACAAGAAGGATCTGGTTGAAGCAGTAAGGGTTGAGGTCTGCCTTGGTTGCAGCTACCACGAGATGGTGGAATTCAGGATCTTGTGTGGTAGGACTAGTAGAATACCAAGTAGAATTGCAACCCTGGACTTTAGCAGGGCGAACTTTGGCCTTTTCAAGCAATTGCTAGGGGAAATCCCATGGGCAAGGCTGTTTGAAGGTAAAGGGGCCCAAGATAGTTGGTTGACATTCAAGGATTGCTTTTTCCGAGCTCAAGATCGGAGCATCCCAACACATAGGAAGTCAAGGAAGAGGGCCAGGAGACCTGCGTGGCTAAATAGGGAATTGCTGGGTATGCTGAAGTGGAAGAGGAGAGTTTACAGGTCATGGAAGGAGGGGCTGGCCACTCGGGAGGAATATAAGGCTGCTGCTAGAGGATGTAGGAAGGCAGCTAGGAGGACTAAGGCCTCCTTAGAATTAAACCTGTCGAGAAGGGTCAAGGACAGCAAAAAGAGCTTTTTCAAATACATGGCAGACAAAACTAACACCAGAGGCAATGTAGGCCCACTGATGAACGGGATGGGTGCCCTGGTGACAGAAGATACAGAGATGGCAGAGTTACTGAATGCCTTCTTTGTCTCTGTCTACTCTGCTGCAGGCAGTCCTGAAGAGAACTGTACCCCTGAGACCTTAGATGAAGTCAGGTCAACGGAGTGGTTTGCCTTAGTCTATGAGGAATGGGTTAGAGACCAGTTGAGCAATCTGGACATCCATAAATCCATGGGTCCAGATGGGATGCACCCGCGGGTGCTGAGGGAACTGGCGGAAGTCATTGCTAGACCACTCTCCATCATCTTTACCAAGTCTTGGGAAAACGGGAGAGGTGCCTGAGGACTGGAGGAAAGCAAATGTCACTCCAGCCTTCAAAAAGGGCAAGAAGGAGGACCCGGGTAACTATAGACCAGTCAGCCTCACCTCCATCCCTAGGAAAGTGATGGAACACCTTATCCTTGGTGCCATCTTAAGGCATATCAAGGATAAGAGGGTTATGAGGGGCAGTCAGCATGGCTTCATCAAGGGGAAATCATGTTTGACCAATCTCTTAGCCTTTTATGAGGAAATAACACGGTGGATGGATGATGGCAGAGCGGTGGATGTGGTCTACCTTGACTTCAGCAAAGCATTTGACACAGTCTCCCACAGCATCCTCACAGCTAAATTGAGGAAGTGCGGACTGGATGATCAGGTAGTGAGGTGGGCTGCGAACTGGCTGAAGGAGAGAAGCCAGAGAGTTGTAGTCTATGGGGCTGAGTCTAGTTGGAGGCCTGTAACTAGTGGAGTGCCTCAAGGGTCAGTACTGGGACTGGTATTATTTAATATATTCATCAATGATTTAGATGAGGGAATTGAGTGTACTATCAGCAAGTTTCCTGATGACACTAAGCTGGGAGGAGTGGCTGACACGCCAGAAGGCTGTGCTGCCATCCAGTGAGACCTGGACAGGCTGGAGAGTTGAGCAGGGAGTAACTTGATGAAATATAACAAGGGAAAGTGTAGAGTCCTGCATCTGGGCAGGAACAACCCCAGGTTCCAGTACAGGCTGGGAAACGACCTGTTAGAGACCAGTGTAGGGGAGAGGGACCTGGGGGTCCTAGTGGACGACAGGATGACCATGAGCCAACACTGTGCCCTTGTGGCTAAGAAGGCCAATGGCATCCTGGGGTGTATTAGAAGGGGGGTGGTTAGTAGGTCGAGAGAGGTCCTCCTTCCCCTCTACTCTGCCCTGGTGAGACCGCATCTGGAGTATTGTGTCCAGTTCTGGGCCCCTCAGTTCAAGAAGGACAGGGAGCTGCTGGAGAGAGTCCAGCGCAGGTCAACGAAGATGATTAAGGGAGTGGAGCATCTCCCTTATGAGGAAAGACTGAGGGAGCTGGGTCTCTATAGTTTGGAGAAGAGGAGACTGAGGGGTGACCTTATAAGTGTCTATAAATATATAAAGGGGGAGTGTCACGAGGATGGAGCCAGGCTCTACTCAGTGGCAAACAATGATAGGACAAGGGGTAATGGGTATAAACTGGAACACAAGAGGTTCCACTTAAACTTGAGAAGAAACTTCTTCTCAGTGAGGGTGACGGAACACTGGAACAGGCTGCCCAGGGAGGTTGTGGAGTCTCCTTCCCTGGAGACATTCAAAACCCGCCTGGACACATTCCTGTGTAACATTATCTAGGTGTTCCTACTCCGGCAGGGGGATTGGACTAGGTGATCTTTCGAGGTCTGTTCCAATCTCTAGCATACTGTGATACTGTGATACTGTGAAGTGGAGGTAGCGTGGTCAAAGTAGCATCCTAAGTCCCTTCTGGAGCAAGTGATAAGGATGTGTTTTGCCCTTTCTTAGATTTTGATAAGCGGGTGAATGATAATAAGACGGCAGCTGAGGAGGCTCTGAAAAAGATTCCTGCCATTACCCAGACCATTGCTGAAGCCAACAATAAAACACGCCAGGCAGAGCTGGCGCTTGGCAATGCTGCTGCTGATGCCCGTGAAGCCAAGGCTAAAGCAAATGATGCTGAGAAAATTGCCGGTACTGTCCAGAAGGTGAGTCCTTTGCAGTTCTGAGCCCACCCTCCTGAGATATTGGTATGTAGCTGTGTAAACTTCTCTATTCCAGTATTTCATGGTGAGCCCCACATGCTTTCTGCTGTATTCCCCACTAGGGAATGCAAAATGTGGCATGGTAGGAAATTGGTGACCTTTTGATGAAAAGGATTGAAGGAGGTTCTGCACCTTCACTGCCTTTTTCCATCCTGTTCCCCATGGTTGGTTGTAGAATGCTGCTGCTACCAAAGCTGAAGCTGATAAGACTTTTGCTGACGTGACGGGGCTAGCCAAGGAAGTGGATGACATGGTGAAGCAACTACAGGATGCAGAAAAAGAGCTGAAGCGGAAGCAAGATGATGCTGAGCAGGATATGATGATGGCAGGCATGGTAAGTAATGCTGGCAGGTGGCAGCAATGGCAAGAAACTTCCTTGTCCCTGCTGATGTGGCAGTGCAGTTTTTTCTCCTGCAAGGACAGCAGTGGGTCCAGCCAGTGTTCAAACTCTTCCAATTTTTAAGTGGGATTGAAAATGTGAGGTGACCAGAGGAGTTCCTCTGATGGCATTTAGCATAGATTCCCTTCTGAAATTTGAGAGTTTTCTTAATGCAACACTTTTATTTTGATCAAAACCTGACCGTAGCCCTATTGACTGCTCTGACTTTTCCTGCAAGATCCTGCTCAGTTATCAGGGATTGCCATCCTGAAATAATCAGAAAGCATTATTTGGAGGTCATCGGTCTTCACCAGCACCGTGTTGAAGATGTCAGTGTAGGAATGTTATCCTGGAGAGGGGAGCCAGGGATTTGTGTAATTTAACTGCTTGGGCAGACTTGTGAAGAGGAGAGGCAACAGCCTTTTTTGTGCTCTCATTTATTTTTCTTTTATAAATTCTGCAGGCCTCACAGGCTGCCCAGGAGGCAGAAGACAACGCAAGAAAAGCAAAGAACTCTGTGAACAGTTTGCTTTCTGTCATTAATGATCTGCTGGATCAGTTAGGTAAGACTGTCCTTAATATGATGTCTGCCTTTGAATGTTTCCGTGATGCGGCAGTCCCAGTAGGTGGCGTGCTGCTGGCTTCCCTGATAGTGCTGTGCAAGGAATCGAGTGGGCTTCTAGAAACGGTGTTTGCGTGGTTTTGTCAAGGAATTTGGTTTGGAGTTTGTTGGTTTTTTGTTTGGGTTTTTTTTTTTCTTTCCTTGATTAGCCTCAAAGCCCTGAAGACTGAACAATGTTCAGTACCGCTTTTTCTGCAAGCCAGGGACTTTTTTTGAGGCACTGAAGGTGTAATCCATATGATTGGTGCTGTTTTAAATGCTGTTTCTAATGTGGAGAGAGCCTGATGGAGGTCTCTGAGTGGGCTAAGCTGTGAAAGCATCCACAACTAAAGCGTCAAAACTTTGTTAATGGACTTCACTATTTGCTTCTGTCTTTTCAGGGCAACTGGAGACGGTGGACTTGAACAAACTGAATGAAATTGAGGGTACCCTGAACAGTGCCAAAGATCAGATGAAAGATAGTGACCTGGACCAGAAAGTGTCTTTCCTTGAAAGAGAAGCCAGGAAGCAAGATGATGCAATACAGGCTTACAACAGGGACATTGAAGAGATCCTGAAGGACATTAGCAACCTGGAAGACATCAAGAAGACTTTGCCATCTGGCTGTTTTAACACCCCGTCCATTGAAAAACCCTAAAGGTGCACTGGGGGTGGGGGGTATTCCCCTGGTGAGTGGTGGAGCGGTGGTTTGGCTATGGAGTGCCTTAACACACATTACCTTCTTCCAATACCCAAGTCTTTGCTGCTCGCAGCTGCTGTTTTCTTTTCAAATCAGGATAAGTTGAAAGATTTTTTTTTTTTAATTTTTTTTTTTTTTGAGAAGCAAATTAAATATCCGTCTTTGGGCATCAAAGGGCTTTTTTTATATAGATTGTTTTCCTGAGCACTCTGCCTTTGCCCCTTTCTCAAACAGTTTCCCTTTGATTAGTGCAAGGATGAGAGATGCTCTGGACTCTTTATACTGTGGTTCAGAAATAAACATGTGAGCTGTATACAGCAAGGCAAAACTAATCCCACTTTCCTCTCTTCTCCCCTCGACTGTAAAGTCCGTGGTCCCAGAGCTCTCTGTCCCTATGAAGGAAGGGGGTGGCTACCAAAGTATTACTGTAATGGCCAGTATAGCTGCACTCATTCAGATCCCTCTTCCCACCTTCTAACCCTGTGAATTTTTTTTTTATTGATAACTAGTGGCCAATCTGACAGCATTGGTAGCCTTTGACAAAATAGCTGAAGCCTCTTTCTGAAATGCTTTCTGTGATGATGCATTGCTCCGAGAAAAACACAGCCTCTGAGAGGAGGTTTTTTGGGAAGATGGGATACTGGTGGAGTGGTAGATCTTTACTGGGGGAGTGATAGGTCTTGCCTTCCCCACTCCTGGTGTGGGGAGAAGTTCTGGGTCTGGTCTGTAAGCAGCTACCTGCTGGGTAGTCCAAGCTTGGGAGTGTGGGAGCCATGAGCTGTGTTCCTGTCTGTAGGTGTTGCTACTGAATTACCAGAGGATCTGTTTTTCTGGGTTATGAATGTCTGATTGACAGATCACTTAGTTCAAGCAGGAAAAGGCTTACTGAAGAGGAGAGCTGCCATCAGAGTGCTCCAACAGCTGCACGGGCCTTCGTGCTGAATGTCTTTGGGTGGGGAAGGAAGAGGGCATGCAAGTGGAAATGAAAAGGTCTTTCTCCCTATCTTTTTCCTGAAGGACGGTGGCATTTTTGTGTCTTGGCATTGCTCTTACTTTTTCCCTGCTTTTAAGCTGGCAGAAAGAGCTGGAGTTTACCAGTGCCCTCCTTTCTTTTTGTCTACTGATCTCCCAGTCACCATAAAGCCACCGCAGCACAGGGACTTCAGGCCAGGTTCAGGTGGCAGGTCTGCCTTTCACACTGCTACCGTTGCCTCCCCAGCAGGCTCCCTCTCCCTCCCTAGGTAGTGCCTCCCAGCTGCTTACTGGTGCTGGGTGGGAGCAGCGGGGAGCCCCTCACTCCTTCTCTGGCCCTCCTCTTGAGATGAGAGCATTCTCTGTGGCTTCTTTTTTGCCTCCAGCCTGGCATCCCTCCCCCCTTCCATGAGATCCAGTATATATCTATCCTTAAACACTATGCAACTTTGTACGTTTGCGTAGCGGGGAAGAAATTATTATCTGACACACACTGGTGCTATTAATTATTTCAAATTTATATTTTTTGTGTGAATGTGATTATTTTTTTTTTCTGTTTTTATCATGATTATAGTGTGAGGAAGTCTCTCGTGTGTGTGTATGTGTGTGTAAATATACTCAGCCATATTTCCAGAGTGGCATAGCCTGGCCTCCTCTGTGTTCTTTCCCTTATAGCCACTGGGGTGCGTGCACTGTATTATCGTTCCTGTCCGTGTTATTCCCTTAGAGCTCAGTGTTTCTCCTAGCTGAGCTCCTGCATTCTTACCTCTCCTGTATCCTCAGCACCCATAGGGGCATCAGCAATAACCACTTTGCCTGTAGGGTGGATGATTTCTAGCCCTCCCTTCAATGCCATCCTTGATGCATGGTGCACCCTGTTCTGTGTCCCTTGTCCCCAGGGTTGCTGTGCCAGGAGCAGAGCAGGGGCTCTGGCTTTGCAGCTGGGCTTGTAAGGAGCTGTCGCACTGTTGGGAGGCCAGACCCAATACTGAGGTAGTTGGAGAGCTGGATCTGTGGATATCTTGATACCACTGTGTGATGCGAGAGGCTTGGTGCACCCTCGGGAATGGCGCTGCTGGGCAGGGGTCATTCCTAGCAAACCCCACATTGCTCTTGTACCCCTTCTCTTAAAGACTCTTACAACTTAATAGCTGGGGATTTCCCCCTGCCTGCAAACATACCTAATACCTGGAGGAGAGCTTACCTGTGCTTACCCACATGTGGGACACTGAGGTCAGTGTCTTGGCTGGCTGCTCTTGTCAGATGGCTGGTTGTAACCGTGTCACCTCTCTGCCAAGGTTGTAAGAAGAGCAGGTGCAAAGATGCATGCGTGCCCTGGCTGACCTCAGGCCTAAGGTTTCCTGCTTTCTTCTCTTACCTTTTTTTCCCCCTTAAGCTGTTTTTAACAGAATTTTATTTTTAAATAAAAAAAAAATCTTTATAAGCAATCTCTTAATCACTACTGCATTACAGCCATTATTCAGTGTATAAGTCCAGTTATTTCTTTACGTAATGTGGTGATGCAACAGCTGCTGGTGGAATGCTGCATGTCATGGGCAACGTGTGACAGTCCCTTCATCACCTTATTCCTGACTGTGGCCACCTCAGTATGTGCCTTCACTCCAGCTTTTTGCCTTAATCTGTGGTCTTGCTGTCTGGGGCGGTGAACAAAATGCAACACTTGCAGTTTTTATGTATAAAACAGTATTTCTTATTTATAATAAAGTCTGAATATTTGTAACCCCTTATACCTTGGCATTCTTTTGAGCATTGCCTTTTTTGGGGGGTGGTGTTAATGGGGATGTGTCACAATTGTGAGATTTGCCTAATCAGATGAGCTGGATTGGGGTGGAAGAAAAGGAAAAGTACTTACGCGGTGGACTGCAGATGGCCGCAGCGATCATGGTTTTTCCCCATGCCCACTGCTGTATTGCCATGACTGAATTTTATGCTGCTGGTTTTCCAGGCCTTGAAAAAATACAATGATGTTGGTGCTGATGTTGTTGGAGCTGCAATGTCCTGGGAAGCCCTGGGGAAGCGATGGGCTGTTTCTGCACAACATAAGGGTAAAATCCTTTCTACTTTCAGCCGAACAGATGGAAAAGGATGGGGCTCCTGAGAATTGAAACAGTAGCCCTAACTAAAGAAGATGAAGTTTCTCTACTTGGAACTACCATAAGTTGGTGTACTCAGTGTAAGTTTTTAATGTCAGAACAGATGACTGATAACAGACTAGGCAGTTCTGCATTCACACCTCTCTTACAGCTGCACACAGGATTCCTTTAGTTTTCTCAGTAGAAGAAAATGCACATTAATCTCACTAATTTTCACCAGAGCTGATCCCATGTCAATTTGCAAGTTTATTATTTCTTATATTTCCATTTTTCTAGCTTCAGCTTTTTGTTCTTTGTTCCTCAACTCTAACTGCCACTAATGCATTTGTTGGCTAAAAAACCCTTTCTAGTTCTTTTTCAGAGATTTTTTTGCTTCATTTTGTGGGTTTGGTGTTTTTTGTTCACTTGTTTTGTTTTTTGTTTGGTTGGTTTTTTGCCAACATTGCTGTTGAGCAGATCCTAGCTGGTAAAACCCGTCTGATCTTTCAGCTGGACTGTAGGTAGCAGTGGGGGAGCAGAGAGTTGGGTACTGCTGGGAGCAACAGCTTGGAGGATGCAGCTCTGGCGTTTCCATGTGGATCTGAGGAAGGAGAAGAGGGACATACAGCTGTCATGCTGAGCCCTCAGTGTCCTATGCTCCCCATCTATAGCCCTGGTGTCTTAGACCACATTCTGGTTAATCTTTCTAGTTAACTGCTGAACCAGTACCTTCAGTGGGTCCACAACTGATAAACATCAGCAATGCCATGTAAAAACAAAATCCCATGGAGGTGCCCAGCAAAAACCAGCAGAGAGGTGGGACAGCAGTGCCTTCTTCCCTCATCTCTGTGTGTCTGTCTGTCTTGCTCCCTTGCTGGTACAGGCAGGGCATAGGCAAGGCAAGGCCAGACATGAGAGCACTTCCTTGCTGCACCGCTACTGATGCCCTGCCGGGGTTGCTCACCACCACCACTGCTGCTGTGACCCGGTCAGGGCAGTGCTCCTCCATGACCCATATGTCCCACTGCCTCTGCCTGGATGATATCTGTTCCAGTGTCCCTGATGGACAGGTGGAGTTTGGCCACCCCTGAGCAAGGGGTGCCCGCAGCTGTCTAACTGCCTCTAGACCCACCCAAACCAGCCATAAACCCAAAATTCCCATGTGTTCCTGAGCAAGGAGGAGGTCTGTGCTTTTTCATTTTTTATTTTTCCAAATATAGTCAACTGATAATATCACTGTGCTTTAAATCCTGGGTTATAAAACAGATTGTCTGTGTGGGAATAGCATTGTGTCAAGGTAACACCTCCATGCCCTCATGGGGGAGGTGGTTTGACATGCTGGCCCTAAGCCTGCTTTGAGAAGCCTAGGACACCAAACTGGCAGAGGGGGGACTGAAGTCCAGGCTTGATTGCTGTGCTGTGCGTTTGGTAATACTGGTGTGGTAGGACCCCTGATTTTCCATGCCAGGGAAGTCATGGCTGGCAGGATAAAGGTCTGCTGCCAGACTGAGGGAGGAACTCCTCAGGCTTCAAGAGGCTGGTGGTAAGTAGGTGTGTGCATGTGGTGGCAAGAGCAGTGGGCAAGCAAACGGAGAATAGCTTGAGATAAGCCACTCAACAAGCCCTGAAGGAGAAGCAAAGGTTGCCTGCAGAAGCGATCCAGAGCTGAAGGTATGGGAGGATGCTGCAGCTCATAAGATTCCTTGCAGAGGGAGGCTTAGGGGTGCCAGGGATGAGCTGGGCTGCAAGGATACGTACGACGTCCTGAGGTTGTTTATCTACCATGAGCAACCAAAACAGGTTTTCTCCCTTAGTTACACCAATAAAACAATAAAAGCCCTATTACTCTAGGGCTTTCACACATCCATCACTCGCCACTGGGGACCACCAGTGAAATTCAGGATATTATGTGGGTTCAGACTATCTTTGGAGTGATAAATTCTGCCATGGCCATGTCCTCAAGGACTGATAAACTTGCTAGCCACTGTGATGGTCTCCTTGCAGTAGCAGCTTGCTTAGTTCTGTTATGAAGAGTGAGCATAGGGCATCCTCACAAGGACTCTTTATGTTGCAAATTAAAAGAGCCGGGTTCTCTAGTGAAGAAATACTGATTCATTGCAGTGTCTGGTGAGCACCACTACTCTTCATGCCTCCCATTGCTTATGCTTCCGCTCACTCTCAAAGGTAAGATTTCTGTTAACTGTGTTTATACAACACCTTTTCTAAATGGTGCTGCTGAAGCAATGGGTTGCAATAGGTAACATTTGCTCTGTGTAGGGTGGTGGGCATCTGTTTGCTCCAGATCTGGTGTGTTTAGAAAATCAGGGCTTCAGAAAATACATTTTTGATAGTCTCATATCATGCATTCATGTGGCTTTCAGAGGTGATCTTGAAGAATGGCGGAAGGATGACAAGGTAAGAGTAATCTAAATAAATATGCAAAAATGACTGGTGAGAATGCTGGGCGAGTTCCTTGTTTGCACAAGTGAAGTAAGAGGTGGGGTGGTAACAGTGAAATGGGATAATACAGAGGAGCCACATCAGGGAAAACTTTCCTGATGGTCAGAACTGGTCTTGAAAGAGAGAAATCAGCCAAGGGCTTGGACTGGGCAAGGCCCAAGGGAATTGCTGTACTGACAGTGTTGCTGGAGGAGATGAGTTTCCTGAGCAGAGGGGTGTTGGTGTGTGGGAAGGACGTAGCAGAGGTGTTTGGGGCAAATGGTGTACTTTAGAGCAGAAGGGATTAAGTGTTTCTTTAGAGGAATACTCAGACCCTAAGAGCTGACAAATTGTTGTGAACACTGCAGGTGGCTTCATTTCACTCTTAAAAAGAAAATACAAAATCAGATATGACAACCTTGGGTGCCAAACCCCAGCATGCCACCAGCATGTTCATAAAGCTGCCTTTGTTGGTGTGAACTATAATAAGATCCAGTGTGTGAAATTAAGAGGAAACAGCCTGTTTATAGAATAGTGTTGACTCAGTCAGCGGAGGCAGGTAAGCTTTGCAGATATGCGGTGAATTCAGCCTGGCTGCACCCATGAGATCACCAGGCGGCGCAGAGGAAAGCCCTCTGAGTCAGCTCCAGGTGCACGACTGTCTGGAGGCTGTTGGGCAGTGTCAGAGACAAAGATGAGAACCTAAATATTAATCACCCGAGGTTTGTTAGCTCTGGAAGGAGCAGATTATCAGCACTCGTTGTGTTGAGTTTCAGACCCTAATGCAGAAAGTGACCTGAAAGGCAACTTGTCTTAGATGGGGGTACAGATTTGTTAGATGCCTTCATTCTATCTAAAGATGTTCACGGATCACTTGCAGTCATTTGTGACAGTAGGCGTCCCATGACGGTAAGTAAGGGAGTAAAAGCAGACAAACGTGATGATTCTGGGCCTTTACCCTCCAATCTGGGGATTTCCTGAACTTGATGCTTGCCTTGTAAGTCCCAATAGATCTGCTTTCAGAGTACATATCTAAGATGTCCTTGGGGTCTTCTTCACCCCCAGCAGCTCTTTGCTCTGGGTCCTTCTAGTCACTTCTGGCTAGTTTTGAGTTCTGCTCTTGCAGGTTGGTTGTCTGGACCTGGTGAGCCAGGCAGTCCCCGTCCAACCTCCTGAGGCTTCTCATGAGCTCATCATGTTCCAGTTAGCTCCCTGCAAGTTGCCTGCATGCCCGGGCAGCCCGGCTCTCTGCCGCCAGCACCGGTGCCCTGCCCTTGGAGGCAGCGGCAGGGGGTGGGATAGAGCTGGGGAGCGGGACGGGCAGGAGGGGTGTCTGCAGGGGCTGCGGTTTATCTTTCCCTGTGAGCTAACCCCATCATGGAAGGTGCGGGCAGGAGGTCCCGTCGATGCGCCTCTCTATGGAGTGGGCAGCCGCAGGCGGGTGCGTGTGAGGGCGCCTGCCCGTACCGCCTGGGCTGGGCTCTCGGGCCGGGTGAGTCAGCCCACGGCACACGCGCTCTTCCTGTTGGGAGTGACTCAGGTGGAGCAGCCGATAAAAACCACGCGGAAAAAAAGGGAGCCGGCGCGAGCCCTGCATCCCTGCTGCAGCGGGCTCCCCGTGCTCCCCAGCGCAAGGAATGGCTGGGTACCGGCTCCTGCCACTCTGCTGCCTCGTGGCATCTGCCCTGCCCGCAGCCCTGGGCACCAACAGGGAAGGTGAGGCTCCGGGAGGGTCGGCGGTTCCTGCTTTCACGCTCACGGGCGGTCCCGCCAGCGGCTTTGCTCGCATCCCTGCCCCAGGGCCAATAACTGGGAGGCGTCTGGGTGCTGCAGCGCCCTGCTAGGGTCCTATCCCCTCCCGCCTTTGGGATTAAAATTGGACCTTTTAGTAGGTGCTTTCCCGTAAATTCCCTCCAGGGTTAAATATCCCGTGAGCATTTAGACTTTATTTTTTTCACTGGCATCCCCTTTAAAGAACTTATTTACGTCCGATTACTTTATCCCTTTTTGTATAAAGCCTTGCTGCTTGGGTGGGATTCGGGTGTGAGCATGAGCATCGCCCAGGGAGCGGGTGGCTGATCTGCCCGCTGCTGCTGTAGTCAAAACCTTCTCTAATCCTGAGGAAGAGCTGGTGGCATCCAGGATCCTGCTTCCTGTTGCAGTGTGCGTGGTGTGTGTATTTTGTGCGAGTCCGTGGGGCTCGCAAGCTGCCCACTGTGGGAGGTGTGAGTCTCCCACGGAACACAGACCGATGGCAAGCTTTAAAAATGCATGTTCCTCTTGCACGTGCAGGTGTAGCGGAGGGTGCAGCGCAGGGATGTTTAAGCGTGTTCATCAGCCCAGTGGTACATCAGTACCAGTTGTGTTGTTGCGTAGGATGGAGATGGGTATGTTTGGTCAAAATTGGTTTTGTGTGGATTTTGTAAATGCTGAGATACTTCAATTTTTGTTTGTTTGCAGTACTCGTTCTGAAACACGCTCACTGGAGTGAAGTTGGTCTTTTATCAGTTCTAAGTACAGTGCAATGTGATGGGGGGAAAAGTACTGAATAAGTGGGGGTTTTGTTGGTTTGTTTGGGTTTTTGTGGCTTTTTTTTTGTTTTGTTTGTGGGTTTTTTTATGTTTTTGTGTTTTGTTTTTTTTTGCGGTGGGGCTGTGTGTTCTCTGTTTTGTTTTGGTGGTTTGTTTTGTAATTTTTGCTTTGGTTTTGGGGTGTTTTTTAGGGGTGTGTATGGTTTTTTTAAAGACCTGATTGACTTTACATGCTGCTTGGAGAATTATTACAGCAGCCTTAATTGCACACAAGTTTTAAAATACTGATGTTGCAGTCGCTCCTTCCTGGCAGCGTGTAGGTTGCTGCTTTTCCATGGACCCTTGAACCTCTTTCTACACGTATGTAAAAGGGACAGCCAATAACTGGCCATGCACTTCTGCTGCAGCAGACTTTCAGAGTTTGTTTGGGAGTGTAAATTAGCCTCCCGTGCTGTTTTGTGGTGCTGGATGCGTGCTTATAATTAGCACACTCAATCCTGTTTTGCTTGCAAATGCTTGAGTCAAATTGGGTTCATGTATGATCTGGTCGAGTGGCAGAGGCCAGGGTGCTTGTACTCTGACCTGCGCAGAGCTTTGCTCAAGCAAGTGTGTTTGCCTTAGTGGTGTGCCTGCACATGATGGCTGAAGGGGTATCCCAGGGTTCAGGGAAGAGTTGGGGTGTGGAGGTCAGATGTGCTGATGAGGTGTCTGATTTGATGTGTTGGAAAGGAGACACCAAATGGCAGCTTTTGGCTCCTGGTGTGTGGTCTGTCCCTGCTGATGCTGACGGAGCCCCGGAAGCTCCAGGCAGTTCTTCCTGCACTGAGAAAGTTGTGGAGTTGGGTGATGGGGAAACCCAGGGCTTAGAGTAGCAGATGGGACAGCCTGGTGGGTCACTGACCCAAAAGCACAGAGCAGGGAATGGCTTGTATTGTCGTGGAGGCTTTTTTGTGTGCAAAGCTCTGTTGTCCTCTTGATAAAAGGAGTAGTCTTTGCAGACCAGCTCATATGCACAGGGCTCTGGGTTCTGTTCCTTGCAGACCCAGGGCCAACCTCATTTTCTGGTCTTGTGAATTTAAGACAATTTCAGAGGTGCAGAACTGCCTGTCTGCTTCTCCAAGTCTTTCTGATGTGGGAATTTGTCTCAACACAGCAAACAACACAGCACTTCATTTAGCTGGGCAGGAGCTAAGGGAGGGATTCCTGCTGGATGCATGCTGCAGGTCTCCTCCATCCTAACATAGCATTAAAGACATCCGGCTGCAAAGCTTCTCCTCTGTGAAGCCTGTTCTTCACAGCTGTCTGAGAAATCTAAGGGCACAGCCTCAGGGCACTTGGACACAAAAATGATCCTGTCCTCAGTCGGTCCTGAGTGCTCTGTCTCATTAGCAACTCCAGTGCCCCACTCTTGGTAAAGATTAACCTGCCTGAGCTCTGGTTTCCAGAAGACCAGCAACAGGAGCATATACACGAGTGGGGTGGTAGCATTAATCTACAACAGCCTCTTAAATGGCTTCTGATTAGACCTGAAACCACGCCAGGGCTGGAGAGCTGACTGAATGTGCTGCAGCCTTAGAGCAAGACCTGCAAAAAGGTTTTTGTTCCCTGGGGGAACGGTGCTCATGCCTGTAATTCAGCAACTCAGTAAATCCTCCAGATTACATAGATTTAGGGTGATGCATGGATGGGGTTTAACTCAATGATCTTTATGTGTCGCTTCCAACTAGCTTTAGTGTGGAGGGATGGGGGGGTGGGACTGACCCCAAGCCGTCTGGCTGTGAAGATGAGCACAGATGACTTGAGAAAGTCCTGTGCTGCTCCTCCTGGTGGGGTGTTTGTGTTGTCTGGTCACTGGTAATGTCCCCCGAGCCTCGGTGCTTTCTCATGCCCTAAGAGGCAGGACTTCTGCACCCACAGGTCCCCTCCCAGCAGGCTGAGGTAGCAGAAGACCTTCTCCTGGTCTCCTGGCAGCCAGGCTGCAAGGAAAGAGCCATATTTGCTGGAGCTAGTAATATCTCTCCCCGTGTTTGCTGGCACATGAGGTCATCCCTGTTCTTGGCAGCAGGCTTGGCTGAGTGCCTTCCTCTGGTATGCGGGTGTTCATGGGTGTGTGTGAGGGTGCGGGCGGTGCCCAGGGTGCATGCTTGGGCGATGAACACAGGAGCTTGTGCCTGGTCCCTGCAATCACAGATGCAGAGGATAGGAACTTGTATCCTCTGGCTAAGCTCTGCCAGGAGTGCTGGAAGGAGGAGCCTGCACGGGTGTCAAGTACAATGTGCTGCCTGCATCCATGCTGCAGGTTTCTGCTTGCTTTTGGATCTCCTCCACCTCCCTGTGCTGTCAGAGGTGACCTGAGCTGGGGTAGTTTGGATCATTTCATCAGCAAGCTCTGTATCCCTGCAGAAACTGCTTTTTCCCTCAGGGTGTTTTTCTTGTGCTTGTCTTTGCCAACTGTTCTTTCAAATGTGCCTGTCCTCCTCAGTGGCACTGAGGAACTCATCTGAGATAAAGGTTCTTGGACTTAAACACTCTAGTACTGGCTGCTGAGAGCTTGGCAAATAGGTGAGAGATGACTTCAGGAGAAGACCTGGGCAAGACGATGAAGAAGAGTGCTAGAGCATGCTCTCCAGAGGTCCTGTCTGTCCTGGCTGTGCTGGGATGCAAAATCTCATGCCTGTTCTTCCTGGCATCTGCCATGCAGTGATGTGGGCAGCTGCAGCTTTGTTTCCTGGGCAGGGTGGGTGAGATGACCTGTGTAATCCCACCAAAACCTTCCTTTTGTTTTAATCTGCCTGTTGGCTGGCACACTTCTGCTGAGCTCCTCTGGTCACAAACCACTCCTTATCACCCCTGGACTTGGCTGGGAGGACACTTGTGCTGCCGACCTGGTGGATGTTGGCTGAGCTTTTCTTTCTGGGCTCACTCCTGGTCAGAGGCTGGGAGAAGCAAAACATAACCTAAGGGATCCTTCCCTTTTCCCTAAAGTCACCAGTAAGATTACTCACTCTCAGGACAACCCAGGTTTGGTTTGGGTTGGATTGTTTTTTTTTGTTGTTGTTGTTGTTTGGGGTTTTGTTTGTTTTTTATTTGTTTGTTTTTGGTTTTTTTTTTGGTTGGTTGGTTGGTTTTTTTTTGGTTGTTTTTTTTTTTTCCACCTCTGCTTGCTCAAAGACTTTTTTGTGTTGGAATGCCTCCATGAAGACATGTTGTGCTGTGGAGTGGGGCTCCTTGGCTTGGGGGGGGGGGTGTCCATCCTGAGCTGTTTCGGCAGTGAAATTGGGCATCACTCCAAAGTGAAGGGATGCAGGGCACAGTGTGGGCAGCAGTAGCACGTGGGTGCCTGGTGGACAAGTTCAGAGACATGGGGACAGGGCTTGTTATTAGCAGAGCAAGAAGGGGAATTTTGCATTGCCTGGGCTTGTTCCTTGGCCATCAGGGTGCGTTTACGGCTTCATGGCTGATACCCTCATCTCTAAGCATCATTTGAGGTGTCTTTTTCCTCTCCGCAGTGTGTGACTGCAATGGGATGTCCAGGCAGTGCATCTTTGACTGGGACCTCCTGAGACAGACAGGCAATGGGTACCGCTGCCTTGGCTGCCTGGGCAACACAGAGGGTGTCCGCTGTGAGCGCTGCAAGGAGGGCTTTTTCCGCCAGCGGGAGGAGGACTGCTGCCTGCCCTGCCGCTGCCACCCGCACGGTACGTGTCTGTCTGCTGGGGACAGGGTTGGGCCAGAAGTGTAGCGGGGTTTAGAGTGCCTGCCAAGTGCCTGCTGCCGTGTGTGTCCTTAGGCCCTGTTGAGCACATGGACTGGTCTGGTCTTTGGGTCCCTACACACCCGACCAGAGCATAGCAGGAGAAACAAGCTAGGCCGGCTTGACTCCAGGTGGGATTATCTGGGGAGGTGACAGAGTCCAGTTCTGTGTTGCTGCACCCTAAGTCATAGGAGCACCTCCTCCTCCTGAGTGTTTCACTGGTTTGTGCTGGGAGTTTTCAACCCCCTAGCAGCTCCAGACCACATCCAGGAAGACCCACCTGCCCCCTGAAATGATCACAGAATGGTTTGGGTTGGAAGGGATCTTCAAAGATGACCTAGTCTAAACCCCCTGCCATAGGCAGTGATACATTTCACTAGAGCAGGTTCCACAAAGCCTCATCCAACGTGGCCTTGAATAGTTTTAGGGATGAGGCAGCCACAACTGTGTTCCAAGTCACACCACCCACATCATAAAACTTTTATTCCTTATGTCCAATCTAAACCTCCTGTCTTTCAGTTTAAAACCTTTGCTCCTTGTTCAGCCACTACAGGCCCTGGTAAAAAGTCTCTGTACCATTTCCCCTCCTGAGGTGTAGCACTGTGAGCTGAGGAATTATCTTTTCTTTTTTACAATACGATTAAAAGCCTTTGTGAAGCTCACCTTTATATATTGATCCCCCTCTGTACATTCAAAGGCCCCAATAACATCTCCCCGGAGCCTTTTCTTCTCCAGGCTGAACAAATTCAATGCTCTCAGTCTTTCTCCATAGCAGAGGTGTTCAGCCCTCTGACCATTTTGATGGCCCACTCCGTAGCCGCTCCAGCAGGGTCTGTGGCCCTGGAGCTGGATGCAGTATTCCAGATGGGGTCACATGAGAGTGGAGTAGAGGGGAGCATCACCTCACTCAACCAGCTGGCCATGCTGCTGGTGATGCAGCTCAGCACACAGTTGGCTTTCTGAGCTGCCTCATGTCCAACTCTTCATCTACCAGTACCCCCAAGTCCTTCTCCATAGAGCTGCTCTCCATTCATCCATCCTCAGTCTGTACTGATACTGGGGATTGCCCTGACTCAGGTGCAGGACCTTACACTTGACCTTATTGAATTTCATGAGTTCACATGGGCTCACTCCTCCAGCCTGTCAAGGTCCCTCTGGGTAGCATCTCTTCCCTCCAGCACCTCCATCAACAATACCTGCCCCATTGAGAGGGACCCTGCTCTGCTCTCCTCTGCCCTGCCTTATATTTGGCTGGTGGCCATGAACCTGCTGATGCCTACCAGGATTTGCTCTATGGGGAGCTGCTTTCCCCTCCCAGCTGCAATCCTCAAGGACAGTGGCCAAACCCTAACACTGAAGTGTCAGCTTTTGCCAGCTCTTTGAGTCATGCTGGTGCTTCCTCAGTGCCACAGTGTTTGGCAGGCTCTGCAAAAGCTTTTAGTTGCATTGTAAAAGTGAAGGGATAGTTCCTGAGTTCACAGTGTTGCACCTTGAGAGTGGAGGTGGTGCAAAGTGCTGTGATGCTTGGGGACTGATAGGAAGCTTCAGCCTTTCCACCTCCTCCGGCAGCTTTTTGCAGGCTGCAGGGCTACTGGATGGGATTTCTAACTGGGGTGTTTTCTGTGGGTCTTGTGGTGCTTACACAGTAGATGTGATGGCTCCTTCATCCTTGTCATGTTTCGGCTTACTCTGCAAGTAGGTAGCTCGTACATCTTGCACTGAGGTGCTGTAGATTTTGAAATGCCTATTGGTCTCTGTTGAAGCAGGAAGATCACTAGAAGCACCATCTGCACAAGAAAAACAGGTGGCAAGAGGACAAAGCAACAGGCCTTAAGGGGGTGGGAGGAGGGCGAATATCTGCTTGTCTGCCTCCCCTGCTGGCATGCAGGGAGGGCCCAACTGCAGGACAGAGCCCTTGGGTCTGGCATCCTCTCTCCTCGGTGCTTACATGTGTTAGATGGTTAGAAATCAAAAATCCTGCCATGGTCCTTGGTCCCATAGAATCCTTGTAGAGGCATCAAAATCAAGTACTACCTATGTCTACTAGCAGAGGGGCTGGCAGAGAAGAAAAACATTCTCTGCTTGGTTTTCATGCCCTGGACTCAGTCTTGTCCTTTACAATGACCTTTATGGCAGGAAAGAGGATCCTTGTCCTGGGCATCTGGTCAATGCTTGCTGGGATTTATCTTTTCCAAGGCTCCTGCATCAGCTGGGGAGGCTTAAGCAGCTGTAACAGCCAGACCTCATGTCTCAGCCTTGTGCCAGGATCTCAAGGGGATACCTGTTGCTGGGTTGTTGCTGCAGTGATGGTGTGATGCTTTGCTCCCCTGTCCTGCAGCAGCATTGCTGGGCAGGTGTGGGGATGTGTCCATTTAAACCTCTTGCCGTCTTTCTGCAGGTGCCCTCAGCCCACAGTGCAACAGTGATGGCCAGTGCAACTGCAAACCCGGAGTGATGGGCAAGAAATGTGACCAGTGCCAACCGGGCTTTGAGTCCCTCTCTGAGGCTGGGTGCCAGAGGAGTGGGCAGTAAGTGCTGGTGACCATCAGTTGCATAGGGGCTGCTGGGGGACCAGTTTCCAGAGCTCTTCCAGCTGCTGTAAAGAGCCTGCGCTGGCTGAAAAGCAAGGGCAGAGGCAGTCTGTGTGTGGCAGCACACTGATAGCCTTAAGCTAACCTTGCTGTGAGAAGGCAGGCTCAAGTAGGGTTGGACCTCCATTCCAGCCTGCAGAGCTCACTGTTTCACAATAGCACCGAAATCTGAGCTTAACCATTCTCTGAGGCTATTGCTTTGTTACCCATATAATGTCGGACATTCAACAGACAGGCTAGGTGATGTAAAATAAAACCTGCCCACACATCGATCTTGCTGGTGTCAGTGCTGTTCACAAGGACTGGCCCCATGGAAAGATGAGCTGCAAAAATCGACTCCTTCCTTTGCAGGAAGCCCTGTTTAAACACCTTTCAAAGCATTTCTGGTTTGGCTTCCTCAGTGCTGTGTCCTCTTCTTTGCTTCACTCTGCCATTGGTCCTTTAGGGAGCAAATGGTTGAGGCAACGGGTTGTCTGCCATGATTGGTCTCCTGCCTGAGCCTCCTTGGGGTGTTGCTGCCTGTTGGAGCTCAGCCAGGGTCTATTAAACATATCCGTGGCTTACTGAGCTCAGCAGAGCTTTACTTTGCTCTTGTAGCTGGATCTGGTGCTCTGGGGTGGTAGTGTTGGGCACTGTCTCAGCCTGGCATCCCATACTGCTGCAGGTGAATTACTTTGAGAGATGGCTCTGGTGATATTTTTCCCCTTCTAGCATGGGGATGGTACCTGTGGGGGGGATGTCTCTGCTGTCTTGTATAACATCTGGGGCACTGAGCTCCCAGGCCAAGCTGGAAATCCAGGTAGAGGTTCCTGCTGTCCTTGTTGCAGGAGCCTGCAGTGTGTGTGTGACCCAGCTGGCAGCACAGGGGACTGCCTCTCTGGCCGCTGTGTCTGCAAGGCGAGCACTACTGGAGCACGGTGCGAGAGGTGGGTGTCAGCAGAGGTGGGTGTCATGCTGGACTACTGAGGGGCATGTTCTGCATCTCCCCCACAGTCGCACGTGCCCATCTCACCATCCCAGCCTGGTGATGACTTTGAACCACGGCAATGGCTGTGTTGCACAGCTGTTGTTAGAGGGCTGATTGTGTTGGGCAGGAAAGGAGAAAACAGACTTGAATGTTGTCACTTTCTTGTGCTTTCCCAGGTGCAAAATAAACTTCTATAACTTGGATGCCAGAAACCCTGCAGGATGCTCCCCCTGCTTTTGCTATGGACACTCAGCCGTGTGTATCAGTGCAGACAACCACAGCGTCTACAACATCACCTCCACCTTCCAGCAAGGTGAAGCCCTTAGGCTCCTGGGGGTGTTTGCCATCCCTTTTATTCACAAGCTGCACGCAGTAGCTGCCTGGTTCACAGCCCCGCTGGAGTAGCTGTGGTTTGATGGGTGGGATGGCTTGATCATAGGCAGAAGTAGGGTCTGGGAAGGGAGGGGGGGAGCCATGGTCTGCTTTATCACATCTTTCCTGCCACTTGGGGGGAAACCTCTATACCCAGCCTGGCTTATTTACAGATGTATCAGCACAGAGATACTTGAGATACTTGTGCTGTTCCCTTGGAGGTCAGGGGGTAGGAAGCCAAAGGGTTTTGATAAAAGACAGCTTTAGAAAGTTGCTGGAGTCCTGGAAATGCCTTCCCTGCCCCCACTGACTGCTCCTTATTGGTGCTCCAGGTGCAGAAGACTGGCTAGGTGTCTACGAAGGTGGCTCCCCAGCCCAGCTTCAGTGGTCCCCACGCCATCAGGATGTCTTCATACCAGCAAGGAGATTGGAACCTACATACTTTGTGGCCCCCAGTAGGTGTGGGATGAATGAGGGGTTGAGCTGATGATGTCCGCTTTGCTTGGTCTGATCCCATGAACTGAACCTTTAGGAGGAAGGCAGGTTTTTAAGCCTTTGATTTTGTCCCTTCCTTCCCTTTGCAGCAAAATTCCTCGGGAACCAGCAGCTGAGCTATGGGCAGACGCTGTCCTTTGATTACCGCCTGGACCGAGGGAGACGCCAGCCATCTCCTTACGATGTGGTCCTGGAAGGAGATGGCCTGAGAATCACAGCCCCTTTCTTGCCCCAGGAGAAGGTTCTGCCCTGTGGTGTCAGCCAAACATACACGTTCAGGTAAAGGGTGATGCTGGGGCACCTGCGGATGCGTGAGCAAAAAAGGCTGCAGCTTGAAGGAGCTCCTGGATTCAGCTGTGGTCACTCTGAGGTGGCAAATAGTTGCTTAGTTTGGGCTGGATGCAACTCAGGTGCTTTTCTCCTGGAGGAAGTTACTTTGTGAGAGGGGCAGTAGAAAAGTCTGTTTCAAGGTTGGGCTGGGTATTTTGCTTGGGTCAGTCACATGGGTGGAGGTGGTTCCCCAGAACCTTAAGCTCAGGAGAGAGATAAGCGAGGGCTGCCATATGTTCTTGATGAGACATCTCATTTTCTTAGAAACTGCTTCCATTTCTCCTCCCTCCCACGGGCAGGTTGGATGAGCACCCAAGCAGCAAGTGGAGCCCGAGGCTGAATCACTTTGAATATCGCAGGCTGCTGGGAAACCTGACAGCTCTCTGGATCCGAGCCACCTTTGGGGAGTACAGTAAGTGGGGGAGAGCTCGCATGCACAAGGTCGGCTTCTTCTCACTG
The DNA here is from genome assembly GCF_033815535.1 of Pezoporus flaviventris. Taxonomy (NCBI): domain Eukaryota; kingdom Metazoa; phylum Chordata; class Aves; order Psittaciformes; family Psittacidae; genus Pezoporus; species Pezoporus flaviventris. Next base: position 20,578,641 of record NW_026892561.1, read on the forward strand.
CTGGAGATGCCAAGTCTCCGATGGAGACACCTTTGCTGAAAGGTATTAAGAAATAATAATAATAATTTTTGAAGTTCCCTAGGATGGACAAAATTAAATTACGAAGAGATTGAGTAGGACGGCAACAGTGGGGGCAGCAAAGCCTGTGGGTGTTGTAGTGACGCAGGAGATGTGTGCAGGCCCTGGGTGTGGGTGACCAACCAGCTGTACCTCCCTCCAGGCACCGGCTACCTGGACAACATCACCCTGGTGTCGGCACAGCCCATTGCCGGAGTGCATGCTCCCTGGGTGGAGAGCTGCGAGTGCCCGGCGGAACACCGGGGGCAGTTCTGCGAGAGGTGTGCCCCTGGCTACCACAGAGATGCCCCCAGCCGGGGGCCCTTCAGCACCTGTGTGCCATGCAATTGCCATGGGGGAGGAATCTGTGATCCTGATACAGGTAAGAGAAGCCACCTCCACACTGTGCTTGTAGGGGTATGGGAGCACAGGGTTGCTGCCTGAAAATTGAGCTGTGGGGAGTGTGGGGGCACTGAGTAGGGCAAGATTATTGACCTGGGAGGCTGCAGTGTAGGCAACATCCTGGGCAAAATGCCCCAAGGCCTAGAAGTGCTGCATTCAGAAATACAGTTAAGATGCGATTTGAATCAAACTGGGTTTAGATGGAGCTCATTGGAGAGAGAAGAAGCATCTTCTACTGCCTGGGCAGCACTCCCTTGTAGGGAGTTTGGACTAGATGACCTTTAAAGGTCTCTTCTAAACCAAACTGTGCTATGAATCTGTGATTTTGTATGGCATGAGTAGATATCAGAAATATCGACATGGTTTACTACGTACCTTGTTAAAATAGCCCACAGTGTTGCCATGTAAAGCCAAAGTAACGCAAAGTTAAACTTCAGTATTTTGAACTGGAATTTCCAAATATTTGAGCATTGAACAGGAGGCACAATGCAATACATGCCTCTTTAGGAGCTATACAAGCTGTGAAAAAGGAGATACAGACACCTTTGTGTGGTTATTGCCAGTCTTCCTGCCTCAGGATGGACTCCCAGTGAGGCCTCACTGGGATCCCATTGCAGGAGCAGGGCATGGTCCTTCTCATGTAATGAAGCACTGATGGGCAGAGAAATGAAGTGGGTATGGGCAGGCATGGAAATCTTGAGGGGTCCAGTGGAGGATGCTGGACCATGGGAGCTTGTGCTGCAGTGGGTGGCATGACCACCAGTGGAGTGGTGGAGGGTGTTCTGCCAGGAGTGAGAGCAAAATGCCCTGAGCTCTTTCCTTCCTCCTTCAGGTGAATGCTACTCAGGAGATGAAAATGTAGCCAATAGTGTCAGCTGTCCCTTTGGCTTCTACCGAGACCCGCGGCAGCTGCGCGGCTGCAGGGCATGCCCCTGTGGCAATGGCCAAGGCTGCTCGCTGGTGCCAGGTGGTGAGGAGGTCATCTGTGACAGCTGCCCGCCTGGAGCTGCTGGTAATGCCCTTCTCCAAGCCGCTTCTGCTCTGCCTTTCTCCAGAACTTCTGCCTTATGTACTGGGAGATGCAGGCGTCTGTGAGCCAGGATACTCGGAGCTGGGTGAATCATCCCATCTTCTCATCCTGGCTTGCCTGTGACATTGCTGCTCCTGCCTCTTTGGGGTATTTCAGCCCCAAGAGCTGTGTAAACACACATTACCTGCCCTGGGAAAAGTTCTTGTCTAAACAGAAAATGTGAATGGAAAAAGGATGGGTGGAGAGGGAGGGGAATAGAGAAATGGGGCAGGGGGTGTGGGGAATGGGAATAGAAAATGGCTTGCCTGAAGTCAGTTGTTGCACTCAGCTTTTGAGAGCCTGTCTGGTGTGTTGTGCATTGGCTTTGGCAGTAAGGAGAGTGGAGAATCTGTTGTGCCAAACCTCATTGGGCTGAACCACCCCCATTTCTGTGGAGCAGAAGTAGCAGGGCAGCCTCTGCCTTCCGGGCAAGAGCATGAGCTTCTCCTTGTCTCTCCTTTCCCAGGGGCCAGCTGTGAGTACTGTGCTGATGGCTATTTTGGAGACCCAGCAGCTTCCCTGCCCTGCCAGCCGTGCCAGTGCAATGGCAACGTAGAGCCCAACGCCGTGGGGAACTGCAATCGCCAGACGGGCGAGTGCCTCAAGTGCATCTACAACACTGCTGGCTTCTACTGTGACCGCTGCAAAGACGGCTTCTTCGGGAACCCTCTGGCCCCTGATCCTGCCAACAAGTGCAGAGGTGAGACCCAGGCACAGCTTGAGCTGGGGATGAGTAAGAAAATCCACACCAGAGCGTGCAGTGACTTTATGGGAAGAGAGATGCTACAACAGCTGAGGCTGGAGAGTGGGAGCAGGAGGCAGGGCTAAATGGTGGGAGGAAAGCAGGAGGTGGATGGAAGGATGTGCTGAGACTTGAGGGTGATAGGCTTCTTTGAACCTGTGCCACTGTGACTTGCAGCCTGCACCTGTGACTCGGCTGGTGCTGAGCCTCTGAAGTGCAGGAGTGATGGGAGCTGCATCTGCAAGCCCGGCTTTGAGGGTCCCAGCTGTGAAGAGAGTGAGTGCCCGGCTTGCTATGGCCAGGTGAAAGCCCAGGTGAGCATCTGTGCCAGCCCCAGGGCCACTAAGTGGCAGGGAGTACAGTGATACACTTGTCCTCAAGCATGTCCTCCTCAAGCATCTCCTCCTGGTGCAGCTGAGAAGTAATTTTGTAGGCTGTGCCTGAACTTTGGGTTTGTACCCAATTCAACTGACAGAAAAAAAAGAAGCCCTAGTACTGCTGCTGGCCTGCTGCGCCCCATCAAAAGAAAGCCCTTGCTTTACTCTCCATCCTCTGGCCAGACAGTGGACCTAGTTCCCACCCTGGTCTTTCCACTGTGGGTTTGGTGTCTTGCTGGCTAAGGTCTGATCTACTATGTCGGCAGATGGACGTGTACCTGCAGCAGCTGGCAGAGCTGGAGCTGCTGTTCTCAGAGGTGCAAGCTGGTGGTGGGCCTGAGAGCCAGGAGCTGGAGGGGAGGATGCAAGTGGCAGAGGAGATGCTGCGGAACATCCTTGCGGAAGCTCTCAGCCTGCAAGGTACCACACACCTGCTGCCCTCAGATGAGGCCATCTGTGCTGTATCAGGAGGCTTTTGCTGCCTGTGCCTTTTTGCTCAGTGGCGAGTTTCTCTTCAGCCTTCCTTTTTCCTTCTCACCAGCTTCTGACAGGTCTCTGGAAAGCCGTGTGGTCAGGATAAAGGGGCAAGGGTCCACTTCCCAGAGCCGCTTGGATGAGATAAAGGCAACGGTGGAGAGGTTGAGATCCCTTGGGGGTCAGTATGAGATGCAGGTGCAGGACACTCGGCAGCTGCTGGAGAGAGCCAGGCTGGACCTGGACCGCAGTGGAGCTGCTCTGCGTCAGGTGGTAAGAGCATCCTCATGCAACATGCTCCTAATCTAGCCCAGGGCTGAAAAAAACCCATGGGGAGAGGAAGAATTTAATGTACTCCAGTTATTACCTTTGTTTTGTGAGTGCTAAAGGTATTCTGATGGTCCTTTCTGTAAGGCTGGGAACTGGAGAGGTGTTGCTTTTGGGGGTCTGTGGAGGTTTAATGTGCTGCAGTTGCCTCTTTCACTGCTGAATCAGATGAAGGGTAGGAAAGAGCTCTCATGTCTCCCTTCCTTCTCAGACCATTCCCACTTCAAACCTTCCCGGGGGCTCAAATCAGTTCTTGATACTGGCCCAGGAGGCTCTGAGACTCGCCAGCAGGTGAGTTGCTCCCACCATCAGCTGAGAGAGAGGGGAGAAGGGGGACTGAGGTCCTGCTAGGCACCCAGAAGGTTCTTTTAGGTTGTCCTTGCCTATCCACCGGGTTGCAGCTGCTGCGACCTCTGTGCCAGCCCTTTAGCAGGGGAAGATGCAGCTGCTGGGCTGGCTTCACTACCCTACAGAGCTGTCCTCAGTAGCCTTTGAGGGTGGAGTTGGGTGTGGTTTAGAAGCATCTTTAGGGTCAGAGTTTGGCCCATGGGTGTCCAGCTGGAACAGGCAGCATCTTTCTTCCCCTTCGTGCTCCTCTACCCTTAGGATATGCAGAAGGGATAAGCAAAATATGCATCCCCTTCTCAAATGTGCTGTATTTCCTAAAAGGGAAAAGCATTGCTGAATACAATGCTAAAGGGAGTTGGTGGGGAAAACTCGGGTGGGAATCCTTTCTCATGAGCACCCACCTGTGCTTTGCAGCCATGCACAAGCCGCCAACACCATTGAGCAAGCTGTGAAGGCAGCACGGGAGGACATGCGGCAGGCGCTGGAGCTGGTGCGCACGGCTGCTGGTGGAGAGGTGGCCGCTGCCAGCTCCCTGCAAGGGCTGCGAGGGAAGTGAGTGCGGCTGCGTTCACCCACGGGTAGAGGGGGGACATGGGAGGAAGGAGGGGGGTGGCCAAATGTCTGTGCCACCTTCCCTGCCTCCCCAGCTGAATTGCAGAAATGTGTGGTTGGAGGCAAGACAGGCAGGGACTCGGCTGGACTTTGCTGACACTGATGAGCAGCTCTGTGGAGCATCTGCTTCCCACCCCACAGATCATGATGCTCCCACAGGCCTGCCTGAGGCTGTGGGAAGAGGTTTAATGCCCTCTGTGTGAACAAGCTCCTGGGGATGACTTTCACACGTGGTTGCAAATCTGGGCTGGGTTTAGCCTAAAGGTAGATTTAGCTCCATGTTGCCTGGGTGGCTCTTCTGGTTGGGCTGGTGTCTCTCCAGAGCTCACCATGATGCTGGGATTTTGCACACCACTGGAGGGTGTGAGCAACAGCCCTAAATGAAGTTAAGGAGCTGAACAGGGATGTGCAGGAGGAAACATCCAGTGGTTAGGAGAGGGATTACCAGAGCTACTGTGGAGCCTGTGAGGGTTCAGCTGGTGTGAAGCACCCTTGGTTTCTGGAGTTGGGAGCATGCAACCAGCAGACACCCAGTTTGGCAGAGGGGCTGGAATGCAGAGGATGTTTGCAATTTGCTTTTCTTGCATGATAAATCTGCATGGAGCCTTGGAGAGCATGAATGAATCAATGTAGAAGGCAGCATTAATGTGGTGGGAGGTTGTCAGTTTAGCTGGTACCATGTTCTTAAACTTCCCATCCATGCAGGTATGAGGACCTGAAGTTGCTGGCTGGAGGGCTGAAGACTGAGGCTGATGGGATGGCCTCTGGGGCAGACAAGGCTTATCAGGGCAGCCTGGTGCTCCTCGGCTCCCTATCCCGCCTGACAAAGACCGACATTGGGTCCTTTGAGGTGAGGGCTTTGTGCCTGTGGGACCAGGAGATCCCCTTTTGCTCTCCCTTACACCTTCCCTGCTATGCTGCCAGTGACTCAGCCCTTTCCAGAGCTCTGTCCCCATTGAAGAGCCATTTGATATGCATCCTCCCACCCTTCTGTCCCCATAGCTGGCTGCAGTGCATCTGTCACTTCTTGCTGTGGTTCCTCGTGGGCATCCAGGCAGTCATTGTTTCTCTGTGTTTCAGGTGGAGGCAACCCGGCTGAAGCAGGATGCCAGTGCTCTCCTGAGCCTGGTGGACACCTACATGGCACAGTACAGGCAGCTGCAGAGCCGCACAGGGAGCTGGGAGGAAGAAATCAAGCAGCTGCTGCGAAGGGGAGAGGGCAAGAGAGTGGTAAAAGATTGGTTGGGGGGCTGCAGCTTGAGTCATCTTCAGCGTGAGCTGAAGCCTTGGTGGGATGCCTGTGGAAAACACCACTACTAGTTGGTATCCCAGCCTGTTTGCCAAAGGAGAGGCAGCTCTGCTTCCTGCTGAGGACAGTCCCCTTTCTCAGAAAGGCAGCCACTTGGGGCTGGTCTTCTGTAGCCAGTGGGAGACCTCACTGTGTGTGCAGAGCGGCTTGCTACAGGGTCTCGCCTGCACATCACCTCCATATGAGGCAGGTTGAAGACCTGCTTCTGGGAAGATTATAGCTAAGATAACTCAGGATGGCTGGAGCTGGTTGAGGAGCACCAGCACAAGCCTCTGCTGACAGTCAAGCTGTGGTAGCCATGATTCAGGGGCAACAGCAGGTACTTGGGAACAGGCTGATGGGGTTTCTTCCACAGTGCAGCTCCTTTCAGATTGCTCTGGGACTGATGTTCCTGTACCATGTCCTTCATCTGCCTGTTGTGTCCTCTTCACCCATTGCAGGCACTGAGGCAGCTGCTCTCCCGAGCCAACCTCGCCAAGAGCACAGCCCTGCAAGCTGTGAGCTCTGGCAATGCCACCTTCTATGAGGTGGAACAGACCCTGAAAAGCCTCCGGGGTAATGTCTAGAAACCCTTTCTTTCCCCTTCCTTGTGGTATCTCTCAAAGGTAGTGCAGCTTCATTTCCACACACGTTTCTTTCAGAGTTTAACCTGCAAGCATCTGATAAGAGAAGGGAAGCTGAAGATGCCATGAGGAGGCTACCGATTATCAGCAGCATGGTCACAAGTGCCAGGGAGAAGACAGACCGAGCTGAATCAATCTTGGGCAGTGCTGCTTCTGAATCCAAGGCAGCCAGAAGCGCAGCAGGGGAAGCAAAGCAGATCACCATGGGGATCCAGCAGGTGAGGACAGGCTCTGGTGCTGTTGCTAGCAGAGAAGGGTTTGGAAGGGAGAACCATGGAAGAAGAGGGTGGTTGGCAACTTTATGGTGGACCTGATGTGCTGACTTGGGCTGACATTTGACTACAGTGGATCCTGCAGATACGAGAGTTGGCTGTAAATGACTGGGGTGTCTGGAAGTCTACAGGCACCTTTGTCCCTTGAGGAACAATGTGGCATCTCATTGTGGCCACTTTTCAGTGATCAAAGGGATTTTTCCACAGTCTGAGCCACTGGCAGACTATAGAGCTCCCAGAATTGGTGTTGGTGGGTTCAACTCCCAGATGTATGTTGTAATTCCCCAGGGATTTGCTGATGTGTGCAGGAGTGGTTTAGCCATGGCCACAGAAACAACTCTCTGGAGCAACTAAGTGGTGCGAGAATATGAAGGGTACAGGAGAGCTTGTGATAATTTTGAGTCCCTGTAGAAGGAAGCTGTTTCCACCAGCTCCAGGCCCTGGTGCACCCAGGCTGATTTCAGCCATGCTTTGCTCCTCTGAAAGTGTCCTTGCCTTCCCTAGGAGATTACACTGCTCAAGGTGGAAGCCAACAAGACAGCTGATGGTGTCCTTGCCCTGGAGAAGGCAGTGGCCACTCTGCGGCGTGAGGCAAAGGAAGTGGATGGCGAATTTGAGAGGAAGCGCTTGGAGGTTGAGGCTGATGCTGCTGTGATACAGGAGGTGGGTCCCCGTCTTCCCACCTTGCCCTCTTCCCCCTTGACTTCTGGGCTAGACATCGCCTTACATGTGCTGCCTTGCCTTCTCCAGACAGCTCAGGAAGCTCAGAGGGTCCATGCCAAAGCTGGCCGCGCAGGGGTGGTCGTGCAGGAGACATTGAGTGCCCTGGAAGAGCTGCTGCATCTAATGAGTAGGTTTTGTGACTCTGCAATAAGGCATGGATGGAAGCGGGTTCCCACTGGGGTCTAGGCAGGGGTATTGGGAGTTTCGCAGGAAGTGAAATAATATAATGCCTGTAAATGGGCTGGGTAGCAGAATGGAGATGAAGTATCTAGAAAGATCTAGTCCTCAGCCTCCTTCCATGGTTCCCTCTTCCTTGTTTTCCTCCTGTGCAACAGACCAGCCTGGTGCTATCGATGAGGATGGCCTGAAGCAGCTTGAGATGAATTTTAGCAAAGCCAAAACCAGAAGCAGCCAGCTGAAGGATGAGATGTTGGAGCTGGAGCAGACAGCCACACTGCAGAAGGCCCAGGTACGGACACTGGAAAGCAACATCGATGAGATCCTGGTGGATATTAAGAACCTGGAGGATATCCAGAGAAATCTTCCTCCAGGCTGCTACAACACAAAAGCCATTGAATTGCCATGAGCGAGCTCTGGAAAGGCTGGAGAGCCTAGCCCAGCTGCCTTCCCCAGGCCTGGCAGGACAGACTGTTTTTGACTGTGTTGAACTGATCCTTACCCTCAAGCTCAGTGTGGCAGCTGAAGTTCACATTGACACCTGGCCCCGGAGAGTCCCTGGTTTTTCAAAGTGGTCTGTCCCTCAGTCATGGGAGGAAGGAGATGCCTGGATGTGTGAAGGTGCTACTGTCTGAAGAACAGCCCATTCCTACAATGTTTCTTTGAGTTGCAGGTGGGGTTTCTTGGTGTCAACCTTGGGAATTTGCACAATTCGGAGCCTGAAGTTCATGGCTGAAATGTTCTCCACCCCCCTGTGGAGAACACTTCTGGTCTGGCACACACGGAAGTACTGTAGTCTCTGTCCTTACTTCTGGCACTGCCACCACCACCTCTTCATGTTCTCCATGTCATCTTTGCTTCAGTAGCTGAGGAGGCAGGGAGTGAGCAGTGTGAAGAGGCAGTCGGGGGAGATGAGTTTTGAGCTGTGGCACTGGTGATGCTTCATGTGGCTTTCTCCTCCCAGCGTGCCCAGTCCTCACCTGGTTGGGAGTGGTGCTGGTGTGGCTTAGAGATTAGGCATCAGATGCCACTGATGACATTTTTGATAAAGCTGCAGGTCTACCATGGTGCTTCTCAGTGAGGTGGTTACTATTACACTAAGGTAGAAGCTGGAGCTGGCTTTGAGCTCACACTGATGTGCTGTATGGAGAAAGAGGAGGATCCCAGGCTAGCGGGTTAGCAGAAAGAACTGCTGAGGGCTCTGAAGTGGAAAGTCTTTCCTCCTCTGCCTTGCTTCCTTCAGCCAGAAGAGGGTTCCCCTTCTTTCTTCCACACTTCAAGTCCCAAAGCCCCCGAGGGGTGGGTTTTTGTCAGAGCTCCTCCTGGGCAAGCACTGGTCTCTTTACCATCCCCTTCATGTTCAAGCACAACTTTTCCTTCCAAGACCAGTCAGTTCGGTGCCAGGCAGCTTTCCGGATGTCCCAGAGCCCAGGAGAAGGTTGTGTCTCCCCAAGCACCCAGAACCCTGCAGCAGTTGTCACAGGAATGAGGACTTTCTCCAGGCATCTGCAGCCACAAGCTGTCATGTCTGAGAACCTGGTCCTATCCTGCAGGAGTGTCAGCACACTGATTTGGTCTGTTTAAAAACACTGGAGATGTCCCTGGTTTGGTGCTGCCTATTTCTGCTTCCTCTCACCTCCCACATGGTGCTGGATGTTTTTTAGGGGCTTAACTGGTTGTCCACAGGGGTTTCCCACTGTACATCCGAGCAGAGCTTGGAGGAGCTGAAGACCACAGTACTTCACCCACCTGTGGCTTTTCTGTGGTTACAGCTGTGCTCTGACACTGCTCCCAGCTTCCTATAGATGCTATTTCCAGAGTCTAGGAGATGGAATTCGACTTTGCTGAAGCACTCTGACCTTCATAGGGGTGAAAAAGGAGGTCCTGGATGGAGAAGGACACTTTTGGTGACTCTACCCCTTGTTAGGTCTGATTCTGCAATAAAGCAATGCCTATGCTCTTGCTTCATAACAATATACCAAGTGCTATGTTTGCCCTGAACTTTTATTTAAGTGAAATGTATTCTTGCCTCTGGCATGTCTTTCTTCTCCCATTGTACAGTGTAGGGACAGGTATTATGGGCTTGACTTTATTTTTCCACAAGTTGAGTTTTTTGGAAGGGAGAATGTAAATAAAGAATGAATACTTTTGGCTGGATCTTGCCTACTGGTTTATTCTCTCTAGCTCCCTGTTTTGGGTGAGTGTGGCCATCTGTTCTCCCAGCAGTGCAGCCACTCCTCTGTTTTGAAATAACACCAGTAATATCTTTGTTTTGTTTTGTTTATTACATAATTTAAACATTTTGCTGATAAAGTTTTTTTTGTCAATGACTGTTTTTTTTTCATATAGCAACAGAAAAAAAAAAGGCTCCAAAACTTTTGACAGAGGTGGAATCGGTGGCATGGCAACTTCAACCCCTGGCCCTCCCCCCACCCCCATTCTGTTTTTTTTCCCCTGAAAGCTCTTTGAAGTTCATTTCTCTTTCAGCAAATTGCGCTGTTTAAAAGTGGAGGTTCAAAGACAAAAACCCACGAAGTTCTTCCCACCCCTCCCTTCCACCCTGGAAACCCCTGTTCTCAGCTCCCTGGCAGTCACATGGATCTTCAGGGATGATTATTGTTTTCCATACCCACCCAAAGACATCTTCTAAACCAATCCCAGAGCTGAATGACCTGTTACAAACCCCCGTCCCACCCTCCCCTACTGTGAAATTTGCTCAGCAGATACATGAGGATGCAGGTAAGACTAGTAAGACAGAATATACTCATCATCCATACCACACGGCTATGTCTTTAAGGCATAACCGCAATGGGACGGGAGGCTGGCTGGCTTCCCCTGCATCCCGTCTTGCATACCTGAGGGAGGGAGGATCTGAGATGGCTCTCTGACATGACACCTGCCTTCCTTCTCCATCTCCTTGGGTTTATTTCCCTGTGTCTTTTCCTCAGCTAAAACCCACTGTCCTTCCTCCACCTTCAAAGAAGTGTTGCTCTTCCACAAGGTTAAAATCTGTGTGTGTGTGTGGTTTTGGAGGCTTGGTGATAAGAAACATGGGGGATGACTGGCAAGGAGAGGAAACTGCTGTCTGAAATAACTTCTGTGTTGGGGTGGAGCAGGAGGAGAGACTGTAAAACTGAACACGTGAGAACAGATGGAGAGGAGTCTAGCTACTGGCTTACGTGGATGAGATGTCCTACTGTAGGCACCTGCCCAGCCTATTAGCTAAGCGAGCTCAGTAGGGTGTTGGCAAGCAGCTCAAACTGGCTGAAGACCTCTCTGGAGAAGGGGCATTCCTTCAGTCCAAGTCCCTCACTCTTACCACCCTCTCTGCTTTGGCGTCTCCACATATCCTCACCCCACAGGATACGTACACCACCATCCAGATACCAGAGCTGGCACTGAGGGATTCAGCTGTCAAACTTACAGCTGTTCCTGAACAAGCCTCTCCATGTGGAGGAAAATCCCTGGCAAGGAAGGACCTCTTCAGGCCTTTGGGCAAGTCACTTCACTTTGGTCTCTCTTGCTTTCCCTTCTTGGAAGGGCTGAGCCCTCCTTCAAAAGTTGTTAGCTACCACTCATAAAGCCCTGCCTGCTGCAAGAAGCCTGTGGCTGTAGGCCACCTTGTTTTGTCTGAAGTTGCTTGCTGGTACAGAGATGCAAGCAGCATCCGGCAGGTCACCCAATTTAGCACAATGTCTCATCCTTGGAGATTCCATGACAGTAGCTTGTGACCCTTCATAGACTTTTAAGAAGAAAAAAAGCCGTTTCATTTCCTTTCATGAAACACCCTGGAGGACTCTCAGCCTCAGGTGTCTCAACACAGCACTCTCCTTTGCTGGCGACCAGCAGCTAGTCACAGCACCACCCTAGGAAAGCCACAAAGCCAGCATGGGAAATGCTTTGGGAGATGGTGGTGGTGTGGGGTAGCCTGTGTCTAGTTAGCCCAATTTGTGGGGGAGTGGGCAGATGTCCACTGTAGCAACTATAGGCAGCAAAATCATACAAGGTTAGATGGAGCAAAGGGAGGGGAAAAGGTGAGGAGTAAAGCAGGACTGTACCTTCCTCCTGTGGCGGTGACCTTTTCCAGGGGCTGTGCAGGGTCCTTGCACCTCAGGGATGCTCAGCAGGACAGCTGCCTGCTTCAGCAGCCCTCCACTCTTCAGGACTTAAATAATTGTCTTTTGCTCCATGTTACCTGCCCTGATTTTGACACGATCACCTCCACTAGACTCCATCCCTGGCATCTGGGGGCACATCACAAGCAGGAGAGCAGGAGCCTGGCATGATCTGAGGGATGTGCAAAGTAGCCACAGCCAGTTTGGGAGGGGGGAAGTATCATGCATTTAACAAAATCTTCAAGGAGAGGAAGAGGCCAGGAGCGGAGGGAGAAGGAGGAAGTTTACAGACAGAAATGGAGATCTGGAGGCTAGAGGATGGGGATGGACCCAGCCCCCACGAAGCTCAGCCAGGTTTGGGGGTCATCACTTGCTTCTTTCTCCCTCCTTTCTTGGCTTCATAAATGGTGGGTCCCTTTCTAGATGCTGAGGGCTGCCTGCTCTGACACTGAGTCAGAGTAGAGCATCTCCCCAACTCCGCTTGCCTAGGGGGTGACCTAGGGTGAGTTGGAGTCACTTGGAGCCAAGGAAAGGTGAGACATGACATCTCCCCCTAGTAATGTTTTGGCAGCCATGCTTTCCCAAGGCTCTGCTTCCCTTCAGAAATGCACTATCCAAGATTTTTTAGTGCCAGGGGGAAGATTTTGTTAGCTGGGTTGCCCTATTCCCAGCCTGAGGAAGTTCACCTGCCACAGGGCACTGAGCCAGTTGTGTTACAACTGCCTGTTGCCAACCAGGATTCATTTGGTCACCGTGGTGAGAGGTCCAAAGGGCTCACATTAAAACTATTTAAGAAAAAAGTTCACCTAGATTCATTGAGCTTAAGTACTCTAAGATGATGCAGAAGAGGAAGCCCCTCTCTGAGCATGCTGGGAGGACGGACCAGTGGGACCATTTCCCAGTGACATGCTGGGAGGGGGGTGTCAGAGCTACTCTTTTTCGGGTCCCCCCCTTCCTCCCCATGTGTGAGGGGGAGGGTGGCTCCCTGAAAAAACAGACCAAACCATTCTCCTTGGGGCCGTGCTGCGGTTCCCTGGACATTGCTGCACAATGGAGCGTTGGCGCCGGGGGTGAGAGGCAGACACGGGCAGGAGGCGATGGGGTGGGCAGAGAGATGGAGGCACAGACTGAGAGAGAGAGAGAGAGAAGAGTGACAGAGAGCTGTGGGCAGGTGGGACATGAGGGCTGTCTCCCTGCAAGACCTCTGGCATTTAGCCGGAGGCATTGATGTAGAGCTGGCTCTTGAGGATGTAGTCGATGACGGGCTGGCAGAGGTAATCCACAACGTGCCCATCCCCGTGCTGCAGGGCCAGTCTGGGAGTGTGGGGGGAGAGAAAGTGATCAGAACCCACTTGGGTGGCTGGGGAGCACCCCTTTTCCCACTCTGTTGTGGGAGCTGCCCTGCATCACCCACCTGCTTTTGGTGGAGCTGACGACCGACATGGGGTGGTTTGAGTCATCCTTCACTACCAGGATGTTGTTCTGCGGGGCAAGAAGGAAGAGGGGAGAGAAGGGATGGCTTGAAAGCAGGTGTCTGCACCACTGGCCCCTCCACCCCAGAGGAGTCAGGGAGCTGCTGTTGTGGCCCCATTGCCCACCCCACCTAGCAGCTGGGAGCATCTGGCCTTGAGACATTTTGTGCCCTGTGGCAGAAGTGCTCCCTTGGGTAAAGAGAGGCTCTTGGTCCTCTTGCAATCTTCCTTGACCACATGTGCATCCACTTACTTTGTACTTGCGGAGTATGGATGAGTGGTTCATGATCCGGTCAGGGTCTGCTCCATCACGGGGCACCACCACAATCCCGAACTCCCCAACAATCACCTCCATCTAGGAGCAACCCAAAGTAGGGAGAGCTTTATAACCACCCCACACAAAACCTGCTGCTGCCTACCCCCACCACCCCATACCATGAAAACTGGGCTATGGATGGAGATAGGAAGTGAATTTGAGACTATCTCAAAGGCATTTGGCCAAAACTTGGAATCAAGTGATGGCAGGCATAGTGAGTGGTCTGCAGTAGAAAGGCACAGGGTTGAATCTTATCCTTAGATGTTGAGGGAGGACTCGTCATGGTAAAAGGAGAATGACAGCAGGAGGTTGCCCAAGGAGGGCATGACCTCTGCCTTGCTGGAAGGCTTTGTGAGCAGGACAGATGTGTTGGTTCTGACACACGCCTTGTAGGGTTGTTCTTCCAAGATTGTTTGAGCTGAGGCTGGTGGCCAAGTTTGCCACCATGTAGGGATGGCTCCTGCTGCTCACACCCATCTCAGGTGAGACAAACCAGGTCCTTCCAAAAGAGTGCAAGGTCAGCAAATTCAGGCAGCAGGAGTACATGAGGTGTTGCTGATGCAGAATGCCTCCTCTGCCTGTGCTTTTGACATCAAATTTTTGCATCCTTTGTGCTGGGCTTCAAGACTTGCCTCATCTCAGAATTTGCAGCCTTTCAGAGGAGATATCTGCCAACTAATTGTTTCTAAAAACCTCAGGATTGAAGACTTGGTAACTGATTTTAGAAATGATTGACAGACTCAAGGAAGGGGTCAGGTTGTGTTGACTGACTGATTTCAGTGAAGAGCCAGGGGAGCTACCATTGCCAGCAGTGCGCTGACTGCTGAGGGCAGTATGTGGGTTGGTAATCCAGCTCCTCCTCTAGGGCTGGTGCCAGAAAAATCTAGTTTCTGCTGCAGACCCTGTCCCTCAGGCTGCCTGTGAAGTAGGGTCAGGGTTGGGATGGAAGAGGCAGTGGGGATGCTGGGCACAGTTCCTGGGAGCGCTGGGTCTGGGAAGCAGGGAGGAGAAAGAGAGCCTAAGGAGGAGGGGCACAGAGGGGTGCCCAGCAGTGGTGACTCACGTCTGCCTCATTCCAGAGACCAGGGATGCAGAAGGACTCCAGCAGGTCGCTGCCACAGAGCAGTAAGATGCGAAGCTCTGAAGAGAAGAAGCAGAGAAGCTCAGGTAGGAACAAATGGGGCTGAGCAGGCACTCCCTGCCCTCCTCCCCATTGCACTTCTAGGGGAGGAAACTTCTGCACAGATCTCACCTACCAAAAGAAGTCCTGATAAAGATCCCATGTCCCTTCTCACATCCCTACTGGTGCCAAACATCAAATACCTCCCCCTACTTTATTTCAGCTCCTCTCCCATGCTGCTGGGTTGTTGTGAGCATTGCTACACGCTGTTCAACTATGGCTATGCTCCAGCCATGGAGGTGGGGTATCCCTGGGGAAAAGAGTAATTTCTCTATGCTACAGGCACCCATAATTGCTTTGTAATCTGCTGCAGGGGCTTCAGCCACAGGGCAATATGGAGAGCCCAGGGGACTGCTCAAAGCCCTGGCCATGGCTGTGTTTGCTTTAGCAAAGTTGATGGTGAAGCACCAGAGGTTTTCCTTGCTCATCTTAGAGGACTTTGATGTCCTCCCTTTCTTTGGTAGCTAGCACCAGGGTGAGATGATCCAGCATCCTTCAGTCACCACAGGATCTGTCATGCAACTGCTCCTTGAGCTGCATAGTACTGACCCAGAGGAGTCAGAGTGATGTGGAGGGGGTGTGTGTGTACTCACCAATCTCCTCGTATCTCATCACTGTCCCCAAGTTGGCATTTTCATCTGAGGAAAGGAAGCAAAAGAGAGGTATTGGTGTTCAGCCTAGAAGATGGGGCTGGGAGAAAGGCTGGGGACTGAAGTGAAAGCAGAGATGATGCCGGACCTTTTGTTTACGTACCCACAAAAGTGAAGCGCTCCATGGGTGGGCGAACGCAGCAAATCCGGCTCAGGCTTTCTCCCACCTTCCCAAGGATCTTTGCTAAAAGTGGAGGAGGCAAATTAATTAGAAGCTGTGTGACCACCTCATGCAAGTGCTTTGGCCACCCTGGTCCTGCAAGATACTCCTGTGCCTGAGAGCAGGAACTGCTCTCAGCATCTCCCCATTACCTCCAAAGCAAACACAGCCATGCCACAGCCTTAATTCCTGAGAGTGCTATGCTGTGCTTTGAAGGAACAAGTTGGACAGCTATAACCACTAAAAAGAATACAAGATGTTCATTTTTATGCGATTTAAGTAATGCCCCCTCTTATCCCCAGCTAATACCTCTGTGTCCCACATCACACCAGCTCTTGGGGGATCCAGCCATACCACTTTTCCTGCCAGTTCATCCCTGTGGGTACCCCATCCTGTGAGTACCAGGTAGCTTTTCTCTTAGCTGATTTCACCATGTGGACATCATCCAGCTGAAGCCCAGTGAGATTTCACAGCTATTTTAAGCTATTCTCGGCTCCCCTTGCTGCACTGGACACTAACTCCGTCATGTCCTCACCGAACCCTGGGCTTGGAGACTGATGAATGATCTGACCCCAAAATAAGATGATGAATCACTATTCCTAATGCTTGGCAGCCGTAGCTGGGAGGTGAGGGATGGATGTTCATTCCCCTCTTCCCTACCCTGCTGTCACCTACCTGCAGTGGGCTTGCTGGAGACGTTGTTGTTGTTCTGGTAGATGGTCCGTGAGGACTCGTTCTGGGGCTGGCCGATCACAGGAGTGATGGAGGGTGTGTTGACATTGGAGAGGATGCAGCCAGTCACTCTCTGCAACAAAGGAGAGATACAACTGGAACTGTGCCTTCACCCCAGCTACCTCCCAAAACCTTTATGACTTTGTATTGAGCCTCTGCAACGCAAGCTGAAGTTATCTCCAGTGACACGTAACTCCAGCCTCACTTTAGGATCCCCAGCCCCGTCCAACCTCACCACATAGAGCTAGGGCTAGCAGGACCCTGTGAATAATGACTTGTGATTAAGGCTGGGTATGGTGGGATTAACTTTTTGTGTGCACCCATAAGGCTGGCAGGGCTGCAGCCATGCTGCCTGCAGCTGGCATTGCCCCTGACACATGGAGGTGGTCATAACTGCTGATGAACAAATAAAAATAGTGTCTGATGATTCGGTGGTGCAAAGCCAGCAGCTTACACATTATCCTGGGAGCAAATGTGACCTCTTTTCCTTCACCAGTCCCTGCAGGACAAGGAAAGCATCTCCAGAGGCTCCCTGGCTTTGACACCAGAGTCCCTGGATGCACTAGACATCCTGCCAGGCTGGTTAATGCTTCTTCTATGCCTCCTGTCTGGGCTGCCCGTGAGATTGTATGGTGCTGTTTTATCCATTTCCTGTCCTTGATTTGCTCACTATATCCAAGTGTTGGCAGCAGTCCTGCTCCCCCCTCCCTGCAGTAACCCAAGGGCAGTCACCTTCCTCCTTGGCTCTCAGGCCTGCCTGGGCTTTGGAGGGACTTTTTGTCCTGGGTTTTATGCTCTCCAGGGACTTCTCAGATGCTGGATTTGCCTGCTGAGTCACTCTGTCAGGTTCATATATCGGTTTCATCTTAGCTGCTTGTCCTGGTTCCAGCTGGGTTAGAGTTAACTTTCTTCCTAGTAGCTGGTGCAATGCTGTGTTTTGGCTTCAATTGGAGAACAATGCTGTTAACACACTGATGTTGCTCAGTAGCACTTATCCTGATCAAGGACTTTCAGCCTCTCATGTTCTGTCACTGATGAGGGGCACAAGAAGCCAGGAGGAAGCAGAGACAGGACACCTGACCCAAGCTAGCCAAGGGGGTATTCCATACCACAGCACATCATGCCCAGGATATAAAGGGGGGAGAATTACCCGGAAGGCCCAGATCACTGCTTGGGTCGCACTGGGTATCAGTTGGCAGATGGTGAGCAATTATATTGTGCATCACTTGGTTTTTTTGGGGGGTAAGGGAGGCAGGGTTTATTCCTTCCTCTCCCTCCCTCTCTCTTTATTTCCTTTTATCTTTATTAATTACTATGTTTTACTTTTATTTCAATTGCTAAACTGTATTTATCTCAATCCATGGGTTTTAAACTTTCTTCTGATTCTCCTCCTCATCCCACTGGGGATGGGAAAGAGTAAGTAGGAAGCAATTAAGTACTTAATTGCTGGCCATGCTTAAACCACAACACTGGTGAGTGGGGGTACTCATCTACCTCTCTATCCCTCAGGGTAGAGCAAGCACTCCACATTAATGATTTGGCTTATGCCCATCCTCTCCTTCACCGCACTCCCCTCCTGGTGTGCATGGGCCTGAGATTGTTGCTGGCTCCAGCTGGAGGGCTCAATTTGCTTTTGCCATCAGTGCTGGGAGCTCAAAGTGGCACTGACAAAGTATCTCACACCTCTTGTGGGTCAGGATTTCAGGCATGTTCCTGCATGTCATCTGTCTGCCTGCCCCAGCCATATTTCAGTTGCTGATGTGCATATGCTGGTGCAAGAGCACCCCACTCCTGCACTTTCCCCACAGCCTCACCCCGGGTGAATCCACGGCACAAGGGCTGCCTCACCTTCATCAGGTCGCGGTGGTGCTCCAGCACGCTGCAAGTGGTCTGCCAGGTGTCCTGGTAGCACTCCCAGGGGTCCACCCTATGTGGAGCACAGCAAGGCAACATGGTTGGCTGATTTCACTGCCTGACCTCCTGGCCATGCTGCTTCCTCCCCACTGGGCCAGCCAAGCAGTGCCATGAGCAGCCACCATCACTCGCCCAGCACTGCCATGGACCATGTCCTTCCTTTAGCTCTCCGATTCTGTTCTCCCAAATAGCTCTGGAGACCTGAATATGTGCCTGGACATCTATCCACTCTCTGTCCCCAGCTAAACAGCTTTCATTGGTTTGGATGTAACTACATCTGTTACAACCCTGTTTTCTGAGGACAGCCCAAAGATGTTTCAGATCCCACCTCCGCCACCACATGCCACATGGCAGTGCTGGGAAGGGGAGAGACTGTGGGCTGGTGCTACAGGTATAGAAAGGGGAGGTGCCACAGCACAAGTCTGGGGTGGGCTGGGTGACTTTGAGCCTACCCAGACACCAGAGATTCAATGGGGAATCTGGGGGGTGGCAAGATCCCCTGAAGTCAAAGGGCTCCCTTGAAGGATGGTGTAACACTTATCTGTTCTTTGATGGACTAGGAGAGGAAGACCTCCAGTTTTTAGTTAAGCTTTGGCTGGGAGAGAAAGTCCATCCTGGAGCTCTAGCAGCTGGTGGCATTTCCACTTTCCATGCAGGACTTTACCACCACAGTGCCAGGAAAGGGGCAGGGGCTGTTGGTGCTGCTGCAGCTGTGGGCTCTTGCACTCACCTGATCCAGTCGGAGGACTGGACAGCCAGTTGGCACATGGTCAGGCGGTGCCGGCTTGAAACCAGGCCCTGCAAGAGAGGGTGATGGAGGAACAGTTATGGGAAGCAAGCATGATGCAGTGGCCAGCCTTGGCTTGCAAACCCTCCCGGGCAGAGCATTGGGCTCATTCAGATGAGACAGGCTATAAGGACTCTCTCCTGCTCACAGAAATTTATTCAAATTCCTGTTTGCTGGAGGGGAGGAGTCCCTGACTTGCTTAAGCCCTGGTTATGCAATGGTCAGTGATATTTTCTCAGCACCATCACTCTCAGGCCTGTACTACAGTGGTGCCAGAATGGGGATGGTGATTTCTTGATGAAATTTCTACAGCTTTCAGGAGAGAAAACTCTTTACTCTCCTAATCTGGATTTTCCCCACCCTAGAAAGTGCTTTTAAAGGCCCCTGTTTACATTGTTGCATTGAAATCATTCAGAAAAACAAAAACTACAAAAAACCCTAAAGTCCAAACCAACCCAACAAGATCACCACCAGCACTTTGGGAGAGAACATTTCTTTTTGCTGTCTAGTACTTTGGCTGGTTATAGGGTCTTGCTGCATTTTCTAAAGAGTGAGTGTTTTCATAATCTCTCTCCCCTTGGAGACCTTCCCATGGTCCAGAGCTACCCTGTGCAGAGGAGATCCATGAAAGGACAGGTGCATGCAGTGCTGCCCAGTGCTTGACCCTGGCTTCAGAGATACCATAACATATAGGCAGCAGAAAGGGAGAATGGGGACAACCCACCGTCTTCCCATAGGAGTCGTGCACGGGTGAGACAATGCCACCAATGACGATGAAGCGTCCGGTCTTGTGCAGGTAATCCCGGGCTCGCTCTGAAGGAGAAGGACAAGAAAAAGGGTGCAGGAGGATTCAACTGGACACACTGAGTCCCATAATGCCCCACTGCTGCCTACTGGCTTTGTCCAATGCCCATGGAGCAGCTCATTCTGGCTGTACTGGGTAGGGAAGGCAACCAAGTGAAGGGCTGGCTTCATTTTTACGATCCATTTCATTCAGTGCTATCCTTGGGGATGCTGAGCATGGACCTTCCTGGGGACCTTAAACCTTGCATGGAGGAGGATTTGGTGGAAGAAGGCAGGTCTTTCGCAAAAGCTAAATCACTTTCAGACTCAAAACCGCCTTCAACCACCTTGCCAGGACATCAGAGGGACAGCCAAGAGCCTGCATCATTGACAAGAACTGCTCTGCAGAGCCAGGCTCTTATAGCAGCTCTGGAGGAACTGAGCTCACGAGGAGAGACATGAAGCTGGTTCATTCACTTTCCTTTCCTTTCTGTTTTTCTCTGCCCATAAGCTGTGTTCATCCTCTCTCTCCTCATAACTTCTCCCTTCCTCACCTGCTACGATTTGCTACAAGCCAAACGCTTTCCTAACAGCTGGAAAGCATCTCCTAACCTCAACCATCACTTTGACAAGGAGCCCAACGATACGATCAAACTTAAAAAACCCAACCGAATAATGACAAAACCCACTGCCTTTGCTACCACTGGGGTACAAGGACACCCCTGTTGTTTTGTGAGCAGAAAACTTGCTGGCTCATGTGTCAGTGTCTGGCTGCAACCCCTGCAGGAGGAAATCATTACAGACTGGGGGATGGATGGATTGAGAGCAGCCCTGCTGAGAAAGGGATACTGGTGGGTGATAAATTGAACACGAGCCAGCAGCGTGTGCTTGTTTCCTAGAAAGCCAATCATGTCCTGGGGGCATCACCAGCACTGTGGCCAGCAGGTCCAGTGACAGGATACTCCCCTTCTACTCCTCCCTCTTGAGACTCCACCTGGAGTACTGCGTTCAGCTCTTGGTGCCCCAGTATAAGATAGACATAGACCTGTTAGAGGAGGACCCAAAGAGGCCATGGGAATGGTCAGAGAGGTTAAGAATTGGAGAAAGGTTGAGACAGTTGGGGTTGTTCACCTGGAGAAGAGAAAGCTCTGGAAGACCCTCTCGTGACCTTCCAATACATAAAGTTGGCTTCTAAGAAAAATTGAGATTTTTTTTTTTTTTTTTTAATCAGGACCTGTAGTGACAGGACAAGGGGCAACAGTTTTAAAGTAAAAGAGGGTAGAGCTAGGTAGGTACAAGGAAGAAATTTTTTTACAATGTGGGTGGTAGGACACTGGAACAGGTTGCCCAGAGAAGTTGTGGATGGCCCATCCCTGGAAGCATTGAAGTTCAGGTTGGATGGGGCTTTGAGAAACCTGATGAAAGATGTCCCTGTCCATGGCAGGAGGTTTGGACTAACTGATCCTTGAAGGTCACTCTCAACCCAAACCATGCTGTGAGTTTGTGATTTTAAGATGCGCTGCTGGTTGACAGTCTATATAAGAACTGCCATCTCATACAGGGCTTTATGCACAGGCACTTAGCACAGATGGATACCTGCCATCCTCACCACAAGACCAACACCTCATGTGCTACTGTTTTGGAAATACTGAAGAATTCACCAAAAGGAGCACCACAACAGAACCAAGATGTTTGTCCGCATCTGCTCCTTTCTCCTGGAAAGTGCTGGGATGCTGCTGGTGAGCTCCTGACCTCTAGCTCCAATACAGGTTTATCCCTGCTTGCTCAGACTCTGGTCACCCCTTGCTTGATCCAACTCACGGAAAATAGTTGCTGGGAGCTGCTCCTGCAGTATGAAGCCTTGATAGAGGAGTGGAAGTATTGGTCTGAGAGCACATCATCCCAGTGGGATGGGGGAAGCCTTTTCTGCATGCACTGGGAAGTGGGGGCTCAAATGCCCTGCATATGGGCTCCTGGGGTCTACCCTGTGTGGTCTTGAACAGACAGATGGAGCTGTCTGTTTGGGGAACAGCAGCTCCGCTATGAGAGCAATTGCAGTGTCACTCACAGCATGGTCCCTGCCACAGTTACCAGCCAGTGCCCAAAGTCTCACTTGCTTTTGGGCACTTTTCCCACCACTATTTTTCCCTTCCTTCCTTCCTTGGGCTGGTCCTGATGCAGCCGTTCATCCTGCTTCCCTCTCTGCCTGCAGGCAGGGCTGCCCTGGGCTTTGGGCAATGACAATTATGTCCTCCTCTTCTAAAAACCTCTTTGTCAATGCCTCATAGGGTTGCACCCATGTTCGTCACTGCTCTTCACCATGATGCTTTTACCTCCTGACACACTTGACTCCTTTGACTTTCAGCCCTTTCTCCGTCAAATTCTTGCTCCTCCCCCCACCAACACATGCTATTTAGTGTCAGCTGAGTCATCCCTGGGCTCTCCCCAGGTCCCCTTTCTGTGGTACCCATCACCTGCACCTCAGCTAGTCTCTCAACAGCCACATGGCTCTGACACCACTCCCTCCCTGTGTCACACCACACCAAGAGATTTACCAGAGACCTGATGCACAGCCTTGAGCTGGCATTTCCAAAAGGCAGGATAAAAATGCTGGTGAAGAGTTGCTAAACTCCTATGGGTGCCTCCTCCCACATCCAACATCCCTCTCCTGACCCAGAGCACATACATTCGCACCCCAGTGCTTCTCTGAAGACGCTCTCAGGGAAGCAAAGAGAGTTTGACACTGATGCTGGAGATGGAAAGTCCCATCTTTTCATGTCACAGCAGCAATAACACCTGCCCCCAAGCTTTTGCAGCTGTATAACCCACTTTCTTTACTTAAACTCTCCCTCTAGGTGTATTGCAACTGCCTTGTTCCCCAGGCACATTGGGGGCCGGTTGAAATTCAACAAAGGAACTATAGTTGCCATGGACTTTCCCCCCTTCCCAGCATGTTGAGCAGCCACAGGCCCCAGAGACAGCTTGTGGATTTGCCAGCCTCGATAAAACCTCTTCCTCAGACTCACCTGAAATCCCTTCCTTGGCTTCCATCCCAGCTGTTGTGCCCTGGGCATGCTAGCCCCAAGAGGGAGAAACAAGGGCTTGTATCATTTGATCAGTGCAGGGAGTAAAATCCAATTGCCTGAATTAGATGTACTGAAAGTTTCCCACCCTGCCCTCAAAATCCTGAGCTTGAAGGGATTAACTCCAGCAGTTTGGTTTGAACCATATTTTTTCATCTTTGCTGGTTATTTATCTGCTGAGACCTGTGTGGGAGCACCTGTATCTGTCAGCGGGTTTCACTGGTGCAGTGAAGGGACCAAACCCAACCCTGTGCATGACTATGATTATCGGTGCTTCATGGGGTATCTGGAAAAGCACCCTGTGGAGGAGCATACACACAAAAATACAGTACTCTGGGGGTTTTCTTTATCCTTTTTTTTTTTTCTTTTTCATGCACGAGGGGTTTTGAACCAGCACCATAAATTAAACCATAAAACTCCATGGGTGCTGGGATTCCCTTTGCAGCACACCATGGCAGCCCTCAGTAACCACTTGCCCAGAAAGCCAAATGTGAAAAAAAACCCCTCTTTCTTCTCCATTCTGCATTTTAAAAAGAAGAATCAGGGCATACCAGCAGCACTTCTCCCTTTCCAATGCTCTGTGCTTGCCTTTATTGATGTTACTGGCTTTTCCATCTGTGCCTTCAAGGTTAATCAATCAAGAGTGAGAGAAAAAAAAAAAGGCCATTTTTTCCCTGATTCTGCTTTTTCTGGTATCTTTCACACAAATCATGTTCCAGGACCTCTTCTAGATTGAAAAGAAAAGGCGTAAGTTACAGAAAACATCACTGAGAGACATTTACAGCAAAAAAACTCCCCAAAAAAACTGTAAAGAATTGAGCTATGATGTTGGAAGAGGAATTAAAAGGAGTGAAGAATTGGTTTTGGATGAGCCTACGAGCAGAGGAGGTTCACAGGAAAGCTACCCTAAACACCTTGGAAGCACATGCAAGAAGACAACTGGAAAGCTTGGAGCCAGCTGCCATCATGCAGGGACAAAATCCAGGCATGGTCTTGAAAAAGCCAAAGTGGATCCTCCCTGATGCATGCTGTCTCACAGGAGAGCTGTGGTTTCGGATGTGCAGAGAAGTCAATATCAATGGACCACCATTTACCTTTATATTGTAATGCAATTAAAAATGCAAATCAAAATAAAAAGGAAATTTCCTAACAGAAAAGATGCCACTGTGTTTTAAATGAGCACATCATTTTGTTATCCCTGCTTTGCCCTGACTCAATTTTACTTGTCTAAAGAAGATGAAAAACACTGATCCGTTTATCTCCATGCCTTGTACTGCACCTTTATAAAGTTCCCTCTTTACACATAACTCCACAGTCTCAAGGGTGACTGATGGTATTAATTTGCCTTGAATTTTGCTGGCAAAACCCAACAATTTTGCCTATCAATTTCTCAAGGTCTATATTTAAACACCCCAGCACCAAGCATGGATCTTCAGGGAGTGTAATCCATGCAGGTGGCACATCATCTCAGCTCCTGCTCTCAGGAGTTCATGCCAATCTCTACCACCATTGCCTGCCTTCATAAAATGTCTTATCCTGCAGAAAACAGCTCCTCTCTTACGTATATATGCAAATGATTGGAAACCCAAGGTTGGAAACCTGTATAATTCTTGGGACTGCAGGTAGAAAAAATATTTGCCTGTTTCTACAGCAAGGCAAACAGCTTCAGCAGGACAGATCCTATGGGATGCTGAGGTGTCACTGGCCTCGCAGTACTCAGAGGGGTGTGCTGTTGGGAGGAGATGGACGTTGGTGCTCAGCGTTGCAATCAGAATTGTTCATTTGGTTTTTAACCTGCACAATATTATTTAGAGAAACCTGTAAAAACAATGTTGCTCTCTGAAGTAGATATATAAAAGTTGGGATCTACATTTTTAAGAGCTTGATGTCTACATCAGAAATACCAAACAGAATTTAAATATGCATTGACAAAAACAACAAACCAACAAAAAAAAAAACAAAACAAACCCCCCTGACTATTAATCTCTGCAAGGGAAGTATTCGGATAAATGTGCAGGCTATAAAGCAGTAGTATGGTGTGGCAAAGAGAGGTCTGAGCCAGGAATGGGAAGACCTGCCTTCTGGTCCTGCCTTGCCTACAACTTGCAGAGCATCTCTTCACTTCCAAAACTGGTGCATTCTCATCTGGTTTTGAGGCAGTGCACATCCATTTGCTTGTAGGGCTGCATCCACTGAGTAACTGTACTGGCTTGCTCATGGCTCTGCTGGTTTGCTTGTTCATGTAATCATAATCTAAGCCAGACCTTCACAGCCATCCACTTCAAAGCAAAAGCCTTTAAAAAGATTGTGTTTTCTTAAAGGACGTCTCAAATCCCATTTGGAGAGGAGCTGTGCTGCTAGCAGGGCTGGCACTGCAGCAGAGCCACCCTCACTTCTGGGGCAGAGAATCCAGGAAAGGCTTCAGCCAACCATGGCTTCAGCCGCAAGACTGCAGCATTAGTTTGCAGCATCTAGGGTCTTCCACACTGTAACCATGATGCTGTGTTTAAATCTTCGTTTATTTTTTCTACAGATTGATTCTTCTTAAACTGGCTTCAGTGGCTAAATGGAGAGGGCAACCAGCAGCCATAGCCAAGCCTGTTAGAATGTGTCAGCTCATCAAGCCTTGAGTCATATCCTCTGTACAAGGCAAGATAAAATGGCTTTAGGTCTTGTAAGAGACCTCAGGGATGTTGGTAGTTCATTCCCCACCCCAGGCTGTAGTTGCAACACCTCCTGCCATGAGCAGGAGGAAGTGTGGGTTGCAGCACCTTGAAACGTTGGGTGATCAGCAATGTGGCTCCATGTGAGGAGCAGGTAGAAGTTGGGCAGCAAGGACAGGGAGACAGAATGGAAATCATGGCTGGCACAGAAAGGGCAAAGCAGGTGACTCTCCTGATGTCCTTGGATCTCCTGCCATCCTTGGGACTTCTTCTGCCCTCAGGTCTTCTGCTGTCCTTGAGTCTTCCAACATGAAGAAACCAGGGCATTGCATGGTATGAGGCTAAGCTGAGGAGCTCCACACGCAAGCATGGCTGTGGTCATTCTTGTGGGTTTCTGGAAATGGGACACTAGGTTTGCTGGGTCGTAAGTTTGAACTGCTGTGGCTGCTCTGATAGTGTGGTGCTTCCTCCAAATCCCTAGGTCCATGTTCTCAAAAAAGGCCTTTTTGTACTATTTTTCTTTTGTGTCTTTCATGCAAAAGATGCTGCTTGGGGTGATCAGGTTTGTGGTCTCCCTGCAGACATGGCTAATGCCAAACACACTGCAGTAGGTTTGTATTCTTCTTATCATCTGTATTCCTTACACTCAACAGTCTATGCAGCTCCTGACTTCCTCCCCCCCCCCCACCCCCTTGTGCAAAGATTTTTGCCTGGGAAAGAGTAGATTTTGGTCAGAAAAGCCATCAGTATCAGGAGTCTCAGTGTGCTTCTTTATTGGTTTGTTGCATTTCTGACCAATTTGTTGTCATTGAGCTCAGCCTTCTGTCCCACCCCTTTCCTGGACCATTTCGTGCCTGTGATGTCCAGAGACCACACTGCACCTCAGAAAACACCCTCTGGTGTTTTCATTTCTATGAGCACTTTATAGCCTGCAACACCAATGCAAGGATGTTGGGTTAGAAGAGAAAAGGTTATTTCTTTTCCAGTGTAAGTTGTCCTTAATGCTTCAGACAGCCCGCATGGCTTTTAAACATTGTTGACATAAATAAACTACCAGTGATGGACCCAGCCAAGACATCCATTAGCCCACTGGCAGTGTGCTTGTGTAGTGGAGACCTTTCAGCCACAGCTCCCAGCTCCATGCCTCCCAGCACAACCCCTCTGAGGCAGCTGGTGGTTGACCTTAGCCTTGCTATGTTGGGGAGCAAACAGGGGTGACACTCAGACCTTTTCCAAGCACTGGTGACACCTCCCTGCTGCTCCCTCTCCCCTGCAACTGCATTTCAAATATTTTTGGCACCACCACTTTCCTGCAAGGGAACAGTGAGGAAAAACAGAGGGTACGGTCCAGGGCTACAGAAATGGTAAGTGATGATTTTGTCCAGACTGAATGAAAAAATATCTTCCTGCTTCCCAAATAGGAAATAAGTGCTTATTTAAAAGATGTTTCCCTTTGGCGTTTCTCAGTAAGTGTATATAATCACAATGTTTCGGCTGCTCTGGCACTGCTCCATCACCTAAATTGATGTTAATGAAATCAAATATGCCTCATGTTCAATTTTTCAAGGTGTAATTTTAAATTGTGTTTGCTTTGCTTTTCTACCTGGTTCAGCTACACCACTGAGAGTTCCTTCTTCTTTTTACTTATATTTTTATTTTACAGAGGAATGCCACCAGCCAACTCTGAGTTATGCCCTTCTCCCCAGGGGGGAGCCTGCAGCCTGCTCATGCTCTGCACCAGCTCTCTAAAAACACACACAAAGTAGCAGTGAGGCAAGGAAGTTTTGCAGTCTAAATCGCTCTTTGAGAGCCAGCGCAGAGGAGGGTGCACAGCCATGAGTGATGGAGAAGGCAAAACCATTTCCCTGATGTCCCATTTTCATTTTGAGCAATTTGGCTTCCAGCATCCTTAGATGGGAGGTGGGATGCAGCCACATGTGCCAAGGGCAAGGCAAGTGCTTTCCCGCTGTCTAAAATACCTTCTCCTGCAGGAGAGAGTGACCCAGATACGCCAGCACACTTTGTTTTATTCTCGAGCTAGCAGCACTTGCAGGACCTAAATGT
Source organism: Pezoporus flaviventris (assembly GCF_033815535.1). Classification (NCBI taxonomy): domain Eukaryota; kingdom Metazoa; phylum Chordata; class Aves; order Psittaciformes; family Psittacidae; genus Pezoporus; species Pezoporus flaviventris. The sequence goes on from NW_026892561.1 coordinate 20,606,072, forward strand.
TGCTTCCTAGCCCGAGACCAACTCTGGCAAGGAGCCAGCAGTTACTCTCAGCCTAATTAAGTGGTGCATGTGTATGTGTGTATATATATATATATATATATATATATATATATAAAAATCCCAAATCATATACATATATATATATATATAACTCTGAATTCCAAATCAAGAACACATTAATCAGAGATGTACTCATCTTAGAGCCCACCTCTCCCTACCCCAGGGCTACTTTTTCTGCCCCAACCAGTGTCTTTATCCACACCTCACCTACAGCTGCACCTCAGAGTTGGGGAAAACACTGGCACTCTGGACTTCTTGGAGGGACAACATTTCTACCAGAAGAACAGGCCCTGACCACTCTCCAGGGAAGTTTTTTTCTTCTGGAAAGAATCTGGAGGAGAGGGAGAGAGTTGTTCTTCATCACAGGGTTGACCCTTCTCAAGGGAAGCCTGGGGAGATACCAGTGTGTCCCACTGACCCAAACAGCATGTCCTGCCTCAAGCTCAGTGCCTCATAGATGATGTCAGTCAGATTCCCAGGAGGCTTTTGGTTGGCAGAAAAATCCTATTAAGCCTCTAATACTTAATGATTTTCATCTCTGAGCTAATTGATCTGTTACGCATTTCCTCACCACCCCCTGTCAGCCCATAGCTGCACCCAGGCACCATAGAATTAGCAAATTTGGAAGGGACTTCCATGCTAAATGGCTCCAGTCATTGCTGCACATTTCTTTTAATAGCTTTTTATAAGCTGAAAAAAGCACTGGCCACTAAATATCTCAAAACTCCTCATGGAAGCAGATGCTATGAAAGGCCCCAGAGAACTGACACTGCAGCATCTGACCCTCCAACCTCTCAGCTCCCCACCAGCCTCCAACTTTGACAGCCACCTGAGTGATGACTAACAGGACTCATGCTATCACCATCTGTTGACCACTCATGGTTTCATGGCAGAAAAAGTGAGATAAAATGTTTAAAACAAACAATCAAACAAACAAAACCACCAAACCCACCCCCCACCAAAAAAAAAACCAAAAAAAACACCAACCCCAAACCACAAAAAAGGTTGAAGACTGAGTCACAGTGAGCTGACTTAAAAATAGCAAAGCATTCACTAGAGACCCAACAAAATGGGGCCTGGGCAGGGAGCCTGGCTGGTTGCAGGTGATCTGGGTTTCCAGATGAAACTTATTTTACATCATTGAAGTTGAAATTTAAATTGAAAGCATCTTATTTTCCCCTCTTCTTTTCACAGTTGGAGTTCTGCAAGGGGTGGTGCATGTGAGAAGGCACACAAGAGCCCAGGAAGAAACTCTCCAGGCCCCAGAGCTTGAGAAGAAGCATCTGAGGAAGAGTCTGGCAAAGTAATCCAAGCCAAAGTACATTTTGACACTGGAGAATCCCACCCTGCTCTGGTGCAGCAGGTGGGAGCAGGCAATACCTATCAGGTGAGCAACATGAGAATCATTAGGGACAGCTGCTTCTCGAGTTGAAGCTGCCCCCAGCTCTCCCAGGTAGGGACTGAATCTACTTTTATGTCAGGCAGCTGATACGCAAAGTGCTGTCACTCTCACCACTTCTAAGGAAAAGTGATACAATTTATTGCCCAGGGATTTCCATCCTGGTATCACAAGGAGAGGAGGAACATGCTCAGCCCCTCACTGGGTCTCACCTGAAGGATGGGCATCTAAGTTCTGCCAAGGTGGATCACCTTCCACCTGGTAGTTGACACCCGGATCTGCTGCCTGGGCATCTTAGAGGAGTTCAGCTGGTGAGGTAAAGGGAAGCACCCTGGTAGAAACAACTCTTAACAGATAAAAATGGATGAAGACCTCATTTGAAGAAGGATATTTTTTGGGCTTCCTGCTACAAGACAGCATGGAAGCACCTTGCTTAGAAGCCTTCAGAGAGGGATTAAGCATCTCCAGGTAAGAAGAGTGTGTGCATGGTATTGAAGTGAACTGTTCTGTGGCTGGTGCATTAGCTGGCCACTCCATAAGTCAGCAAGGAGTACAGCATGCACACTGTAGCATGGTGGAGTGGAATAAGTTTTCCTCTTCCAGTGTAGTACTTTCCTTAGATTTTTAGAGAGAAATGTGCCAAAAGGTGCATTTGCCAGCAATAGGTGTAAATGTTCTTCTGAGCACTTGGGTTTATTTAACTACAAACTAGAGGAATAAGCGTCATTGCAGATAGACTGGGCAGAAAGCAGTTGCAGTGATTTCAGCTGAAATTCGTCTCTCCTATAGGGTTTTCAAGGCTAACAGCTCTCCAGCTGGTGTAAAGTGATGTAAATGTGCCACCCACAGTAAAGCAACATCAATTTTCGAAGCAAATCTGGCCTGGAGCTGGTATTCTGTGGCTCTATCTCAGCTTTGATAAGAATCTAAATATCAGGAGCAAAAATAAACTGTTTGGCAAGCAGAGGGGAGGGTGTTCCAAATAGTCCTGACTGCTCTGTTTGGAAATGATTTTTATTGCCATGGGCCCATGGATAGAGTCAAACAGGACAAGGGTAGCAGCAAAAGGCCCTTGGTGAATATTTTCATTATCCTGCCTGATTTTGTATTTCCCTTTCACCAGGATGTGGGTGGCACATCTGAAGTAGGACAGGCACCTCAGTGTTCTTCCCTGGAGAGGTCCCATCTCAGCTAGCCACCAGCTGGGAAATCAGCGTCACCTAGTGTTTTGTTTTGTTTGTTTTTTTTTTCTTAATGGAATGGAAAAATAAAATAAAAATAATAATTAAAAAAATAATAAAAAAAAGCTTTCCATGCTTGTTTTCCACTACCCTAATTTCCCCGTGCAAGCACTCTGTTTTCACTTCCAAGCCATTGTAGTACATCAAAGGCAGTGCTTTGTACACCCTGGCGCATGTAGTGCTGCTCCTTCAGGCTGATGCGTGGCAGGATCATAACCTTCCCAGGAGTGGCAGATTTACAGTCCCTGATTCCCAGTGGAATAGAGATGGGGAGCATTTGCCTCGTGGCTCTTTGCTGGTCTTGGGTTGCCTCTACGTGGGGCTGATCCCTGTGCTGTGAGTTTGACCCATGGTTTGTCTTTGCTGGCAAAGCATCCAAAGGTGCTGATCCTGGCAAGAATCTGCACTGGCTGAACCAGGACTGTGCAGGCAGAAAACATCCCATCTACAGAAATGCAGAAAGGCCAGGGGGATGCTGGTGATTGTATGGAGTGGTGAAGGCAGCCAAGGTAGGACTTCAGCCTTGTAGTGGTCATGTTCCCATTCCTGCTGCTGTGTCTTGCCTGGCTGTGTGGCTCAGCAAAACCCTCTCTTTCATAGATCTATTCCTGAGACCCCATTTCCGCAGAAGAAGAATCAACAATGCCTTTGCACAGAGCGAAGGCACCAGAAGTAAAGCTATGCCTTTTGGCATTCCCAGCCCAGCTTGTGAGATTTTTCTGGAAAAACTGGATTTTCTAACTTCTCTTGCCAATAAGCCCTAGCAAAATGTTATTTCCTCAGGGATGGCTTAAGCTCAATTAGGGGCTGCTGGATTTTCAATGAAAGCAGAAACCTTTGTGGAGCCGTCGCTGAGCAAGTCCTTCCTTGTCTGGCTCAGAGATGGGCTCTCCACCCATCCTGTGAGCAGTTCCTCTGCATTTGCCTCCTACTTCAGCTCCAAAACCGACTTATCCCAGTTCTCCTCCTGTGGGGCAAGCCCTATAGTGGCTCTTGAAAATAGGTATTCCTAAAGACTCCAGATTTTTCTGTTCCCAAAGTGTGGATTTATCAGTTTTTTGCTGGTGTGACCAAGCTACATCCAGCAGCTCAGGCGTATTGAAGGAAATCAGTTGATGAAAAGGGAGAGGAAAAAAAGAAAAAAGTGCTCCTGACCTAGGTTTATCTTCTCCAGTCATGACTGCACACTATCAAAAAATGCAAGCAAAGCTGCTCTGTGGGGGACTACAGTTGTACCCTGTTCCTGGTTTGTTTTCAGGGCTGTGATGGGCACTACTGACTTTGCCCGGCTTTCTCCATGCCAGGCACCCTGAAAATCTATCCCTGCTTGGCTGGGCACTTCTGGCATCACAGGAAAGCTTGAATTCATGGGTTATAAAAGCCAGAGAAGGCATGCTCATCTCAAAATACAGAGCAGCCTTGCCATTCTCGCCATCATTTCTGTCAGGTCTGTCTGTAGCTGCTTTTGGCTCCCTGGTCCCAGGTGGAGGTTAGGGTTAAGGTTAGGCTTAGGGTTAAGGTTCAGGTTACTTTTGCTGCACATTCAACACAGCTGGACTGCTTCTGCTTGCCCCTTGCCATCCCTCGGCACAAGTGGTGGGACGTGATCTTGACCTTGGCTCCAGTGCATGGCTGTGCCTTCTACCTCGGCTCAGGGACCTCTTGTAGCCCCCCTGCCTTGCTGACAGATGGCATTTTGAAGGCCAGAACATGCAAGCATGAGGATGTCTGTTTTGGGGCAGCTGCTGCTCAGATGCACAAAGATCAGCCTAATGGTGACCTGCTTCTACCTGTGTTCTCCATCACTACAGTACCTGACACAAGCCCGCAGCAGCCTGGTAGGGAAAGCTGAGATGTAAGTCCCCCTCATTGCACCAGCTGGGACAGATAAAGTCACTTGCCCAAGGTCACATGAGAGACATGGACTGCCACTGCTGGTGTTTAACATTGAGGTAATTGATACCCTCAGCATTGCGCAGCTGCTGTGAAAAAGTATCAGAAAAGATGATGCAGGAGGTATGAGCACCTTAGTAAGTGAAAACAGTTTTTAAATAGAAGTGGGCCCCTGTTTCTTGAATGAGGTTGTAGGACTGGATTTCTCACAGCAGGATTTGTTTATAGTCAGTGGAAGTAAAAGGAGGTATGTGGCATATTTTGGGAGGTGGCATTGTCAGAGACAATGTCTCACAGACTGTAATAAATACTGCTAAATATTTAAGAGTTTATAAATATTTTAAAAGAATCCCTGAGTAGTTATTGATGGAGTTTAATCTGATGCTTGGGAAAACTCCTCTCTTTGGGTCATAAACAGGAGATGAGATGCTTGAGATATAAGAAGCTGGTGATAAAGACCATGTATGTATGGGGTACAGTGATGGGAATGTGACATTAACTGATATGTAATAGCACCCAAAAGAGCCATGGGTGTTGCAGTCCTGCTGTCCCTCAAGGCACAGCACCCAAGAAACTGCAGTTTCAGCACACTTTGGTCAAGTGCTGGGATTGGAGGTGTGTCGGTGACTCACTAGCCAAGGCACAAGGCTGGGCTGACAGGTTCCACTGTTTGCCACCACTTAGAGCCAGGAGCACGTGGCTGGGCCCTACCAGACCCTTTGCACCTGTAAAAGATTTTGGCTGTTTGCTGTGATTTCAGCAGCCTGGGTGTCAGTGGAAGCTCCTCTGTGTGTTGCAGTGCCTGTCCAGCATCAGCTTAAGCTGCTGAGAGGTGAGCATGGATGCTACAACTCCCCATGTCCAATAAATCAACCAGGGTGTTACAAGTAATGTCTGTTCTGGCTCTGCCCCAGGTCTGATCCTTCCACTGCCCCTCTGCCTGTGCTGCCTGAGCTCCCTGAGCCGTGCCAAAGCTATGCAGAGCACAGCTGGGACTCAATCAGGACCGGTCTGACTGTCATGTCCTCCCAGAATCCCATTACCCACCTCTCACTCCATCGATTGCTCCAGTTAATTACACATTCAGATTTCAGGCTGGAGACAAAATGGAAACATGAGGCAGCCTTGCAGAGGCTTTGACTTCTTACTCATGTTGCAGATGGCAGAGGCAAAGCCTCTCTCAAGCTCCTGATGAGTTTTTGCTAGATGGGGGGGAGGGAAGAATTTGCTTCTGGACATTTGCACGTATATTGGCATTCAAGCAAACGAGGAAAGAGGGGGTAAGGGTGAGCTGTCATTCTGCTCATGCATTTCTCCCAGCAATGTCCCAGCCGGTGATATTCTCATTTAACTGCTCTGCAGTTCAGTCATCTCAACAAAATAAGAAAAATAAAATCTGGAAATTCAGGATATTAAAAACACACACCATTACAAAAAGCCTCAGCTCCTACCTCTTCCTCCCTCTTTACCTTTTTACTTGCAAAACTGCATCCCTTCATCTCACAACCCTCTTTACATGATGCAGCAGACCTCAGTGCTGCTCCTCTAGAAGGGCTGTGTTGAATAATCAAAAAGCAGCTTGGTGGGATTTTTAATTGCTCAAATTTTCTTAAGAAGCCATGCAACAGAGAGTTTTACTTTTGATGGCAGAGTCCTCTTTCATTGTCTTCCATCAGATATGCTTTTTGCCAAGCTCCTGGTTGGGATATAAATTCTCTTCAATAATGTGCACGCAGGATAGAGGGAAAAATTAATTCTAAAGACAAAAAAGGTGGAGAAGGGAAAAACAGTGGAGATTTGCTGACTTTCAGGAGTCACCCTATATACAAGCTATGTTTTTCTGTTCTCATCCAGGTCCAAGTGCTGTTTGAAATGAAGTGGGTGTGAAACGCTATGGCTAAGCAAGTTTAAAACACCTAAGGTAACAAGACCACGTGAGAAGGCCACATCTGAATGACATTTCTGATGAGCAGAGGTATAAAGAGGGACAGAGATGTGTCAGAAAGGGTCGATTTTGAGAGGTGACCCAAGCCCTGGAAGTGAATCTGTGTCAAGCTACTCTTAGAATGGGACAGAAATAAAACTGTTTTGTGAACAAGACTTTTCCCCTGAAACCAGAAGTTTGCATATGAAATGCTGGGTTGTAAAGAATTTCAGAACTTAAAAAAGGCAAGAAAGAATGTCTAACCTGCCAAAATGGGCAAAGTGGGCATTTACAGAAAACCTTTTTCTTCTACAATTTAAGAAAAATTAATGAAAAGACAACAGGAAAAATAAATCAATATCAAACACTGCAGGGGAAACAGGTGAAACGTCTATCCCATGCTAAGTATTGCTCTGAGTGTCAGTGGGAAATTAAAGTGAATTGATTTGAGTTTGGGTGTGTATCAGCCATGCCAGCCAATGTAAGCAGCTGAGCTCCCCAGTACCAGCCAGCAGTGGGGTTTTCATGCAGCTTTACACAGGACTTTCTTCTGAATCTCACTTTTCTCCAGTTACTAAAACTTCTTGCATGGGATCTGCTTTTCCTTCTCTGTACCTCTTTGGGATATAAATGGAATTTTATTCCAGACTAAAGGCCACCAGTGTTCATGTCAAGTTTTAGAAACAACCTCTGCCCTCTTTTCTCCTCCTGCCTTTCCTCCCCACCACATTAGCATCCTGTTTCTCACAGCCTCATAAAGCTAGAAAATACAACTCAAATTTGTGACTCAGAACATAAGTATATCTCAAAGCACATCTGATACCACAAATAACTCGGAGTGTTTTCAGGGCTATGTGGGCATTTGTCTCAACCCTTTCGTATGGATGGCTGTACAGCACCATATCTCACCTACTTTTTTATTATATATTATATATCTTATGTTAAGTATTAGTTTATATGTATGATATTAGTTTTATATACATAGACATGAATCAGCCTCATCTGGTGAGTCCTAGTTACCCAGTCTTGTAACTGGCAGAGGACAGTGGGAGCCCTGTTTATATATATTCAGCTTTGCACTGATGCAAGGGTCAGTGGTGAGTTGCAGTTGCAGGTCTGGTATTGTAAGAAGAATACCAGCTTTCTGGAAACCCAAGGATAATGGTGATACGGAGTCTTAAATTCACATGACTGGTGGAAAAAATAACTCAGTGGAAACCTTTCCCTCACTAAAAGAGACTTCCAAAAAATTAACCCATCTCTCACTCAGGCAAAAATCCTATTGTCAAAGGTGGCTTTTGGCCTGAATAAAAAATGGCAAGAACCGTACTGAGAAAAATTACGGTTAGCATACAGGGGTATGTCTACAGTGCAAATCTTATACTTCCTTTTGGCTTAATTAGTGCTATGTGTTAATAGATAAATTGTATCTCTCTATACTACACAAAAAATAAAAAAATCCTCCTGTCAGGATCACAAACCCCACATATTTTTCCAAAAGATAAAAACAATATTTTTGCAGAAATTCAGCTGTTTGAAATGCAACATTTACAGGATGCTGTACTGTTTCGGTTGGACTCATAGCACAGAGCTAAACAAGTAACACAGATTTTGGTTGAGATTCCCATGGCTTCTCTTGATTATCCCTTTAGACTTGGGGCAAAGTGTTCCTCAAACAAAACTGAACCGGAATTTAGAAGCTAAATTCTGTGTCCTTTACTTGTGAAAGACTCATTTTTCCCTACCAGGTATTTCAAGACTTGTATTCCAGCATGTCTACCGGACATATGCATACAAAATTTCTACATCAAGCCATTCTGTATGAGCTAAAACATATCTTTCTGAAAGATACCCAAGTCTTGATTTACAACCTTCAGGTGACAGAGGATCCATCAGGTACCCAGGTACTTTGTCCTCCTACTTGATTATCTTCACTCAAAACCATATATGTAGTTTGATGTTGTGCAGTACCCAGACTGCTTCTGGCATCTCACTAGTCCTTAATCCACTGAATTAAGGAGGCCCCTTCTATCACATATGACATATCTGTCCCCAAAGCAGATACTTAAAGGCCATTATTAAGTTGCTCTTTAACACCTTTAAGGATAGATTCAGACTGAGCCTTCCTAGATTCTTGCCACAAAGCCTGGCTTCCGAAGCTAACATAATTCTTATTACTGCTCTTCTAAAAAAAATTTTGCTGATGCTATACAGGAAAATAATACAACCTTTCTTCTTTTGCTTGATGTTTCCCTGCTTATATCTACAAGGATTGTATTTGCTGCTTTATTTACAGCATCACACAGTTTGTATTCAGTGAGCTATGTACAATCACTCTTCAGTCCTTGACACAGTCACTGTTTGGCAGAAGACGTTTGCCTGTTGTTTATGTTTGACAAGCATTCTTCCTTGCTGGACCATATGACTTTGCATTTGACTTCACTGTTTGAACAAGTCCTTTTTATTAAACAACCTGAATCAGGCAGCACAACTGACTCATTACCATCATTAATTGCTATTCTACACACTTTGGGGTCATTGGCAGGGATTATGTATTTTCTTCCAGGTCATAGACAAAGATACTGAACAGTACTGAGAAAAAAAAAAAAAAACACCTCGTTGCAAGTCTCCTAAAAATACCCGCTGCCTATCAATATCTCACTGATCCTTATCTTTTAAAATATACTTTGATACTGTTTTTTTGTCCACTGAATATGGGCCACATTGATATTTTTAGTATTACTTTTCTTAATCAAAATGTTATCTAGGACTAAATAATGTGAATTATAGAAACTATGTTTTATCAATAGTTGCTTCTATCAGCCAAGTCCCTGTAACTTCATTTAATTATTATTTTTATTTTTAAATAGTTCCTCTTGTTCCTTATTTGCAGCTTTTTAGCTTCTGGGATAGGATTTTTTGATATTTCTGGTGCATTGGTGCTTAGGGCTACATTTTGCTGGCACTTATGAAGTGGAATAACAACGTGATCATTTGCATCCAAAAAACCATAATTTTTCTAGCCTACTGCCCAACTCATTATGTTCTACAAAAACAGTGTCTGATGCAGAAATACTCCAAGCTGATATCAATTATTTTTGTGCTTTGAAATTTATGTACAGCTCTTAGAAACCCCAGGGATGCTTCTCCAGCTGTAGCACAAGACCTTCAGCATCAGCTCCCCAGCCCCAAGTCTCTTATCAGACGTCAAGGGTGGTTCCTCTTTCTGCACTCCAAGAAGGGATATTAGAGTAGCTGATCTTTCTACTCCCATTTTTTTTTCAGTGGTCTGTAGTGGACACTTCACCCTCACAGAACTCCTTCCCATGCTAGGTAAGTCACTGTTTGCATAGGGATCTCCAGGCATTTCAAGATGTACCTGAACTGTCAGTATTTATGGCGTGTCGGACTGCCTTTAACAGAGGCTGCCCTTCCTCCCTCTCCTTCTCCATCCTTCCCTCATTCTCTTCCTCCCTCCCTCTTGTCTTGCCTGAACAGGCTGTAGCAGTGATTATAGCATCCCCATCATTTGGATCATCTCACAGATGCCCAGTAATATCAATCGTCTCACATGAGCATTTCAGATTCCTTAGACCTATTATCAATCTAAAGGGTGGGCATTCCATTATTTCAATTAACTGCCTATATTTTTGTACGCTTCTGCCATACCTATCTTTAGCTGCTTGGCCCAGTCCCTCCCTTCCTCACCGGTCACAGAGGATATAAAAGTGCTGCAGCGAGCACAGACTAGGAGACCAAATGGGCAAGTGGCAAGTTACAAATACCACCAGGAGCCCCTGCCAAGACAAACCCCGGGGGGTTGTTGGGGGCGGGAACGTGACAAGGTGAGTGCAGGCGGGGAGAACCAGCTATCTTAAGGGAAGCATAGCCCAAGGCTGGACTCCAGCCCTTCTGCTGATGGTTTATCGGCGCGGTCGGAGCCGAGGCCCGGACCGGCCTCCGCCAGCGACGCCTGCAGCACCACCCCCCGCGGACAGCGCCCGGCTGGGGTTGCCCCGTGGTTTTCCCCCGCCCCCGCACCCCCCACCCCACCGCCTCCGCCGCGTGGACCCCCGGGAACGGGGCTGCACCATCCAAAATGCACCTCAAACACTGACCCCCACCCGCGGTGCTGCCCCGACCCTCCCCCTCCTCGCCGCGCCGTTGCCGGGGTCCCAGCTGGACTAACCGAACATCTGGATGTGGCCCTTGGTGATGGGGTTGAAGCTGCCGCAGGCCAGCAGGATAACGTGGGTCTTGGTGGTCTCCGTCATGGTGCCGGCGCGGCCCTGCCCGGCCCTGCCCGGCCCTGCCCAGCCGCTTTTTGTGTCTCGGTGCGGCTGCGGCAGCGGCGGGAGGGAGGGAGGGAGGGAAGGAAGGGAGGAGGGAGGGAAGGAGGGAGCGGGGCGGCGCCGCGTCTGCGGGAGCGGGGCCGCCCTCCGCCAGGCACAGCCCTGGGCACGCACGGATCCACTGCACGGGCAGGTGGCAGGGCACCTTGTACAAGTAGCCAGGCGAGCACAAGCAGATATGGCACACACACACACACACACACACGCACAAACTCAGGCTGGCGGTGCACCCCCCACCCAGGGGCTGAGAGCTGCGGCCACACAGCTGAGTACGTACACGCCTGTACATATGTATACACATGGGCACACGAACACACACCCACACGTACACGGGCACAAATATGTGTATGCACAGTTGCAGAGACATGTGCCCACTCACACACATACGTATACATATGCACCTACATATGGGCACACATCCACAACCCTCGTATATGCGTACACCCACACAGATATACCTCTCTCCTCCAAAGACTGCTGGGGAAATGTGGCCTGCCAACACCCCTCTATGCTGTACACATACAGAGGAGCTGTGCCCCCTCCCCAAGCAGTGGTGACACATTGGCATCCCCAGTGCTGAAGAGATGTAACACACACCCACCTGCACACACAAGAGCACAGTGCTCAAGAATAGCTGTACTCTGTGTGTCCCTCAGCCCCGTGCAGATGACCCTGGAGACTCCACTGCCTGCAGTCCCAGACCAGGACCCACAAAGTCCATTCAGCTCCCCCACCCCCAGCACAGGGGCCCCATGAAGAAACTGGCTCAGGGGGCCTGAGCTTCCCCTGATACATTGATTTTACTGTCTGAAGGAAGTGAACATCAAATAGGTGCTGTGGATGCACCAACACCCAGTCTTTATGGTCAGGTAAACCAGTACCAAACTCTGGTGGACTAATTGTCTGCATTTCTTATTTGTATGATTGCAACATTGCTGTTCTCCACTAAAGAATCTCTTCTGAGAAAGGGCCTGCAGAGCCCTCTCTGCCCATAGCCATGGCAAGCAGACCTGCAGGCAGCTGCCCTCACCCACCTCACAAAGGTGTCTCTGACTTGTTGCTTATAAACCTGCCACCAACAAGTTTCCCTTTCTCTTCCTTCATCTGTCCTCCTCCCTCTGTCCTTATGAGGTACCAGCCACAGGGCTTCTCAGTCACCATTACTTTCCCTCCGCCTTCCTGGGCTGATGGTTTTCAGCCCTGCCTGCAGCAGTGGGGTATATTTCTTACTGTCCTGCTAAGAAAAATTACTTCCAGTACTTTGCTTGCAAACATTTGCCCTGCCAGCTCAGCTGAGTCCTAGGATGCTCATTGGTCCTATTGCTGAGTGATATGAAGGAGCAAGACCCCTGGGGAAAAAAACCAAGAGGATATTGAGTCTGTTTGCTCAGGGAACCCTTAAATCCATGCTGCAGAGACCTCACTTGCAGTCGTAACCTGGGGAGCACGCACTGATGGCTAGTGGTGGTCCATGGGGTTATATTTTTATGCTGATTTTTAATTCACACTAAGCTGTCATTGAGGGAGAGGCATGCTGAGACAGCTTGCTGCCACAAACACAAAATAATTTGGGTTCTCAGGTGTTCACTCTAGGTGTTAGTCCCAAAGCCAAACAAACCCCATGACAACAGGCTGGTAGGTGGCACAGACATGGCATATTTGCTGCAGGGCTGGCTTAGTTGGGGAATGAGGTAGAACAGCAGCCCAGCCACTGCCCTGCTGGGATGGTGTAGGTGCTGCCTTCCTTGACCCCTGACAAAAACCTTCCCAGTGGCAGTGTGACCCAGGTGCAAGTCTGGATAAGGTCACCTGCGCATTAGATGCATGCAGCAATCTCCAACCCATGAAAAGAGTCCTAATGGGGTCCCAAAAACGTTGGTGTCACCTTTGCTTGCTCAGCTGTGAGGATGGCCAGGGAAAGCAGAATCATCTCTTTCCATCAGCTGTTGTAGGACAATAAATAAACTAAGAAACAATATCAAGTCAGTAGAGTTATGGTGCTCTACCTTCCTATTAGTTCTCTATGGATATTTGATGATCCAATGGGATGAGATTTTGGGGGTTGTGTTGAGCGGTTTTTGTGCTGCCCCACTCTTACCCTGAAAGGGAGAGACTTGCTGCTTTAAGAAAGGTTGTGGCTCTCTGTACTTTATCAGCGGTGCTGTGCTCGGCACAAAGCTGCCTTTAAAAACACAGCTTTGATTAGCATTTATAAACCTTAGGGTAATAGCAGAAGAAGAGAACATTCTTCAAGCCTGCCTTGGTCACATACATGCTGGTCTACTGTGTGCATGTGCTCGTGGCTCTGCTTTCCAAAACTTGTTCTCCAATTTTGTTAAAAAATAGGAAACAAGTTCAAAAACTGGAGTCTAAAACACTGAGGGATAGAAACCTCTTTTCATTTGGAAAACTTGGGATACCTGATGTTTCTGGGTAAGCTGTTTTCCCACACTGGCAAGGCGGGGATAACTGTGTTTGTTTGCCATTGCGGAGCCTCCAGTGTCTCTACCAGAGGTAACAATCATGTGAAGTGATGAAAAAAGCTAGAAGCCACCACAGTTCCTGCACAAGAGCTGACCTCAGGCTCATCTTAGTTCAGACATCTCCCCTGGTGGTTGGCCCAGATCCCCTTGGCTCATCCTGGTTTACGTCAACACAGGTTTCAGATGGGAATGGCATTGTAACGCCACTGGTTTGACTCCAGCCCAGAGCTGCAAGAGGTCTTGACAATGCACAACATGGCACTTCTCTCCCGTACATTCCCACCTATGATGGTGTCCTACCCCTTCCCTTGGGGTGGTACAACTCTGCACCAATATGAAACATGGGGTTTTGACCTGTGCAAGAAGACTCCTTTCATACAGAAGAGACTGAAGCTCAGGTGAGAAACTTACATTTTTTTTTAATTTCTTGGTTAATCCTAGCCCCATTTCCCACTAATTTTGCATTTTGCATAAGAAATTTTGCAGGAGGCATGTTTTCCCTTCAGCCTTCTATCGATTGTGCCACCTGCAGTTGTAGAAGCACCAGGTGCTGCTGTTACAGAAGAGGGCACAAATGGAGAAGACCACATGTGGCTGAGCTCTCCTGCTGCTTGGTGATCCCCACTGCAACCCCCCAGGCCTGCCAGTTCCTGGTGTGCCCCGCCAAATCTCTGCCTGATTCATTTCATGTTGGGGTTTGACTGTAAGCACCACATAGTGAAAGCTCAATGTGGCCTGTCCAGATGTGGGTTATGCACTGCCTGGGCATGGTGGCGGTGAGGTCTGGCCAGTGCTACCTGTACCTTTTCCTCTGCTTTCCTGCTGTGTGCTGCGGTGGGTAAGTGATGTGGTAAATCAGCTGTCACTTAGCAACGCTGCCGGTTTGAGAGCCAGTCGTAGGTTTTGACACAGGAACGATGCCTGCAAGGCTGTGTGGTGGGTCAGCCAGCCCAAGGTACAGCACACAAGAGATTTACACCCAGAGCAAAGTGCCTGGTAGAGACTGGGCTGCAGAAGGAGCTGAGTGCAGGAGGAGAGGCTACTCACCTTCAACACACTTATGTGTGCCAGAGGAGGTTATTTCACCTTTTTTTCCTCCAGTGTTTTTCAAGGCAGCCTTTATTTTATGTTCCTTGCTGCTTTCCCTGAAAATGTGGGTGCAAATTTCCCACTGTTGAAAACAGGACCCATAGCCACAGGAGCCAGATGTTCCCTTTCAGCCCTTGCTGTGCATCGCCAGAGGGCCCTGAGTCCCCCAGCTGATTTGGGCTCCAACCCAGCCCGTGACAGCAGGCAGCCATCTGCCATCTGCGGAGCTGGTACAGCAGGATAGACGGACAGCAGAGGGTTGATTAGCTTGGTTTTATTCTCTGAGGAAGAAAATATCATGGAGAAATGCTTGACTACCTTGACACAGAGAGCTTGTAGCAGCACTGCCTGCAGGACTTGAGAAGCAGAGCCCGACCTGTTAAGCGCACCTGAAACATTGCCTGTGGTTCACACCAAGGGTATTTTCTGCACACGGATCTGTCCAGCTCTTCGCTTTCCAGATTGATGGGCCTCAGATGCAGTGGAGCAGCAGAAAGCAGGAAGATCATGCCTGTGTTCATTGGCATGAGGCATGGGGGGACCATGGTCCTTCCAGTACTGTCTTTCACCTTGTCTCTCCCCTTGGGCTCAGGAAGATGAAGGGAAATCTTACAGCTTAAAGCTTTTAAACTGGCAGTTTGTAAACTCTTTAAATCAACCTAAACCTACTGGAAAAAAGGGCAATTCCTGCTGGGGGGTGGAGGGGCAGCCAGAGAGGGCTGCTCTACAAGGGCAGGAGAGCAGGAACCTGAGCTTAAAAGCATCTCTCAAGCAGAGGATGGAATTCCTGAGAGTACTCCTCATGTCTCTCCTGAGTCCTTTCCCCATGGGCTGATCTCAGGTGGAATAAACCCCCTGGTTCCCACAAAAGCAGGTTTTTAGTTTACACCCATTTTTGAGATATAATCTGAATGTATCTAAACAAAGTCCATGCCTGCAAACACAGCCTCTGCGAGCTCAAGGATTTGCAAATGTAAGGAAGCCAAACTGGACTGTCAGATTGGGCCAGGCTGGACCAGCCAAGCTGAACCAGTTGATCATGGAGCAACCACACAGGACAGTAAATGGAAGCACACAGGCACGGCTCAGGGCTAGCTGCTGTAGCATGGGCCTGGTAGAGCTGGAGGGAGCTATTAAACCTGTAGCAACCAGGTCTGAGGCCACATAGGATGGGACAGCCTGGCCCAAAGGGAGAAACCTTTCATTTCTGATGAAAAGCAAACGTTCAAACAAGGCTGAAGAGCAGCCAGTGAAAGAGATAACTTATAACCAAGGTCTGAAAATTCATGAGTAGCCCAGGGAGCATAGCCAGGGGCCAACCAGTGACTGCTTCTTCCAGCTCAAGAGATTTTCTCAGGGCATGGTTCATCAGGTCCTGGAACAAGCTGCCAAAGTATGCTGTGGGATAAAGCTCCCATGAGCTCCTGAAGATGTTTCAAGGTTGTGTGGTGGCCTCTGCAAACTGATCCTAAAAGCTGTGAAGCATTTAAAGGACACTAGACTGACTTTTCAAGATATGTCCTCAGGAAGGTCAGCTTGGTAACAGATTTCTCACTTGCCCATATTCAGCAGCTGAGAATCAGCCACAGATACAATTAGCTCTGCAGGCATTTTAATGTCTCTAATTCTGTCTGAGGTTACAGCTCAGGTGTGCAGGATGGATCGATCTGTATGGTCACAATCTGAGCTGGGTTTACACAGGATGGAGGTGTGAGCCGCAGGCAGTAGGCATGGCTCCCCAAGAACATCTGCTTTCTTTTTCCCTTCCAAGGGGGACTTAGCTTTTATTTAATGTAAAAGGGTACTTCTTTTCAAAATGTGTGGCACTTACTCTCAAGGAATTAAAATTAAATGCATTAGATACTTTATGAATTTAAGGATTAAAATGATTTCTTTAAGAGATGTAGCCTATTTTACAATTTTTTCTTTGTTCTGAGTGATATTTGCAAGGGAATAATGAATACTTGACAAACTTACTTCTATAGAATAAAAATCCCTGGAGTTTTGCATGTAAGTTATATTTGGAGAAATGTGTTTATATTTGGGGTAAGATGAAGCTTTTGTCATTAACAATTAAAAATCTCAGAAGTATCATCTGAGATGAAAACAAGTATATTTTAATCACAGTAACATAATTACTAGAGGGATGAATACAGGGGGAAATTAAGATTGTTTAAGTAACTTCATTCTTTGTTTCTTCCTTGAAGTTCTTCAATTGCTTTTGAGTACTAATTTCCCGCATTCACAGCATTAAGAATGAAATAATCACTGAACCGGCTGAGAATCTGGCACTTCATCATTCAGTTGTTGAGCTGTATTCTCATCTTTCCTTGATCCAAGGTTTTGACTCTAAGCAGCAGGAAAACGTGATGTCTCAGAGACCTAAAAGCCGAGGTTTGGCACTGAGACAGAGGGCTGTCCAGCAGCCACAGCTTTATGTGAAAGCAGAGGAACAGTTTACACCACAAAAGGGAGACTGTGGACTTTGCAACACTCACAGGATATGTCTGGACAACTAAAGATGTTATTGTTAATGAAGAAGGATGGGAGCAGGCTCTGATTTTGCCCACCTTTCCATTCTTGTCTTAAACAGCTTTGAGGAAATCTCTTCTGCTCCTCTGACCATCTGTTCAGTGGGAATGGTCAGTCACTTTCTTCTTAGAGCAGGCTAGATTCGTGATTTGAGGATAAACATGCCCAAGGTCTGTTAAATGCTGAGCTTGTACAGTAGTAGAGGCTGTCAAAGGATGTAAAACAGGTTCACATTTGGGAATATGAGACTTGCCCTCTAGAGAGCCAAGCAGCTTCATCCCTGGGCATTTTGGCTGCATTGCTGGCCGAGGGTCAGGGTTATTCACTGTGTTCACAGTGTTTCTGGTGTACTGTCCTCATCTGGGGATCACATGCTTCCTGATGCTGTGTAATTAATAAAATGGTAGGCCACAGATATTGACCCATTAATGACAAAAATGATAATATACATTGACCTCTATGGGAAATATGCTTCTTTGAAGACAAGGATTTTATCACAAATCTCTTAGAACAAAACTAATGGCAGATAAATGGAAGGAAATTATCCCCCTTGTTGTGTACACCAAAAGGTTTGGAGAAGAATTTCCTAAGAAACAGAGCAGAGAAATCAGCAGCAACACCACATACTCAAAAATGTTGCATGGGAGAAACTGAGGCCAAATCCAAAGGCACAGGTATGTAGAAGATCTCTCTGAGAGGCAAGAAGAGAAGGCAGGAGAGAGAAACTCATGAACACACTGTCCTAATGGACAGATATGTTCTAACAATGCAGAAACTCAGAGGGAAGTAGAAGACCTCAGAATTCAGAGGAAAAGCCCTGAAAAAACAGAAAAACTTGCAAAGGCTCTGACATCCTTTGCTTCTGTGTCTGGAAGATATTCAAGAGGAGTGAGAAAGGACTAAGGGAGGCTTTGTGGCTGGGCAGGTTGCCGTAATGGACCATAGCTTCCCCAACATAGCTGCCCTGAGATATGGCTCCACTTGGCAATTTATATTGTCATCAAACAGGCTAAATAAGACCGGCAACAACATCTATCAGATTCTCTTGCAAATAGCTAGGACTGCCTGCTCCCCAGTGCCCAAGACTCTGAAGTCAGTTCTGCCCTACGTGAAATTTTCAAGTCTTTTGGGGTGGCTGTAGAAGTGGACTGGACTCAGACAAGACCAAACAAGACAGCTGTTGAGTCAATGCTGCCTGTTCGTGATGCGGTATGAGTTTGACGCCTCGAAGGAGCACTTTATGGCCTCCTGGGTAAAACCTACATTCATTGGCCAAAGAGATGCTGCAGAAAGCCAGAACATGCCACCCAATTCCTGGCAAAAATACCCCAAATCAAGTTTCTACCTTCAGATTTTCCCTCTCCTATCCACATGCAAATACACAGGTCAAGAAGAGGCAGCCCTAGAAACTCCTGTTTGCACTGATGCAACCTGTAGAGCTCAGAAGTGCACTTGCAGTTGCAGAGAACAACAGCCTGTGATCCAGTGACTTTGTCTAAGGCCCAGCACAGTGCTAAAGTGGACAGAAAAGTAAAGAATTTCTTATTCTTTATTTGAGCAATAGCAACACAGGTTAACAGTAATTTTATTTTAAGCATTTTATTTTAAGCAATAACGTTGCTGCCAAGGGGGCATGAAGCACAGTATGTGCCCGAGTGCTCTTTGCAGTTTGGTGGCTATCTAATAGTCAGGTTGTATGATACCATTCTGCCTGGGAGGAAGTCTCTGGCACATGATCTTTTCCAGCAAACAAATAAAATCATAAAAGGGTGTAAAATAAAGTTTGTTTGCCCAAGACTAAAGAGGGGTGGCAGAGTCCCTGGAACAGTCACTGGGAGAAGAGTGATGGAGAAAACTGAAAATCCCAAGTCAGCTGTGTGGGAGGTAGGGAGGCTCACAGGAAGCCTGAATTCCTGTAAGGTTTTGGCTTTTCCTGCTTCAGCTAATGTAAGCTGTTCTCACGGCACTGCTCCACTGCTGTGGATACTGTCAATGCAGGACTGGAGAACGACCTGGCTGCAAATAGCGGGTGGAAGTGAGGGGCTGGTGGAAAGGAAAGTAGCGGTGGCTTAAGGTCCTTCTGCTTTCAAAATCTGGGTTTTTCAGCTCCACTGTAAGGAGAAGGAATGGATGGAAAAGTATGGGAAGAGCAGAAATAGCTTGAGATATCTGCACAGTAGTGTAGCAGTAACAGTAGGAGCACCTCCTCAGAGATGCAGGGTCCCTGAAGCATGCCAGCTCAGGAACCAGAGGGGTGGCTCCAGATTGTGTAGATAACATGAAGGGTCTGGGAGAGACTTGGATAATGTGCCCCAAGAGATGCAGCTTCTAAGAGCTGCATTTGTGCATTGATACAGGAGATACAATCTCAGGGCACCTGTGGCAGCTGTGGAAACTCAGCCTCCACAGGTTCTGGTCAGGCAGAAGCAGTCGCAGTTTGCCCAGTGCTGAACCAGTTTGCATCTGCTTTGCAGTCGAGAGATTGCAGGGATGGAGGCTGAGCCCAGAGCCTCAAGGCTTGCTGCAATGCCTGCCACAAGGGCTGCACAGGATTCAGTGGAGGTTTGGCGGCATGGCTCACTGCCCAGCCCTGATTGCACTGAAACTAGGAAACCAATTCTGCAGCCTTGAGAAGCTTCTGTTTAGACATGTGCACTCTGAAAATAATTTCCCTAAACACATTCTCGTTTCAACCTGAAAAAAATGTGATGGATTTATTTTTGAAACACGATCTTTCATTTTGTCCTTGGGGTCACTTACCTGCTCAAATAACACAATAACATTAGCCAGCCTCCTTGGTGTGCATCTGATCCCAAACTGTCACCTGCCTCTTTCCCTCAGGCTGGCTCACTTGGTCAAATGGCTCAGGGGGAATTTTCCTGACGAAACAGACATGTTTGAGCATAAAATGAGTCACAAATTAGGCACAGGATGTGGCATTGCATGGTGTAAATAGTGTAAAAAGTGCAAATATTTAGATGCGATAAGACTGCTGTACCAAGGTGCAGGGTTACTGCCTAACACGCCCATGCAATTGCTCCACTATGCGAGCTGCCGCCTGCAGCGCTGACTCTGGGGCCATGTGCTGCAGGCTGCATCCCTGGTGAGCCCCCTCTGTGCCTGAGCTTGCTGCCTCCCAAGCAGTGGGTAATGGAAGGAACCTGAGGTGAGGACCATTTGGGACACTTTGGGGTGATCCTCGGGGCTGGACACCTGAGTGGCCAAACCCTGGGAATCCTTAGGTGTGGGCAAGCAAGCAGGCAGGGATCGGGCACTCTGATTCACGTGAGAAGTCCAGGCCTGCTAGCGTTGATCCCGCTAAAACCTCTCCCAGGAAAGCGTGGGGCTGCCACTGCCGCCCGTGTGCCGAGGGTCGGGGGCTCTCCCACCACCTCTCGGCAAGCTGACCCTCCCGCCTCCACGCGTTCCGTGAAGGGGAATCTGGTAAGACGGGCTACCGAGGAACGGCGCGGCGTGGGGCAGGACAGCCTGCTGAACGCCGAGACGGCAGGCCTCAGCCCCGGCGGGCGGGAAGGCGCCACAGTTGCCGTGACGACGCCCCGCAGCCCCCTCGGTTGCTATGGCAGCGGGCGAGCCAATCGGCGGGCGCCGCCGAGGGTCGGTGGGGGGAAGGGTTTGCTGGTGGCGCCGCCGGAAGTGCTGGCGGGGGCGGGGTCTGGCCCGGAAGCGTGGCCGGCGCGGCGGGAGGGTCCGGGCACCTCAGCGGGGCGGCGGGGGTGCGGGCAAGTGAGTGGCCGTGACTGTCAGAGCCTGCCGGGGCCCCTGGGGTTTCCGTGGTCGGCGCTGCTGGGGCCGACGGGGCGCAGACGGTCTTTGCCCGGCCGGAGCGCGGAGCGGGGACACCGTCGCCCCTTCCTTCCTGCCGCCCCTCCCCCGCGGCGGCAGGCCCTGCACGGGAAGATGGCGGCGGCGGCCGGAGGCGGCAGCGACCGCGGCGGCGGCGCGGGCGCGGCTGGCCGGCCCGGGCTGTGAGGGCCGCGGCGGGACGGAGTGGGGAGCAGCGGAGGATGAGCCTGCTGTGTGCGCAGTATCTCCGGTGAGAGCCGGCCGGGAAGCGGCGGCGGGGGGGAGGTTCGCCGCCTGCTCTGAGGCAAGGCTGTGGCCAGCGGCTCTGGAGGCAGCGAAGAGCTGGAGGACGTGGTTCCCTCAAGCGTGAGGAGGCCTCACAGCGGCAGCGAGAAGCTCTGGACTGGGGGGGATGTGACTGTAGGGAGGGCTGCCTCTACGTTCGTTACCGGGCCCTGCATGGCTGGTGGGGAGTGAGGCGGGACGGAGCCGCATACCCATAGGCGGGTAGTCTTGGCTGCCGCTTAGCTGAGAGCGGCCCGGCGCGCCGAGGGCTCCTCAGCAAGGTCATGCTGGTGCTTTAAAGCCGCGGGGAACGCAGGGAAGCCCATGCCGGCTTCTCTGCCGGAATTCTCAAGCGTCTTTCAAGTAGACGCTTTATAACCCGGAGCTGCGGAATGACTGTGAAGTTTGATCCCAGCAGTGAAGTGAAACTTGCACTCCCAGCCCTGTGAGGTGCTCTGGGAGAATGGAAGTAAAAAGAATTGTGTCTCAGCCTTCAGCAGGTCAGCCCGAGGCCTGCTGAATGGCCTGGCAGCTTATACAGTTGATCGGTTTCGGGGATTGTCAGCCGAGGGTTTGAGAGGAAAGGGAGTCGGCCATAGCTGTCCTTTGAAACGCTTCACTGAACGGAAATGTTCCCAAATCCCTGAAGTCAAGAGCGCTGGATGCTGATATGAGGAAAACTTTTATAGGCTTTTAGGTGAACTTGTCTTTTGGATATGAAATGCTCTTTCTCTAGTGATTTTGGAAAGGAGCATTGCGAGATACGAATGGCTTTTCCATAGCTGTAAAATACCAAATGCTGTGTTGTCTGTGATGTGTTGCCCCTGACCCATCCAGAGCTCCTTATGGAAAAGGAGTAGGTATGCCAAAAGGTCATGTGCTTTCTTTCTGAATAGTCCAGGGGCTGGGAAGGATTTCTAAGGAGTGAATTCAAGGAGGTTTTTACATTTCTGAAACACTTTCTATCCAGGGTTCTGAAACACATGAGCTGTCTCCCCATACTGATTCTCCAGATCCTCCGCTTCCTCATCTTGTCTTTTATCTTTGCTTCCTTCTGGTACAGGTAGTTCAGATCCTGTCTCAAGTTTATCTTTTCAAGAAATGAATATATGTATATATATGCTTCTTTTTTTTTTTTTTCCCCTATTAGCAGTAACTTGTTATTAGAGAAGAGAAAAATTACTCTTCTCTTCCAGGCTGCTTGCCTATGCTGCCTTAAAGACTTCTTCATTCTTTCCCATTACATTACAGTAAAATCTCTTAAATGCCTTATTACTAGCTCTTCTCTACTAGTAAAAGACTTGCTTTTGTATTGTAGTATGTGTCTTAATTTGTAACCTCTTGCTTACCCCTCTGTCCCCATGGCTACAAGTCTTTGGCTGCCTTATTTCATTATAAGGTGGTACTGTGGAAGTCATGCTTGTCCTGTCTCAGTCACATTGCTGCACTACCAGACTTAGCATTCTGTATTCTGCTGCACCAAGCTGGAGATCCTCCTTGCCTACAAGCATGTAGGCACTAATCACCTGTTTCTCCTAGCTTTGTTCTTCCAACACAGTAGCTTATCCTGGGCCTTTATTGCTTTTTCTTCACTGCTTTTTTGTATTCTGCGTAATGCAACGGGACTGAGGCATCTGAGCCCTAATGTAATACAAGTAGTGACTCCTGTGTTTGTCACCAAGAATCTGATCTTCTCCTAAAAAAAATCTAGGATACTCACCCTCCCAAACTTTTGAAGCACTTTGAAGTTGGTAATCTTCACCTTGTCTCTGTAGAGTATTTGGGTTTGTTCCTTTGTATAGAAGGTAAGCTTAGGGAAGGTTTCCTTGAAACCTGTGAACTGCTTTTTATATCCACAGAGTATATATTTATATTGTTTGATTTGCATAGAGCAGAAATTGATCTGTGTATTACTGCAGCCCAAGCTCATAAAGGAAACTGGGTATAGAGCCTCAAACTCTCAGAGCCAGTTCTGTTGGTCCTTTGCCTTAAGGAGGAGGGCATCCTTCTTCTTCCTCTAGTATTACAGGCTCAATCTGAGTGTAATGGTGAAGGAATAAATGGACAAAGGTATAACGATGTGCCAGGGCAGCTTAATAAAACATTGTGCCAAATGAAGATGTGGAACAGTTAGTCTCTGCTGGTCTCCATTGTCTTAAAACTAAGGTGGGACATAAGTTTTTGTGAGAAACCTTTATCTGTATTTGAAGTTTAGGCAGAAGAGAGCTGAATTTCTAAGGTGACCACATAATGGTTGAATAACTAGTGAAATAATGACTCTGCAAGAATTGAGATGCTGAAAAAATGAGTAGGAAAGAAAGCTGGACTGCCTTAACTCCTCCACTACCGGTCTCTTGCTTTCTATATATATGTATATGAATCAGCTGTTTTAAAATTCTGTCCTTAAAAGACTGTGCCACTTCAGTCAAAGTGTGAGAACTGACAAACACCTAAGACTCCTACAGAAGTCTTCCATAAAAAACAAAGAAGGTCGGACTTCATGTACTGAATCATTCAAAAGTTGCAGCAGTTTTTTTTTAAGTGACCTTCATATGTTGTAAGAAAGTGTTGGGATTTTTGCTTTCTTAGTCTTATTATCCTTTGCAAGGTCGCCTTTCAAGATTACTGAGTGTATTCTGTCCCATCAAGTTTGCTAGCTACTTCTCTCAGGTCATTGTTTGAGTCACTTCCCAAAGATTTGAATTGCATCTGGTCAGGTGAGTAGACCTTTCCAAATGCTCTTTAAAAGAGCTTGTAGGAAAAAGAGGCATGGTTTGTGTCTGTTCAGGTGAATGCATTTGTCTCATCTGGCTAAAAATTTGTATCCATATCACTTGTGCCCCTTTGGGAATCTACAAGTACTCCCCATAAATCAAAGTAATCTCCTGGGGCAGTTGCCTTACAGTAAATGTTTCGTTTATTCTGCTAGGTACAGAAGAAGTAATCTATAAGCAAAATATCGTTACAATTTCTAGCATAATACCACAGAAACTTCCAAACACGTCCTTTTTATAAGACAGTACCAAGCTTCAGTCCACGTTTGCTTACGTTAAGGAAATATGTTCATTGCCAATTTTATGTGTTCAGATTTATAATGTTCAAAACGTAGTTAATTTGGATTGAAAAGTTAAGCACTTTGACTGCTTCAATTGCATTTCATAAAGATGTGAACTCAGTAGTTAAATGTGGCATTATTCTGGTAAATTGTGGCTTTTAGCCCTCTGTAAACATAGAAGTGTTCGAATTACAGGGCTTAAACACTGCTTAGAAATTCTAGTGCTGACAAACCAGTATGTAGTTTCCTGTAGCCTTATGACGATGCTGTAACCAACTTCATTAAAGGCTTGACTGCTTTAATAATTTAAATTGTGGCTCTTTTCAAAGACTCATCAGTAGCTCCATTAACTTCTGCATCTGCCATGTCTCTCCATGGTTGCTCCTTTGTTGTCTGCCAGTCCACGATGTACTTCTTACAGTGTTTCTTCACTGTTAATGAAGGAGGGTAGAGCAGAGGTAATTTAGTGCTTCATTCTCTGTGTATGAGCATGTTCTGGTACTGATTCCTGATCAGGATGATGTAGAGTTGGTTTGTCAGTGCTGGAAAGACAAAAAACAGGATACCATTTGAAACTGAACCTCTCATGTTTTAAGTTATGCCAGTTGTCTGTCATCCTCCTACCATATGTCATGGTAGAGAGCCTGACTCTTCTCAATCCCCTTCCCGCATGTGTGCGGCTGCTGTGGGTGCCCCACAGCCTTCCCTGCCCCAGGCTGGCCAAGCCCCACTGCCGTAGCCTCTCTTCCAGCCCCATATGCAAGTGCTCCAGCCTGGGCTGCCCTGAGAGACCCTACTGACCTTGCTCCAGTTGTTGCACATCTTTCTTGATTTGTCTTGGTATCTGAACAAGACCAGGCAGTCTTGGAAAGTATTCCCTCCATCTTTTTTATATTCTGAAATTATTAATGCTCCTCTCATACATTGTTTACTCTTGAATTAATTTTAAACAGAGGAGTAGTTGAGAGATCAAATACTGCATTGGACTTTCAGAAGGTGTCTCTTAGCACAGTATTTTCCTTTGGGGGAACATAAAAGGAAAGTGTCTCTTCTTATTTTGTCCTCCTCCCTCTTCTCCATACAAGGTGTTTTTAGCATTTGATAACTGGAATTGCTGCTAATATTTAGAATGAGCAACACTTATTTAAGAGTGAAGGTAATGATTTTAAAAGTCAGATAAGATTGATGATTACTACTTAACTACTGGTCAGTAAGTTTTTTGTGGTGAGCTATGAAGTAAAAAATAAAAATAAAAATTACAATAAAGAAGTGTCAGGCAGTTTTCCTCTGAGCTTTCTGCTGAAGGAAATTAATCTTGCTGAGAGCCCCAGGACACGAGCCCTGGGGCTCTGGGTGTACAGTCATAGCTCTGATACTTTTTTCATGTCTAGATTCCTGAGGAAGCAAGGCTTGTGCAAATGTACTGCTTACCACTTTTTTTCTTCCCTTTCTCAAGTGACTTTTAACAAAATTTAGTGGTCTTCTGTAGAGGGATAGAAGTTTCAAAGTTTATTGTCACCATTAACTTTATGAAAGTTAGCTGGATAGTAGAGTGATCCAAATGAGCCTGTCTGTTGAAAGAGAAATAAGTAGAGCTCAGCCAATGTAAATCACCACATGCAGAGCTTCATGTCAGCCACGGCATGTGCTTCTCTGTGTGGAGTTTGAGTTTGTTCTTCTGTCTGGAGTAAATAGTGAGGATTTGAATGCATGTACAGTTTAGCATGTGGTGGGCACATTTTTCTGCTGGAGGGACTGGCAGGAAGGTGACTGTGTAAGAATGTGTGCCAGAGGGAAGTGGGCTACAGTAATCGGAGAACTTGACCCTACCTGTTTAGTACTTGGCAAAAGCTTGGCCATATAGGCAAAGGGTGTGTTTTAAACTTGAACAGTTCCTGACAGAGAGTTGCTGTTTCTCTCACCCTCAGCCCTGAATTGACGGTGAAAGTTTATGGCCAGGTCTTCAGTGAACTGGACTAGGGAACTATGCTAGGTTAAAACTGCTTTTGTTTTGGTTTTGACCCACAAAGTTTTCCCTGAGTTGGTTTCCTGGTCCCATTCATCATGTTATCAGACATGTGCAGAGAAAAGGGGTGAGGTTGTGTGCCACAGGAGTAAGGCCCTAATAATAAAGTCAGGGTGGGACTGCTTCTTCTAGTGATAGTGCTCATTATCATTAATGTGCTCATTAACCCATAACGCTAGTAAATAATGCCTCATTTCCTATAGTGGTAGCTATATATGGAATATAAAAATATACTATTATATATATGTAGATCGTAACCGGTATCACTGTCACTAATAGTACCCCTGTTTTCAGTCTGGGCTGAGTGTCTTCCCCTTTTCCTTCTTGCTGCAGAATACAGCTTACTGTTTCTTTGTGCTGTGCTTGAGCTTACTTACAAAACAGTGTTCCAGTGACCTAGAAGTGCAGGTTAGTGTAAGTAAAGTTACAGCTGTATTTATTTTTTTTTTTTTGATGGAAGGGATTATTCTTGTAGCAATTAGTTTTTGTTCTAACTTGCATATTCCTATGTTGTTTGATCTTTATTGAAGAGAAGAAGGTTCTGTTGTGGCACTGAAACCAGGTGGTGCTTATCTGAAATTTTGATGGGGCACTTAAGCTGCACCAAAGCATTTTGCAAAGCTGCCCCCCTTCCTTGGATATGGAGGTGTTTTTTTTTTTTACTTTGCTATGTTTCTTGGTTTCACTGCATGGTAAGAAGATACGTTTGCTTAGTGAATGCTTACCTGTTTTATTGAAGTACTCAGTATAAAGTATACCATGATATTCAAGCTACTTGTAAAATTATCTGTTCTAAGAGTGCATCTTCCACATAGCAATTTCATAACAAGTAACCCTAACCTGCTGAGATGTTTTGCCTCCAAATAAACTGGACACTGAATTGCAGAACTAACTTTTACATTAAGCAACTTAAAGCTTTTTTTAAATCAATCTATATGGAACATGAAGCTGCCCTGCTTTTCAATTTACCACATTGGCTATTGCATGCATTTTTCAGATATCTTGGTGCTTCCCACTTGAGAAGAAAAGGCTGGCTGAAGTCATTGCTCAGGGCTGCTTGAGTTGATGGTAAAAGACAGTGACTTGATGGATAGATGCCTTGGCATCTTTACTGCTCTGCTGAGCCAGCAAAAATCAGAGGAGTAAGAGCAGTTCAAGTGCATGGTGACTGGGTGCCTGATTTTGCTGGGTGAGGAATTGCTGGGGGCTTTAGAGTTTTAAGGGTCTTTCATTACTGCCATTGAATCTTCGTAACAGCAATTAGAGATTCACTAGTAGAAGCACACTCTTAGTGTAAGCAATCGTGGAAAAGCAGTTAAGGAATGCAGCTTTAATGTATAAGGAGTATAAGTGGGCAGGCATTAGTTACTGCTTTTGTTACTTTAAACTTGAGGCTTGTCCTCATCTCACTTGAAAACCGCACAGCTGCTGTCAAGGAGGAGGGGAGTAAAACTACAGATTTGTTTCCTTAAAATCATTAGCAGAATTGCATACTTTGGTCCTGTACTGCTTAATATATTACTAGGGAGGTCATAGATCTCAGTGGTGATTTGTAAAACGTAAGATTTCGTATGCTTAGGGAGGGCTCTGGCATCTTAACTCTATTTCTCCATCTTAACTGTAGTGAAAAGAATAGAGGACTAACAATGTTTGTTGTGAAGTGACATGAGGAAATGTGGAGCTGACTCATGGGCCATAATTTCTCACTGTTCACACAGGAGGGGGAGGGCTGGTGGCATTTTTTTGTATTTGCCCCTTCAGAACTCATGTTGTTGCATGCAGTATCTCATTGAACGTAGCTTTACAGTTGTACTGGCTTTATCACCACCTTCCGCTTGTGCAGCCATGCTTAGAATCTTGCCTTTAGGCCACATTTCAAGACTTGTCTGGCCACTGCTTTTTTTTCTGCATTTGAATTTAAGAACTTCTGATCATAAGCTTGGGGACTTCATAGGCAACCAAATGTGGGGGAAATGGATTAAGCAGTGTTCTGATAAGTGTGTAATCCTCCAAGTTACATCAGCAGCTACCTGTTCCCATCAATGTAATGCTGTGAGTTGGGGTAGAGTAAGAGCCTTTTGAGTAACATTAGGTATGCTTTCTCTTCTTTCTCTATTTCAGTAGGACTTTTCTCTGATTATTCACACTGGCTTCTGCACTCAAGGATTATCATAAGGAACCAGAAGGCTGAGGAGTCTCTTGGGATTGTTACACAGCTGTGGGCAACAGACTGAATTTCACTGATGGGACTCAAATCAGAGATACCCTTGAGGTACTTCAGAGTCCTGCTTCAGTTAATTTTCTCTTCCACTTTTAGGGAAAAGAAGTGTATTTTTTCTGAAAGTGCTTAATGATGTTTTGAATACATTGGGAGTCTATTTCTCTTACTTCATTGTCTGTGGTGTTGAAAGTATCCTCTAGTGCTCAGCCCTATTGAACAGTTTTCTGCTTCATCTAATATTGATATATGTGAGCTAATTTTTATTTTCTTTCCTCCCACCCTCTGAAGTATTGTCTGTTTTGAGTCTGGGCCCCACTTGTCATATGACTAAATTATCTCAGAGAGCTGCTCTCTGGCTGTTAGGAAATCAGAAATTAATATTGAATGTATTTCCAGTGAAACCTTTAAGATTGATTCTGCCAAATGAATGCAGGGAAAATTTCTTGAATTATTCTAAAGAAACTTGGGCAGAAATTAGGCTTATTGTATGGATGCAGTAAAACAGACCTTTTGAGCATCAAGAGTCTTTATTCAAGACTTGGTGTTTCTTGGTGCCTTGATTTAATGAGGCTTTGATAGTTCCCATTTCATCAGTCTACAGCAAAGGGAAGTTTGTTTGGGGCCAGCCTGTTCCAGGCCTCCTGGACTCTCCAGTGGTCTATGCTGTGTTATTTGTCACAGTTTAACTTCCCTGTAGGTGGTGTCAGGAATAGAAGGAAATACGTTTTTGATGAATTCATTGATGAGGCCATTTCCCCCCCTTTTGTTTTATGATATTCCTATAAATTCTGCTGCTGTATTTTCTGCTGCAGTTAAAGTCTCCTGGTATTTGCTTTGCTATGTCCAGTCTTGGTCTCACCATGATTTGAAGAAAGCACGTGGATATTGCTATGTGTCAAACAGCTGCAACTGTGTGATAATCTATTTTTTAAACCAGGGTTTCGTACAGCCAACAAAGAACTCTGACAGACTTCACTTCCTTCTGCAGTCAGTATTGGTTTTGACAGTGCCTTTGAGCATGTGTGCTCTTAATTTAAGATACATTAAGAGGGGTCTTTTAGGATAGTTCTTCAAGATTAGCCTAATAATAACCAAAAATAGAAATGCTAACTGTCTGTACCTACGAAGAGGGGGAAAAAGAAGAATGGGACAAAACTTTTGTCTTTTGTATAGATGCTAGTTTTCTGTCTTGAAGTAGTGTAAATCCTTGTCGAGGACAGTGCTGTGACAAAACTTCTGAGCCTAGAGGCTTGATCTAGCCAGCTGCTGCCTGGAAAAAGCTGATCTACTTGTGGGTCTGGTTTTTTGTGAGTAGCAGTAAAAATAGTGTCCAAAGGATTTAAGCCACACATTAAATAAAACCCCCAAACTGCCAAGAGTGTATAAAGCATGAAAACTGGGCACCTCTGAAAACACCAACATTCAGCTGCTGTTACTAGTAAAATAAAGGAAATGTTATTTTGATATGAAGAAAAAGGTGAGATTTTTATCTGGGTTAATGGTTGTAAATTAAATTACTGAAAGATGCAGAGTAAACTTGCAATAAAATCTAGAAAGCATTTCAGTTTGTCTTAATACCATCAACATGCATAAAGTTGAACATACATGAAGCCTTTAACTAGAAAAGAAGTAATAAATTCAACATTCATTTGAATTAATAGGCCTTAATTTAGGAATATGTTGCATAGATTATGCTAGGGCATAAACGTCTGGCAATTTTCCACCCTGAATATTTAATTTTAGAGTTTTATTTTGTTTGGAGGTGAACTCTGGGAATTATGGGCTTGGGGCAGAGACAGTTGTAGAGGATTATGGCTTAGTGGGTGCACAGTCCAGCTTTAGCTGCAGTACTCCTGGTTTTGATATCAAAGACTAAAACAACCTCTAAAGCTTTAAACTATCTGGAAAGATATATCCAGTATGCTTCTAATGAAGACGTCAAATGCTTGCTGATGCTGCTTGTTCTACTGCAGACTATTTTGGTAGATTTCATCATAGATCGCTAGGCAGAAGTGAACACTAAAAAAGATGATGTGACTACATACTCTCAAAATCGGGTGAAATTCTGTGGACTTTGCATTAAAGATGGTTGTAAAAAGATACGTTTTCTGTCATGTATAACTGATTCTTTTAATTCTTGAAATAATTCTGAGGATTACAAAGCTAGAAACTGCTATGTTGGTGTGTTAAGTGATGTGGCCGAAGAGTGTCCTAAAGACCCAGGAGCCTTTAGGACTGAGTGATCAGAAAGACATGAAGGTCTTTGGGATCTTCATTAGAGTCTTAAGGACTCTGCTGCAGGAGATTTTGTTTGTGTGATTGACTGCTGTTAAATAAACATATTTCAGATTTTGAGGGTAGAGCAGTGTGATTCACTTAGTTTCCCTGCTTTATTGTCAAATGCTGAAAAATAGTGCCAGAATTATTCTAAAATTTGCTTTGGATGTGCTGGTATACTATACAAAACAATTGATCATGAGATCCAGGCTGTTGTAGTTGCTAAGCGAAATGCCAGGGCTGAGTTGGTTTGTGCAACCTGAGTAACACGCAAGTGTTGAGTTAGTAACTGGTAGTTGTATAGTCACATGCTGAATCTTTTTTCACCATCATCCCTTCTTGCTTAATATGCAGCAAAGGTTCAGAAACTGTCTTCTCGGTCTAACTGAGGACTGTCCCTGCTGTAACCTTTTGAGGTCCTTTCAAGCCTCAAGATTTGATCTTCAGGCTGGATGTGTTAGTCCATTGCTATGGAGCCTTTTCCTCAGCCATTGCAGAAGGCAAAATGAGTGTAACAAAGAAGTCTGATTGAAAGGAAGACTGCAGCATGGAAAATGGCGTGCAGATTTTTGTTTCCTACAGAGTTTAGTAAAGATTTTCTAAACCCCAGAATTTTTCTATACATGATTTATAAAGCAGATAGTGATTTGTAGTTGGCTGAACATCATGTAAACTTTTCTAGACAGAACTAGAAAGGACTCTGTCTTAAAGTATTGAAATTTAAATTTGAAATAAAATTATTTTTATAAAAACATTTAATTACCCAAAGCAGGATTAACCTTGGAGGTTATAAATTTGCTCAGCTGTTTGCTCCTAACAAAGTCATTAGCTTGTAAAATGGAAAGGTAGGTTACTGGTTAACTGGCAGTACCTGGGAGTGTTTCGCAGGGCAATGGCAGTGGTGGCTCCTTTTTGAGGCAGTTTGGACCTGCTGTAGGCATTGCTGCAAAGGTCAGCTGGACTTGACCAAGTGGTCTGTACTACTTCAGCCAGGTTGATTTTCCTCCAGACCCATTTGTGTTCAACAGGGCTCAGAAGTTTCAAGTTGCATGCTTCCTAGAGAGGGGCAGGTCTTGTAGTAGCGTATCCATGCTGCTTTACTTCTTCTGAGCTAATAAAATTTGCTGGATCTGAGCTGTCTAGATTGCTCATAGGTTTCTCCTTCAGCTGAACAGACAAGAGAGTAACTTTACATATTCCAGGAGTACATGTGTTTCGGTGGTGGACACTTGGGTATTGTAACTGACTGCCCATCTTGACGAGCCACTCCTGAACTGAGGAGAAACACAGCAGGGGACTGAGTCAAGTGTTGCAGCACTCCTCCTCTGTAGTAAATATTGTTGGTTGTGTGTTTGAGGTCAGAATTTAGCGATCATACTATTTTAAATTTTATTTCTCCATTAGAAGTGACTGAATTTGATAGAGCTGCATTAAACTTGTTGTTTCCACCTCTTTCTTACGTCTGTATTTTTGTGGAAAATAATTACTCAAATATTCTCTAGTTGAAAAGTAAGTATGTTTCAGAACAGTGTTGCCTGTGTATTTCTGATAGAGAATGGGGAGCAGCTAATGAAACTCCTGTAAACTATTGGCAATGATGCATTGAGTACCCATTTAATTATCGTAAATGGACTGTATAATTCTCCCTGACTGGTGTTCAGCCTTCATACCATTGCTCTGCTTTCAGTGTGGCTTGCATTTAGTTTCATGGTGGAGAATTGAAAGTAATTTCTAAATTGCAGTTTGCCATTAGGATCATACTCAGATTTAATCTGAGTGTTACCTCTATTTTTGCCACCTCTTGGTCTTGTTCCATCTGCTC
The DNA here is from genome assembly GCF_033815535.1 of Pezoporus flaviventris. Taxonomy (NCBI): domain Eukaryota; kingdom Metazoa; phylum Chordata; class Aves; order Psittaciformes; family Psittacidae; genus Pezoporus; species Pezoporus flaviventris. The sequence continues at coordinate 20,638,538 of NW_026892561.1, forward strand.
CTTAGCAGGGAAGACAATAACTGACTCCTTTTTAATGGTCATTACCTCCTGTGTCAATATGAGTCATTCTCGGCCTTACTGAGCATAAGGATCAGCGATTGCCACTCAGCAAGGAGTAATGTCAGAGGCTGGGATTGAGAGGATGGGAGTCCACAGAAAACACTGAAAATCATCAAGGTATATTGGTTTTAAATCCCAGTTTATTAGTGAAGGCTAGAGGTAACAGGAAACAGCTACAGCTGAAAGTCAGGGTTTAGAGGTCTGCAGGTATTACCCTCTTCATGCGAAGTGAGGTGGACTTTCCAGGGGGAAATGTATGTCACCTTTGTAAGTACCTTACTGCGAGCGCTCAGCTCTCCAGCTCCACAGGTGGGTGGGAGGGAATATTTTATCCATGTTGCAAAAGTGTGTCACTAAATTGACTGTGTAATTACCAGCCGTTGAATTGAATACTGCCCCTGGGAGATCTCACACAATGTCCAGGAAGGGTTAGCATCTGCTACCTGACCTTAGCTGATCTGCCTTCTGCAAGGCTGACTTAAACAGCATAACTTTCTGAAACTGATTTCATGATGTCCATTTGAAGCTGATCTTCATGCTCAGATTTCTGCATTTTCCATAATTCTGGACATGGTTTTCATAATGCAGAAGCTGTTAAAAAAATTAAATAATGATTACTTATTTTAACATCTATTGTCTGCAGTTTCCAGTCCTTGACACAGGTGAAATTTTTACCAAGTCAGGAACTCTAAGGTAACAAATGAGTACTGGTGTTACTATGTATTTATCACAACTGAAACCTGATACTGTGTGCGCTCAAATCAGGGTGGATTTGAAAGAGCAAAAGATAGTGGTACTACAAGGACATAATTTGTTGTTTGTAGGTTTTCTGTTTTTTTTTTTTCCTTTTTTTTTTGTTTGGTTTTGTTCAGAAAGTAATTCTGTTGCTTTTCCTTGCTCAATCTCAAAACCTGGTGGGAATTGCCATGGGAAGTAAGGTAGTTCAGCTACAGAGCTCTCACATTCTGCCTGGCACTGTAGTCGTAAGACCTAATACCCCTTCTGTGTGCTTACCAGAAGTTACTTGTGGGTAGTGAGTGAGCAGAGGTGTCTGATTTTTCTCTGAGATCTTTTTAAAGGAGTGGATTGCTAATCTTCTGAGTAGATTGGAAGGCGATTCTGAAGAAGTTTTGTGTCCTCACACCTTTACGATTGCTTTAGTTTAAAAAAAAATAGCTTGTCCGACAGATGGTACAAAGATTAAGGAAATAGATAATGTATTCTATCTTGAACCTTTTGCCTTTGACTTGTTCTCAGGTCAGCTGCAAAGCTGATGCACTGTTGGTCACTGCAGTACACGTATTACTCGATGGATGCTGATAAACAGACTGAGTATTCTGTAAGAGCATTTGTTTGTCGACTGTTATTAGAGACTTTCTTTTAAAGGTATTCTTCAACATAGATAGCCATGTTGTGATGTACTATGCATTATTAATTATCAATTCATTATTTGCTGAGCATGCTTTATTTTTTAATAGTTATTAATACTTTATATATATTTCTTTGTTTTGTTTTTGTTTAGTTCTTTGGTAATTAACTCTTAATTTTTCTATACTGAAAACACTGTCAGGGTTACCTGTGGAGCTACACGGTCAGCTTCTGGAAGGTAAAGGAGGTAAAGGTGACTGGAGATTTTGTGCTTTTCTTTCATGGGCAGCATCCTTTTAGAAGTTAGTTTTCTTCCTTACAGCTCCAGTAAAATTCCAAGTAACTAGTATGTCAAGATGGAAAGTTAAAGAACACTGTAGTCAATATTTTTAAAATACAAACCAGTGACTATGAAAAATGCAGCTGAGCTTTCCTGAGCTAGTCTTAACGCTGTACATTTATTCCAGTCTAATTTTGTTTGAATTTAAATGTATTAGGTATTTAAAGGCTACTCTCCTGACTTAAATTTTATAACTCTGTGGAATAGACAGAGGCATATTGTTGATTCTGAATGACTGCCTGTGGGGCATTTAACTCAGGTTTGCAACACTGCTCTTCTAACAAAGCTCAGACTTGATCCTGTGCTTGACATGAGTTCTAGGCTACACCAAGAGGGAGAGCAGGGACTTGGGTGGAGACAGTTGAATGCTGAGCAGGGTAGGAGCCTTGTTTTTCCCTTCATGTAGATTAAACCTGGAGCGTAAGCACATCTGAAATTCCCTAGGGATAACTTTTTTCTGTTGGACACATTGTTTTCTAAAAATATGAAGACAAAGGAACTGACTTCTGTGAAACTGAAGGAAAAAAGAAAAGTTTGAATGCAGCTGACTGCAAGCATACTTTTACTCCTCTCCAGGGAGGAAGATTGTCAGTTCTGATCAAACTTGGGAAGAGTTGGTTTTGGTGGTTGTTTTTTGATAAAGATGATTATTATGACTTGCTTCTGATAGAGCCGGGACTAGGAGAAAGAGGTAAGATGGGGTTAAAAAGAAAAAAAAAAATCCTATTCTGTGTCCCCACTTCTCACCATCACGCCATTCCTTGCGGAGGGAGTTTGTATTCAGGTGGTGATTGCTTTGCTTTAGCATCTTGCAGAGCAGTATTTTTTTTTATTTGCAGTTTTACACTGATGCTGAATTAATTGTTTGTGTGGCTTTGATCTATGGCTGCAAGATATCTGATAAAGTCACTGGTCAAAGAAATCAGCTCTACCCTGTTTTCAGCTGCGTGTTACAGGAATAGTAAGCTTTAAACTAGTTAGCACTTAAAATTGACAATAAGGTTGTACTGTTGGAGGTATCTTTTGTTGCCGTATCTGTGAAGAATGTCCTTTCAGTGTAAAAAGCACATGAAGCATTTAACTCTGACTTATGGCCTGAAAATCCCTTGCTAGGTCATTGAGAGCTGACATCACCAAAACCTGCCTGCTCCCAAAGCAAGTGATTTCAGTACTTTATAAAAACTATAGTCATTTAAATTAGGTAGCAACACTTGCAAATTCGGAACATTAGAAACTTCCTCCATAAAGATAAAGATGTGTAAAAAATCCTTGTTATACAGTATATATCTGATGCACAAGTAGGTAGTGTCTGTATACAAATAAGTAAAATATATATTGGACTCCCTATACTACTGCAAAATCTTGACTGCATCCAGTTACCCTTTCAGGAAAAGATACATGAGGCTGTAACTGGAGCTGCTGTCTGAAGCCTGATATATTTAGGTGATGTTGTATTAATAGGTAAAGGAATATCAAAGATGAAGTTTATCCACAAATTCCCTGCTACTGTTATTCAGGTACAAAAATCTGAGTTTGTACATAATCCTGAGGTTGCTGTGACAGTATTTCCCTTTGACAGGTCATAGTTAGAGATACAGTTGCTGTCTACAGAATAGTTCTGGGAAGTCAGTTATTTCTGTATCTTTCAAAATCCTTTAGCAAAGTGTAACAGCTGTAAAGGATTAGTGCCCAGTGAGTCTCTAAAAACTGCTAATAAAGCTTTATATTTTAGCAAGCGTTAGTGGTTACTCTTAGGAATGGAAGGAAGAATGCTTATTTCCCACAAAACTGTCAATCACTAAATAATTTTGCTCAGCACTGAATTTGAGATGTGAATGCTGGAGTCTTGGGTACAGTGTTTAGGGGCTTCTGAGCAACCCAACTCTCCTGTAAATCTGCTGTAAAACATTAAGTGCCCATGCTGATAGTGTTTTCTACAGCTTTCCCCTGCCTTGAATTGACATGGGCATGCTTTAAGACAAACAAAATAACACCCAGACCACTTGAAAACACTGAGGTATTAAGCCATTAGAAATTTTTGGTGAAGTTAACTATTATTTTGAGCAAAATCTAAAATAGTAGTTGCTGGGTATTGCTTTGGAGTTCCTTCTAGGTATGAGCCTTGCCTTGTATTGGAATGATTAAAATAGAATAATAATTTAAGTATAGGCAGTGTTGATTTTCCTTTTAGTAGGCTAGCATAGAAAATTTACCTTCCCAACCCAAAAAGAAAGATTTCCTACATTTATTTTATACACATTCTGCATCTTATTCTCTTTCAGAAAAAGAAAAATTTTCCAGTAGTGCTCTTGGTGAGCTTTTGGATCAGTCACCACCTGCTAAGACTTGATAGGCTGTGGGCACTTTTTGTTGTGGTACAGTTTCTGCATGTACCTCCAGGAAAGAGAAGTGCAGGAATACATATTCCTGCCTGGAGTGAAACTACCCTGACCTGACCATTTAATATGTTTTTTAGTTTGTAGAGTATTCACAGAACAAGTGATTGCATTCTGATTGCTTTTATAAGCCCAGTTGCCTGGACTCATTACCCATTTTAGTGCTGTAAATCCTCAATTCCTTATCTGGGCTTTTGTGTTACTGAGATTGGATAAGGGAACTGATACAGATGCTGATTCTTCAGGGCTGCTAGGGGAAAACCAAGTGAAGTTCTCCTTTAGGCATGGTAGAAAGCAGAGTGTCCTGGTTTTGTGTTGGGGATTTTGGTGGTGGTGGTGTTTTTTTGGGTGTTGGGTTTGTGGTGTTGTGTGGTGGTTTGGTTTGGTTTTGTTTGTTTGGGTTTTTGTGTGGGGGTGTTTTTTGGTTTGTTGTTTGTTTGTTTGTTGTTTGTTGTTGTTTGGTTGGTTTTGTTTGTTTGGGGTTTTTTGTTTTATTTTGTTTTTGTTTTGTGTGAGGTCTGGGTTTTTTCTACAGTTTTTTTAGATTGTGCCTGGCTTATCCTTGCTGTGTAAATACAAGGAGTGTGGTGTGACATTTGACTTTGACCTGTTGGACTTTCAGAAATAGTGGGTGTTAGCTGAGTAACACAAGACTGCCGCTTTAAAAACTTGGGCTTAATTTTATTTGCTTTTCTATGCTTGATCATGTGCCTTGTTAACAAAACTGTGCTTCTGTAGAGCTAACATTGCCCTCTTACAGAGGCAGCTAGGTGTGCTGTGGGCAACAGAGGGGCCTTAAGCTGGAGTTTTAGAAAAAACTTCTGGACTATCGCTGAGCAATAGAATAGTTAACCAGTGAGGTTGTATGATCTTTCCTTGTAGGATTTTAAAAGCAAATTAAGCAAACTTGTTCTAGTGTAAAAGGATAGGTCAGATTATATGAACTTTTGATGTACCTTTCGGTCTCTCAGTGTGATGGTTTGAACACTTGAAAATGTATATGGGAGAGAAATCACTGTATTTGTGGGGTTTCCTTTCTGTAATGTTTACCAGCCTGAGGGGAACAACTTATTTTCTTTTTCTGCTTAGGGAAAATCTAATTGATGAAGAATGGTAAAAAACTTGAAAATGGAAAAACAAAACACATCTGTCTTTTCTTCCTCTGTTAAATCTGATGGCTCATTCAGGCTAAATGTAGTGTCTGACTTCCCCTTACAGCAGAACAGGACTTATATATACTGCCAGGTTCTTAAGAGAGGAAAAGTTACCTTTGCAGTCTGTGGGTACTTAAATTTTAATATAACTTATGCCTTCAGAACTTCAAAAGAAAGTCCTGACTGCTGTGGTTTAAAGTTTTGAAGCTTTTCAAGTATTTGAATAAAATGAAAATTCCTTTAGCTGTCAAAGTGTTTTACTGAGTTGAGTGGAAGGCTTTTGTGTTTGAGTTTCAGGTTTGATTAAAGGACAGGGCTGAATATATATTTGGTTAGGAAATTCTAAAGAGTAGCTATCATGATATATCAAGGTGATACATCGTCTAATGGAGATTCTTGAAATACAATTGTTTTTAAACTATGGTTGGTGCTTATTTGAATTTGGATGAACGAATTCAGAGAACTTGAAGACTGAACTGCTGAGTCCAACTGGGCAAGAAGGTTCTTGAGAATATTTTTAAAATGATAAAATATGTAACTAAGTTGTACCAAGTTTGCTGGCAGGCCACATATTTTTGCATCACAATGAGTAATTCTAGTGCAAATTCAATATTAGGTGGAGCAAGAAAATTTACGGACTAGAAGGCTTTTAAAAAGATGCTTTACAGTATAAGGAGCCATTTGTACTGTCAGCAACTCTTGCTGTTATCAGTGAACTCCGGTTTGTGACCATTAGGAGTCTTTCAGCACCACCCAAAGCTCTTCGTAAAGTCTGTTCAAGGAACAGGCAATGCATATTTTTTCTTCAAGATGCTAATATTTTGCCACTGATGCAGAGCAAGTTTGGTACCCAGGCTGTCGTCTCTTATCCTGGGTTAGCTGTGCTAGATGCAGCTGTTTTAAATAGAAATTGGTTTTAGGTGGAAATGAGAAACAGAGCATGCTAATATTAGACATACTTTACTAATTCCTTTGGTCTCTAGGAAGCATTGAAATAACTTACATTAAGGGGATTTTAAATAAAATATATATAAGTGATAATCCCCGTAGTACAGCTTGTTGCAAGCTTGTAAAAAGCAGTTTGCTTTATGGCTGGTGAAGAGATTGTGACTAAAGGCTCTCATTCTGTAAGCCCATGAGTATTCCCTTCCAAAACAGGTGTTCCAAAAAAACCCCAAAACATCTTGGTAAAAGTTCAGGTCCAGCCATATTGTTAGGGGTATGCGTTTACAGAGCATCTGTCAGCAGTTGCATTAATGTAGGTGTTGAGGTGTCATGTAAATTCTCCGGGTAGAAGCTAGTCAGAGCTTTGAAGAAGGCTTTTTTAGTGGTGCTGTCTGTACTCCCCCCTTTAAAGAGTAACATAGTGGAAGGTAGTTCTGCACAAGTAATTTTCAGAGAAGCAGTTCTTGGCTTTTAAAGGGCAGAGTCTTCTTGCCTGGAGGAGAATTTTGGGTTTGTGTTTGCTGGAGCAGTACCGCATGTCTTGCTCATGCTGAGCCTCTTGGTAGGATTCAAGGCTTTGGCAATGCAGATCATGTTCTTGGCTCAAAGAAGTTTGCACAACTGGCAGATATTTAAAGTGTGAGCCAAACAGTACTAACTTGGCTGGCTGCTCAGAAAAGAGAGACTTCAGCACCTGAGCAAGTCAACTTTTCCTTCTGAGCAGTGGCATTTCTAGCTGCCAAGTCGTAGCATCGCAGAATTGGCCCAGCTTTGTGCTTGACTAGACTTGGTCAGTGTACTACAGGATTCCGATGTGCAGCATGCAGAGAAGATTGCTGTTCTTTATTGGCTTTACTTTGCTGGGGGGGGGAAACATCTGCTCTTTCCCATCCTGCCACCTGTAGCAGTGGGTAGGGGGCATTGCTTAGGCGCCTTTCATTATCTCCGTGTGGATGAAGCAGAAGTATTTCTTGGGCTTTCAGCTTTCTTGTGACACAATATCTAAATCTTTCCTTGTTTTTGTATCAGTAATTATAGGTTATCTCTAATGGTGTTCCCTATTGTTAGGAGTTGAAAAAAAATTGTAGTAACACCTTCTTGAAAGAAGTAAACAAAAAGAAGTTATCTTTAAATAGATTAAATTTGTGAAGCAGGTGAATAATATACAGATTTACTTCTGGCAACAGTTAAGATCTTAATTAAAGCTCTTGGAGAATCCCGCTGCTTCTTGCATGGTACACTGTGGTGATTATGCTCACTATGGTGAGTTACTTTAGATAATTATTGCTTTTAATAAAACAAAATTTTTTGAAGGTATTTGCCAGTATACATCTTCCTAGTGAAATGATGACACTATTACAACATGTTTTAATCCTGATGTAGGTCTCAAAACCTTCCCTGTAACTTGTGGCCAGTAGATAGAACCTAGAACAACCTGAAAAACTATTTTTATAATCACAACTTCCCATTGGCAAAAGAAAGTAGATGCTTCTTTCTGAAGCCTCTTTAGGGATTAGGTGGTGCTTTTTCCTGGCTCTCCATTCTTTCCCAAGCTGGCATCTGACTTTTATGTTAGTCACAGTGCAACTTCCATCTTTTTGCTGAGGGAGGCAGGTGGAATTGGATATTTCATATGCTAGGAGAATTCCATGACTGGTATGGAAAGCTTGCACTCTTTGCAAACATATGTAAACATTTAAATGTAGCTAAAGGAAGGGGATATATTCCAAAACCCAGCCAAACCAGGCAGCCTTGTGCCCCCTCTGCCTCTGCCTGCCCTGTGTTAATACTGCATTGGTCAAACAGGCCAGCAGTGCTGCCCTTCAATTTTTATGTACTGCTGACACAGTGCTTAACCGTAGCATCTCAATTGCCTGCTTCATCCAGACATTGATGACCATTTGTAAATAGTTTTTGTGGGCTGTGTCCTGGTTTTCCTCTATTTGAGAAACTATTTGCAGCCTTTACCAGCAGTGGGGATTTGTAGAGGATGTTCAGCAAAGAAGTGATAGATGGTCTGTGGTTGCCATTCTTTCTGTATGTTTTGTATGGTCATGGAAACCTGATCAAACTATGACTTTAGGGAGGCAGCTCAATGAAAGAGAGGTAATTGAGAACGACAGTCTTCTTATCACCTCTCCAAAAGCTAGTTCAGCATGAAGGGGCAGGAGGGCTGATGGGAGTTTGCTTTGCTCTGTGTTGGCTATTGCATTTCATGTGTGACAAAGTTAATATGAAATTCTCAGTTACAGGTAAGCAGGTATCACTGATGTTGGCAGGACACTGCTGCTATGTAGAGCTTAAAACATAGTATAAGTGTTTTAGTTTATATTTTTTTCTGAAAGAGATTTAGGCTAAGTAGAGAAAAGTGAACAGTTGACTTTTGTGATGGTATGAATTGAAAGCAGTCATATTGTAATTCAAATCCATACTGCATGGGGTAAACTCTGGCAGTGTAGGTTGTAGGCAGCCTCTACAGACCTGGTCCTACTTTATCTACTCACTGTTGAATGAATGTGTTTTAGCATAATTCGGTTCTTTTGGTTGGTCTGTTTCTAATTTAGTGTTTTATTGCTTTCTTACAGGCAGGCAGAAGTTCTGAAGGCTGACATGACAGGTAATTGCCTTTATTATACATTTGATCTAGCTGCTAATACTCGATTCCTGTTCCTTATGTTTTTTGTTCCTCAGAATTCTCTGTATCTAAAATGTATGTATTTTTAAAGTTGACTTTGGGTGTTTTAAAGCATTTGGAGATTGAGATCAAGCTACACCTCTTTTCCCAGAGACTCCTGTCCTCACTACCACAGGAACTGGTGTATTTGGGATCAGCAAGGGTCTGGATGGTTTTGAGAAACCTGGTGATGGAAATGTTGATCTGAACACTACCACATGTGTTATGAAAATGCAGCCCGTAGATGTTATGAAATTGTACAAGCTATGTTTTAAGCTGTGTTTATAGGAAATGGTTTATATTAATATTAATGTATCAGCCACACAGTGCAAGCATCTAGCATAAAGTACATCTAGCACAGCTATGCTTACCACCTGTGGTAGCAGGTTGGTTTAGTCCCTGTAGGACCATGAAGTGCTTCGATCTGTCTAACCCAGCAGGAGTGGCTACATTATTGGCAGAAGGGTTTCCCTGGGGTGTGAAGCCCATCCCTTATACTCCCACAGCTCCAGCTCAAGTGATTTTACAAGGCATAGGAAATTCAACTTCGTTACTTGAGATAGCAAGGAGCAGTGTTTGCATTCACCCTCAGTGACGGAAGGCAGATGGCTACCAAAGAGAAAATGGCAAGCATGCAGCAGGACTTGCCCACAGTGTTCTAAATACCAACAGCACTGGCTCCTATTTGGCATCCCTTGATGGATTTCTTCTCAGAGATTTATTATTTTTTTTCAGGCTATCCTGGAAATTTTTCTAAAGAAGTTCTGCAGTTCAGTGACTTACAGAGAATCACCTCCTTCTATCTCTTTTGGTTTTTTTTTGTGGAGCTTTCCTGTTCTGTTTTTTTTTCTTCCAACTTGCCAGCTGCTGCCTTTGGTCATGCTTTGTCCTGGTTTTGTAGGAGACTGGTCAGTCAATCCCCAACCCATATGTAGTTCTTGTATTTCACTATTCTGATGAATCTGTGATAAAAGTGGTTATTTGGCACTGGATATCTTACACTGTGCTATGTTCTTTCATTTGGTAGGTGAGTGAAAAAATCAGAGTAACTCTGTAAACTTGAGTATTACAAAAACTGTTGTGTCCTTTTTGTTGCTCAGATTCAAAGCTGGGTCCAGCAGAAGTCTGGACATCCAGACAAGCTCTACAGGACTTATATCAGAAAATGCTAGTGACCGATTTGGAATATGCTTTAGATAAAAAAGTGGAGCAGGACCTGTAAGTACCTCAATAAATTTGTATGTAATTATATGTAGGATATGTAATCTGGGCAGATGAGCAGGAAACCCTGAGACTTCCAGGAAAGTATTTGTATCCTATGGAATGGCTGTCTTAATTTGTTTTAAAATGAGAGCTGTGCTGTGGGCAAAACATGAGAATCCACTGCAGATTTGATGAAGAACATTCGGTAAGTTAGATTTTATTTCTGGTAATTTAGTAGCAGCCGTCTCATGCAGGAGTGGGTTTTGGTGGGCCAGATGGAAGGGAGAACACTAAGAAACATACATCTTCTGTGCTGTCAGGGAAGGGCTGAAGTTTCTGGAGTTTCCAGAAAGGAGGAAATTTGCATAATGTAATCACCTGGAGCTTTGAGCAAGGTCCAACAGGAGCTAAAGACCATCATTTTAAACCCTCTGAGGTAGGGCTGAGCAGAAGGACAGGTATCAGGAGAGAACTTTAGGGGATGCTCATGGCACATTAAGAGTCGGGGAAGATCCTGCTAGGTGTTCTCCATGCCCTCAGTCCATTCCTTGTGATTTAAGATGCAGACATAGGTTGTAACAGGCTTAGTTAAGAGAAGCATGCAGTTCTTACAGCACTGAGAAGCAAGATGAGTAGTCTGGCTGAGTTGTCCTGCCCATGTCTTCAGTTACTGAGTGATTTTTTTTTAACCCTGGTTTCTACACCCCACATCCTTTCTACACCAAATATGCCTGTTTTTAGGGAGGGAGTGCTATGCTGTGTAAAACGGAACAATTGCAAGCAAATCTTAACGGTGTTACAGAGTTAGCTATATTGTATGAGGATCTGTTTCCCTAGTTAACAGAGGTGAGGAAAGGTAGTTCTTCTGCACTTAACATTTGGAATCTGAATGTTGCCTGGATTTGAATATTCTTCATTTCCGTGTCTGATGCTATGTAATTAAACAGTTCTTGCTTGTTGCTTATGCCATATGTATAAGACACTTCCAGAGTAAAAAGTAAAATGCTTCTCTTGTTTTCAGTTGGAATCATGCCTTTAAAAATCAGATCACGACGCTACAGGGTCAGGCGAAAAATAGAGCAAATCCAAATCGGAGTGAAGTTCAGGCAAACCTTTCTCTGTTCTTAGAGGCAGCTAGTGGCTTCTACACACAGGTGAGTTGCAAAAAGTTTGTTGGCTATGGTATATTTGCACAGCCTGGAAGCAAATGTGCCTTGTGTTACTTGTGTGGGTCCTTTACAAAACTTTGCTGTCAGACCTCTTTTGCCATTCCAGTAATTGCTTATTAGAGATGAGCTCCAATACCATACTAGCATGTCATCTCTTTAAGGAAAGGCAGGAGTGTTAGGTTTAGGTAGGTAAAATCTCTTCCCTTAGCGTAGGAAACTGTTGCTATACTGGATCAAGCAGTATATCTTAGTAACGCTGGTGCTCTCAGTAAAACATGTCTACAAAGCTGGTGATGTGCTTTCTTTCCTTCAGCAGCAGCATCAACTTCATCTGATACTTGAATCTGGTGTTTGTCTCATTGCTCCATGTAAATATAGGAACAACTTAAGTTCTGTTCTAATAGAAACTGCTGTAAAGCCTAAGACTCACTGCTTTGGTTAGAATCAAAGGTCCCTTTAGCAGCAGATTTTTGTCTCTTACAGTAGTCTGCTGTAGTTGCTCAAAGTGAACATGAAGCAGCAGGAAAATGTAGAACAAAACCTCCTTGTTCTAGCTTCTTGTTTTCTGGCTGTACATTTGTTGCCTTCTTGAGCTAGCTTATTTCTGAATTGTTTAGCTATTAGGAGGTCTAGCCTTCATTGACACTCTAGTCCCTTTTGAAGAAATTTAATCTGGATTCTGCAGTGATCTGTGGTGAAGAATTATGTATTTTAATTGTAAATTCTAAGAATTACAATGACACAACTGCAAGCCCAGTAAACTTGCTAATTGATGATTTCATAGTACTCTTGGTTTTTTTTTTTCTTGGTATTGCTCTAGAAATTCCCCTTCACCTTCTCATTCTTACATACGAATTTCTGGGCCATTGTCATAATTCTTTTTCATTTTGAAAAATGTTATACTTCCCCTATGTAGCAAAGAATAAGCAAAGGTAATCAGTTTTGTTCTTGATTTCAGTTATTTAAGAACAAAAATATGTGCAGAATTTGAAAAATGCAGATGCACTGAGGATGTGTGATGGCTTAATGTTTTGTGCTTTATTTGTCCCTTTCTTGCAACTCCTAAACAACATTGATGAGCATTGAGTTAATATTTTCCAAGAACTGTTTTCTGAATAATACCTAACTTAATGCCCACCACAGTTGTACATTTAACTGCGGTGGTTGTCCCAGGTGTATTATTTAGCATCTGCAGCATGCAATATTTTTCTGGCTTTTTGATTGAGACTCCCAGGCTTACATGCACATCTTCAGTCTTAATTCTGTGATGTCTTAATTACATAGAGTTGCAAACTTCAGTAACATTTACTGCTGAATCCCATATCTCAAGTAGTGCTCTGACTAGACTTTGTCATGGCTAGTTTGCACTGTCTTCAGGTTACAACATGCACAGTAGGCCATTCTTGCTGTATCAATTCCTAGTTTGATTCTGAACATCTGCAAGGCAACCCCATTCTCCCACCCCCCAGAATCTGTGTGATTATCTTCCTTTCCCCTTCCCCCCACCCGCAGCATTGTGTTTTGGAAAGTTTCTTATTTGTAGCAGTCAGTTTGACAGGCTGTGTTATGGTTGCCAAGAGTTTTCTACTCTCTCCACTGTTTGTCTTGCAAAAACCTTGTTTTTCCCTTCATTGTATCAGGAAATTTTCTTTCTGTGTATGACACCACAGACTGAGTCGTCTTTCTTTGTTTGCTGTGATGTTAATCGTCCCATTTTTAGTCTAAAGATGTGGCTCAGGCAAGATACCTGCTCTCCGACTGTGAAGCATGTGTAAATGATGCCTTTGAAAGAGAGCATGAATTCTCCTAATTCACCATGTTGGAAGATGTCAAGTTTCTCTCTTATCCACCTTTCATCTGTGAAGTCTTTCTTTGAGATAAAAGAGTAAAAGTGGAGGGAGGTGTAACACAAATCTTTTTCTGCAGCAAGCAAAAGAACTGTGTTGCATATGTAGCCGCTGATGGAGTGGAGTGCACATCTCTGTCAGCCCTGGGCTTTCTATATGGGTTTAGCTGGAAGTGGAACTCTGCTGCAGGTCTATTTTATTTGGAGAATATGTTCCCAGCTGAGAGAAAGTCTGTCAATTCTCACTTACATTTTTAACGCTGCAGCACAGTGGAGCAATACTTTTAATCGCCATGTGGTTACTGTTACTTTGCAGAGTATTTGCCAGAGTCCATTAAGAAATTAAAAAACATGAATTAGAATGTCAAAGTTCAGGTTTTCCTTTAATCAGCTTTTCAGATATTTGACCAAGTAGTTGATGCCTTGTTCTTTGAAAGAGTCTCACTGTTAGCTTAGCACAAATATTTATTTACAAGCCTGCTGCTGAACTGTTAGCCACTATTGCCTTGCCTACAAACTTGGTTTTATTCTGGCTTCTCTTTAAAGTCTGTCAGGACAGTCCTGTTTCTTATGTTGGAACAAGCTACTTTGGAGGTTGATTGGTATTCCTTTCTATTATTTTCAGAGAATGGTGTTGCTTCATCAAGGTATAAAAAAAAAGACTGTTCCTCTTGAATGTCCTGTTTAAAAATCCCAGCAAACCAAACAAATCCCAACAAGATTTGTACTGATGCATGCTTGGTAATTTAAGTGTCATGGGAATTGCATTGCTTACTCGTTTGAGATACACAGCTATTTCTTACAGAAAAGAAGTAAAACACTTTGTGTTTCTGGGCAGAATAATGCAGCATGAGGTTCAATGCCTTCAATATGGAGAATGTAAATTAAAGTCTCACTTTTAAGTAACTCAGGCTTGTTCACTTCAAATATACTTAGTTAATCCATGCCTCTAATAAATGCTCTGTTTTATCAATTGTTTCAGTGCCTTGCTGATTAATGTCTCTACCTGCTACTAAACTGGACCTGTTTTTCTAGTTATTACAGGAATTGTGCACAGTTTTTAATGTAGACTTGCCATGTCGTGTAAAGTCTTCCCAGCTGGGAATCATTAGCAATAAGCAGACGCACACCAGCGCCATAGTCAAGCCGCAGTCTAGCTCATGCTCTTACATCTGCCAGCACTGCCTTGTTCACCTTGGAGATATTGGTGAGTTTTTGAAGGAAAAAGAGGTGGGACATTGCATACAGACCTCACTTAGAGGGGTCTGTACATGCCATGGGCAGCTGCTGGACCAAGTGTGCTCCAAGATGAGTAGCTTATAGGTAATTGTATGTTTGATGGTTGCTGCACGAGGAAAGGTCTGGAAAGTAATGCTGTTAGATTTCTCTAATACATGTTACATATTAACACATAGCGACAGTCAAAACTAGTTTTCTAGTGATTTGCTAGAATCTGTCTTTTAGCATGCTAATCATGTTAGAGCTGGTAGGCATAGTGAAATGTTGAAACCTGTAACAGTTACAAAAGCTTGTTGCAGCAGGCTAGCATACTTCTCCATTTCAGAACATTACTCTTGAAACTTTTAGAAAATCAACGGTTAGAAATCTAGCCTTTCATAAACGAGGTTTCTTTTTTATGTAAGTTCAACAGGTTTATTTCATTGTTGATTAGAGTAGAATTATGTGTTGTAGAAAGTTCTCTTTTCTCAGGAATCTGCAGTTGCTTTTGGAACAACCTAAAAGTAGATCTAGTTGCTGATTTTGCAAAGAAGTATGAAAAATATCTGTAGCTCTCTGGATGTGTTGCTGTTGGCACAGCGTCTTTCTACATAGGAACTTATAAGATGTGACATAGGATCTGAGGAAAAACAACCACTTCACAATTCAGCGAGTTGAATCTTCATGCTATTTGGTATAATTGTATGTTCTGACATATTTCTAAAATAATAATGAAATGTTCTTTAGGTAAATTGGTTATATTAAAGTAAGTGCAGGAGAGTTGAATTTTATGCCTCAACTTGGTCTTTCTTTCTTTGCTCAGCTCGCTATAGGAATCAGACCAGCCAGGCAGAGTCTTACTACAGACATGCAGCTCAGCTTGTCCCATCTAATGGTGAGTCTGGGATACCTTTTAGGTTCATAATTCCGAAGGAAGATGGGGTACTGCTTTTCTCGTGTGGTAGTTGGAAACTTGGTGCAACAAAGCCTTACCCGTTGATAACTCATTTGTACAATAGTTGTTTGCTTGATCTGTGTCACTTTTCTTCTTTTTGTGAAGATGTAGAAACAAAGCAGATAATACACAGCTTCATTCTAAGGCTTCATTACTGCTATGTTACACTCTCTTACATTCACACACTATAAATTACAATTAAGGAAAAAATTGTCTACCACCAGCCTTTGGGGTTTTGTTTTTTTCTTAGATTGTTTGTTCACTTTACAACTTGTAAAGGTCAGCAGCTAAAACCAGATTTTTCAGGTTGCTTATGCAAGTTAATAGCCTCTTTAGTTCAGAGATCTATTTTTTTAGCTATTGGCTTACAGTGATCCAAAATGTAGGGATGGTGAGAGAAGGATAAATCTTTTTTTGAGCCAGGCTGCTGAAACCAGTAATTCAGTTTATTAGCCAATTACATTCTAACTGAAAAATTCTTTGTATTCTAACTATAGAAATTTCTACTGTATAGGCAAAAAAAGTGAAAAACTCTTGACAGTTCACTTTGCCTAAAACTGGGCTAGGTTTTGACAGTATCTTCTTATTTAAAGGATGTGTGGTTTAAAAAAGAAAGAAACAAACAAACCCAAAACCAGGAAAAAAACCCCAAACAAAAATCTCAAATCAAAACCAAGAAAAAAAACCCACAACCCCCCAGCCCCCCCAAAAAATAGGCCACACCAAAAAACCCCCAGCAAACCAACCCAGTCCCCGCACCCCAAAACAGCTCCACTGGTGACCTATCTTCCCCCTGCTCCCCTCCCCACAAAAAAGCCCCAAACACAAAAAAACCAACCCCCAAAACCAAAACAAAAAAGAACAACCAACTCTGTTTGCTTTTCAAGAGACTCCACTTGCCCTGAAATCTGGCATGCCTCACTCCATTCACTCCATGACAACTTGATGGACAATGTCTTTTTCTCCCTTAGGTCAGCCTTATAATCAGTTGGCTATTCTAGCTTCCTCCAAAGGAGACCACTTGACCACAATTTTCTACTACTGCAGAAGCATTGCTGTGAAGTTTCCTTTCCCAGCTGCCTCCACTAACCTACAAAAAGCACTTTCTAAAGCACTGGAGAGGTAAGACTATAATGTATTGTGATCAGATAAGATGGAGAAGATTTCATCCAGATGTACCTCCCTTGCCAGAATTTATTCATATTCGGTAGCAGAAACAGAAGTTCCTCAACCCCCCATCGAGTGAGAACATCCTTACATGTATGGAACAAAGAATGGTTTGTATCTGGGATGCTTCTGAGTGTGAATAGTGAATGCAGGAAATGAAGCTTATTGTGCCAACATGACAAAGCACCTTTGCATGGACATTCCTTCTTTCTTAAATATCACAGAAAAAGTATGTAATGCTATATAGAGCTGTGTCTAATTCCAAAGACTGAAGTTGGGTATTTTTGTTCTGAATGTAGTCGTGATGAGGTGAAGACTCGATGGAGTGTGTCTGACTTCATCAAGGCGTTTATTAAATTCCATGGCCATGTGTACCTAAGTAAAAGCTTGGAGAAGCTGAGCCCTCTTCGAGAAAAGCTAGAAGAACAATTCAAGGTTAGTTCTAACAACATATTAATTAGCATATTGAGGAGAGTATTTTTAGCAGCTGACTTCTGAAATTATAGCCCAATAGTAACTTATTCACCTGCTAAAATAAAGGAAGCCCAAGTATCCAGTTATGGAAGGTTTGCGTCGCAGCTAACACTGGATTCTGAAGTCACCAGATGTTGACTTCTGCAAACAGTAGGGATTTTTCCCATTTGACATGTGGTGTGTTGTTAGTGGAGGTGCAGGAAAAATTGATGACCCTTGTTGATTCTCTGCTCTTTAACCTGGATGATTCTTGGATACTTGTGAAAAGAACTTGATTCATCTGGGAAGTTCTAGCTCAGTTGCCTAAGGAATTTTGAGAACTTTGTTTTGGATGGTGTTCATTCACTCCCACTAGTTAAGGCTGCTTTTAATCTTCCTCAGACAGCTTGGCTCTCCTGTCAGTGGTTTGCCTTTAAAAAGTGTTCCAGTACAAGCTTAATTTGTGTATAGACAAGAACTGTTCAGAACATGTTTCCTCTGGAAAATCCAGGAGTACCTATTAATTATATAGCCAGCTCATTAAGCTGGGCAACATAGCAAAGATTGAAACAAAGAGAATTCTATGAGATATTTATACAAGGTAGTACAATTTCAAAGAGGACATTATATTAACTGTTAGGTGCCTTTTGGAAACTGATCTGCTTCAGCATCTTCATTTGTGTAAATGAGCAGGTAGTATGGATATTTTCAATAGAGAATTGGTGCTTTTCCGAATTAAAAAAGGGGAAAGTGGTCTTAGCAATATAAAGAATTACAAATGTTTTTTACAGTGTCTTTTTGCATTTTGCATTGAATTGGGCTGCTATAGCTAGGTCCAAACTGTCTTTGAAATAAATAATAAAAATAAAATCAACCCCCTAAACCCACAAAACTTGTTGTGAATTGTATTAGTTCTGACTGAGCTGCTTGAACACTTGGATATAAAGTTTTTTCAAAATTAAATAATTTTATCTCTGTGTGTGTGATGTTGGCTCTTGAGCTAGTACTGCTTTTTCCACAGTGCTTCTAATCAATAATTATGAGCATTGCTCAGGCATGTGGAACAGCAGAGCATTTTTCTGAACTGATCCAGGGTGTTAAAATAGAGTTAATTGAGCTCTGCTTTGTTGCTTAGATTACTTTTTTGTTTGTTATGCAACATAAGGCTTAATTTACTAGAGAGCAACTCTTCTGACTTAAATGGATTGAATGTGAATGTGAAATTGGCTGTGTGGTAGATAATCACTTTGTGGCTGATTTTAACTCTGAATGAGGAGGGCAGTTGTAGAGTTAGGAGTGTTCTTGATTCTGCTGCTGAGAGCCCTGCCAGTTTGAGTTGTTGGCTTCATGCCCTTACATAAAAATCAAGCTTGAACACGGAGCTCAAACCTTTTCTTAATGCTTATGCTGGTTAATCCACTTGCTGCCCTGACAGTGTCCAAAGACAAGTTGGTTGTAGTTTAGGATATGTCCTTTTTTTCACAATGCTCAAAAAACCCATCAAAGTTTCTTGTTCTGCTCTGAGAAAGGTGTTTTTTATGGCATAGTTGCTGAAAAGCATTTGTAACTAGCCTGTGCTATTTTAATCCACCATGGCATTCCATGACCCATGAAGTCAGATGTGGAATTAGTCTTTAATACATAACCACACAGTAGTTAAATTTTCCTGGGGCATTTTTTTAAAATGTCACCTTCTCCTTGCTGCTGCTTCAGCAGGTACAGTGGATATACGTGCCTTGGCAGATCTTGCAGTTGCATTGCAGTGCTGTGATTGTACATGGAAGTTGCGCTTGCTCTGAAAGAGAACCATGTCTGAGGACTGTTGATTTGTTGTGCGTATTAGTTGGTGTATAAGCAAAAACCTTGGGCTTAACAGTAGACATCTGTCCAGGTCCTCCTGGAAAGCCCAGTGCTGTGCTAATAGGGATGACTGAAAATAAAATCTAGAATATATGTTGCCTCAAGGGCAGAAGCATTAGTCAAGCAGTGAAGTAGCAACTACTAATCTTTTCAAGTGTGTGCTTTACATATATAAATAAATATAATGTTCCTGTGTCTATTACAGAGGTTGTTATTCCAAAAGGCCTTCAATTCCCAGCAGTTAGTACATATTACTGTTATCAATCTGTTTCAACTACATCACCTGCGAGACTTCAGCAATGAAACAGAGCAGCACAGCTACAGCCAGGATGAGCAGCTCTGCTGGACACAGTTACTGGCTCTCTTCAGTACGTATGAAAACTAATCGAATTTTGTGTGGGTTGTTTTTTGGTGGGGTTTTCTGGGGTTGTTTGTTTTTGTTTGTTTGGGTGGGTTTTGGGGTGGGTTTTTTTTTCATTTTTATATGGAATCCATTAGTAATTTGCTGTCAGCATCTAGCTTAGTGGTTGTGTGAGGTAAGTGATGAGACTAGACGTTATGGAAGAAAGTGAAGAGAGAAGATGGTTGCAAAGGGATCCTTTATGTCTAGCAATGCTGGCTAACATGGGATTTATGTGCCTGAAACTCAGCATCTTTTTCCTGGTTCTGAAAGAACATTTTAACTTGGGTGCAAAGTTTGATCCAGCTTGGCAGCGGGCAGTATGCCACTTGGGGAGCTGCTCCTCTGTTGGCCACAGTGCAGTTTGAGTTGCTTTGAATGGGGCTAATTCTAGTTCAGCAGAACTGAAGTTGAAGCTGAATTAGGACCTCAAGTGCGTCTGTGCTCTGGATAACATTAACTAGATAAGTGGGACAGCAGAGCATTTTAGACTCTAGCCACATAATGCATATTTCCTTAACCTAATCCAGCCTATGATCAGCTTGGCCTTGTTTGTAAACACCTAGATTTCTGAATGGCTGAACTCCAGATTCTGTTCTGGGATTGAGTCTGAAAACACCATGGTCACCATGGTGTGGTTACTGCTTCTCAGTTCATATCCTCTAACAGGCCTGAGCTGGGTGCCTGCTTGCAGAGCTAACTCAGTGGATTTGTGTACCTGCTGACTGGAGAAGTGGATAAAATGCAGGTAGATAGTTGAGTTGGTAATTTCTAATAAATAAAGAACAAATATTTTTGTAATGGGCTTGTCTCACTGGATTTTGTTAACTTAACCAAAATGATTTGTCATGACATTTGAAAAGTCGAGGGAGGAAAAATGCCAAGATTCTGCTTCATGGTAGAAAGCTCTTTATTGATAAAAAGATGTTCTGATCTCTGGTGGATTCTATAAGTAAATTGGCTGCTTTGTTCTAAGGAACTAGCTCCTAAAGATAGGATTTAATGGGTGGAATGTGTTTGGGTTATTTGGTCAACTTTAAAGTGTCATTCCTGCATTGTTTGTTTTTGTCCACCCTGTCCCCTGCATCCCCTGTTTCTAGTGTCCTTTCTTGGAGTTCTGTGCAAGTGTCCTTTACAAAATGACTCCCAGGAGGACTCTGGGGCTGCATATCCTCTTCCAGCTGTGAAGGTTTCAATGGACTGGCTGAAACTTAGACCCAGTGTTTTCCAGGAGGCAGTGGTTGATGAAAGACGGTAGTGAGTGTTAATCTTTCTTTTGATACATTTATTTGTATCAAAATGTATTTATTTGATACATTTAATTGTATAAATTAATAATAACTGATGATAAACAAATTAGTAATGGGAAAAATGATCATATAACTTACTGTTACAGACATCGAAATGATAGAAAGTAGATGTGCTAAAAAATCAATAAAACATGAGATTTGTGGAGTACATGAGCAAATTCAATGTTTTAATTAGCTTTAGGTTTGCATGTAACTTTAAAATCAGAGGGATCTACTTTATGATGTCTGACTTGAGCTTAACTAACGAGTGTAGCTTTAGTCTAATCTGTTGTAATGATTTCTCTGATTTATTGAGGTAGGTAGCAGGAGAATACTTCCATTAATTTCATACATTAAGCCATCTCTTGGGCAGTACTGGAACCTGGTTTTGCTGGCTCCTCATCCATGAATTAATTTAGTAAAGGACATCTTTAAATGTCAACATAGACATTACTGTTCTGGACTGTTACTCTGATTTTTCACTTCTGCTTCTAATCTTATAAATTTAGGCTTAAATATTTCAGAACTTGTCAACTTTTTCTATAGCCTGTTAACTTTTCATGTATTATAGCAATTCAGTAAAGTATTTCTAACTTGAAAGATGTTTCTTCAGATTGGAGTGACTGTTACTGACATAGTTGGATGAGTATTTTTCCTGTGATGGCCACTATAAGGAAAAGAGTGCAAAACTAGCTGGCTTAGCTGATCTTGTGCAGTGTGCCACAGTGGTTTCAGCTCTCTTGGCAGTGTGTGCTGTAAGATGCTATTCTAGCTCAAGGCTCACATTTGCTGTACATTGACGTATGCGAAGCACAGGTCCCTATAACTTCACCTTACTAAATGAGTAATAAGACTCCCTGAAATGTGGGCAAATCCTAAAACCCTGGAGCTTTGGGAACTTCAATTTCAGAGTTCCTGAAGGCAAGATAAGGAAAACAGGAGTTCACAAATTGTTCTGAGATGGTAATAAGTATTACTGTATGCATATTCTCAAGGAAGACTTTATATCAGTTTTTTAACAGGAAAGATAATTACTTGATTCAAAGTAGTCCTTGCAGAGAGGAGATGCAGGCAGTAATTTATGCAGTATCAAAATGAATCTTCAGGTGTGAATGTATATTTTTTTTTTTTAGTTAGCCGGAGTAGGTTCTAACAGCTGTAAAATCATAGGTGAACTTGAAAGATAGGTACTACTAAGATTTGTCAAAATGGGCATTAGTAGCCATTGCCTTTGTTGGCTCTTAAAAGATCCGTTAGTCTTCCCCATTATTTGTGAGGGTGAGGGTTTTTTTTATTTCTATTGGAAGATCCGAAGAGAAGTAATTCTTTGCAGACTGCACAAACACACACAGCTTTATTGGCTTCTCTTTAATAACCTTATGTCTGTTTTCTATTGAAAAGTCTTCCTTACTCTGAGTAATGTAATTGTGCTCTTGGTTCAAGAAATAATCCTTAGACCTTCTTAAACTTTCACTTCTCCCCGCTATTCTTATCATTTTCCTGTGGATACTTAATCCTACCCCAAACTGAACAAGCCTCTGAAATAGGAAGTAAACATGTTTACCTAGAAAAGTAGATGAATTTGAAAGCAAGGACTGAGGACAGAAATGACTGTATTGATACTAGTGTGTTGTCTTTGGAAATGAGTTTTGCAAACCTGCTCTGTGGAAGCCACAGCAGGTCTAGGTTTTCATGTGTGTCACCATGTCACTCTTCTTTAGGAATCTTTTATTATGGAATCGCATTACTTCAAATACTGTACAGGAAGGCTGCAATTCACTGTAGGTTGCAACAGACTTGCACTGTCCTTTTCTTCCTTCTCCTGTTCCTTGTCAGTCATGGAAAGGAGCTATTGCTTAGTGGAGTGTAGAGAATAAGCATAAACATAATGACTGCAGTCTCTGCGATGGTGCAAGAAGGTAGATGATCTCAGGCTTTCAGGTGCACGTTGAATTCTCCAATCCAGGTACTGGATGGTGACGCACAGACTTGCTGTGGGAGGACAGATTCATTTCACTAACACTGAGCACAGTGAGCCCCTTCCTAAAATAGTTTTTTGTTGCCTCCATGGGCTTTTGGTGCCCATCACTAAAGCACAAGGAGCTTTTAAAAAATAGAAGGCAGCCTCTTGGTGGCAGTTAAATATTAATCACCTATGCAGTGATCGTTGTGATTTTTAAATTGCTTGCTCCAGGGCCTTTGGAAAGAATTTCCAGTCATTTCTTGTACTGGCATTGCCACTGCAAGGCAGGGAGACTGCCAGTTAACCTCTAGTTTAATGGTCTTACTCAGTGCAGCCCTTACTTAGACCTTCTTTCCTTTCTGGTAACTGTTCCAGTGCTACAGTATAGTGTTTGTGTTCACAGAACAGAAGTAATTCTGAACTGCTGTATCTTGATCAATTGTTTTGTTTCCCACTGATTAATTTACTGTGCCTTGAGAGTAGTCTGCTTTGGGCTGGAGAACATGAATTGCAAACAGGTGCTCTGAATGTTTGCTCATGCAACAGGTTCGTCTAATTAAATTCATAGCAGGCTTTCTAACTTGCTGAATAATGAAAACTATGCTGCGAGAGCCTTAGTAACTTTAGATTTGATTTATAAAAATATTCTTTCAAGAAAGTAATCTATTCCCTAACACTTGAGAGAAACTTTACTTTTTCTTGGAAATCAAAAGATAAATAGAAGTTGTGACTGTAATGGAGTTCAATGTTTCCTTGGAAAGGCGAATAGTTTCTGTGTTTTGTAGTTTTTACTTATGGTTTGTCTGTTTTCTGATTTGTAGCATATGGCCCTGGCTGATTTCACTTCTAAACAGCTTCCAGCCTCATGAAGAAGATCTATCCAGTAATAATGGTAAAGACACTTCTAGTCTGTGCTGTAAAGAACTGGGAACAAATCACATTTTTTCTGATGGTGTGGGGAACTGCATTTGAAGAGCAAACAAGGAAGCTAGTTGCCTTCTAGTATTAGTGCATATGAATACTTTGCAAATGCTGCTTTCTTGTGCTGAGCAGACTTTGCTCTACTTTGTTGTTCCTGAGCTCCTCAAATTGCAGGGTGGACCAGTACAATTAAGCATGTTAATAAAAAGCTTTACTATGTATAGTGACCTTGCTGAGGTATCTACTTAGGATACTGTACTCAATGCTTTCATGCTTTCTTTATGCTGTTTACTCTCTATTTGTTAGCAACCCCCCTTCCAGAAGAATTTGAATTGCAAGGATTCTTGGCTCTGAGGCCCTCATTCAGGTGGGTGACAGCTGAAGGGAGACTGTACTTTTGCTGTTGTTACTACTTTGGTAGACATTGACATGTTCTCTACAGTGTCTTATTTACGGATATTTACAACAGTATGGATTGAAGTAGGTATCTTTTCAAAACAACTGTAACAGACTATGTAGAAAAACTAAGGAAAGTCATAGGCTAAAACTTTTTTTGTTTTCTTTTGCTCATGACATTTTTGGTTTTCTTCTGTAGTCTTCAGACTAGTAAATTGAAAGAGAAAAATGTAAGAAGTGAGGATAGGAATACTTTTATATGAAAACTGGTTGATATGTTTTTATTTTATTATTTTTTACTGTTTTTAACTGTATCCCTGTACCTAACATCATGCACAAAAGCTGACTAAGTATTAGACTTTTTTCTCACTCAGCTATTACTTATTTGATTTTCACACAGATGAGCCTTTGGCCTTTTGTTTAAAAAAAACAAAACTCGAGCACCATACCTCTTTAATGTAGATGCATCTTACCAGAAGAGAATTGTGTCTGTAAATCAGACATGTAACAGTCATGTTTAGAATAGCATCTGGTCGAATTTCAGAGTTTATAATAAAGTAATGCTGACCAGTTGTGTTTCTAAAGAAATAAGGTGTTGCAGAGTAATTGTGTAATTAATATTATTCTCTCTTCTATGTCAATTCTAGGAACTTGGATTTTTCCAAAGGTCACCAGGCAATTACAGGAGATAAGGAAGGGCAACAGCGTCGGATACGGCAACAGCGTCTGATCTTCACAGGCAAATGGATTGCTGATAACCAGCCAAGGTAATTGCAGGTAGCTTCTCTGTGTTTCGCTTGCTGCTGTAATGCAGGTAATGCAGGTGCTAGTTATAAATGTTACTTTTCTCAGTATTCAGCACAGTGATCAGATATAACATAGATACAAGATGCTGACAGTGCTAATAAAATGTTCTGTGGTGTGCCATTGCTTCATAGGCCGATTATGTTAATGAATGTATTTGGAGTAATGTACTTGCTTTTCAATTCCTTTTTGTCTTTTTCAGGTTAATTCAGTGTGAAAATGAGGTAGGAAAGCTGTTGTTTTTGACAGAAATCCCGGAGCTATTACTAGAGGACCCTAGTGAAGCCAAAGAGAATCTCAGCTTGCAGGAAACATCTATTGCAGAGCCGCTATCTACAGATGGGAGCCCTGGACTCAAATCAGTTCTGTCTTCTGGCAGAAGCCTGAATAACAACTGTGATTCAGGAGAAAAACCAATGGTCACATTCAAAGAGAACATCAAGCCACGGGAAATTAACAGAGAGCAAGGGCGAATCTATCCCCCTAAAGATGTAGGTAGGGAAAGACGGGACTATAGCAAAGGAATAGTAGTCAATAAGAATGATGGAAAGAAGGATAACAATAAAAGAAAGAATGAGACCAAGAAATGTGGCTTGGATAAGATGCCAGAAGCAGGAAAGCAGAATGTGGCAGTTCAGGTAAGCCTTTAGATCAAAGGGATACTGTGTCTTAGGTGGTACAATGTTTGTGTCAGGACTGTCACTGCTTATGCAGAGTACGGTAGAGTCAGGGTCTCACTGTGGACCCTACAGGTACGGCTAATGCACAAGAAACATATAAACACATCTGTCTCAAAGATCAGGTATTAGTGACCTTTGTGTCTCTGGCCTTTTCCTTGATGTTGTCTCAATTTGTTGGGGAGGAAAAGATAGGGGAACAATGAAAGGTGATTTTGCTGTGTTAACTGTTTTAAAATCCAGCCTTCTACCTGCTGTTACTCAGATTTTTCAGGGTACCAAGGCAGTTCACAAGACCAGGTTATAGTCGTGCTCTTACCTATGCTACAGTCTGTTGTGAAGGAACTTGGTACTCTGCATTTTCAGTTCAGTTGACTTGTGCACATGCAGTAAATTGAACACATTGCAAAAGCACCAATTGTAAATATACAATAAGATCTTCTGTACTGTGTGTGCAGTCAAGTGGCCCTTTGTGGAATAGGGAAAGCCACACTGCTCTTAAATCGTAAATATGTGCTCAGGCACATTAGTGTGAAGAATTTCAGGACTGATCTGATCTGTACCTGGATAGTTTGACTGCATCTCAGTCAAACTATCTAATGACATCTGGAGGCATTTAATGATATGATGAAGACTCTTTATTATTCCCCTAGAGAAACAGTGTCAGTTCTTCACTGTTCTTGCAAGTGGAAATTATTTCCTAATGTGTTTCATCTTCCTTTCCTCTGTGTGAGCCTATTACTACTTCCCAGGACAGGTGTGCAGAACAAATTAAGTCTTCCTCTTTGCAACTGCTCTGAAGACCTGTCTTGTTTTCCCTAGGCTAAGCAAACCAGCTCTTTCTGTCTTTCCAGCTTATGTCATTAGGACCCTTGGATCATTCTTGTTTTCCTCCTGATTATTTGCTATTAAACATCATTACAAAATGGAAGGCCAGAACTGGCAATGTTAGCCAGTTGTGTTAGGAGGGTGTCCCACCAAGGGGTGTAAAGGGGAGTAGCCCACAAAAAGTGTGTGGCAGTTGTGGGTCACCAGACAAGATTCTGGTATCTGAAAGCCAACATAGGTGAGTTAGAATAGCAAGTTTCTTGCGTATTTGTTGAAAATGTCTGGAATGTGGCTGCAGGCCTGAGCTCAACTCCTAGTTTTGATGTTTGTGCCCATGTCTTGCAAAATAAGGACTTGATACTGATAAAATCCACCAGATTTTCTGAGAAGTATGTGGGGTTTTTTTTGATAGAGAAGGTATTTTAATTTTAACCCAGCTGATTTATTGGAAATTTGTTTTAAGATCAAGAGATAACCCAGGAAAAACTTATTTCTAACCCAGCTGAAGTGGAATCTTTTCTGATGTGATTGGTCACTCTTCATCTCTTGTTGTATAGAAATTAATTTTGACTTTTTAGTTTTGTCAGCTGTATTTGTTATGACAGCTATTCCAATGAAATGTCTTCTGTTTCATACAGTTTGGTGGACTGACCTACCCAGAATATGGGTAGGTTTTGCTTTCTCACCTCCCCAAGAAACCACTGCTGGTTTTGTACTGATTGGTGGTCTGTTAGTGCTCTGCTTTGGTCTTCCTGGAAATTTCAGACTTTATCCTCCATAGTTCATCGCCTTCAAAAGCCTAAATGCTGCAAATCTTGCAGCTTCTACTTAGCAAAAATGTTAAGAACACTATACAAAGGTAATCAATCAGTTCTGTTTTACAGATAAGTGGAAAACTTCCATGTTCAGACAGGATCACAGAAGTGTCCAACTGGTTGAATCTCTGCTCCCTAGGGAAAATACAGTTTGGGGCCGAGGAAGGTTTAATGCAGGGTTACTCAAGGTCTTACATACTTATAAGAGGTCACCGTGGTGATATGTTGCTTCTCTCAAGTACCGTATAGGAACCTTTAGGACCACAGGAGGGGAGTAAATAGTTGGTAGTATTGACACTTTTGAGGTGAAATTAAGTAGAAGCAGGGAAGCAACTGATACATGTCTGTCTTGGTTAATCAGTTGTAGTTATTTAGGTTTTTAAACGTTAACTGTAAATCATGTGGGGTGTGGGGGGGGGGTGCTTTTGAAAGTGACCTTTAGAAATGTGTTATAGCAGCTTTGAATTTATGATGGGACCAGAGCTCGTGTTTTGAAATCCCATGGCAGGAAGAGTGTGTTTGAATTCTCTAATGTTGTTATAAAAGAATGCATATCTCTTGATATTGGTCATTAAAATATTTGGCTTATTGTGGAGAAAAAAGAGACAATGCAATGTAAGTTGAATAAATAGAATGTGACAAAGGGTAAAGATGGTCAGTGAATAGATACAGCAAGAGCAGGGGCTGCATCATTTGTTGTGCTTAGCATCAGCCAGAACCTTGAGGTGGAGTTTTCTCCTGATTTTTATCTAGTGGGAGATTTAAAATACACCCAGACCTCCCAGTCTTACAGTCTACTTTTTTAATTAAATGCAAAAAATAAGCTACACTCTCATAATTTTAAATGGGGAAATTTAGATTTATTTGGAAAAGCATTTGAATGCATCTACCCCTTTACTGCTATATTTTGGCAGAAAATACCTGCCCTCCAGCTCCTTTCAACTCATCAGCAGTAAATGTTGAAATAAACCCCACACAGTTTTTGTTTGGTTGGTTTGGATTTTTTTAATTTGATCCCTGATAAAACCCTTTCTTTGAATCACCTTTGAGGCTTGGCGTCAGGTCTGTTCCTGGGCCCTTTCTGTATTGCCCAGGTTCCTTGCTTGCTGTCATTTTCCTGCCTGCTCCATCTTGCATTCCAGGCAGTTCTGCCGAGCTGAACAGAAAGGGAAAGTAGTCTTCCCCTCTGTCTTCCTCTCCAGGAAGACCCAGACTGCAGCAGACTCAGAATCAGGTAAACATTCCATTACATTCTTCTCTCTGCCTTTAACTGGTGCAGCTCTTTTAACAGAACATAACAGCAGTTACACAGTAAACTGAAAGAGGTTAAGCATTTCTGCTATGTCTTGTATGTTCCTAGTGAAAAGAATTTCATAGTATGCAGGAATTTGTGCATATACATCACCATATGGATTAGGCTGAAAGAAGAACATGGTAGTGTGTGGTTTTTAGGGTGCTGCAGGTAAGTAGCGTGTTAGGTTGAGGCAGTGCCCTAGTAGAAGCATAACAGCATCTGCACATCTCTTTTTAAGGCACTGCAGCTGAACAGCAGAAGTCTGTTGTATGGTCTGAGGATATTGCGTCCACTTCCCACTCTCTTGCTAGAGAAAGAGCCTTTTGCATCTTTTGGGTAGAGTGCTATTGTGAAGAAAGAGTGCCTGAGGACAAGCAGGGTGGACTGTCTGCAGTCAGAGAAGAAAACTGGGTTCCTTTGTTCTAAACTGCTCCCAGTTACTTAGGGAGAAGGATTTAATCTCTCAGACAATCTGGGTGTTCTTTTTTTGTCTTAAGATATGATGTGGGTAATTACAGGAAAAATTATCTAATTTCTTCTTACTTTTACGTTAGGTGAAGTCCCAGACAGAGATGAGGAAGACTCCAGTGTCTGAGGCAAGGAAAACACCTGTAACTCAGACTCCAAGTCAGGCCAGCAGTTCTCAGTTCATCCCCATTCATCACCCAGGAGCCTTTCCTCCCCTTCCTAGCCGGCCAGGTAATTTGCATCATTTGGTTGAAATGTGGTTACTGTTGACTGCAAAGAAAGTATGCAATAGTGGTTGTTACAGCCTGTGAAGGTAGGAGCTGTTTTAATGAATATCATTCTCTTGTTGAGAATCTTGCAAAGGAGTAAAGAAGGGGCATAGTAGAACTGAAACAAGATAAATAAGATTCCTATGCTTTGGAATCAAGGTCTGTCATAAAATCTGCTGTCATCTTCTTGGTTAGTGGGTGCGAGATCAAGGAACTTCATAGTAGGCTGTCTCTGTAGTTAGTCAAAACATGACAGTCTTTTGGTAGTTCAGGAGGAAGTATTCTCTGTGCATAGGACTCCATTACAAAAGACCAATCACACTGCTTTCTTCTTTAAAGCTCAGTTTCTTTTGTAGTGTTGCTCATGTTTTAGGCTGTAATTTGTGTGGTGGTCTTTGCTGTTGTTGCTGCATTGTGTGTTCCCATTTTCTTGTGAAATGTTCCTGTCATACCTTGTTGTCCATGTTTGTTCATTAAATAGCTGGAGGCTGTATCTTCCCTGCAGCTGTATGTCTAGTGCTCAATAAAAGACAGAGAGACATCTTCCCTGTCCCAGTGTCAGCATAAAATATGGCCTGTGGGATGCAGAATTAAAGCTTGCCTTCTAAACCTGGCTTTTCAGTGTGAACTTCAGGAAAGAAATTGATCTTGTGGATATGAGGATTTGTTTACTTACCATCTCTCTCTATCTAAATTAATCCAGGGACTGGTGATCCTTTGGGAGGAGGCAGTAGACTTATTGATTGCTTCTGTCCATTGTTCCAAAGTTAGTCCCTGAAAATGTGTATGTTTCAGGGGGAAGAAACTTCAGGGGGTAAAGCATCAAAACCCCAGAATGGTGAAGGAAAAAGGTAGTGGGGGAATTAAAATCAGGGAGATTAAGGTGTGTGTGAAGAGAAACATGACTTTCCCAGTTACTGCCCTGGCTGACTGTTATCAGTGCTTGGAATATTGCAAGAAAACTCAAGAATGGATTCTGAATTCATCTATGATCACAGCCATACATGTGCAAAGATGAGTAAGGACATTATAGTGCAAGTATGTAGACTGGTGTTTCTTGTCCTTGTGGTCAAAATGAGCAAAATAGGAAGAAAAAAAAAACTCACAAAATGACTTCTGGAGGGAACGATCTGCTCTGTTGTATTATGATTAAAGATGTGTTTTTATCTTTTTCAGGGTTTCCACCCCCAACCTATGTTGTCCCTCCTCCTGTGGCTTTCTCCATGAGCACAGGGTACACCTTCCCAGGTGGTGTTTCTGTCCCAGGAACCTTCCTTCAGCCCACAGCTCACTCGCCTGCAGGAAACCAGGTGCAAGGTGGGAAACAGTCCCACATTCCTTACAGCCAGCAACGGCCCTCTGGACCAGGGCCAATGACCCAGGGACCTCAGCAAACACCACCTCCTTCCCAGCAGCCCCTTTCATCTTTACCAGCTCAGGCAACAGCACAGTCCGCAAGCCAGTTACAGGTCCAAGCTCTGGCCCAGCAACAGTCCCCTACAAAAGCTGTGCAGGGTCTGGGGAAGAGCCCACCACACCACTCCGGATTCCAGCAGGTAAACTTGATTAGTACAGAGAGCTAAGCTTCATTTAAAAATAAATAGCAACATTCAAGGCTTAAGTTCCTGCATTACCTTTTCAAAACTGTCATTAAAGACCTTGGTGTGGGATTTTGATCTGTGAACTTCTGGGCAAATCTGTAGAAGAGCTGAAGTTTAGTGGGTGTGAACATACGATCCTGTAACTGAGAGGGGAGGTATTTCTGGAATGGGCAGGTGGTCATCCTTTCCCCTTTTATTTTTATATTCTCTCCCCTGGTTATTTCCCGTAGTAGTAGTAGTAGTAGTGTATTGTACTGTAGTTATTAAACTATTCTTATCTCAACCAGTGGATTTTACATTCCTTTGATTCTCCTCTCCATTCCTCCCAGGGGTGAGCAAGTAGCTGTGTGGTGCTGAGTTATTGTCTGGGTTTAAACCATGACACATAGCAAATCAGAACATGGAATGTTTATCACAAGTGAGCCAGACTGACAGTTTGAATGGAGTTAGGTATTCAGTTAACATTAATTGTTCCTACCTGCTGGTGAAATCATATGTTTCTGCCTCAGTATCCACAGACGGACTCATCCAAGCAGCTCTGGAACCCGTCTCAAGTCCAAGGCTCACTGGGAAAGATCATGCCTGTAAAGCAGTCCTATTACCTGCAGGCCCAGGACCCTCTAAAATTATTTGAACAGTCATTACAGCCTCCTGTGATGCAACAGCAACCTCTGGAGAAAAAAATGAAGCCTTTCCCAATGGAGCCATATAACCAGAATCCCTCAGAAGTCAAGGTGCCAGAATATTACTGGGACTCCTCCTATGGCATGGCTGACAATAGGGTGATGGCACAGCAGTCTAACATAGACTGCAGGGGAAAACGGCAAGGAGTCTTCCGCCCAGAGCAGGATGCTCTCTCCAGGATGACCTTTGAGGTAAAGATCTATGCTATAAATGGTGAAAACCAATGAGGTGCTAATATTCGTGACAACTCTAGGAGTTTCCCTGTTTCAAGACTGTTCTGTAGTCCCAAGTAAGGTCTTTATTTAGTAGGGATCTGGGTATCAGTAAATGGGATTCCAGCAATCAGTGACAAATTCTCCTTTATTGGTTGGCTGTGTGGGGGATCTGGCTCTTGAAGATTTGGT
The DNA here is from genome assembly GCF_033815535.1 of Pezoporus flaviventris. NCBI lineage: Eukaryota > Metazoa > Chordata > Aves > Psittaciformes > Psittacidae > Pezoporus > Pezoporus flaviventris. The sequence continues at coordinate 20,670,159 of NW_026892561.1, forward strand.
TTCAGGTAAGTGTAAGTCTTGTTCAGTTTAAATGTGACATTGATCTCTGCACTGTGTCTGTCAGGTAGAGAAACATGGCAGCTCATAGTTTTTGGGGAAAATTCTTGTCTGGCAACTGATGGAAACAATAAAAGCCATCCAAATAATCGTAGTTGAATTACTACCCTTTAGGTGAACTCTTGCCACCCATATAGTATCTTAAGTGTGTTGAATGACTGAGGCTGCAATAGGGAGATAAAAGCTGGAAACTGGAGATGGCAGGAGCAGTCTTGTGTTGGATTACTTTTTTTTTTCCCTCCTGCAAATTCCACCATGCAGTGAGAAGAGCTAAATGACTTCCTTAGCTCTTGGTTGTGCTTAATGTAATACTTTGTTTCTATTCATGCAGTTGTGCTTCATATTGCTGTTTTATAAAACCTGAAATCATTGTTATTTATTAACAGTCCTGGAGTTGTCTGTGAGTGCTTTTGGTGATATTTTTAAGGAAATTTAAACAGAGGTCTCTTTAAACCTTTGGTCAGATGTGCCTCTGTAAATGCACTCCAGGTTTTCAGAAGGTCAGTTGAGATCACTTGGCTTATCCTTCAGAGAGAAAAGCAAGACAATATACAGGAGTCTGCCTCTACCCTGATGTCAGGTTGTGTTTTTTTAGATGGAAACAGGGTCAAAGCCTTGTTCTCATCCCTAAAAGGGAAACCTTGCCTTGGTGGAAGCACAGTGCAGTACAAAAAGAAGCTGCACCCGTGATGCTTGTGTAAACATCCCTCACAAAAGCCAACATGTGGAGTTTGACCAGGACTTTGCAGGAAATTTTTGGCTCAGATGTCTGGTCAGCTGTGCATTGGCGTAGCCGCCATTAGTAGCGAAAATAAGTCTCATGGGATTTGAACTCCACAAATAGATAAGGGAAGAAGATGCAAATTTAATTGAACTTGAAACCTAAATTACTCGCAGGTTAGCTATAGAAGAATAATGTCATGATTTCATGTTCCTTGTCCTTGAATGTGAAAACAGGTTCAGTATTCAGCATAGATGTAATAGGAAGCACACGTTCCACTAATTAAAACTAGCTGCCCCCATTTTGATGTTGCAGTGCTCTTCCCAGTATGTGTTGGGCAATGTGGCTAGTTACGTTTTCTGCTCAGTATTTTCTCTGTGTACCTCAGCACACTTCTGCTGCACCACTTTTCACCTCACACTTCTGCATGCTGCCTTCTGCTTTTCTCTTGCTGTTTTCTTTTACCCCACTGTGCCTTAGCTTCCCCTTGCTGTCTCTTGCTGTTCCCCTTTCTGCCTTCTGTTGTCTCACTGTGCTCATTTCTGTCACTAGGACCCCAAGAGCTCCCCTCTGCTTCCTCCGGACCTGTTAAAGAGTCTGGCTGCCTTGGAGGAGGAGGAAGAGCTGATTTTCTCTAATCCTCCTGATCTTTACCCAGCTCTGCTGGGACCTCTCGCCTCTCTTCCTGGACGAAGCCTCTTTGTATGTATTTGATGTAATAATGCTGCTTCTCACTCTTAACTAGCATCTCTTTCTTCTGTGAAATTGTAAGAAATGTGAAATGCCTTTCTCTCTCTCATCTCTCCTGTCCACTTCCCTGCTTCACCCTTGAGCTGTTCTTCATGTGAGAGCTCAGACAAGCTGAAGGCCCACATTATAACTCTTGGGCTGAATCCAGGCCTGATAATTTGTTCAGAAATCAAAAAGTGGTGTTCAGGAGAGACATTGATACAGCATTTAATGCACTTGCTCTTTTGCAGTTGTATGGGCTTAGTAGTAAGGGCAAGGAGGAACACAGATTCAGCTGTGGAAAGCCATCAGAAAGAGCATGGCTTATTGTAATCTGTGTATAAAAACTCCACAAAGGCAGGGGGAAGAGTTCCCTACTAAATGGATAAGAGATGGTAAAAGAGCAAAATGTCTTTGGAAAAAAATTGCAAGCAACTGGCTAAATAATCAGTAACTGTTACGGAAATAGTCCTTTTTGACAGACTGAAAGATTTTATTTTTCCCTACATTTATGTATTAAAACCTTCCTGGTTTACTAGCTGCAGTGTCTTAGAGCTGCTGAATTTGTAAATTGCCTCTGAAAATGCAGTGCACCTTTCTGGTATGGCTACAAGCGTGTTCATTAAGTACTACTATTTCAGATTAGTAGTAGTAACAAAGAAAAGTAATTTGCGACTCAATCTCTGATCAAGTCTATTCCTCATGTACATTACACACCATCCCAAAGAGCCAGTAGCAAAATAGACACCCATTTCTTTCTCGTTAGATACCTCCGCTAAGAAACTAATAGCTGCTTCTTTAGCAGCTTCCTCTAAATCTCCTACTGTTGCTGTCTGCTGACAAATGGAAGGAAATTCTCTGTGCAAGCTGTGTGCATATGCAGAATGTGAATTTTGTCTGCCTTTTAAAATGTGCTTTCAAAGAAATGAGTTGTCACTTTGAAAATCAAGTTGGGAGCTGCTTGCGAAGAAAATGAGGCTATTTATCTTAAGTTTACAGGATAAAAGCAAAGATATTCCAGGTACTGAGACCATGTTAAAGAGAAGGGGACACTAATTCAGGTTTCCTCGGGTTTTTTTGAACAATAAATTTAAAAACATCTGACATGCCTGAGCTGGTATGAGTGCAAGAGGGATTTTATTTGGAACAAGACTACACCTTTCCTTCTGGGTCGCACACAGTTTTACTTACTGATGGCTTCACTATTTCTATGTCTTGGTGATCCTGATGCTAAATTTGGTGATGTTAATTGCCCACCAGCTTAGCTTTATAATTTTTCTTTGGTTTCTGTGTCAATGAAGACTGATCCTATTTCTTCCCTAAATAGGCTTGTTTCACAGACACTATTTTCCACTGCTTGATTATAGTAAGAATTGAAGCAAATACTGAGAAATACAATGCTGGAAATAACAGCTATATGGGAGGGGGTGGCCATAGATGGTGGAAAATCATCAGGTCACACAGTCCGTAGTATCTTACCACAAAAGCCAGGGGAGTTTTGGAACCTCTGTTTTAAGCACTGGGTTTTTTTTGGGGGGGTGGGTTTGGTTTGGTGGGATGTTGTTTTTTTGGTTTTTTTTTTTTTTAATTCGGTCATTTATGATGAAAATGAGAGAGCATTAAATGAAACTTGGACTCTATAACCCAATTTAAAAAATCACAGCACTTGGCTGCTCTTGCTGTAAGAATGTCTGTACAGCAGGGATGTTCTCAAAACTGAAAAATATTCTGTCAGCAGCAGCATGCAAGAGCCTGATCTTGTTTGAAGGAGTCCTCTGATAATTGGTCTTGTGTGTACAATGATCTTTCTTTCAGGAATCTCCCCCCTAGATGTGTCAGAGTGTTATGCTTTGGCTTTGAAAAGCTGTTCTGGCTGTGGGGTTTGCCCAAGACTCAGCTGTTGATTTTTGGGTATTAATTACAGGTAGTAGGGAAACTTTCTGCATTTGTTAGTCTCGTTCTCCTTATTCTCCAAGGCGCTGGATCAAAAAAACAAGGTTTTAAAAGTGTCCAAAACCACCTTGGCAGTTTCTGATAGCATACTTTTCTCCTCACTACGCTGAACAATAACTGCTTTTCTTCCCTTTTTGGTTTATAAAGAAGTCTCTGCTGGAAAAACCATCAGAACTGATGTCTCAGTCATCGTCTTTCCTGTCCCTGAGTGGCTTTTCCCTTAATCAGGTGAGGACCAGAGTCTGCACCACTTTGCTCTTTGAGCATGCCATTAAACAAGGTAGCATGGCAGAAATATGGGGATATCCTTTAGTTCAAACCAATAGAAAACATGAAGGAAATCTCTGTGTGTGCCTAATTTCAGTCTGTATCAGTGAAGTTATCTTTGCCTTTTCAATTGTCTTCACAAATTTATTCTAGCTGGCGTTCTGCAGACATACTGTTGTATCTTGCTGAGTTCACAGGCCCCTAGCTCATGGTAGAATCATGGAAGTTGGCTGAAAAGGTGCATCTCAAAGTGTTATGGTGTGTAGGGTTGTTTTTTTTCTTGAGCACTGGATTACCCATTATTTTCCAGAGAACTGAGCAGGGTCTTTTACAATTTTCCTGAGTACTTGGAATTTAAAAGACTTTTGTGAAGGTTTTGCAGTCCAGACAGGAGAAATCTATCCTGATTCAGAATGTGATGGTCTTCATGTTAAATAAAATGGTCAAAGAAGAGGCTGGGGAGTGACAAAGGAGTTAGGAAAATATTTTGATCTGTAATTGATTGTTTCCTTTGTAGAGTCTCAGTGTTTGAAATTAATGCCTAGACTAAATAGTTTTTTTGTTTGTTTGTTCTTTTTTCTTTTCAGGAAAGATACCCAAATAACAGCATGTTCAATGAGGTATATGGGAAAAACATGAATACCAGCACAAAAACAGAAGTCACCCCTTCAGTTGCTCATCAGGAGACTTCACTATATTCTCTCTTTGAAGGGACACCGTGGTCTCCATCCCTTCCAGCCAGCTCAGGTAATCCTGGTATGGTTTTTGTTGTGTCTAGTGATTTAAGAGGATTTGAATTAATTCTGAACATAATGCAAGTTGAATGTAACTGGACATTAAAAATAAACTTGCTTGACTAGGTGTCTGAAGGTTTCTGGTTGTCTTTATCCTCAGAAATATGAGGGGATTCTGTAATCAATGTAGCATAAGAACCTGGGGTTTAATTAAAGTAATTAAGCAGGATAGAAGATCCTGAAATCTCTTTAACTTACATTCCTGACAAGCATTTGGGAGTGGGACTTCAAACATTAGCATACGTTCAGTGTTGCTTCTTTGGAAAAAGCAGGAAGAACTGAATTTCGTAATGTAGATATTTGATAGAGAAAGAAACTATATGACCGAAAAATGTGAAGGAAAATATTACTAGGCTTTTTGTGTGGCTTGTTTTATTGTTCTTTTTTTATTAAGCCACCTATAAAGCAAACCAGCTTTTTCCTTAGTAACTATCTTAGAAGCATATAATATTTTAAAAGTTTTGTTGGGATTTTATTCTCATTAAAAATCCAGGCGAGTGTGAGACAGGAATTAAGTTGAATCTAAGAAATGAATGGATTTTAAATAACATCTGCACTGAATGAGATTTTTGGTTGCACTGAGACTAAGCAGAAATAACTGTTGTGGGTGAAATGGAAGGAATTTCAAAGTGCTTTTATTCTAGAAGGATTTATGGCTCACATGGCTTCAGCTTTCTCTCCCTTCACTTCTTCATTAAGGACCACATAGTATCCTGCCATCCTGCTATGCTGTGTTGCTTCAGGCATCATTCTCTTGTGCCTGCAGATAGGCTTTTTCATGCTTGCTCTCACTTTTTCTCAGTATTGTGTTCTGGTCTAAATTGACTTAAAATGCATACAAGATTAGAGCATTCACAGACTTTGGAGTTCAAATTTTAAATTTGTAAACTCCTCAAGGTCTAATGGAAATTTTTTTGGTGTTTTTTTTTTTGTTTGTTTTGTTTTTTTTTGGCTTGTCAAGCTTAGAATGAGAATTTTTTTTGTTTAAGAAAAGTTTTTCAAGAAATATTAGGAAAACTCACTTTGGCTAGCCACCCCTCTTGAGGTTTCCTGGTTTTTGTTTTTCTGGTAAGCACATATATGTATTAAACGCATTCATTCTGTTCTTGTCAATGCACAAAAATTTTCACTTAAAACCTAGGAATTTGCATTGCACTTGTGTGATGGAGGGAACCTCCATTGTTGACCTCCCACATTGAAGAAATCTGGGCCATGGCAGCATTTGCAGCAGCAGCACTAAAAAAAGTCAAATGGGAGGTTCCTGCTGTTTATGTTGACCTTTTTCCTCTTGCCTTGTCATCACTAGATCATTCGACGCCAGCCAGCCAGTCTCCTCACTCCTCCAACCCCAGCAGCTTGCCAAGCTCCCCTCCAACCCATAACCACAATTCTGTTCCCTTCTCCAACTTCGGACCTATTGGGACTCCAGACAACAGAGACAGGAGGGTTGCAGACCGCTGGAAGACAGATAAGCCAGGCAAGTGCTGGGTTCCAGGCTCACGCAAAGCTGGCCTGTGGTGTTCGCTTTGCAGTGATTTTGCTACGTTCAGTTGAACTTATCTTTCTACCATTTTAGCAATGGGAGGGTTTGGCCTGGACTACCTTCCAGCAACATCATCATCTTCGGAAAGCAGCTGGCACCAGACCAGCACTCCCAGTGGCACCTGGGCAGCCCAAGGCCCTCCTGCTATGGAGGACTCCTCAACTGTGCTTATGGAGAGCCTGAAGGTACGCTTGACTGAAGCTATGCTTAGGAATGGGTGTTTGTTTTTCCTGCAGATTCATTTATGCAGGCAATGTGGGAGGTGTGACCAGTGCTGGAAGATGTCATGGTTTTCCAGTCCTTGCTGGTTTAGAGTATTTTGTGGAACAAGACCAGGCTACCAAACCAGAAGAAATTATAAAATTTGCTTTGACTATTCTAAAATGAGTAATGGTTAACATGGGATGATTTTTATGGTAGTGAGGATTATGGAGGATGATAAGCTTCTTCCATGGAGCCTCCTTTTGGAACGCCTTCTTTGAAGTCTACACAACTTTTATGATAAGCCATGTACAAATGATAAAGAGGGAGAATAGAAAAAATTGTCTCCGCTTTCTCTTCCATAAGAGGGGAGGGGCTGTCTAATGCAAGGAGGTGCTATTGTTGGCTGTTTGTTTTTAGTCCATCTGGTCCAGTTCCATGATGCACCCTGGACCCTCGGCTCTGGAGCAGCTGTTAATGCAGCAGAAACAGAAGCAGCAACGTGGACAAGGCACCATGAACCCGCCGCATTGAAACCAAGGTGGCAACCCTTGCAAACGAAGGCTCCATAAACCATGGCATGTTGGGTTTGCAGTACTGGCCCACACAGTCCTGTGCAGGTGGCAGCCCTCTCTTCTGGTCCTTGCTGTCAGGAGGGCGTAAGTGCTCCACCAACCCACTGAGTGTGCACAAAACGTCTGCAGTGCAAGAAAACAACATCAGGAACTCTCCCATCCCTGGGCCCTCTGGAGGGAGAGAGGAACTGCTGTTTGTCTCACTCAGTAACCCGATATCACCGCCTCTCACCTTCTCCATTGTGCATGTCCCCAGCCACATGGGAAGTAAAAGCTGAGAATGAAGGGCAGATGGGAGAAGCCAATGAGAACTTCTCAATCCTTCTCCTCTCTTTGGGGAGATAAAATACGAATCCATTAATGATAGCTTTGCTGACTGAGAATGTAGTTGAAATTACTGCTAAACATCTTTTATTACTATCTCAGTAGTAAGATCACACTGAATTCTTCTGTACACAGACGTGCTTCATAGTCAGTGTGTAGCAATGAAAGCCCCAATTGCTGCTCTGGTCAGAGATGGTTGGTGGCGCGGGGAGCACTATCTCCTGGGCTAGCAAAGGAGTTTCATGAAGGAGAGTCTGGCACTTGACACCACTTTACCTTCACCTAAAGGCTTTGGCCAGCCCATGGGTGGGTTAGAAACTCCAGCATGAAATGCCCTCTTCTCAGTAGGTGTTTGAGCTATAATTGGTGATGTGGGGCATTGCAGCACTCTGCTGGACAAGCAAGTTAACTACTATGGGGTTTTGAATTAGTGTTTGATTCCTGTACATTTTACTGTAGCATAGTGGCTAGCCCCACAAAGGGCAGGCTAGTCTGTGCATTCACAGCCTGACTCATTTTAATAGGTAGGTAGAAAGCTTTCAGTGGTTTTTGTTTTGTTTTCTTTCTTTCTCCATCCTCCCATCTTCGCTGGATGCTAGTAGTTTCATTACCAACGTGCAACGTCTTGCAGAAAATAATCAGGGGTCCAGCAGGGCTGGGTAAAGCTGCCAGTCAGCCTGGACAGTGCGGAGTGTATGCACCCCGTAGGCACACATCAGCTCTGCAGAAACCCGTCCCCACCTCCCAGCCACAGCTGCAGCCCCAGACTTTCAGTTCCAGAATGAGATTCAAGGCACCCGTGGACACACGAGTGACCCGCACACAGAAGAAAGTATAGTGCTGTTCATAGACAAAAAGGTGCAGAAGGGAAAGGGAAATGTTCTATTTGCTATTTATTAGAGGGAAGGAAGATTGCAAGCTTTGATAAAGAAAAGGACAGCATTTTTGTTAGGTTTCCCAGGGAAGTTATGGAAACAATGTCCATTTGCTGTGTTTAGCAGTAGGGATTTGTATCGTGATTCAGGATCTCTGAGCTGGAAGTCAACTGCAGAGCAAAGCACATGCAGGAGCTGAAGTGACACTGGAGTCTGGGCAGCCACAGAGAATAAAAAAAGGGAAGATGAAGGAGACACAATACTCCTGCAGGGGTATGAGCAGCTCCCACACGACCTCCACCTGAGCAACATCACTGTTCTTTGTTGCATTTCGAAGTTGTGTTTCCTTTAAAAAGTCTAAAAGTTTCCACCCAGTGGTAATATGAACCAAACCCCTCTACTTCCCTCCAGCCCTTCCAGTTTGTGTATTGAGCTGTGCACCCAAGCAGCTGCGACATTCCGGTGTTTGAACTGTCACTGACACTTGCACCCTAGATGAGCTAACCAGGTTCACCATCTCACTCCAGCAGTGCCAGGGTCCCAGCCACACCGCTCCACTTGTGCATGAGCATCTGGCCTTGGGAATGCATCCGGCTCTTGGCTGGGACACCCCTCCTGCCCTCCAATGCTTGGAGGAGCGAGGGAGAGGGGCCCCTAACAGAAACTGGTTTGTGTCGTAAGCTTTTTTTGTGTTTTTTTTGTCTGTCTGTGCAAGAACTGCAGCTGCTGAAATCAGCTTTGCCTTTAATTAAACCATGTTCTCTCCATGCAGGTCTGTGTGTAGCATTTATTTCCTGTGTAACTTGGTGCAGGCTTTTAAACATGCCACATTTTTCTAGAGAAGTCAAGAAAAGGCTTGAAGTTCTAGTGGGAGGTGGAGGGGACAGATCCTCCTGCTGGTAACCTGCCTGCAAATCAGGGTGTTGGCTGTTTGCAGCCAGTTTTTGAACAGCATACTACCAAATGTGTCAAAACTACAGTGATGATCTGGTTTTGAAATGACAGGCATTCATTGTAACCAGGCAACTCTTCAGAATAAATTCCTTTCAAAATAGCTGTGATATTTAGGGTATTGGGACAGTGGGGTTGTCCAGAACTTGCGTGATAGTATTCCAAGTGGACAAACTGCTGCCCTTGGCACCTTCGAAGCAAGGTTGTGCCACTCCCAAAACTGTGGGTGGCTGGTTCATCTATAGCTTGCGTGTTTTGAGGTACATAATTTTAAAATGCCAGAAGGAGCAGCTGTCAGCAAGAAGGACCAGAAATACTGTGAAAGTAGTGCCATGGGCAGAGAAGGGTAAATCTCTTGGACAGGGAAGAGGGCATCAGCGTTGTGTACGCTTTTATAAAGGGGGCAACTTTGCTGCAGAATGACCTGCTGAGATTCCAGGCAGTGTCTAAGTTACTGTCTCTTCTGACTGCTGCAAAAATGCTTTGAGATACAGCTCCCAAAGGTTTAAAAATGTATATACTTTTATTGGTGGGGGGTTTTAGTCACCAGGTCTTTTAAGTGAATTGTCAGTTGAAGCAGGGTGAGTCTGCATGGTGTCTCTTAAGCTCTTGGGGTTGGCAATGATGTTTTTAGAAAGCAAACACTGTTCAGCCTTTCCTGGTCTGTAGCTTCTTGAACACCAGTTCTGCTTCTGGATCTTCTGGCAGGGCTGTGAATGCAAGAGGCACCACCCTCATGGGTTTTCCCAGCTGCTGGCATGTCTGCATAAAAGCTTTGTTAAGGATAGGGCAGGTGGGACAGAGGAAGTCTCTTCGTAAGCACAGGTTTTATGACTGAATGCATTCCTAACAGGAGGATGATGAGCAGCTTTTTAGTAAATACCCGTTTTAGAAAACAATGCAAAATGTAAAATAAAAAAGCTTTTAATACAAGTAGCAGTAATATTTAAAGTTCATTTTCAGGTGCAGTGATTAATACAGAAACTCCTTAATTGCAGTGGTTGAATTCTTAATTTCTTTCCACATCCACGACTTTAAGCTCTTTGAAATCACATCTCCAGGTCTTTACTGTTAGACTTTTGAACAAAAGCGGATGGGAAGATGCCTGTCTTCCCATTGCACTGGCCTTCTAACCAGTCTTCATTCACTGGAAGATAGAACCAACATGATTTTTGTCACCATATGGATATATAGGAGCACAATAACCTCCCTGTGCTATAGACAGGTCCTAGATCACCTCTTTAAGGTTTCCTGCTAAAGCCAGATGCAGAGAGGAATGTGGATGAAAGGAGCTGGGGAGGAATGAGGTAGAGAGCAAGCCTACAAGGTGTGAAAGAATGCAGGTAGGAAAAGTAGAACAAGATAGAGACTGAGGGGCTTAGAAATTGCCTTGAATAGAAAACAGTGGAAACAAAGTGAGTATGGAGAGCAGGGAAATGATCTGAGACCTCAGGCTGTTGTCTTCAAGGTGCCAACTAAACTGCATTTTCACCTGCTGTTCTATGTTTGTGTGAAGAAAAAACCCAGAACAAATCCTCAGAGCCTCTGCTACCCTGGGTTGAGTAAAGCTTAGGAGCTCTGAAAGCTCTTGCTGTGGGGGAACCAAAAGAGGTAAGAATGAACTTTTTAGTGGGGAATATTTAGTTCAGCACTGACAGTAGAATTTTGGAGGGGGAGAAGTCATCAATGTATGGTGCAAAACCTTACCTGTACAGTGGTAGAGGTGGACTATGATCACTTGTCAAATAGCCAAATCACTGATAGAGTTACTTCCAGCAAAATAACATCCTTTTTTTTTTTTTTTTTTTTGTCTTTAAAACTTTCTGATGCCTTGATTTCATGCAGAAAAGGAAAACAGATGTGCTGGGCAGGGTCTGTCTGTAATTCTTCACCTGATACAGGTTCACTGGCAGTTTTTGCTGAAGCACAGTAGTAACTTTTTCCTCTATCCTACGCATTCTGCACAGGTTTGAAGGGATCCAACTCAAAAACATGTACTAGACTATTTACTCTGTATTTAAAGTCTCTATTCTCATTAAAAGCACCAAAGACTAATACTGAAGGGGACTGAGCCTAATGGAAGACTATGCTTAAAACCAAAACCAGACAGAAAAAGGTGCCACGTAGGAGAGATAGGAGTAAGAGCATTCTGCCATTGTGGGAGCAGTAGACAAAATAAGGCATCTCCTTTAAAAAAAGTGATCAGTAAGCTTAAACACAGCTCAAGTGAAGCCCTCTCATCTGGAAAGTGTATGGGGAAGAGGGTGGCAGAAGCAGGTGTGATGAAAATGTGTTGTCAGAGGTGTTTATAACACACTTGGGTGGGAAGCCCATGGTAGAGCTAGAGGAGCTCTGCTGCAGCTACAGCATGAGGCAGCTGCTGTGGAAGAAAGCACATGTAGAAAGCAATCTTGCAAGACTTTAGGTTCTGCTTTTTTTTTTTTTCCGCCTTTTGTCCATGGGGATGGAGCAAATTTGCCCTGTGAATGGAAAGTGGAAGCTCGGAGACAGCTCTTGGCAATGTGAAGGAAACTCTTGTATGTGTCCTTAGGTTGTCCTTACCCCTGGCTTCCACCTGCCACCTCATGTAATCTCTGCTAGTTTCTTTTCTAATGTCTTGTAAAGTGTTTGAGTTCAACACAAGCTTTCTCAGAGTGCCCTGCAGCAGAAATCTGAGCAGCCTGTTTTCCATCTAAAGGTGGTAAACTGCAACTTGCAGAAGTTTGCTATCAGCGAAGGCTACCTGAGCTATAGACCTCTGCTCTCAGGTTTCCAGCATGAAACAGTTTGCTTTAGGGGACAGGGGGATTTGGGGGAAGAGATCAAAGTACCTAGTGAAGCTCATAACCCCCACTGAAAAATGTGCATCCAGTGTCTAACCAAATACCTGAGTGTTTTTGGCCTGACTGACAGAAGCTCACAACTTCCACTGGACTGAGCAGCAGTTGCTGCAGGCGCTTGGCATCCTGGGCTCAGACCCATGCTCTCACCAGAGCTGGAAGCTCCCTCGCCTGTTGCAGAAGGAGCACAATTACCTTTAGATAGAACAAGTATCACATCTCCTGCCTGAAACTCCAGGTCTTCAGGCTGGGTGGCTTCATAATTGTACTGTGCTACAACTTGGGTTGGTCCTGTCTCCTCCGGTGTTGGTTCCTGTGGCAGCTCCTCTGGTTTGCTGTCTGGTAAAACCCCTTCTCCCTAAGGCAGGAAATAACTGGTAAGGACACCTCGTAAATCCTCCTTTTTGTTTGTACCAGGGTAAGAAACAAGCTCTGTTTCTCTTCACCTGCTCTTTGCTCATCTGCCTTTAAACAGGTCACTGGCTAACTTTGAAAGCCATAAGCCTGCACTCACAACAAGGAAAGTAAAAGCAGTATCTGCTTGGGTTCCTTGCCAGGAGCAGGCAGAAGAGGTGGCTGCCACCACTAGCTGTCACTGACCTCCGTGATGTCGCACCAGACTGTCACACAGCTGTCCTTGCTCTGGCTCCAAGCTGCCTCCAGGTTCTCTGTGCTCAGATTCACTAGCGCTTGGCTTTCCACAGGCTTGTACCTGCATGTGCAGAGGACATGGGGTAAGAGTAGGAGCCCTGAAAACACAACTTTAGCTCCCTGCAGTGGGCAGTGCCTCACCTCAGCTGTGTGTGCTTGGGCTGGAGCTCCAGTTTCTTGCAAACCAGGTCCAGTAGCTCCATGTAGGAGAGGCTTGTCTCAACTTGCAAGGCAACTGTGTATTTGTAATGCACTTTGAGAATGCAGGGGCTGGAGATGGCCGATTTCGTCTCCTGCGGGTGGTAAACTGGATGTCAGAGCTTATGTGGCTTGGTGAGGGTAGGGAGAGGGACTGGAATATAGAAACTGTGGGTGCCTGAGTCAAATCTGAGCTGTGGGGCATCAGCTGGCTGCTGGTCAGGGAGACATCTCTGCTAGAGTGTGTCGCCTTTGGTACTTCTTTCAGGGCAGGTCAGTGGTTGTGCCACCTAAGCTATCCTGGGCTTGTCCCAGGAGAGAACAGAGTTGGAGATTAGTCACTTAGCAAACAAATGGTGACTTCTGGGTGACCAAATTTGAGGTATGTCTACCGTCCACCCCCCTCATTCCCTTTTTTTTCTGAGTTGGGATTGCTGTGTTTTCCCATTTCTCTCCCCAGTGTGACTTTCTGATGCACTGACCTTGCACAGGAGTGTGTGCACTACAGCCAAGCTCTCTTCATTTCTCTCTTCTGAAGTGCTACAGGTCAACTAAGATGGGAGTTTTACAAAGGTTCTGCTGACAGTTGCAGGTCCACTGCGGAGTGGACTGGAGAACTCCCCAAAAGCAGCCCTAGTCACCTGGTTTTGTGCTGATGACCTACTGGCTCCTCAGCCTGTTATGTTTTGGAGAGGCTAATGAATGATGAAAACCTAGAACACTTCCAGGGCCAGGGTGCTTGCTGGGCATGCCAGCACCTTTCAACATGCAGTAAATGCAGAATTGTAACACCAACAACACCTTGGGGTCTGCATTCACAAGATGTTACCTTTGCTGCACCTCTTGGCTGTGTCACAGCAACAGGAGCGCTATCTGTGGAGGAAGAAAGAGGTAGCTCAGGAAGTAGAACAGGGGAAGGATTACTGCTCAGTGCCTAAACAACATTCAGATCTCCTGCAGCCCATCATTATCTGTAGCAACATCAACCAGCCCTGGAGCCACTGCAGGTCACTTGAGTGAATGCAGCATCAGCTGTGATGGGGTTCATCTGTAAGATTTAGATGTAGTCACCAAGCAAAGGTTTAGTCTCTGTGCTTTCCCTCTCATAGGGATGGGACTTCAACGGGTCTTTCCTGTGCAGATTTAAAAAATGATGAATATGTGAGCTGTCTTTGCTCTTCTGATCTCCCTAGGTCCACACTGGAACTGGAGACAATCTCTGTGCTTCACTGGGGTCATAGAGCTAAATTTAGACCTCCAAGTACGGTGCTTTCATGTGGGTTTGTTTAAGTCTCTTCAAAAGGATCTATTCTATGTTTTGTCAGTGTTTTGACACAACTGTGCTTGTTATGGGAAGAGTCAGTGAAGTTGATTGGAGTCCCACTGCTAAATCTGCACTGGCTTTTGGTACTATAAAGATGCTCTTTGAGGTGGTTGTGTTCGTGAGCTGTTTGCTCTTAACTCATATGAGCCATAGTCATCTTCTGTATCAGCTTTACCACTAGACTGCTTTTAAGGTTGCTCTGCTTGGGAAGCAAACCCTGGCAGAAAACTGCAGCGGGTTAACACCCACGTGTTATAGTTTCTGCATATTGATTATTTTTTACCCCAAATGGGTTTTCCCTGCAGTGGTTTGGAGCTCGCAGCTCAGCTGCAGGCTCCTACGTCCAAGCACTGCATGATGTCTTCTAAAGAGGGCAACTGTCAACGCTTCCTCCCTGCTCTTCTTTTCAGCTCATGTTCTCACATGCTCGCAACAACAGCAGTTTTGGACCATGCACCTGAGCACTCCTGCAGAAGTGCAGATGCAGACAGCAGAGCCCTTTTCAGCTTCCCAGCACCCTGAGCCAGCTGTGCTGGGGGTGATATGGTGGTTCTGGTGCTACCATCCCTGCCCCAGGCCTGGGACATGGGACACTGGGTAACACTAGCTAGAAATACCCTTCTTAGGGCAACCACCACAGCTCCTTCACACCTAGCCCAGTTCATAGCAGCACTAACAACATTGTAGGTGCCCTGCTCTAAGGAGGAGCCTATAAGGAACCTTCTACCCCAAGCTTGAACAAGCTGGGTTATGTGCCTCATTCCTATCCCTAGGACCTTTCTCCCATTAGTTGCTGTGCTAATTTAAGAGCACTAAGGGACTTGCTTTCCTTGGGGACCCACCTGCTCTATTTTATTCCACCATCAGCATTGCAGTTGCTGTCTCCGCCTCCTGCTTTAATGTCCCCCCATCCTTGGCTGCAAATGGGTCTAGGAATGAAATAGTGATGAGCCCTAGCCCTGGTCTCAAAGTGTGAGGACATGGAACCAAGGAAACCATCTCAAATCTCCTGTCAGGGGTTTCACCCCTAAGGCACCCCTGTCCCTTGAGCTCCCCTTCACTGACCTGGTGCTGGCCGCTGTGGTTTCTCTGGAGCAGCAGAGCTGGGTGACTCTGGGATCTCTGCCTCAAGAGGAATTTCTTCCTGTGCCAGATAGAAAGAAGGTAGTGCTGTCAATCCCACCCCTCCTAAGGGAGCTGGGGTGCTACTGCCCTATGGAGCCTGATCTTCAACCCTCTATATTCCCAAGGTCTGTTTGGGGTCTTGAACCAGGGAAGGGTAACTTCGCTACCCCTTATCCCCCCCCGACATTGCCAACCACCACCCGGGGGGCATTGTCACAGCATCTGCCTACATTTTGCAGGTCTCTGAACTCACGTGAAGGTGACCGTGAGCTAGAACAACCAAGCCCAGCATTATGAGGGGGAGGGATTTGCAGGTATAGGTCCTGCTGGAAGGCCCAGAATGGGTGGTGGGTGAATGTGTGGAGATCTGCCCTCCCAAGGACACAATCTCCTCCTGGGTCTCCTTACCTGGATATGCAGCTTGTTCTGGAGCTCCACAGGCTCGAGGTAGTTGCAGGGAACAATCCCTTTCTGCAGGGAAAGGAGAGCTGAGTGGTGATTGCTTGGCAAGCAGGCATCCCACTGCTGCCAGACGCAACTGAGCTTGTCCTCACGCTACCTGAACACAGGAGAGTCCCTGAGGCTGGAAGGTTAGTTGATGCAGGTTGGATGGGTTTCAGCAAACCCTATGGCCTAAGCCAGGGTGGACATAATATGGGACTTGAATTGGAAACCCATTTAGTTGCTCACAGCAAGGATTTGCCCTGCAAGTCCCACCCCGTGCTACCTTTCCGTTGAACATCACTGTTGCCCAGTTGTCCTTCTCTTTCTTCAGGACAAAGACAATGTTTCCCGGCAGGACCTGCAGCTCCTCGGTGGTCTCAGGGATGAACTCATACAGAACACGATGTGGCTGCCCTTCGAGGGCCCTGGGTGCAGGAGCAGTGGACAGGTCAGGAAGGTGGGTGACATTGTAGGGGGAACCCAGACCTCTGCATCCTTGTTCCTATCAACCCCTGTTCCCCCTGAGTTTTGGGTTCTGGCTGGATGGCTGGATGCTTGGCTGTGATGGTGCAGGATGGAGTTGGACAAGGATGCATGGGTTAGCAGTGTTGTCCATCCTTCGTCCAACTTACCTGAGGACTTCTGGAGTCTTGGGCCTGGGTGGAGGACCAGAGGCCTGCCAACAAGATGGCAAAAAGGAAATTATCAGTAATCTGGAGGATTTTGATTGCTTTGCAGAAATATCCTACAGCTTCTACCATGCCTGTTATTACCCCTACGTGGTTCCTTCCTCCCCATGCTGATGGCAGGTTAGATGATTTGAACCAAAATGGAACTTTTTGCTGCTTTGCAGGGAGCTGAGGTAAGTTTTCGACTGTTTGCCACCCTGATACATAAAGTGCTGTGAGGATTATCACTGTCTTTGCTCCCTCTAAGGAGTAGTTTCTAAATTCTTCCGCCTGCAGCTGGTTTTCAGAGGCACAGTCCTGTGTTCGATCATGATTCTGGTTTCAGCTCACAGAGGGCTGAGACTGGGGATTTGAGACCAACTGGCATAAACTCTGCTTCTCTGTATCTTCCCATTACCGTGCTTGTAAAATTTCATGCTGCCATCATAGTGCTTTACTGTCTCTCCTGCTGTAGGAAGTTCTCTGGTGGATTTCATCAACCCTCTGAAGAAGTAACTTGAAATAGGCCTGACTCCTGTAGCGAGGTGTCAACACTTGGCTGCACTGAGGGGTGTATTTTATATTGCCTAACAGTGCTGTGGGCTGCAACAGCTCCATTTCCCCATAAAAATCTTCTCAAAGGTCATGTAAAAAACTCTCGGGCACCTCTGGAGATGGAAAGATGCTGCTATAGCATCAGGAAAATGGCACAGAAAATGCAAGGGGCTTAGAGAATAGGGAGGAGGGTGGATAATGAAAGCAGAACTGCTCTTGTTTCTCCATGTCAGCTTAGACAGATGAACCCTAATGAATCTTATGAGGAGGGTCTGAGACAGCTCTGTGCTAAAAGCCGTCATCCTGCAGCAGTGGTGGAGGCAGAGGATGTGCTGTCCCGCTGCTACTTCCCTGTTCAGGGAATCAGTTTAACCTCAACCACAGATGTAGGTGGCTTCAGCTGCACTTCCTGATGATGGAGGGAGCAGCTGAGATGTGGGGGCAGTATCCTCCTCCTCCCTGCGGCAGTAACAGAAAGTTCATGGTAGTGATGCTGCTGTTTGCTCCCCACTATGAGCTAGAGACCACAGTAGGGTGCAGGATGATACCCACCCCTATGTCCTCCTGAACTTTCACCAAGGATTCTTCTGTTCAGCGGTGGTGCCTTACCTGTGGCTGAAGTGGAGCAAATCCTGAAAAATCATCTTTGTCCACCACAGATGCCACCACCTAGAGCCAAAGGCAGACAGGTGATAATGTAATGCTTCCAGACCTCTCTTAAACCTCTGATGTCCACCCTCCTCCTTGGCTGTTGGCCAAGTCAAGTTCTTCAGGATGCTTCAGGTTCGAGAGGGGCTGTGATTTTAGCCTAAGCATCTTGGATTACAGACTGTGTACTTCTGGCACCAAAACTCACCTCTCAGCTATGGTAAGTTCTTGGCTCTTAGCCTCACTGCTACTCCAGTTAAAGTCATAACCTAAAAGTTTCCCTTTATGTTTTAATCACAAATGTTGAAGGAAGCCAATATATCCAACTTGAGCCCTTACTTCCTATAGGTGACTATAGGAAGTTCACAGATGTTTGTGTGCATGTTTCTGGGGTTCCTCTGATATCCAAGGAGCTCTCAGTTGCCCAGTTCACCAGTGCCTGCACAGCCAAAGGTTCCCTTTCTGGAGGAGCCCAGGACCTGAGCTCAAGGGTGATATCCTCATGCTTTGACTTTGCGCAGTCATGGGAGAAAAGCTTGCTTACTTATGGGAGCTGAAAAGCCCCTTTCAAATTGAGCAGAAGAAGAACTGGATGTCTTTTGTGTCAGATGTTACATAGCTTCTTGGCTTGCTGACTGTCCTTCATTTCTCGCTAAGGAGAGAAATTGAAAATAGGCCATGCTCTTCAGAAACATGCTATTTAGCTTCTCTGTCTTATTTTTCCCCTGTTCCCCATGAGATCCCTACATGCCATTCCTCCCTCCATGCCTGGGGTGGATCCCTGAGGCATGGACCAGCTCCGTACCAATGGCTGCCTTTGATGCAGCAGATAGCAGCTCAGAGGAGTGGTGAGCGGGTGGTCAGCAGCACTCCTCAGCCCTCAGGCTTGACTCAACTAAGATATTTCTTTCTTACCATAGCCTTTCCCAGGTAGTCCTTCTTCTCCAGCTGGGCCACTTGCTTTTCGTTTGGTCTAAACAGCTTCCCTGCAGGCACGGCCACCATCTCACAGGTCTTCTGCTTCTGTAGCACAGAGAAATCATAGAGCTCTTCAGGGATGAGAGCATGGACTGCTGAATGTCCCCTTCCTTCTATCTCTTGGATTAAGGTCTCACTCCATAAAGTCAAAACTCCACTCCTGACATGGTTCATTTATCCTGATCTTCCTGTCCCTGCCTCCCCAGTGACCCAAAGCTCTTCCCACCAACTTGTGTCTCACTACAACACTCAAGCCTGCTGCATTTTTCTCCTGCTCTGCTAAAGCCATAGTTAAAAGGTGTGTTCTTTGGCATTTTTTTCCTTCCTCACTGCAGGGCTGCTGTGAGCAAACACAGTGGTTGGGAGATCTGTTCCTCCTTACCAGGATGGCTTCCATTCCCCTGTTGATCTTGTTATGCTGGAGCTCACTCTTCATGCTCATGGCTCGTGTTAGGTGCTCCTCAGCTTTCTTCCAGTCCTCCATCGTGGCATACACCAGTGCAATGTTATAAAGTATCTACCAAAGGGATTGGGAGCAAGGAAATGAGCTCTTAGGGCAGACGGATGATTGCCAGGAGGGTGATAGAGGACAGCAGGGCAGTGGCACAGGTGGTTGCTTGTGGGGCACAGAGAGAGGCTGGCTGTCTTCTCTTTAGATTTCTTGCACTGGTGAAGAAACCTCTGGAATCAAAACTGCTGGTCAAGTCTTTCTCACCTCGCAAGCGAAGAGCCTGTACCGCAGCCCCAGGATCTTGTAGTCAATGAGCTGGTTGCCTCGCAGCTGGGCCAGTGCCTCTTTGAAATCCTCAATGGCCTTTTCATGGCTGTAGAGCAGAGGACAAGGGTGTTACCACCTCGTGATGGCAATCTGCTTGCCTCATAGTCTTTATATATGCTTGTGTGAGTTAAGTTGGGTCTCTCCCATCTCCTTGCAATGTTTCTGGACACTCCAGGGTGAGAAGAGATGCTCCAAGACTGGTGTTAACCCCAAGAGTGCACTGCTGATGGACAGGAACCTGTTTTACCTTGAGGGGTTGCAGTTTGGCCCCTGGGGGTCAAATTGCCTGGGGCTGTCCTCAGCTAAAGGCTGGCGTCTCTGCAAGCAGCAAAATTGAAATAGAAACCCTTCCACTCACTTCTGCCTCTGGTAAAACACTGTCCCCCGCTGGAAATAAGCCACTGCCAGGTGTTTGTCGCAGCCGATGCTCCGGGTGAATGCCTGCATGGAGGTCGGAATAGGGCATAAAGGAGGTAAAAAGACTAAAAAACTGAAGGTGTAGAGCAGTTATACCTGTCCTACTTCAGCCAAGTGGCCTAAGCTGAGGTCTGTGTCTGTGTCTCCTGCAGTGCACGAGGTTCCTAATTTTTTTTAGCTGGAATCTGTCACAGCCTGCTCAGCAGTTTAGTGCCTCTGTAGTCACCCCTCGGAGAAAAGGTACGGCAAGCAGCAAGCCATGCACCTCTTCCGCTGCTTCGCCTGGAAAATAGGCTCAGCAGGACCAGCCCAGGGGTGTCACCCTTCACCCCAGTTTTAAAGGCCCTGAATCCTTCCCTTAGTCTGACTGTGGCCCTTAATCCCTCCTACCCACTGCATCCATCTGACTGTCAGGTCTGTGTGCAAACTCACTGGTGCCTGTCAGTAGTAGCGACTGCTGTAGAAGGCAGTACCTTACCTGCTCTGCCTCGGCCAGCTGTCCCAGAACCAAATGGATGCAGCCAATGTTAAAGCAGATTTTGGCAGGGGGGTTCTGTACGGCTGTGAAGGCATCCAGAGCTGCCCTCCACTCCTTCCTATCCACTGCACACACTCCTTCTTGCCACAGCCGGATCGTCTCCACCAAGGACATGGCTTGGTAGTGCAGGACGCGGCGTCCTCGGCTGCGTTGTGGATCCCGCCCCTCGCCTTGTCCTTCTGTGTGGTGCTGCTCGGCCTCTCTCTAGCTCCCTTCTGCCTGTATTTCTGCCTTCCCCACTGCCTGTGTCGCAAACCTGACAGGAAGTGGCCTCACGTCAGTGAAATGCAGCCTCGGGATGAGGAAGTGGGGCAGAGGCAGCAGGTTTCCATGCGGCACTCCTGTGGGTTGCACCCCAGGTCCTCTCTGCCAGCTAATCCATCCTCGCCTCATCAGGTTTTGCTTCTCCAGGCTTTTCATGGAAAGACATGGATTTTGTCAGCTGGGTGGTTGATCAGGTCAAATTCAGGGCTGCAAAGCCACAGGGCAAGCACTGCAGCTGAGCCCCTTGTGCCCTCTGAAGTGTGGTCCTTGATGGAGGTAGTTGCTAAATGGCTCCTGCAGGCACAGCTGCCTGCAGCTGGACTGGCACTACCCTGCCTGCTGGCCCAAGCAGGAAAGTGAAGTACAGCCCAAGGCACAGCCTGGGAGAGCATTTGTCCTGCCCATCTCCCACTGCATTGCCCCAGTGAGGGGCTCTGCTGCTGGGGGTGTGTGGAACTGCCCAAAGATGGGCTTTGAGGGGCAGCGTCTGTGCCATGCTGAGCCCTGGCAGCAGTGGTAACTCACATTTAGCCCAACATCACTTCTTGAGGTGGGCTGCTGCCAGCAGGGGGTAACCTGGCACTCCGGGAAGGGCAGGGGGACATTGAGCATGTGGCAGCTGCAGAGGTAGTGATGGCAGGGGTATGTCTGACCTGCTGATTCAGTTTGGAGCTGGATGTTCTGCACGTGGTTTCTAAGCAGTTTTGGAAGGACCTTGCCGCATCTACTAGCAATGATGTGTATTTTCTAAGAGCTTAAAATACATCAGCAAGACTTGTCCCTTGTGTGTTTACTGAAACTTCCCCATCAAGTTACAAAACGCTGGCAGTGGGAGGGAGGCTGTGGAGGACACTTGTTTGACTTCTGCTTGGCAAGAAAGCTGGGCTGCTGAACAGCAAGGATTTTAACCAGAAGTAGGACTAAGCACATCTCTGAACCTGGAGCTCTCTTTGGTTTTCCAATTGTAAGCATGCCCTTGGCATCCCTCTATGCCCAGTTGACTCCCATGGGCTTCCTACAGGAGCATGGAGGAGATTCTTTGAACTCCAGAAAAGCAGAGGGAAATGCCACCAGGTGAAGTGATGCTGAAGGACAGAGGTGGGAATAACAACATGGTGAAGATGAAAACACCTCCGAGATGCCTTTTCTCATTCCGGTGGGGAATGGGAGACCCCATCTGGCAGGAAATGGTTCAACTTACTGTAGGGATAACTTTCTACTCGTTTAATTACCTGAATTGATGCACTGCAGGGTCAGGCTTACCCCTAAACCAGTACAAAGGGAGCTGGAGGAGAACACGAGATCGCCCCTATGACAGTATCTGTTTTTTTTTTTTCCTTGTGGTTCACAGAAAGATGGGATCTGAAAAATGCAAGCACAGCAAATGCTCACAGCAGCTATCCTTCTGCTTGCTTATTTTTAATGTAACATTCAAGTCATTTCAAAGCTGTGATAAATGCACCCCTTCTACTGAGACTCTTCTTCCCCTTTCTCTTACCACGTTGATTTAGTAAGCAGACTTGTTTTTTTTTCTATGACAATGTCCAAGAGGAAATGAGTAACAGAGATGGTGACATCTCCTGTGGGAGATTCTTGGAATCCAGCACAAAAGCAGATCACCAGAGACAAGTAGGAAATACATATAAATGCCCAAAATCCAGGTGGCACAAAGGAGTTGGCTTTAAGTTTGTGTAGCAAAAATATGCATAAGTTTATCATAATCTATGAGGAGACCCAGAAATAGACTGATCTGGGCACCAGAAAACACTGTGTATGAGGAAAGACCAAGAGGATTGACCTTGTTTGGGAGAAGATCTATGATGCAGGAGGAGTAGAGAAGACTGAGCACATCCAGATCCTTCCCTGCAAAGCAGGTTTTTTTGGCTCGCTCCCTAAACAGTGGCAGGGAGCAAGGCAGGAGCCCACAGGAACTGTTTGGCGATGATTCAAAGCCCAGGGATTGGCAGTGGCTGCAGCTTCTCTCAGCTGTGACTGATGAGGTGCTGTTGTCACATTCTGGCCAAAGCTGAAGGCAGCGGTGGGAGGTTTACAAGCAAACCTCAGAAGCACTGAGCCTTCCTAGCAGGGCTCTGCAAATGCTGTCCCCTTCGAGTGTGTCTGATCTGCATGTATTTTTCATTGAAAGCTTCCTTCTTGTAACAGAAAGGGAAATGTGTTTTGCAAAGCTGAATTGCTTGGGGACTTTTATTCCCTGCCCATCTTTCTCTGTTTTCCTCTTACAAACCTGTTGTGCCATGTCGTTCAAAGGATTAGAACACCCTTTCTGCCTGGTTGCATACAAACAGCTGCTTGCCACAGCAAGCGGGAACAAGTGGGGTTTGGGGACAGGAGTGGAGGACAGCCTCCACCAGCCCCAACTGCTACAAGGCAGCAGCTAGCCAGGAGTGAGTCCCGTAAGTGAGCTCCTCTCCATCTTATGGGCTAGCCCCACACCTGCTCTTCACTGCTGGAGGTCTTGTTAATGCTGTTCCAGTGGATTTTGGGTGGGCCAGGAGCACTTGGTGCCCTTCACCATGTGTCTGTCAGGATACCAAGCTCAGGCTCTGCTTTGCCATGAGGGCAGAAGGAGCATGTACCTCCTCCTGCAGAGCCAGGGCCTGATGATTTGATGCTGCTCTGGTCTCACTCAGCTGGTGGTGGCTCCTGTGTAAGGTGAATGCAGCACTCAGACACAGGTTGCTGTTTGGCGCAGCTGGGGCTTGTTCCCTGCTGTGATATTTGTATGGTCCATGAATATGACCAAGGCAGGATGTGGGGGGAAAATATAATGTATTTCTTTTTTTAAAGTAGATTTACTTTTTACTTTCCAGTCACTCAGTTACCAGAAGAGATGCCTTCCTGAAAGTCTTGCACTACTGCCCCCACTTCGTTGCATGTCTTCTGGCACATCCCATTTGAGCACAAATGCATAAGATGTGTATGTATCGTGTTTCTGAACATATCACAGCGTAACCGGAGTGGAGGGTGGAGAACCTCCAGATTGCTTTTGTCACTGCCTTTGTTTGTATAATGCCACCTAGAGGTAGCTGACCTGCTTTAACATCAATTGTTTTGGAAAATATTTTTCACTTAATTTGGGATTCCAGTTCGGTTTGTTGTTTTTTGTTGTTTTTGTTTTTTTTTTTTTTTTTAAATTAGGACTGATTAGTGACTTAAACAATTTGGATGAATGAAAGGAAACTGAGAAGCCAAACACAGTCCCTGGGAGAGCTGTGAAGACAGAACCTTCACTGACATGCCCAGGAGGGAGGCGTCTCTGCATATGTGTGATGGAGACCTCTCTGGTCTTTTCAGCAAGGCCAGGTCTTCCACTCTGTGTGCCCAGTTCTTCCTGTGGTTGTGCCTGTGTTCTTCTGAAGGAGTTAAGCAAGCAAAAACATCCTAGGAAGAAAGGGAGGGCGGGCACCAGACAGTTTGAGGGTAACCACACCACTGGTTCCTGTCTGCATCAAGGCCCTGAGGACATGGGCTGCTCTGCCCCCGGGCTATCCCACGGGCACCCCTGGGGAGCCATTGAGACTGGCCAGCTAACAGGGCTGTGCTGCCCTGCTCAGGAAGGCACAGCTGCTCCAGCTCTGCTGCCAGGCTGGCTGCCTGTCCTTGCCTGCAGCAACATGTGGCAGGGCTAGGGAAGCTGAGGGAGGAGGTGGGATGGAAGTGAAAAAAGGCTTTTACTGATTCATGAATGTGGTGCACCAGGAACACTTGGGCTTGAGCTACCTGAAGGCATTAGCATCCCTTTTCCGAAGCAATGACTTGAGTAGTAAATATGCAACGTCCTGATGTCGGAGTACTCAACACCAGGTTTCTGTATACACAGGCCCTCCACAAGTTCAAGCCATTAATGATGATGTAGGCACTTCACCCACAGGACAAGCCCAGGACTGTATCTGTGTCTAAATTACTATTAAAACCAGTGCTTAATTGTTCAGTCTCTTGGAGCTTGGGCAGGCAGAGATAAAAACAAAAGCCCAAATGTGAAGTCAGTTTTGCTCCAGACAACCACCCTGCTAGGCCATCACCCTTTTGTTTTTGAGAAAGCATCCAACATGAATGGTTGTGAGGCGCCTGCTCTCTGGCCACAATTTCAGTATAGGCAGATACATCTCTAGTAGTCCTGTTCCGCAACATTTTTTATGTTTAAATATCTCACTAAAATAATGTCATATTTTTCAGTTGGATGAAGCTGTGCCTGTATCATCATCACATATAGGTATGGATAATGGCTAAAAAGGAAGCCTACCAACGGGAGAAGCCTAACAGAGGGGAGAAGTTTTAGAGCTTGATTTTTTTTACTGTAGTACACCCTGGAATAACAGCCTGCTGAAACTTCAAGGCATTTCAGACACCATGTAAATATTCAGTGATGATTTATTTTCTGGTCCTTATTATTATTACAAAAAAAAAAGCAAGGTTAAAAAACCAGCAAAGATTTGACAAGTTCCCCAACAGTTTTACATAACTGAATGGCAGTAAATTGGTGAATGTAAAACAAGGCCTAAACCTTTAATGGTGATCTGGGATGCCCTGGGCTTTCCTAATTCTTTTTGAAGTACTCTTCAAGAACCCAACTCACTCACTAGCTAACACGCTGTGGCACAATGCAACAGGAACTGTCAGATATCCTTTAAGATCCTACACACCTAGAAAACAAAATATGGGAGCTCTACAAAGATGGTGTGGGTACCAGCATGCATTTCTCAGATTACCCCAGGAGGCCACACTGTTGTGCTTGACAGAATCACTTTCAAGTTGCTGAAAGGATCTGCCGTGTTAAAGCTGCTTCTTTTTCTTCTCTTCAGGATCTTTGCTCCCCAAAATAAAAAGAATTCACTGGGCTGGGCTGCAGTGTAAATGGACAATCAACCTTCAAAATTCTACCACACTGCATGATGGACAACTTCAGCCCACTGTGACTTTCCTGCTGCAGACCCAGCATCTGACTGATCACAAGGAACCTGAACATGCCATGAGTTGTGAGGTTAAGGAAAATACTCAGCTCTCTGGAATGATTAACTGGGGTTGGAAAGGAGCTTTTGATTTCTGTCCTATTCATGGCTGTAGGTTCAGAGGTTGACTGAAGGAAACATGGTCCACTTACCTATATTAATAGCTGCCCCACTTCTCAAATAATAGTTCTTAAATCAAACCACTGCTTGACTAGCAATAAGAATTAAGACGTTGCCCTACGTTCCTCAGCACTTCCTCAGAAAGTCAGGTCCAAATCTGCCATAATTATACACAAATGCAAATCACCCTAAACATGAACTTGTGCATGTTACTGTAAGTGTCACTGAAATGTTTGTGAGTACCAAATATTCCTGTTAGAAATAAAATTGCACCTTCATAATTTTCCAGAACTTAACAAGAAAGGAGAACATGATATGCATTATTTGTCAGGTATGAAAGAAGCAGTGAGAAGGCAAGCTGAGAGACAGGTGCTGCCCACAGGGCAGCAATGGCATTTGGCTGTTTGGGTTTTGTACCAGCACTTCCCACACTGTGTATGGCAGACAACCACTTGCTGCTGGATTTAAACTGTTTTCCTGGCTGTCAAAACACGGACGATGGACCCTACTCCTCCAGCAGCCAGGGCCTGAAAAGACACACATGGCAGTTAACACCAGGTCAAGGCAGCTACAGGCCAGATCAGAAAGGCTTCCCAATTGTGTTTTAAATGAGCATCTCCCCCACCTTTACATTAAGAGTGAAACACTAGCACTCAGGGTGCCAAGGAAGAATAATCACAATCACTTTAAAGACAGCTATTTAACAAGCTTTTATTTCCCTACATAGCTAAGTTGCAAATCTGCTTCCCTCTAGGAAAGAAATCCTAGTTCCATCTGCTTGAATTACTGGACTGATCCATTTTGTTTGCCTCAGTCTGACAGAAAACCAAATTTTATTGGTAGTCTTTACCCAGGGCACCCTATCAGAAGTAGGCACATGTCATAACTCAGCTCTGAGCTTGCAGGAACACACCTTCCTCCCACCATGAAATACGGCATTGAGTTTTACCAGAAAAAAAAGGTGGTTCTCACCAGGCTCTGTGAGCGTGCCTCAGACCCAAGAACTTGCTACCACAGATAAACCAGGCAAGAGCACATGCTATAAACGCACCTTCTCATGCCACTGCAGCAGCACAGCGCTGCTGTTGTCAGAAGGGCTCTCAAAGCCTTTGTAGATGTACTTCATTAGCAGGTCAACGCCATTCTTGTCCAGTGACTGCACTGCCTTCTCAATATCGTTGGCTTTGAAAGAGATGAGGACCTTCAGGACAATACTTTCTGCACGATCCTGTCAACAAATAAGGAAAGCACAGTTGCATTCGTTCTCATATAAGGTACATACAAACAGTACTCATCTCTCAAACAGAACCATTTTTTTATCAATTCTAAAATATGGTTTCATAGGGCAGTTTGTGAAGAGAGCTTATGATAATAACTGATAAGGTCCTCCCAATGATAAACAGCGTAAAAGTTTAATGTGTTTGTCCTGCTCTAGGTTTTCTGCCTCTCTGCCTGTGTTTGTAATTCTCTACTTACTAAATTAAGTTATGGCTAAACAATAGATTTTCACATCAAAACTCAAGGTCTAGCAACTTCCAAAAGAATTGTAATAAATAAGTACTTGTCTTGGCCTCCCTTCCCATTAGAGCCTTTTCCATGCCTTTGTACCATTTAACATGATACAACTATTATAATCCATGCAAATACCACTGGCCAGACTGAAAGAGCTGACTGCTGGAAGCCACGTGCTTTCAAAGCAGTCAACTTCTGTCTCAGGCACACTGGCAGTATTAATATTTTGCATTAATAACCATTTGCAAGTTGATCTGGATGTCATTTCAGCCCCAGGAATGTGTATGGCATGCCTGCAAGCAGCAATCAGCCATGTAATCTGCAAAAAGCAGCTCTTCCTGTTCATCCATCACTAACTGATGGAGGCTAAAAGAAAAAGGTCTCAGGTTTGTTGGACTTTTGAGTAATTCCACAAATATTTCAAGCAGCTTCCTCCTACAGAAATTACAGACGTCAGTTTTCTTGCCCAATGTAATATCCCATAGCTGCTTGGCTTAGCAGGACTTCTCACATAAAGAACTCCAAGTAAAAACAAAAGTTCCACAAGATCAACTGAAAATAAAGACAGCCAATAAGATTCAGTCACTGCCTTTCACAGTGTATTCTTAAATTCATCAATACAGAGCTAATGGAAATGGCTCATTAATATGAGAACAAAGCTCTTCAATCTGTTATACAGCACTATCAGTAACAAAACTGGTTCTTAAAATCCTGTGAAACCCAAGAGGACAGGGCTGGGACTAGGTAAAATAATCACTGGTGGCCTGGTGAGCAGCATGGAAACATTCCAGTGGGATTCTCCTTAAGGAGAGAGAACAGACATCTGCAGGCACTCACCATCTGGGCAGTTTCACATCCTATCTGCCTGTTCCTATTGCCACCACGAGCATGAGCCATTCAAAGTTTATTCTGGGGAGGTTCAGAAATACATACATGCAGCAGGCTCCTACGTTCTGTCACAGGGGGAGCGCTTGTGTTTTCTGAGGGTTTAATGGCTTAATTTTGATTGGATGTGGTAACCATCAGTTCTTCCTTTTTTGTAGGTTCACAGTCTAGCTGTGCTAGCACAGTTTCATTAGTCAGAGGTGACTACTGCAGTTATGGTTCCCCGACTGTTCAGTACCAACTGCCTCTATGAGCTGCCAGGTCTGGATCACACATGGGCATCTGGTGACATGTGGAGCTAGCCAGGGCACACATACACAACCAACACAGGTAAGAGAACACACAAAACCTGATCTAGCACCAAGTTACAGGGATGTGCGCAGATGACATCCAAACTATAGTATTTTGAACAAGATTAAAACACCAGAGATTATGGCTGTTTTGGGGAATACCCTAAAACCAGCTTCCTTGGCTTCCCCTAAGGCAGAGGGAATAGAGGCAGAGTCTGGTAGAGTTGGTGGGATAGAGGTTACAGAAACAGGAAAGGATTTTTAAGGAGTAACCCACCTTCACTGCCTGGTTCTTTGTGTTGATAGGAGGGTTCTTCAGAGCTGCCTGTAGTGCAGCCATCATGTTCCCTGTGCTAGACAGTTAAGGATCAAACATTGAATATTTGGAAGACAACAAAACCAGCCCCAGAACAGCGATAATTGCAGCTGGCTCGTGCATGGCTGAAAATACTTAGGTTCAGTGGATGCAGCGATTCTCTCAACAGATAGCACGAATTAGTGTAATTGTGACATCGTTCTCCATCACTTCTGCTATCGATAACCCTCGAGACCAGGCCTCAGCTCGGCACATCCACGCACGCACTCCCCAAAGCAGTCCCTGGGAAGCGCTCCTCCACGACCCGGGAGGCCGGGGAAGCCGGAGGTGGAAGTGGACACACGGAGCTCTCTCTCCGCCGCAGGAAACCCCCTTCCTCCATTCCCCCTATCGCCCCATCAGACGCCTCCCCGATACCGCAGCCCCGAGACACCGCCGTCTCCGCCGTGAAGGAGGAAGCGGAGCCGCCTTCCTCCTACCAACCCCAGGTGCCCGTCTCCCTCCCTCGGCGGGAGCACCGGTCACGGAAGTCCTGTAAAAGGCAGAACCGGCTGCCGCAGCGCCCGCTCCCGGCCCGCCCCGCACCCCGGCGCCGCGCCCGCTCCTGACGGGAACGCTCCTCGCAGCCCGGCGGAAGGATATTGCCGCAAGCATGAGTCCACCTCGCCCTCGTCGGGTCCCGCTTGCCCGTCGCCTCCCTCCTCCTCATCCACGAACTTGTTCTCGTCGTACTCGTCCACATCCACCCGGCGAAACCGCGCCGACGACACCGTGTGCTTCGCCATGGTAGACTAGCCAGTCGCCGCCACGCGCACGCGCAAGCCGCGCACGTACCCGCACTCACGCGAGAGCAGGGGGCGAGCCCCGCGCAGGCGCGCTGGGGAGAAGCTGTTGACTGGAGAGGCCGCTGTTTCGCGTGGGGACCGAGATGTTCTTGGGTTTAGTTGCCCCATCTGTGGTATAATAACGAATGTATTGAATCACAAAGTGAAAACAGTGCTCAAAACGATAGGAAGGTTTTTTGCTGCTGCAAGTTACAGTCGGGCTGTGTAGACCTGTGCTATCTACATTATCCTCTTAGATATTTCTTACTATTAGAAAGTTACACAGCTTTGTGAGGTTGCTCTAGGGCAGCAGCCTTAGGGACAAAGTACACACACAAACTCACGCATATCGTTGTGTCCGTAATTCCCCCTGTTATAACGGAAACGGTGGGAAAACTCTGTTCATGTATCAGCCTTACCTGCAGAGCCACCTTGATGGAGGAGGAACTCTGGATATGTTGTGTGTTCCACCCAAGCCGCCGCAGCTGGGAAGCCACAGTCTGCTGTAGCCATAGCGGTTGCCTGTGGGCTGCTTACATTTTTCTGATAGGAACTGGCTGAAGGGCAACAAATAAATTAATAGCAGGAGGTAATCAGAAGATACCAAGGTTTTGGTTTTACTGCTGTGGGTTTATGTTTGAAAGATACAGGACTAAAATAAAAGCATATTCATAATCAATTATTTCAGACTCACAGTTATTCTGTGGGCTAACTTTTGTAGAAGGTGACTTTATTGATGAAGGTCTTTTGCTATCTATGATCTCAGTTTTGCAGCCTAAAAGTGGTTGAATTTGTATTGTCTTCAGCGTAGGTGTCTGCTGCTTGGAAACATTTCAAAATCAGGAGTTTAATTGAATTACTCCTTTGGCATTTTTAAATGCCTTATAATATTTTTAGGTCTGGGGTATAGATGTTCCCTCTGAAAGGGCAGAAACATTTCTGGGAAAAGCACTGAGTGGCTTGGAGACATGGGAGGTAGCAGACTGCCTTTCAGCATTTGAAAAGGCTGTTGAGAGGCTGGGCTACCAGGAGAATAGGCTTTTAATTTCTGCAGCACAGGAGGCTTTCCCTGAATTGCTTGTGGAAAGGCTTTGCTAAAGTGTGGTTTCATTCCTGTCAAATTGTCAATTTGGCGTGGATTTTGTCTATCTGCTTGTCTATCTGTCTTGATGGTTGAGTTTGTTATAAATGTGGCTCAAATAAATTGACGAGAACCAGACCAATGAATTGAATTGGTTTATTGAGCAAGCGACAGCAAGCAAAACAGCACTGAGTGGCTGGGGAGTCTCTGCTCCGCCAACGGCACGCAACCCACTTCCCCAAAGTCACTGGTTTTATACTCTTCTTCATCCGATATACGTGTCACTTCTTGGCATACTCTGCGTCTATGTGGCCTGTTGATAAGGGGTCTCATTCTGCCTCCCAGTGGGTGTGGGGAGGAAGGCTCCTTATCTCCTTCCCCATACATTGCTTACTTTAATGGATGCCTGCGGTCTATAAGCAAAATGTCAAAGTGCCATAATTTTCCAGTAACTCTTAAGCAAGCAAGATTTGATTAACAAACAGTAATTTACTCATCACAATTCCCCTTTTTCTGTTTACCAAAAAATTTGTTCATCAAATCTTTGGAGTTCCACGTGGCTTAAAATTAAGGCGTCTTCTACTGCAGATTCCTTATCTAGTGGCTCATATTGAGCCCTAATGAGCATCAAGTGGGTGGCCTCTAGCCTGTTTTTCACAATTACAATCACTTTGTTAAACACACACGGGCCAAAAGTTAGTCCCAGAATTAACAATATTAAGGGCACTGCAATGGTAGACAGTAATGTAGTCAGCCATGGAGAGTAATTAAACCACGACTCATGCCAACTTTGTTGGGCTTCTCGCTCCCTTTTTTCTAGTCCTTCTCGTAACTTGGTCATGGTGTCCCTTACAATCCCAGTATGATCAGCATACACACAACATTCTTCCTTAAGTGCAGCGCAAAGCCCTCCTTGTTGTAGGAACATTAGGTCTAATCCTCTTTGATTTTGTAACACTACTTCAGATAACGACCGTACAGATTTTTCTAGGGCACTTACGGATTGTTCGATTCTAAGTCCTCATCTACAGGCATTCTTAAGGAGTGAAATTCTTTACTTTGTTTTACTAATGAGGCTACTCCTGTACCTACTCCTGCACCTCCAAGTCGTTAATGCAGTGAAAGGTTCTCATTTAAACAGGTGATGGTCTTGGGCAGTCTGGTGGTCATACATAAAATTTTCAGGATGGTAAAGAATTCTTGGTATTATCATTACTTGGATACAAAAATCTGAGGAATCATTAAACAATTCTAGCGACAGGCAAGGTGTTACACCTATTTTTGAGCAAACCCACTTGGCATTTTTGGCTAGTAATAACCACTTAGCTGTTTTTTTCTGTTTAGTAGAATTTGTATTAACGTCACATAGATGTTTTTGACGTCTTGGAATTTTTTCTACACATCTGCCCTTTCCAATGACCTGAATCAATGTTAGCCCTTGATTTTCCTTTCCCCATGTACATTCTGCTGGGTTAGAACCATTTACATGCCTAGCCTTTGTAGTAACTCCCACCCCTTCATAAAAAGGAAGCTTTATCCCATAACACAGCCAGCAATGTTCGGTTAGGTTGGGATTGGTGGCATTTAACAACTGGTAACTAGCTTCCATTAATTTCCAAAGAAAGTTGTCTCCATTAATGTCCTTAGGATTTTGAGTGTCATTTAATATGAGAATCATTGAGTTGTTGGAAATTATTGTGTCATTTTTAACCCGCACTTCGTCTATTTCAGGAATTTCCTCTGATGGTTTTTCTGCTAGTACTTTGTTAGGTCCTACGGGTTTAGGATCTTGTGGGATTGGTTCCTTCTTTATTAAAATGAGGCCCCCACTATCGGCTCCTGGTTCCTTATATCGTAACCCCCAAGTTTTCCCCGTTACCCACCCTTGGTCGAAAGGGTTCGTTACATTAATCATCAGATGCTGATAGTTTCCCAGTTCGATTCTCCCACGGGGAGCCAATACTATTCCTCCATTCCAATTTCGTTCCAGAGGGGTACATCCATAAGGCCCCCATTGTACCCTTAAAAACCTGTCCGGAGTTCCAGGGACCCAATCTGAGGCTATTGTTTCACATTCCCCGGGGTAATTGCAATATCCTTTTCCTGGATTCGAGCTTGGGCAGAAGTAAAATCCCACACGATCTAAACACGGGCTTCTAGGCACTAGTTGACAGAGGCTAGCAGTAAAAGTGGGCCCTCCTGATGTGATTACACTTTGGACTATTCGTTGATCTTCCCATCTGAACAAGGTCCACCTGAAAGGTTGATGGACATATCCTTTTACCGGGATTAATGTCCATCCCCATATCCAATAGATGATCCAGAAAATTGGTGGGTTACCTCCTCTCATAAATCCGGATTTCCAATCCTTCCCTTGAAATTTGATAGGGGTCTTACTACCCACCTGGCCCATCCACTTAATTTGCGTCTCCTTCCACCCTAAACTTTTGGTGGCTATGGTCCCTCTATATCCCCACCTTAGTACGCCTCTGCTTCCATCGCCTACTCCGTTACCTGGAGCAGCGAGGTCATTTATCTTCTCAGCAGCAGTCGCAGTCTTCAGGGGCTCGGCCATAGTTGAATCCTAATATTCTTGAGGACAGAGTTTAGGGCTCTTGGGTATATGTTCCTCTTGTTCCAATCGTCTCCCTTTTTGGATATAGGTAGCCGCCCTTAAAGGCACCTATGAGCCCACCAATTTTCTGATCCTCAATAATCAATTTCTATTCCTGGTTTTCCTTTGTTTCCACCCAAATCGAATCTTGCAAATTTCAATTGTTCGATCCCAATCCAAAGTTACTACCCTTCCTGCAGAAGTTCTGTGTATTCCTTCTAACATGACCCGTCTGTCAAATCTAAGTATATAATGTCTCTGGACTTTCCCGCAGCCATGTTTTAATTATATTTTATGTCCCTTTCTTCAATGTGATCTTAAGGTCCCCAGGTTGGCTGGTCACTTTCCACTGTACATCTTGAATCAGTCCCTTGACGCGTGTTGCATGGGTCCATCCACGTTCGGCCGTACGAATCGCTGTTTCTGTGGTAAGTAAAACAAGAAATGGTCCCTCCCATCAAGGAGTTAAAGATGCCTCTTTCCATGTTTTAACTAATACTTTATCTCCTGGTTTAATGGAGTGTTTGAACATATTTAGAGGTGGTCTCTGGGCTATCATACCCCGTTTGCGCAATTCTTCCCTTCTCTGCATTAAATGTACGATGTAAGTTTTAAGATGTTCATCCTCTACCTTCGGGTGTTCGGCTGGGAATTCCATATCATATGTCATTCCATACAACATTTCAAAGGGTGATATCCCTACATCAGTTCTTGGCTGAGTTCTCACATTCAACAATGCTAGAGGTAAACTCTTTACCCAGGAAGTTTTAGTTTCTAACATAATTTTTGTTAACTTTGTCTTAATTTCCCCATTCATTCTTTCCACTTGTCCAGAGCTTTGCGGATGCCACGGGGTATGATACTCCCACTTTGTCCCCATAGGAGCTAATGCTTCCCTAACTGTTTTGGAAATGAAATGAGGACCCCTGTTGGAGTCAATGACTTCTATAATCCCATACCTTGGGACTATATTCTCCAGTAATATTTTCACTACACTGCTGGCTGTGGCTCTAGCAGTAGGGAATGCTTCTACATAGTGTGTCAAATGGTCTACTATTACTAATAAATACCTATATCTCCCTACCTTAGGCAGTTCAGTAAAATCTACCTGTATTCTAGCGAAAGGACAGGTCACCAATTCCCGCCCTCCAGGTATTTGCCTTCGTAGGTGTTGTTTATTCACACGTTAGCAAGTCAAGCAACAATCTCCTATCACCTGTTTTACAACATTATGAACTCCAATACACATATATTTTAGGGCAAACTGATCTATTAAGGCTTGGGCTCCCCAGTGTGTGGCCCTATGGAATTCTTTCATAACTTTCCAAGCCAAAGTTTTCGGTAGTACCACTCTGCCATCCGGTAATTTCCACTTTCCCTGACTTTCTTTTACTCCCATCTGTTTAAGTTTTTCTCGTTCTTGTGTGGTGAACACTACCGCTTGAGGTTCCCTATTCTTGGGCTGCTGATCTTGTAGACCTTTGATGGATTATAGGTACTGTTAAGAGCGCTGCCCATTTTGCTTCTGTGTCTGCTAAATTGTTTCCTCTTACTGTGGGAGATAATCCCTTGTACTACAGCTATTTTTCTTGGTTCCCTCAAAGCCTGGAGAGTTTGAGTAAGGAGTGCTTCATGTATAAGCCCTTTTCCTTGTGAATTTATTAACCCTCTCTCTTCCCATATTTTCCCAAAAGTATGCACTACTCCAAAAGCATATTCTGAATCCGTATATATGGTTCCAGCTTTACCTCTTAATAATGGTAAAGCCTTTAATACTGCATATAATTCACAACTGGGGCTTAGGGGTCCTGACTCTATTACCTTAAATTCCTTCCCATCAACTATTGCATATCCTGATTTTTGTTTCCCTTCGACTACTCGGGAAGATCCATCTACAAACAGCTTCTCTCCCTCCCCTAGCTCCTCTTCTTCTAAGTCTGGTCTGATCTTTGTCTGTTCCTCAATGTTGCGTAGGCAATCATGAGTCACACTTTCACTTGGCTCCCCATATAAGAATTGTGCTGGATTTTGTAAGTTTGTTACTTCAAGTTCTAATTTAGGAGAAGAGATTAAAATGCCTTCATACTTCGTAAGCCGGGCGTCTGTTATCCATTTATCGGCTTTCTGCTGTAATATACCCCTGATATTATGTGGCAACAGTACCTTTAGTTCCCCTCCAAAGGTGATTTTATGTGCTTCTTCTACTAGGAGAGCTGCAGCCACTATCGCCTGTAGACAGGTAGGCCATCCTCTACTCACAGGGTCTAAAAGCTTAGAGAGGTATCCCACCGGCTTCTTTCCTCCTGCCCATTCCTGAGCCAAAACCCCGAATGCAGTTCCTTCATCAATACTGACGAATAAATAAAATGGTCTCTTTACATCCAGTAGGCTTAAAACTGGGGCATTAACTAAGTCCGCCTTTAATGCTTCTGATTGGCCTTCATCATCTGCTGTCCACTTTAATAATCCATCCTTAGTCAGCTTAGTATAGAGGAATTTCACCTTTTTGCTGTAGTCTTCAACCCACTGCCTACGATATCCAAAGAGCCCTAGCAGCTGTCTAACTTGCCTCTTAGTTTTAGGGGCTGATAGTGATAGTATGCCGTTTACTCTCTCGGGGTCTAACTTCTTTCTTCCTTTGCTTAATCTATGTCCCAGGTATTTTACGTCTTCCTCAACAAATTGCACTTTTGACTTTGATACTTTCAATCCCTGTAGGCTCAAGAAATTTAATAATTTAATGCTCTCCTGTCGGACTTTCTCCTCACTTTTCCCAGCTAAAAGTAAATCATCTACATATTGAACCAGTGTGACACCCTCACTTAACTCATATCCTTTTAAAATTTGTTCCAAGGCTTGTTCGAATAAGTTCGGAGATTCTGTGAACCCCTGAGGCAGAACTGTCCACCGTAATTGTTGTTTTCTGTGGGTCCTCCCATTCAAAGGCAAAGTAGTCTCTGCAATCTTCTCTCAGAGGACATGCCCAAAAGGCATTCTTAAGATCTATTACACTGTACCACTGCTCATCAGGACATAATTGACTTAAAAGAGTGTGAGGATTTGCCACTACAGGGAATCTAGCCACTGTTCTCCTACTGATTTCTCGTAGATCATGCACTAACCTGTATTTTCCATCTGCTTTCCGTACGGGCAGGATAGGAGTGTTAAAGGGAGACATACAAGGTTCCAGTAATCCTTTTTCAAGTAACTTCTGGATTTCCGGTTTCAAACCCTGCCTCCCTTCTCTAGACAAAGGGTATTGTTTTATCCTTACTGGTATTTCTGGGTTCCTTATTGTGACTGAAAACGGTTCGATATCCAATTTGCCTACCGTTTCCGGGGTATACCATACTTCAGGGTTTATCTTTTCTTCATCTGTTACTCGCAGTGGGCACAATTTAATCTTCAATGTTTCATCCTTTACCTCTAAACTAATCCCTAGTTCAGTCATTAGATCTCTGCCCAATAAATTATAGTCTGCTTCAGGCACTAGCAGCAGGGACCCCACCCCCATTTTAGAATGCGTTTCAAAAAGTACATCCTTTATTACAGGTACTCCAAAAGGTTCTCCTTTTGCTCCAATAACCTGTACCGTCTCCGGGGATATCTTACATCTTCAGGGCAATTTTCGAACAGTTGGTCTTTCTGCTCCTGAGTCCACTAGGAGCTCAACTTCTTGTTGCCAGGGACCCATTTTTAATTTCATCAAGGGCTCTGTTCTTTCTCGAGTCCCCAGCAGATAGAGCCCCTGACACCCCTAATCTTCCTTAAACGTCTTCTCATCCATCATCCTCTTTCTACAGTCTTTCTTAACATGTCCTTTTCCTCCACAATAGAAACAAACCACCGTTCCTCGTTCTTTTTCCCTTGGAGGCCTCCGGGGTCCTGATCCCGATTGTCGGGATTCAGGCCCCTTCTTAGGAGGGGGTACCCTTTGTCCTTCCCTGACCACCACTACCAGCATTCTAGCCTGCTTCTTGTGCGTCTTCTCTTCCCTACAAACATATACCTTCTGAGCTTCTCTCAGTAGTTCATCTGAACCGTGGTCCTGCCAATCTTCTATTTTTTTCCAGCTTCTTCCTAATATCCATCCATGATTTAGCTACAAATTGTGTTTTCAGTAAGGCTTGCCCTACTGGAGTGCTAGGATCTAGCCCTGAATAAAGTTGGAGATTTTTTCTAAGTCTCTCTAACCATTCCGTGGGGGTTTCATCCTTCTTCTGGTGTTCACTGAAGGCTTTATTAATATTTTGTCCCCTAGGGACCGATTCCCTTATCCCCTGAACTATGATAGTCCTTAAGTCCTGCATATGGCCTCTATCCATTTAATTTTGATTATTCCAGTTAGATCTCTGGAGGGGCCACTTAACATCCTCCGCGGGACCTTGCTGATGTTGCTGGTCCCAAATCCTCATTCCGGCCCTCCGGATCATATCCCTTTCTTCTGCTGTGAACAAAATACCCAATACGGCCTGCAGTTCATCCCAGGTGTAAATGTTGGGCCCCAAAAACTGATCTACTCATTCGGCAACTCCCAGGGGATCCTCTCATAAGTTACCCATTTCCTTCTTGAAGTCTCTAACGTCTCCTGAGTTCAAAGGGACAGAGACATATCCCATACCAGGTTGCACTCCTCCCATTGCAACCTCCCAGAGGGGATATAGATTACCCCTGCTTTCCTTTGCCCTACTTTGGCTCTGGGTCACCCGCCTGTTCTCCTCGGGGGAGCTAGGGGTATAATCTGAATCACTGGGGTAGTTTGGAGCTGTTGGAGGAGGAGAGGGCTGCGGTGGCGGTGGTGGTATATAAGGGGGAGGCGAAATGGGGATTTCATCCTCACTCCACGTCTTCTTCTTTGCCCCCCTTTTTCTTTCTTTTGAAGGACATAAATTTGTCCTAGTCTCGGACCCTATCCATAAATGTGCATACTCGCTTTCCTCCAAACTAAATGGTTCCTTTGAATTAACGTAAATGTTTGAAGCCTGGCAGATCCAGTCCTCAAAGGACCCAAATACAGGCCAATATAAATGATCACCTCTAATTTGCTTACGTCCCCAAACTTCCATACAGTAATGTACCATTTTTTCTTTGTCCTTACCCCGCCTAGAAGGGTAGTCATCCCAATATTTAATCATCAATCCCAACTGACTATCCGGTGGTATCTGGGGTAGCTTAGCCTTAAGCTCCGACCCCCCCATGGAATCAGAAGGCTTGCTTTTCTTCTGTCCCATCTTCCGGAGTGCCTTCTCACACACACACAGTCTTTTTGCCCCCTGTTCGTGGCCCAGTCCCTTGCGGGAGATGGGAAGCGCACTACTAAGGGGTCCGCACTCGCTTCGCCCTTAATTGGACATCTCACACAGGCACACTCCGGGATACCCAACCCCAACCGAATGGGTAACCGGCCTATACTTACACACTCCTGCGTCTTTGTTTGGAGCTTCGTGCTCAAAGATTACGGGGTTGCCAGCTTTCTTTTGCTTGCTGTTGAATTTAGGATTCGTCGGTAGAGGGTATGGTGAGATAGCACCCTAGCAGGGGCCACTATACAGTGGGGCGCCTCCCCTGTGTGGGGCTTCATACCAGATTACCTCTATCCGAGTCATGGCACCAAAATTGTTATGAATGTGGCTCAAATAAATTGACGAGAACCAGACCAATGAATCGAATTGGTTTATTGAGCAAGCGACAGCAAGCAAAACAGCGCTGGGCGGCCGGGGAGTCTCTGCTCCGCCAACGGCACGCAACCCACTTCCCCAAAGTCACTGGTTTTATACTCTTCTTCATCCGATATACGTGTCACTTCTTGGCGTACTCTGCGTCTGTGTGGCCTGTTGATAAGGGGTCTCATTCTGCCTCCCAGTGGGTGTGGGGAGGAAGGCTCCTTATCTCCTTCCCCATACATTGCTTACTTTAATGGATGCCTGCGGTTTATAAGCAAAATGTCAAAGTGCCATAATTTTCCAGTAACTCTTAAGCAAGCAAGATTTGATTAACAAACAGTAATTTACTCATCACAAGTTGAATGATGAAGTGTTGACCCTGGGATGCTATACCCAGAATTGCAGAGGAGGTAATGCCATGCCCCCCCAGGCAGTCTCTGCAGAGTCACCCAAGGCCACAGGCTGGAGAGGCTCCGCAAAGCTTCGCGGTTCCATATGGCGGTGAGGAAACCGTCCTCAGTGTGATAAAGCTGAGAGAAATAGATGCTGAGTGTGACTTCTTGGTACTTCAGCAAGAAGTTACAGATTTTGCTTACACAGCAGTGGATAGCCTCATTACAAGGAGAGTAATTTAAATAGAGAATGATGCATCCGGTGTTTTCATAGGCATCTGTAACTGCATCCAGATAACCACCCACCTCGAACAGCATAGAGTCTGGATGGTTGTCTTGGTCAGTACAGTTTGTAGCATGGCCTTTTTGGACTACTCTGCCTGAGAAACTCCTCAGTTCATAGAAGAGAAGGTGTTTGTTTTAGATAGTTGCTGTTGATCTGTATGGGAAGCCAAAGACCCTGTGAAATTCTGCATAAGGGACTCTTGCTTCTTCCCCAGTCTGTATGTGGTAGGGACACCTCCCACAGGTATGGTTCTGTCTCTGCCAGCTGTAGGGCTTTACCACAGTCCCCTGATTTGTCAGGTATTCTTGAAAATTGTTTTCTCTCCTGGATTCATGATCTGGTGAAAAATCTGTGTTTATGTGCTGTACAGCTGACAGTCCTGAATGGAAAAGGAAAGTAATATATTAATTCAATTGGCTTTGCACTTAAACAGCAAAATGTACTTTTAGAAAAAAGTACTGCAGTTTGTGGCAGTGTACAGAAACTTGGTCGATGACACAGAGAACAATGCTCTCTTGAAGTGACAAACTTTACTTCTGCCCTCTTACACCAGCAGGCAAAACTGCATAACAAAAAGAGTCATGCTTTTCAGGAATCTATTAGCAGATGAGCCTTATGCAATCTGGCAAAACAAACAAGTAAACACCAACAAAAAAAGAAAAAGGTATAATTACCATCTCAGCAGCTCCAGCTTGGGGTAGTAGTAAATATTTATCTGTTTTCCTTCACTGGCATTTTAAGATTGGTTCAGAGTTTCCACTTCAGTGATACTGCAAGCTTTCTATGCAAAATTATGTGGTGGAGAAGAAAGTTACCTGGTTACCCAGTTTTGGCAGTTCAGCTGTATGAATGAGTGTTCCCAAATGCCGTAACTTTGCTCTAGGTGTAATGGTGGCAGCAGGCAGGCTCCTGTA
Organism: Pezoporus flaviventris; assembly: GCF_033815535.1. Classification (NCBI taxonomy): domain Eukaryota; kingdom Metazoa; phylum Chordata; class Aves; order Psittaciformes; family Psittacidae; genus Pezoporus; species Pezoporus flaviventris. Next base: position 20,710,444 of record NW_026892561.1, read on the forward strand.
GGTGTTTACAAGTGCCAACTGCTAGGAGACGAGAACACAAACAGGATCTTCTTTTGTATGGCCAGCCACCTGTAGTAGTTAAGCCTCTGTTCTTTGCCTGTCAATATTTGTTTCCTGTAAGAAGTGATTAAGTTTTGTTTCTTTAGCACTGTTTTAGCATAAGATTTTTATATCTGAAAGATGGATGTTTTTCTAACAGAGATGTTACTGAATTTGTTTCCAGGTGATTGTTATTTCTGTGTGTATTTGTCTGTTGTGCCAGCTGGGCAGAAAGCACCTGTTGTGCTTATGCTCTTGTACGAAGGCAGAAAGGTTGTCGCTTCTTTAAGAAGTGTGTGTCCCTCACTGAAGCTGTAATTCAAGCAAGCAGTGGGCTATTTAAGGAGCTAAATCATGCCTGCTTTGCTTGGGCAGGGCTCCAGATGAGTGGAAACAGAAGTTTTGTGTAGATGGACAACTTTTGATAATTACTTTTCTTCACTGCAGCTCTAATTGAGCCACTCATCATCCCTGGATCCGGTTTAATTCTGTTACGATTTTCTGACTATGTACAACTTTTCCATCAGCTTGCTTCTGAATTCCATGTTATTTTGCCCTCTGACTGTCAATATTTCATTTTCTTCTTAAATTACTAATTTGATTCATTTGCTTTGTTTTCTCCCACTGACTCTATGCCAGCTTCCATGTATTTTCCTGTGCTGGAGCTCTTTCCTGATCCTGGCCATTGTGCTGTTTTCATTCTGATTACTTCTAAAGATTGGCTTCCTGACATCAAGAATGCTCCATTTGTCATTTTTGACGTTTCTGTACATTTTTGATGTTCAGTTGTACTCTACACTGTGCGTTGCAACAAAATTGTGGCAGCAGTTTTTCTTAGGAAATGAAAAATACATTTGCTACCTGTCATAAAAAAGAGCAGGTCTGAAGAAGGGAGTGCATTTCCTTGTAGAGGGGTGTTAAGAGACAATTATCATCACCTCACCAGTTCTCCTGTAGGTTGCCAGTGTTATTAAATACAATTTTAAGAGTTCCAAACCGGGGCAAGGTTCCAATTAGTGTTGGTGTTTTCGCACAGCTGGAATGGCCGCATGATGGCAGTGTTCTACACCAGAGATGTATCCCGTTTTATGCGTGTTCATAGAGGCAATGGCTTGAACTGTTTCAGTGTGTTTAAAAGTGTTAAAATTTTATATTTCCTTCTAAAACTTGCCTTTTTGTTAGTTTGTTTGTTGGTTTGGCCGGATCAAAACGTAGGAAAAATGTAGTCTTCTCAATTAATAGTGCCACAGCCCAGTTTGATGGATTAATTGGAACAGTGTTCCCACAACCTTAGGGCATTTCTGCATGTGTGGCGCTAGCCTTTGGGTCCTTTGCCAGCACTATCCTCATGAGCCTTCTGAGGTTTGCAGTGACAAGGGCTGCTGGCTCTGCCTCTGTGGGCTCCAGCCTTCCCACCAGTCTGAATCCTCTGCCAGCTCTTGACGAGCAGAGAGGGCTGGGGAGCAGAATCCCAGTGAATCTGTGAATATAAATGGCAGAGGCTTCTCATTTGCCGTGTACATCAGTCCTGTAACTGATCATTTTGGGGGTGCAAAGAGGAAGGATGTTTACAAAGCCGAGCAAAATGGAAGCAAGCTGACCACTCACGATGTTCTCAGAATGGACCCGTTTCTGGTTTATGAGAAAGCAGAAAGTTGTTTTTTCTTCCTTTTCTTTGCACACTTTTTTCTAAAGTAGAAAACAAGCTGGAAATGTGTTATGCAAGATCTCCTAAGCTGATGTATGTATGCACATACATATGGATGTGTGTGTATGCGTACATGTGTATGTATACATGTATACATGTGTATGTATACATGTATACATATACGTGTGTGTATGTGGATTGATCAGTTAATAGGAACACTCATAATACAAAATTTTGTTCCCATGCATGATTTTATTTAGTCATATTGAACAGCTTAGTAGCATTTTTCATCTTCAAAGTAGTTTACAAATCAAGACCAAGTGGTTAAAATATACATTGGTCTAAATGGCTCTCTTGCTGGTATTTCTGCTGCTTAGTGTCAATTAGATCCTATGCAGGGGAAATTGCTAAAGGTGCTTCTGACTTTCAAGGTGCCTAATGTGTCACAGTGATCCTGATATATCTGCAGACATAGTAAATGATGTGGACTTTAGTTAGAGTTGACAGTTTATGTAAGTTGGAAATTTGGAATTCAGATGCTTTGAGGTTGGGAAATAAAAAATGAAAGTACTCAAAATGGCTTTGTCCTTTTGGTAATTTTCATCTTGATTTAAGGTTTTGCAATCCCGACTGGGAGGGAGGCAGGATTTTATCTGATAGGGTACTTAGTTTGGTTCTGTAGCTTGTTGTGTCCAGTATCTCCTATTGGCACTAAATGGTTTAAAATGCTTTGAGATCTTCAGGATATGTGGTGTACTGAGGTGTTTTGTAGAGCTTATTCTGTCTCATTCTCTTTATCCTTCAAATGCAACACACAAGTCAAAATAGTTAATGCCCTGGTATAAAAGCCAGAAATGCAAACTGTTATTTTGCTTTGTCTGGCTGTCCCATGGTTTTGAGCAGAAAGCTTGCCCAAATCTCTCTAATATTAATACTTTTCAACACAGAGCTCTTCATGAGCTCATAGACTGTTCCACATCCTCAGAAAGGCTTGATTTTAAATATATTTTATGAACCTAAAGATAGGTCTTTTAACACTTGAAGTTATTAGGAAAAGTAACATCTCCATCTATCAATTTCATTGCATGAAGACTTCATCTTTATATTAGATCATGTCTAATGGATATGATTAGGAACTCAAAATGCATCTTAAAGGATTCATATCTTCCCCAGTTATGTTTGAAATTATAATTATATCCCTGTCCCTCACAACTATATTTGGAGGGGTCAGGGATATAATTATAACTTCCAGAAATTGTTTCACGTATTAGTAAACTGCAGCTATCTTTGGGGCAGAAGCCAGTAGCTGTTTAATAGTGCTCCACAACAAGGTATAAATGTTCGCAGGAGAAACTGGAGAGGAATTCTTTATCCAGTTAAAACCACAGGGGAAACTTATGAGGTCAGTATGTAATTACTCAGGTTGGAAGTCAGCCAGGATATAAGCCATATGTTTTGCTCCTAGGGAAAAAAAAAGCATAATGATCAGGGCTGTGATTTTTTAATTTTTTTTTTTTAATCCAAATATTAGCTAAAACCTGATATCATTTCAGGCTAAAAAGCACACAGAAATTCTGCGTCATCTATGTGGGCAGCTGGGGCCTGATACTGGTTTTGAACTTGGGATACTGTCATTTATGAAGATGTCTTTTGGAAGCAAAGTTGCATGCACTGATTAGGCAAAAGCTGGGTTTTTTCCTGACGTGATTATATGGAAGTATGATGATGTTTTTTTTTTTTTATTCCCCAAGCTAAAATATTATCGACTTCCATAGTCCAGTACAAGTGTGGTTCTGTTTATGTGAGGGGATCTGGTGCTTCCCCTCAAAGCGCTGCTCTCAGTACAAGAATGGTTCCTTTTTGCTGCTGAAATACAAGTGTTGAAATTCTGTTGCATTTCTTAGTACAGCTTGATTGAAAATAATCTCTGTTGGAAAGCATTTTACACATGATTTCATTCAATAAGAATTTTATCTGAGTTCAAAGTACAGAGGAGTCACATGGTCCTTCAAACAGCCAGAGAATTCATGTTCTTGTGCAGTCCTAAGCGCAATAAGAACCAAAGGATGTGAAGGAAGAAGCAGAATGCTACCCATAACTGCTAAAAACCATATTCATATGGACAATTTAAACTTGAGCTGTTGTGGCATAACTTTCCTCCACACTCAACAATCTCAAATTCACTTAACACGTGAGATTGGGATATCTAGTATTGCAGGAACGTTGGCTCACAGCTCCAGAGCGGAGCCCTTGTATTTTGCATTGTGCCACCGTGCTGTAAAGATCAGCAAGGATTTAGGTCCCAAGTTTGAAACATTTCCTGCTCAAGCTCATGTGAAAGTCAGACATACACAAAACTCTTCCATCAAACTTTCCTCACCTGTCTTGTCCAGCCTCAAAGTGATTTAAATTATCACCTCGCTTCCAGAGATTTTCCGGGGCTCCACTTCTTTTTTGTTTGTTTCCCCTTTTCTATCTTTACATCTAAAAAGAAGTGGTTTTCACTTGTCTGTCTGTTCAGAGTAGAATTTAAAAACATGAAGTTTGGCTACTTCTGAAATCTTCCATCCACTGATAAATTTATGATGCCTCTGATAACAAACAGCATAATGAAAAGCAGCTTGCCTTCCACTTCTGTTAGCATGTAGATCAGCTAATGGTGATCAGGAAAATTAAATCCTTGATGGGCATGCAGAGCATTCTGCTATACCCAAACTGTCAGTAATCTTGGAGGACTCATTGTGAAGCTATGCCTGATGGGCAGCAAGCCAAGCAGGTATCAGACAAACTACACTGACAGATTTTGCTTAGTGGGGGCATTTTCTTCTGTCTCTGTCCGCTGATTTTCCAGAAGTTAGTAGGAACCCAGCAGGTTGTTGACCTCTGTTCATTTCTCAGCTGGATTTGATGGGTTCAAGTGAGTCAGTGGGTTCGTGTGAGTCAGTGAGTTCAGAAATCACACAGGATGGAGCAGAAAGACAGCAGCATGCTTTGTTGCTTTAGGATTGTAGGCTAATAACTATACAGAAGCAGCAAAAAAAGAGAAGAGGATGTCCTATTTTATACCAGTTGAGTCAGAAGGTCTCAGCATGAATTGCCTCAAATTCTTAAGAAAGCTAAGAATAGAAAAATAATGGAAACTTCACTGATTTTTGTTGAAGGTGGTGTTGATTTGTTTGGTACTGTAGCATTACATAGATTGCAGTATCTGTTAGCATAGATAATAGGTATATAGATACATAGATAGCATATCTATTACATAGATAGCAGTAGCCTGGAGAACATAAAGAAGGACTACAGAGCTCTGGGAGAGGTGGTTAGGGGCTCTGGAGCTCAGATTGTCTTTTCATCAATTCTCCAGGATACAGGGGAGGACCCCAAAAAAGCCAGGAGGATTGGCCAGGTTAATAAATGGTTAGAAGGGTGGTGCCATAGTCAGGGGTTTGGGTGTACAGGACCCAAGTTAGTAGGCTGGTGGAGCTGGTCTAAGGGGAAGAGTGATTTTGGTATGAGGCTTGCCAGACTGGTCAAGGATGCTTTAAACTAGATGTGTTGGGGGAGGGGGGCATCATTCCATCCCAACACACCCAGTCAGTTGCCAGAACCTATAATAAATGCTCAGAGCAATATAGAGATATTCCAGTTGCTCCAGCCAATGAGCTGGCTTCATTTGGAACATGGCTCAGATGCCTCTATACAAATGCCCGTAGCATGGGGAACAAACTAGAGGAATTAGAGATGTGTGCACGTCTACGGGGGTATGATATAATAGGCATCACAGAAACATGGTGGGATGGCTCCTATGGCTGGAGTGTTTGAATGAAGGTTACAAGCTCTTTAGAAAGGACAGGCCGGCAGGCTGGGAGGGGGAGTTGCCCTTTATGTTAGGGATAGGCTGGAGAGTATGGAACTCTGTCTGGGGACAGGTGAGCAGTCCACAGACAGTTTGTGGGTCAGGGTTAAAGGGAGAACAGCTATGGGGGACATTATTTTGGGGATCTGTTACAGACCGCCTGACCAAGGAGAACCTGAGGATGAAGCACTCTGTAGAGAGATAGGAACAACCTCACGCTCGCAGGCCCTTGTTCTCATGGGAGACTTCAACCACCCTGATACCTGTTGGAGCGATGGTACAGCCTCATGGGGGATTTCAACCATGCTGATATCTGTTGGAAGGACAGTACGGCCCAGCACAAGCAATCCAGGAGGTTCCTCAATTGTGAGGAAGACAACTTCCTTCTGCAAGTAATAGAGGAGCTGACAAGGAGAGGTGCCATGCTTGACCTCGTGCTCACCAACAGGGAAGGGCTGGTTGGAAATGTGGCACTCCAGGGCAGCCTTGGTTGCAGTGATCACGAGATGGTCGAATTTGAGATCCTCAGGACAGTGAGAAGAGCGTGCAGCAAGCTCACAGCGCTGGACTTCAAAAGAGCAGACTTTGGCCTCTTCAGAAACCTGCTTAGTAAGGTTCCATGGGATATAGCCCTAGAGGGCAGGAGGGCCCAAGACTGTTGGTTGATATTCAAGGATCACCTACTGCAAGCTCAGGAGTGTTGCATCCCAACTAGAAGAAAGTGCAGCAGGAGGGCCAGGAGACCTCTTCGGATGGATAAGGAGCTCCTGAGGAAAATTTGAAGGAAAAAAGAGGCTTATAAAAGACGGAAGGAAGAACAGGTGGTCTGGGAAGAGTACAGGAATGTTGTCTGGGAAGCTAGGGACGAGGTTAGGAAAGCTAAGGCTCAGTGAGAATTAAACTTAGCTAGAGGTATTAAAGATAACAGGAAGGGATTCTGTAGGTACGTAGTGAATAAAAGACAGACTAGGGATAACGTAGGCCCCCTCCGGAAGCTATCAGGAAACTGGCTACACAGGATTTGGAGAAGGCTGAGGTTCTTAATGACTTCTTTCCCTCGGTCTTCACTGGCAAAGGCTCTGACCACACCACCCAAGTCCTGAAAGGCAGATGCAGGGACTGTGAGAATGAAGACCCTAGGCCCACTGTAGGAGAGGATCTGGTTTGAGACCATCTTAAGAACCTGAACGTGCACAAGTCTACGGGACCTGATGAAATCCATTTGTGGGCCCAGAAGGAGCTGGCGAATGAAGTTGCTAAGCCACTCTCCATTATATTTGAGAAATCATGGCAGTCAGGTGAAGTTCCCGATGACTGGAAAAAGGGAAATATAACACCCATTTTTAAGAAGGGGAAAATGGATGACCCAGGGAATTACAGACCAGTCAGTCTCACCTCTGTGCCGGGCAAAATCTTGGAGCACATTCTCCTGGAAGGCATGCTAAGGCACATGAAAATCAACAAGGTGCTTGGTGACAGCCAGCATGCCTTCACTAAGGGGAAATCCTGCCTGACCAATTTGGTGGCCTTCTATGATGGTGCTACAGAACTGATGGACAGGGGTAGAGCAACTGACGTCATCTACCTGGACTTGTGCAAAGCGTTTGACACTGTCCCACACAACATCCTAGTCTCTAAATTGGAGAGACATCAATCTGATGGATGGACCACTCGGTGGCTAAAGAGCTGGCTGGATGGCCGCACACAAAGAGTTGTGGTCAATGGCTCAATGTCCAGCTGGAGACCAGTAACGAGTGGTGTCCCTCAGGGATCGGTGTTGGGACCGGTCTTGTTTAACATCTTTGTCGGTGACATGGACAGTGAGATTGAGTGCGCCCTCAGCAAGTTTCTTGATGACACCAAGCTGTGTGGTTCGGTTGATATGCTGGAGGGAAGGAATGCCATCCAGAGGGACCTTGACACGCTTGTGAGGTGGGCTGATGCCAACCTCATGAAGTTTAACCATGACAAGTGCAAGGTCCTACACCTGGTTCGGAGCAATCCCAGGCACAGCTACAGGTTGGGCAGAGAAGAAATTCAGAGCAGCCCTGAGGAGAAGGACTTGGGGGTGCTGGTTGATGAGAAAATGAACATGAGCTGGCTGCAGTGTGCACTTGCAGCCCAGAAAGCCAACCGTATCCTGGGCTGCATCAAAAGGAGTGTGACCAGCAGGTCAAAGGAGATGATCCTGCCCCTTTACTCTGCTCTTGTGAGACCTCACTTGGAGTATTGTGTGCAGTTCTGGTGTCCTCAACATAAAAAAAGACATGGAACTGTTGGAACAAGTCCAGAAGAGGACCACGAGGATGATCAGGGGGCTGAAGCACCTCCTGTATGAAGACAGGCTGAGAAAGTTGGGACTGTTCAGCCTGGAGAAGAGAAGGCTGCATGGAGACCTCATAGCAGCCTTCCAGTATCTGAAGGGGGCCTATAAGGATGCTGGGGAGTGACTTTTCATTAGGGACTGTAGTGACAGGACAAGGGGTAACAAGTTAAAACTTAAACAGGGGAAGTTTAGATTGGATATAAGGAAGAAGTTCTTTACTGTGAGGGTGGTGAGGCACTGGAATGGGTTGCTCAGGGAGGTTGTGAATGCTCCATCCCTGGCTGTGTTCAAGGCCAGGTTGGACAGAGCCTTGGGTGAGATGGTTTAGTGTGAGGTGTCCCTGCCCATGGCAGGGGGGTTGGAACCACGTGATCTTAAGGTCCTTTCCAACCCTGACTATTCTATGATTCTATGATTACATAGATAAACTCACCAGAGAATTGTTCTTCATACCAGAAATTCACCTACTATGTGCATGAACTTAGGTGGGGTAAAGTTTAAACTGTGGATGTAAATTGAATGTGTTTGAAAATGTAAGCTAGTGAGAGCCAAATGGCATGTCCATGGAGGTGTTATGGCCTGGGACTGTAACATGCACAGGGCCATTAAGCGATTCTGGGTGTTTATGCACTTCAGTTGTGTTATTTCTATATTTGCTGTATTAGGGGAATTGAAAATTAGGCCTCCTCAGCTTGGCATCAAGCAGGGGAAAATCTTCTGCATATTGAGGATGAATCTTGGAGACTGCAACAAAACACAAGTGATCTTTTAGTTCATACGCTATAAGTTGTAGGATCTACCATGGGCAGTAGAATAAATGCTGAGGGAGAGTTACAACTAGAAACTGCATTATCTTGAATCAGAAAGACCAAACAGTCTTTACTGATACCTCTACCACTCCTTGTACTTCAGTATTTATTACTGTTTTCTTATTAGGTGGGTGCTGTTGGCCATTTACTAGAATTTTGCTGTTGAATTAGACCAAGTTTAATAAAACTAGATATGCGATATGCTAGGCTGGCTACTTACTTACCCTCTGGTTCATTTAGTTTAAACAGTCTATCTGTGTCACTATTCAGCGTGATTATAAAACTTTTGAGGCAAATGGTCATGACTGATATTCAGGTGTTTTCTTGTCAAAGAATTGTGCTGTTCCTTTTGATGGCTTTCACTCTTAGACAGGCAGATGCCTAAAAGAGCCCTTAAAAGATTTTCTTGGCTTGGAGACACATATTTGAATCTAAGGTCACTTGAGGTGTCATGAAAAATGCGATCCTGAAAACACAAAGTGAAGAAATTATTATCATATTTATTTCAGACTAAGTTTTTATTTGCTTGTGAGATTTCTAGGCAATGCCATGATTCTGCAAAGTTTAACAAACTTGAGGGCTCTTGCTAATGTCACTGGAACTATTTGCATGGATAAAGTTAAGCAGATGTGTAAATCTTTGCAGGGTATGGGACTAAAACAGCAACAGCTGTCAAAGCTTATTTAGTTGCTGTATGAAGGAGATTACTGGCTGTTGAGGGTGGTGGTTAACATTGTATGAAACTGGTCAAATTGGTACCTGCTGTTACTCTCATGGGTATGAATTCGGATCAGTATGTGGTTAGCTGAAAAAAAAATGTAAAAATTAGAAGAAATATATGTCATGTGGCGGATACAAATGCCGTATTTCTTTGTGTATGCCCTGAATGAATTAGGATCCGAGATTAGCACTGGCATCATTGCCAACCTTCAGCACTTCATGAGTCTGAAGTGCAAGTTAAGACCCTGTTACTGAAAGAAAGGGGTCATCCTTTCCTGCATAAGGTGTGTTTTACACACTCTTGACATGGATGAATGGTCAGAACCAGATATTCATGTGCTCAGGTTTCAGGGAACCATGTGGGTACAGTAAATGAGAGAGGTTTGTTTTATTCTCCTATATAATAGTCTCCATAAAGGCTGTTGCATCTTCAGTTTGTGAAGCTCGGAACATACATTTCTTTTGTGCTGGAAAAATACTGTGCTCATGTATGCATTCTCCTAGGGAACGGTAACTGAAATTGCAGCAATTGAATCTAATATAATGGATTTTGTGAATTTGCATGCAATTCATTAACTGGAGAGTGCTGAATAATATGTGCCATTGGCATTAAGGGCAGAGTGGAAACTCAGCTTGTGAATTATCAGAATCCTAATTCATGGCTGTGCAGCAAATATTCTGAAAAGAATGTGGATTTATCTGGACAGAGATTGGTAAGAGGTGTGTGTTTGGTTTTTTGCTTGTTTCCCAGTTGTTGTGTAAGGATGAATAGTTCTCCTATTCCTCCTACTCCTCCTACTCACCTCTTCCTGAAATGTGAGTTCTCTCCTCCTGGTGGCTCTTACACTGGGTATTGCTTCTGTTTGACGTTAAATTTGGGCAGTCTCCTCATTAGTCATATTGGAAACATGAGAGAGATATTGGAATCTCTTGTGTTGAAATGCAGATTTGTCCCACCCATAGCAGCAAGCAAGCTCTAAGGTGAATGACAAGGAATACTTAACCATCATAGGCAGGGTGACCAATTTAAATTTTAAAACAGCAAAAAGTATAAGGAAAAATTATAGGTGAAGTAACCCAGGAATTTGTTTGCTTTTTGATTATTTAAAAATAAATCCTATTCTGTAGAAATAAATAGCCTTTACAGCCGTTGTGACTTTTGGGGTTATTTACAAGAATTGTCCTCAGAGAACCAGTAAATAGGACTATGTGGTGCACATTTCCAAATGGTTTGTTGGGGCTCAAAGTATTGTTTTGGGCCAGTTATATCTTCGATCTAGAGCAGAGAAAGAATAACTAATATTTCTCTATTTAGATTACTTGTGTTCTTTCACTATGCAGGGATGAGTGTTAGCTCATCCCTGCATAGTGAAAGACTTTTTCTAGTGCAGGAAAATCTGGTTTTAATTTCTATTGTTAGGCATTGTTTTAGTCAATGAAAACAAAGTGCACTCGAGAAGCTGCCTAGAAGTCGTGATTTCAGGGTACTGCTATTTTCCTTTTTATGAGAAAAGAGCCAGCTTTTTTCTTTTATGTCATGGTTGGATAAAGTGATGTATTCAGTATGGATGATGGGAATTCATGTAGACTCCTTTGAAATGTCTAGGGCAGCTCTACATGTTTGCTGGTTGAATAGGGAGAGCTATTTCTGTGTTCAGCACTGAAGTCTCTTACTTGGTCTCATTAAAACCCATGTAAACTACCTAAATTCCTTTAGTCATCTCAAGGTCCAGTAAAAATCGCAGTATGAAGTCTTATTTCTAGATGTGTTCATGGTACCATGGAAGCTGGTTTCATCAGAATCACTTAGGCAAGAATGAGGCATTTCCTGGTATAGTTGATGGCATTAAGACAACGGGAAGTTTGAGTTTCATGACATTTCATGTTAGTTGCACTACTGATAATTGTGTGAGGAAGGGGAAAAGTAGAACAGGAAAGTGGACTGAAACAAACAGAAAAACATGAGAATATTACTGGCTATGGAGTACCTTGCATTTATGGTATAGCAGACTTCCTCTCCCTTCCTCCTCTGTCCCCTTCTCCCTTGTGCCAATGTTAAACTGCAAGACTTGCATGACCTCATTTTATTGCCTGTGTGACTTCTTGACTAAATTAGTGGAGGTTTCCTGTGTTCTCAGTTTGGTGTCCATATTTAGTGGTGGTGGATGAACCTCAAAAGGTTCAGACTGCAGAGGTAGATCAGATAAGCACTGAAGTTACCTATGCGAATTAAACCTCATGGGTCTGCAGTCTGATCCTTCCCCTTTCTGGTTTGGTTGAAAATACCTCAAAGCCCTTGTTCTGATATTTCTGTCCAGATATTTCAGATCTTTTGTGCTCATATGGTTTGCCTACAAAAGTCAGAACGTAACTGAAGGTAATTTATTGTTCTGTACAACCGTTTGATGCACTTCAGTATGAAGACTGTAGTGTAAAACCATATCCTTTGGAAGGAGAAATATTTGACTGAGAAAATATACATCTGATATAATGCCTTTTGCAAAGAGCTCAGGCTTTTATATCCCAGAATGGGAGAAAAAAATCTTACTGTGATATAGGAAATGCTTAAAGAAAGAGCTGGGTTTTTTTTCTTCAGGTTTTCAAATGCTTTAGCAGGGCTGTGTCTGGATTTCTCATCAGATCTTAAGAATACCTTGGATAATTCTTAATAGTACTTTCAAAGACAATGCAGAATGACCTGTGTGTGTTTGTTGGGTGTTGGTGCTTTGATCCTTAACTTTTATATGTTTGTATGTGTGTTCATAATTATGTTAAGGGTTAAAGTTTGACAGCTGGGGCTGCAACCTAATTGACCTCTCGTGTCTCATTCTGTTTTATGTACAAGTGCTTGATAACTGAATTTACAAAATGCTGTGATACCAGTCTGGAATGCAACAGATGTAATATTTTGGTATCTCTGAGGTTCTTAGCCTGCATGGTGTGAGGTTTTGGCTCTGTAGTACTGTAAGTCATTGTTTCACTTTCCATGATCCTAGTTTCTACTATTGTCCTGAATACAGGTTAGCTGCATTTAAAAAAATGTGTTTACTGTATGTATTCTCTAATCCAAGTTTCTTTCTGAGAAGGGCATTTTTTTAATCCATACTCATTGTAACAGTCATATACAGGTGATACTGAGGGATTAGGGTGTTTATAAGGGTGTTGGGTTATGTGAAGAAAAGGGTGAAAGGACTTTTATCATGAGTTGATCAGAAGTTAAGCATTCATTCTCTTGGTCACAGAACAGATTTTTTTCAGGTCTGCATTATGGGGCTTGAAGATACTCCAAGTCTCTGAGTTTCTCTGTATCTGTTCCAAATCTCCACATAAAAGGTTTTCTGAGATTTGTTGAGTATGCCCTACTATGTGTTTTTTAGTCACTCTCAACCGTAGAGACCAGAATTAACGAAGCCTGGTTTTCCTCTAGTTTGTGCTTTGTGACTGGTTCTGGATTCTAAGAAGAATGAAGTATTTCCCAAGATTGGGCTGATTTTTATCAGCGAGATGCTAGAAGAGCATTTCCTCCTTCCCAGCTGTAGAAGATTTCCATCAGCCGTACAGCAGTTTAAATTCCTGGTGAACCTGGCTTGAATTCACTGTTTTAAGAGGGAGGGTGGCAAGGAGTGTGGTTGTCTGGGAAATCAAGCTGAAGAAGAAAGAGTATACTGCTCTAATTCCTTCAGTGTTGTTTTAAGGCCTTAGCCGCTGAGCCCTCGGAATAAGTTTGATCCTTTCCAACATCTCATCAGGTTCTGACTTATGTGTTTTGGAGTTTTATGACTTGCCACTAACTTATAAACCTCTGGACTTAGAGTTTCTTCTTCAACACTTACAAAATGCCTTTCTGACTTTAGGTGTAATGAAGAATGAGTTTGCAGTTGTCACATCCTCACAATTCCTTGTTCAATAGATTTCAGGTATTTAGGTAGATTATATATGACAAACACACTGATTGCTGCACCTTAGGGAAGGCTCAAACAGGTCAGTAGTTGCTTATCTTGGAGGCCTTCTTGAGCTACTGTCCTGTAGGTGCTCTCTTGGTTTTAACACCCCCTTTCTTTGCAGTGGAAACATGATAAACTGGAAAAATTCCTCTATGGTCTTCACTAAATATTGTTTAAGATAGCATTTACACCACTCTAAGCTGCATTGTTCTAGCCTGAATACCTAGATCAAAGGAAGCTGTAAAACAATTCCTCAAATAATTGAGCAGGAAAAGGTAAAAAGTGACCTAGATAAGAAACATTTTCACAAGCACAATAAGCATAATAAAGTCCTGAAGAAGGACTCCATAGTCTGCCCTTGTATCTGCCTCCCATGGAGACTAAAAAGTTTTGCTGTGGATTCTCTTTTTTTAGCAGACCAGTTTAATAGCTGCATTTGATCTGGGTGTTCTACTCTGTTCTTGTATAAGCATAGGAGACCAACAAAGATTATGGAGGACAGGCTAGCACAGGTAAAAGGTTTGTTGCCATATGACTCTTACGGGAGATAGCTAGTGCTCTATTCTGATCCTGAAACTAGTCTCAACTTGAATATGATACACATTGTGAGGTTTTTTCCTTAAGTCTTTTGATTTAACATGTTATAGACATATTATATATGTATATGTATACATGTATATGTATACACATATATGTAGACAAGTTATATGCCCTGTATGTTACATGCAGGGCACTTTGTTTTAATGTAGTTTTATGTTAATCAATATTTGTATAATTGTTTGACTATTACTTTGGAATACTTGTTTCCGTTCTTGTAAATACTGTTTGAAGAACTGCTTCCCTCATCCCTCAAGCTGCAGGCTGAACCAGAGGAATTCCTAGTTTGCTGAGTAGGCTGTGGTAACAAGGTTGCAGTGAACAAAAAAGAGGTGGGGAGGGGAGGAAGGGGACTCATCCTGTCATTCAGATGCAAGTGATGTGAGTGTTGTGATGACACAGCCTCAAGGAAAAGGACAGAACTTCAATTTGTAGTCTATCACCCTAGTGCAACACTGTTCTCTCTTCCTTCCCCCCCTCACTAAACCATTAGTAGCCAGACTGTTGTAAAGAGTTAGTTAGTTACTATTATCTAGATGTGACTAGTAATGAGAGGCAATTAAAAAGGTTACATTTCCTTACAAGGAAGAAAGGAGCAAAGCTGAAAAAAAGGGAAAAACGCAAGGCTTTAGTGTTATCCACTATCAGTGCAGTAAAAAAACAAATATATATCCTTGTCTGAACCCAATTTTCAGCCTTGCCTGACTTCCCTGGAGATTTACCTGCTGGGTCTCTTTCCCGAATTCAGCTATGATGTCAGATGCTTTGCATTTTTAGATTTAAATGTAAGGAAGTTAGCAAGTAATATATGGATTTTCAAATTAAAGCCCAAGAAGCAGGCATATTTAGAATAGAAGGACTTCATGGCTGTAATCCTTGGATTAAATGTTGGCTTTCCCTACACATGGAAACAGACATGGTGTTTCTCAGGAAAAAAATAATGTCTATCAAAATAATCTTGAAAACTGGGGTAATGTGGTGATAGCTGCATAGTTAGTATTGCTTTTCTACACATTGGAAAGGGATTTAAAGTAAGTCTCTTGGTGTTCAGATTAAACTGGATGATATCCTTATGTGTCTGAACAACAGCTGTTAGGATTGCAGCCAAATAAGTATCAATCTCTTCTGGCAAGCTCCTCCCTCCCCAGTATGAGGATGACATAACTACAAGACCTAAAAAGTAATAATGCTTGCATTGTCTTCATGTTTTGGGTGTTAAGGGAGTTATTGGGGGAGCCATATTGAGGTATTGGAAAACAGAAAAATATTTGTATGTGAATGAAAGGCAAGATTTTTCAGGGAGTTAACAGAGGGAAGGTTCTTCAAGGAAAATGCTAAATGAGATAAAATAATGATGTATGGCAAGATTGCTGCCTGGATCACTTGTATTAGGACATGTTTGTCCTAGAAAATGTATATCCAGCCTTAGGGCATTCATGGGGTGATGACACAGAACTCATAGCTGTTGCTTTGCATTACAGATGTTATTTGTTTGTGCTGGAGACTGTGTCCAGGTTCAGACTGTTGTAGTAAAGGCTGCTCAAGCCCATTTCCCAGGTCATTGCTGTGTAGTCTTTACAGCAGACCTGCTTTCTTCATTGAAGTTGCAGTTTTGGTTGCCACTTGATATGAAGCTTTTCCACAGCTTTGGTGGTAGTTGGATCAGGTTGTTAATGAGCTCTGTATTATTGTGGCTGATTGAATGTATTCATTTAAAAAAAAAAAAGCTGAAAATAACATCTTACAAAAGTCATCATGCATTTCCATGTCAATGATTCTTTATTGGTTCAGTCGCTGTTTCTTTTTGTGGGGATTTGTTCCTAGGCTGCCAGGCCTGAATGGAGAATAGGAAGTCACTCCAGTTGTTTTCCTTGTGTTGGCACTCTGTGCTGAACGGGAATTGCTGAGCAAAGAACATCATATCCCCAGAGAGGTTTGCTGGGGTAGCACAAAGGCAATCTGGAATATTTTTCTTTTTTAATTAAAAGTTCCTGCCAAATACTATCATCAAGGATTGGGGGGAGGGAGAGAAATAAATGAAGTCTGGAGTCCACTTGGAAGAGCAAGAAACCTGCTGGGGAAAGCAGAAGAGCAGTGTTTTTCTCTGGTGAAATTTTGCTTTTGAATATCTAACCACTTACCCAGAAGAGAGGACTGGAAATTTTTTTTCCCTTCCCTCTTCTGTGAATCTCAGTTCTGAATACTGCTTTTCCAACAAAGTTGGATGGCTTGTGCGACTCTGCACTTAGTTCTGGACTTGCTAGTGGAACAAAAAATTAGCAAAATTCCTTCTCCTAAGTGGGTGTCAAATTATTGGCTGACACATCATGCCATGTTATGGTGATAAATGCATGTCTGGCTGTGGTTTGCAGTAAGCTTAAATTCTCTGTTTTCTTAATACAATATAAAAGGCATTGCTTCTCTGCTTTCTTTTTGCTTTGTAAAAGAAAGCTTAAGTAAGACTCTATAAAGACTAGCAGACATATTTGAGGGAAGAGGGAGATACAGTCATTTCACTTGCAGGTTTAATGCGGGACAAATGCATAATGACTGAAATATACTGTGACTTGATGCTGTCTGGTACTGGATGTGGAATGCATAAGGTGGCTTATTCCAGTCTTCAGTGCACTGGTGACAATTTTATAAACTCCTTTATTGTATTTGATGCTTTCTGGGATTCTTGCTGGCGGTATTACTAAAGAATTGCCTTGCAGTTTGAATAGTCCTCTCTAGCAAGGTATTTTCAGGTAAGAAATTATTTGTGGTTGAAAGACCATATGGTTTAGCTCATTTTTTGAGGATGCTGCAAAATCCCTGTACAGTGGAAGGCATCTGACAGTTCAGTTGTGGACAAGTATGGAGTAACTTCATACAGGAAATGGATCCTGTCAGTGTTCAGCTTATAACCCAGAGTGAAAGAATTTAATATTCCTTTGACTTTTTTGTGTGTATTTTAAGAGTTTTTTAATATAATTGTATCATTACTAATTATCTACTCTGGGTTTTGATTTCCAATCCAGTTCATCATCCTGAGCACAACAACATATTGCACAATTAATGTGCTGTTTATAATAGTCCTTTGAAAAGAATATCATCTATCCTGTTTCTTGGTGTGTTTCAAGCTAGCTGTGGAGAACAAAACAGTTGGCTTTGGCTTGAACTGTTATGTTACAATGTTCAACCTTGAACAATTTTGAAGTTCTTGCTTGTTTTTTACTAAGGAGAAAGTATGTTTGACTTCAGCTCCATCTTGGTCCGTGTAAAAACTTCAAAATATGCCTTTAGCAATGTCATCCTGATACAGCGGAAAGGATTTGAGTTTGCTAAGTAATGCTCCATTGCCACTAAGCTAGATGCTTGTTCAGAATTGCACAAAATGATCTACAGTCTAGCTTGCTCGTTGGTAGGTTTTCTTAACTTTAATACAGATGGGGTTTTAGGTTTGTATATTAAGAAGGCATATATAAGCTAAAGGACATTTCTTGTCTGAGCTTATGGACATCTCAGAAGTGGATTGAATGTGAAGCTTCATATACATCAAACATTCATGTACCATGTTCAACTGTCACAGGTGGGTACTTTGCAAAGAGCTAAGTCAAATATCTTGCTAATACACCCATCACAAAACACACTGAATGATTGTTTTGGTTCTTTGTCTGTAATTTTGCTTGGAGGCATACAATGGGATTTCTTCAAGTGGAACATGGAATCATTTGTCCTTGTTCCATCTTGTTACTGTCATGTCACTGTTCTATTCCTGCTTTTATACAAACTATTTCTAACACAGTGTTGTAGACCTGGATTCTATCTAAAATTTTCCACTCTGCTGGTATCTGAATACAAAAGGATTTCCCCTTCACAGAGTTTTGTTCATGTTTTTGTTTTGCTTTTTGGGCTTTATCTAATTCTTCAGTAAAGATCATCTGGAAGAGAACTGGGGAAGTGGTCAAAACACGGACCATTTCCTGTCATTGTCTAGAGTCTCAAGCACTGTGGACTTCCATCTCCTTCCTGTCTTTTGTTTCTGGGTTGATAATGTTGTCTTTAAATAAGCTCTAATAAAAATGGATGTAATAGAGCTGGAAATAGAAACTAGTATCCTTAAATTAATGTCTTTGCACTGTCTGAGCACAGTGCATCAATAATGATAAAACAATGTAATCCCAGAGGGTACCCAAGTGTTTACAGCATGTGGTTCTAATCCTGTCACCTTTCCCTTGCAAGAGAATCCCCTGAAGTCAGTAGCAGTGCTTCTTCAAGGAAGTGATATTTGGACTACAGCAGCAGCCAAGTAGCAAGAGCACAAGTAGTAAGAAGGATTTCTCTTTAGCTAAGGATGCTGAGGCATACTGCTCACAAAGGTTTGCGTAACTTCTAATAATTGTTGATCTAAATTCATTCAAGTGGGTTGTACTCGATTAATGTAGATCCAAGTGGCATCAGTTGGCATGACTGTTGGATATCGTACTCTATGGATCCATCATATAATCTATTTTTGCACTGTAATAGTGCCTAAAGGTCACAGCTAGGGTTTATGTAATCTTGTCCTGGAACATTTGAAAGTGTGTAGAAGTCTGTCTTAAAGCATATAATGAAAATGAAAATGCAAATGCAAAACACAGGTAGAGTGAACAATGGGAAGGATGTAGGGCAAAGTATGAAGGTAAATACCAGTGAGGGGGAACTACTTATATATAAGTAGTGGTACACATCAATTTCAGGCTGTAAATCATTTGAACTTTTGTTAGTAAAGGAAATATTACTTGTGTCCCACAGGATTTTTATGTCACTGTTGCGAACTACAGATGAATTTCTGGCATCAGAATAAAGGTGCATCTCAAAGCTGGGTTTATAAGTTTGAAATGGTTACCAAGTGTATATTGGTACTGTATAGAACAAAAAGCCTAGCAGTGAGCATTAATATTGGGAGCTTCTGGCAGGCATTGGTCTGTGAGAAGAAGCATCAGCAGACCTGAGAAGATTCTAAAGGATGAAAATAAGGGAAGTCAGAAGAGAGAGCAAGTTCTAAGGGATCTTTAAAGTGAGTATTAAATAACTGAATGAGGAAGAAAGTCTTGATCCTCCATTTTGATAGTTCCGGAGGATAGGAATATGGACTTTGGAAAGCTCAGATTTTGCAATAGGTGAAAGACAAGAGTTCTAAAACCATAAAGGGGAAAAGATTGGAGATGACTTAGGCTGATAAAAGCAATTGTGGCTCCCCTAGCAAAACAGGTTACTTCCAGAAACATGTTTAACACCCATTTTCTTGAAGTGGAGCTGTGCTGATTGAGGAAGTCTTAGTACTGCCCTTTCATATGCAGTGCAGTCAAGGGGGAGAAGTTGATAGGCTTTCTAGCTTAGTGGTTTACGCCACTGCAATAGCAATACTTTCTCTAACGTCAGGGAAAGCAGAAATTTAAGGGCGCTAGGGGGCGGCGGGCGGGGCTACGTGTGAGGCGATCTGCCATTGGTCGGCTGCGAGTTCTCTGAGGGTGCGTTCTGTTGCCGTGGTGACGATTGCCGGCATCACCGCCGCGGCTGTCGACAGACTCGGTCCGCCCTCGATGCGGGCCTACGGCGGAACATGTCGTGGAGGAGGAGGTGGTTCCCTAACTGCCGTCGTGCTTTCAGGCGGGTACGAGCCAAAGAGGACCCCGAGACCCTCGCATAGTCCCGGTGGGAAGGCACGAAGCGGGGGTCGCACAACGTAGGGCCAACATGGCTGATGGGTTGCTATGAGGTGTAAAAACCAAATAACGTTGGCTTGATGTTTCTGGCCAGACGACAGTAATCACCCCGCTATTACAGCACAGGTGGCTTCTTGCGATAGTGTTAGTTGACATTTAACATCCATCCCAAGAACAGATACAGGCTCCCAAGCACAACTACAGACTGGGCAGAGGCTGGATTGAGAGCAGCTCTGAGGAGCAGGACTTGGGGGGGTTGGTTGCCGAGAAGCTCCACATGAGCCGGCGGTGTGTGCTTGCAGGCTGCAGCCAGCAAGGCAGCCGTGTGCTGGGCTGCACCAGAGGGGGGGTCGAGGGAGGGGATTCTCCCCCTCTGCTCTGCTCTCCTGATACCCCACCTGCAGGACTGCGTTCGCCTCTGGGGCCCCCAGCACAAAAGGGACATGGACCTGCTCGAGCAAGTCCAGAGGAGGCCACAAAGATTATGCTGGAGCAACTCTTGGAAGGAAACAGGCTGAGAGCGTTCAGGTTGTTCAGCCTGGAGAAGGGAAGGCTCCGGGGAGACCTTTTGGCAGCTTCCCGTGCCTAAGGAGACCAGCAGGAAATCTGGAGAGGGGCTTTTGACAAGGGCATGTACTGATAGGACTAGGGGGAGTGGTTTCAAACTGCAAGACGGCAGAGTTAGATGAAATATTACAAAGAAATTCTTCACTGTGAGGGTGGTGAGGGACTGTCACAGCTGCCCAGAGAAGCTGTGGATACCCCATCCCTGGCAGTGTTCGAGGCCAGGTTTTATGGGGCTTGGAGCAGTCAGGTCTAGTGGAAGGTGTCTCTGCCCGTGGCAGGGGCCTGGAACGGGGTAAGATTTAAGTTACCTTCCAACCCAAACCGTTCTAGGATTCTATGGTTTGTCAGAAAGGGCAGAATGAGTAAGGAAGGAATGAAGAAGCAAGAAGGAAGGAAGTAAGAATGAGTAAGTTCCTCATTTAAGGAAGATTTTCTAAAAGAGCACCGTCTGTGTTGTTGACCTAGGTGGATTCTAGGTTGTCAGCAGTGGATTCTAGAGCAGTTCTACCTCTCTTACATTGTGAGATTCTCAGAAGAATGTTTGAGTTTCCAGGTGGGATCTGAAGTGAAGGGTGTGTGATGTCACACTGGGAAGCAGCCCCTGTGTTTTTTACTCGGATACATAATAGTTGTGACCACAGGAAGAGTAAAAAAGTAACAGGAACACTGGCCTCTGCCAGATTAACCATTGTGCTTATTCCTGATTGATGTTACCTGGGAAGGACCACCTGTTTCCCATGGGGAGTGACATGTTCTTGACTTTAGTTGCCCCATTCTTCACGACCTGTGGTATAATAACGAATGTATTGAATCACAAAGTGAAAACAGTGCTCAAAACGATAGGAAGGTTTTTTGCTGCTGCAAGTTACAGTCGGGCTGTGTAGACCTGTGCTATCTACGTTATCCTCTTAGGTATTTCTTACTATTAGAAAGTTACACAGCTTTGTGAGGTTGCTCTAGGGCAGCAGCCCTAGGGACAAAGTACACACACAAACTCACGCATATCGTTGTGTCCGTAATTCCCCCTGTTATAAAGGAAACAAGTGGTGGGAGAGCAAGTTCTGAGGGATCTTCAAAGTGAATATTAAATACCTGAATGAGAAAGAAAGTCCTCCTTCCTTCCTCCCTCCCTCTGTCCCTCCCTTCCTGTCCCTCTCTCTTTTTTTCTTTCCTTTCCTTCCTTCCTTTCTTTCTTTCTCTCTTCCTTACTTTTTCTTCCTTCCTTCCTTCCTTCCTTCCTTCCTTCGTCCCTCCCTTCCTGTCCCCCTTCCTTCCTTTCTTTCCTTCCTTTCCTTCCTTTCCTTCCTCCTTCCCCTTTCTTTCCCTTTCTTTTCTTTTCTTTCTGTGAAAATGTGGCACTTTGACTGGTCTGGAGGATAGGAATATTGGGCTTTGGAAAGCTCAGATTTTGCAATAGGTGAAAGACAAGCGTTCTAAAACCATAAAGGGGAAAAGATTGGAGATGATTTAGGCTGGTAAAAGCAATTGTGGCTCCCCTAGCAAAAAATGCTTTCTAGCTTAGTGGTTTACGCCACTGCAATAGCAATACTTCCTCTAACGTCAGGGAAAGCAGAAATTTAAGGGCGCTAGGAAGAGAGCTTGGGTGCATGCAACTGTCGTGGTTTAAATCCAACCAGCCAGGGGGTTCACTCACTCCCCCCCTTTCCTCCCTCTTTCTTTCCTCCCCCCCCCCCACTCCTGGAGGGATGGGGAGGAGATCAAAAGAACGCCAAGGGACAAATAAGATCAACTATGATAGTAATACAAGGATTTATAATCGGTTTATCCCTGTTACTTCAATGACCTTTTGGAGGTTGAGAGTGTTGTGTTTGATGTTTGATGGTTTTGGTATGGAAAGCACAGCTTGCCAAGAGTACCTTCAGTGTTCCCTCAATCTAAAAGTATCCTGTATTGCTTCAATCGTTCTATTTACTTTGTGCAGACCATTTTCTGCCCTCAGCTCTGCACCAAGCAGTAGAGCCCCTGGTATAGATTGTGGTTAGCAGAGGAGGGAAAACGTCCCTTTCTCTTACTTTTCTTTCTTTCCCCTTTTCCTGGCAGAGCACCAGTGAGGAGGGAAACAGCATTTTGGAGAGCTGCTTATGGACTTCAGAGCCTGCTCCAGGAATAAACAGCAACAAGACATCATTCCAACGCTTCCCCCCCCCCCTTAATTGTTTCTTTTTTTTCATCGTAAGAATTTTAACATTACATATAATTACAACCACTGAACAGAAGAAGACTTTCCCTAGTACTGTAATGATACTGCTTTATAAAAGCTGACTAATTTTTGTATTTGGTAATTCAACTGAGTTGTTGTGTCTTTAACTTCCACTTCATTAATACCCAGCTATCCCCCAACACAGTCTTGTTTCAAGCACTGTGCAGTCCCTGAGTGCTTTGGACACTGCCTCTTCTTGACCTGTTCTGGGTGTATTTATTCTTTCCATAAAGTTTTTAAATTGTTCAGTTGAGGCGTTTGGACTCTCCTCAGAGGTAAATTTTTTGGAAAGTTTGATTGACAACTTTTCATCCATGTTTATGTGGAGAGTGGAAAACTATATTTCCCCTCCAAAAAGACTTTTTGCTGCCTTCTTTTGAACAGCTCAGCATGAGTAGCTGAGATCTGTGTGCTAAAATTTGGCATTGAAATACCTATAACCACGAAGTGTCTTAGTTTTGGCTTTGATTTGACTGAGTTACGAGCTCAGGAAACTGTGTACTCAGTGTGTACTTCAGGTTTTTTTTTATTCCTTCAAAGCTTGTGAAGGGTGCAGACAAGAGCATTTGCTGTGAATACCTGATAGCTACACAGGAGAGAACTAGAGAAAGATATTTCTTTGAAGCAGCAGGGACACGTAGGACTGGAAAAGTTCAGAAGACCTTGTAAAGCACTTACGTCCTAAGAAAAGTTTCTGGTGTTTTGCAATATGTTCAGCTGAGACTGAGGTTCCTAGGACCTGCATTCTCTTTTCCTACAGGTCATTTCCAAAGATCCAAGAGAGGTTTCTGCAGACTGAGTGGGGGGCCGGTATAAGACCAGTTCTACTTACATTCCTATTGAGTTGAAATGCTTAGGCAACGGAAAATAAATATGCCATTGTTTTTCCATCTGATGTTGAAGGTGGCACAGTTTATCAATGATATGAACAGGGTTTTGCAAGAAGCAGCATTGCTTCAATGTCTTAACAAATAGATGTCTTAGGACTTGCTGTTCCTGAAGGAGATAAGCCAACCTAGATCTGAGATTACACAAAAGCATACCGTATCCTATTGGACAGCATAGTTTGTGAAACAGTGCATGCCTATCTAATAGCAATCATATGTGTAATGAGAAGCCAAGCAAAGGCTGGATATGCTTCCTTAACTACATTTTTTTTTTTTACTTAGCATTGTTAATTATGAAACCTTATGAATCATTTATTCAGTTTTATGTATGGGAGCTCTGCTTTATTTCCTCTGGCATTCTACAATGAAGCTGGTAAATATTTGCAACTACTTGAAGGCCTCTATTTAGTTCTAGTGTCAACGAAGACAGATAATGCTGAACTTATGTAATGGGTTCTTTACTGAGCTGCTACTGCATTGTCACAATTCAAATTTAATTTTTGATCCAAACAATTTTTCTTACTAGATGACATGTAGTGACAGTGCGTCTCATTCATTTAAAGAATATGAATACCCAAATTAATTTCTTTCCAAATGAGGAAATGGAAGACTTTGCTCATCTCCGTTACCCACATCAGCTCTCAGCAGGTGCAAAATATTGCCTCTGTACTGGTGGAAATGTCTGTGTGCCTGTGAGGTGCTTTGTGCTTTAAAGGACCTTCAGCGTAGGTGAGATTGTAGTGCACCGAATGTTAAGCAGATCTAAAGCACTGCCGACAAACTGTGATCTGAGTGGAAAGCCACAACTCAGGTGTGCTCAGTGTACAGGAATACTACTAGGTGATTTTCACATGGTAACTGTGGTAAAGAGCTCTCTGCAACCAAACTACAGGTCAGAGTCCACAGTCATTAAAACACAATATAAAACTGATTTGTGCTTGCATTCTGTAGTTTCTGTGGCTCATCTGTCTGTGATTTTTTTTTTTTTAATAGTTTCAGTCTCAAGAACTTTAGTCTGCAGCACTTGTTATGAGGGCACGTGCCATAAATAGGAAGCAAGAACTAAGTATGCTTATATAGGAACCAGATGAATAATAATTAATGACATAGTCTTAATAGAAACAGTAATTATTTCCTTTTGTAAGCATGCACTTCTAATGCATCATCCATTGCAGGGCTGTCTTTTCAGGCAGGCTTTATTCTACATGAAAGATTCTCATATTTTCTACAGGATAAACAGACTGCCTTGTGGAATCTCTTCCAGTTAACAGCTGCACACATACACATAGTGCCCATGAGGTGGTAGCCACTGCTTCTTAAAAAAACCCAACCAAACAAACCCAAACCAAACTAAAACAAAAAAACAGGAAAGAAAAACTAGAGAGAAAAAAAAAGGGGGTAATACTGTAAAAACATATAATGCAAAGGCATGGTTTGCCTTTCATTAGGAAATATCCAACATGCAAGCAGTTCTAGCTCCTGGCTCAATCAAGCACCAGGGAGTGGAAACTGCTTGAGCTGGCACTGCTACTGTAAGGGACATGTTGAAGACATGGCCTAACTTATGTATTTTTGTAATGCAAGAAGTGTTTTCCCTTTTCTGGGGAGAAAGAAAGAAAAAAAAAGCAAAAACCAGACAATTGTGTTTTTTTCTTACCCATCTCCCACTGAGCAACCTTACCCAGTGAAAATAATTTGCATGCATATCTCTGGTACCTGGCTTCTTTCCTTTTAGGCTGTGTGATGCCTTTCTCTCATAGAGAAGCTGCCTGGGATAATTCTTACATCACCTGATTACTTTGTCCTTTTAATTTGCCCTCCCGAATATTTTCCTTATTTGAGTATCTCTGACTTTCCTCTTCTCCTGTGAGGCCCCTAGCAGAGGCAGTAAGATAGGCTATTCTTTATTTCCAGCTGGTTTATAGGTCTTTTGCTTTGTCTTCTCATGAAAGCATCTGCATGCCAGCAGTAGCAATAGCTGAAAACAAGCAGAAATCATCACTCTGTGACTGTTTTTCTGTGGACAGCTGGCAAGTTCTTGTTGGGCTGTAAGTAGTCAATGACCTACAGTTTGAGAACTTTCCAGACCTCAAGTATTTTCTTATATAACATTTCACTTTGAGAAGTGCAAGGTTGCATTCACAAGTGGATCTGCATTTCTTTCTTCTTGTGAGGGGGAGGGAATATATGCTCAGATGTATTAGAGGAACAATTTTGATTCAGTATAAAGGGCAGGCAGAGAGCTTGATTATGGCAGGAATGTAGTTATTGCATGTAAACATGATTTGGAAAGAACCAAATATTTAACACAATGTTGACCATGAATGTGGTTCATTGGTACAGATTGGTTTTGTGATTAAAGTCTTTTAAAAAACTTTTAAAAGAGCAAAACAGCAGTTCTACTAAACTGAGTTGCAGACTGTTCTTATTCTTCTTGATGCTTCCTTGAAAGCTTTACAGAACATCTTTTCGATTAATCAGAGCCTGTTTTGTCTTCATGTTTTCCTGTGCATTCTGATCCCATCTCTTGGTCTCAAATAAGTGGTTGAACACTACATAGTGGTCTTAGAATGCAACTAAATGGAAGGTAAATAAGCTTTTCCTCCTTTACAGTATTAAATAATCAGTGTGTGGGTATAAGGCAGATTTTTAGGAACCTAGGCTGAGCATAATTCTTTCTCTATGAAAGATCCAAATGAATACATATATGTTATGTATAAATACACACATATGCCTGTTTTGGTAATAGTTAATGACAGGAGTTGGAGTTCAAATGAGTCCTTCTGCTACATTTTTAGTTGGTGCAGTATTTCATTCTGTTTGAAAGATTCTACAGTCCAAGAGAAGTATCTTGTATTCCATTCAACAACATTGTTGTGACTATGAGATCTGATGATATAAATATGGACAAGGTCTGTTAAAAGAGGTTGTATATTTGAATTTTCCTCTTTTTTTTTTTTCTTTAGCTGGAAAGCAAGCAAATACTGTGGCGCAAGAAAGACATTCTGTGTTGGAAAACACCATCACATCCCCTATCAGCTGCTTTCATAAAGATACCACCCCAACCTACAAATACCATTTCCCCAAGTGAGACAGCTACATCAACAGAATCCAGACTTCCAAGGATCTGCAAATATTAGAATTGGCAGAGGATTTGGATAAACGTTTTTTTTACTGAAAATCTGTTGCAAATGTGATAGCTGGTCTTTTTGCAATACGATGTTTGATGTAATTCTTGTAGGGAGAAGATTCAGTCCCATGGAGGTTTGATTCACTTTGGTTTCAGGCTCTAGTCTCCAGTTCATCAAAGAATGAATTTAGTTCCTCTGATGTTTTAAGCTACAGTAAAGCTACTACTTACATGCCTTTCTGAACTGGCATACTAGGTAGGGGATAAGGAAAGATTGAATTAATTTGTCACACTAAGTTGCATTGTCTGTTGTCCTGGCCATCCTGCAGTTTCCCCCCTGCAGCTAAACTAGTTAATGGAATCAGTTTCTAGAAGCTTAATCATGTAAATTAAGTTAAGCGATAACTAAACAAAATAAGATTTCAATCTTAGAGACAGACTATTATGATATTGGGTTGGGTTTTTTTTGCCTCATCCTTAAAGAGCAATAACTCTTAGCATCAACAATGAGTTTTTCCTTCAGGCTAATTCTGATACTTCCCTCCCAGATCAGCTGACTGAGGACACTATGGAACCAAATATCCCATTTAAATGTATTGTGTTCCCTGCTCAAAGAGAAATCTGTTGAACTGCCACTTAAGTATACCTACCTTCACAAGTACATTTAGCACCCATGACAGCAGAGGGTGGATGATGCTGGAAAAACCCAGATAACAACAATTTGCCATCTCAGGTGCATGTTTGCAGAGCTGAGATCTAGGGGTAAAGATTAGCATTTCTGTGTGATTTAGACTGTATGAAACTTGATCTTCAAATCTGGAAAAGTGCAAGTAAAATACAGGTGTCTGTTGCCATATAGACCTCATCACATTAGCTAAAATTTCCATCTCCTATTATTTCCCTGTGTGCCTTTTTGTGTGTCGCAGTTGTGACCACGTGCCAGTGCTGCAGTTTGTACAGTATCGTTTGTGCAGTCCTTGCAGTCTGTTAGGATGAAAGACAACCCGTTCATTCAAAATATTGTTCCAAAAGTAGGATACGGTTTGATGTACTACAGAATTATATGCCTGATTACTATCCCTCCTGTAACCTTTCACTGTGATTTCAGTTTGGGTTTCTTTAGAAAGGTGTATCTGTGTTTAATGTTACAAGGTCTGGGCACTGTATCTCACTGAAAGTAATCTGGAAAATACTCTAAGCAGGACTAATGACAAATCTAATTATTAAAAAGGTGGTATTTTTGCTACTTGCTAAACTGGATGAATTCATCTAACATTCCTTCCTGAGGGAGCTTCTCTCAGGGAAATCCTGACAAGAGGATTCCTCTTCCATAAATTCTCTTGCCAGTGACCAAGAGAATTCAGAAACATCATCCATGAGAGGGCTTATGCCTGACCTTGAATGAAAAGTCCTGAGCTTATCTCTCCAAGGATATCCCTAAGGATCCAGTCTGAAATGCATGATCCAACAGAAGCTAAATTGAGTCAAATACATGTGTTCCTTCCCACTATATTAAACTGCTGTCATTTTCTTCTTCTAATGAAACAGTTCAAAGTAAGTGCAATTTTTTGGTGACTGCCATCCAGAGTAATGGTAGTGGCACTAGTGCACTTACTGTAGCACCAGAACATCATACCACGACAAAGCTTTTATTTCAATACAGAAATAAATACAGAGTAATTATGTGGCTTTGGTGTTATATTCCTTGTAGCTGGATATCCATTTTCATATGCTATGCTTGTCCTGTTCAACAGGAATTTGTTCTGAAACTGCTTGCATGCTTGCTGGGCCAGCTACCCGAATTCAATGCAGACTCCATTTTCTGCACCTAAAAAATATGGTGTGGAAAACCAGTTTGCAAAATCTGAAGTATTCAAAATGCTCTGTGCAGATTTGCAGGAGAAACCAAGGGACTTCAAAAAATCTAGACTTTGATTTGTATGCTACAATACATTTTAGACAGAATATTAAAGTTTATATCTGCCTCAGCATATTCTGGATCACTTCAGTATTACACAAATAAAGTAAATGCACAGCCTGGCAAACGCACAGATCAGGCCACCCATAACAATACAGCTCAGTCTTGGTTTTGTAGCTTAAAATAATGTTCCTTGCTTTCATATGCTTCTGCATGTTAACAGCTGCAAGTGACGAATAGTCTCTCTGAACCAGCTCTGCTCCTGAGAAAACTGGTAGTAACACTTGTGTATAAACATGTTAATAAATTGGCTGCTAGTGCTGAGTTTCAGGGGGATATGAACTCTGCTGTTCAATTCTTACCTCCTTCATTGACTTGTACAGTAATTTGTGTATGAACTCCTCTCTAATTTCATTTGTAAGTCCCCAAAAGCACGTAGCTAAAGACAGGTCAGGTGCTTTGAGATCCTTGTGCTAGTATGCCGATGTCTGCAGTTAGTGCTTGTACAGAAAAGATTTTCATGGTTCATACAGGCCTGTCTGTGAGCAACGGACTCCTGGAAATAAAAATAAGGAGATTGTGGGTTTAATCTATATAAATAGATATGTGGGAAATACAACTATAATCTATTGCTTACAGAATCAATATGAGAAAATTGTTTTTCTTCTTAAACAGGAAGAGTCATTCTCTTGTGGAAAGATGAGTAAAAACAGTCATGATTTGTTTCCTAATACCAGCTGTACAGGTCATATGGGTTGGAATGCTTTCCCTATGCCTGCAGTCTCCCATCACCCTAAACCTTATATCCTCAAACCAGGAACTCACTCCTGTTCACCTCCATAGCTATGATGCACAGCCCACATCTCTATTCCTTGCTCCTCATGGTTCCGCTGTTTAGCAATGGTTTCTTATCTGCTGCCACGCACCTGCGCATCCCCGGTCCCATCTCTTTGCACGTCTTTTTCAGGAGGTTTTGTGCTGATGGTCACAGGATAGGCTTGCAGAGGGCGGTGGGAGAGGAGAGCGTGCCTGCCCGGGCACAGTCTGGCTGGCGTGCGCAGGAGGAGAAAGGTCCTTCTCTCTCTCCTTCTGTTTGAGCCACCTGAATTGCCCAGTGGGCGAGTGCTGGACAGACTTCATTTCTCCGCGGAGCAGGACCACGACAACGTAAAGTACTGCCGCTCACAGCGGTGACGGGCTTTACCATAATGTTTTACTTCCTTGCGTTCAAGCTTGTACTTTTTAATTAAGTTTGGCTTAAACTTCCTGCCTTCTGTGCATTTTGCGTTTCTCTGTGTGCTGGAGCAGTTCAAAATCCGGCAGCAACGGCAGGGAGCCCCCAAAACACGGCCCTCTGCTCTCCGCACCTGCCCCGGCCCCCCGCAGGCACAGGGCACCGCCGCTCACCCCCTGCCGTGCCCGGGCACCAGTCGGTGCGCTGCTGACACAGGGGCGATGGCTGGCGGAGCTGGCAGAAGGCCCTTCCTCCGTGCCGCGTCCCGCTGGAAGCCGCGCAGGATGAGCAGCACCTTGTCCCTCTTGTGGGGACACCGCGAAGGAGGCTAGGTGAACGCCCCACTTCCGCCGGCACCCCGAGGAGCTGCAGCCCCGCTGCGGGTCCCGGCGCCAACTGCTGAATCCGCACTAACTTCTCGGCCGGGCTTGCCCGCGATAAACAGGAAGCCCCTCGGCAAGACCGAGCCGAGGCGTGGCCTGGCCCGGCCGCCCGCCCTCCTGTCTCCCGCGCCGCGGAGCCGAGGGGCCGCCCGGCTCGGCCCGGCCCGGCCCGGCCCGGCCCGGCCTGGCCCGCGGCGGCCGCTGACACGGCGGAGCGGCTGCGGAAAAGCGGCGGCGTGGCCCATCGAGGCGCACGGGAAGGCGTCGAGAATGAAATTGCTGTGGAAAGCTAAAATGGTAACCGGTCGTCCCGTTCCCTCTCCCCTACCCGCGGGGTGCCGGTGCCGGAGGGGCGGCCGGGTGCGTCGCCCGCTGCTTTCCGGAGCTTCGCTGGAAACGCCGTGTGTTAATCGCCTTTCTGCTCTTCCTCGCTTCCGAGTGATGCTTATCTTCGCGAGTACCTCTGTGTGTGTGCACTTACAGAGGATGGAGAGAGGGGTCCAGAGGTGGAAGTTGGTAACCCCTCAGAGAAGCTCAGATGAATGTTTCTGTCCGCCTTGCAGCAGCTTGCGCTCTTTTGTACGGTCAATAATCTAGGAAGTGAGAAGTCATTGCAGCAAATGCTCGGTTAAAGTTTGGAATACTTTCTCCCTCCCCCCCCAGCTTTCTGTTATTTGTGAGTTTTAAAGCCTCGACTCTGGAAAGTTGTCGTTTTTTTGTTTTGTTTTGTTTTTTTTTTGTTTTTGTTTGTAGCTTGAAATAAGAGCTTTTGGAAAAGCAAACCACAAGCGCTTTAGGTCCCTCTTGTCAAAAAAAAAGAAGGGGTTGCTGTATTTTAAATGCTTGTTAGCTTCAAAGTTTAAAGGCTGTCTAAGTAATTCAACAGTTTTAAAAAGCACAATTCCTTCCATAAATGAAAGGCCAAAGAGATTAATTGCTTTAGAAAAGGGAGAAGGGGAGGGAGAAAGAGAGAGGGAAGAGAAGACTGCTAATCAAAGCCAAAGTATTTCCTTAGAAAAGCCTTTATACAACTATTTAAAATATGTGCTAGTCTAGGAAAAACAGTTAAATGGAAAGTCAGGGTGTCTTGATAACACAGAAAAGCACAGCTTGCCATGAATATCTTCAGTATTCCCTCAATCTGAAAGTATCCTGTATTGCTTCGATTGTTCTATTTACTTTGTGCAGCCCATTTTGTGCCCTCAAATCTGCATGAAGCAGTAGAGCACCTGGTATAGATTGTGGTTAGCAGAAGAGGGAAAACGTTCCTTTCTCTTCTTTCTTTCCCCTTTTCCTGGCAGAGCACAATTCAGGACAAGGGTGAACAGGTAGAAGAGGGAGCTGTTTACCATGTCACCCTGAAAAGAGTGCAGATTCAGCAGGCTGCCAACAAAGGAGCAAGATGGCTAGGGGTAAGTAAAGCTGGCACAGTGGCATTTTGGAAGGCTGTTCATGGACTTTGGAGCCTGCTCCAGGGAGCTGAATTCCACATGCTTTGTTAGGATATTAACTTTTAGCACTGACTGCTCTCACTATTTAAAAAAACACCAAACACTGAAGCAGTGAGGAATGAGCTATTGAGGCAGGTGGGGCTCCATAATGCTCGCAAATGGTTTTCCTATAGGAGTCCTTTTTTCAAGAAGGAGTAAGGAAGAGACCTTCACTCTGCCTCTGGAGTTGTTATTGGGGTAGGTCGCAGGAAATGCAGCCAGGAACAGGAGTTCCTCCAAGCCTATGTGCCCTGGAGGAGGCCTATAGAGACTGTATCTCCACATCTTAAATGACTGCTAAGCTTTCAGAACCAGTCCTCAAGCATCAGGTTTCTTGCTCTACTGATGGATGACATAGACTGCTTTTCCTTTGAGTCTTAATCCAGAGAACAGAGAAATACCATGCTCCTTCATAGCTAGTGCTGCCATGTATAGTTAGCCACTGGTTACATGTCAAGAGTGGATTTTAGACGCATGGGTGGTTTTTTTTTTCTTTCTGCTTTCATTTTTTTGGCCACAGCTGAACTTCTGGCTCTGGGTTTGTTCCTACAGAGATTGATTCAAAACATTATTTGTCTCAGGGTTCCTTTAATCCTGTAGCATTGGGTGTATAGCAGAACATACTCTTCCAAACTGTAAACAAATTGCTGTAG
The DNA here is from genome assembly GCF_033815535.1 of Pezoporus flaviventris. Lineage (NCBI taxonomy): Eukaryota > Metazoa > Chordata > Aves > Psittaciformes > Psittacidae > Pezoporus > Pezoporus flaviventris. The sequence continues at coordinate 20,742,553 of NW_026892561.1, forward strand.
AAGGGTGCTTTTAAATACTTTAAAATTTCTGAAAGGGGAAGAGCTGAAAAGTACCAAATCTATCATTAAATATTTTTGTGTTTTCTTAACAGTGATATTATTTGATAACTAACTTTTCTGAGAACTTTGTGGTGTTTTAAAAATAGATTTTGAATGATTGTCCTGTACTGCATGTGACTGCCAGTTGGCTTCTAAACACCTTTACAGTCACATACATTAGAAGGAAGCTTCTGTTTGAGAATTCCATCAGAAAAACATTACAGAAACTTCTAACTTGTTAGAAGTTAGGATCTAGCCTTCTCCTGGACTTGAACAATATGTCAAAAAAGAGGTTTTAGCTTGTTTTGGCTTTTGGTGTTGGTTTTTTTTTTTGTTTGTTTATTTGTTTTCCAACAGTGGCTTCCTAAAGTATGGGTTGAGATATAAATGGTGCCTGGAAGCATCAACATTTTAGGAACATGCAAAACCTCACATTTTCTCTGAGCCTGCTCCTGTTCTCCTTTATGCCCTTCTGAGCCAGATGTGTGATTTCTTTTTCATCTTGCTCAGAGGTCCTAGGTGTTCTGTTCGACTGTATTTTCCTGTGTAACCAGCAGGCCAGGACTTGACTGATCATTGTCCTTGCTGCAGCTTACTTTTTGTTTCTTAATTTTTACCATATGTTAGTCCCTTTTGGCTAAATCAGACTCTTTGGAATCAGGTTCCTGCAGTCTGTCCTGACTGCCCAGACCAAGGCCAGGTTGTCGTGCTGTCTGTATGTTTGGCAGAAGCAGAAAAGCAGTTCCCAAGGAGCTGACAGGCTCTGTACAGAAACCAGGTTGTATTATTGTCTGCTCCAAATGGTGTTTTGTCTGGGGAACTGTTTTGGAGAAAGAAGAAAGATGGGGTGTGCTCCCATTGACTTTGCATGGTGGAAGATACCTGTCAACTACTGGAGACCCACAAAGTAGATACATAGGAGATTTCAGAGGGGACTAAATTACTTTACCTATAGGTGTGTATATAGCTATCAAAAAGAAAGCTTTGGCATCTCATTCAGCTTGCCTTTTGGCTTTGCATAGGCCTTTTCCTCCTGTTCTTTCCTTCAGCTGTGGGCATAATAGTACCATATAGTACTGTAGCTTATTAATGACTTCTTATGGAATATTTTTCTCCTTACTTCCTGGTTCAGGCACAGGTCTCTGCTCCAGGGATATCCCAAGTAGCCGTCTTCAATGTAGTCATCAGCTGGGTAATAGACACTGCACGTAGAACAGGCACTCAAAAATGAAAACTGAGCTTTAAAAAGGAAGCCTTTCCCAATTCCAAATACAGAATGCATAATTAGAAGGGTAACTGGCTTTGTAGCACAGTGTGATGCTCTCAGTTGAGTTTAAACCTCTCATTCCAAGCTGTCAAAGGGTGACAGCTTGACAGTGCATTAATCTTGCAGAGTAATTAACACTTAGTTAAGGCTGTAGGATAATTCTGCAAGGCCACATGGAACTAGAAAGACACAGGCAGCCTCCCTTCCTATAAGGCTGTGCAGAGGCATCTCTTGCTAATGGTAATTATATTAAGTGGAGCAGCAAGAGCTAAGGGAGGCCTCTTGAGTAAAAGTTGCTGGAGACTGCACTGTTCTGTTTTGGCACAGGTTGTGTGTGACTGTTTCAGAATCTCATAGCTAGCCAGTTTATGTATGAAAACTTGCCTTTGGTGTACTTTCAATTTACCTGTGATACAGAGCAATATATGACTTTCTGTGCTATCATTGATCTCCACTGAGAATTCCTCCTATAGCCAGGATGCCTGTCTTTTTAAACTAGGTTTCTTGGATGTTAAAGGTTCTCTCTGGATTCTGGTACCTTAACTATCTTGCTAACATCACCAAATACTATCTTGCTTTATTTTGAAGAAGTAAGTGAAAAGGATAACAAAAGAATCACCTTGCTCTGCAAAAAACCTGGCATTTTCTTTCTGAATGCTAGATCTAGGTCACTTGTTGGGTTAAAGAAGAGTTGGCAAGGAATGTGGCTGTGTGTTGTTGGAAAGCCTGGGAGTAGCAGCATACAGGCTGGACTGAGATGCTGTAAAGGGAATAGCCCTGGAGAAACCATTAGTTCTACAGTTTGGGTTTTGATGGTTTCATTTAAGAAACAGGCTGGAGCATTGCGAGCATGTTAGTCACACTTGTATGTAATCTTGGGAAAGCTAATTAAAAATATGTGTGTAAATGCATGCTTTGAACTTGCATCTTTTACTACTGCTGTAGTAATCTATTTTATAAATAAATAAATAGCTTACTATAGCCAGCACTGTAAGGAGGTATATACCTGTGTGAAGAAATGAGCACAAAGTGATCAGATCATGGCCTATCCCCTCGAAGAAAATGGGATTACCTTGTGTGAAAGGGGTAAATGAATGCTAACTCAGTGTGAAACCTGCTGTTGCTTGTCTTTATGCAGCCAGTGTGTAGTATGTTCTAAACCAGAAGCAAAACCTGTGTGATGTCTTAATGTTATCACCCAGTAATATATTATCAGAGCTTATGTATAAGACCTTTTTTTTTTTTCTCTCCTTTTTTTAACACCAGAAAAAGTGTCCCACTTGTGTTTTAAATGTTATATTCTTAGCAGAATGCTTAGACAGCAGCAAAGCTGCTTTTGTCCACTGGATGTGGACCAGTTTGATAGACCATTCTTTGAGCTTTGGGATGATACTCTAATTATGTTTTATTTGCATACTTTCTATGTCTCCTCATAGTTAACACAGATACATCTAGACCTAATTCCCGAAGGGATGAGCAGCTGACCAGTAGTTACCTCTAAGGAGTAGTCATGCTTTGCCCCTGCAGTCTCCCGGAACCTCTTTTGTCCTTGATTCACCCTCAAAATGCTCTTTTTTCATGTTCAGTGGCCATGCAAGCTCTCAAGAAGTGACCTGTAGTTCTTCATGGGTTGTATGCTAGGATGTAGGTTTACATTTGGGCCTGAATAATAAAGTCTGTGTTATGTTAGAAGAAGAATTCTATGGAGATATATGAGGAGATGTTTTTTTTTTTTCTTTTTTTTTTCTTTTTTTGTTAATGACATTTTAAAGGTATAGTGAGGAATTCTGTGTTTTGGACATAGAAATCCATTTGCTGTTTATGAAATCCCTCTACCTTGACCAGAATGAAATCATGCTTGGGCCTGAATACAGCTGCACTGTAGTCCAGTTCGGCACCATGCCACCAATAATTTAGGGACCGGAAGGAAAGTAAAAACATGTAAGTGAAATGATAATGATCTTACATTCTTACAGCATCTTTCATCCAAATAACCCTGAAAGTGTGGCCACAAATTTTCACATAGACCAACTATGTGAAATATGTTGTAACATAACATAGTACAAAAGTATGATTTGAATGGGGCTTAAAATTCAGCAGCAGTGCTGTTGCCTGGGATTTCATAGAGTTCCCCTTCATCTGGGGAGGTGGGAAAGAGAAGAAGTGATTCTGGTACAATGTGATTTCAAAAAGGCTAGGTTTTGAGGTTGCTGAAGAGTTTGAAGAATTAGAAAAAGGGAGAGATGAATTAGCTGTTGAAGTTGCATGGTTGTATTTATTTAGTGGCTTCATAGTGCTATCACATGGGTATCTTCTCCACACGTGACATGTATACTGCAAGGAGCCGCTGTTTATCAATACACAGCAGCACATTGAAACAATTTAGCACCAGAAGTGGATCAATTAAAAACACCTGGGGAGAAGACCCGGACTTCTGAGAGTCCAGAGATCTGTGGACGCATTCACAAACCATGTGACAGCAGTTGTGAAAGCAAGCCCAAATATTAATCTGTAGTTGGGAAAAAAGTAACACTTAGAATAGAAAATACTATTAAGGAGGTTACAGTAGCACCTCATGGATTCCTGATGCTTGTTCCCTCATCTCAAAGGTAAAAAACTTAGAAAAGGGATTCACAGATAGGAAAGGATTGCCAGCATTTGAAGGCACTGAAAAGGTGAGGACTGTTAAGTCTGTGTCTTGGTGCAGCTAGGGTTGAAGTGCAGGTTTAACATCTGTTAAATACTCATAGGATTGAGGCTTGGTACTGGCATTGAATAGGAGGGTGTAGCGAAGGCATTTAAACCGGAGAGTGGAGAAGGGATGCTTTATCTCCAGGGAGTATTTGGCGCTTTTGGAAGCAAGGGGGATAGGAGAAATGTATAATTTTACGCTGCATGTAATTAACCTGAAGGACTTGCTCCTGGAAGAAGTAATTGAGTCCAACTGAGCCTAGAAGGAGTCAGGAACGATTAGACATTTCTATAAATTATGAGAACAAATGCATTAATACTATATGAGATTTAAAATAAAGGACATGTAACTTTTTGTGATTTAGGTATAAAACATCTGCAGCTGATCAGAGTCTTTTCCTTTAGACTGGTGTGTTACAGCTGTTACTTCTTCACCTTCCTCTATAGCATCTGGCCATTGTTTGAGGGAAAAACTTCTAGTTTAACTTAAAATGACAATTATTAAGTGTTGCTGTTTATAGAGTCCTGGTTTCAATTTGTTTGCAGCAAATACTTAATGAGGCAGAATGGGATTGAACACAGGCACTCATAAAAAGAATCATGAGAGCTTTAATGTCCATAAGATGTCAGGACATTGCGACATAGTATGGGAGTTTGTTGTGGGCCGGTTTTCCAGCAATCCTGTAGTCTGCTCCTGGTCAATGAGAGCTCTGGATGCTCAGATACTGCTTTTTTTTGTGTGTGTGTGAAGCAAACGTTTGTGTCCTCGCTGTTTTAGACTCTGCAAATATAGGAATCATGTGGGTTGTCCTTTGCTTTACCCCATTCAACTTCATAACAGCCACTTTAAAAATAAAGCAGCTAGAACAGAGTATGGTACTCTACATGTGGTCTCATCAGACCTTTTATGCACTGGAAGAATAATGTCCTTTGACTTGCTTTGGTACCCTTTATTTATGCTTTGCAGAATTGTTGGCTTTTTGTTGCTGCTTCCAAGTGTTGTTCTGAATGATTTAATTTTCTGCCTACTCTAACCCGTCAGATCTTTTCTCTGGTCTGTGTGCCATGCTGCGACCTTTGAGGGTAGTACTTTCAACAGACTGTTTTGCTGGCCTCTTATATTTCTCGACATTTAGTTGCAAAAGCCATCTGTTACCCATCAGAGTGTTGCTACCCTTTAGCAGCGTTGGCAATTGAAATAAAACTTTGGCAACCCCTGCATTAGGTGTGAAGCTTTCTGCCATTTTGTGTGGTAGCAGTCACTACCCTTTTGCTCTGTCAGGTTACTGGGTTACAGTCTGATGGAGTTTTTACTTGTTCCTCTTTGCTACCAATTTGTGTCCAAATACCAATTTATGTCCACATTTTTGCAGTCATCTCTGTGTAGCTCAGCCCTGCATCAGTGCAGAAGTTATTGCATACTGCAAGCACCACTGAAACTGGTGGTGGTTGTCCCTTTGTCTCCCATGACTTAAAACGAAATCTTCATTGAGAATAAACTGTTCGATCCAGGTGATATTGAGCACATTAATTATTATGTATAGTGGTCGTGTCATACAAATTTAAGGATAATTATGATACTGGATTTAGAAATGTACAGCAAGTCAGGAGTCCCATGTTCGGTATTCTTTGGCTAGTGACTCACCCTGTAGCTTAAACTGACCAATTTATCTTTTGGGCTTTTCATGTTCTCACCTAATATACTCACTATTCATTTTCAGATCTAGTGATCTGAGGAGCGTAGAAGCAAACTCTTGTGTTTTGACACAAATGTAGAGTATTCAGATCTGTGAGAGAGAAAACTCTTCTGCTCTGCTGGACAAGCAAGAAAAGTTGTAGCAGAGCAAGATCCTCCTGATATGCCCTGTGATTCTGTTATCCAGTCTTCACTGTTGAAATCTGGGAGAGCAATATACTCTGCTGCTTACAGGTGCAGAGACTTGGCTCTTCTAATCCCTTCTGTGAAGAGAAAGGGTGTTGGATGAGACACTAGAGTTTACCTCCTTCCTAAAACATTCCAGCAGGACCCCAAGGATGCACCATGCAGCACGTGGAGAAGCGCCTCTCCTGTGGAATGAGTTGCTGTGCCTGAGTGGATTGCAGTGGCTTTCAAGTTCTTCATGGGTCTCCAGCACGTGGCCTGTGGACTACAGCTAGCAATGCAGCTACTGTGCCACAATGGCACCAGTAAGGTGTAGGCATTTCAAATGCTTTTGCGGAATGATCCTGTTATTCTATTATTTTCTTTCACCTGTTTCCCTTTTATGTTTTTTCCCACCTTTTTGTTCTGAAAGCAGTTTAAAGAATTATTTTCTTTTCCCGTTCCACCCCCTACAGTGCTATGAACAGTTGTCTTTTTCCTTATGAAAGCTCAACCTTTCTCCTAGTCATTAACTCTTTCTTCCTTTCTAGGGAGTCCATGGGCTCTATGTGTAAGTAAAACATGTTTTTATTATAAAGTAGCATTTTATATTGAAAGGTCTCAGAATGATTAAATATGGAATGGCTGACAGCTTTGAGATGTGTTCAGATTATCATAGCTATTGGGCTTTAAACTGGAGATTTGTGATATATTCCATCTATTAGCTTAGACTTCCTGGTATCAGTAGCTCCTTCCAACTCTTAAAAATAAGTGGTCTAGAATTCTGAGTATCTGTATATCCCAAAGCAGAAATAGATTGTCACATGCTTAAAAGTTATCTAGGGTTTTATTTCTTCCTATATATAGTTTATGCCTCACATAAACTTGCATAAAAGCTTGCATGCATTGAATCATATTGAATTTCTCTTTTTGACTCGAATCAAGCACAGAATGTCCTTCAGTTGGTTTATAGTATTCATGTGTATAGAACTCATTAGATGAGGTTCATAATGTCAATGCTTTATTGGTGTTACGATGCAAATGGCAAGTCAGTAGACTACTCAGGATTAACAGTTATCCTCAGTGTGAAAGAGATTAGTTAACTAAATACTCTTGAGGTCCATTTGGAAGTCAGTGTAAATATTACATGCAAATGCAACAAGAAAATTATTATGAAGATAGGCCCACATATCCTTTTTCTGTTTGTTTGGTTTGTAGTAATCTCTGTCTCTACCTGCAGTGCATTTTGTACTTTTAGAGTAGAAATCCTTTAGGGCAGGGATGGTCTTCCATTTTGACATGGCAGCCATTGTGCTGCAGCTGGAAATGTTTCATAAGTAACAATAACGTATTTCATTTGGAAGTCAGATCTTATGCTTTTGCATCCCTCCCATTGAGTGCGTCAGATTGATTTTGGCTGTGCTTTCAGTCTGCTGGCTTCCTGTAGCAAACAAAATGTGAATGAACTCTTGCACACTTACTTAACCGTGAGGCTTGCATTCTTTATGCAGAACCAGTCATTTTGCTCAGAAAACACCAGGTGGCCATAAGGTTAGAACAGGACAGAGAGCAACAAAGTTATGCTGTTAATGGCTGATGAGTAATTAAATAATAACCCCTCATAAAAAATCCCTCAAAACCAACAGCAAAACAAAACCAACAGCAAAACAAAACCAACTTAGGCAGTAAACATGAACAATTTGTTTTATCTTACAGCCTGACGTTTTTTGCTCTTTCTTCCTCCCTTACTTGTAAGCTATACTTATTTTCATTCTCGCTGGATACTTCCACATAATTATGTGTGTGTTTTGATTTGTGTCCATTGACTAAAGATTGAAGTTCAGCTTCAACATAGTATTCTTAAATGTCTGCAGCAGGCTCAGTGCCAACTCACGCAACCTGTGCTACTTTCTGCTCCATCAAAAGAAATGGGTTAATTGCTGGGTGCTGTAGTTACAAGAATGCAGTAATTTGTGTACATATGCAGTATGTTTAGTTGCCATATGCTTATGCAGTTTGTCATAGAACACACAGAATTTGTCATAGAGAATATACCTGTAGAATTAACACAAGGATGTTGCCGTTTAAAGGTGTAGTACATACAGACCTGTTACACGTAGACACTCTATGTGTATGTATACAAGAGAAGAATCCTAAGAGATTCCTAATGAGGTGCCCTGTTATGTCTAGATAATATAGTAGAAATACAGTTTGACCTGAACTACTGATTGAAGTAATATTTTTGGACTCTTTCAGCACTGAAATCAATGTTCACACTGGTAACTTATAATATTAAGTAACATTAGTTTACTATAACTTCATTTTCTACTCGGGCCCCACCCTGGAAAGATCTCTTAGTTTTAAAACAAAGGGTAGTAAAAAGCACAGCCATTGAAATGAAGTTTATAATGCAGCTTAAGTATGTATTCATGCTGTGGTCATGAAAATGGTTACTTACTGCTAAATTCTTTCATTTATGAAAGATTAAAAAATCTTGGCAATAGAGATTGCTCACAATAATCATTATGAAACATGGTACAACATTTCCTGGATATTTTTTCTTCCACAAAAATGCCTTATGTTTCCAGTTCAGTTTATTTTAAAATCTGAATCAGTCTTCTGCAAAATATTTTCTTCTCTGTCAGAACGCATTTAATCTCCTCACACCTACAGTTTTCCAGCTATTTGTACTATTATAATCTTCACTTTTGTGTTGTTTACACTGAGTGCAGTAGAAGTTTACACTGATTTTTCTGAGTCAGTACATTTTTAATTTCTGTGTATTGCCTGATCAAGCTTTACAGTGCAAAAAGAAAGCCAACAATATGATCAGGGTGAATAAAAGCATTTTGGGTTATGTAATGTGCATTCATGCTACTATTATGCAACAGAATAATTACTTGCGGTATCCTTAAATCCATTTTGAGTTCAGCAGTGTTGCCTGCTGTCTCATACAGGACATTCTTTGTTTCTGCTGACTGTGCAGAAAGTGATGATGAGCTCCACAATTAAATTACCTTCCTGGAAGAGGAAGAAAATAGCGTGACTTTTCACAGGAGCAGTATCAGAGTTTTTGACTACCAGCAGCACACATACTGGTGGAAAATGGTCTTTGGGTTTCTAAATAGTCAGTTTTTTCATGTTGACATATAATTTTCATAAAATGATGTGACTCTTGCCATGTTAAATCTGCCTGTTATTTTTAATATCAGTCATCCCTTCTCTTTGCTATACTTGGCATTTAATAAAAAATATCAGCATATTTTGTTTTAGCATTTTTCATGAAATAAGCATGGCAAATGGCTTTGCTGACCAGTGTTTCACAAACAGAATTTGTATAATAACTTTTCTGTGATATTTCTTATTCTAGAGTTGTCATCTTTAGCATTTAGCTTATAAATATGAAGGTAATTGCAGATTTTCAACTTCAGTGCAGTGGTGATGTTATTGGGCTAATACTATAGCAGTATCAAGTGGCATAAAAATTCAGTTGTACTGGAAATAATCCTGTGATGTCTAGCCTTTTGCCAAAGTAATCAAGGGCCATTTAACAATAAGGTGGGGAATGAGGGAGGTGATAGGGGATGCAATATTAAAATTCCAATTATGTAGTTATTTCAGCATAAGTGTTGAGGTGGATGAGATCATGAGATGAGTCTTGGGATAGGGATAAAGCTTTCACTTTCAAGGCAGACTATGAGTTATTTGTGGGCTTGGATGATGACTTTAGCAGCTGTATTTTTTATATCTGGGAGGATATTGATATGGATGGCATGGGGAGAAAGTCCAATGTTGTAGGCCTTTGAAATCTCGATTAGTTTAAATTAGGTGAAAGTATTTTTTTGTAGAGGCCACAGTGTTGTCAGATGTCACTGAATCAGGTAACCTGACTTGTAGCTTATACAGTCTGCCTTGTATAAAGTTCTTTAATATTTGCATACAAAAGGAGTCCTGGAAGGACAAAAAGGAACTAATACGTGCTTTTAGGTCAGCCTAGCTTACTGAAGTGCAGAAGGTAGGTCCTGTGTGTTCATATTTGTTAGAAATGTTCTTAAAGTTGGAAAGTTGACATGGCATTAAGCATTTTTGCCATACTTTCAGAGTTTAGTTAGCTCTTCTGTAGGAGATTTACATACTAATAAGTGAATTCCATTTAGACACTAAGTGAATTCCATTATGTGTATTCAATGCGGCTGTTTACAATACATATCTGTGTGTCATGTTGTTTAACGAAAATCCCACAGTGATTTTTGATAGTGTTTTCAAAGTACTTGTTCATATGTGGGTTTGTACTACTCTTCGCTTGCTGTGTCCTTAGTTGTTGGCTTATGACAGTGTTCTGCCATCGCTGGGTAACAGTACAAAAGCTAAGGCCATGTGAAGGTCTCTTAGGTCTTGTACATTGAACACTCTGGTTTCTCAACCCTATATTACGATCTAGACTGACTGGTACTGTGTTGACACTGGCAGGTGACTCCTCCAAAGATTGTAAGATAGGTGGGGAGGAACTGGGGAGAAGTGTTCGTGTCAGTAAAAGACAGTTTGTTTTCAGGCTTCCAGTAGACCTTAAAAAAAACTGAGCTGGGATCTGGCCTTTTGAGCTGAATGCACGTATTTGTCATGGTTTTAGTTGCCATCTTTAGCTTCCGCTGCCTGCTTTTTGGAACAAAACTGGATTGATTCGGTGGCCCTCTACATCTGAGTCTAATGGACTCAGTGTAGACATGATATTTCTTAGTTTAATAGAGTATGTGTCATCTATAGACTCTGAAGTGCCTTCTAGAGGATGTCAGTATTAACCTTCCCTTCCATAGGTGGAGAATCTGAAGTATATGGAGGTCTCGTATATGGCTCTACCACTTGTGGCTACTATCACTGTGGCTTCAATTTCCAGAGTGCTAAGACTCTCTTGAGCCACTTTTGAGGACCTCCAGGGAGGGACTCTTCCTCCTGCAAGACTGTAATCTGAAGGGCCAAACTCTAACATCTGCAGTTAACAGTTGTTCTGCTTGATCATGCCATGTTTTCAGATAATCATACTTGAAGCTTGCATTCTGTATGTAAATATAGCATTGGCTGTGCTGTGAGCTTGAACATTTAAGTATTCCTCATATGAAAGGCACAGTATACCTATCACTGTATTCTAGTCAGGATTAACTGAGAGCTATTGACTGTTTCAGAGTCAAGTGAAATATCTGATCTGTCTGCCACCTTTTTGTACTGTTTTTCCCTGCTCAGCACCCCTTCCTTTCTCCTTTATGGTTCCTAGTAAATAACTCACGTGGGAACTGTAAGCAGGCTTTGCCACCTATGAATTTCCAGCACAGCCTGGAAGCAGGGATAGTGTGGCAAGGAAGAGAAGATAAGGGTTGTTAGCAGAAACAGTAATTATTAGTTACTGTTTTAGGGGCACAGAACTGCCCCAACTGCCTATTTTCCCCTTTTAGGGACCCTCAATAATCCATACCTGTAAAAGCTTTTGTTAGTTTTGAGTTAATCACTGACTGTTTTATGCAAATCCAAAGACTCTGTGAAGAGCTTTTCCTACATGGAGACACTATGTAACACTTGTCTCTTGTGTAACACTATGTAACATTTGTCTCCAGGAGTCAAAATATTGTTACAAAATGGGCTGATTTTTCTGCCGAAATGGGCAATAAAACCTGCTTCCTTGCCTTCACTTTGGTGCTCTATTAACTTAGCTGTTATTTAGAGTATCTATTTACTACTCAGTTTGGTGATTGGACATTTGGTGTTCTTATGCACTGAAGAGAGGAGGATGCAGAGTTTTACAAAAGTAATTCTTTGGTACAGAAGGGCTTTGGACAGATATTTAATATTGGACATGTTTGCTGGGCTAGAAGAGTGTTTCTAGAAAATGTCATTTGATGATAGCTGTTCGTCAAAAAATGCAAGATACCCGTGGCTGAGCGTCTTACCTGACTTACTGGTTTCTGTTTCTTACTTTTCTGTTTTAAATTAGAAACTAGCTGAAGCTTCAATGTCTGACTAAAACCACAACAAGGAATATTTATACATACTGACGTATATGAAAATAATACATCTCTGGCACGTTTAAGAGAGACCAAGATTGTGGTGAACTGTAGAACTGTGGAGCATGACAAAAATGAGAAGGGCTTAGGTTATCTGATGTTTCAGGTTCCATGAAGAGTAAGTCAGACAAGAGAAGAGGGTGGGAGGGCTTGTCTTGATTTTGTTAAAAGTCTTTCTAGCAAGAGAGGTGAGAGTCAGTATGAGAAAGAGCTGTTTGTAGGTAAGAAGCAATGAAAAGGTAAATGCATAAATCATACAAGATAGATAGAGATGGAGATTTGGGGCTAAGATGTTAGGGCATTGCTGCATAGTGAACTTCTCAGAGGACTTATTCTCATTGAATAATATGGCTACATTCCTTTGCTGCACAGATGCTTCTAAGAACTGGGACAAAGTCAGAGGAAGAATTTGTGTTTCCATGGCTGACCAAGTTCCATTTTTAAGAGCTGAACAATGCCATTTTAATTTAGACCACTTTGAAAATTCAATTTCTTAATGCACCTGCCTAAACTCTTTTAAATACAGGCAGTGGGAAATGATGTGTAAATTCAGCTTCTTTACTTTTGCTTTGATTCATTTAGAGCTAGTCCCAGGTAATTCACTGATATCCAAATGAGTCTAAATTTGCATAACTTCAGAAGGTGTGAGAACGCACAGCTCAGCACCATGGTATGCATGTTGTTTCTCATTTTCTCCCAGAGTGGCTTTAAGTAGCTGCAAGATGCCCGAGTAAACTGAGCAGCAGCATTTGTGTAAGAGGCTTTTGCATTTCCTTTTTTTTATTTTTTATTTCTCTTAACCTCTAAATCTGACCTATAGTTTTTATTACTGCTTGCCAGCTCTTCAGGCAGATACCAGCCAGGCTGTGAGCTGTAAGGATTGATCCTGGAAGCTCTGGATTGCTGCCGAGAGAGGTTATTTATGTTGTAAGAAAGAAAAGGAAAAGGGTGGAAGTTTGGAAATCCAAGAATACCCCTAGTTGTCAGATCATAGGAAAAGTCATAAAGCTGTTCTGGCTTCTGAGATTGGTGCAGTCAACATGCAGAATTCTGATTTTACAGCAGCATCCAAAATGGGGAAATGGGAATTCGCAAAGTGGAGACAGCTCCATAGTGATTTCATTTCCAAGTGTACTGTACAATAAGAGCAGGCACTCTTGCAAAGGCAAGTGTCTATGCTGCCTGGAGTCTGCAGGCTGCAGGAGATGCTACCTCTGCCCACCCAAATCCTGCATTTCAAGCCACCATTTCCTAGACTGGAAATTCTGCTTTAAATTGAGTCCTGTCTCATGCAAGCTGTTTTCCAGGCTGACAGTTCTGCAGAGTGGAGCACAAGGACAGTGATAGGATGCAAGGCTCTTTTAAATACTATCAGCATTGCAAACTGATTGCAAGAGGAAGCATCGATAAGTATAGCTAGGGGCCTTCCCTAGCAATAGTTAAAATACTTCTGACTTCATTTGATAAACTTAGTCCTGTCACTATTTTCTGTGGGGATTTTGCTATGGAATCTGGTTGTTCTTCAAACAATTTTTCTGTTTCATCTGCCCTGCTACTTTCTTTCAGTGATGTGTTACTGCATGTTAAATGAAGGTTTTTCTTCTCTTAGGTATTACATCTGGCATTATAGATGTTTTTATTTCTGGAGCTTTTGAAGTTACTCATTCCATTATTTGATTTATTTTTTTTTCCCTCCCTTCTTTCCCCTTCACCTTCCCAAGGATGAGTGTAGTTAATTAAAGGCTTATGCTAGAGAATAGCGTGTATGGAAGTAATATCCAAATAATGAGGGTAAAATGACAAAAAAATCTAATTCCTATGTTCAGAAGGTTTAAGGTTATTTGCATTTTCACAGTTAGGCAAAGAGTGAAATGAAGCAGTTACTCTTTATTAGAGTACCTTGGTTTTAGTTAATTTATCAGTTACTGCACTTCAGGCAGTTTTATTCCAGCACAGGGTGTCTGTCCCTGAAGTTAATAAAAATAGCTAGAGTGGAAAACTCCACATTTGGAAAAGCTGTAAGTTTCAAGGAAAGTGAAAAGCTTTTGAAGATCTGTCAAAATCAGTAGAAACTGTGTTGCAGAGAGACGAGTTTCACTATCTTGAGAGTACTTTTGCAGAATTCCTGAATAAAACAAGTCTTCAGGAAAGTGGTAATGTTTTAAATGACTAAGCCTGAAGAATATTTGGTATCTCATTTACTTCTTCTTCATCCCAGTTGTTTTCTTTCAGTACTTTATTCCAGTCTGCCTAATGAAAAACTATTGCCTTGGTTTCATTCCACAATTCTTGCTTTCAGAATCTCAAGGGATAATATTTGCATTGGAGAGAAAACACAAGCCAGTGGGTTTTTTTGGTAAAAGCAATAGTTTCAAGTGATATTTATGAAGTAGTGGCTGCAATTCTGTATGTTTCTATTTGGGTAGAAGCCTCCTTTTGTACTGTTCAGAATTTGAACTGTCTTTTTTGTTTTTTTAATCTTGAGTTTCTGCTCCCTCTTGCTAGGATGTATCATTTATTTAGGGGATGGTGGAGTTTCTAATTTATAATCCCATTGAATGTCCCCATGTAGAATTTGTACCTTTGGCCCATGGGGCTGTGGAATGCAGGTCTGTATTTTAGCTTTCAAACTGAGTGAAATACCTGGCAACTTTGGGACGTATACAGGTTCTGCTTTATTTTCCTGTCATTGGTAGGCAAAATGGCCAGAGATAAGCATCTCTTTTCCAGTTTTTGCAGAGAAGAACTGATGGGAAATGGAGATTGGGTATTGAAGGTTGCACATGGTGTCTCACCAGATTCATGAAGGATTGTTGCTTTTACACACCTAGTAACAAGCTATCTTGGTAACGAGCTGCTTGTAATTTAGGGCATGCTTCCTCAAACCCTGTGTTGGTGGCCACTGCAGAGAGAAGATGTCTGTTGGATATTATGCTGATAATCATATCTTTTCCTCATCCTGCAATTGTGTGTGTGGCTATCCTGCACTTTCACAATGCCTTGATGAGTCAGTGAGACTGAGTGTGGATTCGGGAGCCAGCCTGTATAGGGCAGGGTCAGGCTCTTGATTATAACCAGCTTGGAACCAAATTATAGCTCCTTCAGTACAGGGCATCTGCATCTGATGTTGGAGTCAGTTTTGGAGGAACGTTTTAGTCTGGATGTGTTTCAGTCTGCATGGAGCTCTCATGTTTCAGCAAGAGCTGTATATGTGGGTAATGTTTTGTGCTGCACAGCTGCAAGATGATTGTCAGAGTGTGCCCCTTATAAGGTCCAGCATTGCAGAGAATTAGTAAAGATAATAGAATTACCGTAGATCATCAGTACCTGCACAGCCTCAAAAAACAAGGACTTACAAGATTATACCTCACTTCAACCTTTCTACGTTTGCTTTTGAAAGATGCTGTCTATCTGGTTGGAAGGTATTTGCTCATTAGTTACACTTGCAGATTATCAAAGCTATCATCTGTTGCCTGAAAAATCAAAATAATACTGTATAAAAATACGAAATAACTCAGACTCTAAAACGTCGTATCTGTTTATGGTTAGCCTTGTAGAGGACCAAGAAAATCTTACTGAAGCCCTGAGATGTTGGGGTCTGACATCTTTGTTAGACTTCTGGACATGTTGAAGGAGATGAACAGAAGGTGCTGGAGAGCCTTTTCTGTTATTCTGATACACAAAATGGTGTAGAAGTTCTGGTGCCATTAATTGGTACCATGTAACAGTGATCACTGTGTGCCACTGTCAAAGCTTGCAAAGAGCTTTAGGAACATCTTTTGATAGCAGTATTCCTCTGAGAAGCCAGCACAAAAGCAAGCATTAAAACTCGCTTGCCTTTGGGTAGCCTGGTTATGTCAGTGAAGAGATGGCCTCTTGATTAAATCCAGACAGAGCAGTTTCCTGCTAGCATGCTAACTCAGCCCACAATGTCTTATTCTGAAAGTCTGTTATTGACCTCATCTGCCAAGTCCTTTTTCCTTTCAAACTTACAGGCAGAATTGCTAAAATAATACAAACACAAACAATCCCAAAAAATTTCCTAAAATGATTTCTAGCAGTTTAACTGACAAAACTCAGTTTTAGATTTTGAGGGTTTGGGATCGTTTTTTGTTTTGCCCTCTTTAAAAAAAAAAAAAAAAGGCATTTTTTAAACATGCTCTCAGCATGATGTCTTGGGGAAGTTGCAGTGTTGCAATTAATGGAAAATATTGTGCATTTGTCAATCTTGGCAACAGATTCTGCTGTTGTTTGGTACAGTCACGTAAGTGAGTGTTTTTTACACGCACTGAGTAGAATATGGCTGTAAGTCAATACACTGTGAGTGGGCCAATCTGTTGGAAAGAACATTAATAGTTAAGTACAGTGGTGTTGACTTTCTTCCCTGTTTGAAGGTGGTTGTGTTGTCTAACTAGTAATACAAAAGTATATTTTAATTGTAAGATGAAAAGTCAGCAATAAAGTTGTTCTTTTGGTTTTTTTGGTCTTTTTTTTTTTTCCAATCAGGTTTTGCTTAGGGAAAATTTGAGTGGAGAAGATGTATAGTGGTAGTAGCAATATATCCTTTTAGTATTTCTGTAATGGTGGTGTTATATATGTTCCAGATACACCTTTAAGTCAGGTATGTAACAGACTATACACTTCTAAAACAGCTTTCCGATCCGCGGAACAATATTTTGCAAGTTATCCTGGTGAAATTAAATTCTTTTCCTGTGGGGTTGCACTGGGGTAACAGTGGGGTTTGGTGCAGTAGCACTGTGCATTGCCTTGCCTATTTGTAAAAGGCATTAATGGGTTCATGACACAAGGCCAAGTTAGTTTGCGATTTCACAATCAAACAGATGTAAATTAGCAGTGCTTCCAGAATTTGTCTTACATCTTGCACGCAGGCATGTTTTCCCTTTATCAGCTGGTGTGTTTCTGTAGCTGTGGGGTGATCAAGGGTGGGCAACTAGTCTGGGTTAAACTTGACCCAACCAAGTGAAATGAAAGGCTGTGTTCTGGCTTGGCCACTTTCTAAGCCCAGTTTGCTGTAGCAGGTGGGCAGAAAAAGGCCTCTGGGCATGGCTTGTTTCAGTGACTTAACTGAAAAATGTCATTTTACAGTTGACATGTTGCTGCAAATTTCCTAGGACCTTTGCTTACATACTGTGTCTACACTCTTTATGGTCTGTTGACGAGGCCTTGTGTCTTGATCCTACAAGATGTTCCTGCTCTTCCAGGGCTTCCTACAGACACAGAGGCACTTCTCTGCCAAAAAATGCCTGTACCCAGGCCCACTTATTGTTAGAAAATCAAGAATATTGATGGATACTGATATTATTCCTGTTTTTTTCTTTCCCTGTCTAGTTTTTGTTAAATGCAGACAGCAGGTTGCATTTTAATGACTAAGATAGACTGCTGTGTGTTCATACCCAATGCAATTTTATTTCCTGTAGTATTTTTCTACTGATGTATTTAACCTAAAAAGATTCCAGTTGTTTTTTTTTTTTGCCACAGTCTTGAAATATTTCATGATGGTCTGATTTTCCTTTTGCATAATGCCATTAATCCTAGCTAGGTACACGGCTTGCCTTAAAATACCTTCTAAACTCAGTAAATGTGGATACTTCAAAAATATATTTAATTCTTTAAGATGACCTTTCAATAGTTTATTTACATAAATCATAGTGATGTCTGGGGATTGTTGAAAGGGTTTTTCTTTTCTCTCATGTTGCAGACACTTGAATAGGCTTAATCCATTTCCTTCTCTGGAGGAAAAGGCCCTTTTTCTAACTGGAGTTCCACTGGTGCTGGTGATACGCGATTATAGTGATTAAATAGTGATTATTCATGCCACGTATTTGTATCAAAGCAAAACCGCAGATGCATCACAGCACATTTTCCTCAAGCTGATGATGTAGTATGTCAGTCACTAACAGCAACAATGGGAGGGCAACTGCACACCTCCCCCATGCTGCCTATGTAGAGTTCAGCCTTTCCTACATCAGTGGTCTGAAAATGCCTTCCCAGAGGCAACTCAAAAGGTAGAGAGGAATTTTCTGTTAGGCTGCTCTTCTTGATGTTTTCATTTACAGTCCCATATTTAAAGCTTTTTTATCACACCTACTTAACAAATAAGTATTTAAACTACCCACAAAAATCATCTTCTGAACTGCCCTCTGAATAGTGGTAGAATTTAAGGGAATGTTTCCAGCTGCTTCAGACTTAAAGCAGGATGTAAGCGTTCAAGCCAACTGTTTAAAATGCACACACACCCCCAACACCAGACCCTAGATTTGTTGACAAATATTGAACCTACTGGAAACTTTAAGAGAAAATTGAAATGTTATAATGGCAGGTTTGCAAGATGACTTTGGCAAACTCCTTGCAAAAGTATGATGAAGTGTTTCGCATCCAGATGTGTTCATGCCCTTACATTCTGTGTGGTGAGCCAAAGTTGGTATTTTCAGCAAGGGAATCACAAGTGCCGATGCTACAGTTGTGGTCAGTTTTCATGTTTATTCAGAAGTTAAGTGAGACCCTGGATTACCACTGTTGTTCCCTCCAGTAATATTATTCTTTGTGGTATAATGGATATTCTTTTAGATACTAATATATGATAGGATCATAAAATAACTTGATAGCAGTCAGGCTATAAAGTCTTATGTGGAGCATGTCAGAGAAGTATCTTAAAGATAAACTTACTAAAAGTCTCCATTATTTGATAGAGCATTTGGTGTTTGGAGAGCCAAAATAATGTAGTAATTAAAGATGTACTATTCCTCTGAAAAGATGGAATTTAATCTGTGTTTCATTATGAAGGCCTTGTCAGGGATCTGGCTTGTGTCTGATTGTTGTGCTTTGTTTTTTTTTTCGACTTTGTAGGTTGAAGAAGACCAGTTACCTCCAGAACACACTGTCAGCCAGTATGAAACATGCAAGATCAGGGCAATAAAAGCTGGAACTTTGGAGAAACTTGTGGAGAACCTTCTGACAGCTTTTGGGGATAATGATTTTACCTACATCAGTATCTTTCTCTCAACATACAGAGCTTTTGCTTCTGCTAAAGAAGTATTGGAACTTCTCCTTGACAGGTAAGAGCCAGTATAATGAAAACTAAGCCATTGTTTACATGATAGGGGGATGCTGTCAGGAACTCCTTCCATTACAATTAGTGCACATGAACTTAATAACCTGATGGACAGATATCAATAATACTGCAAATTCCACAATTTCCACATAAACATGAAGTGCGTAAAGGCGTGTTGCCCACATCCCAACTCTCATTAAAGCATAGTTGCCAGGTAGAAAGTATGCTGTGTCTGACTGTTAAGAAACCAAACTGGAACTGACACAAGAAATTAATATTGTTTCCTCCTCCCCTCCCCCCCCAAAAAATGACCCAGAATGCATGGGCTGTAAATCCTATAGGAATCTAGAACAGCTGCTTATGTTTTGCTGGATACTGATATTTCCAGACCTAATTCTGCTTTTTGGGGGCTGCTGATTTTGAACAAGGATTGTCCAGCCATAAGCAAGTTTTCACTATACCCTTCTATTACTTCACATGAGCGTGCAGTCATAATTTTTTGAAGATAGCACAAGAACTGCTTAATGTTCCTTAGTACAGAAGAGCAGCATAAGAACTCACAGGTTTTAACCTTGGCTCTCCCCACTAGGCAGATAAGGAACCAAGGTATAGATAAGTTATCTGTGCTCTTCTTTCGTATTTGAAAAGCAGTATAGTACTCCTTGCTTTAAATGAGTGTTTTGTGGCTCAGTTCATAGCAGTGTTGAAATGCCTAGCTGCCAGCCCTGCTGTGGTTGTAGTAATAGCTGTGGTTGCTCAAGTGTAGCAACTTCACAGTCAGGAAAGAACTCAGATGAGGAAAGAGCAGCCATCCTGGTAAGCAGACTGTACAGTGAGGTTTACTACTGTGAGCTTTACCTGTCAGTCCGTACCAATTCAGATGCAGAACAGGAGGAGCAATAAAAATTGCATATATGAAAGAATATAAAAATGTTGAGGAATTCCTTCTTTTGAGCAGGTAATTCTTTCTATGCCTTCAGCTTTGGTTTCTAAATATTTGACATACGTATCTTTGAAGAATAAAATAGGAAAGGACATCAAGTTTGTGTGGATTCTAATAACTTTAGAGAGGAGCTGACTTCCCAGTGACAGTGTGTCATGAGATCTCTTGCTGCCTAAGCACGTTGATTGCCAAAGAGAATCCAAGAGCTGTATGCATATACACAGTGACTTTCAGCCATTAATCTTTCATGTATGATTTATTTTACTTACTTTCATGAAGATGCTGTTTTAAATGGAAAATTCTGAATGACTAGAATTTGCATCTTTTGCAAGGATGCTTTGCCCCAAGCGGCTATTTTTTGTATTGTTCCCCTAATAGTGCAGTTTTTCTTGCTCTGTATTGGTGGGTTGCCAGACTGCTCATTTGTGGTTCTTCTGTGTTAATTGATGTGTATCTGGGGAAATTTTCTTTCTGTAAATTTTCTTTTCTGTGACACCTTGCAGAGAGCTTAAATAATGTGAATCAGTCAGTCAAAGGTGGCTCTGAACAGGATTGTACACAGGAAGCTTTTCAATTAAAGGCGCTTAAGTAGTCTTAAGACAACTAATTCTGTCTTGAAGTGCATTCATATATCCCCTTTAGATTGCCAGGAAGCATATTTATGTGCATTCCTCGACATGGCCAACGTAGTTTTGATTTTTAGCAGTTCCATTCTTACTTCCCTCTTATTGAGGTACCTCAGGAATGCAAACAAATGTCCCACCTGAGACTGCGGCTTCATTTTAAAACTCACTGTCCAAACATGGCTAGAACTTTTTGCAACAGACCCCACCATGAAGACACTCTGCTGTCAACAGATAATAAAGAAAAACAGTGAGAGGAATACACTAGGATGCAAATATTTAGGAGGAGGGAGCATACTGAAGTAAAGCGAGAGTAGGTTTTTAAGTCACAGGGACAGTTTTGGAATTCCACCGAAGTTTTCACATGTCCATATTTTTACACTTTTATATCTGGTTGTTTTTTGCTGTTCTTAGGAGGCAGAAGACTGTTATGCAAAGAGCAATTCATATATCACACTTACGTAATTTGTATGATTATAAAAGATCTGACAAGCAAGTTTAGAATCTAGTATCAAATCTGTTAAGCTGGGTAATCACCAAAGCGCTGTTTCTGGGGAAAAGTATGATTATAAAAGATCTGACAAGGAAGTTTAGAATCTAGTGTCAAATCTGTTAAGCTGGGTAGTCACCAAAGCGCTGTTTCTGGAGAAAAGTTCTTGGTGCTGGAAGCTGTTTTGGGTCCTTGGTGTGGGCTGGCTCTTTCGTTGTTTCAAAGCCCCTGGTCAGGACTAGGAAAGGGGTCTTGTAGCTGTTGGGCTGGTTTATTCTGTGTGTTTCTGCACAGAGGACTTTGTGTGTCCTGTGTATAACAGGATAGGTGGTTATTTCATGTGCAAGTATCTGGAGCTCTTGGTTGCCTCATCTGGTTGGATTCAGTAGGTGCTTGTAGGGATTCACTAGCCATTAAAATGTTCAAACTCTGTTAGGCTGCACTGTCCTAAGGATAATGAAGAAGTCACTTGGGTTTCTTGCTTTTGCCCTGAAATTTGTAGAGTCCTCTAGATAAACTGTTCTGTTTTCTTCCCATATTTTCCCCTAGTAAAAAGGATCATAGCAAGCTAAAAATAGAAATGTACAAAATTAATAAAACATTGAAATTATAAAATCAGATAATCAAAGATCAGGAATTTAAGAGTCGGAGAAACTCAAGATCTTTATGAAATTCATCATGTGCTTTAATTTCTGTATTGTTTTCTTGGAAAGCATGTGTTAATAGGATTATAAAAACAGCCTGAAGAAAGTACTCATTCTCTCAGAATCATTGGTCATGAGACACTTAAACTCTCTGGGCTCCTGTGAAAATGCCAGCTCTGTGCAGTAAAGGTTTCTGTAAATTGTATAGCTGGTGCAATTTAGCTCAATTAACTCTGCAATTAAGTTCTTTATATTTTCATATCTGGGAATTTCATCTGTCATATTACAACTGGATTGCAGCACAACAGAAATGGCAAGTCTGACTTGAGTCTTACATTTTCTTAGGAGTTTATCAGAGGAGAGAAAACCAGCCTTAATTGGAAAACAAATTATGCAGGCAGGACTAACTGAGCTTTGAAATGTTTGAATAAGCCAGTTTAAAAGGGATTTCATTTGAGAATTCAAGCAGGAATTAACAGGAAAATAGGTGTCCTTTTCTAAAGCTGATGTCCTTGTTTTTCACTGCATTCTTGGCTGCTGATTGAGGGAAAGGATCTTGGGCCAGACCTGTGCACTGCTGAGTCCTTGTGGTCTTCAAGAGATCGAGTTCCGTCGTATTGGATTTTGGTAATGTGCTGGCATGGTATAAGCCCTGCTTTAAGGAGGGATATCCTCTTGTGGTTGGCTTTGAAGGTAGGAAGGGAGAACAAGGGAAGTTTGAATACTGCAGTTCTGCTTCAAACAAATAGCCTAAATGATATTTATAGCAGCATTTCAGGTAAGTTTTGGTAGTCCGGTTGTTTAGGACAGCAGCAAGTTTGGAGCATATTTGACTCAAAGTCAGCCCTACCTTCCTGATGTTGCTTTAAAGAGGTGAAAATGTCAGAAGAGGGCAAGAAAGCACAAGGGAAAGGTCTCCACAGAATAGAACTCTCCTTTCTGAGCCCAGTTCTAATCTTAACTGGCTTGTGCGCCTTTCAAAATAAGGTATAATGTCTCCCTCAGCCGAAGGGCACACAGGCTGCCTGACCTTCTCGCCATTACCCCCAGCCTTTTACAATGAATAATAGAATCCACAGGAAATCCTAGGAGGTCACCACTTCCTTCCCCTCTCACAAATCTTAGGAGCAGAGCGTGTAAGAATCCATGGATGTTTCTCTTGGCTTTTTGAATATCATGGATAAGCTAGAATTTTATGACTTGGGACAAAATCTAGATGAAATTTAAGATATAAAAGTTATAATGATTTACACACAGCTGTGGAATATGGGCTTGTGAAGAAAAGCAGATAAGGGAAAATAAAAAAAAATAATTGGATAGTAGTTGAATTTAACCAGTTTAGTTTTCATCTCTACATTAGTACAGAATAAGTAGCATTTTTGCAATATTGGTACTTGTCAATAATAACAGTACAGAGATTTAAGTGGGTGTCAGTGCATAATCTGTGTTTTATAGGTACTTGTATTTTGTTTTCCAGTTAAGAAGTAATGAAAAGGGAATCTGTTTAGAACAAAAGACAAAACAAAACAACAACAAAAAACCTCAAAAAAAGTAAGATTTTGGCATTAGTTGTCAATTTTAGTTTCATGTGAAGAGCTTGAGCCGTTTCTTATTCTCTGTAACTATGGATTATCAAGTAAGGTAGTTGCTATTATGAATGGCAATGCTGAGCTCTTGTTTGGTCCAAGGGACAGCAGTGATGTGGCCAGATCAAAAAAGGCCCTTTGGATTTTTCACAAGTGAGCAGCTCCTTGGCACAAAGTAGGAGAGAACAGCATCTGCATCTCCCAGGTGTAGGATATCTCTTTTGCAGGAATTGACACACTGACATAGGCTCTTTAGAAAAGACAGGCCCGGCAGATGGGGAGGGGTTGTTGCTATTTATGTTAGGAATAGGCTGGAGAGTATGAAACTCTGTCTGGGGTCAGGTGATCAGTCAACAGAGTCTGTGGGTCAGGGTCAAAGGGAGAACAGCAATGGGGGCCATCACTGTGGGGATCTGTTACAGACTGCCTAATCAGGAGGACTCTGTGAATGAAGCACTCTATAGACAGATTGGAACAGCCTCACGCTTGCAGGCCCTTGTCCTCATGGGGGATTCCAACCATCCTGATGTCTTTTGGAGGGACAGTACGGCCCGGCACAAGTAGTCCAGGAGGTTCCTTGATTGTGTGGAAGACAGCTTCCTTCCGCAAGTAATAGAGGAGCCGACAAGGAGAGGTGCCATGCTTGACCTCATGCTCACCAACAGGGAGGGTCTGGTTGGGAATATGATGCACCAGGGCTGCCTTGGCTGTAGCGATCATGAAGTGGTCAAGTTTGAGATCATCAGGACAGTGAGAAAGGGCACGCAGTGTGCTCACTGCCCTGGACTTCAAGAGAGCAGACTTTGGCCTCTTCAGGAACCTGCTTAGTAATGTTCCATGGGATATAGCCCTAGAGGGCAGGGGAGGCCCAAGACTGTTGGATGATATTCAAGGATCACCTGCTACCTACTAGCCAACCGTATCCTGGGCTGCATCAAAAGGATTGTGACCAGCAGGTCGAAGAAGGTGATCCTGCCCCTCTACTCTGCTCTCATGAGACGTCACTTGGAGTATTGTGTGCAGTTCTGGTGTCCTCAACATAAAAAGGACATGGAACTGTTGGAACAAGTCCAGAGGAGGGCCACGAGGATGATCAGGGGGCTGGGGAGCACCTCCCGTATGAAGACAGGCTGAGAAAGTTGGGGCTGTTCAGCCTGGAGAAGAGAAGGCTGCGTGGAGACCTCATAGCAGCCTTCCAGTATCTGAAGGGGGCCTATAGGGATGCTGGAGAGGGACTCTTCACTAGGAACTGTAGTGGTAGGACAAGGGGTAATGGATTAAAATGTAAACAGGGGAAGTTTAGATTGGATATAAGGAGGAAGTTCTTTACTGTGAGGGTGGTGAGGCACTGGAATGGGTTGCCCAGGGAAGTTGTGAATGCTCCATCCCTGGTGGTGTTCAAGGCCAAGTTGGACAGAGCCTTGGGTGAGATGGTTTAGTGTGGGGCGTCCCTGCCCATGGCAGGGGGGCTGAAACACGTGATCTTAAGGTCCTTTTCAAGCCTAACTATTTTATGATTCTGTGACAAACTCCGTCCAAAATTTATGTGTGGAAGCTGGGTAGCCCTGAAGTGCAGTGCATTCAGTTTATTTCGGATTTACTGTGGATACACCCCTTACTGTGAGTGCTGCCGTATTGTCTAATGTATGTATTAGAGATACGCAAATCTAGATTAGACAGTGAGAGTCCTGGGTCTCTTTGGAAATGTGTCCTGGGAAATCTGGATATATTGTACCCTAATTATGTGGGGATATGTGTTGGTCATTTGATGCTTTGTCTGCAGAGTATCGTATCCAAGCAGTGCAAGCATTAAGAGATTAACTATATCTGATGCAGGAAACATTCTGTCTAAATAAGGTGATATGATCTTCCCTGAGTGATAGGGGCAAATAAAAAAGCAGATGCTGTACTTATGAGAAACTGAAGTGTTAAGGCAGAAAAAGTGAACTTTTAAGAGGTTTGAGTAATGCAGAATCATGTTTGTTTTCGTTAAGTCAGCCCATGCTGCGGTGAGGTTTTGTGAAATCTTACGAGCAAAACATATTTGCTGGCATGGGCCTTACTCTGTTAATAAGCTGTAATCTGTCCTGTGAGTGCGTGAGGCTCTGCAGCCATAGGTAGCTCCTAGATGGCCTTTCTGGGCTGCATGCTGTAATCTTCATTTCCTGCATGGCTGCAGAGTAGTTGGTAGTTTTCTCTTTTCCCGTGTGTCTCTTTAGTCTGTCCTACCACACGTTGCTTACATTGCCTTAACTCCTCTTCACGTGACATCAGAAAGCGGGAGGAGGTCCTCCCAAAGCCAAGCACACGTGGCTTTGGTTTTTTCACAATAGGATCGTACAGTTGTGCAGTGCTAGTCCTTGCAGCGTTTTTTACCTCCCACAGCCCATGCTGGTACAGTTATCACAGAAATGCATGATTTCTGAGTAACTTCTAACGCTTCTTGGAGATTGTGAATAAATCTATTTGGTTTTGGGGACGCTGATTGTTTTTTTCTGTCTTTATTTTCTTCCCCCTCCCCCCGGACTTCAAATTAAGCTTGAAGGTTTTGCTTTTATTAAATTTGAGACTGAACCTCTGTTCATTCTTCTGTCTAGATTCAGCCTATAAAGGTTTTCTTTTAACATAGAAGTCAACCTAAACAAAATCTTGGGCGTAAGCTGGTATGTTGAAAAATGAGGGGGATGACTTGTATTTTCAAAGCTATTTAAGAGTAATTGGACATCCGCATCCCTTTAGTATTCATGGAAGTTTGGCATCTAAATGCAGCAGACAGCTTTGAAAACCTGCCAGGTCTTTAACACTGTATGTTCTGATATTTTCTCTTTGTTTTGTGGAAGTGGGCAGTGATATTTAAAAAAAAAAAATCTTGTTGGCATTTTGATGTGAAAACTCTCAATGGAAGTTCCTGAAGAGAGGCAAAGGAGGCCAGCTCTTCCTGCCCCTGGCAGTGAGGGTGCAGCACGATGCACCAGTGCCACTGGGTGTGCTGTGGAATTAACCACTCACAAGTGTAGTGGAAGCCAAAGATGTTTAGTTGTCCAGCTGAGAGCAGAAGCAGGCTAAATTCCTGTCTTATGTCTTTTATTTTGTCCTAGTAATCATGTTCTGTGCAATGACACTTAAAAGTGAGGCTGTGCTGTACTTGGCACAGTTGCAGATAAAGTGGCAACCAGTCCCTATTTCAAGGAGTTTACAGAGGAGGGAGTTGATACTGTTTAATGGGAGATCTAAAGCTGGATAATGACAGCAAAAAAAAAGCAAGTTAGTTTTACATTTACGGTTCATTCCTTTTGCTTGGAGAATGGCTCTATAGAGGGTAAATGGAGGGGGAAATGAAGGTAGAGAGGGAACGTTGAAGGAATGGGTCCTTAGGTAGCAGAGTCACACTTTTTGGAACAGGTGTTTTATATGGCACTTGGCTCACTGTTGCTGTAGTATCTGATCTCTCCCCTGTTGCATATCAGGTGGTTTGTCAACTGAAGAAGTTATTTCATTTCCATTATTCTATGTGTGTATAATTCAGAGTACCTCATGATTCTTGCTGAGTATCTGTACCTCCAAGTTGTTTATTTCAATGCTTACAAGCCTTATTTAGGGCTTTAGGGATTTTGACAAGAACAACCTTTCCGTATTATTTTTGAGCTATTCAAAAAGTATTTTCCTCCCTCTTCTTCCCTTCCCTCTTAAAGAGATGCAGGGATGTGCTTTCTACTGTTTTTTAGTATTTAAATATTCAGTACTGCCCATTACATCCTGGTCCCATTTGCTTAGTCAGTCTTTTTGAGTAGCCTATAACTTTCCAAACACCAAGCAAGGCTGAAAAGTGCTGTGGACTACAGGATCCTTTTGTTTCCCATGTCTCTTTTTGTATGCAAAGCATTCATACAAGGCTGGCTAGTGAATGGCTCTTTGTCCAGGACCTGGTGAGAACAGAGCAGTTGAAGTCTGCAGAAACACTGTTCTTTACATCAGATGTTTCATTAACTCCTCCTAATCTGTATTTAATGACCTGTTGTTCATGCAGAGCTCTTTCGATGAGAGATAGGCAGAGGTTTACATCTGGCAGTATAATGAAGCATTATATACTTCTCCAGTTTTGCACAGAAAAATGACTGCCCTTTATTACTGTTAGGAATTTATATTATAAAAATCAGCATGTATCTCTCTAGTGGCATTTAAATGTAAATGCCTAAAGTTTTTCGAATACGTATTTTATATTTCATACATAACCAGGACAGTGATATTGTGAGTCATTGCAATAAATTTTGGAATTTAAATTTAATTTTTATTCAAAAGCTGAAGCTGTCCTTGCATATTTCTCCCAGCAGGGGGGGAAATGTCTTTTATCTCTTGGCTAAGAGTTATTTTAGTCATCTTACCTAGCAGACAGCAGTGGAGAGTGAAATCCTTGCCCTTTAGCACCAGGACCGGAGCAGCCTTCATAGCATGTAATGTACATTATATCAGCAGCATGTCTCAGTTCTGTCTTGGATGATCTTCACAGGGGAGGTGTCAGCATAATTCTCTAAAAATCCCCTTATGCTCTTTTTGTATTGTCTTGGTAAGGTATGTTACCTCATGTTACAGTATTTGGAAAAGCAGAACAACTTACAGGTCTGCAAGAGCAAATACTGAAACCAGTGGAGTTAAATCTAATAAAAAATAGGTTAAGCTTTACACTGCATCTTAGCAAAGTGTTGGGAATATTGTTCTTAGGAACCCTCTGATTTATTGCATCCTTGCAGTAAAGCAGTAGAAAGTATCTGTTAATTGCATTCACTTTGAATTGCAAATACTAGTAAATTAGCTTTTAGGATATAACTGACAGCCTGGAGAGGCCAGGTAGGATTAAGCAGTGAATTCTGGCATAGCCAAGAATCAGGTATCTATTCGATTTTACAGCTTCAGTAGTGCTGATCCCAGTAAAAGGAGCATGGGCAGGGTGTGAAATTGCTTGGGAGAATGTCGAAGAAAGCACAGAAGGCTATTGATGCACCAAAAAATTTCAGAACAAGATTGACAGCTGTTCTTGTACCAAGCAGTGGTTCCTCTGTGAATGCTCTTGTTGTGATCCACTGTGACCACCAAGGGGTCGAGGTGTTATTCAGCATGTTTAGAAGTGGATTCTTACTTTATTGTCAGTTTAGCTAAGCATATTTTTCTTCAGATGTTGTTTGGATTAGCTCTGTGAAATCTCAGTGGCAAAATGGGTTATCCTGTACATACATCAATTTCCAAGGATGCATTTTAAGAAGCCCTTAAAACTTACTCGCATACAGGGGCTGTCTTACAGGACCAGTAGGATTGTTTCAGGATGACTGAGAAGAATTTGGGCACTTCAAAGCATATGTTTGCAAGTTTTCGTGCATGTTACACTTCCCCCCTCAACAGATAAAATGATGAGATTTCCAAAACAATTGGAACAAATAATTTTTGTTATGTCTACCTACAATGTAGTTGGAGATTCAAGATCTGGTTTTAAATGAGCTGTTTCAGATAATGCAAGTGGTTTTAGCATAGTACTCAAGGCTAAGTAAGCCCAAGCTGACATCCTCATGACTGTGGCTATGTTGCGCCTTTCAGACTTGTTTGCCTTTATTAGTTTGGGTTTACTTTACAGTGCACTCTTATATGCAAACCCTTGATCTTTCTCTGCCTCAGCTTCCCCATCGCAGTGGATATGTCCAACATTAAGACCTTGTAATAAGACTGTTGAAACCTATGTTCTTATTTTGAAGTATTGTGGAGCTCTGAGATTGTTAGCCATAGTAGGGCAGATTATCAATATGAAGGTGGTGGATGGTGGTGCTAAAACTTATTCTTTACAGTTCAGCAAATCTGGTGGCGAGAGCTTGAATTCAGTTACACTGGTTGACTTTCTCTACAGATCTGGGATTCTTACATACGAAGCTTTACTTTAGACTGATATTCTAGAGGAGCATAAAACTACCACATTTTTATCATTTGAAATACTTTGGATGAATTTGTTACAGTTCTCACATGAACCTTCAGGGCGGAAACTGACAGCCCACTATGTTTTCTCTCTCTGATGTTACTAGGATGTTGTAGGACAAATACTTGTTCTCCTGCCTATTCAGATTAATTGCAGGTGCCTGACGCAGTTAGTTGAGCATAGAATGTGTAAATTCAGCTTGCCTTAATCTCTTCTATGTGTAATTGTCCACCTTCATTAAAGCTGCTTCTAAGGAATCATGAAATTATTTATGGAGCTGTATATCTGAAACAATGGGCACTCCCATTGAAAATGAAATACATAATACTGCTTTCAAGGCACATGCGCTTCCTATGAGGTAAGAGATTTTGCTTCGTGCTGTTGGAGTTGAGTCTATGGTTTCCTCTTCCCACTGGCATTTTCACAGTGCCAGGGGCCATTCCCACTCATAACAACTGTATCAGTAGTTTTGGCACAAGTGGGCACCTGCCACCTAGAAGGAATGACAAATACTAGAGAAACAGAAACTGTGTTGGAGAAGGTGGTTGTGTTACAGCCTCACTGCACACTGGAGTATTGCTCTGGGAAAAAATGCAGTGAAAAAAAAGCAGAAAGGGTCTTGGAGCTCTGAGCAAAGAAACTGTTTTGGTTGATTCCTCATGTCTGCAGGCTGCTTTCTCTAAATTAACAAATTAGTTTGAAAGACGCTGGCTGTCTCTCTAAGATTACTTTTTTTCCCCCCTCCAAACTGAAATAATCTTCAAGCTCCTTACTTTTGCCCAACTGTTGGATTCTATATTTGTAGTTTGAGCTAGAAAAGCTTTTTAGCATTTATGATAATTGTATATGAATTATGCTATTTGAGATTTTGCTTTGGTGCAGTAGAGGTTCCTCTAAACACCCATCTCATTTTTTCAGATATGGATCCCTGGAGACCCCAAGCTTTGAAGAAGTTGGAAACAAGAATTCCTCTGAATCCAAAGCAGTTGTCAGGATGTAAGTGTAGTTTTGCCCTGCACAGTGAGCTCTAATTGGGATTTGATATTGGAGGAGGATGTGGGCAGCATAACATTTGTTTCCTTTGAAAATTCTCAGCACTGTTTGCTTGCTTAAACAAGCTTGTGTAAAGGCCAAATATCAGTTGTCTCAAAACATATCCAATATTATAACCCAGAGATCTTTTGATCCTTTGGCCCTCATGCCTTTCATGTCTGAATCTGATACCTGTTACTCAACTACTCATTTATAGAAAGCTCAACAATGAAGTTGTCAGGTGTATGTGCTTTAACAGATCCTGTATAAATGTGAAACTCTTTCTTGCCTTAAAAATTTCCATTGCTCTCAGTTGCTCTGGCTACTTTTGTCTTACAGAGATTAATGGTATCTGGAAAAGAGGTTGGCTTTGTAGTCCTGTTGTGAAACATGTAGTTCAAGTAGTTCATGTTTTGTCTTGTCTGGGATAATTCCAATATAATTGTGTTTACCATCTTTTCTCGTAGAACAGAAACATGACACAATTTTGCTCTTAGTATTATATGACTCGGAGAAATAAGAGGAAAAAGCAAGAAAGCTATGTTCTTTCTTGCCATTAACTCTGTATTCCTCAGAGAAAAATATCGCATGGGGAAGCCTGTGGTCTGTAGCTAGAGATCTGCATTTATCAGACTCCTGTTATGACAGTTCAGATGCTTTAAAAATCCATTTGGGGCATTAGAAATAGGGATGCAATTTAAAGCATTTCCACTGGTTTGACACAAAAAAGAAAACTGCTACAGAAGTTAAAAACAACTGTAGGAAGAGGATTTATGGCTCCTCAAATATCCTTTTTAAAGAAGAGATGGGTTTTTACAAAATCTTAGGGTATGTATGAGAGGAATATCATGTTGTATGTGGTATACTGTAAGCCCACAGATTACTACTTTCTGTATTGAAGTTCTCTGTGCTTCCTGTACTTGTAGTACAGATTTGTGATGAATTTTGAAACAAAAAATGCCTGATGCAAGTTTTTGTTTTGTTTTTTTCATTAATTAGTGTTCTACCTCGTGCTCATGTAGCTCAGAACCTGCAAGTCCTACACTAGGGCTTGAGGACACTTATGGCACAGCCTCATTTGAGAGACTTGTGGGAGCTATCAACCTACCCTGATGTTTCCGAATTCGGGGTCCAAGCCAGCAGTTACTTCTCCCACTTGTTGCAGTGACATATAGTTGTTACTGACCCAACATCATTTCAGCTGTGTTTGAAATTGTGCCTTCTAAGGATCCGTTCTGCCAAGGGGATTTTCTTCTGTTTACTTATACGTCATTCCTGTCAGTTTTGGGCCTCTGGGGTGGCCAAAAAAAGAAAGGTATTTTTTGTCAGGGATCAGGTTTAATTAACTATAATCTAAAATGTCTTTTGGGATTTTTATTGTTATTGTCCTTTTCTTTAAAACTGCATTCAGTAATACACAGCTTAAAGAAAGGAACTGTAATTTTGTAATTTTACAAATACACACAGTTTGGACCTTAGAGTTATGAGTAGGCTCAGAACACCCCCAAAAGATCTCTGAGCTTAAAAATCTCCCTGCCATGCATGGCTTTGCTTTTCTTCTTTTTTTTTTCCTCAGTTATCAGGACCCAGCTTAGCTTCCCATGTTCAGTAGCTTGCTTTCCACAGTTCTTACTGCTTTCAGTCAGTCAGAAAGTTTGTGGTTGTAAGTAAGAGAAGAATAAAACCCAGAAAAGGTGGAATTCCAGTCAGATGTCTGTGTTTCCAGAAATGTGATGCCTTGCCTCTCTTAGTTGTCTGACAAAGAGTAGTAAGGAGTGAGTAACCTGACCCTCTCTCTCCTCCTGTAAGCACTTCTTTTTGCTCTTCCTTGCATTATATAAACAAGATTGCCTGGTGCTGTTTCTCAGTTCTGCATTTTTTTTGTCGAGGTGTGACGGAGTTGCCTCTTTGTCTTAGGTCATCATTGCCTTCGGAGTTCTCTGTGTTTACTACGTGTTTTCTTAGCTTAGACTTCCATTGACTTTGAGAAATATGAGTTTATGGAACACAGGAAGGCATGACAATTCAGAATAAAACCATACATACGTTAAACACAAAAGTTACCAGCATTAAGAATTAGAGAGGTCCATATGATAGTACACATTACATGAACTGTAAAGAATTTGTGCTATGATTCAGTTATGGTTTTGTTTTTAAGTGAGGCTGTATAGCTCAGATGTCTGGTTTGGTACTTGTCACCTGACAAAAAGCAAATAAGGAAAGAAATGAGTGCCAAAAGAAATACTTTCTCTTGCTCGTGTTTGATGTGAAGACTCTACACACCTTACCAGACAGGAGGTACCGGAAACTTCAAAGAGGTAGTTGCATCCAAGAGATCTCAAGCACCTTTACGTATTCTGGGAAGGGGATCAGTAAGCCAGGCAACTAATGCTGTTTGGGGATTTCAGTCCTTCTGAAATGGTTGTGTATACTGCCTACAAGACAGTAAGAAACAATGCTTTACATGATATGACCTGATCACTGTGATCTCTATTCAGAGCAGGAGAGTTCCTCAGTTAACTTTTAACTCCCTGTTTAAAGGTTGAGCTGTCTATGCAGAATGATGTGTGGAATATCTTCTGCCCTATTTTCCCCACTCTACTGAAAGATGGTGTTAATTTTAATCTCTGGGCAATCCACTGCTGGCAGACAACTGTACCCAAAGCACAGACTCCATTAATGTAGCGAGGTGGTATATTAAAGGAACAGAACACTTGTTTCCCAGAAGGTAGGCATTAAAGACATGGCTGGAGCTGGTTGAGGACAGAGAAAGGACCATAAAACCTTCAAAGTACAAAATATTGTAACTGCTTTTACCTTTCGGAAGTCAGTAGCTTCACTGGATACCGAGATGCCTCTGGGTAATGTGAGGGTCTGAAACAATGCTTGCTGAGGCCATGTCACAGAGATGATTTGCCAGGCTTGCAAGACCTGTAGAGCTGATGCAGCACATCATACTTCATGGATAAAAGGTGCTAAGCTTGTTGCCAAGAGTTTTAAAGATTTCTGTAAGGGAAGTTCCCAGAAGTGATTCATTCCTGTTCAGTGTACACAGAAGGATGTTCAGCCTGGCAGGCCAGGCTTGCTTGCAATGTTTGCACTCAGGGAAGACTAGTTGAATGTTGACTGAACCTAGTTACTTGGAGACCTCATACGAAAATACAATAGCATGAACCTGAGATTGTCTGTGGGAGAGGTTTTTCAAGAAGCAGTGTTGTCATATTGGTCCGTGGACTTGGACCATGATTTTTTGTTTGTTTGCTTGCTTTCTAGAGGTCTAACATTTGTACATTTTCTTTAAAAATACTCTTTAGGCATGTTGGTAAATATAATGGGGAGTGGGAAAGTGTGCCATCTCTCCCTGTACATAGAAACAACTCTTGTGTTTGTAGCTAGTGAGAGACTCCACAGCCAGGGCAAAGGCAATGAAAAGGAAATGCTGTGCTGTAAACAGTGAGACATGTTCTGATCTGTTCATTTATATCTCTCCTGATGAAGCCAAAGAAAGATAAGTCCCAATTTAGGTTATATTTCTCACGGGTGCTAAAGAGAAGGTGGTAGAACTGGAAAACTGGTCTCCTGGTTGCAGTATGAAGTTTCAAACGGGGATTTTTTTTTTTTTTTTTTCCCTGTGTATGTTTTATACTTGCCGTACACTTACAGCGCTGTAAAAGAGAGGATTCTTGCTGGAGTTGGACAAGCTGAATGAGAAGAAAAACTAGTTTGCTTAGTACAAAAAGTTAAAGAGCTTTAAGCCCTCAAATCCTTCTCTTCTGCACTCCCAAGCACTGCCATGGCTGAATTCAGGGACTTTTAAATCCTAAATGAGCTTGAGTAACAGTAAAAGTCCTTTCAAGCCTCCTCAAGGAGCATAAGGTTGTGATTTCCTTCTGCTACTGGCTTTGTTTGCTAATTTGGGGTAGGTTGTTGGTACTCTCCCCCAGATGAATGACAGGCCACAGAAATGAATCAAAATACTTGGAGGCTTTTTTGTTGCCTTGAATGTCAGCTCCTAGTTACATCTGCTTTATTATCAAAATGTGGAATTTATTTGTTACTAAAACTTGGAATGTGGCACAATTGAAAACCGCAGACAAAGCAACTCAAACCTGAGCTGAAATCTCCCTGTTTCATTCCACAGCAATTGGGTAAACCAGTTCAAATAAAATTAAGGAACTCTTCAGTTACCACATGGCAGGTCTTGCATGTTTACCTCTCCTCTTCTGCATTAAACCAGCAAACACCAAAACTTTCAGTGTAATACTGCAGCATTTGGAGTTTCTCATAGTGATAAAAAACATTGTCCTATGGTTTCTTGAGCATTTTTGATCTTCCTGAAAGAGAACTTGTATTTTGTTTCCTACTAACATTAATGATCATGCTGGAAAACAAGACTGGAAAACTGTTACAGTCCTGCAGAAATAAAACTGCTCCTGGGCATTGTACTCCAGGAGAACAGACACCAAAGGAATGTGAGACAAATGGAAGAAAATTGGCTGGAAGTTTCTGATGCCTGGGCAATTCATGGTGGAAAGCAGTTAAGATGCATTTGGGAGAGCAACAGTCAGCATTCATTCCAGTAAAACCAATTAAGCTAAAACAACAGAAGAAACCAGTGTGGTTACATGAGAAGTGGAGTCAAACACAGGGCAGTCTAAGCAATGGAAGAGTGGAAGAGTTATGAAAACAATAAGAACTAAGCAAAAAAAGAACAATTAGAACAGCAAAGAAAAATAATGATTGCCATTTCAAAACACAGAACAACCGGCCAACCTGTTCCCTTAGACACTTTATGTGTGTCCCAGCAAATGCCCACCCCTACCTCCCCTGCCCCACATACTATTCAGCCAGTTCTTCCCAAATCAAAAAAAGAGCAGATCATTTGCTGGAGGTCATCAGCATGTTATTTATAGATGGACTGGGCGTAAGAAGCTACCCTTACAACAACTGTTGCTTGCACTTTACATACATTTTACCCCTGTTTCAAAGCTGAAGTTTAACTGCCCATGTTGTTATTTAATGAGCAAAACTTAGAAAATACAGCTGGCTTAATTTAGTCTGTGTGAGCTAGCCTGAAAATTGTTGCATGGACAGTGGAGGAGCAGGAAGAGCTGTCTAAAGATTATTCCATTGATGGTCTTAAGTATGCATTTGGCAAATTACAGGTAGTTTTGTACATGTTCCTGTCTAATTCAATAAGAAACTAGTCATTTAATCTCTCTTTGCAACTGAGGTTGGCCTTATCCTTCTTAATTGTCAAATCTCTCTTCTGTTCTTCTTCTGAAGGAAAGGAAAACTTTATAGCTCATAATCAACCCATGAAAAATGTATTCTGTGATGTTTCTTTCCTGTCTGAGATCTTGGAAGGCTTCTGTTTGTATCTGTCTCTGGGTCTATCAAGTACAGGGAGTTTCTTCTCAAGGGCAGCAAATGTAAAGCTACTACTGCAAGATATGAGCAATTCTCTAGCCTGTTTTCAGAAATCTTACCTCCCTGACACACAAATTAAACAATCAGGCGATAGGAATTCAGTAGGGCACAGTGTAATTTTTTTCTCTTTCCTATTTCCCCTCTTGAATGAAATGATTTTGCTGGCAAAAATCAGTGTCTGTAACAGTTGTGAACTGTTCACCCTGCTCTGGGAAACTGGGTCTGTCTTGAACTCTATTTGTCCTTCAGCTTATGAAAGTGGCCATCAACCAAGCCTGTGGAAACTGAGCTTAGTATAAACAGCACGTGAACAATATTAATAAAAGATCTTATCCTGGGGAGAGGCTCCTTGCAAATCATTTCTGAACTGGTAAATGCTCCTAAGAAAAGAATATAGAGCCTAGTTTTTGGTGGTGGAGCCAGTAGGGATGATGGTGAGCTTATGATATGGGTGGGGAAAAGGGGCATAAGAGCAGGAGTAAGTATTCAATTAGGTCATGCAGCGAGGCACAGTGTTCTGCCTGTGGTGGAAGAGAAATGAAAATACTGTAGGCATAGGACAGTAGTGTTTGTGTAAGTATTGCTGTAACACAGCATTCAGGGTATGTGTGGGACTAGAGTGGATTAAAAATATTAGAGGAGGGTGGAGCGAGAGCTTAGGAGCACTGATGTGAACATGTCTGTTGTGGCCTTTCTTGTACCTTGGGATGTGGAACACTGTTGGCTTTGCTGTGGCAGTCATGGAGCACTGGCTGTTGTGTGACACCTGTCCTGACTGAGTAAAATGGTCTTGAAGCTCCAGATAAAAAGTTTGGCCACCTCTGGCTTAAACTGTGGAACACATACTTGTTGCATTTATGGTATTAGCTTGCCTGAGCAAAGGTGTGAAAATTCAGTCCAAAATGGTTTTCAAATGTGGAAAGAGTATTACAACTTCCACAATCTGTTTCATATTTGCAGTGAAACCTGAAATCTGGAACATGTTTCCATGTTAATTTTTAGTTGTAAATACTTTTTGTAGCACTGAAACTGTAATTCCAGTTTCTCCTGTCAGCAAGCCTACCCAAACAGTTTTACTGACAGATTTCCAAATAGTCTCATTAGAAATTCAAGGTTGCTACAATATTAGGGACAGAAATGGACAAAGAACAGACTAAAATGGATAGGACTTGTAAAATGACATCTCTATGGGATTAAAAGTTAATCGAGTTTTGAGGAAAAAACTAATATGGTTAAGGTGAGACAAGGAGAGTGGGAGAAACTTATTTTAACTCTTTCTTAGCTATTAGTTTATTTTGAATGACATTGAGCAGCTGAGTTAACCAGATATTGCTGTGGTTTCCCTACTTGCAGTACAAACATGCCAGTATTAGTATGCAACTCTGATACGAGAGCTTTCTGGGTTGGCTTTTGGGATCCTCATTGTCTACATGTAAAATCTATGTTCATATTTGAACTCTCTTCGTGATCTCATAAATTGAGGAAAGAGAAGTCCCCCTGTCTTGCTTCTCCCTTTCCATTTTGCAGCTATTAACACAATAGACCCAGAACCACTACATGTGTATTTTTTAGAATTTGAACTTCAAAAGCCAAGTGCCTGATTCTCATGAGCACAGGTGCTCTTTGAGCTGACACACTGGTGTCTTTAACTGGACACTCGTGTTTAGTGGTTTTTACTGACAGCATAGCCTGTTTCTTCTTCTTGTAATATCATTGAATGTATGGAATACTGTTATTGCATGAGGGTCTTGGAAATGGGGGTACTGGAATAGGTATCAGGGAAGGTTTCTGTAGATGTGAAAAATATGTTCATTGGAGGGCTTAGCTCTCACAGCTAGCTACACAGCAGAACAGAAAGCATTTGCAGAAAGAGAGCCTGCTGCAAACTAGGGCTGTTGTCACTTGCTCATCTCGGCTGTTTTTCTGATGGCAGTAGAGCTCATGAAATCTGCTTCTTTATAGAAGGAAAACTGTGTTTTGTAGCAACACGTCTTGTGCCTGCCACAGCATTTGCGACTACTGGCTGGAAGAGATTTGAAATACTGAGATGGTTTCAGTGTCAAAGAGGAAATCTTCAGAACTTCCTTTTCTCAGGGACTTTAGATGTTTATTGTGCCTTCTCTTCTGGAACAAGGGTTTTTTTCCCCTCTCACATTATGTCCTACTCTGAACACCACAGTAGGTTAGCATGAAACAGTGGCCGTGGCCAGCGTGTCATGTTATGTGACTGCACACAAAAGTCCTTTTCCCTTATCTCTTTGTCAGCTCAGGTAAACAAAATCCTCTTTAAAGTGTTTCTTGATATGCCTTCTGTGTCTTCCTAGCCTCTAATTGTGCTGTGGCCAGTGCTGATTGGTGTGCTAAAAATATGCACACTGGGTTACCTGCACATTGCTATGAAGAACCAAAGATCTCACAGCCTTTTCTGCAGCAGAAAAAATAAGTTCCTAATGTTTTTTTAGCCAGGCTTCAATTTTCTTAAAACTTGAAGAAATCAGGTTATTTTTCCAGAGTTCTTTCAGGTTTTTCCACACTTAGTTGAAATTTGTCAACAAAACTTTAAGTTAGTTCTGGAAAACCATAGCATAAATTGTAAGTCTTACTTTCTTACAAAATCAAGTTGAAACAATGAAAAATCCCTGAAAAGATAGGCTTTAAATAAATTCCCATAAGCTTACATTTGTGCAGTATCTAAGAACCAATCTAATAGGTGGGAGTGGATTAAAACCTACATAAACCAGGAAAAGTAGATAAACAAATCACTTCCCTCTGTTTCAGGCAGGGTGGAGACGATGTTGATTCACCAGCTCTGGTTTCCCCTCATTCCACTTAGTCTATAGAATGTCCATGGGCAGTTTTCTGCCATTGGTGACATTTTAGCTTCTGCCATTGGTGACTTTTTAGCTGCATGTGTCTCTAAGAAGGTCTGGGATAACTTTCCTGGATGAAATCCAGCACTCTTGTAACTCCCTAAGCATCCTTTTTCTGCACTGTCAGATACCCTTTTGCATGATATAATCTGACAGCCCCTTCTTGTCTTGGGGCTAAAGATAAAATAAAGCTTCTGCCGCATTTCACCCTAAGGTTAGCAAGACCAGTCTGCCTTCTGGGTTCAGCTTCTTGGTGCTTCAAGCTTGATATTGGGTACTGGCAGCACAGTGCAACCCGTGCTGCACATGTCAGGATTAGGGTTATATCTTTACAGATGAAGCAATCTCAGAGTGTCTGCTTCTCTCCCTGTTCTCTCCCTGTTCTCTGCCTGTCTTCTCCCTCTCCTCTCCCTGTCCTCTCCCTCTCCTCTTCTTTCAATTGCTTTATCTACCATTATTTGATATCCTGAATTTAATTGAAGGGTGTCAATATATCTTAAGTGGATTTGATTCTGCATTCATTTGTGGCTGTAACTGGATCCACTTGTATGGGTGTAAATCAGGAGCAACTTCCCTCAAGTCCCTGGGAAAATCTGGGTGATATCTTAATAAGATTCCATGCATAAAAACAACAGATTCAGTTCGGTACTTAGAAGGTCTTCATTCTGCCTTCACGTAGAATATGAAAGTCTTACAGTTTTTATTGTTATACTAATTACAGATGCGTATGATTGCATCAATACATGCTGTATAGAACCAGTTCTCTGTGTTTTTGCTCTTAGTGCAACAGCATCAATCTTACGAGCCTGGCTCAATCAGTGCTCTGAGGATTTCAGAGAGCCGCCCAACTACCCATGTCTGCTGAAGCTGCTGGATTACCTAAAGAAGAATATATCTGGCTCTGACCCAGAGAGAAGGGCACAGAACCTCTTGGAGCAGTTCCAGAACCAAGAAATGGAAAATGACAGTAAGTTACCTTTCCCTTCTCTCAGAGTGTAAGGTATCACAGGGATTTAGGTGGAGTACATTTCATCAACTCTCATGCTAATTGACAATGTTGTGAGGTGCACCAGTGACCTTTCTCTTAAAAGTAAAACAAAACCAAACAAAACCAAACAAAAAACAACCAACCAACCAACCAACCAAAAAGCACAACAACAACAAAAAAACACAACAAAAAAACCCTCTCTGTCTGACTCTGCAGGTTCTGTGCAGGATGACACTTGTATTGCGTAGGTGCCTATGCCTGTTTATTCTGGGGTATATTGGGAAATCCAGCACTTCTCTAATATTGAGCCAGAGATCTGAGACTGCTGCAGCAGCTAAATGGTTAATTGTCAGTGCACTTCCCATGTCATTGAGATAAAACACACAGCTGCTTTTTGGCTGGTCTTCTGATTTCAATGCACACCCCCCCCCCCCCCAGCACCCCCAGGAAAAGCCCAAATCAACAAAAAGCAAAATATAGAGCTGTGACAAAATACGGCTTGAGTCACAAACCTTGTTGTCATGAAGCTTTTCTTCCTAGTTACCGTCATGTCAAAGGAAGTGTCTGTGGCTGTTTTTTCCTATTTGAGTGGCTGGTATCCAAGGACAGAGGAAAACCTTACGTTATTGGGGGTCAGAATCTACTGAAAGAAGAGTGAACTGTAGTAACACATGTATGCAGGCAACAAGCCTGACATATACCCTTATCCTGGTCAGAAAGCTTCCTGTGACGTAAGCTGAGGAGTCATAGAAGCTCACGTAGTGCGTGAATGAGAACTAGAATCAACTTCCAGCTTTGGTAGAGGGGAATAATTCATGTCATAAAGCATAAAGGGAATGACAGGAAAATAAATATTTCATCCCGTAAAAATCATGTCTGCCGGATGTTCCAGAAATACCATGTGAATGCATACTACTGTGAAATGTCAAATTAATTCAGTCATTAAAATGTACATAAAAAGGAGTGCTATACAGAGCCCAGGCTTTTTCCGTCTTGAAAGCACATAAGTGAACAGGATTGCTAATGTGTGCCTATTGATGTCCTTTCCTGGGTTTGGTTCCCTCATGTCAAAGAAAGCTTACAAGAACTGTATTTGGGTTCCTCTGTTGTTCCAAGCAATCAGAAGTTCCCAGCATCCCTACTTCTGCATTTGT
Organism: Pezoporus flaviventris; assembly: GCF_033815535.1. Taxonomy (NCBI): domain Eukaryota; kingdom Metazoa; phylum Chordata; class Aves; order Psittaciformes; family Psittacidae; genus Pezoporus; species Pezoporus flaviventris. Next base: position 20,783,252 of record NW_026892561.1, read on the forward strand.
TTCCTCTAAAGCATTCAAATTATGCTATGAATTTACAAATTTGGGTCCTGACCCTGCAGTTTGATTTGTGCCATCAGACCTCCATTCAGTGCTGCCATCTATTCTTCCAGCTTGGGCAATACAAAGCTAGGTGAGCCAGAGACTGCAAATTCAGAAAGGGTGCATGACTGCTGTCAGTGAAGTCAAGCGGGCCACTGGGCTTTGAGAGGGCTAAATAGATCAGAGCTATTTGAAGATGATGAGATACTTGAGTAGAAGAGAATTCCAGCTTCTGGGAGAGTAGGGAAAAGACTGGTTACACAGCCATGAAGAATGAGTGAGAGAGAAAGGAGGAAGAGGCATGAAAAAAGAAAAGGGAAGTCTTGTGTTGCACTCCAGGACCTGGTTTTAAGGGCACTGTGAGGCTTTGAATAGGGTTGCAACTCAGTGATGCAGATTTTCAGTTGAATTTCAAGAGCTGAAAGGAAAATGAGGAGTCACATAGCAAAAAAGAGAGAAAAAAGTGTGACTCTTGTAATGGTTCACTAGAAGTCCATTTAATTATGCATAATGTTATGAAACAGCCACAGAAAAATAATGCTGAAACAGAGGTCTCCCTTTATTGCATTTAGCTCTGTCAATGAGTGGTGCAATTACAATGTGCAGGTGGAAATCTGGATACAGCCTGTAGTTATAAGTTGTTACATCAAAACTGTAGCAATTTACATTCACAATTAGGTTTTGTTGTTACTTAAGGGAGGAAAGAAAAGCAAAGTATTTTGAAAAACAGTGATGAAGTATCACATCATCTGCTTTTGCTGGTTTGATGTCTATTCTGCTTAAACTGGGTATAAAGTATTGCATAAAATACTCTGAAATGCACTGTTGGTTTTGTTTAATGAAATCTCACTAGCAGTAAACTCAGTACCTTTGTCGATAGTCTTCAACCAGTCCATTTTTTTTCCCCTCCCTTCTTATGGAGTTACTGTCACCTTACGGTAAAAGAGATGAGGAAGAGGATTTATTTTTAGGGATTTTCTGTTTGACTTCCTCCCCTACCATGGGAAACAAGGGCACATTTCTTTGTGTTTAATGTGGCTTTGTTCTCAACCTGTGGGAGCCAAAAAGAGATTTGGGAAAAATATGTGAAATTCCTTCCCTTCTGCACTGGATCAAGTACCTCAGTGAGGACAGCTCTCCTCTCCCACCTCTTCACTCCTGCCCAGTGCAAATTTAGAAGCAGCATTCAGCAGAATATTTGTAGGTGCTCACTGTGCTCCCTTTTTCTGGGAAAAATGCCTGGAGAGGGAAGGTGAGGGATGCTGAAATGAACTCTCTTCAATGTAGTCCATGTAGCCACAAGTGGCTCTAAGAAATCTGGTATCTCATAGAATCATAGAATAGAATAGTTAGGGTTGGAAAGGACCTTAAGATCTTAAAGTTCCAACCCCCCTGCCATGGGGAGGGACACCTCACACTAAACCATATCACCCAAGGCCTTGTCCAATCTCCTTTTATTTCCACACATGGGAGATGAAATCTGGATATAAGAGCATTCTTAGTGCAATATTTTGGGGATATAATTGCATACTCATCCATTTACAGTTTGATTATTTATTTTTTTTTTTAGATTATAAGACATAAATATTGAAAAGTAGATTAACAAAATTCTGCAATGTTAATAAGGAATTGGGGTGGTGGTGATGAAGTTTTTTCTTTTGGAGGAATGTTTAACAAATGGGAAAAGCCACTTCTCTGCTAAGAGACTCTAAATATCTGAATTCTTTCTAACTGTTTCTTTATCTTCCAGCTTTTCTTTGCCAGTTCAATCTTAGGGTCATCATCTTTCTCACTAAACTATGCAGCACAGTGTTGCATTTGCATCAGGCTGGAGTGTTCTGCTATAATATGTGCAGTGATGTCTTAAACAAACACCTGCTTTAATTCACTGTTTGCTGTATAAATTTACCAAGTCATGTTTTCCGTCCTGGACAGATGAGTTCCATAACACTTCCTCCAGTAACCAGTGTGATGAGGAACAGCTGGAGATCTGCAGTCCAGAAGAATTCTCTTCTTTCCAAGAGTACCTTGTGGCAGAACAGTTGACATACATGGATGCAGTATGTAGAGCATACGTACTACTTGAAATGCTGGTGGAAATAGGGCTGGGCTTCTAAATTTTGTTTATTTATTTATTTATTTTTAAGTTTTGCATCAATGTAAGAATAGTGTTCCAGAACAGGTCTGTTGTTGGGACACAGAACACACCTCTGCTTGGTTATCCAAACTTGCTTTCTTCATTGAGCTCTTTCCTTTAGTCCTTTGGGTTTTTGTTGTTGTTGTTTTGTTTGGTTTTGTTGCTGTTTTTGTTGTTGGCTGTTTTTGGTGTTTTAGGTTTTTTTAAGTGTGAAATTACACTGTACAGCCTTTTTTGCAAAGTTTAATATTTGGCACCTGAGAAATAGCACATTTTGGCTATATTGCTGCCTGGCCTGAAGATGTATAGGTACTCTCAATTGTAGTGCTCTGATTTGGTTTGTCTGTATCAAACTCCTTCAAATTATCATCTTGTAAAAAAATTTCCCCTTTGGTTGTGCAACCGATATAAAGGTGTCTCTTCTTTTCCCCGGACTATTTAGCTGACAAGTTAGGGCATCAAGCCTATAAAGAATATGCCAAAGTATGTATTTTAAACTAAGTGAAAACAACTATTTACCCTTTATTACCATATTATATTTATATCCAATATGTACTGTAAACACGCATTTCTTCTTGTGGACAGCAGAGATCTTTGAGAATCATGCTGGCTTAGGCACCTCTGTTTCACTCTAGGAACTCTTCAAGAAAGTTGTGCCCCACCACTGCTTGGGATGCATCTGGTCTCAAAGGGATAAGGAAGAAAACAAGCACGTGGCACCTACCATCAGAGCTACTATCTCTCAGTTCAACGCAGTTACCAACTGTGTTGTCAGCACTATCCTGAATAGCAAGGAACTCAAAACACAGCAAAGAGCCAAGATCATGGAGAAGTGGATTCGTATTGCACATGTAAGGCATTTGTTCTAGACTGTTTAATCTTGTGCTGGGTGCCTTGGATTGAGGCAGTTGGAAGGGGAGAAGAAGGTTGTATGCATTGGCCCCAGGCCAGTGAACATCTTGGCTCTGATTCTTTATGGTTTTGACTGACTTTCTTTGTAATAGCAGATGAAGTATTGCCCTTCTCTCCTTAGTTCCTTCCCCATCCTGGGAAGAGGGCTGTTGCTTGTATCTTGACAATGTTGGGAGTGCTACTTGAAGGGTGTCAGATACTGTGTCTTGCAGATGGGAAGTGCCATGTACTTGATAATGTAACATTTATGGTAAGATAAGTATGAATTCAACCAGTTCACTTCCCTAGGAAGAAAATACTGCTCGTATCAGTGAAAGCAATTAAGGGATGGTTGGTATCATCCAAAGGTTAGACTTGCTTTCAGAAGAAAGTTTAACAAGAATGGAGTAGGACTGGCAGTGGTGCAGGCAGTAGCCGGATTCGGAATAAGCTTTGCGCTTATCCGCGTCTGGCCATTCATGGTTGGTCAATGAGCATCATGCTCCCTCTCCTGCATCTGAACACCACGTGGGCTGAAATCAGACATGGTGGGAGATACATCAGATATATGTGGGGGGCCATGTCAGAGGCCTTACAGAAGTCCAGATGACATCAGTAGCTCTTCCCTTGTCCACTGAAGGCCACTAGATTGTTCAGGCAGGACTTGTGCTTGATGAAGCCATTTTGGCTGTCTCCAATCACTTCCCTGTCCTCTCTCTGCCTTAATATAGTATCTAGGAGGATCCTGTAGCAGACTGCATGTTTGTTAATCTTTGCGTGAAAGGGTTTTGTGTGCCCTTTTCTACATAACTCTGGTTTGCTTAGATTTTGTCTTTAATATCTTACTGTAATGTTTTTAACTCCCCTCAGAGCACTGGGAAGCTGGCAGTAAGCTCGATCTCTCTTTTTGAAGAGAACATTTAAAGCACTTTTATATGAATACATATTGACTTTTATTTTAAGAATCACATGGATTCTTTCCGAGATATACAAAATAAGCAGTCATAAAAAGCTCAAGGCAAATAGAGGTTTTCCAACCTTGACAATGCACTTCTATGCTTCCAGAGGGGCAGTATTGTTAGTCCTGGCACCTAAGCTCTGGCGACTGCATGGTTGAGGAAACTGGTATGAGGAAATAGACTTTCACCTCTTTTGGCACTTACACCAACTTATGTTATCATCTGATGGCTGCTTTATAAGCCATGTGAATGGATTATGAAGTTTGATTCTGTTTTTCTGTGTGCAGATCTTTAAACTGCAGATGATAATAGCTAAAGCAGGCTTTATGGGCGGCCTGGGCCACAGCCTGGGCAGATGAGTACGAAGCAGCCTTCTGCTCATCATGGGGCAGCAGGGAGGCCTGGGGAAGCCAGGAGAGGCATCACTCTCATCATATGTGTTCTGTGGATGGTGAACTTCGTTCTCCACCTCTACTGATTCAGTACTTCTCCCTTTACTTAATTCATGCACATAGTGAAATACGCCAGTCTTAGCTAAGCACATGAAAATGCATGTGCATGCTCTACAAAATAACTGCATATGTAGAATAGCTGGTTATATATAACATCTATACTTAGCTGTCCACTTCTGAAGCAACTTGCTTGCTTTTTGCATGCAAATGAGTGTTTTGAATAGTTAGGAGCCTGAATTAGAAAATAAGCCACTCATTAGTGTGCAGTTACACGCTGACAACTAACTGTAACTTAGCAGCATGGAGTTCCACATTTGTTACTGTTAGTGACTTTTGGATCCAGTTTCTTGGTTTAAAGATAAACTGAGTAATTTCTCTAACTGCCAGCCCTCCAGACCTCTCCAGTCTAGCCAGATCTAAGGTTCCTGAGCAGAAGCAGCCAATCTCACTCACACAACATTTTCTTTAAAAATAACTGAAATAATTAGGATCTTGTTATGCTTCATTTTTTAAAATCAAAGTTGCTTCTGCACAGGATTCTTTCTGGTATTGCTCTTGTGAAGGACACAGCATGAAACAGTTATTCAAACCAGTCTTAAAAATACTTCTTCTATACATATGAAAACTTGCCGAAGTTTAGTCTGCAATCAGTTAAATTACTGAGAACACAAAATCCAATACTGAATTCTTAATGTGTTTTAAATTATGCAACAGGCAGTTAAGTCAAGATGATTCCAAATTGAATCTTCCAGTCCATACTCCTGTTGTATTTGGAATAAAAGAAATGCTGAAAATTTGTGCCTGTTCATGTTCTTTCCAGCCTGAATTTCAAGTTGAACATAAAAAAAGGATCTCATTCTTAAATGTGTCAGTCTCTGAGGAAGAGCTGTTATGTGGCTTCTTTGTCACCAGTCCATGCAAGAATAGCTTTCAGATCTTGTGCGTCCTACCGCATGATCTTGAACTTGGCCTTTATCTAGCCAAACTGCATATCTACCTCAAGTGCTGTCTGCCCAGTCAGTCTTCTTAAGCCACACTATAAATGTGGCCTTCTAAGTTGCAGAAATACTTTTTTATTTTCTTTCCCTTAGGTAAATAAATGAGAGTAAATGTACGTGTCTTAATTGTTCAGTCAGTCTAAATGCAACTCATGAACAGAGTTGCTGATACAGTAAGGTCTGACTTTTGTTTATGCTAAGGTTGCTTTACATTTGTTCAGTCCAATGAAGGAAACAAATCATGTCAATTTTCACTATAAGGATCCTTTACATAATCAGCATTATCTGTGTTATAATCAGCCCCATAAAAATTTGCAGAAGCAAGAATTGTAGTTTGAGTACATTCTCATCTACATGCAACAGTCAAATTGGCAGGTGTTTTGTCTGCTTAATGCGCATGCACAGTGTTTGTGAGAGCTTGTATTTGCAAGAGTTCCTTAAGTCATTGGTGCCCATGCTCTAGTTCATGGGTCACCAGCAGATTGCCAGGAAGGCACCAATAGATTGCCTTGAAAAGTCCAAGGCCAGACTTTCTCCCTTCTCCTTGCTTCGATCTGCTTTACCAGGAATCTGCTGGGGTTTTGAGAGTTAAGCTTTTCAGTATCCTTTTCCATCAAAGCTTTTGCCACAGAGAAGCTGCATAAGAGTTGTCAATGAACCAGCCTCTCGGCTGACATTTGATCGCAACTCTGGAGAGGCTGGAAAGGTTTTTCTCTTTAGCTGTGTATGTACTTGAATAACAGGCTATTCCTGTGCAGGTCTTTATTTATAATTGACAGGTGGATGATTGAGGGTAACATTCTAAATACCACATATGAAGAGGCAAAGCCTGCTTCTTCCCCTAAAGGGTAAAAGGGATTGGTAACTCTAAAGAGCTTTCTAAGAGGTGTAACATTTGTGCTTTTTAGCTCTGCTTCATGGACTGGGTTCCCCTTTTATTGTTACTAGGAGAACTGAAAGCTGTACCACTAAGATGTCACCACAAGTACATGCAAGTGAGGAAAACACGATAAAAGTGCCAAAGACTGAAAGTATTTTGTGGCTGGAGGAGGGAGTGATATTTTTGATGCTCAATATTTGCACTGCTGCCTGCTTAGATGTGAGAATGTGTAGCAAGCATGACACCAGTCAAACAGAAGAGCATAAATGTATTTGTAATGCTGACATTTAATGCTCCCATGTTTCTAATGGCTTCTTTCACAGGAATGTAGGATCCTGAAGAATTTTTCCTCCTTAAGGGCCATCATTTCAGCTTTGCAGTCCAACTCCATCTATCGGCTGAAGAAGACCTGGGTATGCATTCCAAAGTAAGCCTCTCGCTCTGCTCCTATGGCCAGTCCCAAACAAAGGCAAAAAGCTCATTGTTCTTTCTTTTCATCTTGTTCTTCTTAGCCTTCCTATTCTGCTCCTTTATGGACATCTGTTCTGTTAGAACTTTTCACTCCTGTGGGGCTCAGACCCCGTTTCTTGGGTCTGACTGCTGTGAGCTCTCTTACATATCGAGAGGACAACTTGCTCTTGGGGATAATGGGTCTGTTCTGTCCTTTATGGCTTATTGGATCTTCCAAAACCTCTTCCAAAAAACTGTGGTACCAGCTACTTGACCAGATCCTGCACACTGCTCTCAGATGGTCGGCAAAAGAGCCCCATGATACTTTTCTATTGTCTTCTTTCCCATGAAGCTGGAGGAGGTCCAGGTTGCTACAGCCCTCACTAATCCTCTCCTGGTCCAGACCTGTCCTTAAATATATCGCCAAACAACAAAATCCAAACATGTATTAAAGACAATACTTTGTACCTGGGAGTACCTGGCATATTTACTGCATGCCAGACAGACACCAGAAATCTCCTTGTAGGAAAGATGGTGTTCTGCTCATTCAGTTTGAGAGGAATAGATTTCTTTTCTTTGCCTTTGATAAACAAAGGAAGATGTCACTGCCAGGCAGTAGAGTTCTGCAGTTCTCCTAGAGAGGTGGATCTTTTTTTCCATTGCCCTGTGTTGCTGTTCCTGGTCAAAAAATTGCCATCTTGTAAACATACTGTTGGACAATAGAAAGGGACTTGTTCACTTAAATTCTTCTAGCTTTATAGAGTGCATGGAATAGGGCAAAACCGAAGTATGTAGGATACCTCAGACAGCTTTCTGTCCCTTGTATCCATTGACATCCTTTCTTACAGCAGCCTCATAGCCTGCAGTGTAATTGAAAACCCTGCTCAGGATCTGCGTACCTATGGTATTTCTAAGTGATGCTGTCAAATAAGACCCAACTTTACTGGGAGCACCAGGAAGGATCCTAGTAGACGTGCAGCATCTCACTGGATGCTGTTTGGTTGTGTTATCTTTCTATATGCCCAACTGTAAATGGTTAGTGAGAAAAAAACAGTGATCTGATCTATTTAGAGTGCTTACTAATGACTCAAATTATTTACTTTTTTCCTGTACAGGGACATAATGCTGATGTTTGAAGAGCTGGGTGGTATCTTCTCAGACCATGACAATTATCTGACAACCAGGGAACTACTGATGAAGGTGAGAATTAGCCAAGTTGCAAGGCTTATGATCTCAGTTAAAGCTGAGGTTAATGTTTTTTCTAACCAGCTGCCAAGGCTCGTCTCCTCCTGAACTACTGTATGTGGTGCTTCAGGGGAGACAGGTCCATGAGACCTGTGCTTTTCTGTTGGGCTCAGAGGTGATTTCATTGTTCCTGAAAAAAAACTACACTAGCATTACCCTGTTGAGCTTGAATACCCACAAGCAGCAGGCTGCAGCAGCACAGATTCAGTGGGGACTTGTTCACAAGACAGCAGGTCAGGATCACTTGGAGCCCTTCAAGTTGAATGTCACACTGCTGTAGTTTGGTAAGGCTCCTTTGGGTGTGGTGAGGTCTAGCTCCAGAATAGCTCTATGTGCTGTATTGCACCTGCAACAGCGCTGGAGCCACAGACAGAGTGAAGAGGTGCTGCGTGATGTAGTTTTGCTGAAGAGGGTTACAGGTTAGCGCTTTGGGTTTATGCTGCTCTGTCTAGAGAGATAAGCCTCTCTCTGTGTACCTCTTAGTAGACCTGGAAAGGCTCAGGTTTGCCTTGGTGAGTGCAGAGCGGCTCCAGATGAGATCCTCAACTGGGCTGCACCACTGTGCTGCTTTTGACTTCACTGGAGCACTGCCACTGAACTTCAGCTAAAGGAATGAAAGCAAGATGTTTATCCATCTATTCTGTAGCTTTCTCGGGCCTAGAAAACGGCACAAGGAATTTTGAAGGAACAGGCTTCCTGCTGTTGTGTGTGGCCAGATGGGCAGCAAAGCAGGCTCTCTCTGAAAGTTTGACTTGTATGCTCTCCTGGGTGAACCCCAAGTTCAGGAGCTTGAAAGGAGTGAGGAAGAACAGCAGGGAAAGGTTATATTCTGTAGAAAACTGAGGAATTCTTGCAGCGGTATTTTCTGTTTGCATAAAAAAGTTTCCAGAACCTGGCTAATCAGTTTACTTTTTGGCAGTTGTATCCAGTCATTCTGGCATTTGTACCTTACCCCCTTGCCTCAGTATCTGAAACACTGTGTTTTGCTCAGGAAGGATGGGTGAACACATTCAAACCTGTCAATCTGTTTTGTTTACCATGAATTATCCACCTCTGTCACTAAATTTTAAAGCAGGTAAGATATTTTGAAAATAGTGAGAGGGGAAAAATTCCACAGAATAGCTACAACCTCTCTCCTACTTCTTGCCTTGGACCGCTTTGTAACGATTGGAGGGTTCATGTCCACTGAATCCTTAAAGCCTTTGTTTCATTTCACTATAAATAATCTCTCTAGGGAAGCTGTGTTTGACCTTGCCTATCCATCCTCCAAATCTAAATGCAGAGCAGATAAAATGCCATATGAGACAGGTCAGCTGGCACGGAGAGGGAGCACTGTCTTCTCCCCAAACAACAGCTCTGCTGCTGGCTGCAGTTTTAGCTTCTGTGCCTGCCTGCTGGCTTCTGCTAGAGAATCTCGAGTTTACCTTTCAAGTATCCTGAAGATATTGAAACAACACTTCTTGTTCACTTGCTCCTGTGTTTTAGCCAAGGAAGGAAATACAGTTTGAGTGATCTGTTCAGTAACTGTGACTGAGAGAACTAAGCATTGTAATGAGAAGCTCTTTACAAGTGCAGACTGTTGTTTTATGCCTCTTAAAAAGACACTGATAATGATTCATGCCCTATCTACCTTACCACTGGAAAAAAATAACAGTAACTCCCAGCATCCCTTATGGATCCAAGGAAATAAAGGCTACAGGTATATTGTGAAATACCTCATCCATTCATAAGAAAGCTTATATTGCGGAGATAAAAACCTATTACTTTAGTTTCCTGTGTGTTTCTGGATTAGTAAATAAGCTACAGGGGGTAGTTGCTGGATCTCTATGTCGCGGCATAAGAAAAACAACAAAGCCTTACATAAGATAGAGATGTTTACTTGTAGTACTCCTGATTAGGAAATTTAACCAAAGTCCTGGGGTCAGGAGTTTCAGGATAGAGTTCAGAGAAGCATCTAGACACCTGAAGTATATGTAAGCTGCTCTGATTTGAACTCTTGGGAGATTTTCAACAGCACTTAGCTTTGGTCTGAGTAGAGCCATTTTGCAAAAAAAAATCCCTTATAGTCATCCTGTGGGATTTTGTTGAAAATACCCAATCAGTGTATGAGCCCCAGAAAATTAGCACACGTATACACACATGAAGCTGCACAGAAAATGTTTTTGCTGGCCTGGCTTGCCTTGTTAAATGTATTTGCAATTGTTTTACACAAATGTAGTTGCCAGCTTACCACTTAGCTCCTCCATTAATTGCCTTTAATTCCCTTTTAACTCACAGGAAGGAACATCCAAATTTGCGAATCTGGACAGCAGTGTGAAAGAAAATCAGAAAAGGACACAGAGGCGACTGCAACTTCAAAAAGATATGGTGTGTTTGGAGTCCTTTTTGACCTGGTAACATGATTAACCCTAATTGGTGAATTATAGAAGCAGCAAAATCTAGAAAAGTATTTAACAAAGTGAATGATCTCTACTTAATACTCGTGAATATGCCTTCTGTCAAGAAAAACAATCATATCAATGCTACTGATTAGCTGATACAAAGCAAGTGAACCAAAAGGTTTAGACTGAGTATGTAGTCAAATTGTTTGTCCCTGTAGATATATGCCAGAAGCTGTACTGCCCTCATGCTGTGGATCATATTAAGCAAGTAATACGATGTGTGTGTACATATAAATGCAGAGAGAGAGAGAGGTGATCCCACACATGCATCCATTTTTCTGGGTATACAAACAATTACAAAGTGGGATTCATGCTGCACCCAGCTCAAACTGTTGTGGTCTAAGCTGACTTGTGACAGGAATGGCTTTTAGCGCAACCCAGCTGTCCTTTTACTTCAGCATCACCAGCCTGTGTACTGAAATGCTGGAGGAAATGGATATACAAAGCATCATCATTGGCAATGCATTCAGTGATCTGATGCTGCAAATGCTAAAAGATTGCAGGATTTGGTGGAGGTATGCAGGGGCCACTTTATGTTTCCTGTTGCCAGTCTTCCCCTGCAAGAGTTAAGTGGGTATATGGACTTGCTTTTCCCGTTCACACTTGAAAATGCTTAACATCCCAGCCTGTTCTTTGAGATGGACACTGAGCCAGGAGTTTGGCCTTAGTTTCAAGTTTTCAGATTTACTAAGCCTGTCATATAAAAAAAAGTAATAAATGATTGATGAATATAAACATGAGTTCCTAAGTTCCAACTCTCTTGTTTCTATCCTACAAGAAAGAATTCCATTAACTATTCTTGTTAACCCTTAGAGAGAAACACAATGAAAGCCATGCAGTAAAATACATAATGTAAATACTAAAATTCTTGTGATAAAGAAAATCAGCTGTGGCCAGAACAGAAAGCTTTTTACTTTTAAACAAGCTCATGAATCTTCTGCCATACTAGCTTGAAAATTGCACAGAGTTTTACAGAGATTGCTTTGTAAAACACATCTGGTTTCCAGTCTGTTGGTGAAAATGGCTTTCGTCTTGAAGTTGGCAAAGATTTAAAATAACAGGGGGAGAGAAATCTGGAATGCTTCTGGAGGCAAAAGTACTGAATATGATATTCTATTTGTTTGGAAAAAAAAATGGATCGTGTTGGATGGTACAAACAAGCATTTTGTTCACAAGTTAAGAAACAGCCTGAACTGCACAATTGCCAGCAGCCCAGAAAGTTTAAAATTTAAGTAATTAAAATGCAGGGAGGTTGGAACTAGATGATCTTAAGGTCCTTTCCAACCCTAACTATTCTATGATTCTAAAATATAATTTGTAAGACCACTGTTTAAGCAGAGTACTTGTACTTCATTTTTTTATACAGGAGAATTCTAGCATTTTAATTATTACCACTTGTCAGTCAATCCAACATTGCTCTGATCATTTGCAGGGAGTAATGCAAGGCACAGTTCCTTACCTTGGGACCTTCCTCACTGATCTCATCATGCTTGACACAGCCCTTCCGGACTATGTTGAGGTAATTTGGCATGATTTTTTGAATCCTCCCTGCCTTCCCACCACTGTGTGTGTCTGTTCCCCTATCTTCTACTGGGAAGGAGTATGCAGTTTTATTAGCAACAAGAATCTTGAGTGCAGATATCTCAAGGGAAAAGCTTAGCATTGTATTTTGTCTTGTTTCCCTGTTAGAAAACGTGAAGACAGTAGGTTTTCCATTATTCTGTTTTATTTTCTGAAAACATTTTAGGTATAATGATTTCTGTGAATAACTGGTAAAATACACAGAATGACAAATTCAGCTCTTCAGACCGATCAGTGAAGTGCTTCAGTATTGACTCAGACTTGTCACTCTTGGCAGTTCCCTTCTGTCCATGCTTTGTGTTCAGTTGGTGAACTCACTGAGGAACACTGCTAAACTCAAAGCCCAGCCAAAAGCCAAATTTGTTTCTTGCATTCAAAATACTGCTAGTGTTCTTCAGACCTGATCTCAACACAGCTTTTAGGAGCACTCTTGTGCTTTTCCTTTTGGGCAGACTGCCATTTAGGCCATGAGGACAGATATCCTTTGGAGACTCAGATGAGTGCTGTGGTTTATACCAGGTATGAAAACAGCTATTTTTAGAAGGTGCTTACTCAGGGCAGGTCTTTTGTGCTTTACATGTGCTTTACATTAGCTTTGCTACTTCTTCCTGTTTGTGATGAAATTCAACTGAGCATGTGCTCTTCTTTTCTGATTCCTTCTCTTTCCTTCTAACAGGGTGGCCTGATAAATTTTGAGAAGAGACGAAGGGTAAGCTGAGCATTCTGTGATTTTTAGTTTAGTGATGCCCTCTTCTAGGGTGAGGCCATTTGTCTTTGCTCAGGCATATACAACAGCTGTTAATTTTAATTCAAGTTCATGAGGAAAGAATAGATCCCAGAAATGCTGTGAGCCTCTGCCAGACTGTGTGTGTGGCAGGGGGTGGTGCAGGAAGAGAGCCTACTTTTTAGATGTGAGCAACAGGGGAAGAGGGGCTCAGGCCACTTACTTCCATGGGATTTACATCTGTGACATAAGACTATGTGTTGAATAAGACCTGGTGGCATGAGAACTTTGCATTCCAGAAGTTTGTAAATATCTTCCTTCTGCTGCAGTTAACTATTTGTAGGTAAAAGTCTGCAGAGAATGAACTAGGTACACAGGACTGAGAAATAAACACTGTCTTTCCTTTCAGCCTCATCCTTGTTGGTCAGATAGATAATGCTATGTAGGAGTAAAGGTACTAAGGTTGCATTTGTCTAAACTAAGTCCTGCCAAATCTTCCTTCTGGGGTCTGAAAGGAGACTTGGATTTGGCAGTGATGGAGCCATTTCCTTCCCTTAACTGCTTCCAGTTCTACAGGCCACTTCTTGGACTTGCCTTGTATGTACAGCTAAATAGCTCAGGATGCTAATAATGCAATACAGGTGCTTCTCCACGGCCATCAGTCCAGCTTCATACAAACCAGTGGCAAAGCTCAGCTCCATACCTACATCCTGATTCTATAACCTCCTCTAACACAAGGGAGTTTTAAGGGTTATTTTGGCAAAGTGTGCATGCGCATTCTAGTCACCCGTATTAAGGGTAGCATTTTACATTCGTCTGGTGCAAGTTTGAGCGCACAACGTGCAAAGTTGAGGAGGATCAGATTCTGCTTTCATCCCAGGCACCTCTAATTATTATCCTTGCTTGGTGCCTGAGAACCACTGAAGTTCAGAATATGATTCTTCTCTCAGAGCTGGTCTGGCCAGCACGGGGGTGAGAGGGCAGGTTAGTCTGAAGAATTTATGACCTTTGCTACTCTTGTTCCTAGAGGAACCACCAGCAGTGCTGCTGTTTGGAGGGTTTGCACCAGCATTACACTTCAGTTGGTACTTGGGAAAGGACTTCACTGTTTGAAAAACCCATTCTTGAAATTATCACTCAGCTAAAACTGAACTTCAGGTCAAACTAAATTTGTCCTGGTGCTTTTGGTCTCTGTGTTTATTATATGAATGAATTTTGCTTTATCTTGTTTTCTACTTAGAATTTATTTTTGATTATGTATTTTCGTAGGAATTTGAAGTAATTGCCCAAATAAAGCTCCTGCAATCTGCATGTAACAGCTATTGCATGGCACCAGACCAAAAATTCATCCGGTGGTTCAGAAGGCAGCAGCATTTAACTGACAAGGAGAGGTAGGTTAAGTCCTACTGGTGAAGCAGGCTTTTCTTACTCCACACCCACCTGCAAATAGGTTATGTCAGCCTTTAGTTATCCTCCTAAAGGAACTTGTATATACTGCTGCTCTGGGAGAGTGAAAATGTATCTGCCTTCTGCTAAGCAGCTGTAGAAAACCTGTTGAACACTTAGCAGGGTTTAGTTTTGAAATTGGATATCAGACCTGACTTTAAAGTATGATAATCTGTTGGGTCTAGGCTGCCTGTATGCCCAGACACATGCTCAGACATTGATCCTGAGGGATGTCAAGATGCAGTCACTGAGCCTCCAGCTGGTGGATGCAGGCAGCAGGTAGCCACGGCCACACAGAGCTCACTGAATGCTTGCCAGATAAATGTCTCCCCAGGCATTTGGGGTGGGTTTTGCAGCCCTGCTGAGTTCTGTGCTCCTGCACGTGCTGCTAGGCCAATCTGAGACAATTTACTTACGCATTTTAATATCTCCACTATGTAGATGAATGCCCCTCTGCTGCACTAAGAGTGTAAGCATAGATACATACTGCATTGTACTGAGTCATGCTAAAAAACTATGTCAGCTTATCCATGATGAACATAATCCAAAAAATGCACTAGTTGTTAAAACTATTCTAAAGAAGTGAAATATCCCCTTCACTGTGGTAAAATGTACACACAGCTATGTTCCTCTCCGTGGAATTGCAGCCCATGAAGTAGGAATACCTGAAGGTTTCTCGAATTTCTTGAATGTTGCTACTTTGAGAACTCTAACTAATAGTCTTGCCTTTAAAAATTAACCCAGTGGCTTCTGTTCTGCAGTTACGACCTTTCACGTGAGGTTGAAGCAGCTGCTGACACCAGCACCACATCACCAAAATCTCGAAAAAGCATGGTGAAGAGGTTCAGTCTGTGAGTATAATGGAGGAAAGGGCATTTGGTGTTTTATCTATTCAGCTTATATTAACACAAGTAGTACTCATTTCACCAGCTGAAAAACCTGTCTGGGGATCCAGAGCACTGAATTGCTTCAAGAAGACACCATCAGCTAGAAATGCAAACTTCTGAAGCTCTCCCTGTCTGTTATAAGTAATCATGAGGATTATTAATGATAAAAGAGATTAGAAACAAGCAAGCCTTTCTAAGCTGTCAGAAAAAGGAACAATTTTAGTGCTAGTTTATAAATTCAGTATCTATTGTGTAATAACTTCCCTGAACACAGTAGCAAAACAAAGTAAAGGAGAATGACGTCTGGCCTATTATTAGTCTAGTTTGCTATACACATGCAAAAAATTCCTTGCAGGGTTTTAATATGAAAACTGAGGTTAACAAAAAGGCATTTGATAAGGGAAACAATCTGCCTAACTACCTTTAAATTAAAGAAGGAAAAAAGAATCATGGGGATGTGGTCCAATTTTGTCTTATACTACAGAGATTCAAACAGAAGATGGCTGGAGAACAGGGGCATACAGCTAAACAGACATGGGAAACAATAGACGAGCAAGAATTCAGGGAAAGGTGCAGGGAATGAAAGCAGAGATCAAGGACTGATGTAAAAATATCTTCAAGGTGAGAAATTTGAACCTGATGTGAGAGGACATATGAAGGGACTCCCATGTATCAGCAGCATAATCAAGATGAGGGGAAAAACGATGAAGTTGACTGCACTACCATCTCTTAACTGGCCTTTCCTGCTTGGCTCTTGTATGTAGTTTCCTCAGAACAGTCAGTTGCTGTTCACTTCATATCAGCGCTACTGCAGTTAGGGTCTGAAAGAGGAATAGATGTTTTCAATCTAGAGTTGTCTTGAGTTCTGATGCACACACAAAAAAAATTCCAGAAAGCTGTTCAGAAAGTGTTTCAATGAGTCAGTCTGAGTTGGTGATAGGACAATATGACCTTTGAAGATGACAGTGCCTGAACTCTTGGTGACCTGTCATTTGCGTCTCCCTTGGCCTGTGCCTAAACTGTGCGCAGGAGGTGTTGCTGGAGACCATAGGCTTTATTCTTTCGTTTCTGATTGTGTTTCAGTGCTTTGTTGTCATTTACCATACTGAGTTTGTTTGCACTGTGCAGTATTTGTCTAAAGAGTTGTTTCATCTGCACTCTGAATGTGTTTTTATGCAAATCAATACTGTAGAAAAGGCTGGCATAATTCATCCCAGGAACAGAGAGTGACACCTGTCTAAATTGTCTTAAACCATTAACTGCGTGCTGACTAACAACTAATTTACCTTGCTTCTCTACTTAACATATTATACAAGTTTGTTTCCTTCGACACTCCTTTAAATTTATTTGAGCTGCATTTAGAAGTGAGTCTCAGAGAGAGTGAGCAAGCCTGTAATTTACTCTTTCTTGTGATCTCCTTGTCTACATCTCCATTCAGACTCTTAGAGAAACTGGTAACTGTGGCTCTTTTATTGAGTGAAAAATTTGCAGCAGGGATGAATTTGCCTTTTGAAACCTTTGCCTGGTGTATGGCCAGGCATTACCTTTCATGCACTGTTTCAGTCACTCATGGTGACTGAGTAGGTCTTGAGCTGCCTTGTGTACACAGTCCTGTACTGCTTCCTTGTGTACGCAGTCCTGGCCTGCTGTCAGGGTGTGACAGCAGTGCAGGATTGCATAAGGTGGAGCCAGCTGCCATGCCTCAAACTTGCCCCTCATCCCGTGTTTTGTGAACACATCAGATTTACCATCAATCATTTCCTAGCAAATGAGTCTGAAAATCTAACAGTCCAAAGAGGAGCCTTGTTTGTGACAGCGGGACATTAGCTATGATTTTGGCCTTGCAGCTGGTAGGTGTGCTAGGTCAAGAAGGTATTGTGTTAGTGTATAACAAGCTCTCTTGACAAACTGTCTAAACAACATAGAGGAAATGAAAACAACAGGACAGTCGAGATAGGAAGACAAAACAATACATGAACCAAGTGACAGCTTTGCTTAGCCCAGCTCTGTCATGCTTTCGCTTACTGGCTTTTACGCTTTGTTTTCTATACTAGACTGTTTCTAGGCTCTGAGATGATTGCCCATAGCACACCCATCAAAGAGCAGCCCAAATCTACCCCAGGTGGGAGCTCTGGTGAAAGCACAGACTCGGCCAGTGTTTCATCATGTGAGTTTAACCACTCTGAAGCTGAAGACGTCTGCATCGGTCCCGTAGACACTCCTGACACTCTTGACACTCCTCATAAGACTCAGAAAAAGGTACAGTCTGGGCCTGTTGCCAGCAACATATAAATATAAAAAAAATTATAAATATATCAATATATATAAACATATATAAATAGCATGTAAGAGACTGTTGACACACAGGCAGGCCCTAGACGTTTTCCCAAGCCTGTTGGTCTTGGCTAGAGCATTGCTTTTAGTGGAATGGAGAGACTCTAGAAATAGATGTGTAAAAATGGAAGCAATGCAGTCAGGATTTTTGCACAATCCTTTCTATGTTGCTGAGATATGAGGCAGACTGAAGTTCTCCTTCCCTGAAACCACATGTTCTTGTGCTTGGCAGTGTTCTTTGCTTAGGTGAGACCGTAGAGAAGCACAAAATGAATTTTTCTTTCAGTCTCTAACTCTCCATTTTGAGAGGGATGGGGCAGGTTAGTGACAGTTCTGCCTTCGAGCCTGGAGTGAGGAGCCTGAGCATCGCACTCGCTTATGGCACATTAGCAGTGAAATGGACAAGTCCCCACAAACAAAACCAAATGAAACAGGAGATGGGATCAGCTGAAGTAGTAAGATCACCAGCCAGTCACTGTCTCCTTGAATATCTCAGGCTTGATGACTTATTCTGCTGTCAGCAGCCTGCTTTTGTGTCCATCCTCAACCAGCTGTAGCTGGAAAAGGAAGTTCAGCTTTGGCAGCAGCTGTGTGCTCACAAAGCTCAGCTGCAGTAAGGCTGTGTCTCCACTCTGGGAAAGGTGTCTTCTAGGTGTGGAAGCATGTGTGCATTGGTAACTGCCTAATCCTGGCGAAGACAGAGCAGCTGCAGTTGCCCAAGTGACAGGTCAGGGTTGACTAACCTTGTGGGTTTGACCTCCTGTGAGCTGCCCCTGCCAAGATGAACACCTTGCCTTGACTCAGGTTAATTTCACTTGGAAAGTCAGTACGCAGTATGGAGCTGCTGCACCTCCTCCTGCACACCAGCTCACTCTTAGCACATGCAGCCAATGTCTTACACAAAGTCACTGAACCAGGGCGCCTGGAATCCATCCCATTTTGCAGAGAAGGCAAAGCCCTGCACCCTGGCAGCTGGGACATGCAATGGCAAAGTGAGTGTAAGGCTGAAGCTGTGTTTGTGCTGAGAGCAGGTAGGTCGGGTGTGCGCTGTGACCATCCAGAGAGAAACTATACAGGCAGGAAAATGGCAGAAGGGATCTGATAAGGGGAGCCACAGAGACATCTTTCCTACACACACTGCCCTTTTGAACTAAACTCTGTTAAGTGTATTGTTGAATCCCTTTTCACGGATGTTTTTTTTGAGGAGAGTTATTTTGGGTTTAGCTGATGGATATTTTAAATTACATTGTACTAAACGTTCTTAAATCAAATTAAGCAAAAATCCAAGGCACTGGCATCCATAATCTTTTTAAACTGTTTAGCTGGAACAGTTGTTAATGTTGGTTTTGATAAGCAAGTTGGGAAATGGAAGATCCTCTCAGCAGTTCTTGAATAAGGCCAAGGAAGAGAATGGCCAAGCCCTGAGCCGGGGGGGGGGGGGGGGGGGGGAAGGAGGAAGGAAGGAATGAAGAAAGGAAGGGGCAAATTAAGGAGAGACTATTCAAGGAGAAATGGCAGAGGCAGACAGGGAGGTGTGCGTGCATCTTCTCTCCTGTAAAGGCTACAGCCTGGCGCAGGAGCAGTGATGCCCATGACTCCCTCTGTTCTTTCCCAGCCGGGGTTGCCTACAACCTGATTCTGTTTATCTGCTGCCACCTCCTGGCACTTCTGAAGCAAGAGCAAGCAGTGCACAGTGTCCAGCGCACCGAATTGGAAATCAGTGTTCATTAAAATGGTGAAAAGAATCAAATGAAGTTCACTTTTTCTGAGGCAAGGAATGCCACTGCCAGTCTGCTGGGCAGAATGCAGATGACTGAGGTTTTCTATATACCTTCTGCTTTCTCAAGTTCTTCCTCCAGAATTACTCATGCAGACAGAAAAGATGTCTGGCTTGTGACAGTGTTTTTCTTTCTTTGTGTAGCTCTCTAAATCCTCCACCTCCAGTTCCATCAGCTATTCTATGCATGCATCTCCCTTGGGGGTGGCATCTGTAATCTCAGCTCCTGCCGTGCTGTTCTCCAGTGACAAGTGCTCTAACTCTGTGACACCTGTTACCTCAAAAGAACTGTCTCCTGTTTACAACCAGCAGAATAAAGATATGTGCGTCATCCGAATCAGCACAGAAGACAGCAATGGCAATATGTACAAGAGTATCCTGGTGAGTGGTGTGGAACAGCAAAATGCTGTTAGTGTAGATGATGTCCTCATCCAGGGCTTAAACAAATGGTGCTTTTAGTTTTTAAAGCACCTGTTCACTGAGCTGACTAATCAAAACTGCCTTGCAAGGGAAAATTACAAACATTACAATTCAAAATATGTGGAGCAGAGTATGAGAGGTTTGGAAATAGCATCTTTGTGGAAGTTACGGTCTTGAAATTAAAGCTTGTGCTTTATCAACAAGTTCAAACCGAAGCATTCTGATCAAGGACAGTATTTGAAGCTCCTGTCTTTCTGCAAGTGCTAGATGCTTTAGCTCTGAATTTGTGTGCGAGTTTTGACACAAGACACCACGTGCCAAGCTGCTCCACAGCTTTCCCTAGGAGATGGTTTCTGGAAATAGGGAGCTGTACACGGGGAATCTGACAAGCCCTTTAATTACTCATCTTCTCTCTGTGGCAAAGGTTGCCAGATCAGCAGCAACCAGTTTCCATTTTGGAAAGGTGCTTCCCTTGATGCTGCTTCCACAGAAGGGTTCTAGCAGTGGTGGGCCAGTTGCATGCAGGTCTGTGTGGGACCATGGGCAACGTGACTCACCTGTACTGTACACGATCTCTGAAGTTAATCCTGATGGAGACTCAGCTGCTGAACAAATGCTTTTGGTCACTTGGGGCCTGTGGGAGAGATGTAACAAACACAGAGGGATCGTTCTTAGCACTTTTTAGCTACCTTACAAATTTAGTGGTCTGATGTCTCCAAATTGCAGAGATGGTCCCCGCAAGCCTGACAAATATGGTTACTGGCAAGACCAATCTTCCTTCTGACTGCATAAGCCTCTGAAGGGAGCCCAGTGTCTGATCAGGATGCACAGTGCTTCCACAGCAGACAATAAACCCAATTAACAGGCCAAAAATCTTTGCAGGATGTCAAAGTATTTCGGACAGGAGACTGCAGATTAATTGATGTCTGCAAACCACAGATGGCACAGCTATTTAAGTGGACTTTTTATGGCTAGGAGAGAGCAGCATCTCATCTCTCAAAGTGTTTGCTCTGTGATTGACTACTGCTTCTTCTAATAGAGTATCTGTCACCTTAAACAAAAAACCCACCACTACCACCAAATGTCAGTACCTAGTACTTTGTTACTGACCTATCATTTTTTCAGTTCTCTGAGTGTTTCCTAAGACCAAGAAGTTTGCAGAAAGGCAGGCCTTTGCTAATTGCCAAATTGTTATGTAGCACAAACAAGCAGAAGTTCTCATTGCAACTCTGTCTTTTCAGATAACTAACCAAGACAAAACTCCTGCTGTTCTCCAGAGAGCTCTGTTAAAGCATAACCTGGAATCTGATGCAGCTGAGGACTATGAGCTTGTACAGGTCATCTCTGAGGATAAAGGTGGGGAATCAGAGCTCTGCTACTGCTCAAAAGGTTCTGCTGGATTTTGAAGGAAAGTGTAAAATGTGAAGCAATGTTAGAAATGCCATGGAATGTCACAGCTGGCAGTGAGACTAATTGCCAGGGATACACAGGGATGATTTATTATGACAGCCAGCACATTGCTTCATACAGGCAGAGCACACTTGTGGGTTGCCAGATAAACATTTGTATGTGCACTGTGACTGCAGAGCTCTTGACTGAATGGCAGCTGCTTTCTGTCCCTGAGCACAGCCAGCCACCAGGGTCAGGTGGCAGGGTGCAAACTCCCCAGGGATCAGGGCAGGCCCAGATCCTACGGATGTTATCAGGACATGCAAACAGAGCTCTGAGCACAGTGTCCTCTTGGAGTGGCTGCCAGGTCCTCTGCCAGGCTGGCCATGGCCTGGATTTGTCCTCTATCTCCTGTCCTCTGCAACCCTGCTCCCCTTCTTTGTGGGGCAGCTGCTGTGGGTGCCATCTGATGCAGCTTTGGCTGAAGAGGCACAGCAGAACAAGAAAAGGGGCCCAGTACTACCTGGCTGTGTACACTCAATCTTTTCACCCGGTCCCTGTTCTCTTGCAGCTTTCCTTTTATGTGCAGTACTACAAATCAACACTTGCTCTGGTTCCTCTTTTGCAGAGCTGGTGATCCCAGACAATGCCAATGTGTTTTATGCTATGAACAGCCACGTGAACTTTGATTTTGTCCTGCGGAAAAAACCTTCTGTCAACATGGATTTGAAAATGAGGAGCCACTGCAATCTAACACTCCCGAGAACTGCCAAACAGGGGTGTTGGAGCAATAGGCTCAGCAAAATTACACTGTGAGGAAGGCAAGGCCACATGGAGAACTGGCTGAGGCTTTTCCCTTTGCTACCATCCAGTATTACAGAAAAACAGCAGATGGATTTGTCAGTATTCAACTTTGAAAACAGAAGACCTACAGCCAGCGAGGTGTCTTTTCTCCCTTGCAGCCTTATATGGACAGACAGATGTGGATTTACAGGACAGTAGGGACTGGAATTTTTTGTTGTTGTTTTGTTTTGCACATTAGCCTGGGAAGGTGAGAGCCCCAGTTAAAGGGGAAAACAGGACTGCAACATTGGTCTAAGGAACATGACACAAGCCAACTGTTTTTGTGAGAAAGCATTTTACTTTGTGCCAGTATTACACAGAAGAAAGTCTAAACTTATTTTTATAAAATTGGAGAAGAAAACTCTCAGTACAGTTGTGCTGGAACTAAGGAGGAGGTCCCAGCCAGCTTCCAGCTGACTGATGGCAGCACTAATTTGCAGAAGGTGTGGGTGAGCTGAGTGCCAGTGGCAGTTGCTGCCTCCAGGAAGCATTTGAATTTACCAAAAATCAGGATGGGTACTCATCACTGGGGACAGCAGAAACTGCAAGCATGTGTATGACTCTCTCATGCAGCTGGCACTTTTCTTTTTGCACTTGTTCTGCACCAGAAAATTGCCTATTTTGGATTTTTTTTCCCCAGAGAATTTTAATAAAACAGGCTGCACTTGCTTTTGGATGAATGTCATTGTTTGTTCATGAACAAGGCAAAAACAAATGCTACTTGTTGGGATTTAGGTCTTGTCTTAATGCCACTGCAGGGTGGTTCCCCTTTTACTTTGCTAACCCACTGAACAGAAATCAATGCCTTTTGTATGTACCCTTAAATGACTGATGTATCTCTTTTTTAATGTGCAATCACTCTTCAAGAGCAAAACTTTTAACTCACATTTTCATTCATGAGGGGACACTACATGACCTTTTATTTTAAAAGTGAGTATTGAGATAGCCAGGTTTTAAGCATTACCCCAACCAGTGATTTTTATATACTTGCAGCATTATTATGCATAATCTACAGGCACCTCCCTTGCTCTTTATATGCATCTATTAAATGAATTTCCACTGGAAAATTCCAGCTGGAATAGAGAATTTAATCATCTGTTCTCTGTGAAACTTTAAGTAACAATTTCTGAATCTTTCCCCAGAACACTGGCTTCCTTGAAGTCATAGAGATTTTGTTTTTAAAAACCGTAAATAAGACATCGGATTGTAAGCAGCCCTGATGGAAAAGGCTATCTTTGAGATACATTAGTATTAGTTAAAACAGATTCAAATACTGCATTTTATCCATGCCTGGGCTTTGTTTCCTTCCAGTTGCGTAGCATCAGTTTTCAAAACTGGGCTCAGGTTACATTCTTTGCATCAGGGTCAATGATGCAAACATCATGATCACACATGATCGTTAAATGTTTTACACAACTATAAGGTTTGTCACTTCTGTTTACAAGTCACACCATGTAGGTCCTGGTCTGAATAGTTTAAGAATTCCAATTTAGGTTTTATTGAGACAGTGAAGGTAGTGAGTTTGTAACTGAGCCTTAACCTCTGCCCAGAGTTAGGGCAAAATTACAACAGTTCAGTTTTCTTTGCATTTCAGTGTAAGCATCATTGATGTCTGTACAGTATCATTTCTAAAGTAAAGTATTGCTCACTCAAAGGTGTATGTCTGTGTTAAGGTGAAAGATGAACGTCCTTGATTTTAAAATTACACTTTCCATAAGGTTATATATGAAAAATGTTTTTTAATTGCTTTCCTGCAATCTTTATACATAAGTATTAAACCTTTTTCCACTAGTATTTGCCTTGAGTTAGTCTATGTTCTTACCTTAGATTTTCTTACTGCATGTCAGGTTGGGGGGGCTTTGTTTTTTTGGTGTTGTTTGGGGCTTTGTTTAACGCCTCACACCACCTCTGTCACTCTGTTGGAACTTCTTACAGCTACCACAGCTCATCTTCCCTGCTCCCTTGAGGACTTGAAACTCCACATTTCCTGCATGCCCTGTAGGTGTAACCCTTCAGCTATGACCCTCCTTCAGCATTTCTTTCATTTTCAACATCACACCCAGTAACAAGGTATGGACTGGTTGTAACATCGCCAGCATTACTGGCATGCATCTTCTTTAAATTCCTGCAGTTTTTTATGAGGGTGGCTTCTGTGTTTCAACAACAGTGGGGCTAGAAACGGTTGTCCAAGTAAACCAGTGTTGTGATTTAAGCCCAGCCAGTAACTCAGAACCACACAGCTGCTCGCTCATTTCCCTCCTACTTCCTCCCCCAGCTCCCAGAAGGATGCGGAAGAGAATCGGAAGAATGGAAATCCCATGGGTTGAGATAAGAACAGTCCAGTAACTAAGTTACTACTGCTACCACCAATAATAATAATGATAAGGGAAAGAACAACGGGAGAGAATACAATTGCTCACCTCCTGTTGACTGATACCCAGCCCGACTCGAGCAGCCATCTGGGCCTTCCAGTTAACTCCCCCCAGTTTATATACTGGGCATGATGTGCTGTGGTATGGAATGCCCCTTTGGCTAGTTTGGGTCAGGTGTCCTGTCTGGGTCAGGTGTCCTGTCTCTGCTTCCTCCCAGCTTCCTTTCCTCTCTGGCAGAGCATGAGACTGAGAAAGTCCTTGATCGGAGTAAACATTACTGAGCAACAACTGAAAACATTGGTGTTATCAACCCTGTTCCCAGTCAAAACCACAGCACTGCACCAGCTACTGAGGAGAAAAATGTCTGCTACTGCTGAACCCAGGACAATCAGTCTCACCTCCACTACCCATCGAGTTGCAGCAGTTTATCATGAGCTCTATGTAAGCCAGGTGCATGCTGCAAGACGGCAATGAGCTTGAGAGCTAAAGGTAAGTGTCAGGGTACTCTGTGGGAAATGGCTAGAAGCTCAGCAGCAGAGAGAACCCAGGTCCTCTAGGACCTCAAGGAGTGGGAAGACAGTAACAATAAATTCCTTACTTCATCAAATCCCATCTTGTCGGGCTGCTTTGGGAGGAACAGAGACATACTGAGAGAGTTCAATGGGAGGACGATCGACTGAAAGAGAGGAGACTAGCAGGGCTAGTTTGTACTGTGCACTGAACATTACAGGAAAATCCCAGAGAGAGACACCAGAAAGGAGAAAAGATACTTTCAAAAAGAGGTCATAATATGACATCCTTCCACTCAAAAGCTTTTGCAGCTGCTTGTTCAAGGAGCTGAATCTGAAGGTGAGAAAACAGAGAACATGCAAAGTCTCTCCTTAGAGCAGATGCCTTTGCAAGAGAGAGACCCACCCACTGCTTAGCTTGTTCACTGGCAGTGTCCCAGCAACCTGTGATCAGCAGAATGCTGTTCCCTTCTGCACTGACAGAGGGTTTGCTCACGATCAGCTATAACTGCAGCAGCACTGGGCCTGATGTCACATCAGGCAGCACACTCAAAAACTACATCCAGAGAAGCCAAGGGAAAGTATTTTGTTGTTTTTCATTGAGCTCTGGTAACATCTTTTATTATTTAACCACAATCTGAAAGCCACTTTTTTTTCAAAGCCTTTCATTTTCTTTTCTTTTTTTTTAATTTTAGTTTTAATGAAATAAGCACAACCACCCCCATCCCACTAGGAAATTAATGAAAAGCAGACACCACATGAATGAGTCAACAAAGCAGGTATTAGTCCCCCTAATCCTTGGTATTTTTAGCAGAGCAGAATTGTCTGCATTAATGCCCCCAGTGTTTCTACCACTTGAAGTTCTGCAGTAAATAGCAGGCTACAATACTTGCCAAGACACATTCAGCTGCAATTTAGGTAGATGGCATAATAAAAAATACTACCTGCTGACATTCATGGATTTGGCACTGACCTCATCAACTAACCTTACCTGGCTCACTGAGCTCTGTTCTTATCTTCTGCTGGCTTAAAACACAATTGATCTGTACAGATTCGCACCACTATTTCTTTTCCTTCTGGGATAAAAGCTGTTTTAGAATGGTAAAGCTACCTTAAAATGGGGAGGTGGACTTGTTCTTGGGCTCTGTAATCAAGTAAAGCATTGCTACCAGGGACAGAAAAGGTATAGCCAGTTGTGTAATGATCAGCCTTTGTCAGGCAGTGATGAGCATTCACAGCTATGCCCTAAACCCACAGCCACATTTAGGCAACTTCTATTTCCCCCAGGGCCCTGTGAGCAGACCTTCCTGCTGGCTGGCTCCAGTTCTTCAGAGCCTCAGGCTGAAAGGAAGCTCAGGACATCTGGCTGGCTAAATGCTATCTTGCATAGAGTGCAAGGGGCCCTACAGAGCCCAGCCACACTGAGATTTTGGTCTGAGTCAGTACTCCCACCACAGGCCACATCCTCCCAGCAGAGGTGGGATGGTCTCTTCGGAGCATCACAAAACAGTTGCTTTGAGCAGTAGATCCACTGTGGAAAATCCATGGTTTGACCCGAGGCGTTTTCCCATCTCTGAACTTGGATGTCATCCTTTTACCCTGGGTGACAAAACTCAGCCCAGGACAACAATCTGAGCAGATCAGTGGGCCAGGGTGTTGAAGCAAAGCCTTTGATGTCATGGGTCAATCCTGGGAAAAGCTAAAGTGCTCCAGGATGGAAGGGGAAAATGATGGATTTCAATCCCTAACGTATTTCTTACACAGATGGGGCTAACGCAGTGCAGTTACCACACTCACTGGATGCTGTGTTTCTGGGAGAGCTGTCAGAGGGAACAAGTGGGGCAAGTAGATTGGAGGGAGCCTGCTTTGCTAGCCAGGCTTGAACTTCAGTTCTCCTCTGGAGCCAATATTTCCGTGTCCTGACCATGAAAGTCAGGACCCCACCTCACCTCTGCCTCCCAAGGCTCCAGTTTCAGCTCTTGCTGCCTCTGCCATTTGTCTCTCTGATTTGATGCCCCTCATGCTCTCATAGCTGAGTTTTAAAATGCCTTGCTTAGTCAGCCAAGACAATGCCATCTTTTTCAGTACTGTCAAGAACTTCACACCAGAAACATACCTAAAGGAAAGCTACAGACATCTGGTGTCTGCTGTGCTGGTCTGGAAATGGTGGGAAAGGCAGTTTTCTCAGCCCGTCTCTTCTGCAGAAGCAACTGCCAAATCCAACCAGCTACACTGCTGCACCTTCTCTCTGCTTGCCTGAGGGACAGCCCTTCTTGCTCACCTTAACTTTGCCTCCTTTACGAACAGCACAGGTAACACCGAATGCGCATCACTCGGAGGACCCACAAGCCATTTTTCTCCACTACTTCACTTCAGTAAGTCAGAAAACCACTCATGAAGCTCCCACAGCCAGGGGTAAGTAAAGCCAGCACAGTGACATTTGGGAAGGCTGCTCCTGGACTGACTGCGGAGCCTGCTCCAACGAGCAGAATTCTACGTACTTTGTTTGGATGTTAACTTTCAGCACTGGCTGCTCTCGCTATTTAAAAACCACCAAAACACTGAAGTTGTCTGCCTGGATCACCCGGAACATCTCCTTGTCTTGACTCCTCCTCTTGTCTTGAGGCGTAAAAAAGATTTAACCAGTTGTGGCCATGGATCAGATGATTCTTAGTGCAGAAATAAGGATCTTAGGTTATGGCCTGAGAAGCTGAACATCTAACAGTTATTTCAGGCTGTGCCATGGGTTATTTTCTCCTGTTGGGAACAGTTCTCAGGTCTCCCAAACAAACAGTCATGGTATTTTGACTAATGAAGGGATCTCAAAAGTTAGGAGAAAGTTCCTCAAAGCTTGAACGAATACAGGTTTGGGTATTTTAGTTTTGTATTGCTTTCTCAGGCGGATGAGAAATTAAGGGTCTGCATTTCTGCAGGAGTTACAGCTCCATACTGCTTTTCAAAGGTGTATTTTAAAGCACACTCAGACTGCTTCAGCGGAGAGTAAAATAAGCTTAAAAGCATATGTGCTGAATGCGGCATGCTGCTGAGCACCTTCACCTGTGTCAGGCCAAGTCCCCAGCTGATGTAAAATGTTCTCGCTTCCCTGGAATCAGTGGCACTGTGGCAGTATAAGCCAGATCTTCAGGAAGTGGCTGTAACTTTCATTATTATTTAGTTATGTTTGTATATTTTCTTTGGGATCAAAGACAAGAATCTAAGAACTTGGTTTGATGTAGTATCCAGGTTGGTATTTTAAACTATTATATATCTGCCCTGAGATTTTTATCGTATCAATTTCTTGCAGAGTTCCATGACATGGAACAATACTGTGCTGAAACCAAAGTCAAGAAATACACGCATTTTCTGTCCTGCATACAGATAGTGCTTAGGACCTCTGCTTCCCATGTTTTCAGAAGTACACAGAGTTTTAATCAGGTCAGAGTAGAACTGAAATCTGTTTTCTGTGGGGGGCACCACTGGTCGTGGAAGCTCTGGGTTGCTGCCAAGAGAGGTTATTTATTTCGTAAGAAGGGAAAGGAAAAGGGTGGAGGTTTGGAAATCCAGGAATATCCCTAGCTGTCCGACCATAGGAAAAGTCATAAAGCTGTTCTGGCTTCTGAGATCGGTGCAGTCAACAGGCAGAATTCTGATTTTTCAGCAGCATCCAAAAACAGGAAATGTGAAGGCCTATGCTAGAGAGCCTGTGTGTGTAAGGAAGCAATATCCAGATAATAAGGATAAAATGACGGAAAAATCTCATTCCTGTTTTCAGAAGGTTTAAGGTTATTTGCATTTTCACAGTTAGGCAAAGAGTGAAATGAAGCAGTTACTCTTTATTAGAGTACCTTGGTTTTAGTTAATTTATCAGTTACTGCACTTCAGGCAGTTTTATTCCAGCACAGGGTGTCTGTCCCTGAAGTTAATAAAAATAGCTAGAGTGGAAAACTCCCCGTCTGGAAAAGCTGTAAGTTTTGCAAGGATGCTTTGCCCCAAGCGGCTATTTTCAGTATTGTTCCCCTAATAGTGCAGTTTTTCTTGCTCTGTATTGGTGGGTTGCCAGACTGCTCATTTGTGGTTCTTCTGTGTTAATTGATGTGTATCTGGGGAAATTTTCTTTCTGTAAATTTTCTTTTCTGTGACACCTTGCAGAGAGCTTAAATAATGTGAATCAGTCAGTCAAAGGTGGCTCTGAACAGGATTGTACACAGGAAGCTTTTCAATTAAAGGCGCTTAAGTAGTCTTAAGACAACTAATTCTGTCTTGAAGTGCATTCACATATCCCCTTTAGATTGCCAGGAAGCATATTTATGTGCATTCCTCGACATGGCCAACGTAGTTTTAATTTTTAGCAGTTCCATTCTTACTTCCCTCTTATTGAGGTACCTCAGGAATGCAAACAAACATCCCACCTGAGACTGCGGCTTCATTTTAAAACTCACTGTCCAAACATGCCTAGAACTTTTTGCAACAGACCCCACCATGAAGACACTCTGCTGTCTGTTTTTTCAGATATGGATGCCTGGATATTCAAACCCTTGAACAACTTGACAATGGGAGTTCCTATGAAAGGGAAGCAGTCCTCTATACGTAAGTGTAGTTTTGCCCTGTAAGCTGTATTCAGGATTCAGTATTCAAGGAGGATGTGGTCTTATTCCTGAGGTAGCACAACGTCTGATGAGTTTATCCGATGCAGCACAGCTGATCATTTTTCTAAGATTGTTATTATTTTGAAAAGGAAAATGCCTGGTGTAAGGTTTTGGTTTGTTTTTTTTTCCCTTTCTTCATTAATTAGTGTTCCACCTTGTGCCCATATAGGAAGTCCTATAGTAGGGCTTGAGGACACTTATGGCACAGCCTCATTTGAGAGACTTGTGGGAGCTATCAACCTACCCTGATGTTTCCGAATTCGGGGTCCAAGCCAGCAGTTACTTCTCCCACTTGTTGCAGTGACATATAGTTGTTACTGACCCAACATCATTTCAGCTGTGTTTGAAATTGTGCCTTCTAAGGATCCGTTCTGCCAAGGGGATTTTCTTCTGTTTACTTATACGTCATTCCTGTCAGTTTTGGGCCTCTGGGGTGGCCAAAAAAAGAAAGGTATTTTTTGTCAGGGATCAGGTTTAATTAACTATAATCTAAAATGTCTTTTGGGATTTTTATTGTTATTGTCCTTTTCTTTAAAACTGCATTCAGTAATACACAGCTTAAAGAAAGGAACTGTAATTTTGTAATTTTACAAATACACACAGTTTGGACCTTAGAGTTATGAGTAGGCTCAGAACACCCCCAAAAGATCTCTGAGCTTAAAAATCTCCCTGCCATGCATGGCTTTGCTTTTCTTCTTTTTTTTTTCCTCAGTTATCAGGACCCAGCTTAGCTTCCCATGTTCAGTAGCTTGCTTTCCACAGTTCTTACTGCTTTCAGTCAGTCAGAAAGTTTGTGGTTGTAAGTAAGAGAAGAATAAAACCCAGAAAAGGTGGAATTCCAGTCAGATGTCTGTGTTTCCAGAAATGTGATGCCTTGCCTCTCTTAGTTGTCTGACAAAGAGTAGTAAGGAGTGAGTAACCTGACCCTCTCTCTCCTCCTGTAAGCACTTCTTTTTGCTCTTCCTTGCATTATATAAACAAGATTGCCTGGTGCTGTTTCTCAGTTCTGCATTTTTTTTTGTCGAGGTGTGACGGAGTTGCCTCTTTGTCTTAGGTCATCATTGCCTTCGGAGTTCTCTGTGTTTACTACGTGTTTTCTTAGCTTAGACTTCTTTTGATTTTCAAAAAGAAGAGTTTGAGGAACAAGTCCCCTCACTCTCATCGTGCCCCACTTGCCTGTCGCCTCCCTCCTCGTCATCCATGGACTTCTTAGATGACTTCGACGGGGATATGTTATAATTGGTATGACAGAAACATGGTGGGATGGCTCCTATGGCTATAGTGTTGGAATGGAAGGTTAAAGGCTCTTTAAAAAAGACAGGCCTGGCAGGCGGGGCAGAGGAGTTGCTCTTTGGGTCAGTTGCTATTTATGTCTGTGATAGGCTGGAGAGTGTGGAACTCTGTCTGGGGACAGGTGATCAGTCAACAGAGTTTGTGGGTCAGGGTCAAAGGGAGAACAGCAATGGGGGGCATCACTGTGGGGATCTGTTACAGACTGCCTGATCAGGAGGACTCTGTGAATGAAGCGCTCTATAGACAGATAGGAACAACCTCACGCTTGCAGGCCCTTGTCCTCATGGGGGATTTCAACCATGCTGATACCTGTTGGAGGGACAGTAAGGCCCAGCGCAAGCAATCCAGGAGGTTCCTTGATTGTGTGGAAGGCAACTTCCTCCTGCAAGTAATAGAGGAGCCGACACGGAGAGGTGCCATGCTTGACCTCGTGCTCACCAACAGGGAGGGTCTGATTGGGAATGTGATGCGCCAGGGCTGCCTTGGCTGTAGTGATCATGAAGTGGTCAAATTTGAGATCATCAGGACAGTGAGAAAGGGCACGCAGTGTGCTCACTGCCCTGTATTTCAAGAGAGCAGACTTTGGCCTCTTCAGGATCCTGCTTAGTAACGTTCCTAGAGGGCAGGGGGGCCCAAGACTCTTGATTGATATTCACGGATCACCTGCTACAAGCTCAGGAGTGTTGCATCCCAACTAGAAGGAAGTGCAGCAGGAGGGACAGGAGACCTCCTTGGATGGATAAGGAGCTGCTGAGGAAAGAGGGAAAAACCGAGGCTTATGAATGGTGGAAGCAAGGACAGGCAGCCTGGGAAGTATACAGAGATGTTGTCTGGAAAGCTAGGGACCAGGTGAAGAAAGCTAAGGCCCAGTTGGAATTAAACTTGGCTAGGGATGTGAAAGATAACCGGAAGAGATCCTATAGGTACATTGTGAACAAAACTAGGGACAATGTGGGCCCTCTCCGGAAGCTATTGGGAGAACTGGCTACCCTGGATTTGGGAAGTCTGAGGTTCTTAATGACTTCTTTCCCTCAGTCTTCACTTGCAGATGCTCTGGCCACACTACCCAAGTCTTGCAAGGCTGATGCAGGGACTGACTTGCAGATGCTCTGGCCACACTACCCAAGTCTTGCAAGGCTGATGCAGGGACTGTGAGAATGAAGACCTTAGGCCCACAGTAGGAGAGAAGCAGGTTTGAAACCATGTTAAGAACCTGAACATGAACGAGCGCATGGGACCTGATGAACTCAATCGCAAGTTTGCCCATGACACCAAGCTGTGTGGTTCAGTTGATACACTTAAGGGAAGGAATGCCATCCAGAGGCACCTTGACATGCTTGTGAGGTGGGCTGATGCCAACCTTATGAAGTTCAACCAAGCCAAGGGCAAGGTCCTGCACCTGGTTCGGAGCAATCCCAGGACACTTACAGAGTGGGCAGAGAAGAGATTCAGAGCAGCCCTGCAGAGAAGGATTTGGGGATGTTGGTTGATGAGAAAATGAACATGAGCTGGCTGCAGTGTGCGCTCGCAGCCCAGAAAGCCAACTGTATCCTGGGTTGTATCAAAAGGAGTGTGACCAGCAGGTCGAAGGAGGTGATACTGTCTCTCTGCTCTTCTGAGACCTCACCTGGAGTATTGTGTGCAGTTCTGGTGTCCTCAACATGAAAAGGACATGGAACTGTTGGAACAAGTCCAGAGGAGGGCCATGAGGATGATCAGGGGACTGGAGCATCTCCTGTATGAAGACAGGCTGAGAAAGTGGGGCTGTTCAGACTGGAGAAGAGAAGGCTGTGTGGAGACCTCATAGCAGCCTTCCAGTATCTGAAGGGGGCCTATAGGGATGCTGGGGAGGGACTCTTCATTAGGGACCGCAGTGATAGGACAAGGGGTAATGGGTTTAAACAGGGGAAGTTCAGGTTGGATATAAGGAAGAAGTTCTTTGCTGTGATGGTGGTGAGGCACTGGAATGGGTTGCCCAGGGAAGTTGTGAATGCTCCATACCTGGCAGTGCTCAAGACCAGGCTGGACAGAGCCTTGGGTGAGATGGTTTAGTGTGAGGTGTCCCTGCCCATGGCAGGGGGGTTGGAACCACGTGATCTTAAGGTCCTTTCTTCTCGTCGTACTCGTCCACATCCACCCGGGGGAACCGCGCCGACGACACCGTGCGCTACGCCACGCCCAACGCGCGGGCCCCGGACCCGCGCCTGGCACAGTCGCGCAGAGGCAGGGGCTTCCCGGCCGCAGTGCGAGGGCATGCGCGAGGCGGTGGGCGCGGCTGCGTGTGAGGCGATCTGCCATTGGTCGGCTGCCCGCCGCGAGTTCTCTGAGGGTGCGTTCTGCTGCGGTTGTGGCGGTTGCCGGCCTCACCGCCGCGGCTGTCGACAGACTCGGTCCGCCCTCGATGCGGGCCTGCGGCGGAACATGTCGTGGAGGAGGAGGTGGTTCCCTAACTGCCGTCGTGCTTTCAGGCGGGTACGAGCCAAACAGGACCCCGAGACCCTCGCATAGTCCCGGTGGGAAGGCACGAAGCGGGGGTCGCACAACGTAGGGCCAACATGGCTGATGGGTTGCTATGAGGTGTAAAAACCAAATAACGTTGGCTTGATGTTTCTGGCCAGAAGACAGTAATCACCCCGCTATTACAGCACAGGTGGCTTCTTGCGATAAAGCACAACTACAGACTGGGCAGAGGCTGGATTGAGAGCAGCTCTGAGGAGCAGGACTTGGGGGGGTTGGTTGCCGAGATGCTCCACATGAGCCGGCGGTGTGTGCTTGCAGGCTGCAGCCAGCAAGGCAGCCGTGTGCTGGGCTGCACCAGAGGGGGGGTCGAGGGAGGGGATTCTCCCCCTCTGCTCTGCTCTCCTGATACCCCACCTGCAGGACTGCGTTCGGCTCTGGGGCCCCCAGCACAGTAATTCAACTGAGTTGTATCTTTTCTACATTTTAGGACAGGGAGGGAGGGAAGCACTGCATTGTATCATTGATGCAAGTCATGAAAAAGTGCAAGGGCAGCTAATGTCAGAGGCAGAGAGTGGTTTTTGGTTGTCCCAACTAATGTCCCGGTATGCTGATTCATAGCCTGACTGTGTAATAATCTTCAGTTCAAGTGAGGGTATGAAGTTTTTGACGGTGTAGGTAGTTAAATCAACATAGACGTGTGTGTATGGAGATTAGGAGGATTTGGGCAGTTGAATTTTATACTTTCATCCCTTGCAAGTCAATGCAAATCCTTGCAAACATTTTCTTTTTAGATTTCAACCTAGAGAAAAATATCAACTGCAGAATAAATCTTAAAAACATTCTAAGGTAAATCTTGTTGCATACAAACACACTCATTGCAGCAGGGACTTTAGGGATAGGGCATGGGGCAATGGGTTTAAACTTGAGCAGTGGAAGTTCAGGTTAGATACAAGTAAGAAGTTCTTTAATGTGAGGGTGGTGAGACACTGGAAGAAGTTGCCCATAGAAGCGGTAAATGATCCATCCGTGGCAATGCCCTTGATTTCTTTCTTTCCCCTTTGCCTGCAGTGCGTAACTGTGGATGAGGATGAAGAGGAGGCTCCTAGCACAGAAACAGCATCACTTGGGGTAAGTAAAGCCGGCCCAGTGGCATTTTGGAAGGCTGCTCATGGACTGCGGACAACTGGAGTTGTCTGCCTGGATCATCTGAGAGACCTCTCTCCTTCTGTTGACTCCTCCTCTTTTCTTGATGCGTAAAAAGGATCGCCTTCACCTTTGTCAGGCCAAGTCCACAGCTGATATAAAATGTCCTCACTTCTTTGGAATTGGTGCCGCTTTGGCAGTTTGAGCCAGATCTTCAGGAAGTGGCTATAACTTTCATTAGCATTTGGTTAGGTTTCCCTTATTTCTTTGGGATCAAAGGCAAGAACTTGTTTTGGTGTAGTATCCAGGTTGGTATTTTAAACTATTCTTTAAGTGCCCTGAGATTCTTCTCATCTGTGTTTCTTGTGAAGTTCCATGACGGGGAGCAATGCAGCAGTGCTGAAACCAAAGACAGTAGTAGCCCAAGGCAACGGGAAAACAAGATTGTTTTTCATGTCTTTGCTCTGAGCTGAACTGAAAATGTTGTTGTGTTACGCTAGTGGGAAGCCTTTGCTGGCTTGGCTTAACAGCATTGTGATCTGGGAACAGAGAATCTCACAGAGTGCCCATCTGCCCATCCCAGCATGCAAGAATTTGGTTTAGATGTGGCTGAGAAATCTGTCCATGGTGTTCGTCTCCAGCATCCAGAAGACGTGTCCTATATGACTGGCATTCACCAGGCTGCTTGACATGAGGTCTAGGAATTTCTGAGTCTTTTGAAGTACGTCCCACAATAGACGGGGACATAGTTTGCAAGTTTAACGTGTCATTTAGAATAGAAAGAAAAAGCAAAACCCCAAACGCCAAGGGACAAATAAGATCAACTATGATAGTAATACAAGGATTTATAATCGATTTATCCCTGTTACTTTAATGACCTTTTGGAGGTTGAGAGTGTTGTGTTTATGCACAGTGTTCAGAAATGGCAGACTTTGTTTTGGGATTCTCACTTCAGAAGGTTGCTTTACACAAATTTTCCTCATGGTTTAAATGAAAGTAATGTTATAAAGGAAAAAAGTGGTGGGAGAGCAAGTTCTGAGGGATCTTCAAAGTGAATTTTAAATACCTGTATGAGAAAGAAAGTCCTCCTTCCTTCCTTCCTCCCTCCCTCCCTTCCTGTCACTCTCTCTTTCTTCCTTCCTTCCTTTTTCTTTCCTTCTTTCTTTCTTTTTCTTTCTTTCCTTTTTCTTTCTTTTTTTCTTTCTTTGTTTCTTTCGTTCTTTCTTTAATTCTTTCTTATCTTTTTCTTTTCTTCTTTTTTCTTTTCTCTTTTCTTTTCTTTTCTTTTCTTTTCTTTTCTTTTCTTTTCTTTTCTTTTCTTTTCTTTTCTTCTTTTCTTTTCTTTCCTTTCCTTTCCTTTCCTTTTCCCCTTCCCTTCCCTTCCCTTCCCTTTTTTCTTTTCCTTTTCTGTTTTCTTTTCTTTTCCTTTCTTTTCTCTTCTCTTCTCTTCTCTTCTCTTCTCTTCTCTTCTCTTCTCTTCTCTTCTCTTCTCTTCTCTTCTCTTCTCTTCTCTTCTTTTCCTTTCTCTTCTCTTCTTTTTTCTCTCCTCTTCTTTTTTCTCTCCTCTCCTCTCCTCTCCTCTCCTCTCCTCTCCTCTCCTCTCCTCTCCTCTCCTCTTCTCTCCTCTCCTCTCCTCTTTCTCTCTTCTCCCTTCCCTTCCCTTCCCTTCCCTTCCCTTCCCTTCCCTTCCCTTCCCTTCTCTTTTCCCTTCCCTTCCCTTCCCTTCCCTTCCCTTCCCTTCCCTTCCCTTCCCTTCCCTTCCCTTCCCTTCCCTTCCCTTCTCTTTTCCCTTCCCTTCCCTTCCCTTCCCTTCCCTTCCCTTCCCTTCCCTTCCCTTCCCTTCCCTTCTCTTTTCCCTTCCCTTCCCTTCCCTTCCCTTCCCTTCCCTTCCCTTCTCTTTTCCCTTCCCTTCCCTTCCCTTCCCTTCCCTTCCCTTCCCTTCCCTTCCCTTCTCTTTTCCCTTCCCTTCCCTTCCCTTCCCTTCCCTTCCCTTCCCTTCCCTTCCCTTCCCTTCTCTTTTCCCTTCCCTTCCCTTCCCTTCCCCTCCCCTCCCCTCCCTTCTCTTTTCTCTCAAAATGTGGCACTTTGACTGCCCTGGAGGATAGGAATATGGGCTTTGGAAAGCTCAGATTTTGCAGTAGGTGAAAGACAAGAGTTCTAAAACCATAAAGGGGAAAAGAATGGAGATGATTTAGGCTGGTAAAAGCAATTGTGGCTATAGTCATTTCTCTTGCTCTATATAATCATTTTAACGTGAAATTTCACTCTTTTTCTAACACAGGTGGCTCCGGTCCCTGCAGGCCCGCGGCGAAGGAGGTGGTTCCCTAACTGCCGTCGTGCTTTCAGGCGGGTACGAGCCAAACAGGACCCCGAAACCCTTGCATAGTCCCGGTGGGGAGGCACGAAGCGGGGGTCGCACGACATAGGGCCAGCATGGCTGATGGGTTGCTATGAGGTGTAAAAACCAAATAACGTTGGCTTGGTGTTTCTGGCCAGAAGACAGTAATCACCCCGCTATTACAGCACAGGTGGCTTCTTGCGATAGTGTTAGTTGACATTTAAAATCAATTCCAAGAACAGATACAGGCTCCCAAGCACAACTACAGACTGGGCAGAGGCTGGATTGAGAGCAGCTCTGAGGAGCAGGACTTGGGGGGGTTGGTTGCCGAGAAGCTCCACATGAGCCGGCGGTGTGTGCTTGCAGGCTGCAGCCAGCAAGGCAGCCGTGTGCTGGGCTGCACCAGAGGGGGGGTCGAGGGAGGGGATTCTCCCCCTCTGCTCTGCTCTCCTGATACCCCACCTGCAGGACTGCGTTCGCCTCTGGGGCCCCCAGCACGAAAGGGACATGGACCTGCTCGAGCAAGTCCAGAGGAGGCCACAAAGATTATGCTGGAGCAACTCTTGGAAGGAAACAGGCTGAGAGCGTTCAGGTTGTTCAGCCTGGAGAAGGGAAGGCTCAGGGGAGACCTTATGGCAGCTTCCCGTGCCTAAGGAGACCGGCAAGAAATCTGGAGAGGGGCTTTTGACAAGGGCATGTACTGATAGGACTAGGGGGAGTGGTTTCAAACTGCAAGACGGCAGAGTTAGATGAAATATTACAAAGAAATTCTTCACTGTGAGGGTGGTGAGGGACTGTCACAGCTGCCCAGAGAAGCTGTGGATGCCCCATCCCTGGCAGTGTTCGAGGCCAGGTTTTATGGGGCTTGGAGCAATCTGGTCTAGTGGAAGGTGTCTCTGCCCGTGGCAGGGGGCTGGAACGGGGTAAGATTTAAGTTACCTTCCAACCCAAACCGTTCTAGGATTCTATGGTTTGTCAGAAAGGGCAGAATGAATAAGGAGGGAATGAAGACGTAAGAAGGAAGGAAAAAAATTGACTGCTACTGCTAAACCCAGGACAGTAACCATGCCACTGGTTGTGAGTGGCTGGCACTGCATCCATCGAACATCACTGAGCAGCTTCCTTATCTGTGTAATGATCATATCTGATTGTTATGTTTCGCAAAAGGGAGAGAAATATAATGGACACTGAAAACAAATGTATTGCTATCCATATTTCAAAACTACCTTTCTGCTTTCTTCAAACAGTTCCTGGATTTCACCTTGGAATCCATATGTCTACCAGGAAGTTTGAGAAGAAGAAGGAGAGTCTCACCAGAGACATGCCATCAGGAGGTAAGTCACTGGTGTACAGACTGTTGTACTTGACTGAGGGATATTTTAGAGGCGGAGGAGATAAAAACAAACAGAAAAGCAATGCAAAAAACCAAGCCCCACCCTCCCCACGCCTGGATTTTATGGCACTGCACTTGAAAAATGCCCTTTCTAAATTAGGGATGTCTGTGTTGAAGGCTGTGGTACTAATAAAACCCCCAAATTTTATTGTTTGAGTGGTATGTATGATAAAAACCCATCATACATACGGGTTGCGGTGGGATATTTCTTTACAATTCTTGTTAATCTAAAGTGTGCTTAAAAGCAAGCTGTGAAGTAGGAGTCTCATTTAATGATACCTACCACAGTAGCAGAGCTAGAAGAGGGTAATAAAATCTTTGTTGGATTGTGTGAAATCAGATAGAATGAATGTAGCATTAAAGAAAAGGAGAGGTGCATAGATAAGCTGAATTCCTGCTTCACTTCAATTATTTCCCTTTACATCTAAGGAGAAAAAAAAAAAAGACAAATCTGCCTTACAATTACTTGAGCACTAGGAAAAAGGTAAAGGCAGTAGCCCAAGGCAACTGGCAAATGAGATTCTGGAACAGATGATGGTTAGCAGAAGAGGGAAAATATTCGTTCCCCTCCCTCCTCTCCCTCCCTCCCCTCCCTCCCCTCCCTCCCTGCCCGCCTCTTTTCCTGCCTCCCTCCGTCCCTCCCTTCCTGCCTTCCTTCCTACCTGCCTTTCTGCCTTCCATCCTGCCCTCCTTCCTGCCTTTCATCCTGCCCTCCTTCCTGCCTCCCTGCTTCACTCCGTCCATCAGTCTGTTCCTCCCTCCCTCCCTTTTTCTTTTTTCCTTTCCTTTTCCTTTCCTTCTTTCCTTTCCTTTACTTTTTTCTTTTCTCTTATTTATTTCTCTTCTTTCTCTTCTTTCTCTTCTCTTCTCTTCTCTTCTCTTCTCTTCTCTTCTCTTCTCTTCTCTTCTCTTCTCTTCTCTTCTCTTCTCTTCTCTTCTCTTCTCTTCTCTTCTCTTCTCTTCTCTTCTCTTCTCTTCTCTTCTCTTCTCTTCTCTTCTCTTCTCTTCTCTTCTCTTCTCTTCTCTTCTCTTCTCTTTTCCCTTCCCTTCCCTTCCCTTCTCTTTTCCCTTCCCTTCCCTTCCCTTCCCTTCCCTTCCCTTCCCTTCCCTTCCCTTCCCTTCCCTTCCCTTCCCTTTTTTTTTTCTGTTTTCTTTTCTTTTCCTTTCTTTTCTCTTCTCTTCTTTTCCTTTCTCTTCTCTTCTTTTTTCTCTCTCCTCTCCTCTCCTCTCCTCTCCTCTCCTCTCCTCTCCTCTCCTCTCCTCTCCTCTCCTCTCCTCTCCTCTCCTCTCCTCTCCTCTCCTCTCCTCTCCTCTCCTCTCCTCTCCTCTCCTCTCCTCTCCTCTCTTCTCCCTTCCCTTCCCTTCCCTTCCCTTCCCTTCCCTTC
Source organism: Pezoporus flaviventris (assembly GCF_033815535.1). Taxonomy (NCBI): domain Eukaryota; kingdom Metazoa; phylum Chordata; class Aves; order Psittaciformes; family Psittacidae; genus Pezoporus; species Pezoporus flaviventris. The sequence goes on from NW_026892561.1 coordinate 20,822,684, forward strand.
CCTTCCCTTCCCTTCCCTTCCCTTCCCTTCCCTTCCCTCCCCTCCCCTTCCCCCCTCCCCTCCCCTTCCCTTTTCTTTTTCCTTTTCTCCTTTGTTTTATTTTTTCTTTCTTTAACCATAGTCAACAGAGATTTCTACTGTTCAAGCATACTGTAGCAGGGGAAGAAAAAGCATACGTGTGATGTATCTGTAAGCAAAGCAAAACAAAACAGGGCAAAAGAAAAAAAGAAACTCATGTTTGTAAATGGAAAGTTTGAAGAGCTATATAATCAAATAGATAATTGTCTGCTTATGGAAACTGAAGCTTGATTTCCTTCTTTCCTCTTTGCCCGCAGAGCTCAATTGAGGAGGAGGTTGAACAGGACACTCTTTCCAATGCCACCTCTCATTCAGTTTGTGACGTGGTGATTTTGGTATGGAAAGCACAGCTTGCCAAGAGTACCTTCAGTGTTCCCTCAATCTAAAAGTATCCTGTATTGCTTCAATCGTTCTATTTACTTTGTGCAGACCATTTTCTGCCCTCAGCTCTGCACCAAGCAGTAGAGCACCTGGTATAGATTGTGGTTAGCAGAGGAGGGAAAACGTTCCTTTCTCTTACTTTTCTTTCTTTCCCCTTTTTTTGGCAGAGCACCGGTGAGGAGGAAGACAGCGCTGTTCCCAATGTCCTCTTTGCGAAACGGCAGATTCCTTTCAATCCTGATAAACAAGCACCATTGCCAGGGGTAAGTAAAGCTGGCAGAGTGGCATTTTGGAGAGCTGCTTATGGACTTCAGAGCCTGCTCCAGGAATAAACAGCAACAAGACATCATTCCAACGCTTCCCCCCCGCCCCCCCTTAATTGTTTCTTTTTTTTCATCATAAGAATTTTAACGTTACATAAAATTACAACCACTGAACAGAAAAAGACTTTCCCTAGTACTGTAATGATACTGCTTTATAAAAGCTGACTAATTTTTGTATTTGGTAATTCAACTGAGTTGTTGTATCTTTTCTACATTTTGGGACAGGGAGGGAGGGAAGCGCTGCATTGTATCATTGATGCAAGTCATGAAAAAGTGCAAGGGCAGCTAATGCCAGAGACAGAGAGTGGTTTTTGGTTGTCCCAACCAATGTTACATGTCCCGGTATGCTGATTCATAGCCTGACTCTGTAATAATCTTCAGTTCAAGTGAGGGTATGAAGTTTTTGACAGTGTAGGTAGTTAAATCAACAGAGACATATGTGTATGGAGATTAGGAGGGTTTGGGCAGTTGAATTTTATACTTCCATCCCTTGCAAGTCAATGCAAATCCTTGCAAACATTTTCTTTTTAAATTTCAACCTAGAGAAAAATATCAACTGCAGAATAAATCTTAAAAACATTCTAAGGTAAATCTTGTTGCATACGAACACACTCATTTCAGCAGGGACTTTAGGGATAGGGCATGGAGCAATGGGTTTAAACTTGAGCAGTGGAAGTTCAGGTTAGATACAAGTAAGAAGTTCTTTAATGTGAGGGTGGTGAGACACTGGAAGAAGTTGCCCATAGAAGCGGTAAATGATCCATCCGTGGCAGTGCCCTTGATTTCCTTCTTTCCCCTTTGCCTGCAGTGCGTAATTGTGGATGAGGATGAAGAGGAGGCTCCTAGCAAAGAAACAGCACCACCAGGGGTAAGTGAAGCCGGCCCAGTGGCATTTTGGAAGGTTGCTTATGGACTGCGGACAACTGGAGTTGTCTGCCTGGATCATCTGAGAGACCTCTCTCCTTCTGTTGACTCCTCCTCTTTTCTTGATGCGTAAAAAGGATCGCCTTCGCCTTTGTCAGGCCAAGTCCGCAGCTGATATAAAATGTCCTCACTTCTTTGGAATCGGTGCCGCTGTGGCAGTTTGAGCCAGATCTTCAGGAAGTGGCTATAACTTTCATTAGCATTTGGTTAGGTTTCCCTTATTTCTTTGGGATCAAAGGCAAGAACTTGTTTTGGTGATATTTTAAACTATTCTTTAAGTGCCCTGAGATTCTTCTCATCTGTGTTTCTTGTGAAGTTCCATGACAGGGAGCAATGCAGCAGTGCTGAAACCAAAGCCAGTAGTAGCCCAAGGCAACGGGAAAACGAGATTGTTTTTCATGTCTTTGCTCTGAGCTGAACTGAAAATGTTGTTGTGTTACGCTAGTGGGAAGCCTTTGCTGGCTTGGCTTAACAGCATTGTGATCTGGGAACAGAGAATCTCACAGAGTGCCCATCTGCCCATCCCAGTGTGCAAGAATTTGGTTTAGATGTGGCTGAGAAATCTGTCCATGGTGTTCGTCTCCAGCATCCGGAAGACGTGTCCTATATGACTGGCATTCACCAGGCTGCTTGACATGAGGTCTAGGAATTTCTGAGTCTTTTGAAGTACGTCCCACAATAGACGGGGACATAGTTTGCAAATTTAACGTGGGTCATTTAGACTAGAAAGAGAAAGCAAAACCCCAAACGCCAAGGGACAAATAAGATCAACTATGATAGTAATACAAGGATTTATAATCGATTTATCCCTGTTACTTTAATGACCTTTTGGAGGTTGAGAGTGTTGTGTTTATGCACAATGTTCAGAAATGGCAGACTTTGTTTTGGGATTCTCACTTCAGAAGGTTGCTTTGCACAGATTTTCCTCATGTTTTAAATGTAAGCGATGGAGTCAGTTTTGGACATTTTAATTGTGACCTCCAACATAGATAATGCTACTGAAACTGTGATTCCTAGGATTGGTTGTAGGAACAGCATTTCAACTGGAAGTTCATTTAGTCTTTCTGCAAACTCTGTATGCATGGAGTGAATGAGTCAAACTTAAGACGTGCCATCTGATTATAACTCAGTGGGTGGGAGGGACACAGTCCTTAGGCTTTGAACTACTTAGATACAAATGCAGAGCTAGGTGGCAGAACTCTGCTCAGAGGTACAGGAGGGCCCAGGTAGAGTGAGAAGTATTCCGGGTATCCTGACTAATGGAGAGTGCGACATAATTGTTAAGGCCAGAGTCTTCTGGGGAGTGCCTGGCTTAAAGGACCCCAGAGTGTTACAGACTTCTAGGGGAGGGGGAAAAAATTCTTTTTCAAAGGACTATTGAAAAAGAGCCTAGAAGCAAAACTAAGGAGAATAAAATCCTCCTAGTCAACAGAGATGTCTCCTGTGTCAGCATACTGTAGCAGGGCCAGAAAAGGCATGCGTGCAATATATCTGTAACGAAAGCAAAACGAAACAGAGCAGAAAGGACAAAGAAAGTTATGATTGTAAATGGGAAGTTTGGAGAGCTATTTAATCAAATAGTTAATTGTCTTGTTATGGAAACTGAAGCTTGCTAGGGACGAACGTGAACTATGGCAAGGAATTTGGGAATGAGGAGAAGGATCGAGTAGCTACTAGCCAAAAGAAAACTAACGAACTTGTAAATGTACAGAAAGTAAAACGCTTCTTATGGAGAATTAGCCTGTTAATGGGGACGAGAGAACAATCGGGGAAAGCAAGGCTTTTGCTAAATCAACCCAATGTGTGCTTGTGCACGACCAATCCAATGATTACACCTTCCACAACTGCAAAAATAAAAGAAAAAAAAGGTCTGCAATTCAGAGAGGGCAATCTTTTGAGTGACACTTGCATGTGACAGCCCCTTGAGTCACAAGTCAGGAAGAGGGCTTTCTTGTCCTTAATTCAGCTGATGCAAACCAAATGACCCATTTATAGCACAATGTCTATAAGGTGTTATTTTTGCTCCTGTCTGTTGGACCTAATTTCTGATGCAGTCTAGAAGCTGTGGCAGAAAACTCAGTGGTTACAATAGTGATAATACTAAATGGAAATGTGTGTGTGTGTGTGTGTGTAAAAGGTGGGAAAATCAGTCCTTTCATTGAGAAAATCGGTAAGCTCCATCTCTCTGTCTTCTCCTTTCTGTGCATGTTTGCCTATTCCTCTGTGAAGAAGTCATAAGATAAAGGAACAGAGACCCATTGTTTACAAACAGAGCAAAGTCAACAGGAGAAGCAACTTCCACTTCATTAATACCCCACTATCCCCCAACACAGTCTTGTTTGAAGCACTGTGCAGTCCCTGAGTGCTTTGGGCACTGCCTTTTCTTGACCTGTTCTAGCTGTTTTGTATCATCTTTAAACAAACAAATTACTGAAAAACATTACCTTGTGAGATTGTAGATACCTTTTCTTCTTCTTTCTTTTTTTCCTTTCTTTCTTGGAGTTGTGCTTGAATTATCATGAAAGACTAGTAACCTCATGCAGCTTGTCAGCAGTTCCGCTCTAACTGCATGCTAAACTTCCAGCTGAGCAAGATGTGGGCTGTGCTGGTGCAGGGTCTGCCGCAGGAACCAAGCCTCCATATGGCTGAAGTCACCAGCTTGTCCTGGAGCCTTGCTGTATGCCAAGGCCAGCTCCATTTGACCGTGTCCCGGGAGAACTGATGGGGAGTCGTTGTGCTCTTCAACCTCGGAAGCTTCTGGAGATCTCCCTTCCCACCGTTTTTCATTGAGTTTGTGACATGATGATTTTGGTATGGAAAGCACAGCTTGCCAAGAGTACCTTCAGTGTTCCCTCAATCTAAAAGTATCCTGTATTGCTTCAATCGTTCTATTTACTTTGTGCAGACCATTTTCTTCCCTCAGCTCTGCACCAAGCAGTAGAGCCCCTGGTATAGATTGTGGTTAGCAGAGGAGGGAAAGCATTCCTTTTTCTTACTTTTCTTTCTTTCCCCTTTTCCTGGCAGAGCACCAGTGAAGAGGGAAACAGAACTGTTCCCCGCGTCATCTTTGTGAAACCGGCGATTCCTACTGATACTGAGAAACAAGCACAATTGTTAGAGGTAAGTAAAGCTGGCAGAGTGGCATTTTGGAGAGCTGCTTATGGACTTCAGAGCCTGCTCCAGGAATAAACAGCAACAAGACATCATTCCAACGCTTCCCCCCCCCCCCCCAGTTGTTTCTTTTTTCCATCATAAGAATTTTAACTTTACATAAAATTACAACCACTGAACAGAAAAAGACTTTCCTTAGTGCTGTAATGCAGCGCTTCCCTCCCTTCCTGTCCCAAAATGTAGAAAAGATGCAACAACTCAGTTGAATTACCAAATACAAAAATTAGTCAGCTAATATTGCATGCATGCAATATATCTGTAACGAAAGCAAAACGAAACAGAGCAGAAAGGACAAAGAAAGTTATGATTGTAAATGGGAAGTTTGGAGAGCTATTTAATCAAATAGTTAATTGTCTTGTTATGGAAACTGAAGCTTGCTAGGGAAGAACGTGAACTATGGCAAGGAATTTGGGAATGAGGAGAAGGATCGAGTAGCTACTAGCCAAAAGAAAACTAACGAACTTGTAAATGTACGGAAAGTAAAACGCTTCTTATGGAGAATCAGCCTGTTAATGGGGACGAGAGAACAATCGGGGAAAACAAGACTTTTGCTAAATCAACCCAATGTGTGTTTGTGCACGACCAATCCAATGATTACACCTTCCACAGCTGCAAAAATAAAAGAACAAAAAGGTCTGCAATTCAGAGAGGGCAATCTTTTGAGTGACACTTGCATGTGACAGCCCCTTGAGTCACAAGTCAGGAAGAGGGCTTTCTTGTCCTTAATTCAGCTGATGCAAACCAAATGACCCATTTAGAGCACAATGTCCATAAGGTGTTATTTTTGCTCCTGTCTGTTGGACCTAATTTCTGATGCAGTCTAGAAGCTGTGGCAGAAAACTCAGTGGTTACAATAGTGATAATACTAAATAGAAATGTGTGTGTGTGTGTGTGTGTGTGTGTGTGTAAAAGGTGGGAAAATCAGTCCTTTCATTGAGAAAATCGGTAAGCTCCATCTCTCTGTCTTCTGCTTTCTGTGCATGTTTGCCTATTCCTCAGTGAAGAAGTCATAAGATAAAGGAACAGAGTCCCATTGTTTACAAACAGAGCAAAGTCAACAGGAGAAGCAACTTCCGCTTCATTAATACCCCACTATCCCCCAGCACAGTCTTGTTTGAAGCACTGTGCAGTCCCTGAGTGCTTTGGGCACTGCCTCTTCTTGACCTGTTCTAGCTGTTTTGTATCATCTTTAAACAAACAAATTACTGAAAAACATTACCTTGTGAGATTGTAGATACCTTTTCTTCTTCTTTCTTTTTTTTCTTTCTTTCTTGGAGTTGTGCTTGAATTATCATGAAAGACTAGTAACCTCATGCAGCTTGTCGGCAGTTCCGCTCTAACTGCATGCTAAACTTCCAGCTGAGCAAGATGTGGGCTGTGCTGGTGCAGGGTCTGCCGCAGGAACCAAGCCTCCATATGGCTGAAGTCACCAGCTTGTCCTGGAGCCTTCCTGTATGCCAAGGCCAGCTCTATTTTACCATGTCCCGGGAGAACTGATGGGGAGTCGTTGTGCTCTTCAACCTCGGAAGCTTCTGGAGATCTCCCTTCCCACCGTTTTTCATTGAGTTTGTGACATGATGATTTTGGTATGGAAAGCACAGCTTGCCAAGAGTACCTTCAGTGTTCCCTCAATCTAAAAGTATCCTGTATTGCTTCAATCGTTCTATTTACTTTGTGCAGACCATTTTCTTCCCTCAGCTCTGCACCAAGCAGTAGAGCACCTGGTATAGATTGTGGTTAGCAGAGGGGGGAAAATGTTCCTTTCTCTTACTTTTCCTTCTTTCCCCTTTTTTTGGCAGAGCACCGGTGAGAAGGGAATCAGAACTGTTCCGTATGGCATGATTGTGAAACCGCTGTTTCGTATCGATCCTGAGGAAAAAGCGCCATTGCCAGGGGTAAGTAAAGCTGGCAGAATGGCATTTTGGAGAGCTGCTTATGGACTTCAGAGCCTGCTCCAGGAATAAACAGAAGCAAGACATCATTCCAACGCTTCCCAACCCCCCCTTAATTGTTTCTTTTTTTTCATCATAAGAATTTTAACGTTACATAAAATTACAACCACTGAACAGAAAAAGACTTTCCCTAGTACTGTAATGATACTGCTTTATAAAAGCTGACTAATTTTTGTATTTGGTAATTCAACTGAGTTGTTGTATCTTTTCTACATTTTTGGGACAGGGAGGGAGGGAAGCGCTGCATTGTATCATTGATGCAAGTCATGAAAAAGTGCAAGGGCAGCTAATGTCAGAGGCAGAGAGTGGTTTTTGGTTGTCCCAACCAATGTTACATGTCCCGGTATGCTGATTCATAGCCCGACCGTGTAATAATCTTCAGTTCAAGTGAGGGTATGAAGTTTTTGACGGTGTAGGTAGTTAAATCAACATAGACGTGTGTGTATGGAGATTAGGAGGATTTGGGCAGTTGAATTTTATACTTTCATCCCTTGCAAGTCAATGCAAATCCTTGCAAACATTTTCTTTTTAAATTTCAACCTAGAGAAAAATATCAACTGCAGAATAAATCTGAAAAACATTCTAAGGTAAATCTTGTTGCATACGAACACACTCGTTTCAGCAGGGACTTTAGGGATAGGGCATGGGGCAATGGGTTTAAACTTGAGCAGTGGAAGTTCAGGTTAGATACAAGTAAGAAGTTCTTTAATGTGAGGGTGGTGAGACACTGGAAGAAGTTGCCCATAGAAGCGGTAAATGATCCATCCGTGGCAGTGCCCTTGATTTCTTTCTTTCCCCTTTGCCTGCAGAGCTCAGTTGAGAAGAACGATGAAGAGGAGGCTCCTAGCAAAGAAACAACACCACCAGGGGTAAGTAAAGCCGGCCCAGTGGCATTTTGGAAGGCTGCTCATGAACTGCGGACAACGGGAGATGTCTGCCTGGATCATCTGAGAGACCTCTCTCCTTCTGTTGACTCCTCCTCTTTTCTTGATGCGTAAAAAGGATCGCCTTCGCCTTTGTCAGGCCAAGTCCACAGCTGATATAAAATGTCCTCACTTCTTTGGAATCGGTGCCACTGTGGCAGTTGGAGCCAGATCTTCAGGAAGTGGCTATAACTTTCATTAGCATTTGGTTAGGTTTCCCTAATTTCTTTGGGATCAAAGGCAAGAACTTGTTTTGGTGTAGTATCCAGGTTGGTATTTTAAACTATTCTTTAAGTGCCCTGAGATTCTTCTCATCTGTGTTTCTTGTGAAGTTCCATGCCAGGGAGCAATGCAGCAGTGCTGAAACCAAAGCCAGTAGTAGCCCAAGGCAACGGGAAAACGAGATTGTTTTTCATGTCTTTGCTCTGAGCTGAACTGAAAATGTTGTTGTGTTACGCTGGTGGGAAGCCTTTGCTGGCTTGGCTTAACAGCATTGTGATCTGGGAGCAGAGAATCTCACAGAGTGCCCATCTGCCCATCCCAGTGTGCAAGAATTTGGTTTAGATGTGGCTGAGAAATCTGTCCATGGTGTTCGTCTCCAGCATTCGGAAGACTTGTCCTATATGACTGGCATTCACCCGGCTGCTTGATATGAGGTCTAGGAATTTCTGAGTCTTTTGAAGTACGTCCCACAATAGACGGGGACATAGTTTGCAAGTTTAACGTGGGTCATTTAGACTAGAAAGAGAAAGCAAAACCCCAAACGCCAAGGGACAAATAAGATCAACTATGATAGTAATACAAGGATTTATAATCGATTTATCCCTGTTACTTTAATGACCTTTTGGAGGTTGAGAGTGTTGTGTTTATGCACAATGTTCAGAAATGGCAGACTTTGTTTTGGGATTCTCACTTCAGAAGGTTGCTTTACGCAGATTTTCCTCATGGTTTAAATGTAAGCGATGGAGTCAGTTTTGGACATTTTAATTGTGACCTCCAACATAGATAATGCTACTGAAACTGTGATTCCTAGGATTGGTTGTAGGAACAGCATTTCAACTGGAAGTTCATTTAGTCTTTCTGCAAACTCTGTATGCATGGAGTGAATGAGTCAAACTTAAGACGTGCCATCTGATTATAACTCAGTGGGTGGGAGGGACACAGTCCTTAGGCTTTGAACTACTTAGATACAAATACAGAGCTAGGTGGCAGAACTCTGCTCAGAGGTACAGGAGGGCCCAGGTAGAGTGAGAAGTATTCCGGGTATCCTGACTAATAGAGAGTGCGACATAATTGTTAAGGCCAGAGTCTTCTGGGGAGTGCCTGGCTTAAAGGACCCCAGAGTGTTACAGACTTCTAGGGGAGGGGGAAAAAAATTCTTTTTCAAAGGACTATTGAAAAAGAGCCTAGAAGCAAAACTAAGGAGAATAAAATCCTCCTAGTCAACAGAGATGTCTCCTGTGTCAGCATACTGTAGCAGGGCCAGAAAAGGCATGCGTGCAATATATCTGTAACGAAAGCAAAACGAAACAGAGCAGAAAGGACAAAGAAAGTTATGATTGTAAATGGGAAGTTTGGAGAGCTATTTAATCAAATAGTTAATTGTCTTGTTTTGGAAACTGAAGCTTGCTAGGGAAGAACGTGAACTATGGCAAGGAATTTGGGAATGAGGAGAAGGATCGAGTAGCTACTAGCCAAAAGAAAACTAACGAACTTGTAAATGTACAGAAAGTAAAACGCTTCTTATGGAGAATCAGCCTGTTAATGGGGACGAGAGAACAATCGGGGAAAACAAGACTTTTGCTAAATCAACCCAATGTGTGTTTGTGCACGACCAATCCAATGATTACACCTTCCACAGGTGTAAAAATAAAAGAAAAAAAAGGTCTGCAATTCAGAGAGGGCAATCTTTTGAGTGACACTTGCATGTGACAGCCCCTTGAGTCACAAGTCAGGAAGAGGGCTTTCTTGTCCTTAATTCAGCTGATGCAAACCAAATGACCCATTTAGAGCACAATGTCCATAAGGTGTTATTTTTGCTCCTGTCTGTTGGACCTAATTTCTGATGCAGTCTAGAAGCTGTGGCAGAAAACTCAGTGGTTACAATAGTGATAATACTAAATGGAAATGTGTGTGTGTGTGTGTGTGTGTAAAAGGTGGGAAAATCAGTCCTTTCATTGAGAAAATCGGTAAGCTCCATCTCTCTGTCTTCTGCTTTCTGTGCATGTTTGCCTATTCCTCAGTGAAGAAGTCATAAGATAAAGGAACAGAGTCCCATTGTTTACAAACAGAGCAAAGTCAACAGGAGAAGCAACTTCCACTTCATTAATACCCCGCTATCCCCCAACACAGTCCTGTTTGAAGCACTGTGCAGTCCCTGAGTGCTTTGGGCACTGCCTTTTCTTGACCTGTTCTAGCTGTTTTGTATCATCTTTAAACAAATTACTGAAAAACATAACCTTGTGAGATTGTAGATACCTTTTCTTCTTCTTTCTTTTTTCCTTTCTTTCTTGGAGTTGTGCTTGAATTATCATGAAAGACTAGTAACCTCAAGCAGCTTGTCGGCAGTTCCACTCTAACTGCATGCTAAACTTCCAGCTGAGCAAGATGTGGGCTGTGCTGGTGCAGGGTCTGCCGCAGGAACCAAGCCTCCATATGGCTGAAGTCACCAGCTTGTCCTGGAGCCTTGCTGTATGCCAAGGCCAGCTCCATTTGACTGTGTCCCGGGAGAACTGATGGGGAGTCGTTGTGCTCTTCAACCTCGGAAGCTTCTGGAGATCTCCCTTCCCACCGTTTTTCATTGAGTTTGTGACATGATGATTTTGGTATGGAAAGCACAGCTTGCCAAGAGTACCTTCAGTGTTCCCTCAATCTAAAAGTATCCTGTATTGCTTCAATCGTTCTATTTACTTTGTGCAGACCATTTTCTTCCCTCAGCTCTGCACCAAGCAGTAGAGCCCCTGGTATAGATTGTGGTTAGCAGAGGAGGGAAAACGTTCCTTTCTCTTACTTTTCTTTCTTTCCCCTTTTCCTGGCAGAGCACCAGTGAAGAGGGAAACAGACCTGTTCCCCAAGTCCTCTTTGCGAAACGGCAGATTCCTATCGATCCTGAGGAACAAGCACCATTGCCAGGGGTAAGTAAAGCTGGCAGAGTGGCATTTTGGAGAGCTGCTTATGGACTTCAGAGCCTGCTCCAGGAATAAACAGCAACAAGACATCATTCCAACGCTTCCCTCCCAACCCCCCCTTAATTGTTTCTTTTTTTCCATCATAAGAATTTTAACGTTACATAAAATTACAACCACTGAACAGAAAAAGACTTTCCCTAGTACTGTAATGATACTGCTTTATAAAAGCTGACTAATTTTTGTATTTGGTAATTCAACTCAGTTGTATCTTTTCTACATTTTGGGACAGGGAGGGAGGGAAGCGCTGCATTGTATCATTGATGCAAGTCATGAAAAAGTGCAAGGGCAGCTAATGTCAGAGGCAGAGAGTGGTTTTTGGTTGTCCCAACCAATGTTACATGTCCCGGTATGCTGATTCATAGCCCGACTCTGTAATAATCTTCAGTTCAAGTGAGGGTATGAAGTTTTTGACGGTGTAGGTAGTTAAATCAACATAGACGTGTGTGTATGGAGGTTAGGAGGATTTGGACAGTTGAATTTTATACTTTCATCCCTTGCAAGTCAATGCAAATCCTTGCAAACATTTTCTTTTTAAATTTCAACCTAGAGAAAAATATCAACTGCAGAATAAATCTGAAAAACATACTAAGGTAAATCTTGTTGCATACGAACACACTCGTTTCAGCAGGGACTTTAGGGATAGGGCATGGGGCAATGGGTTTAAACTTGAGCAGTGGAAGTTCAGGTTAGATACAAGTAAGAAGTTCTTTAATGTGAGGGTGGTGAGACACTGGGAGAAGTGTCCCATAGAAGTAGTAAATGATCCATCCGTGGCAGTGCCCTTGATTTCCTTCTTTCCCCTTTCCCTGCAGAGCTCAATTGAGAAGAACGATGAAGAGGAGGCTCCTAGCAAAGAAACAGCACCACCAAAGGTAAGTGAAGCCGGCCCAGTGGCATTTTGGAAGGCTGCTCATGGACTGCGGACAACTGAAGTTGTCTGCCTGGATCATCTGAGAGACCTCTGTCCTTCTGTTGACTCCTCCTCTTTTCTTGATGCATAAGAAGGATCGCCTTCGCCTTTGTCAGGCCAAGTCCGCAGCTGATATAAAATGTCCTCACTTCTTTGGAATCGGTGCCGCTGTGGCAGTTTGAGCCAGATCTTCAGGAAGTGGCTATAGCTTTCATTAGCATTTGGTTAGGTTTCCCTAATTTCTTTGGGATCAAAGGCAAGAACTTGTTTTGGTGATATTTTAAAGTATTCTTTAAGTGCCCTGAGATTCTTCTCATCTGTGTTTCTTGTGAAGTTCCATGCCAGGGAGCAATGCAGCAGTGCTGAAACCAAAGCCAGTAGTAGCCCAAGGCAACGGGAAAACGAGATTGTTTTTCATGTCTTTGCTCTGAGCTGAACTGAAAATGTTGTTGTGTTACGCTGGTGGGAAGCCTTTGCTGGCTTGGCTTAACAGCATTGTGATCTGGGAGCAGAGAATCTCACAGAGTGCCCATCTGCCCATCCCAGTGTGCAAGAATTTGGTTTAGATGTGGCTGAGAAATCTGTCCATGGTGTTCGTCTCCAGCATCCGGAAGACCTGTCCTATATGACTGGCATTCACCCGGCTGCTTGACATGAGGTCTAGGAATTTCTGAGTCTTTTGAAGTACGTCCCACAATAGACGGGGACATAGTTTGCAAGTTTAACGTGGGTCATTTAGACTAGAAAGAAAAAGCAAAACCCCAAATGCCAAGGGACAAATAAGATCAACTATGATAGTAATACAAGGATTTATAATCGATTTATCCCTGTTACTTTAATGACCTTTTGGAGGTTGAGAGTGTTGTGTTTATGCACAATGTTCAGAAATGGCAGACTTTGTTTTGGGATTCTCACTTCAGGAGGTTGCTTTACGCAGATTTTCCTCATGGTTTAAATGAAGGCGATGTTATAAAGGAAACAAGTGGTGGGAGAGCAAGTTCTGAGGGATCTTCAAAGTGAATATTAAATACCTGTATGAGAAAGAAAGTCCTCCTTCCTTCCTTCCTCCCTGCCTTCCTTTCACTGTCTCTTTCTTTCTTCCTTCCTTTTTCTTTCTTTCTCTTTTTCTTTCTTTCTTTCTTTTCCTCTCTTTCCTTTTTTTTTTCTTTCTTTCTCTTTTTCTTCCTGTCTTTCTTTTTTTCTTTCTTTGTTTCTTTCGTTCTTTCTTTAGTTATTTTTTTTCCTCTTTTCTTTTCTTTTCTTTTCTTTTTTTTTTTTTCTTTCTTTTCTTTTTTCTCTCAAAATGTGGCACTTTGACTGGCCTGGAGGATAGGAATATTGGCTTTGGAAAACTCAGATTTTGCAGTAGGTGAAAGACAAGAGTTCTAAAACCATGAAGGGGAAAAGATTGGTGATGATTTAGGCTGGTAAAAGCAATTGTGGCTATAGTCATTTCTCTTGCTCTATATAATCATTTTAACGTCAAATTTCACTCTTTTTCTAACACAGGGCCCGCGACAAAGGAGGTGGTTCCCTAACTGCAGTCATGCTTTCGGGCAGGTACGAGCCAAAGAGGACCCCGAGAGCCTCGCATAGTCCCGGTGGGGAGGCACGAAGCGGGGGTCGCACAACTTAGGGCCAACATGGCTGATGGGTTGCTATGAGGTGTAAAAATCAAATAACGTTGGCTTGATGTTTCTGGCCAGAAGACAGTAATCACCCCGCTATTACAGCACAGGTGGCTTCTTGCGATAGTGTTAGTTGGCATTTAACATCCATCCCAAGAACAGATACAGGCTCCCAAGCACAACTACAGACTGGGCAGAGGCTGGATTGAGAGCAGCTCTGAGGAGCAGGACTTGGGGGGGTTGGTTGCCGAGAAGCTCCACATGAGCCGGCGGTGTGTGCTTGCAGGCTGCAGCCAGCAAGGCAGCCGTGTGCTGGGCTGCACCAGAGGGGGGGTCGAGGGAGGGGATTCTCCCCCTCTGCTCTGCTCTCCTGATACCCCACCTGCAGGACTGCGTTCGGCTCTGGGGCCCCCAGCACGAAAGGGACATAGACCTGCTCGAGCAAGTCCAGAGGAGGCCACAAAGATTATGCTGGAGCAACTCTTGGAAGGAAACAGGCTGAGAGCGTTCAGGTTGTTCAGCCTGGAGAAGGGAAGGCTCCGGGGAGACCTTTTGGCAGCTTCCCGTGCCTAAGGAGACCAGCAAGAAATCTGGAGAGGGGCTTTTGACAAGGGCATGTACTGATAGGACAAGGGGGAGTGGTTTCAAACTGCAAGACGGCAGAGTTAGATGAAATATTACAAAGAAATTCTTCACTGTGAGGGTGGTGAGGGACTGTCACAGCTGCCCAGAGAAGCTGTGGATACCCCATCCCTGGCAGTGTTCGAGGCCAGGTTTGATGGGGCTTGGAGCAGTCAGGTCTAGTGGAAGGTGTCTCTGCCCGTGGCAGGGGGCTGGAACGGGGTAAGATTTAAGTTACCTTCCAACCCAAACCGTTCTAGGATTCTATGGTTTGTCAGAAAGGGCAGAATGAGTAAGGAAGGAGTGAAGAAGCAAGAAGGAAGGAAGTAAGAATGAGTAAGTTCCTCATTTAAGGAAGATTTTCTAAAAGAGCACCGTCTGTGTTGTTGACCTAGGTGGATTCTAGGTTGTCAGCAGTGGATTCTAGAGCAGTTCTACCTCTCTTACATTGTGAGATTCTCAGAAGAATGTTTGAGTTTCCAGGTGGGATCTGAAGTGAAGGGTGTGTGATGTCGCACTGGGAAGCAGCCCCTGTGTTTTTTACTCGGATACATAATAGTTGTGACCACAGGAAGAGTAAAAAAGTAACAGGAACACTGGCCTCTGCCAGATTAACCATTGTGCTTATTCCTGATTGATGTTACCTGGGAAGGACCACCTGTTTCCCATGGGGAGTGACATGTTCTTGACTTTAGTTCCCCATTCTTCACGACCTGTGGTATAATAACGAATGTATTGAATCACAAAGTGAAAACAGTGCTCAAAACGATAGGAAGGTTTTTTGCTGCTGCAAGTTACAGTCGGGCTGTGTAGACCTGTGCTATCTACGTTATCCTCTTAGATATTTCTTACTATTAGAAAGTTACACAGCTTTGTGAGGTTGCTCTAGGGCAGCAGCCCTAGGGACAAAGTACACACACAAACTCACGCATATCGTTGTGTCCGTAATTCCCCCTGTTATAAAGGAAACAAGTGGTGGGAGAGCAAGTTCTGAGGGATCTTCAAAGTGAGTATTAAATACCTGAATGAGAAAGAAAGTCCTCCTTCCTTCCTCCCTCCCTCTGTCCCTCCCTTCCTGTCCCTCTCTCTTTCTTTCTTTCCTTTCCTTCCTTCCTTCCTTTCTTTCTTTCTTTCTTTCTTCCTTCCTTTTTTTCTTTTCCTTCCTTCCTTCCTTCCTTCGTCCCTCCCTTCCTGTCCCCCTTCCTTCCTTCCTTTCCTTCCTTTCCTTCCTTTCCTTCCTTTCCTTCCTCCTTCCCCTTTCTTTCCCTTTCTTTTCTTTCTGTGAAAATGTGGCACTTTGACTGGTCTGGAGGATAGGAATATTGGGCTTTGGAAAGCTCAGATTTTGCAATAGGTGAAAGACAAGCGTTCTAAAACCATAAAGGGGAAAAGATTGGAGATGATTTAGGCTGGTAAAAGCAATTGTGGCTCCCCTAGCAAAAAATGCTTTCTAGCTTAGTGGTTTACGCCACTGCAATAGCAATACTTCCTCTAACGTCAGGGAAAGCAGAAATTTAAGGGCGCTAGGAAGAGAGCTTGGGTGCATGCAACTGTCGTGGTTTAAATCCAACCAGCCAGGGGGTTCACTCACTCCCCCCCTTTCCTCCCTCTTTCTTTCCTCCCCCCCCCAGCTCAAGGAGGGATGGGGAGGGGATGAAAAGAATGTAACTCCCACAGGTTGAGGTAAGAACAGTCCAGTTACCTGGACTTAACTCCCAGTTACCTCCCTGGGCATGATGTTCTACGTTATGGAATACCTCTTTGGCTAGCCTGGGTCAGGTGTCCTGTCTCTGCTTCCTCCCGGTTTGCTCTCCTCCCTGGCAGACCATGAGCCTCACAATGTCCTTTGTCAGAGTAAACATTACCGAGCAGCAACTAAAAACATCGCTGTTATCAGCACTGTTCCCACGCTGAAAGTCAAAACACAATGCTGCACCAGCTACCAAGGAGGAGAAAAACTGACTGCTACTGCTAAACCCAGGACAGTAACCATGCCACTGGTTTTGAGTGGCTGGCACTGCATCCATCGAACATCACTGAGCAGCTTCCTTATCTGTGTAATGATCATATCTGGTTGTTATGTTTGACAAAAGGGAGAGAGATATAATGGACACTGAAAACAAATGTATTGCTATCCACATTTCAAAACTACCTTTCTGCTTTCTTCAAACAGTTCCTGGATTTCACCTTGGAATCCATATGTCTACCAGGAAGTTTGAGAAGAAGAAGGAGAGTCTCACCAGAGACAGGCCAGCAGGAGGTAAGTCACTGGTGTACAGACTGTTGTACTTGACTGTGGGATATTTTAGAGGTGGAGGAGATAAAAACAAAACAGAAAAGCAATTCAAAACACCAAGCCCCACCCTCCCCACGCCTGGATTTTATGGCACTGCACTTGAAAAATGCCCTTTCTAAATTAGGGATGTCTGTGTTGAAGGCTGTGGTACTAATAAAACCCCAAATTTTAATTGTTTGAGTGGTATGTATGATAAAAACCCATCATAAATACGGGTTGCGGAGGGGTATTTCTTTACAATTCTTGTTAATCTAAAGTGTGTTCAAAAGCAAGCTGTGAAGTAGGAGTCTCCTTTAATGGTACCTACCACAGTAGCAGAGCTAGAAGAGGGTAATAAAATCTTTGTTGGATTGTGTGAAATCAGATAGAATGAATGTAGCATTAAAGAAAAGGAGAGGTGCATAGATAAGCTGAATTCCTGCTTCACTTCAATTATTTCCCTTTACATCTAAGGAAGAGGGAAAAAAAAAGACAAATCTGCCTTACGATTACTTGAGCACTAGGAAAAAGGTAAAGGCAGTAGCCCAAGGCAACTGGCAAATGAGATTCTGGAACAGATGATGGTTAGCAGAAGAGGGAAAATATTCTTTCCCCTCCCTCCCCTCCTTTCCTCCCTCCCCTCCCTCCCTGCCCGCCTCTTTTCCTGCCTCCCTCCCTGCCTTCCGTCCTCCCTTCCTGCCTGCCTGCCTCTCTCCATCCATCACTCCGTTCCTCCCTCCCTCCCTTTTTCTTTTTTCCTTTTCTTTTCTTTTCTTTTCTTTTCTTTTCTTTTCTTTTCTTTTCTTTTCTTTTCTTTTCTTTTCTTTTCTTTTCTTTTCTTTTCTTTTCTTTTCTTTTCTTTTCTTTTCTTTTCTTTTCTTTTCCTTTCCTTTTCTTTTTTCTTTTCTCTTTCCTTTCCTTTCTCTTTTCTTTCCTTTTCCTTTCCTTTCTCTTTTCCTTTCTTTTCTTTTTTCTTTTTTCTCTTTTCTTTTTCTTTTCTTTTCACCACTAGGGGTAAGTAAAGCCCACCCAGTGGCATTTTGGAAGGCTGCTCATGGACTGTGGACAACTGAAGGTCTAGGAAAAAAAAAACCCAAACGCCAAAGGACAAATAAGATCAACTATGATAGTAATACAAGGATTTATAATCGATTTATCCCTGTTACTTTAATGACCTTTTGGAGGTTGAGAGTGTTGTGTTTATGCACAATGTTCAGAAATGGCAGACTTTGTTTGGGGATTCTCACTTCAGAAGGTTGCTTTACACAGATTTTCCTCATGGTTTAAATGTAAGCGATGGAGTCAGTTTTGGACATTTTAATTGTGACCTCCAACATAGATAATGCTACTGAAAATGTGATTCCTAGGATTGGTTGTAGGAACAGCATTTCAACTGGAAGTTCATTTAGTCTTTCTGCAAACTCTGTATGCATGGAGTGAATGAGTCAAACTTAAGACGTGCCATCTGATTATAACTCAGTGGGTGGGAGGGACACAGTCCTTAGGCTTTGAACTACTTAGATACAAATACAGAGCTAGGTGGCAGAACTCTGCTCAGAGGTACAGGAGGGCCCAGGTAGAGTGAGAAGTATTCCGGGTATCCTGACTAATAGAGAGTGCGACATAATTGTTAAGGCCAGAGTCTTCTGGGGAGTGCCTGGCTTAAAGGACCCCAGAGTGTTACAGACTTCTAGGGGAGGGGGAAAAAATTCTTTTTCAAAGGACTATTGAAAAAGAGCCTAGAAGCAAAACTAAGGAGAATAAAATCCTCCTAGTCAACAGAGATGTCTCCTGTGTCAGCATACTGTAGCAGGGCCAGAAAAGGCATGCGTGCAATATATCTGTAACGAAAGCAAAACGAAACAAAGCAGAAAGGACAAAGAAAGTTATGATTGTAAATGGGAAGTTTGGAGAGCTATTTAATCAAATAGTTAATTGTCTTGTTATGGAAACTGAAGCTTGCTAGGGAAGAACGTGAACTATGGCAAGGAATTTGGGAATGAGGAGAAGGATCGAGTAGCTACTAGCCAAAAGAAAACTAACGAACTTGTAAATGTACGGAAAGTAAAGCGCTTCTTATGGAGAATCAGCCTGTTAATGGGGACGAGAGAACAATCGGGGAAAGCAAGGCTTTTGCTAAATCAACCCAATGTGTGTTTGTGCACGACCAATCCAATGATTACACCTTCCACAGGTGCAAAAATAAAAGAACAAAAAGGTCTGCAATTCAGAGAGGGCAATCTTTTGAGTGACACTTGCATGTGACAGCCCCTTGAGTCACAAGTCAGGAAGAGGGCTTTCTTGTCCTTAATTCAGCTGATGCAAACCAAATGACCCATTTATAGCACAATGTCTATAAGGTGTTTTTTTTGCTCCTGTCTGTTGGACCTAATTTCTGATGCAGTCTAGAAGCTGTGGCAGAAAACTCAGTGGTTACAATAGTGATAATACTAAATGGAAATGTGTGTGTGTGTGTGTGTGTGTAAAAGGTGGGAAAATCAGTCCTTTCATTGAGAAAATCGGTAAGCTCCATCTCTCTGTCTTCTCCTTTCTGTGCATGTTTGCCTATTCCTCTGTGAAGAAGTCATAAGATAAAGGAACAGAGTCCCATTGTTTACAAACAGAGCAAAGTCAACAGGAGAAGCAACTTCCACTTCATTCATAACCCGCTATCCCCCAACACAGTCTTGTTTGAAGCACTGTGCAGTCCCTGAGTGCTTTGGGCACTGCCTCTTCTTGACCTGTTCTAGCTGTTTTGTATCATCTTTAAACAAACAAATTTCTGAAAAACATTACCTTGTGAGATTGTAGATACCTTTTCTTCTTCTTTTTTTTCTTTCTTTCTTGGAGTTGTGTTTGAATTATCATGAAAGACTAGTAACCTCATGCAGCTTGTCAGCAGTTCCGCTCTAACTGCATGCTAAACTTCCAGCTGAGCAAGATGTGGGCTGTGCTGGTGCAGGGTCTGCCGCAGGAACCAAGCCTCCATATGGCTGAAGTCACCAGCTTGTCCTGGAGCCTTCCTGTATGCCAAGGCCAGCTCCATTTGACCGTGTCCCGGGAGAACTGATGGGGAGTCGTTGTGCTCTTCAACCTCGGAAGCTTCTGGAGATCTCCCTTCCCACCGTTTTTCATTGAGTTTGTGACATGATGATTTTGGTATAGAAAGCACAGCTTGCCAAGAGTACCTTCAGTGTTCCCTCAATCTAAAAGTATCCTGTATTGCTTCAATCGTTCTATTTACTTTGTGCAGACCATTTTCTGCCCTCAGCTCTGCACCAAGCAGTAGAGCACCTGGTATAGATTGTGGTTAGCAGAAGAGGGAAAACGTTCCTTTCTCTTACTTTTCTTTCTTTCCCCTTTTTTTGGCAGAGCACCGGTGAGGAGGGAAACAGACCTGTTCCCTACCACCTCTTTGTGAAACGGCAGATTCCTATCGATCCTGAGGAACAAGCACCATTGCCAGGGGTAAGTAAAGCTGGCAGAGTGGCATTTTGGAGAGCTGCTTATGGACTTCAGAGCCTGCTCCAGGAATAAACAGCAACAAGACATCATTCCAACGCTTCCCTCCCAACCCCCCCTTAATTGTTTCTTTTTTTTCATCATAAGAATTTTAACGTTACATAAAATTACAACCACTGAACAGAAAAAGACTTTCCCTAGTACTGTAATGATACTGCTTTATAAAAGCTGACTAATTTTTGTATTTGGTAATTCAACTCAGTTGTATCTTTTCTACATTTTGGGACAGGGAGGGAGGGAAGCGCTGCATTGTATCATTGATGCAAGTCATGAAAAAGTGCAAGGGCAGCTAATGTCAGAGGCAGAGAGTGGTTTTTGGTTGTCCCAACCAATGTTACATGTCCCGGTCTGCTGATTCGTAGACTGGCTGTGTAATAATCTTCAGTTCAAGTGAGGGTATGAAGTTTTTGACAGTGTAGGTAGTTAAATCAACATAGACGTGTGTGTATGGAGATTAGGAGGATTTGGGCAGTTGAATTTTATACTTTCATCCCTTGCAAGTCAATGCAAATCCTTGCAAACATTTTCTTTTTAAATTTCAACCTAGAGAAAAATATCAACTGCAGAATAAATCTGAAAAACATTCTAAGGTAAATCTTGTTGCATACGAACACACTCATTTCAGCAGGGACTTTAGGGATAGGGCATGGGGCAATGGGTTTAAACTTGAGCAGTGGAAGTTCAGGTTAGATACAAGTAAGAAGTTCTTTAATGTGAGGGTGGTGAGACACTGGAAGAAGTTGCCCATAGAAGCGGTAAATGATCCATCCGTGGCAGTGCCCTTGATTTCTTTCTTTCCCCTTTGCCTGCAGTGCGTAATTGTGGATGAGGATGAAGAGGAGGCTCCTAGCACAGAAACAGCATCACTTGGGGTAAGTAAAGCCGGCCCAGTGGCATTTTGGAAGGCTGCTCATGGACTGCGGACAACGGAAGTTGTCTGCCTGGATCATCTGAGAGACCTTTCTCCTTCTGTTGACTCCTCCTCTTTTCCTGATGCATAAAAAGGATCGCCTTCGCCTTTGTCAGGCCAAGTCCACAGCTGATATAAAATGTCCTCACTTCTTTGGAATCGGTGCCGCTGTGGCAGTTTGAGCCAGATCTTCAGGAAGTGGCTATAGCTTTCATTAGCATTTGGTTAGGTTTCCCTAATTTCTTTGGGATCAAAGGCAAGAACTTGTTTTGGTGTAGCATCCAGGTTGGTATTTTAAACTATTCTTTAAGTGCCCTGAGATTCTTCTCATCTGTGTTTCTTGTGAAGTTCCATGCCAGGGAGCAATGCAGCAGTGCTGAAACCAAAGCCAGTAGTAGCCCAAGGCAACGGGAAAACGAGATTGTTTTTCATGTCTTTGCTCTGAGCTGACCTGAAAATGTTGCTGTGTTATGCTGGTGGGAAGCCTTTGCTGGCTTGGCTTGACAGCATTGTGATCTGGGAGCAGAGAATCTCACAGAGTGCCCATCTGCCCATCCCAGTGTGCAAGAATTTGGTTTAGACGTGGCTGAGAAATCTGTCCATGGTGTTCGTCTCCAGCATCCAGAAGACGTGTCCTATATGACTGGCATTCACCCGGCTGCTTGACATGAGGTCTAGGAATTTCTGAGTCTTTTGAAGTACGTCCCACAATAGACGGGGACATAGTTTGCAAGTTTAACGTGGGTCATTTAGACTAGAAAGAAAAAGCAAAACCCCAAATGCCAAGGGACAAATAAGATCAACTATGATAGTAATACAAGGATTTATAATCGATTTATCCCTGTTACTTTAATGACCTTTTGGAGGTTGAGAGTGTTGTGTTTATGCACAATGTTCAGAAATGGCAGACTTTGTTTTGGGATTCTCACTTCAGGAGGTTGCTTTACGCAGATTTTCCTCATGGTTTAAATGTAAGCGATGGAGTCAGTTTTGGACATTTTAATTGTGACCTCCAACATAGATAATGCTACTGAAAATGTGATTCCTAGGATTGGTTGTAGGAACAGCATTTCAACTGGAAGTTCATTTAGTCTTTCTGCAAACTCTGTATGCATGGAGTGAATGAGTCAAACTTAAGACGTGCCATCTGATTATAACTCAGTGGGTGGGAGGGACACAGTCCTTAGGCTTTGAACTACTTAGATACAAATACAAAGCTAGGTGGCAGAACTCTGCTCAGAGGTACAGGAGGGCCCAGGTAGAGTGAGAAGTATTCCGGGTATCCTGACTAATAGAGAGTGCGACATAATTGTTAAGGCCAGAGTCTTCTGGGGAGTGCCTGGCTTAAAGGACCCCAGAGTGTTACAGACTTCTAGGGGAGGGGGAAAAATTTCTTTTTCAAAGGACTATTGAAAAAGAGCCTAGAAGCAAAACTAAGGAGAATAAAATCCTCCTAGTCAACAGAGATGTCTCCTGTGTCAGCATACTGTAGCAGGGCCAGAAAAGGCATGCGTGCAATATATCTGTAACGAAAGCAAAACGAAACAGAGCAGAAAGGAAAAAGAAAGTTATGATTGTAAATGGGAAGTTTGGAGAGCTATTTAATCAAATAGTTAATTGTCTTGTTATGGAAACTGAAGCTTGCTAGGGAAGAACGTGAACTATGGCAAGGAATTTGGGAATGAGGAGAAGGATCGAGTAGCTACTAGCCAAAAGAAAACTAACGAACTTGTAAATGTACGGAAAGTAAAACGCTTCTTATGGAGAATCAGCCTGTTAATGGGGACGAGAGAACAATCGGGGAAAGCAAGGCTTTTGCTAAATCAACCCAATGTGTGTCTGTGCACGACCAATCCAATGATTACACCTTCCACAGCTGCAAAAATAAAAGAACAAAAAGGTCTGCAATTCAGAGAGGGCAGTCTTTTGAGTGACACTTGCATGTGACAGCCCCTTGAGTCATAAGTCAGGAAGAGGGCTTTCTTGTCCTTAATTCAGCTGATGCAAACCAAATGACCCATTTATAGCACAATGTCTATAAGGTGTTATTTTTGCTCCTGTCTGTTGGACCTAATTTCTGATGCAGTCTAGAAGCTGTGGCAGAAAACTCAGTGGTTACAATAGTGATAATACTAAATGGAAATGTGTGTGTGTGTGTGTGTGTGTGTGTGTGTAAAAGGTGGGAAAATCAGTCCTTTCATTGAGAAAATCGGTAAGCTCCATCTCTCTGTCTTCTCCTTTCTGTGCATGTTTGCCTATTCCTGTGTGAAGAAGTCATAAGATAAAGGAACAGATTTTGTTTACAAACAGAGCAAAGTCAACAGGAGAAGCAACTTCCACTTCATTCATACCCCGCTATCCCCCAACACAGTCTTGTTTGAAGCACTGTGCAGTCCCTGAGTGCTTTGGACACTGCCTGTTCTTGACCTGTTCTAGCTGTTTTGTATCATCTTTAAACAAACAAATTACTGAAAAACATTACCTTGTGAGATTGTAGATACCTTTTCTTCTTCTTTCTTTTTTTTCTTTCTTTCTTGGAGTTGTGTTTGAATTATCATGAAAGACTAGTAACCTCATGCAGCTTGTCGGCAGTTCCGCTCTAACTGCATGCTAAACTTCCAGCTGAGCAAGATGTGGGCTGTGCTGGTGCAGGGTCTGCCGCAGGAACCAAGCCTCCATATGGCTGAAGTCACCAGCTTGTCCTGGAGCCTTGCTGTATGCCAAGGCCAGCTCCATTTGACCGTGTCCCGGGAGAACTGATGGGGAGTCATTGTGCTCTTAAACCTCGGAAGCTTCTGGAGATCTCCCTTCCCACCGTTTTTCATTGAGTTTGTGACATGATGAATTTTGGTATGGAAAGCACAGCTTGCCAAGAGTACCTTCAGTGTTCCCTCAATCTAAAAGTATCCTGTATTGCTTCAATCGTTCTATTTACTTTGTGCAGACCATTTTCTGCCCTCAGCTCTGCACCAAGCAGTAGAGCCCCTGGTATAGATTGTGGTTAGCAGAGGAGGGAAAACGTTCCTTTCTCTTACTTTTCTTTCTTTCCCCTTTTCCTGGCAGAGCACCAGTGAAGAGGGAAACAGAACTGTTCCCCGTGTCATCTTTGTGAAACCGGCGATTCCTACTGATACTGAGAAACAAGCACAATTGTTAGAGGTAAGTAAAGCTGGCAGAGTGGCATTTTGGAGAGCTGCTTATGGACTTCAGAGCCTGCTCCAGGAATAAACAGCAACAAGACATCATTCCAACGCTTCCCCCCCCCCCCCCCCAGTTGTTTCTTTTTTCCATCATAAGAATTTTAACTTTACATAAAATTACAACCACTGAACAGAAAAAGACTTTTCCTTGTGCTGTAATGCAGCGCTTCCCTCCCTCCCTGTCCCAAAATGTAGAAAAGATGCAACAACTCAGTTGAATTACCAAATACAAAAATTAGTCAGCTAATATTGCGTGCGTGCAATATATCTGTAACGAAAGCAAAACAAAACAGAGCAGAAAGGACAAAGAAAGTTATGATAGTAAATGGGAAGTTTGGAGAGCTATTTAATCAAATAGTTAATTGTCTTGTTATGGAAACTGAAGCTTGCTAGGGAAGAACGTGAACTATGGCAAGGAATTTGGGAATGAGGAGAAGGATCGAGTAGCTACTAGCCAAAAGAAAACTAACGAACTTGTAAATGTACGGAAAGTAAAACGCTTCTTATGGAGAATCAGCCTGTTAATGGGGACGAGAGAACAATCGGGGAAAACAAGACTTTTGCTAAATCAACCCAATGTGTGTCTGTGCATGACCAATCCAATGATTACACCTTCCACAGGTGCAAAAATAAAAGAAAATAAAGGTCTGCAATTCAGAGAGGGCAATCTTTTGAGTGACACTTGCATGTGACAGCCCCTTGAGTCACAAATCAGGAAGAGGGCTTTCTTGTCCTTAATTCAGCTGATGCAAACCAGATGACCCATTTAGAGCACAATGTCCATAAGGTGTTATTTTTGCTCCTGTCTGTTGGACCTAATTTCTGATGCAGTCTAGAAGCTGTGGTAGAAAACTCGGTGGTTACAATAGTGATAATACTAAATGGAAATGTGTGTGTGTGTGTCTGTGTGTCTGTGTGTGTGTGTGTGTAAAAGGTGGGAAAATCAGTCCTTTCATTGAGAAAATCGGTAAGCTCCATCTCTCTGTCTTCTGCTTTCTGTGCATGTTTGCCTATTCCTCTTGGAAGAAGTCATAAGATAAAGGAACAGAGTCCCATTGTTTACAAACAGAGCAAAGAAAACAGGAGAAGCAACTTCCACTTCATTCATAACCCGCTATCCCCCAACACAGTCTTGTTTGAAGCACTGTGCAGTCCCTGAGTGCTTTGGGCACTGCCTCTTCTTGACCTGTTCTAGCTGTTTTGTATCATCTTTAAACAAACAAATTACTGAAAAACATTACTTTCTGAGATTGTAGATACCTTTTCTTCTTCTTTCTTTTTCTTTCTTTCTTTCTTGGAGTTGTGCTTGAATTATCATGAAAGACTAGTAACCTCATGCAGCTTGTCGGCAGTTCCGCTCTAAC
The DNA here is from genome assembly GCF_033815535.1 of Pezoporus flaviventris. NCBI lineage: Eukaryota > Metazoa > Chordata > Aves > Psittaciformes > Psittacidae > Pezoporus > Pezoporus flaviventris. The sequence goes on from NW_026892561.1 coordinate 20,848,054, forward strand.
TGCATGCTAAACTTCCAGCTGAGCAAGATGTGGGCTGTGCTGGTGCAGGGTCTGCCGCAGGAACCAAGCCTCCATATGGCTGAAGTCACCAGCTTGTCCTGGAGCCTTGCTGTATGCCAAGGCCAGCTCTATTTTACCGTGTCCCAGGAGAACTGATGGGGAGTCGTTGTGCTCTTCAACCTCGGAAGCTTCTGGAGATCTCCCTTCCCACCGTTTTTCATTGAGTTTGTGACATGATGATTTTGGTATGGAAAGCACAGCTTGCCAAGAGTACCTTCAGTGTTCCCTCAATCTAAAAGTATCCTGTATTGCTTCAATCGTTCTATTTACTTTGTGCAGACCATTTTCTTCCCTCAGCTCTGCACCAAGCAGTAGAGCCCCTGGTATAGATTGTGGTTAGCAGAGGAGGGAAAACGTTCCTTTCTCTTACTTTTCTTTCTTTCCCCTTTTTCTGGCAGAACACCGGTGAGAAGGGAATCAGAACTGTTCCGCATGGCATGATTGTGAAACCGCTGTTTCGTATCGATCCTGAGGAAAAAGCGCCATTGCCAGGGGTAAGTAAAGCTGGCAGAGTGGCATTTTGGAGAGCTGCTTATGGACTTCAGAGCCTGCTCCAGGAATAAACAGCAACAAGACATCATTCCAACGCGATAGTGTTAGTTGACATTTAACATCCATCCCAAGAACAGATACAGGCTCCCAAGCACAACTGCAGACTGGGCAGAGGCTGGATTGAGAGCAGCTCTGAGGAGCAGGACTTGGGGGGGTTGGTTGCCGAGAAGCTCGACATGAGCCGGCGGTGTGTGCTTGCAGGCTGCAGCCAGCAAGGCAGCCGTGTGCTGGGCTGCACCAGAGGGGGGGTCGAGGGAGGGGATTCTCCCCTTCTGCTCTGCTCTCCTGATACCCCACCTGCAGGACTGCGTTCGGCTCTGGGGCCCCCAGCACGAAAGGGACATAGACCTGCTCGAGCAAGTCCAGAGGAGGCCACAAAGATTATGCTGGAGCAACTCTTGGAAGGAAACAGGCTGAGAGCGTTCAGGTTGTTCAGCCTGGAGAAGGGAAGGCTCCGGGGAGACCTTTTGGCAGCTTCCCGTGCCTAAGGAGACCAGCAAGAAATCTGGAGAGGGGCTTTTGACAAGGGCATGTACTGATAGGACTAGGGGGAGTGGTTTCAAACTGCAAGACGGCAGAGTTAGATGAAATATTACAAAGAAATTCTTCACTGTGAGGGTGGTGAGGGACTGTCACAGCTGCCCAGAGAAGCTGTGGATACCCCATCCCTGGCAGTGTTTGAGGCCAGGTTTGATGGGGCTTGGAGCAGTCAGGTCTAGTGGAAGGTGTCTCTGCCCGTGGCAGGGGGCTGGAACGGGGTAAGATTTAAGTTACCTTCCAACCCAAACCGTTCTAGGATTCTATGGTTTGTCAGAAAGGGCAGAATGAGTAAGGAAGGAGTGAAGAAGCAAGAAGGAAGGAAGTAAGAATGAGTAAGTTCCTCATTTAAGGAAGATTTTCTAAAAGAGCACCGTCTGTGTTGTTGACCTAGGTGGATTCTAGGTTGTCAGCAGTGGATTCTAGAGCAGTTCTACCTCTCTTACATTGTGAGATTCTCAGAAGAATGTTTGAGTTTCCAGGTGGGATCTGAAGTGAAGGGTGTGTGATGTCGCACTGGGAAGCAGCCCCTGTGTTTTTTACTCGGATACATAATAGTTGTGACCACAGGAAGAGTAAAAAAGTAACAGGAACACTGGCCTCTGCCAGATTAACCATTGTGCTTATTCCTGATTGATGTTACCTGGGAAGGACCACCTGTTCCCCATGGGGAGTGACATGTTCTTGACTTTAGTTCCCCATTCTTCACGACCTGTGGTATAATAACGAATGTATTGAATCACAAAGTGAAAACAGTGCTCAAAACGATAGGAAGGTTTTTTGCTGCTGCAAGTTACAGTCGGGCTGTGTAGACCTGTGCTATCTACATTATCCTCTTAGATATTTCTTACTATTAGAAAGTTACACAGCTTTGTGAGGTTGCTCTAGGGCAGCAGCCCTAGGGACAAAGTACACACACAAACTCACGCATATCGTTGTGTCCGTAATTCCCCCTGTTATAAAGGAAACAAGTGGTGGGAGAGCAAGTTCTGAGGGATCTTCAAAGTGAATATTAAATACCTGAATGAGAAAGAAAGTCCTCCTTCCTTCCTCCCTCCCTCTGTCCCTCCCTTCCTGTCCCTCTCTCTTTCTTTCTTTCCTTTCCTTCCTTCCTTTCTTGCTTTCTTTCTTCCTTCCTTTTTTTCTTTTCCTTCCTTCCTTCCTTCCTTCGTCCCTCCCTTCCTGTCCCCCTTCCTTCCTTCCTTTCCTTCCTTTCCTTCCTTTCCTTCCTCTCCTTCCTCCTTCCCCTTTCTTTCCCTTTCTTTTCTTTCTGTGAAAATGTGGCACTTTGACTGGTCTGGAGGATAGGAATATTGGGCTTTGGAAAGCTCAGATTTTGCAATAGGTGAAAGACAAGCGTTCTAAAACCATAAAGGGGAAAAGATTGGAGATGATTTAGGCTGGTAAAAGCAATTGTGGCTCCCCTAGCAAAAAATGCTTTCTAGCTTAGTGGTTTACGCCACTGCAATAGCAATACTTCCTCTAACGTCAGGGAAAGCAGAAATTTAAGGGCGCTAGGAAGAGAGCTTGGGTGCATGCAACTGTCGTGGTTTAAATCCAACCAGCCAGGGGGTTCACTCACTCCCCCCCTTTCCTCCCTCTTTCTTTCCTCCCCCCCCCCCCACTCCTGGAGGGATGGGGAGGAGATCAAAAGAACGCCAAGGGACAAATAAGATCAACTATGATAGTAATACAAGGATTTATAATCGGTTTATCCCTGTTACTTCAATGACCTTTTGGAGGTTGAGAGTGTTGTGTTTGATGTTTGATGGTTTTGGTATGGAAAGCACAGCTTGCCAAGAGTACCTTCAGTGTTCCCTCAATCTAAAAGTATCCTGTATTGCTTCAATCGTTCTATTTACTTTGTGCAGACCATTTTCTGCCCTCAGCTCTGCACCAAGCAGTAGAGCCCCTGGTATAGATTGTGGTTAGCAGAGGAGGGAAAACGTCCCTTTCTCTTACTTTTCTTTCTTTCCCCTTTTCCTGGCAGAGCACCAGTGAGGAGGGAAACAGACCTGTTCCCGACGTCCTCTTTGCGAAACGGCAGATTCCTTTCAATCCTGAGGAACAAGCACCATTGCCAGGGGTAAGTAAAGCTGGCAGAGTGGCATTTTGGAGAGCTGCTTATGGACTTCAGAGCCTGCTCCAGGAATAAACAGCAACAAGACATCATTCCAACGCTTCCCCCCCGCCCCCCCCTTAATTGTTTCTTTTTTTTCATCATAAGAATTTTAACGTTACATAAAATTACAACCACTGAACAGAAAAAGACTTTCCCTAGTACTGTAATGATACTGCTTTATAAAAGCTGACTAATTTTTGTATTTGGTAATTCAACTGAGTTGTTGTATCTTTTCTACATTTTGGGTCGGGGAGGGAGGGAAGCGCTGCATTGTATCATTGATGCAAGTCATGAAAAAGTGCAAGGGCAGCTAATGTCAGAGGCAGAGAGTGGTTTTTGGTTGTCCCAACCAATGTTACATGTCCCGGTATGCTGATTCATAGCCTGACTCTGTAATAATCTTCAGTTCAAGTGAGGGTATGAAGTTTTTGACGGTGTAGGTAGTTAAATCAACATAGACACGTGTGTATGGAGATTAGGAGGGTTTGGGCAGTTGAATTTTATACTTTCATCCCTTGCAAGTCAATGCAAATCCTTGCAAACATTTTCTTTTTAAATTTCAACCTAGAGAAAAATATCAACTGCAGAATAAATCTGAAAAACATTCTAAGGTAAATCTTGTTGCATACAAACACACTCGTTTCAGCAGGGACTTTAGGGATAGGGCATGGGGCAATGGGTTTAAACTTGAGCAGTGGAAGTTCAGGTTAGATACAAGTAAGAAGTTCTTTAATGTGAGGGTGGTGAGACACTGGAAGAAGTTGCCCATAGAAGCGGTAAATGATCCATCCGTGGCAGTGCCCTTGATTTCTTTCTTTCCCCTTTGCCTGCAGTGCGTAATTGTGGATGAGGATGAAGAGGAGGCTCCTAGCACAGAAACAGCATCACTTGGGGTAAGTAAAGCCGGCCCAGTGGCATTTTGGAAGGCTGCTCATGGACTGCGGACAACGGAAGTTGTCTGCCTGGATCATCTGAGAGACCTCTCTCCTTCTGTTGACTCCTCCTCTTTTCTTGATGCGTAAAAAGGATCGCCTTCGCCTTTGTCAGGCCAAGTCCACAGCTGATATAAAATGTCCTCACTTCTTTGGAATCGGTGCCGCTGTGGCAGTTTGAGCCGGATCTTCAGGAAGTGGCTATAGCTTTCATTAGCATTTGGTTAGGTTTCCCTAATTTCTTTGGGATCAAAGGCAAGAACTTGTTTTGGTGTAGCATCCAGGTTGGTATTTTAAACTATTCTTTAAGTGCCCTGAGATTCTTCTCATCTGTGTTTCTTGTGAAGTTCTATGACAGGGAGCAGTGCAGCAGTGCTGAAACCAAAGCCAGTAGTAGCCCAAGGCAACGGGAAAACGAGATTGTTTTTCATGTCTTTGCTCTGAGCTGAGCTGAAAATGTTGCTGTGTTACGCTAGTGGGAAGCCTTTGCTGGCTTGGCTTAACAGCATTGTGATCTGGGAGCAGAGAATCTCACAGAGTGCCCATCTGCCCATCCCAGTGTGCAAGAATTTGGTTTAGATGTGGCTGAGAAATCTGTCCATGGTGTTCGTCTCCAGCATTCGGTAGACATGTCCTATATGACTGGCATTCACCCGGCTGCTTGACATGAGGTCTAGGAATTTCTGAGTCTTTTGAAGTACGTCCCACAATAGACGGGGACATAGTTTGCAAGTTTAACGTGGGTCATTTAGACTAGAAAGAAAAAGCAAAACCCCAAACGCCAAGGGACAAATAAGATCAACTATGATAGTAATACAAGGATTTATAATCGATTTATCCCTGTTACTTTAATGACCTTTTGGAGGTTGAGAGTGTTGTGTTTATGCACAATGTTCAGGAATGGCAGACTTTGTTTTGGGATTCTCACTTCAGAAGGTTGCTTTACGCAGATTTTCCTCATGGTTTAAATGTAAGCGATGTTATAAAGGAAACAAGTGGTGGGAGAGCAAGTTCTGAGGGATCTTCAAAGTGAATATTAAATACCTGTATGAGAAAGAAAGTCCTCCTTCCTTCCTTCCTCCCTCCCTTCCTGTCACTCTCTCTTTCTTTCTTCCTTCCTTCCTTTTTCTTTCTCTTTTTCTTTCTTTCTTTCTTTTTTACTTTCTTTCCTTCTTTCTTTCTTTCTTTGTTTCTTTCGTTCTTTTTCCTTCTTTCTCTTTTTCTTTCTTTCTTTTTTTTGTTCTTTCTTTAGTTCTTTCTTTTTCTTTTCTTTTCTTTTCTTTTCTTTTCTTTTCTTTTCTTTTCTTTTCTTTTCTTGGGATAGGGAATGGGGCAATGGGTTTAAACTTGAGCAGTGGAAGTTCAGGTTAGATACAAGTAAGAAGTTCTTTAATGTGAGGTTGGTGAGACACAGGGAGAAGTTGCCCAAAGAAGCGGTAAATGATCCATCCGTGGCAGGGCCCTTGATTTCTTTCTTTCCCCTTTGCCTGCAGTGCGTAATTGTGGATGAGGATGAAGAGGAGGCTCCTAGCAAAGAAACAGCATCACTTGGGGTAAGTAAAGCCGGCCCAGTGGCATTTTGGAAGGCTGCTCATGGACTGCGGACAACGGAAGTTGTCTGCCTGGATCATCTGAGAGACCTCTCTCCTTCTGTTGACTCCTCCTCTTTTCTTGATGCGTAAAAAGGATTGCCTTCGCCTTTGTCAGGCCAAGTCCACAGCTGATATAAAATGTCCTCACTTCTTTGGAATCGGTGCCGCTGTGGCAGTTTGAGCCAGATCTTCAGGAAGTGGCTATAGCTTTCATTAGCATTTGGTTAGGTTTCCCTAATTTCTTTGGGATCAAAGGCAAGAACTTGTTTTGGTGTAGTATCCAGGTTGGTATTTTAAACTATTTTTTAAGTGCCCTGAGATTCTTCTCATCTGTGTTTCTTGTGAAGTTCCATGACGGGGAGCAATGCAGCAGTGCTGAAACCAAAGCCAGTAGTAGCCCAAGGCAACGGGAAAACGAGATTGTTTTTCATGTCTTTGCTCTGAGCTGAACTGAAAATGTTGTTGTGTTACGCTAGTGGGAAGCCTTTGCTGGCTTGGCTTAACAGCATTGTGATCTGGGAGCAGAGAATCTCACAGAGTGCCCATCTGCCCATCCCAGTGTGCAAGAATTTGGTTTAGATGTGGCTGAGAAATCTGTCCATGGTGTTCGTCTCCAGCATCCGGAAGACGTGTCCTATATGACTGGCATTCACCCGGCTGCTTGACATGAGGTCTAGGAATTTCTGAGTCTTTTGAAGTACGTCCCACAATAGACGGGGACATAGTTTGCAAGTTTAACGTGGGTCATTTAAACTAGAAAGAAAAAGCAAAACCCCAAACGCCAAGGGACAAATAAGATCAACTATGATAGTAATACAAGGATTTATAATCGATTTATCCCTGTTACTTTAATGACCTTTTGGAGGTTGAGAGTGTTGTGTTTATGCGCAATGTTCAGAAATTGCAGACTTTGTTTTGGGATTCTCACTTCAGAAAGTTGCTTTACGCAGATTTTCCTCATGGTTTAAATGTAAGCGATGGAGTCAGTTTTGGACATTTTAATTGTGACCTCCAACATAGATAATGCTACTGAAACTGTGATTCCTAGGATTGGTTGTAGGAACAGCATTTCAACTGGAAGTTCATTTAGTCTTTCTGCAAACTCTGTATGCATGGAGTGAATGAGTCAAACTTAAGACGTGCCATCTGATTATAACTCAGTGGGTGGGTGGGACACAGTCCTTAGGCTTTGAACTTCTTAGATACAAATACAGAGCTAGGTGGCAGAACTCTGCTCAGAGGTACAGGAGGGCCCAGGTAGAGTGAGAAGTATTCCGGGTATCCTGACTAATAGAGAGTGCGACATAATTGTTAAGGCCAGAGTCTTCTGGGGAGTGCCTGGCTTAAAGGACCCCAGAGTGTTACAGACTTCTTGGGGAGGGGGAAAAAATTCTTTTTCAACGGACTATTGAAAAAGAGCCTAGAAGCAAAACTAAGGAGAATAAAATCCTCCTAGTCAACAGAGATGTCTCCTGTGTCAGCATACTGTAGCAGGGCCAGAAAAGGCATGCGTGCAATATATCTGTAACGAAAGCAAAACGAAACAGAGCAGAAAGGAAAAAGAAAGTTATGATTGTAAATGGGAAGTTTGGAGAGCTATTTAATCAAATAGTTAATTGTCTTGTTATGGAAACTGAAGCTTGCTAGGGAAGAACGTGAACTATGGCAAGGAATTTGGGAATGAGGAGAAGGATCGAGTAGCTACTAGCCAAAAGAAAACTAACGAACTTGTAAATGTACGGAAAGTAAAACGCTTCTTATGGAGAATCAGCCTGTTAATGGGGACGAGAGAACAATCGGGGAAAACAAGACTTTTGCTAAATCAACCCAATGTGTGTCTGTGCATGACCAATCCAATGATTACACCTTCCACAGCTGCAAAAATAAAAGAACAAAAAGGTCTGCAATTCAGAGAGGGCAATCTTTTGAGTGACACTTGCATGTGACAGCCCCTTGAGTCACAAGTCAGGAAGAGGTCTTTCTTGTCCTTAATTCAGCTGATGCAAACCAAATGGCCCATTTAGAGCACAATGTCCATAAGGTGTTATTTTTGCTCCTGTCTGTTGGACCTAATTTCTGATGCAGTCTAGAAGCTGTGGCAGAAAACTCAGTGGTTACAATAGTGATAATACTAAATGGAAATGTGTGTGTGTGTGTGTGTGTGTAAAAGGTGGGAAAATCAGTCCTTTCATTGAGAAAATCGGTAAGCTCCATCTCTCTGTCTTCTCCTTTCTGTGCATGTTTGCCTATTCCTCTGTGAAGAAGTCATAAGATAAAGGAACAGATTTTGTTTACAAACAGAGCAAAGTCAACAGGAGAAGCAACTTCCACTTCATTAATACCCCACTATCCCCCAACACAGTCTTGTTTGAAGCACTGTGCAGTCCCTGAGTGCTTTGGACACTGCCTCTTCTTGACCTGTTCTAGCTGTTTTGTATCATCTTTAAACAAACAAATTACTGAAAAACATTACCTTGTGAGATTGTAGATACCTTTTCTTCTTCTTTCTTTTTTTTCTTTCTTTCTTGGAGTTGTGCTTGAATTATCATGAAAGACTAGTAACCTCATGCAGCTTGTCGGCAGTTCCGCTCTAACTGCATGCTAAACTTCCAGCTGAGCAAGATGTGGGCTGTGCTGGTGCAGGGTCTGCCGCAGGAACCAAGCCTCCATATGGCTGAAGTCACCAGCTTGTCCTGGAGCCTTGCTGTATGCCAAGGCCAGCTCCATTTGACTGTGTCCCGGGAGAACTGATGGGGAGTCGTTGTGCTCTTCAACCTCGGAAGTTTCTGGAGATCTCCGTTCCCACCATTTTTCATTGAGTTTGTGACATGATGATTTTGGTATGGAAAGCACAGCTTGCCAAGAGTACCTTCAGTGTTCCCTCAATCTAAAAGTATCCTGTATTGCTTCAATCGTTCTATTTACTTTGTGCAGACCATTTTCTGCCCTCAGCTCTGCACCAAGCAGTAGAGCACCTGGTATAAATTGTGGTTAGCAGGGGAGGGAAAACGTTCCTTTCTCTTACTTTTCTTTCTTTCCTCTTTTCCTGGCAGAGCACCAGTGAGGAGGGAGACAGACCTGTTCCCGACGTCCTCTTTGTGAGACGGAATATTCCTTTCGATCCTGAGAAACAAGCACCATTGACAGAGGTAAGTAAAGCTGGCAGAGTGGCATTTTGGAGAGCTGCTTATGGACTTCAGAGCCTGCTCCAGGAATAAACAGCAACAAGACATCATTCCAACGCTTCCCCCCCCCAATTGTTTCTTTTTTTTTCATCATAAGAATTTTAACGTTACATAAAATTACAACCACTGAACAGAAAAAGACTTTCCCTAGTACTGTAATGATACTGCTTTATAAAAGCTGACTAATTTTTGTATTTGGTAATTCAACTGAGTTGTTGTATCTTTTCTACATTTTGGGTCAGGGAGGGAGGGAAGCGCTGCATTGTATCATTGATGCAAGTCATGAAAAAGTGCAAGGGCAGCTAATGTCAGAGGCAGAGAGTGGTTTTTGGTTGTCCCAACCAATGTTACATGTCCCGGTCTGCTGATTCGTAGACTGGCTGTGTAATAATCTTCAGTTCAAGTGAGGGTATGAAGTTTTTGACAGTGTAGGTAGTTAAATCAACATAGACATGTGTGTATGGAGATTAGGAGGATTTGGGCAGTTGAATTTTATACTTTCATCCCTTGCAAGTCAATGTAAATCCTTGCAAACATTTTCTTTTTAAATTTCAACCTAGAGAAAAATATCAACTGCAGAATAAATCTGAAAAACATTCTAAGGTAAATCTTGTTGCACACGAACACACTCGTTTCAGCAGGGACTTTAGGGATAGGGCATGGGGCAATGGGTTTAAACTTGAGCAGTGGAAGTTCAGGTTAGATACAAGTAAGAAGTTCTTTAATGTGAGGGTGATGAGACACTGGAAGAAGTTGCCCGTAGAAGCGGTAAATGATCCATCCGTGGCAGTGCCCTTGATTTCTTTCTTTCCCCTTTGCCTGCAGATCTTAATTCTGGAAGACGTTGAAGAGGAGGATCCTAGCACAGAAACAGAACCACCAGGGGTAAGTAAAGCCGGCCCAGTGGCATTTTGGAAGGCTGCTCATGGACTGCGGACAACGGAAGTTGTCTGCCTGGATCATCTGAGAGACCTCTCTCCTTCTGTTGACTCCTCCTCTTTTCCTGATGCGAAAAAGGATCGCCTTCGCCTTTGTCAGGCCAAGTCCACAGCTGATATAAAATGTCCTCACTTCTTTGGAATCGGTGCCACTGTGGCAGTTTGAGCCAGATCTTCAGGAAGTGGCTATAACTTTCATTAGCATTTGGTTAGGTTTCCCTAATTTCTTTGGGATCAAAGGCAAGAACTTGTTTTGGTGATATTTTAAAGTATTCTTTAAGTGCCCTGAGATTCTTCTCATCTGTGTTTCTTGTGAAGTTCCATGCCAGGGAGCAATGCAGCAGTGCTGAAACCAAAGCCAGTAGTAGCCCAAGGCAACGGGAAAACGAGATTGTTTTTCATGTCTTTGCTCTGAGCTGAACTGAAAATGTTGCTGTGTTACGCTAGTGGGAAGCCTTTGCTGGCTTGGCTTAACAGCATTGTGATCTGGGAGCAGAGAATCTCACAGAGTGCCCATCTGCCCATCCCAGTGTGCAAGAATTTGGTTTAGATGTGGCTGAGAAATCTGTCCATGGTGTTCGTCTCCAGCATCCGGAAGACGTGTCCTATATGACTGGCATTCACCAGGCTGCTTGACATGAGGTCTAGGAATTTCTGAGTCTTTTGAAGTACGTCCCACAATAGACGGGGACATAGTTTGCAAGTTTAACGTGGGTCATTTAGACTAGAAAGAAAAAGCAAAACCTCAAACGCCAAGGGACAAATAAGATCAACTATGATAGTAATACAAGGATTTATAATCGATTTATCCCTGTTACTTTAATGACCTTTTGGAGGTTGAGAGTGTTGTGTTTATGCACAATGTTCAGAAATGGCAGACTTTGTTGTGGGATTCTCACTTCAGAAGGTTGCTTTACGCAGATTTTCCTCATGGTTTAAATGAAAGCAATGTTATAAAGGAAACAAGTGGTGGGAGAGCAAGTTCTGAGGGATCTTCAAAGTGAATATTAAATACCTGTATGAGAAAGAAAGTTCTCCTTCCTTCCTTCCTTCCTCCCTTCCTGTCACGCTGTCTTTCTTTCTTCCTTCCTTCCTTCCTTTTTCTTTCTTTCTCTTTTTCTTTCCTTCTTTCTTTTTCTTTCCTTTTCTTTTTCTTTCCTTTTCTTTCTTTCTTTTTCTTTCTTTCTTTCCTTTTTCTTTCTTTCTTTGTTTCTTTCTTTGTTTCTTTCGTTCTTTCTTTAGTTCTTTCCTTTTTCTCTTTTCTTTTCTTTTCTTTTCTTTTCTTTTCTTTTCTTTTCTTTTCTTTTCTTTTCTTTTCTTTTCTTTTCTTTTCTTTTCTTTTCTCTCAAAATGTGGCACTTTGACTGCCCTGGAGGATAGGAATATGGGCTTTGGAAAGCTCAGATTTTGCAGTAGGTGAAAGACAAGAGTTCTAAAACCATAAAGGGGAAAAGAATGGAGATGATTTAGGCTGGTAAAAGCGATTGTGGCTATAGTCATTTCTCTTGCTCTATATAATCATTTTAATGTGAAATTTCACTCTTTTTCTAACACAGGGCCCGCGGCGAAGGAGGTGGTTCCCTAACTGCAGTCGTGCTTTTGGGCAGGTACGAGCCAAAGAGGACCCCGAGAGCCTCGCATAGTCCCGGTGGGGAGGCACGAAGCGGGGGTCGCACAACGTAGGGCCAACATGGCTGATGGGTTGCTATGAGGTGTAAAAACCAAATAACGTTGGCTTGATGTTTCTGGCCAGACGACAGTAATCACCCCGCTATTACAGCACAGGTGGCTTCTTGCGATAGTGTTAGTTGACATTTAACATCCATCCCAAGAACAGATACAGGCTCCCAAGCACAACTACAGACTGGGCAGAGGCTGGATTGAGAGCAGCTCTGAGGAGCAGGACTTGGGGGGGTTGGTTGCCGAGATGCTCCACATGAGCCGGCGGTGTGTGCTTGCAGGCTGCAGCCAGCAAGGCAGCCGTGTGCTGGGCTGCACCAGAGGGGGGGTCGAGGGAGGGGATTCTCCCCCTCTGCTCTGCTCTCCTGATACCCCACCTGCAGGACTGCGTTCGGCTCTGGGGCCCCCAGCACGAAAGGGACATAGACCTGCTCGAGCAAGTCCAGAGGAGGCCACAAAGATTATGCTGGAGCAACTCTTGGAAGGAAACAGGCTGAGAGCGTTCAGGTTGTTCAGCCTGGAGAAGGGAAGGCTCCGGGGAGACCTTTTGGCAGCTTCCCGTGCCTAAGGAGACCAGCAAGAAATCTGGAGAGGGGCTTTTGACAAGGGCATGTACTGATAGGACTAGGGGGAGTGGTTTCAAACTGCAAGACGGCAGAGTTAGCTGAAATATTACAAAGAAATTCTTCACTGTGAGGGTGGTGAGGGACTGTCACAGCTGCCCAGAGAAGCTGTGGATACCCCATCCCTGGCAGTGTTTGAGGCCAGGTTTGGTGGGGCTTGGAGCAGTCAGGTCTAGTGGAAGGTGTCTCTGCCCGTGGCAGGGGCCTGGAACGGGGTAAGATTTAAGTTACCTTCCAACCCAAACCGTTCTAGGATTCTATGGTTTGTCAGAAAGGGCAGAATGAGTAAGGAAGGAATGAAGAAGCAAGAAGGAAGGAAGTAAGAATGAGTAAGTTCCTCATTTAAGGAAGATTTTCTAAAAGGGCACCGTCTGTGTTGTTGACCTAGGTGGATTCTAGGTTGTCAGCAGTGGATTCTAGAGCAGTTCTACCTCTCTTACATTGTGAGATTCTCAGAAGAATGTTTGAGTTTCCAGGTGGGATCTGAAGTGAAGGGTGTGTGATGTCACACTGGGAAGCAGCCCCTGTGTTTTTTACTCGGATACATAATAGTTGTGACCACAGGAAGAGTAAAAAAGTAACAGGAACACTGGCCTCTGCCAGATTAACCATTGTGCTTATTCCTGATTGATGTTACCTGGGAAGGACCACCTGTTTCCCATGGGGAGTGACATGTTCTTGACTTTAGTTCCCCATTCTTCACGACCTGTGGTATAATAACGAATGTATTGAATCACAAAGTGAAAACAGTGCTCAAAACGATAGGAAGGTTTTTTGCTGCTGCAAGTTACAGTCGGGCTGTGTAGACCTGTGCTATCTACATTATCCTCTTAGATATTTCTTACTATTAGAAAGTTACACAGCTTTGTGAGGTTGCTCTAGGGCAGCAGCCCTAGGGACAAAGTACACACACAAACTCACGCATATCGTTGTGTCCGTAATTCCCCCTGTTATAAAGGAAACAAGTGGTGGGAGAGCAAGTTCTGAGGGATCTTCAAAGTGAATATTAAATACCTGAATGAGAAAGAAAGTCCTCCTTCCTTCCTCCCTCCCTCTGTCCCTCCCTTCCTGTCCCTCTCTCTTTCTTTCTTTCCTTTCCTTCCTTCCTTTCTTGCTTTCTCTCTTCCTTCCTTTTTCTCTTTTCCTTCCTTCCTTCCTTCCTTCGTCCCTCCCTTCCTGTCCCCCTTCCTTCCTTCCTTTCCTTCCTTTCCTTCCTTTCCTTCCTCCTTCCCCTTTCTTTCCCTTTCTTTTCTTTTCTTTCTGTGAAAATGTGGCACTTTGACTGGTCTGGAGGATAGGAATATTGGGCTTTGGAAAGCTCAGATTTTGCAATAGGTGAAAGACAAGCGTTCTAAAACCATAAAGGGGAAAAGATTGGAGATGATTTAGGCTGGTAAAAGCAATTGTGGCTCCCCTAGCAAAAAATGCTTTCTAGCTTAGTGGTTTACGCCACTGCAATAGCAATACTTCCTCTAACGTCAGGGAAAGCAGAAATTTAAGGGCGCTAGGAAGAGAGCTTGGGTGCATGCAACTGTCGTGGTTTAAATCCAACCAGCCAGGGGGTTCACTCACTCCCCCCCTTTCCTCCCTCTTTCTTTCCTCCCCCCCCCCCCCACTCCTGGAGGGATGGGGAGGAGATCAAAAGAACGCCAAGGGACAAATAAGATCAACTATGATAGTAATACAAGGATTTATAATCGGTTTATCCCTGTTACTTCAATGACCTTTTGGAGGTTGAGAGTGTTGTGTTTGATGTTTGATGGTTTTGGTATGGAAAGCACAGCTTGCCAAGAGTACCTTCAGTGTTCCCTCAATCTAAAAGTATCCTGTATTGCTTCAATCGTTCTATTTACTTTGTGCAGACCATTTTCTGCCCTCAGCTCTGCACCAAGCAGTAGAGCCCCTGGTATAGATTGTGGTTAGCAGAGGAGGGAAAACGTCCCTTTCTCTTACTTTTCTTTCTTTCCCCTTTTCCTGGCAGAGCACCAGTGAGGAGGGAAACAGACCTGTTCCCGACGTCCTCTTTGCGAAACGGCAGATTCCTTTCAATCCTGAGGAACAAGCACCATTGCCAGGGGTAAGTAAAGCTGGCAGAGTGGCATTTTGGAGAGCTGCTTATGGACTTCAGAGCCTGCTCCAGGAATAAACAGCAACAAGACATCATTCCAACGCTTCCCCCCCGCCCCCCCTTAATTGTTTCTTTTTTTTCATCATAAGAATTTTAACGTTACATAAAATTACAACCACTGAACAGAAAAAGACTTTCCCTAGTACTGTAATGATACTGCTTTATAAAAGCTGACTAATTTTTGTATTTGGTAATTCAACTGAGTTGTTGTATCTTTTCTACATTTTGGGTCAGGGAGGGAGGGAAGCGCTGCATTGTATCATTGATGCAAGTCATGAAAAAGTGCAAGGGCAGCTAATGTCAGAGGCAGAGAGTGGTTTTTGGTTGTCCCAACCAATGTTACATGTCCCGGTATGCTGATTCATAGCCTGACTCTGTAATAATCTTCAGTTCAAGTGAGGGTATGAAGTTTTTGACGGTGTAGGTAGTTAAATCAACATAGACGTGTGTGTATGGAGATTAGGAGGGTTTGGGCAGTTGAATTTTATACTTTCATCCCTTGCAAGTCAATGCAAATCCTTGCAAACATTTTCTTTTTAAATTTCAACCTAGAGAAAAATATCAACTGCAGAATAAATCTGAAAAACATTCTAAGGTAAATCTTGTTGCATACGAACACACTCGTTTCAGCAGGGACTTTAGGGATAGGGCATGGGGCAATGGGTTTAAACTTGAGCAGTGGAAGTTCAGGTTAGATACAAGTAAGAAGTTCTTTAATGTGAGGGTGGTGAGACACTGGAAGAAGTTGCCCATAGAAGCGGTAAATGATCCATCCGTGGCAGGGCCCTTGATTTCTTTCTTTCCCCTTTGCCTGCAGTGCGTAATTGTGGATGAGGATGAAGAGGAGGCTCCTAGCACAGAAACAGCATCACTTGGGGTAAGTAAAGCCGGCCCAGTGGCATTTTGGAAGGCTGCTCATGGACTGCGGACAACGGAAGTTGTCTGCCTGGATCATCTGAGAGACCTCTCTCCTTCTGTTGACTCCTCCTCTTTTCTTGATGCGTAAAAAGGATCGCCTTCGCCTTTGTCAGGCCAAGTCCACAGCTGATATAAAATGTCCTCACTTCTTTGGAATCGGTGCCGCTGTGGCAGTTTGAGCCGGATCTTCAGGAAGTGGCTATAGCTTTCATTAGCATTTGGTTAGGTTTCCCTAATTTCTTTGGGATCAAAGGCAAGAACTTGTTTTGGTGTAGCATCCAGGTTGGTATTTTAAACTATTCTTTAAGTGCCCTGAGATTCTTCTCATCTGTGTTTCTTGTGAAGTTCCATGACAGGGAGCAGTGCAGCAGTGCTGAAACCAAAGCCAGTAGTAGCCCAAGGCAACGGGAAAACGAGATTGTTTTTCATGTCTTTGCTCTGAGCTGAGCTGAAAATGTTGCTGTGTTACGCTAGTGGGAAGCCTTTGCTGGCTTGGCTTAACAGCATTGTGATCTGGGAGCAGAGAATCTCACAGAGTGCCCATCTGCCCATCCCAGTGTGCAAGAATTTGGTTTAGATGTGGCTGAGAAATCTGTCCATGGTGTTCGTCTCCAGCATTCGGTAGACATGTCCTATATGACTGGCATTCTCCCGGCTGCTTGACATGAGGTCTAGGAATTTCTGAGTCTTTTGAAGTACGTCCCACAATAGACGGGGACATAGTTTGCAAGTTTAACGTGGGTCATTTAGACTAGAAAGAAAAAGCAAAACCCCAAACGCCAAGGGACAAATAAGATCAACTATGATAGTAATACAAGGATTTATAATCGATTTATCCCTGTTACTTTAATGACCTTTTGGAGGTTGAGAGTGTTGTGTTTATGCACAATGTTCAGGAATGGCAGACTTTGTTTTGGGATTCTCACTTCAGAAGGTTGCTTTACGCAGATTTTCCTCATGGTTTAAATGTAAGCGATGTTATAAAGGAAACAAGTGGTGGGAGAGCAAGTTCTGAGGGATCTTCAAAGTGAATATTAAATACCTGTATGAGAAAGAAAGTCCTCCTTCCTTCCTTCCTCCCTCCCTTCCTGTCACTCTCTCTTTCTTTCTTCCTTCCTTCCTTTTTCTTTCTCTTTTTCTTTCTTTCTTTCTTTTTCTTTCTTTTTCTTTCTTTTTTCTTTCTTTCTTTCTTTTTTACTTTCTTTCCTTCTTTCTTTCTTTCTTTGTTTCTTTCGTTCTTTTTCCTTCTTTCTCTTTTTCTTTCTTTCTTTTTTTTTGTTCTTTCTTTAGTTCTTTCTTTTTCTTTTCTTTTCTTTTCTTTTCTTTTCTTTTCTTTTCTTTTCTTTTCTTTTCTTTTCTTTTCTTTTCTTTTCTTGGGATAGGGAATGGGGCAATGGGTTTAAACTTGAGCAGTGGAAGTTCAGGTTAGATACAAGTAAGAAGTTCTTTAATGTGAGGTTGGTGAGACACAGGGAGAAGTTGCCCATAGAAGCGGTAAATGATCCATCCGTGGCAGGGCCCTTGATTTCTTTCTTTCCCCTTTGCCTGCAGTGCGTAATTGTGGATGAGGATGAAGAGGAGTCTCCTAGCACAGAAACAGCATCACTTGGGGTAAGTAAAGCCGGCCCAGTGGCATTTTGGAAGGCTGCTCATGGACTGCGGACAACGGAAGTTGTCTGCCTGGATCATCTGAGAGACCTCTCTCCTTCTGATGACTCCTCCTCTTTTCTTGATGCGTAAAAAGGATCGCCTTCGCCTTTGTCAGGCCAAGTCCGCAGCTGATATAAAATGTCCTCACTTCTTTGGAATCGGTGCCGCTGTGGCAGTTTGAGCCAGATCTTCAGGAAGTGGCTATAGCTTTCATTAGCATTTGGTTAGGTTTCCCTAATTTCTTTGGGATCAAAGGCAAGAACTTGTTTTGGTGTAGTATCCAGGTTGGTATTTTAAACTATTTTTTAAGTGCCCTGTGATTCTTCTCATCTGTGTTTCTTGTGAAGTTCCATGACAGGGAGCAATGCAGCAGTGCTGAAACCAAAGACAGTAGTAGCCCAAGGCAACGGGAAAACGAGATTGTTTTTCATGTCTTTGCTCTGAGCTGAACTGAAAATGTTGCTGTGTTACGCTAGTGGGAAGCCTTTGCTGGCTTGGCTTAACAGCATTGTGATCTGGGAGCAGAGAATCTCACAGAGTGCCCATCTGCCCATCCCAGTGTGCAAGAATTTGGTTTAGATGTGGCTGAGAAATCTGTCCATGGTGTTCGTCTCCAGCATCCGGAAGACATGTCCTATATGACTGGCATTCACCAGGCTGCTTGACATGAGGTCTAGGAATTTCTGAGTCTTTTGAAGTACGTCCCACAATAGACGGGGACATAGTTTGCAAGTTTAACGTGGGTCATTTAAACTAGAAAGAAAAAGCAAAACCCCAAACGCCAAGGGACAAATAAGATCAACTATGATAGTAATACAAGGATTTATAATCGATTTATCCCTGTTACTTTAATGACCTTTTGGAGGTTGAGAGTGTTGTGTTTATGCACAATGTTCAGAAATGGCAGACTTTGTTTTGGGATTCTCACTTCAGAAGGTTGCTTTACGCAGATTTTCCTCATTTTTTAAATGTAAGCGATGGAGTCAGTTTTGGACATTTTAATTGTGACCTCCAACATAGATAATGCTACTGAAACTGTGATTCCTAGGATTGGTTGTAGGAACAGCATTTCAACTGGAAGTTCATTTAGTCTTTCTGCAAACTCTGTATGCATGGAGTGAATGAGTCAAACTTAAGACGTGCCATCTGATTATAACTCAGTGGGTGGGTGGGACACAGTCCTTAGGCTTTGAACTTCTTAGATACAA
Organism: Pezoporus flaviventris; assembly: GCF_033815535.1. Lineage (NCBI taxonomy): Eukaryota > Metazoa > Chordata > Aves > Psittaciformes > Psittacidae > Pezoporus > Pezoporus flaviventris. Next base: position 20,866,179 of record NW_026892561.1, read on the forward strand.
ATACAGAGCTAGGTGGCAGAACTCTGCTCAGAGGTACAGGAGGGCCCAGGTAGAGTGAGAAGTATTCCGGGTATCCTGACTAATAGAGAGTGCGACATAATTGTTAAGGCCAGAGTCTTCTGGGGAGTGCCTGGCTTAAAGGACCCCAGAGTGTTACAGACTTCTAGGGGAGGGGGAAAAAATTCTTTTTCAAAGGACTATTGAAAAAGAGCCTAGAAGCAAAACTAAGGAGAATAAAATCCTCCTAGTCAACAGAGATGTCTCCTGTGTCAGCATACTGTAGCAGGGCCAGAAACGGCATGCGTGCAATATATCTGTAACGAAAGCAAAACGAAACAGAGCAGAAAGGAAAAAGAAAGTTATGATTGTAAATGGGAAGTTTGGAGAGCTATTTAATCAAATAGTTAATTGTCTTGTTATGGAAACTGAAGCTTGCTAGGGAAGAACGTGAACTATGGCAAGGAATTTGGGAATGAGGAGAAGGATCGAGTAGCTACTAGCCAAAAGAAAACTAACGAACTTGTAAATGTACGGAAAGTAAAACGCTTCTTATGGAGAATCAGCCTGTTAATGGGGACGAGAGAACAATCGGGGAAAACAAGACTTTTGCTAAATCAACCCAATGTGTGTCTGTGCATGACCAATCCAATGATTACACCTTCCACAGCTGCAAAAATAAAAGAACAAAAAGGTCTGCAATTCAGAGAGGGCAATCTTTTGAGTGACACTTGCATGTGACAGCCCCTTGAGTCACAAGTCAGGAAGAGGGCTTTCTTGTCCTTAATTCAGCTGATGCAAACCAAATGACCCATTTAGAGCACAATGTCCATAAGGTGTTATTTTTGCTCCTGTCTGTTGGACCTAATTTCTGATGCAGTCTAGAAGCTGTGGCAGAAAACTCAGTGGTTACAATAGTGATAATACTAAATGGAAATGTGTGTGTGTGTGTGTGTGTGTAAAAGGTGGGAAAATCAGTCCTTTCATTGAGAAAATCGGTAAGCTCCATCTCTCTGTCTTCTCCTTTCTGTGCATGTTTGCCTATTCCTCTGTGAAGAAGTCATAAGATAAAGGAACAGAGTCCCATTGTTTACAAACAGAGCAAAGTCAACAGGAGAAGCAACTTCCACTTCATTAATACCCCGCTATCCCCCAACACAATCTTGTTTCAAGCACTGTGCACTGTGCAGTCCCTGAGTGCTTTGGACACTGCCTGTTCTTGACCTGTTCTAGCTGTTTTGTATCATCTTTAAACAAACAAATTTCTGAAAAACATTACCTTGTGAGATTGTAGATACCTTTTCTTCTTCTTTCTTTTTTTTCTTTCTTTCTTGGAGTTGTGCTTGAATTATCATGAAAGACTAGTAACCTCATGCAGCTTGTCGGCAGTTCCGCTCTAACTGCATGCTAAACTTCCAGCTGAGCAAGATGTGGGCTGTGCTGGTGCAGGGTCTGCCACAGGAACCAAGCCTCCATATGGCTGAAGTCACCAGCTTGTCCTGGAGCCTTGCTGTATGCCAAGGCCAGCTCCATTTGACTGTGTCCCGGGAGAACTGATGGGGAGTCGTTGTGCTCTTCAACCTCGGAAGTTTCTGGAGATCTCCGTTCCCACCATTTTTCATTGAGTTTGTGACATGATGATTTTGGTATGGAAAGCACAGCTTGCCAAGAGTACCTTCAGTGTTCCCTCAATCTAAAAGTATCCTGTATTGCTTCAATCGTTCTATTTACTTTGTGCAGACCATTTTCTTCCCTCAGCTCTGCACCAAGCAGTAGAGCACCTGGTATAAATTGTGGTTAGCAGGGGAGGGAAAACGTTCCTTTCTCTTACTTTTCTTTCTTTCCCCTTTTCCTGGCAGAGCACCAGTGAGGAGGGAGACAGACCTGTTCCCGACGTCCTCTTTGTGAGACGGAATATTCCTTTCGATCCTGAGAAACAAGCACCATTGACAGAGGTAAGTAAAGCTGGCAGAGTGGCATTTTGGAGAGCTGCTTATGGACTTCAGAGCCTGCTCCAGGAATAAACAGCAACAAGACATCATTCCAACGCTTCCCCCCCCCAATTGTTTCTTTTTTTTTCATCATAAGAATTTTAACGTTACATAAAATTACAACCACTGAACAGAAAAAGACTTTCCCTAGTACTGTAATGATACTGCTTTATAAAAGCTGACTAATTTTTGTATTTGGTAATTCAACTGAGTTGTTGTATCTTTTCTACATTTTGGGACAGGGAGGGAGGGAAGCGCTGCATTGTATCATTGATGCAAGTCATGAAAAAGTGCAAGGGCAGCTAATGTCAGAGGCAGAGAGTGGTTTTTGGTTGTCCCAACCAATGTTACATGTCCCGGTCTGCTGATTCGTAGACTGGCTGTGTAATAATCTTCAGTTCAAGTGAGGGTATGAAGTTTTTGACAGTGTAGGTAGTTAAATCAACATAGACGTGTGTGTATGGAGATTAGGAGGATTTGGGCAGTTGAATTTTATACTTTCATCCCTTGCAAGTCAATGCAAATCCTTGCAAACATTTTCTTTTTAAATTTCAACCTAGAGAAAAATATCAACTGCAGAATAAATCTTGAAAACATTCTAAGGTAAATCTTGTTGCACACGAACACACTCGTTTCAGCAGGGACTTTAGGGATAGGGCATGGGGCAATGGGTTTAAACTTGAGCAGTGGAAGTTCAGGTTAGATACAAGTAAGAAGTTCTTTAATGTGAGGGTGATGAGACACTGGAAGAAGTTGCCCGTAGAAGCGGTAAATGATCCATCCGTGGCAGTGCCCTTGATTTCTTTCTTTCCCCTTTGCCTGCAGATCTTAATTCTGGAAGACGTTGAAGAGGAGGATCCTAGCACAGAAACAGAACCACCAGGGGTAAGTAAAGCCGGCCCAGTGGCATTTTGGAAGGCTGCTCATGGACTGCGGACAACGGAAGTTGTCTGCCTGGATCATCTGAGAGACCTCTCTCCTTCTGTTGACTCCTCCTCTTTTCCTGATGCGAAAAAGGATCGCCTTCGCCTTTGTCAGGCCAAGTCCACAGCTGATATAAAATGTCCTCACTTCTTTGGAATCGGTGCCACTGTGGCAGTTTGAGCCAGATCTTCAGGAAGTGGCTATAACTTTCATTAGCATTTGGTTAGGTTTCCCTAATTTCTTTGGGATCAAAGGCAAGAACTTGTTTTGGTGATATTTTAAAGTATTCTTTAAGTGCCCTGAGATTCTTCTCATCTGTGTTTCTTGTGAAGTTCCATGCCAGGGAGCAATGCAGCAGTGCTGAAACCAAAGCCAGTAGTAGCCCAAGGCAACGGGAAAACGAGATTGTTTTTCATGTCTTTGCTCTGAGCTGAACTGAAAATGTTGCTGTGTTACGCTAGTGGGAAGCCTTTGCTGGCTTGGCTTAACAGCATTGTGATCTGGGAGCAGAGAATCTCACAGAGTGCCCATCTGCCCATCCCAGTGTGCAAGAATTTGGTTTAGATGTGGCTGAGAAATCTGTCCATGGTGTTCGTCTCCAGCATCCGGAAGACGTGTCCTATATGACTGGCATTCACCAGGCTGCTTGACATGAGGTCTAGGAATTTCTGAGTCTTTTGAAGTACGTCCCACAATAGACGGGGACATAGTTTGCAAGTTTAACGTGGGTCATTTAGACTAGAAAGAAAAAGCAAAACCTCAAACGCCAAGGGACAAATAAGATCAACTATGATAGTAATACAAGGATTTATAATCGATTTATCCCTGTTACTTTAATGACCTTTTGGAGGTTGAGAGTGTTGTGTTTATGCACAATGTTCAGAAATGGCAGACTTTGTTGTGGGATTCTCACTTCAGAAGGTTGCTTTACGCAGATTTTCCTCATGGTTTAAATGAAAGCTATGTTATAAAGGAAACAAGTGGTGGGAGAGCAAGTTCTGAGGGATCTTCAAAGTGAATATTAAATACCTGTATGAGAAAGAAAGTTCTCCTTCCTTCCTTCCTTCCTCCCTTCCTGTCACGCTGTCTTTCTTTCTTCCTTCCTTCCTTCCTTTTTCTTTCTTTCTCTTTTTCTTTCCTTCTTTCTTTTTCTTTCCTTTTCTTTTTCTTTCCTTTTCTTTCTTTCTTTTTCTTTCTTTCTTTCCTTTTTCTTTCTTTCTTTGTTTCTTTCTTTGTTTCTTTCGTTCTTTCTTTAGTTCTTTCCTTTTTCTCTTTTCTTTTCTTTTCTTTTCTTTTCTTTTCTTTTCTTTTCTTTTCTTTTCTTTTCTTTTCTTTTCTTTTCTTTTCTTTTCTCTCAAAATGTGGCACTTTGACTGCCCTGGAGGATAGGAATATGGGCTTTGGAAAGCTCAGATTTTGCAGTAGGTGAAAGACAAGAGTTCTAAAACCATAAAGGGGAAAAGAATGGAGATGATTTAGGCTGGTAAAAGCGATTGTGGCTATAGTCATTTCTCTTGCTCTATATAATCATTTTAATGTGAAATTTCACTCTTTTTCTAACACAGGGCCCGCGGCGAAGGAGGTGGTTCCCTAACTGCAGTCGTGCTTTTGGGCAGGTACGAGCCAAAGAGGACCCCGAGAGCCTCGCATAGTCCCGGTGGGGAGGCACGAAGCGGGGGTCGCACAACGTAGGGCCAACATGGCTGATGGGTTGCTATGAGGTGTAAAAACCAAATAACGTTGGCTTGATGTTTCTGGCCAGACGACAGTAATCACCCCGCTATTACAGCACAGGTGGCTTCTTGCGATAGTGTTAGTTGACATTTAACATCCATCCCAAGAACAGATACAGGCTCCCAAGCACAACTACAGACTGGGCAGAGGCTGGATTGAGAGCAGCTCTGAGGAGCAGGACTTGGGGGGGTTGGTTGCCGAGATGCTCCACATGAGCCGGCGGTGTGTGCTTGCAGGCTGCAGCCAGCAAGGCAGCCGTGTGCTGGGCTGCACCAGAGGGGGGGTCGAGGGAGGGGATTCTCCCCCTCTGCTCTGCTCTCCTGATACCCCACCTGCAGGACTGCGTTCGGCTCTGGGGCCCCCAGCACGAAAGGGACATAGACCTGCTCGAGCAAGTCCAGAGGAGGCCACAAAGATTATGCTGGAGCAACTCTTGGAAGGAAACAGGCTGAGAGCGTTCAGGTTGTTCAGCCTGGAGAAGGGAAGGCTCCGGGGAGACCTTTTGGCAGCTTCCCGTGCCTAAGGAGACCAGCAAGAAATCTGGAGAGGGGCTTTTGACAAGGGCATGTACTGATAGGACTAGGGGGAGTGGTTTCAAACTGCAAGACGGCAGAGTTAGCTGAAATATTACAAAGAAATTCTTCACTGTGAGGGTGGTGAGGGACTGTCACAGCTGCCCAGAGAAGCTGTGGATACCCCATCCCTGGCAGTGTTTGAGGCCAGGTTTGGTGGGGCTTGGAGCAGTCAGGTCTAGTGGAAGGTGTCTCTGCCCGTGGCAGGGGCCTGGAACGGGGTAAGATTTAAGTTACCTTCCAACCCAAACCGTTCTAGGATTCTATGGTTTGTCAGAAAGGGCAGAATGAGTAAGGAAGGAATGAAGAAGCAAGAAGGAAGGAAGTAAGAATGAGTAAGTTCCTCATTTAAGGAAGATTTTCTAAAAGGGCACCGTCTGTGTTGTTGACCTAGGTGGATTCTAGGTTGTCAGCAGTGGATTCTAGAGCAGTTCTACCTCTCTTACATTGTGAGATTCTCAGAAGAATGTTTGAGTTTCCAGGTGGGATCTGAAGTGAAGGGTGTGTGATGTCACACTGGGAAGCAGCCCCTGTGTTTTTTACTCGGATACATAATAGTTGTGACCACAGGAAGAGTAAAAAAGTAACAGGAACACTGGCCTCTGCCAGATTAACCATTGTGCTTATTCCTGATTGATGTTACCTGGGAAGGACCACCTGTTTCCCATGGGGAGTGACATGTTCTTGACTTTAGTTCCCCATTCTTCACGACCTGTGGTATAATAACGAATGTATTGAATCACAAAGTGAAAACAGTGCTCAAAACGATAGGAAGGTTTTTTGCTGCTGCAAGTTACAGTCGGGCTGTGTAGACCTGTGCTATCTACATTATCCTCTTAGATATTTCTTACTATTAGAAAGTTACACAGCTTTGTGAGGTTGCTCTAGGGCAGCAGCCCTAGGGACAAAGTACACACACAAACTCACGCATATCGTTGTGTCCGTAATTCCCCCTGTTATAAAGGAAACAAGTGGTGGGAGAGCAAGTTCTGAGGGATCTTCAAAGTGAATATTAAATACCTGAATGAGAAAGAAAGTCCTCCTTCCTTCCTCCCTCCCTCTGTCCCTCCCTTCCTGTCCCTCTCTCTTTCTTTCTTTCCTTTCCTTCCTTCCTTTCTTGCTTTCTCTCTTCCTTCCTTTTTCTCTTTTCCTTCCTTCCTTCCTTCCTTCGTCCCTCCCTTCCTGTCCCCCTTCCTTCCTTCCTTTCCTTCCTTTCCTTCCTTTCCTTCCTCCTTCCCCTTTCTTTCCCTTTCTTTTCTTTTCTTTCTGTGAAAATGTGGCACTTTGACTGGTCTGGAGGATAGGAATATTGGGCTTTGGAAAGCTCAGATTTTGCAATAGGTGAAAGACAAGCGTTCTAAAACCATAAAGGGGAAAAGATTGGAGATGATTTAGGCTGGTAAAAGCAATTGTGGCTCCCCTAGCAAAAAATGCTTTCTAGCTTAGTGGTTTACGCCACTGCAATAGCAATACTTCCTCTAACGTCAGGGAAAGCAGAAATTTAAGGGCGCTAGGAAGAGAGCTTGGGTGCATGCAACTGTCGTGGTTTAAATCCAACCAGCCAGGGGGTTCACTCACTCCCCCCCTTTCCTCCCTCTTTCTTTCCTCCCCCCCCCCCCACTCCTGGAGGGATGGGGAGGAGATCAAAAGAACGCCAAGGGACAAATAAGATCAACTATGATAGTAATACAAGGATTTATAATCGGTTTATCCCTGTTACTTCAATGACCTTTTGGAGGTTGAGAGTGTTGTGTTTGATGTTTGATGGTTTTGGTATGGAAAGCACAGCTTGCCAAGAGTACCTTCAGTGTTCCCTCAATCTAAAAGTATCCTGTATTGCTTCAATCGTTCTATTTACTTTGTGCAGACCATTTTCTGCCCTCAGCTCTGCACCAAGCAGTAGAGCCCCTGGTATAGATTGTGGTTAGCAGAGGAGGGAAAACGTCCCTTTCTCTTACTTTTCTTTCTTTCCCCTTTTCCTGGCAGAGCACCAGTGAGGAGGGAAACAGACCTGTTCCCGACGTCCTCTTTGCGAAACGGCAGATTCCTTTCAATCCTGAGGAACAAGCACCATTGCCAGGGGTAAGTAAAGCTGGCAGAGTGGCATTTTGGAGAGCTGCTTATGGACTTCAGAGCCTGCTCCAGGAATAAACAGCAACAAGACATCATTCCAACGCTTCCCCCCCGCCCCCCCTTAATTGTTTCTTTTTTTTCATCATAAGAATTTTAACGTTACATAAAATTACAACCACTGAACAGAAAAAGACTTTCCCTAGTACTGTAATGATACTGCTTTATAAAAGCTGACTAATTTTTGTATTTGGTAATTCAACTGAGTTGTTGTATCTTTTCTACATTTTGGGTCAGGGAGGGAGGGAAGCGCTGCATTGTATCATTGATGCAAGTCATGAAAAAGTGCAAGGGCAGCTAATGTCAGAGGCAGAGAGTGGTTTTTGGTTGTCCCAACCAATGTTACATGTCCCGGTATGCTGATTCATAGCCTGACTCTGTAATAATCTTCAGTTCAAGTGAGGGTATGAAGTTTTTGACGGTGTAGGTAGTTAAATCAACATAGACGTGTGTGTATGGAGATTAGGAGGGTTTGGGCAGTTGAATTTTATACTTTCATCCCTTGCAAGTCAATGCAAATCCTTGCAAACATTTTCTTTTTAAATTTCAACCTAGAGAAAAATATCAACTGCAGAATAAATCTGAAAAACATTCTAAGGTAAATCTTGTTGCATACGAACACACTCGTTTCAGCAGGGACTTTAGGGATAGGGCATGGGGCAATGGGTTTAAACTTGAGCAGTGGAAGTTCAGGTTAGATACAAGTAAGAAGTTCTTTAATGTGAGGGTGGTGAGACACTGGAAGAAGTTGCCCATAGAAGCGGTAAATGATCCATCCGTGGCAGGGCCCTTGATTTCTTTCTTTCCCCTTTGCCTGCAGTGCGTAATTGTGGATGAGGATGAAGAGGAGGCTCCTAGCACAGAAACAGCATCACTTGGGGTAAGTAAAGCCGGCCCAGTGGCATTTTGGAAGGCTGCTCATGGACTGCGGACAACGGAAGTTGTCTGCCTGGATCATCTGAGAGACCTCTCTCCTTCTGTTGACTCCTCCTCTTTTCTTGATGCGTAAAAAGGATCGCCTTCGCCTTTGTCAGGCCAAGTCCACAGCTGATATAAAATGTCCTCACTTCTTTGGAATCGGTGCCGCTGTGGCAGTTTGAGCCGGATCTTCAGGAAGTGGCTATAGCTTTCATTAGCATTTGGTTAGGTTTCCCTAATTTCTTTGGGATCAAAGGCAAGAACTTGTTTTGGTGTAGCATCCAGGTTGGTATTTTAAACTATTCTTTAAGTGCCCTGAGATTCTTCTCATCTGTGTTTCTTGTGAAGTTCCATGACAGGGAGCAGTGCAGCAGTGCTGAAACCAAAGCCAGTAGTAGCCCAAGGCAACGGGAAAACGAGATTGTTTTTCATGTCTTTGCTCTGAGCTGAGCTGAAAATGTTGCTGTGTTACGCTAGTGGGAAGCCTTTGCTGGCTTGGCTTAACAGCATTGTGATCTGGGAGCAGAGAATCTCACAGAGTGCCCATCTGCCCATCCCAGTGTGCAAGAATTTGGTTTAGATGTGGCTGAGAAATCTGTCCATGGTGTTCGTCTCCAGCATTCGGTAGACATGTCCTATATGACTGGCATTCTCCCGGCTGCTTGACATGAGGTCTAGGAATTTCTGAGTCTTTTGAAGTACGTCCCACAATAGACGGGGACATAGTTTGCAAGTTTAACGTGGGTCATTTAGACTAGAAAGAAAAAGCAAAACCCCAAACGCCAAGGGACAAATAAGATCAACTATGATAGTAATACAAGGATTTATAATCGATTTATCCCTGTTACTTTAATGACCTTTTGGAGGTTGAGAGTGTTGTGTTTATGCACAATGTTCAGGAATGGCAGACTTTGTTTTGGGATTCTCACTTCAGAAGGTTGCTTTACGCAGATTTTCCTCATGGTTTAAATGTAAGCGATGTTATAAAGGAAACAAGTGGTGGGAGAGCAAGTTCTGAGGGATCTTCAAAGTGAATATTAAATACCTGTATGAGAAAGAAAGTCCTCCTTCCTTCCTTCCTCCCTCCCTTCCTGTCACTCTCTCTTTCTTTCTTCCTTCCTTCCTTTTTCTTTCTCTTTTTCTTTCTTTCTTTCTTTTTCTTTCTTTTTCTTTCTTTTTTCTTTCTTTCTTTCTTTTTTACTTTCTTTCCTTCTTTCTTTCTTTCTTTGTTTCTTTCGTTCTTTTTCCTTCTTTCTCTTTTTCTTTCTTTCTTTTTTTTTGTTCTTTCTTTAGTTCTTTCTTTTTCTTTTCTTTTCTTTTCTTTTCTTTTCTTTTCTTTTCTTTTCTTTTCTTTTCTTTTCTTTTCTTTTCTTTTCTTGGGATAGGGAATGGGGCAATGGGTTTAAACTTGAGCAGTGGAACTTCAGGTTAGATACAAGTAAGAAGTTCTTTAATGTGAGGGTGGTGAGACACAGGGAGAAGTTGCCCATAGAAGCGGTAAATGATCCATCCGTGGCAGGGCCCTTGATTTCTTTCTTTCCCCTTTGCCTGCAGTGCGTAATTGTGGATGAGGATGAAGAGGAGGCTCCTAGCAAAGAAACAGCATCACTTGGGGTAAGTAAAGCCGGCCCAGTGGCATTTTGGAAGGCTGCTCATGGACTGCGGACAACGGAAGTTGTCTGCCTGGATCATCTGAGAGACCTCTCTCCTTCTGTTGACTCCTCCTCTTTTCTTGATGCGTAAAAAGGATTGCCTTCGCCTTTGTCAGGCCAAGTCCGCAGCTGATATAAAATGTCCTCACTTCTTTGGAATCGGTGCCGCTGTGGCAGTTTGAGCCCGATCTTCAGGAAGTGGCTATAGCTTTCATTAGCATTTGGTTAGGTTTCCCTAATTTCTTTGGGATCAAAGGCAAGAACTTGTTTTGGTGTAGTATCCAGGTTGGTATTTTAAACTACTCTTTAAGTGCCCTGAGATTCTTCTCATCTGTGTTTCTTGTGAAGTTCCATGACAGGGAGCAATGCAGCAGTGCTGAAACCAAAGCCAGTAGTAGCCCAAGGCAACGGGAAAACGAGATTGTTTTTCATGTCTTTGCTCTGAGCTGAACTGAAAATGTTGCTGTGTTACGCTAGTGGGAAGCCTTTGCTGGCTTGGCTTAACAGCATTGTGATCTGGGAGCAGAGAATCTCACAGAGTGCCCATCTGCCCATCCCAATGTGCAAGAATTTGGTTTAGATGTGGCTGAGAAATCTGTCCATGGTGTTCGTCTCCAGCATTCGGAAGACCTGTCCTATATGACTGGCATTCACCAGGCTGCTTGACATGAGGTCTAGGAATTTCTGAGTCTTTTGAAGTACGTCCCACAATAGACAGGGACATAGTTTGCAAGTTTAACGTGGGTCATTTAGACTAGAAAGAAAAAGCAAAACCCCAAACGCCAAGGGACAAATAAGATCAACTATGATAGTAATACAAGGATTTATAATCGATTTATCCCTGTTACTTTAATGACCTTTTGGAGGTTGAGAGTGTTGTGTTTATGCACAATGTTCAGAAATGGCAGACTTTGTTTTGGGATTCTCACTTCAGAAGGTTGCTTTACGCAGATTTTCCTCATGGTTTAAATGTAAGTGATGGAGTCAGTTTTGGACATTTTAATTGTGACCTCCAACATAGATAATGCTACTGAAAATGTGATTCCTAGGATTGGTTGTAGGAACAGCATTTCAACTGGAAGTTCATTTAGTCTTTCTGCAAACTCTGTATGCATGGAGTGAATGAGTCAAACTTAAGACGTGCCATCTGATTATAACTCAGTGGGTGGGTGGGACACAGTCCTTAGGCTTTGAACTTCTTAGATACAAATACAGAGCTAGGTGGCAGAACTCTGCTCAGAGGTACAGGAGGGCCCAGGTAGAGTGAGAAGTATTCCGGGTATCCTGACTAATAGAGAGTGCGATGTAATTGTTAAGGCCAGAGTCTTCTGGGGAGTGCCTGGCTTAAAGGACCCCAGAGTGTTACAGACTTCTAGGGGAGGGGGAAAAATTTCTTTTTCAAAGGACTATTGAAAAAGAGCCTAGAAGCAAAACTAAGGAGAATAAAATCCTCCTAGTCAACAGAGATGTCTCCTGTGTCAGCATACTGTAGCAGGGCCAGAAAAGGCATGCGTGCAATATATCTGTAACGAAAGCAAAACGAAACAGAGCAGAAAGAACATACGAACATACTCATTTCTGCAGGGACTTTAGGGATAGTGCATGGGGCAATGGGTTTAAGCTTGAGCAGTGGAAGTTCAGGTTAGATATAAGTAAGAAGTTCTTTATAAAACAGAGCAGAAAGGAAAATGAAATTTATGTTTGCAAATGGGAAGTTTGGAGAGGTAGTTAATCAAATAGTTAATTTTCTTGTTATGGAAACTGAAGCTTGATTTGTTTCTTTCTCTTTTTGCTGCAGAGCTGTGTTGAGAACCTGCTGTGACCATCTCAAGGAAAAAACACTCCTCAACCAATACTGCAGTTGAAAGCTATCATAAATAGTATAGGGTAGAGTAGAGTAGCATAGGACAGGATAGGATAGTTAGATTGTATTTTCAAAAGCCCTCGGCAAGACACAGATCTTAAGGAGCCCTCATTGAAAAGCCTTCGATTTACATTAATATTAGTAATGTACGTTACGATTCTATAAGAGGGTATACATGGTTTCACACTTCAATTAGTATAGTTTATATTATTAGTACAGTATATGCTAGTATATGTTTACACTACTATAAGGTTTACCACTTCTATTTTCAACATGTACCTCCTAGTCCAAATAGTTCAAGAATACCAATTCAGGGTATTTTTGAGAGGGTAAAGATAGTGTGATTCCATAGTTTACACTTTCCATTACGTTACATATGAAAAAGATGTTTTTAAATGCTTTCCTGCAGTCTTTATACATAAGTTTTAAATGTTTTTCCACTGTTATTTGCCTTGAGTTTTTCTATGTTCTTACCTTAGATTTTCTTACTGCATGTCAGGTTGGGGGGTTTTGTTTGTTTGGTGTTGTCTGGGGCTTTGTTTAATGCCTCACACCACCTCCGTCACTCTGTTGGAACTTCTTCCAGCTACCACAGCTCATCTTCCCTGCTCCCTTGGGGACCTGAAACGCCACATTTCAGCTGTTACACCCTGCAGGTGTAACCCTTCAGCTATGACCCTCCTTTAGCATTGCTTTCATTTTCAACATCACACCCAGTAACAAGGTATGGACTGCTTGTAACACCGCCAGCATTACTGGCATGCATCTTCTTTAAATTCCTGCAGTTTTTTATGAGGGTAGCTTCTGTGTTTCTACAACAGTGGGGCTAGAAACGGTTGTCCAAGTAAACCAGTCTCACCTACGTTACCCATCGAGTCACAGCAGCTTATCATGAGCTCTGTGTAGTCCAGTTGCGTGCTGCAAGAGTGCAATGAGCTTGTTGAGAGCTAAACGTCAGGAAAGCAAAAAACATCCCAGTGCATCAGCCGTGCACACCAACCTGCTACTTCTCTGGAATATTTTGTGCTGTTTTTCAAGCTTGCAGTTTAATGATTTCTGCTGTAGCTAACTGGGCATCTGAGATTATACACAAATTTTACAACTGCTTCTTCATGAAATTATTCTCTTTTGGTGCAGTGAATGATTTCTACAGCAAGTTAATAAATATAAAATGGTTTTGAGTGTTTGCATTTTTTCCCCATTGACCCCATCATGGCATTTTCCCCTCCTGGCCTCACAGCCATTACTTTGTTGGGTTTTTTTCCCCTACCCTGCCCACAATACTAAGGGTTGGAGTTTACACAGCACAGCTGCTTATTCTACCTCTTAGCACAGTCCCTCTTCCCCTCAGACCTCTCATACAGCTGACCTGCCAGTCACAAGTCACTTCAGCACTAGGGGAGACTCCTAAAACTGCCAAAGTCACACCAAGCCCCTGAACCATGGCAGTTGCCTTTGCCAGGACTTTTCACAACGACTGTCAGCTGCCTTTCATGTTACAACAGCAAAGCCAAGAAGAATGATTACACTGAATTTAAACTGCCTGTTGCTTTTTTCCTAGGGATACAAAACAAACCAACACAACCTTACTCAATTTCCTTCAGGATAAATACAATCTATCTGTGATCTAGGAATTCCATATTGCCATACTGAGAGTACACCACCACTTGTCCTTTTCTAAACAAGGGCAAAGACAGAGTTATCAGATTACAAGCACTCTTACTGCAGATAATCATTTTTGGGGCCTGTCACCATAACCTTTCTTGGAAACAAGCTGCTTTGTCATCTGGCTTGTTACTTAGACTCTGTGAAACCTGTTGCTAGCTTCCACTGCTCTATCACCAGACTCATTGGGGTAGGCACTTGCTGGGTGTTTATTCCATCAGCTGGGGGCTCCTGGGTTTCAGCTCTCATGCTCCTCAGCAGAGCAAAAACCCCATACCAAAAGGAGGGGGGGAAGGAGGAAAAGGAGCCCTCTGTGCATCATGAAGCAGCCTGGCAAATTCTTACTTTCCCCTTAAGTTCTGCTAACAGAAACTCATTTTCAAGGTGTCTGAGCAAGTGTGTGACTACACACAGCACAAGGCGCCTTCACATTTGGGCTGCAGGTGCTAAACCTGCAGGAGGCTCCGAGGGGACACCCCTTCCATGCCTGTGCTGCACCATACCCCAGGCCAGCGCAGTCCCTGCCCTGCGCACAGCAAACAGCATCTCCACCAGAGCCCAGAGACTGGTTCAAGCCTGAGCTCCTCCTTGCCCTCAGTTCTGAAGTCCATTATGTGAGTTAAAAACAACAAACAAACAATCAAAAAAGCAAACCCCCCAAAACTCCAACCACGGAAAGTGGAAAAATAATGGACAAATACAGACATTTTAGTTGGCTCCTACTTTTCCAAAACACAATTAATTCCAAGTAGGGCAAAACCTGGGCAACACCAGGCAAGGAACTAAAAACACAGACAGGGTAAAATAGCAGGTGGAACCACTGGCCATCCGCCACGTCTTGCATATGAAAACTCTCTCTGTATGTGCACACAGGTATGCAGATAGGTAGAAAAACAAGCAGCTAGATGGGGGCCATATCTGCTCTGAAACTGACATATTCATTTAATTCAGGTATTCTTTAGCTGTGTCCTTCCTCCCCTGAAACCGCCATCATGCCCCTTGTACCGCTCACTCCCAGAGTCAACAAGAAGAAAAAAAACACGCACACAAAGAAACCCCAAAGCAACCAACCCACCTCAATGCTGTTGTCAAGATGCTTTTAATAAACTGCTACTGCTCTACTTCAGGAAATCAAAGTCAATGAAACTCAGCCTCCCCGAGCTTCCAAACCAGTTCCGTGACAGCATCACTTCCTGAGAGCAAGGCTGTTGAGGACCATCTTAAGAACAACAATGCGGCTGCACACGCGAGGCTAACCAGAAAGTGCTGGTGTAAGCAGACCAAGGAGAAAAATAATGTTAGTTCCTCACAGACTGTTTCAAACAGGAAGTTCTGCGAGCAGAAGATGTCTTGTGCTTAATTGCTATGTAGTCATAAAGAGAAACACAGTCTGTAAGAGCGATGATTGCTTAAGCAATAACATAGGTTGCTACATCTAAAGCACGTATCAGCTAGAAACAATAACAAGGAAATGGTTGTGAAAAATGGTGATTGAATAACCTGTAGAGGATTATTTGTGCAGCAGGGTTTTATTGTTTGTCATAACACCCTTGTGAGTTTAAAGTATACAATCAAGCGACTTTGTTAACTAAACCATTCTGTTACCTCCATGGAGTCCATGACATCATATACCACACAGGGCATTGGGCAGCTCCAGCCCACACGAGGCGACGGGGCGGGTGTGTCCAAACAGCAGCTTTACCTGTTGGTCAGTGCCAGTCGCATCCAGCCTTAGGCACCTGCCACCACCACATTGGCAGGATGTGCTTTAAGGCCCGGATAGCCTGGTGGCACCGGTACAGAAGGCTGTGCAAGTGATGCAGAGACCTTTTTTACCTTTTATTCTTTGAATGAGTTACATTAAGCTTAAAAAAGCCCTTTTTGTGTTTTCCTTTTAATCATTTCCTGCATGGCCAGTACAGCGGTGCTCCCTACCTCCCTGGGGAAGAGACCAAAGGGCAGCTGTCAGCCTGTGTCACAGACCAGATCCCTGGCCCGCAGGCACCCGGGCATGGTGAGCAGCTCTGGGAGTGGTGATGGCATGCTCACCCCCTACGGTGTCAAGTACCTTCCCTCTCCAGCCCCGAGCACAAAGCAGGGAGCACTGTGAGAAGCACCAGGGGGTTTTCAGCCAAGATGTTCATGGAGAAACTGCTTCAATGACTTCACGAAAGGCCACAAGAGGAAGGGCTGCTAAAACCAGAGCTCTGGCTGACACAGGCAAATCAGCTCCCATGGCTGGGATAAGGGAGAGGCCTCTCTACCAGACACAGAGCTGGGTCTATTACAGAAGAAAAAGCACATGAGGGTGGAAGAGATACGTGTATGAGCAATGTCTATGAACACAGCAAGGAGCCTTAACATGGAGAGGCAGCCACAGTACTGGATCGGAGAAATGACTCCGGGCCAAAGGAGCTCTCCCACCCATGCTGGCTCATCCCTCCTGTTCTGACAGACTCAGATGCACATGCACGTTACCATGTGCTGTGCCAAGCTGAGGCCCTGCTTCTCTCACACACCCTTCTCACCACACCTCCAGCAGCTGTCAGCCTTCAAACAGCATTACTAAAGGCTTGGGGAAACAGCTACACTGCAAAATAAACTGCCGGGACCCAGGCCTCAATCCCAAGGGAAGCATGATGCGATGGACCAATTTAGTAACATCATGCTCATATTCACGTTGACACCTGACAACATGCTGGATGCTTACCAGTTCACAGAAGTCCTGCTTCTGAAGGCTATACCAAGCTTCTCACCAACATCTCTGGGATGGCCATCGTGCTTCAAGCAGATGGCTTCAGACTTGCCACTCGTAAAACAACATCGTAGGAGGAAGCAAGAGGGCTTGTCAGAAAGGAATGACCCAGGCTGTGTGTGGTGGTCTGCAGCAGACCTGCTCCCTACAAGGATGCTGGAGAGAGACTTTCCACTAGGGACTGCAGTGATAGAACAAGGGGTAATGGGTTAAAACTTAAACAGGGGAAGTTTAGATTGGATATAAGGAGGAAGTTCTTTACTGTGAGGGTGGTCAGGCACTGTAATGGGTTGCCCAGGAAAGCTGTGAATGCTCCAATCCCTGGCAGTGTTTAAGGCCAAGTTGGACAGAGCCTTGGGTGAGATGGTTTAGTGTGAGGTGTCCCTGCCCATGGCAGAGGGGTTGGAACCACATGACCTTAAGGTCCTTTCCAACCCTAACTATTCTATGATTCTATGGTTCGTACTCACCATGGCGTATGGGCACCTGCTCCAGCCTGGACAGCAGAAGGAACATGGCTTCCAGGTGGTAGCTGTGGAGCAGGCACATTTATACAGCCAGTGACTCCATGGCAGAGTGACACAGATGCAAAACTCCTGAGCTGGCCTTCCTTGCCAGGGCTACTCTCACCCAATGAAGAATACACAGCTGCTCATCTTGCACCAGGTTCTATGTATTATCACACTGGCTGACAGGTAGTAACACATCTTCTTTAGTAGGAAGCACAACACTGACCACTAATTATTGAAAACATAAAAAAGCCAAACACCACCACCATCACCACCAAAACCCAGCCAACCCAACCCAACCCAGCTGCTGCAACAGCAGCCTGTAGCTTGAGCTCTGTGCCTAATAGAGCTGCAGTGCACAATTCTATCACAGCTGTTGAGAACAGTACAGTTGACAATACAAACACTTCTGCAGGTTGATTTGTTTTTATAAGGATAGTGCAAGCAGCTTGTAAACAAACTGTTTAGATCCTAGAAGTCCTGTGCTTGGCTTTATGGCCTAATTAAACAGGCCTGCAAAGAGGTTGTTTTCCAGGCTTTGTTTTCCTGAATAAATTGAGATGGGGAAAGAAGCAGGACATGACACAGACTAGCTCCACCTGTGCTCCCTTCAGGCAGTGCAGAGATAAACCCTCCGCTTTCCCATCCAGCTTCCAAGATTTTAGACACGCCAAGACATCAGTTCTGGGCTGGGAGGCCTGTTTCGATGGGATCTAGCAAGTTTTGAAGTCTGCGGAGGGGAAGCTAGCAACACCTTTCTTTTGAGAGGTGATGAGGGAGCAGAGGCTACAGAGGAGCGCTGCTCCAGAGCACTCAACATTTCTGGAAACCATCTTGATTCTGACCCGGATCAGTTTCAAAACCAAAACCAAATAACCCAAATACTTGCCTGCAGCTTCTCTCAGTGCACACAGCTATAAAAGCCTGCAAACCTACAAGAAGTTGTAGTGATACAGCAGCCCAGTTACAGCTACCCAGAAAGGTATTAACACTTGTACACCTCTATATATTAATCTTTATAAATACAGTGTTCTGCATGAAGAACTATAGGAAGACGTCGTTCAAGGCTGGGGATTTTTACAAAAGCCTGTGAGGGCTTTTGTTCACATCTCTGCCTTTTTTCTGCCACTCTGGAACACTTGTTCTTTTTCCTCCTTCATCTCCCACCCAGTCCTAAGTGGCTCGGTTAGTTGAAGGGTCCAACCTCTGTGCTTTGCCATTCAAAGCAGTGGGAAGGAGGCCACGCAAAAAGCTGCTCTACAACTTTCAAGGGTGAAAAGCTAAAGTGTGAGGCAGGTTCAGCTGTCAACAGAGTCCCAGGGGAAGGGGACAGTCATAGCTCATCCCTGGAGGATGGCGCGTTGAGAGGTGACTGGGAAGGCAGAGCACCCTTGCTCTGGGCATCGCTGTGGATCTTGCCCTGCTGACGGGCTTTCCAGGAGTGTGCTCTGTCCCAGTCTGTTGACACAGTCTCATTGTCCCAGATTGTAGAGGTCTCTGTGTCACTGAGGTAGCCTGGCTGCCCGGTGTAGTGTGTAGGGTAAACAAGAAGGGGTTCTGCTGAAAAGGCTTTCAAGTCTCTGGACTCATAGTACTCCATGTACTTCGCTCTAAAGAGGAGAGAAAAATCACCCCAGTAACAGAGTTCACCAGTGCCACTGCTTATGACTGAGAGATACAAGCCAACCCACCAAGCAAACTGATCCCAGGGAGTGGAGGTAGTTGCTGGGTGGCGTTCTAGTAGAGAGTTCTGACTCTCTACAGCCAGAACCTCCCATCTTACAACCACACACAACATATGCACCCAACACCTTCATTACCAGAGATAGCCAAGTGTCTCAGGACCAGTTCTTACTCAGTTCAGGGCCTGTGGACAATAACTCCTCTGCAGCAGGTCTGTCACCTCCTTTGACCTCTGTCAGGAGCTCTGCTCTAGAGAGCCAAAAAACCAAGTAGCCCTGTCTCCCACCAGCCAGGCTACAGAAGTGAGACACACCAATATGATCTGGCTTAAGGGTATTAGAAAGATCCAGCTCACGTCAACATAAGCAACAAAGACTTACTACTTACACAGGGTGCTTGTTGTACATAACTGGCAGAAATTCATCTACAGGCAGCATCTTGCTGAAAGGCTCAGCTCCAATGAGTTTCTGAGCCCCTTGGAAAGAGATTGCATACCCCAGGGTCCAATATGAGTAATCAGCTTCCACCAAATTCATGACATTGGGAACTGCTTTCTCAGGCTCTTGCACCTGCATCCTTTTCCGGCCAATGTAGCTTAAAGGGTGAAAAAAACAAGGAAACTGAAACCAAAGTGAATCTGAAGCAACTAAGACCAGAAGACTATTCATGTCAACCAAAGAAGGGCAACGGAGCAACCCAAGAAGTAATCCCTGACCAGGCCCACAGATTTCTATCCTGCACCCCTCCCAGACATCCAAGCCTTAACCCACTGAGTGCCAAAACTGTGAAAGACTTCACAAGGGAGCAAAGATGACATGGTCCAAACCTCAGGACTGAACTAACACCACCATTTCCAGCCTGCCCCAGAAGGCAGATCTGTCCTGATGGCAAGAGCCACTGAGAAGTCTCTGCCACCTTCCCCTGAACTCCAGCATTAACCTGCATCTCCACCATGACACAGCAGGTGCTGCTGACCTCCACTGTGTGCCCAGCAGTTCCCAGGTGGCTGAGGGACAGTTACTTACATAAGCTCCCAGTCTAGCTGGGCTTGTTGAACGTCACCCATCAGCTTCATGAGCTTCCTCTTAAACTGGTGTTCAAAGCGTACATCGTCCTCAATAACAAGCGTCTTCTCCAGTTCTCTGTTCACCACCTGAAAACAAAAGGTTCAGAAGCAATCACAGTGGCACATCCCCATCTGAAGTCGCACACACCATCTAGAAGCCAAGAGCTGCCACCTCGTATGAGCACAGCAACCACCTCCCCAGAGGAACATGCAGCAGCCTTTGATGCCAAAGCTGCTGTTCAGAAAACACTCCTTCTTAGGAGAAAGTGTTTGTGAAGTCTGAAGGAGGACAGTCGAGCATATCCAGTCTGGCCCTGACAACCTGAAGAACACACGTGCAAAGACATCCTGTACCTGGGTTCCCACATTATCATATGATTGCTGCACTGCCCGACTTCTCAGCACTGAAGTCACTCCTGCTGGCTCTACACTCTTTGGAGCAGTGCCCTGCCCTGCTGAGAAGTGCTGCAACTAACACCTCCCAAGGCAGAGGGCTGTCTACATCTGAGTAACCACTGCCATTGCCCAGTCTTCTTTCAGTACCAAGTCTTTCCCCCTGTCTCTGCCACACCATACATGAAATAATCCCTCCCGCTGATGTGGGGCTGTGTAACTGCAGCATCTATGACCAGCACAGCCCAGATCCTCTCAAGCTTTCCTCTTCAGGTGACCAGGGACAGATGGAAGCTTTTATCACCCAAGCAAGATCTCTTAGCTCAGGTAACTGAGGTGCCTACTATTAAGCATTTTCATGACATGCCAACTCAAAAAAGCCAGTCAGCAGAGTCACTGGAGCTTGCTTCAGTCTACATGCAGAGCAAGAGATAAAAAGAGGAAGTTTTTGAAACACCATTTGTTCTTCAAAACCTTCTTGCCTTTCTCCTAAACAAACTTGCTCCAAGCAGGCTACTGGATGGTTTGCAAACAGTCATGAAAATACTCTGATAAAAATCATTCATCTCTGCTGCCAAATGGAAAGCAGAGACAAGAAAGCTGAATACTGTGTTCAAGAAAATGCCCATGCCTGATCCCCTACAAACCAAGGAAAACTGTTCCATCCTACAATTCCAGAAACCAGCATCGTACTTAATGCTCTGCCTAGGACTGGCTGTGTGCCTTCCTCCTGCACCTACCTTCAGGAACACCAAGGCACCTGCAAACTCCTTACCTCCTTCCAGATGTAATAGTGACTAAGGAAGCAGCCAATCTCTCCTCTGGTTAGTGGCCTGGAAGAGTATGGGTCCCGGTATCCTGGGAGCATATCAATGCTGAGAGCTTTGAGCTGACTTGCGTTAAGTGCTCTGAGAAAAGAGAAAACATCTATCACCGTTTAAAAGAAAAGCGAATTCAAGTCAGGCACGGACACAACATGGGAAATGCTGCTGATGTTCAAAGAAAACCTCTATCTTGAGAAATGCCTGCACTGGTTTCACTCACAAACCCCGAGAAAAATTAACTTACTGATTTACATTTCTAAATCGATCCAACAAATCATAGCCTTAACTCTGCTAACAGCTTCTTGAGGAACCATCAATGTGGCAGGTGCTTGGCTCAGACCGTTTTCCTAAGAGGTCTTGATGGGTGCTGAAGTCTTCAAGACCGCTAGATGGCACGTGGGTTCCTATCTCCCTGAGGCCTTTTGCAACTCCCAGACCAAAAGCTGCTGCTTCGGTTTCTCATTGTAAAAAGGCCTTAACACACCTTAGAGTAAACTCGGAAAGGGATGTGTCAGGGTTAACGCTGTAACATAGCAGCTCTGCAGCGCTAGGGTGGACAGCCTTTCCCAGGAGATAATTGCTCTCACTTTTACTGCTGACTCCTTTGAACTGTGTGCAAGCGTTACAGTTCACAGAAATCAGCATGATTTTAACCCAATTTTTGCCTTAGTCTGAACCACCCTGCCCTGGCTCTCTCATGGAAACTGACTAATTGCAAAAGAAGAAAGAAAGAGAGCAAAACTGCCCCAAACAGACTGTTGCGTAGGTAAAAGCGATATTCACCTCTCCCCTCAGCCCAGCCTTCCCCACCAGAAAGGAGGCGCCAGGGCATCCAAGGAGATGGTGTTAAGCAGTTTTGCACAACCCGCTCCTTGCAAACACCAGCCCCAGCCTAAACTCACTTTCCATCCACAGCCTCCACTATCTTGACTGCAATCTCCTGCTCATAGAGGGTCCGCAGCATCCGATCCCGCCTGTCTTTCCGACGCTTCAGATTGATCATGAAAATCTGCATAGAAGAGAAAGCCATCAGCCTCCCAGTTTGGCACCGAGGAAGAAAAGGGAGTCCTGATCCACTCTTCTCCAGCAGCCCCACTGGAAAAGCACATCTTTTGAAAATATTGGGGGTGTTTTCATCCAGGTTACTTAGAATTTGCAACAAAAGATTGAGTTGGTTTTGAGTTGAAAGCTTAGAGGCTACTTCTCAATCTTAAAACCATTTTTTATGGACGCTCACAGGGGAAACTTGCTCTTTCAGGGTCAATAAAGTTGAGGGGGTACCAGTCACAGCAAAGTCTGTAACTTACAAAGATATAGGATGCTTTGATTCATATTAAACACAGAGTATCACGGTCATCTCCAGCCTCAGTCCTAGGGGAACACTGACCCACACGTTTCTCCACAATGCTGCCACTGCCTCTATTGAGTACTATCAGTGGGGCCACCTTTCAAGTACAAGGACACAGTAAAGAAAGGATTTTTGTCATTACTTCAGACACTGAAAATCCACTGCTACCCCTGCCAGAGCAGAAAGCCTAGCAGAGAGCCAACACTGGGTATAGACTCTCTGGTGGAGGGCAGAGGACTTAAACCCTCATTTGCAGGTACACTGAAGAGGGTCAGAGATATTTTTCAGTCCCCAGCAAGCAAGTGCAGCCCACTAAGGAGCAGATCAAATTCCAGCCCAGTACAAATGCAAAAATAATAAATTGGATAAATAAAGTGCAGCCACAAAGGACAACATGGAAAAAACTACACCAGCTGTGTCCTCAACACAGACACTCAAACACACAGAGCCAAATCAGGTTCAGACTTTATGATTCCTATAAACAGATGGAGCAGGATACACCATGAAAACAAAGGCTCCCCTGATCACCACAACTCCCTGGGCCACAGTGCCACTGCCACCCTGGAAGAAGCATACGCAGGGGCTGCTGGCTCTGTGAATAACACAAGCACTGGTTAATTAAAGCACAGCAGAGCCCTATCCAGTCTGTTCTCAATGCCTGCCCTCTTCACAACATGAGCCAGAGCTGGGAGAGGAATTTCTGCAGCTTTTTGGGGCACTACCAGTGTCAGCAACCGTCTTTGTAGTTCACTGCTACTTAAGGCCATAGCAGAAAAATGTGGCAACCAAGAAGGGCAGGGGGAGGAGCTGCCCCAGTAAAGAGACAGCATGCATGCTTTTCATCACTCCTGACCATACCCAGCTTGGGCTAGAATCCAGGTGGCAGCCTGCATCCCACAGCTGCTCCAGAGGTCCAGTGTTTCTCTCAGGTGAGAGAAATCACTCCCTTCTGTCACTGGAAAGCAGGAGAGTTTTCCCAAAAGACTGCATCTTGGCACAGAATGGAAGGACTGCCAAGCTGCTCCGCAGAGTCACATGTAGAGGAAACACACAAGAACTGGGGAAATAACCTGCACTTCAGCCCAACTTCTCCATCTCCCCCTGGCTGGATTCAAACATCCATACCTTCAAGACAGGAGGTCCAAAGATTTGCTGGGCATGGCCCTTGCACACAAGTCTACACTTCTAAACATGGCTCTCGTAGCAGGTACTAAATGCCCACAGACCTGGCTGTCCTTGTGTCTCTAGAGCAAACACCAGAGGGAAAGAGCACGTCCTGAGCCCTTTCCATTCTGCTCCCCTGAGCTCAGCACTTCTCTCCAAAGAAAAAAAAATGGCTATTTTCTCCTTGCAAAATGTTTAAGACCAAAAGAGGAGTGATCAGGAAAGAGCTAACTACGTGAAAAGATAATATACTTTGAGGGAAATAGCTAGAAGCTCAGCAGCAGGGAGAACCCAGGTCCTCTAGGTGATGAATGGGAAGACAGTAACAGTAAAGTAAGTTCCTTACTTCATCAAATCCCATCTTGTCGGGGTGCTTTGGAGGAACAGAGACATACTGAGAGGGTTCAATGGGAGGACGATCGACTGAAAGAGATGAGAGATCCCAAGCATTACCTTCACATACATGTTGCATCGATACAAGGTACCGCCACGTGTTTTCATCATTGGGCCAAAAGCCCCAAGGAGCCGGGATGTGAAGTCAGGCCAGGAGCGAGTACAGCAGAAAGCATCCATGGTGCAAAGCAGAAGCCAGCAGCCATGTGCCAGACAGACATCATGACAAAAAACTGAGTTCTGCAGCATCTGCTCCACATTAAAGATGCATCTTTGCTTTTGATCTGGGGAAGCTGAGGGATTTTGTGAATGGGGTTGACCTGACTGTGAAGTGATTACATCCCCGGGGAGAAAATGGAAAACCACATATCAAAATCGCATGAGAACAATCAGATCAGGATGCAGGCTCCCAAGGGGAAGAAAGCTGGGCTGCTGGCAAGAGAGTTCCACAAACATCAACTGGGGGTACTGGGAGTGAGGGCTGGCATCTGTGGTGTCCATCATGGCAGGGCACAGCAACTTACTCATAGCCTCTATTAGCGTGTGCACAAAGTTCTCAGTTTCTTCTTGCAGTGTCTGCTGTGATTTCAGGGGCATGGGAAGGAAACCATAGTGTTCACGGTTGCAGATGAACATCTGTATTCCTGGGGATCATACAAAAAAAGGAAATTAGAGTCAGACCTTTACCAGCACCTCAGTCCCAAGAAGATCTGCTTCATAAGCAACCAATCAAAAGCACCACAGTGATATTTTTGGCTTATTCGGCCAGCAGCAAGTGACCTCCCCTACAAAATCAGTTTTTACTTGCTCCCTAACAGCAGGTATTTTTACCCTGCAATCAGTTTCCCTCTAGGAGAGACTGGAAACCCTCCTCTTAGAACAGATACAGGGTCTTTTGCAGCCTTTGCCTTCATGCTACAGAAACAATCATACAGCAGAGGCATAACTGCCCATAGCAAAAGCAGTGTCTGATACACAGGCACATACAGAAGGATTCCTGAGGGTACCTGGGGAGTACCACAGGAACCCTCATCCCCAAAACCCCACCTGCACTGCTCAGACCTGGCACCTCACCTGACAATCCCTTCATAAACCCAGAGCCAAAAGCAGCAACAGGTTTTCAGCCTCTGAGTAAGCCAGCCTCAAGTGATGCAATGGGCTTTCACCTGCAGCTATGATGAAGGAGATGCAGCAGCGATCCTAGGACATGGGGCCTCTCTCCGTGCTCAGGGAGAGCTCAGGGAGACCCAGTGCTCAGCATCGGCCTCCAAAAAGGGGGTGAGGGGCGGAATGTGACAGGACAAGGGGGAATAGCGTTAACACAGAAGAGATTTAGACATTAGGAACAAGTTCTTCACTATGAGGGTGGTGAGATACTGCCACAGGTTGCCCAGAGAAGCTGTGGCTGCTGCATCCCTGGAAGTGTTTAAGGCCAGGTTGGATGGCGCTTTGAGCAACCTGATGTAGTGGAAGGTGTCCCTGCCCGTGCCAAGGGGGTTGCAACTAGGTGGATCTTTAAGGTACCTTACAACACAAATCAGCCTATGATTCTATAAATGGGGCTCAAAGGTAGGGGAAACACACAGGTTTCAAAGTTCAGAGTGAAGGGTGGAGGCAGTTTTCTTCAGCTGCAATTTAGGTAGATGGCATAATAAAAAATACTACCTGCTGACATTCATGGATTTGGCACTGACCTCATCAACTAACCTTACCTGGCTCACTGAGCTCTGTTCTTATCCTCTGCTGGCTTAAAACACAGTTGATCTGTACAGATTCGCACCACTATTTCTTTTCCTTCTGGGATAAAAGCTGTTTTAGAATGGTAAAGCTACCTTAAAATGGGGAGGTGGACTTGTTCTTGGGCTCTGTTTTTGTAATCAAGTAAAGCATTGCTACCAGGGACAGAAAAGGTATAGCCAGTTGTGTAATGATCAGCCTTTGTCAGGCAGTGATGAGCATTCACAGCTATGCCCTAAACCCACAGCCACATTTAGGCAACTTCTATTTCCCCCAGGGCCCTGTGAGCAGACCTTCCTGCTGGCTGGCTCCAGTTCTTCAGAGCCTCAGGCTGAAAGGAAGCTCAGGACATCTGGCTGGCTAAATGCTATCTTGCATAGAGTGCAAGGGGCCCTACAGAGCCCAGCCACACTGAGATTTTGGTCTGAGTCAGTACTCCCACCACAGGCCACATCCTCCCAGCAGAGGTGGGATGGTCTCTTCGGAGCATCACAAAACAGTTGCTTTGAGCAGTAGATCCACTGTGGAAAATCCATGGTTTGACCCGAGGCGTTTTCCCATCTCTGAACTTGGATGTCATCCTTTTACCCTGGGTGACAAAACTCAGCCCAGGACAACAATCTGAGCAGATCAGTGGGCCAGGGTGTTGAAGCAAAGCCTTTGATGTCATGGGTCAATCCTGGGAAAAGCTAAAGTGCTCCAGGATGGAAGGGGAAAATGATGGATTTCAATCCCTAACGTATTTCTTACACAGATGGGGCTAACGCAGTGCAGTTACCACACTCACTGGATGCTGTGTTTCTGGGAGAGCTGTCAGAGGGAACAAGTGGGGCAAGTAGATTGGAGGGAGCCTGCTTTGCTAGCCAGGCTTGAACTTCAGTTCTCCTCTGGAGCCAATATTTCCGTGTCCTGACCATGAAAGTCAGGACCCCACCTCACCTCTGCCTCCCAAGGCTCCAGTTTCAGCTCTTGCTGCCTCTGCCATTTGTCTCTCTGATTTGATGCCCCTCATGCTCTCATAGCTGAGTTTTAAAATGCCTTGCTTAGTCAGCCAAGACAATGCCATCTTTTTCAGTACTGTCAAGAACTTCACACCAGAAACATACCTAAAGGAAAGCTACAGACATCTGGTGTCTGCTGTGCTGGTCTGGAAATGGTGGGAAAGGCAGTTTTCTCAGCCCGTCTCTTCTGCAGAAGCAACTGCCAAATCCAACCAGCTACACTGCTGCACCTTCTCTCTGCTTGCCTGAGGGACAGCCCTTCTTGCTCACCTTAACTTTGCCTCCTTTACGAACAGCACAGGTAACACCGAATGCGCATCACTCGGAGGACCCACAAGCCATTTTTCTCCACTACTTCACTTCAGTAAGTCAGAAAACCACTCATGAAGCTCTAAACAGAAGTGCATTTCATTGGTGCCAGTGAGCTTTCATCAGTCCCTTTTGCCTTATAAGGCCCCAAACTTTCACTTTTTCAACACAGCAGGGCAAAGAACAATATAGATGGCCATTACAACCATATCCTTCCCAGGAGCTCCTTTCAGCTCTGACACTGCTATACACACGTCTGCTAGCCAGGACTTCACAGGAGACACAATACCCACCAGATACACGCTCCGAAAACAAATGGGACTGAACATCTTCACCAGAAGTACAGCAAGATCAGCCCTTAAATTTTTGACAGTGATTTCTCAGACACAGCTGGAGCTCTCAGCAAACACCAACAGCCATTCCAGACAAGGAAAGAGGGCACTGAGGTTGTGACTTGGCCTGAAGGGACCCTTGTATTTCACATCTAACAGAAATCCTCCCATGGCCAAGGTGAAACCAATCATGGTATCAGCCAAAACATCACCCATTTTCTCTCTGCTATGCCCCAAGGGTCTCAAGGCAGCACAGTGCTCACCTGGTTCTCCCAAAGTACCAGTAATACAATGGCAATCATGCAGCGATTTTACTGCTCACACACCAGCTCTGACCCACTTTTGCCTGCAAGAGATTTCCTCTCAGCACAGCCCACAGGCTCCACATCATTCCCCTATAAGTTGCACTTTTGAGATGCTGCTTTCAAGAAAACCCAACCAACAAAAAAAAAAACACCCCAAAAAACCCCAAACCGAAACCCACCTCCCTCAGACAATTCTTGCTGAGCTGCCACGAAGCAAAACCTCATAAACACTGTGGATGATCATCTTGGGCTTTGTTTTCCACAAAGGCTGCTACATTTAAAGAGCCTCTGGCCTTCACCCCTTCCTCATGGATCTCCTACAAGTGGTGACTTTAAATACCTTGCCTTCAGTCTTCAGAATACTCACAGTATTCACCTTTGTTCACTACTCTCTTGCTGTGACACAAATTAATGGTGGATGCCACAAATTTTGTCTCTGAAACACTGCCCCTATCCCAAGAACAGCTCCTATTTCCTTTGAAGCTAGCTGTGAATCAAAAGTCCATTGCCAGTCCTGTGCTGCTGGCTATCCCTGAACAGGTCCAAAAGAGGAAAGAGAACAGGGTCTTAACTCACTACTGAAGTCACACAGGACTTCTGGCCTGTGAATTCAATGTAGAGGTCTGCATGCCTCTGCAAGTGAATCCTGCAAAGCGAAGGCTCCAGACATACCTGCTTGGCGACTGGAGAAGGCAAAGACCATGATATCATCAAAGCTCCAGGTGTAGTCCTGGTGGGGGGGATAAAACATCAGCTTGGTGCAGGCCTCCTTCCTCAAGTCGATGAGGAATGTGGAATGAATCATTGGGACAGCAAAACAGCCTGTCCTCTTCCATTCCCGTATCAGGGGATAATCCAGGGTCCTTTTGTAATAGCCCTGAAATCACAGCAAGGGGGCAGCTTGTTACAAGACATTAGCAAAAACTCTCACCCTTAGCCCTCCCTCAGCAGAGATTGATCAGCTTAATTCTCAGATTTGTAAATGTCTCCCATTTGGAAAGGGCTCAGTCAAGTATTTAGAAACTATCTCCATCCCAAAAGTTTAAGCTTGACCTTCTCTTTCCTTTTTTAATAGCTATTGGAAATCCAGGCCTTTCCATTGCAAAATTCCCTTGCAATAGTGCTTCAAACCTTGGACTATTTTCTCCTGACTCTTCAAAAAGCTTTTTTGCACATACATCTCAGGTCTGATCCTGGAAGCTACTGAGCATCCATGACATCCCCCATATTCAACAGGCACACAGAAGACATTCATTCAGTATCTCACAGAATAGGACCTGCAGATTATTTGCTTCACTGCATCAAAGGCATCATCTCAGTCTCCATCTTCTCCATAAGAATTCCCGCTTCCTCCACCCCAGGGCAAGCAGGTTTAATACTCACACCTGAGCTCTCCCCACACACTCTGGAGGAGGCACTTCAGCCAGCACATTTCTCTGTAGCCATGATCTTTGCTAGACTTCCAGTACTCACATTGTGTGGCTCACAGCTGGTTTTGCAGGTACAGTATGTCTAAAGCTACCACATTTGGAAATAAATACACTGAATTACTCCAGAAAGAAAATCCTAACAGACCAATATGACATCTGGTTGGATCCAGAGCAGATTCTGGTTTTTACAGAAATGATGAGTCACTAAAGTAAGTTACTTTTACATCATATTTTCCATGAGCATCCTAGCAACAGCTAAGCAAATCACTGCAGAACCACTTTACCCTGGTTTTGTGTAGAAACACGGTATGATGCATTTGTCTGATTATGTATCTGTCAATCCTCCCCTCTGCCCTTCAGATGCTTTCTCACCATACTGTGAGGACTAGGTATCACAGCTGGTCTGATTTTCATGAAAAGGAGTGAGTAGGCAGAGATCTTACTAACATTCCTACTGAAGGAGGGGTTAAGATATTCAACCTTTAACAGACATCCGAGAATGCCCACAGGTGAAAGGTGCTGGAAATCAATCTTACCTCCTCCAGAGGTAAGATTGATTTACTTAGTGAGTACCTCCAGAGGTACTCACTAAGGGGTATGGGGGGTTTTCACTGCTCATAAATCCTGTGTAGTCAAGAAAGACTCCAACTTGTCAGCACTGTTGCTGTGCTCTCCTAAGGTTAGCTTCATGACAACTCAATGTCAAGCAGTCAGTTTCTCAGTGCCAGAAGCTGTGTTTCAGGCCATGCTCCAGCTGTTACCCCTCTCACCAACTTCCCAGGGAGAGCAAGGCTGACAGCATGAAGCTGTGGGACTGAAAGCACAGAAACAAGAAGCAGCAACCAAGAATAAAAAAATCAAGTGGGAACTTTCCATTTGAGTAGCTTTTCACCCAGAATTCAGCAAGATGCATTTGCTGCTATGTTCCCCACACACACTTTCCTTTTTTCAGTTAATGCTGGTAATGACAGAAAATAGTTAACACTAGGGGCCAGGGCCAAGGCTGGTGCACTCAGGCAGAATCTACTTCAGCCTGTGGAACAATGCAGATTTATATCAGTGGAAAACCTGGCTGTCTCAGAACTTAACCTTAAAAACTTAAAGGACAATGCCTTCGCTATGAAATTTTTATCTCCATTTCAAAACAAAAACTGAAACAAGTAAACACCCCCCCTTTCCTATATATTTACTTCCAAGAATCTGGAAAGTTCAGGGACTATTCCTGCTATTTTTAGCTAGTTTGAACTGTGGAACTCCTCGCCATAAGATGGCGTGGGTACCAAAAAAAGAAAACAAAAAAAAAAAAAAAAGAGAGAAAGTAAAAAAAAAAAAAAAAAAAAAAATCACTGAGGGCTTTAAAGACAAAGACCTTCCTCAAGATCTCATGAAGGAGATTCCCAGAGGATGGAAAAATATTTTGGGAAAGTATCATTCACTTGTTTGCTGTGTTCTTATACTGTTCCTTAGGAATCTGCTAGGAACTGCTGCTAACAGATGGACCTTTGGTCTGACCCAGTACAACTGTTATATTTTCACCCTACGTGTGGTCGCTAGTTGTGTCCTTGATAACACTGGGAAGGAAGAATGATTTAATTTTTTTTTTTTTAATGCCAGGTAAATAGAAGGAAGGGGGAATGGAGCTTGCTTCTTCTTTCACTCCAGTGATGATGACAACAATTAGTATCTGGTTAGCTCTCTAGAACAAAGCAAGAGGGTAGGGAACAGCAGGACAATGGAGCCTCTCTAAAGTACTCCTACTCACATGGCTCAGGGAGGGCTCAAAGATCTATATGCAGCTCAGGCTTGAACTCACTTGTCTAAGCAGTAGGGCAAGCTTGTATTTATGAACAAGGAAATACAAGACTCAGGCTTGGGTGTAAAAAGGAAACCCTGAAGCTTTGCAGGGCCAATGTGGGCAAAAAGGGAAAATTTTCAAGAGAATAAAAGCCTTCTTGCTGTTCTAGGACACATGCAGATTAGGAACCCACTTCCTCAAAGGATGCCAAAACACATGCCAGGAGCAGACTGGCCAACAGGTCAAAAAGCTGATCTCATTATTGAGGCTTAGCTGGGATAAAAGAAAAGCATTAACTACAGTCCTCATTTCAGCTTGAATGTCTTGTGAAGTCCATCTACAGCTTACTTAAGAACATTTCAAAGGCTGAGAATGAAAAGGAGCAAAAAATTACTGTGACAATAGATCTGCCCTTCTATACCTTAGATTCTGCTGCTGAAATCTTTTTATGGACAAGGTGATTGTAATGGGTTTGGTTGGGATACAGTTAATTTTCTTCATAGCAGCCCACATAGTGCTGTGTTTTAGACTGGTGACCAAAGCAGTATTAATAACATGTCGATGCTGTAGCTGCTGCTGCTGAATAGTGTTTCCACAGCAGTAGGCCTTCTCTGTTTCTCACTCTTGTTCACACTTGCCCCCCACAGCAAGAGGTTCATAGAATCACAGAATCATAGAATAGTTAGGGTTGGAAAGGACCTTAAGATCATCAAGTTCCAGCCCCCCTGCCATGGGCAGGGACATCTCACACTAGACCATCTCACCCAAGGCCTTGTCCAACTTGGCCTTGAACACCACCAGGGATGGAGCATTCACAACCTCCCTGGGCAACCTATTCCAGTGCCTCACCACCCTCACAGGAAAGAATTTTCTCCTTATATCCAATCTAAACTTCCCCTGTTTAAGTTTTAACCCATTACCCCTTGTCCTATCACTACAGTCCCTAATGAAGAGTTCCT
Organism: Pezoporus flaviventris; assembly: GCF_033815535.1. Classification (NCBI taxonomy): domain Eukaryota; kingdom Metazoa; phylum Chordata; class Aves; order Psittaciformes; family Psittacidae; genus Pezoporus; species Pezoporus flaviventris. Next base: position 20,897,629 of record NW_026892561.1, read on the forward strand.
CCCCAGCATCCCTACAGGCCCCCTTCAGATACTGGAAGGCTGCTATGAGGTCTCCACGCAGCCTTCTCTTCTCCAGGCTTAACAGCCCCAACTTTCTCAGCCTGTCTTCATATGGGAGGTGCTCCAGTCCCCTGAGCATCCTCGTGGCCCTTCTCTGGACTTGTTCCAACAGTTCCATGTCTTTTTTTATGTTGAGGACACCAGAACTGCACACAATACTCCAAGTGAGATTTCACAAGAGCAGAGTAGAGGGGCAGGATCACCTCCTTCTACCTGCTGGTCACGCTCCTTTTGATGCAGCCCAGGATACGGTTGACTTTCTGGGCTGCAAGCGCACACTGCAGCCAGCTCACGTTCATTTTCTCATCAACCAATACCCCCAAGTCTTTCTCCACAGCGCTGCTCTGAATCTCTTCTCTGCCCAACCTGTAGCTGTGCCTGGGATTGCTCTGACCCAGGTGTAGGACCTTGCACTTGGCTTGGTTAAACTTCATGAGGTTGGCATCAGCCCACCTCACAAGCGTGTCAAGGTCCCTCTGGATGGCATTCCTTCCCTCCAGCGTATCAACCGAACCACACAGCTTGGTGTCATCGGCAAACTTGCTGAGGGCGCACTCAATCTCACTGTCCATGTCAGCAACAAAGATGTTAAACAAGACCGGTCCCAACACCGATCCCTGAGGGACACCACTCGTTACTGGTGTCCAGCTGGACGTTGAGCCATTGACCACAACTCTTTGCGTGCGGCCATCCAGCCAGTTCTTTATCCACTGAGTGGTCCATCCATCAAATTGATGTCTCTCCAATTTAGAGACAAGGATGTCGTGTGGGACAGTGTCAAACGCTTTACACAAGTCCAGGTAGATGACATCAACTGCACTACCCTTGTCCATCAGTTCTGTAGCCCCATCATAGAAGGCCACCAAATTGGTCAGGCAGGATTTCCCCTTAGGTTGGGAGGAGACAGCTGGCATAGCTGACCCAAAGTGACCAAAGTTATTTTCTGTGCTCTGTAACATCATGTTCAGCAATAACACTGACATGAGCAAGGACAGAGAGGGAGGGTGTTTGGGATCCAAAGAAACTGGTGCTGGGGGAATGGCTGGCCATCCAACTGGTGATAGTGACTTGTTTGTTTGGGGCTTTTCTTCCCCTATTCACTTATTAACCTGTCCATATCTCAGCCACTGAGAGCTACTTTTAGGCTTGGTCTTGGCTTTTTCCCATCTGGTTTTTGCCATTCCAGTTTTTTTCCCCATCCCACCAGGTGGTAGCAAGCAACTCGGTGGGGACTTACCTACCAGCCAGGGTCAACACACCACAGTAATGTGGAACAATTTATAAAGCAATAGCTCAGTCTCATTCTGGCTCTAAAAATAATGCTATTTCTACTATACAACATTTTTTATATCTGATACTTACTGCATTATATGTGATGTGAGAACGTAACATTAAATTTCTAGGCTCAGCACTTCTGTCCTTTACAGCAGTACCCTTTACATACACAATTCAGAGCACACACTCCCGACAAAGCAAAGGGTGCTGCCCCACTACATAAATCTTGTTCATGTGTGAGAAAAATAGCCTATCCATAATGGAGAGCTATAGAGAGAAAAGCAAATTTGTCTTAGATTAGCATTGCTATACAGTAAAAGCTGGTCTAAAATTATGTACCAAGAGTTTTAAGGCCATTACACAAACATATGGAAACAACTCAAATTCTGGTGGGTATGTGAGTATCTTTCATATAGTTAGTGGGATTGTATCACTTCCCAGAACTTTTGGCTAAGCAAGCTCTGCTTCCTCCAGATTCAGCTTTTTCACATGAGGAATCTCAGATAAGAAAGCAAGTTTCAGCTATGTGCCTGCACACCCAATATAGAACATGTATTCCTTTGCTGATACATACAGCTCAGTTAGAAAACAAAGAAAAAAGATTCATAGACTGAAATGTCCTCTCTACTCTTATTCTCAGATTCTCTATAAACACATAGGCCTTTCCCAAAGATACTCACCCAAGATTTGGGATGCCACCAACAAGAGGCACAAGGTGAGATGATGGCATGACACCACTATCCTCACTACATGCTAACACCACCTCTGCACGTCTCAGAGCTACAGCAGTTTCTTTCCAGAAGGACACTAAAAAGCAGATGGCAAAGCCCATAGAACAGAACAGAACCAATGCCCAAAGACACAAGGCAGGAGGCCTTTGAACACATAGCCTGCACAGTCACCCAGCACCGTTCATGAGGTCACTTGCCTGTGGGGTGATGCCACACCAGAAGTTAGAGTAGAGGGAGCGAGATTCAAGCATTGGTGCCACCAACGTCTTGTTTTCTGCTATCATCAGGTTCAGGGTTTGAGGGTTGGTCAGTAAATTATCTGCATCAATAAACTAAAGGAAGAAGAGGGGAAGAGAAGAGAAAAGGAAGTCTGTTATTAGATTAAATTATATGCTTCCCCTGACAGCTTCTTGGTAAGAGGTTGCCAAAAAATACAGCCAGAGGCAAGAGGCTGGCAAACCACCCCCCCAGAAAAGCCAAAAAACACTTGAGCTGGTGGTTTTGATACTACAGGGCACTGTTACAGTTAAGCCTACCAGAAAGCTATGAGATGAGAAAAGGTGGAGTTTCCCTCTGACTCTCCACAATGTTACTCCAGCATGGGGGAAAGGGAGCTGGAAGGGAAAAAAAAAACATTGCTGAAAATTCAGGACAAGTTTATTCTGTAAAGAGGATCACAAAACCTCTTAAAAACAGGCCTTATCCTTGCCTTGTTCAGGTGGCAACACCCCCATTAACTGCTGCTGTAGTGACCAAAGGCATGCATCTTCCCAGAACTTTTCTGCAGAACTATTTCCCCTATATTTCATCAATAACAAGTGGAGTTTCAATCTGGGGGTCCTTTGCAGGTACCTACTTATGACCAGGACTACATTCAATCCTGACACCTCTGGAGAAAGCCTTGGGCTTACCCAGGGACTTACCTCCCCAGCTGCAAAATCCCTTGCTCATCAGACCAAGAAATAACACGGAGCACCTCATTGCAGAGAGCTTTATCGTTAAATGGAAAGGAAAATTTTGACAGCCCCAAGTATCAAAGTGACTACCCGAAAAGCTTTTGCCTGAGGTCAGTTAATAAATCAAACCTTGTATTTACCAGGATGTAGTCTGACCACTTTTCTCGTGCAGCACGCAGGGCAGCCTGTCGGAGTTTCATCACATGAGTAAATCTGGAGCTTGGCCAATGTTTTGGCCCCATTTCTTCTGGGTAAGACCTAGCAAAGAAAAAAAAAGAAAAAGGGACTGCAAACCATGTCTGGGCTCTATTACATGAGCCAAAAAAAAAAAAACAAAACAAAACAAAATCCCAAACAAACAAACCCAACCAAGCAAACAAAAATAGTTCCCTTGCTGCCTTCTTTCCAAAAGGAAAACAGTTAGTCACCTCAGGCAACCCAGGAGAGGTTCTGAGAGAGAATGATTCCAAGTTTCATGCTGGCATGTGTATGCAGGGCACCAGAGAACAAGCAGTGCTGCAGCATTTCCTGCCAACTAAGCAACCGCAAGCACTGTCAAAACCAGGAGTTTCTTCTGCAGCAGCAGCCCCTCACCTGGCATAAGCAGAGGTTGCCCCATCAAAATGAACTGAAGTTGATTCACCTCATCTAACCCTCTGGCAGAAAGTCATCTGTCCACTGCTAGGCTTTCAGTTTAAGAAGGTAAATGCAGCTTTGCTACATCCAGTAGAATCAACAAGCTGAGGATGTGAAGATGAAGGCTATTTGGAATCCCTCAGGGCCCGGGCATTATTAGTACTGTTAACAGATCCCAATAACAGCTCTTAAATCTACAAACACCCAACACAACAGGACCAATCATGCGAGTGAAGTTATGAACATGTCTGTTTTCAGAATCAGGTCCAAAAGCAAACACTTTGTAACAAAGGTGGATGGAAACTTAGGGACAGATCCCTCTATGGAATAAAAATTACGGACTTTGAAACAGTGCCAGCATAAGCCAGTGAAGGAACTAAGAATTTAAAGAATTTTACAATACTTAAAAAAGCCAAGTTTGACAGGATTAAGAAAACTCAATTCCAATGAAAGTATTCAAAAAAGTCAATAAAACAAGCATTCCCTGTGGGTTTGTACCACACATGTTCCATCACTGCACCAAGGACCTTGAAAAGCAACAACAAAAACCAAACAAGCCTAAAGAAAGGGGAAACTGATGTAATCTTCTCTGACAGAAGAAATAGAAGAGAAAGAAAAAACAGCAACAGCTGATCTTGAGGAAAACAAATAAATAGATAAACCAAAGCAATAAAAGTCCAATACACCTAATGTCATATTTCAAAGCAATCACGCTGCAATTCACGCAATACTGAATTAAATCTAGTTCTGTTCTCAGAACTTACTGAATATTTGACGCATCTCAGAACTTTCACAGACACTATGGGAATGGGCTATGATTTCTCTGCTCCTTTGCAAATAAATACAACCACTTTTATTCCCCGTAGCTTCTGATGCTATTTGTTCTATTTGGTTACCATGCAAAGACAGCAGCTGCAGATACTAAATAACTGAACGGAAAATGCTTTCTTCCCTGAAGTTCTGCATGACTTGCTTCACTGAAGTTAGAAACCTTTCTACGGGCTCCATAAGAACACAATTTGAGTGGGGCAGACCCACAAAAACACAACCAAAAAACCCCAACAGAACAAAAAAAACCAAACCCAAACAACCCAGAATGAGCCCGCACACCAAAAAACCCACCACATTTTAATGCTTGGACTTTTAGTACATCTCCTAGTTTGAAAACAGAAAACCTAGAAAATTTGAGATATACACCAAACAGCTTTAGTCAGCCCCTCACTGCAGTACTCACTGGGGGTCCTCCACTGGCCTCCACTCCACATCATGGTAGAGGTTCTGCACATTCTTCAGCCACTCTCTAAGGATTGCCGTGGTGTTATCAACATTGTGGTCAGTGGCCACCCTGGGGAAACAAGAGCACAGAGGAAGCCTGTTAACCCAAGATTAAAGTCCTTTGACCTTTCCCAGCTGGTAAATGAGTCAGAGGCAGAACTCATTTCTTACAAACACATCCAGCTCCTGGCAGAACTCGGGGCAGCTCCACAGTTGTGTAAGTCCTTGCTAAGGCACACAGCAGAGCCCTACTTCCCCACAGAGACAAAGCACTTCCTTAACACAGGCTTGCCTGGATACTTCTCTGTTCTCGGTCATCTCCAGCCTCACAGGAATCACAGCAGCTTTATCATAATGCAGATGCAGGACTGAACTCTTCGTTCAGTACCTTCACTGGAAAAGACAAGACTGGCCACCTCAAGATGCATGGCCCAAGGTAAACTAACCACAAATACTTTATCTCTAGAAGCACCATGATTTTACTCTGCTTGCTGTTTCATCCTGCAAGCCCACTATTTAAGCTGCACAGCCTGGCTGAGAGCACATGTTCACTGTTGCCTCACCCTATGCCTGGGAATCACTCATGACAGGATGGGGGACTCTGTTAAGACACTGAGAGGAACCCCCACTAGCACACTGCTAGCCAGGGAAGGAACACATCACTTGATGCTCTACAGCATGGATAATTAGAGCCAAAGCCTTGAAAGCCACTTGCCTCCAGTTTGCAACCTGCAATTGGAACAGCCCCTCACAATTGTCCTGTGTATAGCCAAGCTATGAGCAGGTATGCTCAACATACCAGGATCAGCATCACACTTCCTTTCCCCCACCCTGCTACAGACAGCAAGCAGCAAGGCTGAGGCTCAGAGAGGCAGTTGCTTTCTTACGGTTTCCTGATGCAGAGGTTACAAGTTTGTGAAAACACACAGAGCTTTGCAGATATTAAAACGCTGCCGTAGCACCCAGTCTCAAACAGTGGGGTGAGAGAAACCTGCCTGCTTCCTCTCTGGCCTCTGCCATGCTCCTCGAAAGCAGCATCTGAAGAATGTTTTTCCCTTGGAATTGAATAGTATACCTGAACAAACTGGAACAGAAAGCACAGATCTGTGTTTCTGCAGTAATCATGTGGAAAAGCTCCCAAAAGAGCCACAATCTCTGCCTGTGACCCTCAAGACTTTGGGGTAGAAGGTGAACAAGCCAAATCACATCCCAGATGCTTCTTTCCAGCATGTGTTTCCCTGGGATCAGGACTACTCACATCCAATATCTGGCCACTCATGTGGTCGTGGCAGCTCCCACAGCAAATTCCCCTAGGTGAAAAGGCTTCTCATTTTTTCCTGGCCAGCAGGCAGAAAAGCACAGCCCTGTGGTAGGACACAGCTTGTGCAGCTAAAGCTTGGCAAGCTCCACTGAGAATTTACAACCCCTTTATATTCCTCTGGGAGTATAAATACTTTCAAAAGACCCCACGGAGAGATAGCAAAGCTGGTGTGAAACATGTCCCTAAATGGTGGGCACTGGAATTGCCTATTTTAACCTCCAGCTCCCGAGACCCCAAAGCACTTCCCATAGCATCTTCCACCCTACTTAAAACCTGAGATACCTGTAGTCAGGGGAGAGCACACAAAAGGGAGAGAGGGGGCACATCCCAAACCCTTGAGCTACTCTGAGCTATTCCAGGATAACACCTCTACCCCAAGTCATCATATGATCCTCCAGATGAGAATCAGGGCATAAACCATTTCTAGTTCATGCATCTGGAAGACATAACTCCCATGAGATTTAGCCTGCTTTAAATTAAAAATAATAAAAAAAAAAAATCAAATATTTAATTTCAAGTTTATAAATAAACAGAAGAACACAATCATTTAAGAACAGGAAGCTTTTTTGTTGAATATTTATTCCTGCTTATTAAAACTACAAATAACGGAAGTTCAGCAATTGAATAGAGGCTGATTTCTTTGCTTTTAACTGCTCTGCTATGACAGAGCAAGGCTGGGTTTAGTTGTATCTTCAGGGTTTGATTTTGACCAAGACCCTGGGTCAGACTGCATGATAGATCTAGTTTACAGTGTTTAACTAGACTAAAACAATAATAGTGCTGACTTGGTAGAACAGACTAAGTCAAACTTGCTCCATTTTATGGATCACAGCTCATCCACTTAACCCATGTTTTAGAACACTTGCTTGGGCCTCCCACAGCCACTGCACATTTCACTAGTTTTGTTCCACTTTCCTGCCACACTCCAGCTGCACAGTCACTCAACAATGGCTCCAAAATTCCTAAAATACCAGAGAACTGTGAAAATGGCTTAATGTGCATGATAATCACTGGAGTTGCAGTGGCACAAAGAAGCTTCTCCTATACAATGGGACCATACTGAAATGAGGTGTCACACAAAGCAGGTGAAGATGACGATGGCCACCCTGAAGACTGTCAATCTTACACCATACTAATTGCCAGGTCCAGGCTAGTCTTGAAGATCCCGCAAACCCTTAAAGTAAACATGCAATTCCCAGTGAGGTCCCATTTCTCTCAGCAAATGTCATGCCACTCCTTCTAACCCCACATAAGATCAGTGGAAACATGCGTGGGGGTTTGCTACAGTCCAGGGAGGGAAACGGGAAGCTTCAACTGAAGCATGTTAAATTAGCCCTGGCTTTATGGTGGCTGCTCCCTTGTCTCAGCCAGGAGATTAGGAGATTTTTCTCCATTCAGCTCTGTGCACACACAAGCCCAAAAATGTAATTGTAGAAAGCTGTTTGCCCAGACGTGCAACGGAAACCCAAAGCTCACAAATAAACCACCATTTTCTTGACAAAACCACACAAAACCAACCAACCAACCAAAACCAAAACACACACACACACACAAAAAAAAAACCAAACAAACAAACAAAAAACCCCACACACCATTCAACTTCAGAGAAAATTATTAACATGAAGGCTGTTTCCTCAGTTGCTCAGAGTTGCTTCATGAAGCCCAAAATTTTAACTAGCAGAAGAAACCTTGAAGTTGAAAGACAGTGGTTGAAGAGATATTGCAACTCCGCCCTCAAAAGCCAGCTACCCTCAATAGCTAAACCTTCTTTGTTTCCCCAAGCAAGACAAGGGAGTGAAGGATGCTTTCCTCTTACATCTTTATCTCCAATTCCTATCACGTCAGACCTCACAAGTTTTACCGCATGAACACACCACCATCCTAAGAGTGCAGCACACCAAAGACTGCTACCACCTCATCTTGCCCTGGGCTATCAGCTGCCTAGGGAAAAATTTTCTCAGTATTCATTTCAGATTCCCCACACCTGATGTTCTCCATCCTGCTTCTGGTAAGGCAGTATGCCCTTGACCAAATTCACCCCAGCAGACCCCAACAGCTAACACCCTCCAGACAAAAGTGAGACACATGAATGGGAGCCTGGAGGAACCCCTAGATCTACCTGCAGGGAAACCACTAGAAGAAAAATGGCTGTAATGGCATGATGTAGAAGGTTAATAACTTATCCCAGTAGACCTTTACGAAGACATTGATGAGGCAAAGCTTTGGCACAAAGACTGCTGTCTCCAACACTATCCACCCAGCAGCATTTCTAAGCCCAGAAGTTCTCAAAGGCAATAAAGTTTGCCACACCCTGGAAGGAACATGCCCTGTGACTAGCAGTTTGGCAAACTGTTTTTCCAGCTTTCAGCCTCAAAAAATTACCCAACAAAAAAAAAACAAAAAACCCCCAACAACAACAACAAAAAAAAACCACCCCAGAAAAACCAAGTAACCTAAGCTGTTCGTAAAAGCAATTATCACTGTTAGTTTCAGAACAATTCACACTTAAGAGCAAACAAAACTAGCACTCTGTCCTATCACAACATCTGAACCATTCCACCTAGGCACCATAAAAAAATTGCAGCTATGGTGTTTGCAGTACCACTGAATGGAAAAAAACAAGCACCTAGTGTTTTTTTTCTTTAATGACAACCCCTGCACAAGAAAAACAGGGAAATAAAAATGTGAGCAGGACTTGCCACTGGCAGCAAAAGCTCCTTAAGCCATGAGAGTCACGTCAGGATATTCCCCATTACGAGTTCTTCTTCTGTGATAGACAGTTTGTAGGACTTCAAGAAGCTGAGTACACAGTTAAAACTTCAGTGCTCTAACTCTGACTGGATGGACCAGCTGAACCCTGTTCATTCTTTGTGCATTTTCAAGATGCTAAGGCCATTTCTGCTGTAGATCTCACAACCACCAAAGGTGGTCTGTTACCCATGTTATACCTCCCCAGCTCTGTAAAACTGACTGCCCTTTCCAGGGGTCAGGAAGGATTGTGTCGTGTTTGGTACAGGAAGGCAAGGCCGTGGGATGAGATTACTCATGTGATAAACTGGGGTCAGATGGCATCACATGGAAGATGGAAGACACTGTACTGGCAGTGTCCTGTGATGGCTCCTCTTGAAAAAGGCCTACAGTAGGTGAGGTGAAGCAGTACCTTCCAATACCTGCAGAAAAGCAACTACAGTCTGCCCGAACTCTTCCTGACGGCACAAGACAAGGTGTCTTCTCTGCAAATCCTGCAAGTCTGATGGCAGGAGCATGCCATACATATGAGACATCACCACCTCTCCTCACTTGCCTGTCCTAAGAAAGTGTTGTTACTATATCCTCTGATCCTTACTGATGCATGCTGTGCACTTGACAGGGTGAGGAGAGTAGATCACCTTAACGCAGCTTCATTTAGCTCACCAAGAACGCAGCTTAGCAGTCCGCATGGCCCTTATACTAATGCAGTGCCTAATTTATATTTTTTTTTGCATAGGTTGGTGAGCACAATACTATTCTTTGTGTTTGAGTCTATCAACATTTTTCTTGGCCTGGCGTCAGGTTCAAGTCACATTTTTTGAGTGTATCAGTTTGAAACATTTGCGCAGTCAAGATGAAGCAGGAGCTACAAGAAGATGTACTAAGTACAAGGCCACAGGAAGAGGAGACATGAGCTGGCTGGCAAGGAGTACAGTTCTCCAGCATCATCTTCACGGTCCTCTGCTGGACTTGTTCATGCCTGTTAACATCTTTCTTCACCAAGAGGGCTCAAACCTAGATGTGATCAAACAGGTGCCTAGCAAAAGGGGAATAATCCCTCCCTGTGGTCTCCTGCTTTCCTTCTGTTCATGCTGCCCAGGATGCAGTTGAACTTTGCTACCAGGGCATACCCTGGCTCACATTCAGGTTGCTTTCCACCATAGGGCCAGAGGACCCCTGAGGCCCTTTCATCAGAGCTGCTCCCCAGCCTGCATGACTGCTAAGGGTTCTTACATTCCAGATGCAGGACCTGATGAAGTTTCTACAGTCAACCCTCAACTGAAAGCCAACACAGACTGCCTACAACCAGTAACTGGGGGAGAAGACTTAAACAGCAGACTTCCCTTAATATGGACAGGTTACATCAATGACATTGGCATTAAAGAGAAGGCAACTTCATGTTCAAGAGCTGATCAACAGCGTCTAAAATTTGAAAGAAAAAAGGTCTCCTGCAAGATCTACAAACTTAAAGCCCATGCAACACAGCCAGGGAGGACTGGTGGAGTGACAAGGCAAAAAGATAAAATTCCTGCCACTCTTTTCGGAAAAGAAAGTTTAATAAATTAAACTGGAACAGACCTCCAGATGGACACTCCTGTTCCAGTAACTTGGCAGCTTTTTCCACTCAGATGTAAACTCATTTCCAAAAGTTAGAAGTCAAACTTCAGAAAAGTTTGAGTGAGAATGTTCATGTAGGGGCTTCTGTCAGCATAACTATAACCACTTCAGTATTTATTTTGGCTTTAACCAGTACCCTCACTATGGACACAAGCCCTCATTGTCCGCGCTCAGCCTCCTAAACTGCCCCCTCCCAAAAAAAAGCTCAAGTACCATGAGTAGTGGAAAAGTAAGCGCAACATTAAGCACCTACTAAGTAACATGCAAGTACCAGAATATAAGGAAAACTGCTCCTTTCACAAACTGCTTGTATTTTTTGCCTGGTAATTCCTCCTCAAACTATGTTTGCAGAAGGGAGTTAATTTAGGCTGTAATGGTTATCCTCCTCCTTTCGTCCCTAAAAAAAGGGGGGGAATAAATCACACTTTTTTACTTCTTCACATCCCAGCCTGTTCTCCCAAGCTATTTACAGCTGATTTACCTCAGGCACTGGGTCAGAGGAGAAAATTTTCACCTTCACCATCTGTACAGGAAAAGTACTAGAGGACAAAAACATCTCTGTGTGCCTCTGGCTTGTCAGAGTACAGGGCACATTGTAACACAAGTTGTGGAAAACTCTACCGCCAGGCCCCTACAGTAATTTTCCTACTGAATTCAACATTTACCAACTCTTCCCTTGGGCAAACAGGGAGGGAGGGAGAGCTTCAAACGCAGGTAAGTACTTCATGGTCAAGAAGCATATACTGCAAAGCAGAGTCAGAACTGGAGGCAGCTAGCTCTCAAAAACAAAAGCTAGGAGAGGAATCCTTTCCCTTTCTGTCAGTGTTTTGAAGCTTGTAAGTCTTGAGAAGGGTGTTGGGTTCTCCCTTTACTGCTATGAGAGCCAAACTCAGCCAAGCACATACCACAGATGACAATGGTCAGAATGCCACTGGTGGTTAGGGTTGCAGTGAGAACGGCTCACACAAAGAGGACATCCATGGCTTTCCTGGGGTCTTGCTGCAGCACTGAGTTGGGTATGTAATCAAGTCCCAGGAAACCTCATAGATACCAATTTAAGCTGTCTCCCTCATTTTTTCTCTGCCTGCATCCAGGGATTCAATTACCCACAAGGCTTCCTACGAGATGTAGTCCAATACTGAGTTCCACTGAAACAAGAGCCGTATTTTGGCCACATGTCTTAAACTCACAAGGTCTTACCCAAAGCAAAGCTGAAAGTCAATGGAAAGAATGTTAGTCGATCACTCCTAACAACTGGAACATAGAAACTGGTGACAAAAGCACCAGTAGCTCACCTTGGCCACCTTCTACAGAACAGAATAGCAACAAAGCATTCAGAGATAGGTTTCATCTCAAACAGCAATAAAGGAAGTATATTTCTGTACACTGTGTTTTCTACAACTTGTGGTAACAGAGGTGCCCAAATACTCAGATTGGACCTAGAACCCCTCCACGTCCTCACACATTTGAGGTAGTGAGGCAGAATGGAAGGAGTTCACTTGCAGAGCCCTATCATTCCCCTTTTGTTAGGAATAATACAGATGCATAGGGAATATACAGTTCAGGCCCAGCTCTCTCACTGTTTGCTTAGCAAGGCCACTTAACCTGCCACCTTCCAGTTTATTAAGAAATGCTGAATTCTAGTTTTTTGAGTCAGCAGAGCTGTGTCCCCTACTCCTGGTATAATGGCTATAGCCAAAGCTGGGCTCACCAGATGGGAAAGCTCAGCCCTGAGAGCAAGACTCAGCATGTTTACAACTGCTGCCCTGAGCTAGTAGCATCAGAGCACCACACAGGGAGTTCCCCCGATGATTTGGGAAAACACTAGGGATTTCAAACCCCAGAGCATTAGAAAATCCATGCTACTTCATTCAGCCCTAGCTATTACTTTCAAGTTGCTACAACGGTCCAATGTTTTTTACCACAGTGCTAATGACAAGCAATGAATGGAAAACTATGTGAATTTTAACACCTTAAGTATAACTAAAGAAAAGCAAAAATAGGGAAGACAGCAAGGTACCTCTAGCTTTGCAAGGCTTGCTACAGGCCTCCAAGTTGCTTGGATCCTGCAGCAAATGCCTCCAGCTTTCAGTCACTTTAGGCAGATTGAAGAGCTCCCTGGTCTGAGTGGAGAACTGAGCTCATTGTCATACACAGGCTACCCTGATTGATGACTGTGCTTATTCTGGGTGTAAATTCAGCCATGTCAAAAATTACTGGGGAAAAAAAAAAAGAAAAAAATCCAGCAATGGATCCCTAATATGAATCAAATACAAATTTGGATTTAGATTTCCCAAAACAAGTGGTAAATTAAGTAACAGATGAGTCATTTCTCCCTGCCTTTTTGTTTGAATGCTGCCAGACTTAGAAAACCTATTCAAAATATAAGAACCACCAACCTGACAGTTTCTACTGTGAACCAGTGATGAATTAGCTTGACTAGGAAACAGTGCAGCTGGAAGAGACTGGAATGGTATGGATCCTTAAGGGGAGGAAAAAGATTCAAAACAAAAAAGAGGCAAAACACTTCCGAAACCCAGTGACAGAAAAGCTCCCAAGGCAGTAGAGAACTACCAGAAAGCAGCTGCACCATTACAACAGCCTGAGACAAAGCTTCCATAGCTATGGCTCTATCTTCCCCCTGAGGAACACAGCACACTATCCACTCTAAAGCAGCTGGGTTTTACTGCCTCTAGCATGGCTTGATGCGTGAGTAAAGTGTTGTTTAGTACCCATTTGGGCAATATACCCTGATTTCCCAAATCTTGTTCACCCATCATGGAGGAGACTCAGTTAATAAACAATTTTCTTGTAGTTAGAAACACTCTTGTGCTGCTTTGCAGATACTTGTGCCTCTCCCTGGGCTGCCAGCCCTATTTTTCATCTATTAACCCAAGACTTGATACCTCAAATCTCAACAGATATCAATGGGATGAGAGGACAAGACATCATGAGACACCACCAAGCTAAGCCCACAACAGTGCAGTTCAAAGAGACTGTACAGATTTAAACCTTCCTTACACCACCACTTATTTTAGTGCAATTATGCTCACACACTTCATTAGTAAGGTCTGAACATTCAGATAAAAGTTCAAAGAACTGTTTAAGCATTTTAAAAAGTTGCTAAAATCTTAATGTATGTGTAAGACTTCCTGGCGTTATAGGGACTTGGAATTTGTTCTAGGGTTTTCCTTAATTCCTAAATAAAGGACAGACTTCTGGAATTTGGAAGGTCTTTCCCCACACACCCCCCACCCCCCCTCCCCAGTTGTTTTAACTGGGCCCCAAGATGTCAGCCCCTGGTGGAGATGTGGTCTGAGCCCACACCAGTGCAGGGAGCTGCCTGGGGTGTGGAGCCAGCAATAAGACAAGCAACATTCTCCAGGCTGGGCAGCTGTACAAGAGCAGAACCTCACAGTACAGGAATGCAACAAATACGTCTCTTCTCTAACTCTTTCCCAGTGTCCTTCAGCACCTCATGGATAATGGATTTTGCTGGCAGCAGCGATTTTGAAACCTGCAGTGGTCTTCCAAGCCCAAGTAAGAGAATGAGTCACAGATGTATATGTGTACATTTGCAAACACCAAGATCTTTGCTCTCTTCACACTACCTCAAGAATCTCTCACTTTTCTGCTTCTCACTCCCTGAGATCCTCAGGTTGTCTCCAGTAGTACTATGACAGGAATGTGCTTAAGTTAGTGCACACAGACACAACAGGTTAATCAACTTCACCCAGAAAAGCCATGCCAATATATTAAATAAATAAATAAATAAAATATCCACGCTTATCAGCTTCTGTGGCACCCATATACAGGGAGTTCTCTTGGCGTGCAAGGGAGGTTTCTGCTGCCTCCATCCCAAGTCCTCTCTTTGTCTTGCTTTACTTCTCCCTGCAGTCGCTCTGTTCCAGGCAAAGCTTTAAAAGAAACAAAAAAAAAACATCTGCATCTGGCCTTGTGAATATTTCCAAGCAGACTTGGCTTGGAGAAAACAACTCCCCTAGAGAAAGCCCAGGAAATCTCACACACACAGGGTCAGGGCTGTGACTAGCTGCTGAAATAGATTTGCTCAAACGAGAAATTAACTGCAACAGTTCTGTAATTTCTGAAGGGATAGCTTGTTCCCACAAGTGCTAACTGAAACACCAGCTAATGCAGCTGGTCAAGATTAAGGGAAGTGTGTAAGCCACTGGGAAGGAACACTCGTATTTAGAAATATTCTTGGCTCTGGTAACAAAAAATAGGTCTTAAAGGGCAGAATCTGTTCAAATTTAGGTGCTCAGTACCACTTATTTTTAAATGGGGACGTTGAATATAGTCCCATACTGCATTAGTAAGGGTCCCCCAAAATAGGAACATCTGAAAAGCTCTCAGTCTGTGTATCAAGCCTGCAGAAAAATGAGTGAAAGGTTCCCACAGCCTGCCTTGCCTCCAGTAAGATGACTCAGGGCATGGCCCACCACTACATGCCCAGTACTGGAGAGAAAGGTAGGCCCAAGTCCTTCCACCCAATTGCTTACTTTCCAGTTTTCTTTTTTTCCCCCCAAAAAAAGTTATAGCCATGTGTCCTGGGTTCAGCAGTAGTACTCCTTAGTAGCTGATGCAGTGCTGTTGTTTTGACTTCCAGCCTGGGAACAGTGCTGATAGCACCGATGTTTTTAGTTACTGCTCAGTAATGTTTAGTCTCACCAAGGACTTTCTGAGTCTCATGCTCAACCAGGGAGGGGGGGGGGAAGCAGAGACAGGACACCTGACCCAAACTAACCAAAAGAGTATTCCATACCACAGCATGTCATGCCCAGTATATAAACTGGGGGCAGTTCCCTGGAAGGGCTAGATCGCTGCTCAGGTTGTGCTGGGTATCGGTCGACGGGTGGTGAGCGGTTGTATTCTCTTCCCTTGTTATTTCCTTTATCATTATTATTATTATTGGTGGCAGCAGTAGTGATTTGTGTTATACCTTAGTTACTGGACTGTTCTTATCTCAAACTCTGGGAGTTACATTCTTTAGATTCTCCACCCCATCCCTCCGGGAGTGGGGGAAGGAAGCTGGGGGAGTGAGCAAACAGCTGCATGGTTTCTGAGTGACAGGCTGGGCTTAAACCATGACACTGTGCCCTGTCTGCATGCATCATTAAGCATACAGTGCCTGTCTCCCAGCCCACCACCACCAGAGGTATATCTTTCACTTTTTACAGTTTTACATATACAATACTGAAATTCTCAGAATGTAAAAGTAGGTTTTGCAGCATGCCAGGAAAGAAAACCTAATTGCTCTCTACATCTTCCTTTACCTTCTCTGCCTTTCCCTGAACCTCACCTCTTTTCTCAGGTTACATTAACAGTCAAAAGCTTGTGTTACTACTTCAAACCAAGAACTCTCTTCTTTTGCTGATATACTGTAGTACTGGTATGGATCAAGAGACTTCTCCTCTGAAGCAGGAAAAGAAATATTGAGTACTTATTTCAGTATTATGTGGTTGAGACAAGTATTCTCCATTATTCCAAAGTGTTTAAGAATGTACCTTTCCAGACAAGAAATTTTTAGGAACTCTTGACTTAAAATATGAACGATGACTTCCCTTCTATTATGAACGGATTTTAATTCTAATCATATCCTACAAGACTTAATCAAAGTCATTTTAACACACAGAGAAACACTTTTTATTGTAATCCACATATTGTACAATTAAATGGCTACAAATAAAAGTAATTTTTCTTCACTTGCCCAGTGCAAGCTAACAGAAATAATATAAGAAAATAGGAAATGGAAACAGAATATTTTAAATCATGTCACTAAGTAGGAGTTCAAGCAGCAATAAGAAACACACCAAGTTAATTCTGGAGCAAAGGAACAATACACAATAATTGACCCTTTCTTGTGAAAATTTTGCTGATACACCACAATACAGACATTCTTCCTGAAGACTTTCAGCCATCTTTTCTTTTAGGCCACAGGAAATATAAAATAGGAACACAGTGGTTTGCATGTCAACCCAGACAAA
Source organism: Pezoporus flaviventris (assembly GCF_033815535.1). Classification (NCBI taxonomy): domain Eukaryota; kingdom Metazoa; phylum Chordata; class Aves; order Psittaciformes; family Psittacidae; genus Pezoporus; species Pezoporus flaviventris. The sequence continues at coordinate 20,914,256 of NW_026892561.1, forward strand.
GAAAAAGGAACAATGCTAGTAATAGTGGTCTTCAAGATGAAACCAAAATTTAGCATTTGAAGGTCTACTTCAAAGTAGGGAAGACCTGCAAGAGAAATGTAAGAACAGAGCATAAACTGTTCTTCCTACAAGCAAAGCGGCTAAGGATGCTTGGCCATTAAGAAAAATTTTAGAATCATAGAATAGTTAGTGTTGGGAAGGACCTTAAGATCATCTGGTTCCAACCCTCCTGCCATGGGCAGGGACACCTCACACTAAACCATCTCACCCAAGGCTTCGTCCAACCTGGCCTTGAACACTGCCAGGGATGGAGCACTCACACCCTCCCTGGGCAACCCATTCCAGGGCTTCACCACCCTCACAGGAAAGAACTTCTTCCTTATATCCAATCTAAACTTCCCCTGTTTAAGTTTTAACCCATTACCCCTTGTCCTATCACTACAGTCCCCAATGAAGAGTCCCTCCCCAGCATCCCTGTAGGCCCCCTTCAGATACTGGAAGGCTGCTCTGAGGTCTCCACGCAGCCTTCTCTTCTCCAGGCTGAACAGCCCCAACTTTCTCAGCCTATGTTCATAGAGGAGGTGCTCTCCACTCCCTTGATCATCCTCGTGGCCCTTCTCTGGACTTGTTCCAACAGTTCCATGTCCTTTTTATGTTGAGGACACCAGAGCAGGAAATGCTCAAAATAAAGTAGTCACTGAAAATCACTAGTATTTCATATTTTCACATCAGTCTCCCTCGAACTACCAACATTTACACACAGCTTGATGCAAACTGCTGAAAATAGAGATTTCTTTCACCTGCAGTGACCTTCACACTACAGCTCAACAACCTTCTCATGTTTGAAGAAATCCATTCAATCTGCTTAGTAGTTTACAATTGTCCTTTATCTTTCCCCATGTGTAAGCTTTCCCTTCAAGCTGCTAGGCAAGTGCAGCATAAGTGATAAAGACACATCACTGTCACATATCAGTAAGTCCCTGGGCGACATTCATTCTCAAATCAGATTTTCTCCTATTGAAAGCACAGGTATAAACTCAATGGAACCAAACTGCTGGGAGCTCCCACTAGCACATGAAGCAGGACTGGCAGGTTGCACTTGCTCTGCTAAGTGCTCTCAGCATCCTGCAGACTTTCTGCAAGTGACATGCAGGCTTCAAACCAACAGTCAGTTGCGGAGCAAGGAACAGACCCCAGCAAGAATGAATGAAAAAACCATCAGGCAACCATGACAAGAAGTCCCCAGTGGCCCTGAACTGCAAGGACATATATTGCATCACATGGTCACCCTCTAGCCTGGTTTAAACAAACCAGGGCTGCTCTACACCAGAAGTCACTACTTTTTGTTAGCAGCTTTTCAAGAAAAGCCCTGCACAGACCAGGCAATAGAACTGCCACCCCAAGTTATCTGCTTGAATTCAGATCTGCATTTAGGGCTGATTTCCATCCAGACCCTTCAGGTCTCCAGTGGACCAGAAATTCCTTTGCTGTTGCTGCAGGCTAAATAGGACTGTCAAATGGACAACAGCACCAAGCCTTCCAGACCTAGTCTCCAACAAGTTGCAATTTGCCTACATACTCAGGTGCAAGAAACATCACATAGAAACCTCAGCTGTAAAACATTTCATGAATGTGCAGCAATTTCTGAAAAAATGTGGCACAAATGCTAGGAGCTATCCTCCAGTTCAGCTGGTCTTGAAGACTTCTGAGGATTCAGGTACGTAGTTGCTGAGCAACAGTTTGCTGAATTCCACCTCTGTAGGCTTTTGGACAGTACAGAGCACTGTAACTGACTACTAAGCCTGCAGAGCTTACTGGAGGTCCTCATGCTTTTCTGCAACCCTAGTGTCCACCCCCTCTGAGAAGGGTCCTTGGATTAACAGCTGCAAGGAGTTAGAAAAAGCTGGGGCATACGTATGCCCCACGGGTACACGTCCATTCCACCAGAAGCGACAATCTGCATTTGCCCATGAAGGCTTAGAAAGCAGGAGTTACACGCAGGAAGAAATTCTGGACTCAGACACCATCCCAAGTCAGGACTGCCCGAGTACAGCAGTCTCAAAGAGTCTCCCAGTAACAATACCTGCAACCACAAGAAGGATCCCATCAACTTCCAGGAGGCTGGAATTTTTAATTCATGCTCCTGGGACATGCAGGCCAATGAGCCCAGTGCAAAGTATTTTATTTCTGTTGCACCACCATATGGAAATGTTTAATCATGAAAGACATCAAAACAAAGTGGAGGACACCCAGCATTTGGCTGAAGAACTACTGGCCCTCTGCATAACCTGCCCTCCAACAGAAAAGGGCCAGCCCTCAGCTCCACTGTCTGCTGGCAATGTACACACTGGTATTCATTTATACCTTCCCTGTTCCAGCTCTGTATGCCTCACTTGCAGTGTAGCTGCTGAGAGAAATTAGCTTGGCCAAGCTAAGTTTTTTGTCCTGTACTTCACATGAGATCCAGGCACTTGCCTAGCTCACAAGCAAATCTGTAGGCAAGTTGGCCGTCCTCCTGCTGCTGGAGCACCTCCTCTTACACAGACCACAAAGCACTGACCAAGCCTTAGAGCTGTCCTAAGGGGCAACCAACTCCAATGTTTCTGGAAGCAGTACCTTCAAGAAGAATAAATTAGTCTGCAAGCAAGGAAAATGCTATTATTGCTTTTACAGCCAGAAGATGTGTCAATTAAAGGCTTTGTCTAGAGCACAGAACAAGGTGAGGCATCATTAAATCACCTAACAGACCACCAGTCTGCCTCCTCACACACACACCAGCACTGCTGGGCACCCCAAGCCAGCCTGTACAGGAAAAGCGCAAACAAGAACGCACTGGTAGAAACCAGGAGAAAACCTGGCCCAAGAGCTCAGATCTCTGGGTGAACACTGGAGACAGCACAGCTGAATAAGCTAGGACAAGAGCTTCAGATGCCATCTCATGGGCAAGTCACATCACAGCTGATACTGGATTTGCATTATTTATCCCATTTAACATCACTATGTGCTGACGCACATTCTTGGCCACTCAGGGGCATGGCTGGTAGGAAATGTCACAGCCTTCCAAGAAGTCACAAGGCTAATATCTCTCTCCAACCAAAGGAAAGCATTTCTGCTTTTTAAAACACTTCTGAAGCTCACTTGCAGTATCAAAAACAAGAAAAGGAACTTCAAAACACAACAGCAAACATCTGTGTACCAGATGCTCCTGGGAAGACTAAAGCCCGAAACTCACCTAACACTATCTTCAGGTCCTTCCAAAGATATCCAAGTTGTTTACAACAGCTGCTACTGATGGGAGCCACATGAAGTAAACTGAACACACAGCTAAAAAACAATCATGACACACATCCCAGGATGTTGCTGCTTGCCATCCGGTAAGGCAATTAAAGGGCACAATGGGTATAGGCTAGGACAATATGTCTTTAAGGCAAGGTATGTGCACTGGCTTTACAGTCTGCATTAACATTATAAACAATGAGGAACCATACAGAAAAGAATGCAGGAAAAGTACAAATAAATACATAAATTAATAAAAGTTCAACATCGATCCAACTGGACAGTTACTGTCGCCAAATGATAAAACGGCAAATGGCTACAGAACTTTCATCTCTGCAGCAGAGGTTTACCCAACCAGCAGGATAACCATAGGAGGGGAAGATTTGGGAATCAGGTTGCCTCTTTAGCTATTGCTCAGTACCTACATGTGGATAAGCCTACATCTTGCATTGTATTGCACTCACCATCCAGGCCTTCAGGGACTTACTTATGCCTTCACAGACTTAATTAGTTCAGTATCCATTCCCAAGCACTTTGCTAAGTCCAGGAAGCTCAAAGTCTTTGCCACATTGTGTCTTTCCTGCACTGTTAAGCTAAGTTTGACATTTGAGGCCCGACTTCCCATCTGTGCCCATCTTCTGAACAGTCAGGAGACCCTCCTCTCCACCACCTATGTTAAACTCGGTCTCTACCACCGTCCAACCATGCCAAGGTTGTACACGGGGCCAGCCAGGGCTATGACTGAGATGCAGTTTGTTCCTCTAATACTCCACTAAGTAGCATAGCCAAAGGCTAAAGCACCCTAGGTAGTCACAGGGTCAGGAATAAAAGATTTTTGCCTCTTCATGGGTTATCAGAGCTTCAGAGAGCACCCTTAAAAAGGAACACAGCCAGAAACATTCATGTCATTTAACTTCTTATATTCTGGGATCAAGGAATCAGCAATAAAAAAAAAGCAAAACCAAAGTGTTAATGCTGGAGATGCAACCAGCACTTCTCTCCCAGAATAAGCCACACCCCTAACACTTTAATAGCCCAACCAATGCATAATCCTTAAGAACCTACAGGACGAAGTTAATCATATGCAGCATGTGAAGCATATCAATCAGACTGTACACTTCCCTTAATTTACTACAGATTTGCAGCAAACAGTGACTTTCATTGTCCTCTCACTGGCACAGGTTTCACTTGACATAAAGGAGTTTATGCCAAATTTTGCTGTCACCAACATTAAACTAAGGCTTACAGTCATTAGCAAGTTATTTTAAAGTTAGGCTTTGCTGAAAGCAGCATGGAACTTGAGACTTCATAATTTTGGCCTAATCCTTCTCTAGTAGTCAGTTACACTGGAAAATAGACATACTCTGAGTTGCATGGAATGGCACAGTGCTTCAAAATAAATGGATTATGTCGTATTTGCTGGCAAATTTACCCATAATTAAGTAAGACATTAGAAAAACAACTCTGCAGCCATGCAGGGGAAAAAAAAAAAGTAAAAAAAAAAAAAAAAATCAACCTTTACATGTGAAGTAGAGACTTTTCCTGCATGCCATTTGTAATTTTGTCCATGACATTTCAGATGAAGAAACAGCTGAAAAGGTGACTATCTCATAAGCTGAGATGGTTCTAAATATGGGGGGAGAAGAGAGAGGAAAAGGGAAACACTTTGCTAGCATGAAATAGTCACAAATTAAAATTTACTGAATTTTACCCATGGACACATTTTACAGCATTCTCACCTTGAATAGCTAAGTGTACCCATCTTCAATGTACTCTGGGAATTAGGCAATATGAATCAGACAGGCTAGAGGGTATGCCCGGAGGCCCCCAAAATCCATAGCAAAGGCCTCAACCTCCCCAAGCACTCCATTGAGGCAGCATTATAGCTTCATTTTACAGACAGGGAAACAAAGGCAAAGAGATTAGTGGATTTTCACAAGTCACAAAAAAAAGGAGTGGGTGTCAGGGCTGGGAATGATAAAACAAGCCTACACCCCTTCCAAAATATACACTGAAATAAGCTATAGATACCCACCTTTTGTAGAGCAGTTTACTTAACACATTCACAGAGTATTCGTCAGATGAGTGGTAAATTTGTGGCCATGGCAATCTCAACAGTTTTTCCTTCATGATGCTTTTAAACTCCTGCAAGCTTAAAGGCAAAAGTCTCTCTTCTTGACCAAGCATTTTGCCTTCCTCACTGAAAAAAAACCTGGGTTTTGGGGGATGTGGCTCTAGATTCTTTTTCTTTTTTTTTTTTCTTTAAGCAGTGAAGCACTTGTACTACAGAGGAGGAAAAAAAACACAATAAAACATCTCCAGGATTAGAAATACTTTCACATGCTTCTAAAACAAGTGGATGACTTGACCGAGGAGCTGAGGCCCTGACTCCAGCCTGTACAGTGCTAAACATGACTTAATACTGCTGTAGTGTCTCAAATTTAGGCCCAAACCTGTTGAGTTCTTTGCTCAACAGACTGCATCCTTTGCTGACGTGGTGATGTCTCCCCAGCTCCAGGCTCACAGGCACCAGGCATGTGGATAATAGAGGGCTGTGACTCCAAGTTGGTTTATTAATGGCCTTTCATTGTTTTGTACTTCCAACGGCGTGCTTCTAAGCAAGCTGTCAAACCTGGCAGGTAAACCTCTGTTCTTGCTGCCTGAGAACTCAGTTGGCAGGAGGAAATAAATAAAAAGAAGAGAAAAGGTTTTGTGTCATCTCAGCACAGAACAACATGGTCCTCTGAACTAACACCTCAAACATTAACAACCCCAGCACTAGACGCAGCTGTGTGTAAGCAAAGCATTTCTACTTTTAAGCTCCAAATACTGTGGGCTAGCTAAAATTTCTGAGTCTAAATCTTCCATTTGCAATGCCCTCTTTCACTCACAGCTGGAGGAATGCACGCAGCTTCTCCTATGGAAGGAGGCATGGGCACACGTGCAAGACACACACATGCAGGACACATGGCTACTGGTTGGTGAACACACATGAAATACTACGGGTGCTAAAATCAGAACACGTTTTCTATATTGGAAAAGACTAAGTCTAGACTTAGACTGATGGAAAACTGGTGCTATGCTGATGGCTCACTTAAAGAGAAACTGAGTTCTCAGCATTTCTCCAATCTTGTAAACTAACAGCTCTGCAGCCTTCTGTAAGTAATGCTGTGTATTTCTCACCCCCAACTGAGGAAAAGGGATCATGAAAACAAAGTGACATTTAAACAAAGTATGGGATTGCTTACATTCCAGTACACAGCATAGCAATTCTCATTTCTGCTGGTCTGTCCTCTTTGTGGGGGTTTCAGGAAATGTCACTGGAAAGGTGCAAATTTCAGGGAGAGCAAAACACTGAAGACTGCATCAGCACATGTGGTAAATGTACACAGAGAAGAATGCAAATAAACAATCTGTTTTAATTACTCAAGGTTTAATCTTGACCACAAGTGCAGTTTCAGGATAGCTAATTTCTTCTCCTTCACTGCCAGGATATAAACAAAAGAGAGGAAATGGGCACTTAGTTAATCTCAGTAATAATTTCCTAGTAAATTGACTGGGTAATTGGAAGCCCCATAAAATACATGTATGACTTTATTTTGTTCCCACCTATGCCATTTTCAATGTGAAAGAGTCCCAGCTTTGATACATCAATTGCAGCAGAAGTGCAGAAGATAAAAGTGTTTTCTAATCTCAGTGGAGAGACTCCCACACACATCTGCAGGCATTAGACTTGACTGTCCCAGCAGGGACATGCTCTGACCCAAAGAGCCCTTGCACGCATCACAGCACTTGTCCAGCAGCATTCTCATGCTTGGACATTTGAGCTCCCTGGGGCTTCGAGACAATTTCAAAGGCTGGGAAACTGGATTTTTTGAATACCTGATAAGCCCACCAGAAGGCACTGCTGTGATTGAAAGAGCAGAGAAGAAAGTGACCGCCCAGCTTTAATAAACACACAGTCCCTTAACTGAGTGTGCCAGAAAATGATCCCAGGCTCTCTCTCAGTGATAAACACTATCCTTACCATGATCCCAGCAGTGCAACAGAGAATAATAGATGATATGTAATACCTGTCATATGTATTACAAAATATGTATCCACTTCATATAAAACAGCATATGCTGGTTTTAGAGACTTTGGGTTTTACACAGAGATGTGATGTACAAGGAGACAAACTGAAACCAAATTGCTTAATTTATTTGCTGACACTTATTTTCTTAGAAGTTATGTTCAAAGGTGCCCAATAAATCGTTTAATCTGACCTATTACATACCATAGGGCAAAGTGTCACTTAATGTCCCCATAACAAAAATTTTAGCATCACCTCTTTGCCAAGCAAAAAACAAAAATCTCCAACACACCCCCCAAAAAACAACAACAAACAGAAAAAAACCCACAATCTTTCATTTTCATTTTTATGGTTTTCATCTCTAAACTGTCCCAGGCCCTTTTTCTGAAATCTTTCAAATCTTCCATCAAGAGTTCCATCTAAAATCCATACAACAGCAGCAACTGATGCGCAAAACCAGCTACAACTGTCATATAAGTAACTGGCCACTAGAGGGATTTCTTAAACGAGATAAAGGTAGTCAGCTAATTTCCTCTTGGAAAAACTGAGACACTAGTTCTGTCTCATTCAAGAAAGTCATTCTGCACTCTCAAACACCTACCAGTTTCTCAGTCACTGCCTGGGAAACTGACAGAGCAGATAACAGGGTTTCTAAGCTTCATGGCCACTGAGGATATTTTCAGTTAGCATCCCATTTCTCAGGCTCCAAACCTAACCACCAGACAGGCAGCCAACACCTTAACAAACCATTTCAGCATAAACTATTTTTGCCCTGTAGCAGTTGAGTAGAACTTTTGTTTTAAAATGTTTCATTAACCTATTCAGATCATGCAACCCAATACAAGATCCTGACGCAAGCTGAAATCTCAGATTCTTTGGCTCCATGTTTGGTTTCTTCCAAGTATATTCTTAACTTTTATGCCAGAGTTAGCACAGCTTTATAGCTCCGTGTTGGCAGTTCAGGAGACCCGGAAGAAATACACCCTCCAGAACAGAAAAGTCTGGAGTTTGGTCCAGCTATGTGCCTGAACTGTTACAACCAGATGTTTCTATCTATGAGCTGTCCCAAAAGCGTATGTGTAGCATGCAACTTGGACTCATGTTCTGCAGTAGCAACAGCAGCTGGTCAGATTTGTCAGGCAGGCGATTACTGCTGTTAGATGTAATACGCTATTACTTTTCCTTCGAGATCTCACTCTATTGGAGAAGTAAAAATAATTGAGTCTTTTCTCCTCAGCAAATCTCCTCTGTGGTACACTGACTTTACACTTGCTAACACTTGTGATTTAAATCTATCTGCTCTGCAGCGGCTGGGCAGTCTGCATTCAAATAAGGATGCCGTCTATAATCCAAGTGCAGCAATAAATGATGCACCTTGCAGAAGACAATATAGCAAACCTGAAGGTGACTGAAGCTCTCCACAGGTAGCAGGATCAACCAATACCATTGTACTGGCTTTACAATATGTTGGAGGGTAGAAAAGAAGTTACTGCTTTCCTCAGCCCCAGACTACCTTTGAACACATATTCCTCCCCCCTTAAATTTGCATCACATTTATAGACAGATGTAATGTTTGTAGTGAAAGCTGCTGGAAACACCAGCTTGATTCTTGTTCTATAAACCAGAGCCTCCTTCAAGGCTCAGGTATTAGGCAAAAAAATCCTGGCAACAGCCTTAGTCTGTGTGAAGTCAGAGCACGGTTCTGCCAGCAGACAGCTATGAGCTCACTAGTCTGAAATAACAACTCATTGACAAAACTTTTTGTGGAAGCAACAACTAACTTGTTTGTGTGAGAAAAAAAAAAAGGGGGAAGGAGGGAGCATGGAAGCATGTGTGTGCAAGGACTCATAAAAACATGTATCACAAGCCCACTCCCCCACTCCATGACTTAAACAATTATAATTTGCATTGAAATCCAGTTTTAAGGAAAAAAAAAAAGGCATTGTAAAAAATCATAAATTGAGAAGGTATTGAGCAGCAGTGACGTTTTCATATTCCAGTCACACACACCAAGCTTTTTTCAGATTAGTGTTTTGAAAAATGAGTGTAGTTAAAATGACAGCCAGAGCCAGAGGGGAAAAAAAATATTTGAAGAGGAGAAAGACCCAAAAGCGACTATTACTCTCTGCTAAACCATTTAGAAGAGTCCGGATCAGCTTCTCCAGAACCCTGGAGCCAGTCATCTCAGACAACTAAATAGAAACTCCACCCAGAACTTCCTACTGAAGAAGCATGTATCATTTGGAGCAAACACCAACTGCATCCAGAAACTGATTTATGCGAGTGAGTCAAGTAAATTTAATGGCATAAGACTGGGAAAACTGAGCATAGTGCTGGTCTACTACTCTGTTGTTCCTTGCTTGGTTACAGGGACTGGTTATGCTGATGCCTCTTCCTAACAGCTACCAGGACTGCACATTTCATTTCAGGCACAAGGAAATTTTGAGCCTTTTATTTTGCAAGGAGAACATCAGGCCTAAGACCCTACCAGCCCCTGGCCTCTTCCTCATTTTGTCAGCTCCATAGAACACTTTGGGGTCTGGAACAGTTGCACTCTCCATCCTTGCCCCTAAAATAGACACTAACAGGGTACACATCAACAGCACAAAAAAGCACACAGCACTTGGCTCCTATCAGCAACAGGCCTCTTTCTAAACCTCCAGGACTTGAATAATATGCTCACATCTCAGTTTGAAGCAGCCTGAAACTCCCAAGACCTAACCCTGGCTTATACTGTTCTGTACAGCAAAAAAGAACATAAGGAATTCACTTCTACCAACATCTCACCTCCATCTGACAGCACTGAAGAAGACAGAACCAAGCCAAACTATGGAAGCTATAAAGTTCCAGGCATTAATTCCAGTATTACCAGAAACTCCATACATACACTAATAGAGAATAAAATACCAAGTCAACACCAGCCTTCTTTCCAACTCCGCGGGTCACACAGAATCCAGCAACAATTCAGATTTCCAAATCTTACTCCTATCCACAGTCACCTAAAGAATCCCAGGGGGAATCATTCTGTGTAACACACACTCCACCATTATAAGCCCCTTTTCTCCATCTGTAGGATCTGCACAGGTCAGAAATAACTGGAGTTCTCAAAGTCTTCCACTCCCAAGATGTAACTTCAATTCAAAGCCTCATGTAGTGAGGGATCATGTTCTTAATGAAAGATACTACCAGACTTTGGTCCTTATTGACACTACTCCTTCTCCTGACTTTTTCAGTCTGGACAAACATAAATCAGTAAAAAAGGTCCCTGAATATTTCGTTTTAAAAATCTGAAAGCTAACCTCCAAGCTATTCCAGCTGTAGTACGAGGAGGTCCTTCCTGTATATCAGAACAGAATACATAGCTGCTCACTGACACCAACCCTCTTTCCATCTCCTGTTGCTGTGGTTTACAAGACCTGCAATTGCCTCAAACACCAGCCTCAATTACAACTATCAGACCCACCCAAAAAAGAACACACTGCATTGACAAATGCAGAAGTAAAATAAGTATAAAGGCTATTGCTTAAAAATGTAGCAATAAGATGGGGCTCTTGAACCAGGATTTGGTTGGAGTTTGTACTATAAGCATTCTAAGACACAGAAACCTTCTCAAATGATAGAAGAAGGGCATAACACCTTGGTCACCACTGGGCAACAAACCCCTCAATTCAGTAGCAGCAGAATCCAGCAGTTACCCAAGTGCCTGGACTGTTAAATTTCCTAGCCATAATCAGAAATAATGGATAAGCTGTATCATAAAGGAGAAAATAAGGTGCAGCCTTCCTGCTGACCACAGACTCCTTTCCAAGCCTTCAGGCTTCATTGAATTCAACAACCTTGAAACAACACATTCTCCAATTATATATAATCCCCTGACCCACCCGTAATCCTCCTTGCACACAGTAGAGCAATCTCAAAAGTAAAACAGCGCATAAGGCATTATCCCCCAATGGCAACAGCTTCCTACCCAAATATGTGGGCCCTGCACAATTCCAATAAACACTGGTTCTGAAGTTTGAATTTTGTATGCCCAAACCCTACCACCATCTCCATTGCCAGCCACAGGAGCACTTCTCACAGTAACAGAGAAGCTCAAGCTCCTGACTCCTATCCCTGATCCACAGAGATTTCTAGAGAAAATCTGAACTTCCCCTCTGTTTTTTGTGCCTTTTCAGGCTTCATTTTCTAAGTCCTAACACCAACCCTAATTTCAGTTATTCCTGCAGGAGAAATTCCCAAACACAATACTAATCTTCATCAAAGACAACATTTTTACCAAATATTAACCTTATAATAGTTGAGGTCAGGGACTCATTCCTAAACTATTAGGCCCTCAGCAAGGTAAACAGGCTTCCCAAACCTTTTTTCCTAAACCTTAAAACCACCCCACCCCTAGGTACTAACCTTAATCCCAGCCAGGAGATGGGTCTGTACAGAAAACTTCATGCAGACACTTTAAGGAGCTTCAGCAGTCTCTAATGGGACAGCTTTCTCCTCACTGGTTCTCCAAATCCTATTTGTGTTCTGCAATTGCAGAACCACCACCAAAGAGCCTTTGTAATGTTGTCAGAGTACCAGGTTTCCAGCCTCTCCCTCCTTGTGAGTCTTCATCCACTATTCTTTCAAGGGGGTCTCTAGCCATACCTCCTTCATTGTAACGCAGGGGTTCAGGACCTTTGTTCCGGACAGTCTCTCCGAAGATCCTGTTTTCCTTCCATTCATCCTCTCTTAAGGACACACAGCCGGCTCACCTGCTCCCACGGCTCTTTCACCTCCCTACCCAGCGCCTGAAGAGCACACCTCCCCCATGCAAGGCCAACACCAACATCATACTGTACCAACAATATAAGAACACAAAACACAGTTTCAATGAACCAAGTAACAAATCAGGCACTTCAATTCTCCTTTTCCCAATCCTTACCAGTAATTCTACGTAAGAACTGAGGAGACGTAAAACGCAGTCATCAGATCCTGAAGACACCAGAACTCTTTTTAATCCCTCTGTTTTCAGAGATGAGAATGAGAAAGCATGAGGCTTGTTGCTTTCCAAAATAAAAACATAAGCCTTTGCCCTAGTCATATAGTTCCTATGCTGAGTTTTCCTCTTTCAATATGTCTTTTTTGTTAGGATTCTTGCTATTCCAGTGTAGTGGCTTGTGCTTTTCACTTAATTTTAAATATTTTTGTCACTCTCCTGATGGGTTACAGAGTCAATTACAAGTTCTGGTTAGACTAGGAAGGGACATTTCATTTCAGAAGACTTTAAGAGCAAAAACATACCCTCAATAAACCTCAAGGGGAGTTAACAGCATTAATAGGCATACCAGCTTTGAAACTCCACTGAGCAGCAAATCTGCAGCTATAACTCAGGATCCTGGGATTTCACACTGAAGACAGTACCTTGGGACAGTACCGCACCCACCCTCCATCACTCCTCCCCATGGGCTGTGTCACTGTTGCAGCATTTATTTATCTTCACACACAGAGCTGCAGCTGGGAGGTATAGCTACCCCAAAAAGTCACTTCCCTACTGGCAAGCAGCAAGATGAAGCAGCCAAGGACCACACTCCAGCATGCATCACAGAAAACAACTAACCAGCTGCAACAAGCTGAGGCAGTGCAGCCAAGGTCAGTGCTATATGCACCTCTTTTCTCTGCAGCAAATATTAAATCACCCTGGCTTCTTTCCAATGAGCTTTTAATCTCACTTAAACACATTGGTTTGTTTTTCTTGATACAGAGATAACATAACATCCCTGCATCCTCACATAAACCAGTAAGTGATGACAACTGAAAGGGAATAGTCTTGCTGCAGAGCTTCATAGGCCACATTCCTCTTTGCCCCTAGACATAAACTATAGGAATGGAAAAGGTTTCTCATCCCTTTCACTTGTTGTCTTAACGCTCACACTTCCTGGTTAACCTTTTTCTAGGACTTGCCACAAGATGGCTTTTGACTATCTAAAGACACAGTGCACGCAGTAGTCCAACTATGGGAACTTGCTTATGTTCACTTGGCTGAAACCTGGTGGGGATGGATTCAAACCAATAAACTGGAAAAGAAAAAAAAAAAGAGCATTCAAGCATTTGCATTTGTCAGAGTTCAACATTTAACTTCCACATCACAATTAGCAGTTCAATGTATGAATGCTGGAAAACAGCCTTTTCCTCCAATTTTCCTAAGTAACTTGTAAGGCCAAAAATGATTGAAAATACTGAGGAAATAAGTAAAAAACCAGCCTTAAATTCCTATTCTATTCCCAAAGGTACCATGCAGCATTTGCTTTAAGAGCAGCTGTTAAGCAAGTAGCAAAACCAAGATTCTGATCTGTGAACTGAAGAGATAAACCAGCTGCTCTCAGGGTCAGGATATAAACTAACAATTCACAGTTATTGAACCTAGTTTTTGCCACTGGGCAAAATTCAAACCAGACTGCAGCCATGCATAACCTTTCCTCTGCAGAGGGATCAAAGAGCAAAAACAAGCAAACAATCCTTCTAGAATTAAGGGAAGTCTGTACCCTGGGGAGGAGGGGGAATAATAAATCGTATTTTTCCTCCTTACAGGGAAAAAAAAATTCTTAAGAAAAAAATAAATTCCTTATTGGAACTGAAGCCTTACAAAACTAATGTGAAAGAGCTTACTTATATGAGACCTACCATGGCACTACAGTTTACATGGACTCCCACTACCTTCTGCTTTGCCATGCAATTTAGATGCTCATGAGCCCCAGGGCCCAAGGTGGGGACAGCCTTAAACTTAATGCATTTTCTGGTTCAGATCAAAACCTGCTTATTTTTAGAAGAGGTGCATTATTCCTATCAGTGCACACAGAACGAGAGGGAAACAGACAGAAACCTGTACTACAAGCACACGGGCACTAGGGAAACACTGAAGCTGACATCTCCAGCAGTGACAGTGTTTTAAGAGTCCCTGGAAAAGGAGCAAGGACAGACTTTGTTGTAAACATATTCCCATCCCAAAACAACACCATAGGCTTTCATGCTGTTTTACCTGACAGTATATTTACATATTAGTAAAGGGGAAAGACATATTGACTATGTAAATGATTGGTCAGAATGAAAGCAGAAGATAAACCACCCTTCACTCCTTAATAACGAGGTGTTATTTACCAGTATGTCTTACAGCTATCTCAAATAATCCCAAAGAAACATAAGAAATACTGTATTAATGTAATTCCAGTCCTCTGCAGTGAAACTCCCTATCCAGTCTCTGGTACAAAATTAAATCATTCATTTAGCAGTGCCATATGTGTCAAGAAGAGGATCAACACATTACACTACAAAACATTATCATAACCAAAATGGCTCTTATAAAACCTTGGTATATGATTTCAAATGGAGTTTGGTCACTATAGTAAGCTAGAAAAAGTTTAAAATCACCACATATTTATTGAGTCCTCCATTAACTTACCAGGAATAAAACCAGAGTCATTCTACAGTAACAAAAGACCAAGGTGTCCAAGAACACCGATGGATAGATATCCATGTGCATGCGTGCACACATGTATAATGGAAACCAATCATTTCTATGTTTAAAACCTGGATTCAGGCCCCGAATGAAGCAAATAGTGAAGTTTCATTAAAAATAAATAAATAAATGTAAAAGTCCCTTTTTCTTTACTGATAAGCCTATTAGCAGTGCCACAAAGCTGTCTGAAAGAACTGGACATTCTGCCAGAAGATGGCAAAAAATCCACCCCGTAGTGAAAATAAATTTTGTTCTTCTAGCCTGAAGTTTTTATGCATGTGAGCCCCATTTAGATATAATCGACCCTTGGCAATGCGGATCTTCAATGTACATTATGCTTCAATAAAATAAAGGAAATGAGATGCACATAAACATGTTGAAATAATATTATGTCTGAGATATCATCCCACAGGAAGGAAATTCCAGGTTCTGACAGACAGCACCCTGCATCAGCTCAGACCTCTCTCTACTCTGTAGCCCATATGGTCTTTAGGAAGTTCCCCAGGACCAAAGAATGACAGTGAGCACTGGCTATGGGCAGCTCCCAATGTTCTGCACACCATGTGTATCACAGATCTAGTTTTAGAGAATCCCGATCTGGTATGTGAAGACTTTCAGTTTCAGGGGACTGAAACAAATAATTGCAGCTGTTGTGATACTTTACACAGAAGATCAAAACCACCCTTTGATCTGTGGTTCAGCATGCATCCTGAGAAGCAACAGGTCTAGCTGTCCTGCTATCCCCTTCAGTCCCTCAAGCAGAAGCTCCTTCTTTTCCTGTCTGAAGGCAGGCCCATGCCATACCTCCCAGGAACCAACCACTCTCCAGTTATACTCAAACACCTGCAATTTCTTCCTCAGGAGTCTGATAAGCAGTGACCAGGGAGCCTTCTGAAAAAAAAAAAAAAACCCACACTCAATTTAGCAGAAAGAACACAAAAAAGTAAAGAAAGCTACTGGAACAAAAACTACTAGAACATCAAATCTTCGTGCAAGTCTTGTTTTTATCCCAAAGGTTTTCCCCCCAATAGACCCACCCTCAGCCAACATAAATTTCCTTGCCCGTGACTACCACATGGGAACAGGTTGCCCAGAGATTACGGACTCTCTCTCCCTGAAGATACTAAAAACTTGAATTCAAATGGTACTTGGCAACCTTCACCTGAGCCTGCTTTGAGTAGGGGTTGGGACTAGACAATCTTCAGAGGTGCACTCTAACCTTAACCATTCTAAAATATCCATGCATGGGATACTCCAATTGGAGAAGCACTGAGAAAGGGAAGAGGCTTTTGTTCCTGTAATAACGGGATGACAGTAAGAATTAGGCAGGCTTCCCCTGCTTCCAGATTCACCAGAATTTGAGCTGCAAAGCTTGTATGCTAGGAACATACAGGTGAAACTGGCATTTTTTAAGGGGCAAATTAACTCCAGCACTTTACAGCCAACACTGGTTGCGGTTGGTCCTTTGACACATTCCCACAGCTGCCTTCCACTTCCCCCACACTTGAACGGGCCTCAAAAGACATGACAGTACACAAGTGCACTTGACAGACACCACCCTTGACTGGATGGGGAATCCCAAACTGGGGCAACAGGCAAATCAGGAATGAAGTATCTTGCCCCAGGCAGGAATGAATTGGATGACACCTTGGGGCCTTTTCACCCCTGCTTTGTACATATTATAAAAAAAAAAAAAAAAAGAAATCTTGAAAACTAGTTCTCCCTGAACTTTCTAAGCATCCAAAGTCTTGTAATAAACAACAGTCTCTGATACTGAACTTTGTCCTGCTGTTTTTCTGTGACATCTGTTTGACATCTAGCCTCTAAACACAACACCTGCATTACAAGGCATCAGGTAGACAATTACACAAATGACAGACATGGACAGACATGCAATAAAAGGGCAGACCTGCCTCAAAACATAATTGCCAAAAAATAGCTGACAAAGTAATGGCTGCATTTTCAGAGATATATAGCATGTAGGTTTCAAAAATAAAATTTAAAAAATAATAAAAAACCACAAACACACACAATGTATTATATTCACTAGTCTTACATAATTCCTACACATTTCAAGTCATATTTACTATATAATCCCCTCACCTCTAGAGGGCCACTTATTCATTTTATGAAAGATCCCAATACTCACATTCATGTCTAGTATAATGTGTGGGACAAAATGATCTTTAATGGCATCAAAAAGATATGAGAATCTGTCAATTTGTGAGCACAGTAGGAAAAATAAAGAAACTACTGCTACCAAGTAAACTGCCATCACACAGCTGATGCTGCTCCTATCATTCCTCTACAGAACAGCAAAGATTTTAGTGGAAGAAAAGTTCAAGTCTTGCCATGCAGACCTCAGTGACGCACAGCAGTAATTTTCAGCTTCCCTTCAAAGGATTCTACTGAACAATTTCATGATGTCATTTGCTTAAGTTTGCCAAGACTTAGGTGAGGGTGACAGACCCAAAAGACAGAAAAAAAAGTTATTGCAGATATTGGGATAGAATAATTTCTATAGCTTCCCCTGATTTTCCATTTCCTACATAAATTTAGCACACCTCAGTGTAAAAAAGACCGCAGTAAGTATGAAGAATCAAGAAATGTCAGTTATGAATACTATCTCCAGTCTTAATAATTCAAGAATCTTATGTCGGTTACCTCGATTTTCTAGCTGCAGAAATTGGGGAAGAAAGTTTAAGTATTTTGCTCCCATTTTTTCTTGTAGTCATCCAAATGTAAGTTCATTGGAAGAAAGTCTCTATGCATCTTGTACACCATAAACATCACCTTAATCATAACTCCAAGGCTATGCAAGTCCCATCTCACTCTTAGGCCCACTTGGTCTATGTTATTAAAGCTATATAGTAAATAAATTCAAACATCTACAAATATGAATGGGAAACTGAAATCCCACAAGTTTAAGTGACAAGCCAAGTGAAAAGTCAACTTAATTTTCCAAACCAAAATTTTAATATTGCCATGTGGAACTCTCAGCACAACAAGCAAATTTTAAAAAGATGCAAAACACCAATGGACTGAAGCAACAGACAAAGCCAGCAGACTGGAACTTCAGCATTCCTCAGTGATTAATACTGACCACGAAGATTAATGTGACCTTGCTACACAAATGGAAACAAGGACAGAAAACAGCACATTTGAAAGCCAACACTACCCAGTGAGTAATAACACCCACCACAAAAGTTTCAGACGATCCCTGCATCTTACCAGAAACTGTCCTCTATGTAAAATTTTTCACATTAGAAAAGTAAACTGTTGAAGAATAAGAAAATCCTCAGATACAGTATCACCAGCTAGTTCTAGACTAATAATACGTAATTATGAAAGTTAATTGTTATACTGAGCTCATCAATATCTATTTTCATCTACAACTAGTTCTTATATGTTGAAACCATACGCTCACTGGAGCCAGTGTTACAGTATATCCACCGATCTCTCGTCTGGGATTTATTCCAGCTTTCCACCAATCTCACCTATCATTTATTATTATTTCTGAAATATAAGCATACTGTGAGCTGCAAAGGAGGCACAGATTTTCAAGCACAAAAGAACCTAATTATTGCTTCCAAGCACCAACTCATTCATGCAGACACTTAATCCCCAGGTCTTTTCAGATGAGGGGGCAGATGGCCCACAGCTATGAACTATTGGGTATTTAAAGATGAAATTACAGACAACTTTCTTTGCTATACTGTCACTTAATCTGAGGCTAAGAAAAGTGTAAACCAGTGTGATAAACTGCTGAATACACATGCTTTCACTTTGCCAACTACAGCCAAGATGAACCTGTCTGACAAACACTCTTTACCTGTCATTGAATGGGTGTCATTGAGTCAGCATAGCTAATATTCAAAACAACAAAAAGAAAGCAACAAAAAAAAAACAAAAACCCACAACCCCAAACCATCCAAAAGTGGCTTGGGGCATGCTGACTATCACTTCCAGGTCTCTTTTTTCCAACATAAAGAAGAACATTTTTCCTTCCCTTTACAGTTGTCTAACACCAACACAAACAATAGCGCAAGTGTACCTAATGTGCCCAAGATTCCTAACTCAGCTGGGCTGGGTTCGCAGCACAGCCTCATAGACACAGCCTTGAGAAAAGCTAAGCCCACCCCGGTAAACACACCAAGCACGGCCACACAAGGAACGTTACTAGAATAACTTTCCCTAGCTGAAAAATAGGTTGACATAGATCCAATAGCCATGCTTTCTTAAGGCTCTCTACTGTTGCTGAGCATTAGCCTATTTCTCAGTGTTACATATTTTTCAGCCAAATGCTGGCTAGGGTTTCCACAAGCACCTGAGGGGAGGGCTGTGACCCCTTCCTCCTTTGCCAGAGGGGCAACTTCCATCTCCAGCATTACTGTTCCACAGCTACACATGCACCAGCTTGAAGAACAGAGAGGGAACCTGGGTTCTGCTAGTAAAGTGGGGAGTCTTTGCTGTTCCCACCTCAGTGGCCAGTACCAAAAGGCTCACAGACAGGCTGCCTGTGGCCAAGTCTACCCCAGCAAGTTAAGCAGGGCCAGTACAGAGCAGCGTTTCACAGAAATTCACACCATTATGTTATCAGTACAATCTTAAGATGATCCAGTACCTGGATGAGCCTGCACCCACACTGGTATTCTGACAAAAGGATGGCTGGGGTTAATACAGGCCAGCGACCATCCACAGGAAGCAGTTTGGATGCAGCTTCCCAATTCTTGAGGGGTGAAGGAAGAAAGAAAGGAAGCATTTAACTGAAAGGAGTTGAGTCACAACATGCCAGTTGGCCTCAGACCAAACGGCCTGCTCAATTCATTAGTAGCCAGCAAGTCCTTCTGAGGTTGGTCACTACCTCAGCAACTGAAGATGTCAGAATTAAGACCAAAGGGAAGAAGAGAGCATGAGAATGTCCAGCATACACCTTTTGCTCAGTTTCAGGCTGACGAAGATGAAGATTAACTGATACAGGCTACAAAAAGCAAATTTAGTGTTTGCTTCAAACTCGTTCATAGTCTTTTAACCCATCTTTACTGTCACTCATAAAACTTCCACCCTAGAAATCTGAGGAATCCACTGCTGAATTTAAGCCCTTAAGCAATTCAGAGAGCATATGGGAGTTAAGAGATGATATATGTTTTTAATTTTATTTTGCAAGACCTACACTTAGGCTTTTTAAAATGCTGACTTACTCGAGAAAACTTTGAGGTAGAATGTAAGTGGCAATGAAGTAATGCAACTTTTTGCCACTTCACTGCTCTTCACACCAAGCTCTCTCAGTAATGCAACACCAAAGGGACACAGGTAAATCATGGAATTTATGTGTTGAAAGGACTCGTCAGGCACAAAGTCTGAAATGCAGTGTGCTTCCAGAAATAGATTATATTGTTTCTTTTGTTCTCAAGAGACTCAATAGATACTGTATGTGAGCTTCCTCTTGGTGGGTACTTTGTGTCCTGAGCATTCTCAGCACTGAAAAAGCTCAGGTCATACCGGGCAGCTGAAGTGAACAGGACTAAACCTCTCCCAAGGAATCACTTCCTCCTACAGGCACTGATCCATCTCTCTGGCAACTCGGAGCACCCACAGAAGTTGCTTTTCAGCAGCCATGACATTCTAATCATTCTAATTTTATAAAGCTTGGCATTTTCAATAACAGATTTTCCAGTTCAACCATGCCTTGTGTCTGCATGCAGCCCTCTTAAATGGAGTGATATGAGAATTTTAGCGTATTTTAACTTATCTTACACTTGATATTATTTCATGAACAGTGCCCACAAACACTTTCACACAATATTGCAGAGACCTTAAGTAAGGATAAAGGAAGCAATGTACTCAAAATGCTCTGCTCGACTTCAAAAACCCCCAAACTTGTTCTGCACTTCTACACTGAAATGCATTTCAGAATCCACCCCTGCTTTGGTGATCAGGTCTGCACTTACTGTGCATTTTATAACACTATGTTTTATAAACACCAAGCTTTGCTGAATCCATGGTACAAACCACATGTAGGTTCAGGTAACATCTACTCTTACACTTGTCTGCTGTGATGAAATCCAAAACAGCAGAATTCCTATTAATATCAATGAAACAAGAGTCACAGACCTACACACAGATGAGTCCAGCATTCAGTCACTGCCATATGCCAGCTTGTAAATCCACAGTCACATTCAGGATGATATCACAATCTGGTTTGTGCACCCTAAATTCGAAACGGGGAGGGGGTGGGGTTGGGAAGGGAAGCAAAAAAAGAGCCATTCATGATTATACCAGCCCCTGCTTTCTGCAAAGACCTGAAGAGTACTTGAAGATAAGCAACAGGCGTGTTCCTGAAGCAGGCACAGAAACATCTAATGCTGCCTGCTTAATGACACTTCAGTATCAGTGATGAGGGGCCTCCCCGCATTCCTTTATACAAAGTAAAACTGAACTTCAGTGACTTTTGAAGGTAACAGGAATCTTCCCACTAACTTAAGTGAACTCTGGATAAGGCTCTACAGCATCACTTCCTATTTTATACGATTACCACACTTGGGTCTTCCCAATTAATTTCTGTTCCTCCAACATTTATGTCAGGTTGAAAGATGGTTTGTTTTGTTTTTCTTTTTACCCTTACATAAAGGCAGACTAACCAGCTCCCATATTGGTCTAATTTCTCCATCCCGACACACATTTGACTGCCACAGCTGCCCCCATGCTGCGACTTCTGAATACATCTTTGAATCCATCTTTCAGACTACAGCCTTGCAACAATGCTCCTTTTCAATGCCCATCAGCACCTACTCAGCAGGGCTACCCTCCAGCCCTGGCAAACCCTCACCATCTCCCCACAAAGCCCGGTATTTACCAGCTAGGGAGCGAAACGCCGCTCTCCCACCCCTGCTTTTCGCTTCGAGTCGCGAGTTCTTCGTGTTTGCGGATCTGGACAAATGCTAAAGCGACGAATACTCCCAGGCTTCAGGCCAGCTTCGCTCGAAAAACCTCAGCTCGCTATCACACTGCGTACCGCTGCAGCAAAGCCCTCTCTCCCCCCGCTGCCGTGATGCCGTGCGACCGTGTTCTCGGAACACGCGGGTCGTGGAGCCGCTCTCGGGAGGACCCGGCATCCCTCGCCCAGCTGCCGGGTGGGAGAGCTGTTTCCCGGCGTGCCAAAGACAAACGCCGGCTCTCTAGCTCCAACGGTGGGAGCTGCGCCCTCCGTGCCTCTGCCCTGGCTACCTGCGCTGCGCGGAGGCAGGACGGCCCTCTCTCCCGGTGGAGAGCGAGAGGGGACGCCCGGAGGAGCTGAGGCATCCGCTTCCCGCTTTTTCCGCACGGCAGTGCCTACGGCTCCCCGCAAAGCCCCCTCTCGCCGACGGGAGCGGGAGTCCCCCGCTAGGAACAAGCGAGGCTAGGGAAGCCGGGGCTCTACTCGCTCCCTGAGGGGCCGCAGGGTCCAGGCCACAGCCCTGCGCCGAGGTCCCTCAGCTTTGCTTCGCCCCCTTCCCCTTACCAGAGGGCTATCCTGTTCTTGGGGTAGTGCAGCCTCTCGACGCAGCCGAGGAAGTGAGGCAGTGTGTGCGCCGCGTTGCGGGCGATGATGGCCAGGAGCACGGTGGGCTTCTGCAGAGCCGACTCGGGCAGGGGCTGGGGCTCGGGCTCGGGGCTCGGTGGTGGCGGTGGCTCCGGGGGCAGGTTGGCCCCGCAGCCGCTCAGCAGCAGGAAAAGGAGGAGGAGGGTGAGGAGCCGGGGGTCGAGGGGCCCGGCGCACGCAGCCATGATGGGCGCGTGGAGCCGCGCCAGCAGTGCGGGACTGCCTCTGCAGCGCGCCCAGCACGGCGGGGAGGAACAGGAGGAGCAGCGCCGCCGCCTGCCCGCCCGCCCGCCCGGCCCCGCGCCCCTGAACCCGGCCCTCGTGGCCAGCACAGCCCAGCGCTCCCCTCCCGGCACCGTACGGCCCTCCCTCCGCAGGCTGCAGGGGCGCTGAGTAGGAAGCGGGGCGCGGGGGGAGAGACCGGGTGAAGATCCTCTTCTCCCCTCTCCTCCAGGCAAGCCCAGCCGGTACGCACCTGCGCAAGTTCGGTCCGGTAAAAGTTGTAAAACCTGCATTTATCAACCGAGTTTTTAGGTTGGAAAGAGCCATTTGGCAGTTCCTGCTATAGCCTACCCTCCAAGCACTGATGCTAATGCAAAGAGATCTTAGTTTGCTGCTTACGTGAAGATCTCGCCCTCATCTTTCCCGCCCATTAGGGATAGACTTTTTATGTCAAAAAGTATTTTGCAAATATCCCCAGGATGACAAAACAGGCTCACACACCGTCAGCATTCTACACTGCAGGAGGGATGTGGAGGGTGCAGTTCTCCAGCTGGAATATTGCTGAAATTAAAACATTCCCTGTATTTCACTGACTTGTCCACTATAGGAACGTTCCCATGAATGGAGCGACAGCAGTTAAACAACAAAATAAATAAAACACGTTACAGCAATTAAAATTATTGGGTCATGATCTTGAAAGGGGCATAGTAATCTCCGCTCTTTCAGAAGTTAATAGGATTTGGGCATGTTAAATCCTTTTCAGAATGAAATCTCTAATTAACTCTAAGGACCCCATCACAGTCTATCCGGTTTTTACTGTGAGTAAGTAGCTCCTGCAGCTTGCAAAGATTCACTTTAAGCAGGCAGCACTGTTGTCTGTGTGCTCGCAAGACTCAGAGGAAACATTTAGCAAACAGACAATTGTTTAGCAATTATCCCTGAATTCATTGTGAATTGTTTGCAGCCCAAGCATCACATATATAGTTCATGTGTGCAGTGTTCTTTGTTTACAGAACATGATTTATCACCCACACCAAATTATATTGTCTCAGTTTCCTGACCAGATGACTCTCCACAAAACTAGTGCAAAAAGAAACTTCCCAGGAAAACAGTTAACTTCAATAAAAAATCTACAGAGGACAAATCATCTGCACTAAAATTTGAGAAGCTTCTGTAATTTGTAAGCATCTTCCCCAACAATTAATGAAAATATGTTCCTCCAGTTTGCCCTTCACAACACCTTTATAATTTGTCCTTATAGAATGATACATTAATGAGGCTTTTCTTTCATGGTTAATTTGCCACATGTTGCTTTTATGCTTGGATTCATTAACCAACTAGAAGGAGCAGCTTTGTAGTCTGTATGAAGTGATTAGGATTTTGCAGGAGCCAGCCAAATCCACACAATGCCACTGTCTCCCATGAGACCACTTGCATTTGGAGGATGGGGAGTAATGCTACTGAATTATGCTTGATGTGGAAGGCTGAGAGCTGTTTTTTTCCACCCACATGGATCCAGGGATGTTCAAGCTGGGTCACAATCCAATTTTTAGGAGGTTGCGTGGCAGCTTTAGGAGAAACATTCACCTCCTGTAACACCTCTTTGCCATGACTCCTCTGAAGGTGCAGGTGCAACAACACAGTCTGTGTACCGAGTGCTCCCCTCGCAGGTGAGGGAATGTAGGCACAGCTTTCCCCTGTAGCCCAGAGCCACCGTGGCCAAGTCAGGGTCAGGGCCAAGCAGAGACTATTTCCCCCCAGAAACAAAGGAAGATGTGAGAGGCAGAGACTGCAGAGCCATGGCTCTCTCCTACATGCAAAGCAAAGTGTAAAGGTAAAGGTGCGATCCACACATTATTGCAATCAGCATGTTTGCAGAAGTTTGAGCATGCTTTTAAGCTTGTGCAGCTCTTGATGCCTTCAGTGAAATCAAAAGTACCTTCGTGTCTTTTCAGACTATTCCCTTCTTTTTTGTTTTGTGAGCGGCACCAGAATCGTAACAATTTGCTGGGGGCAAAGACAATGCCTTCAGCAGCATCCTACAAATGGTAGTTTTCTCTTCAAAACAATGTTCCCCTCAGTCACACAACTCACTTTGCTGGCTGCTTCATACTGGTACACAAAAGAAAAAAATCTGGCCTTACCCAGGAAAGAGAACAGTAGATGCCTGAAACATGAGATGCCTCTCTATGCGTAAGAGAAAGGAGACAGTTCAGCTTAATTTCTTACTCCCAGCATGGGTAAAAGTTAGGAAAGTTCAGGTAAACAGTTATCCTTACAATTCATGTCATTCTTATATCTATAAATGCATATATCTTTATGTGTATATACAAAGAAATCTATGCATTTTGACTTCTTCATCAGTGGCCAAAGTTATATCCTGTATTTTTTAAAGGCAACACTCAGTCCTGCTTTGACAGGACAATTAACTACTTTGTGGTGAAATATTCTAGCTTTGAAGAAGAAACAGCTTTTTGCAGATGTCACATAGAAATAAATTTAGGCCATTTTTTTCACCCTTCTCTAAATATCCGTGGCAAACAAGAGCAGTCCAGTTGTGAGAACTCTCTCTGGTAGTGGCATACTCTCTCTGGTAGAATTTGTTTGGCAGGTAACAAATTCTCTCGGGGAAGTTTTCTTGTGATTTAGACTTGATTCCCATGCAGCAGAAAACAGAGGATCCATCTTTCTGATAAAGCATATCATATATATGTACCTACAAGAGTCTATAGAAAAGACTATCTCCTTTGCTGAAATCATAGAATGGTTTGAGTTGAAAGGGACTCTAAAGATCATCTAGTTCCAAGACCCTGCCATGAGCAGGGATACAATTCATAAACTATCCATCAGTGGCCCATCTTAGTCCAGGATATTTTGGTTCTTTTAAAAGAAATTTGGCTCTTCCAGAAGGCTGACCTTTCAGCTAGGAAAGTAAGTCTTTCATGGGACAATTACGAGTATGATAAATGGGGAAATTCTCATCCACTGTGTCTGTGAAAAACAGCTCAGATGGCTGGTAGCACTGCACAGACCATGGAGGCTGCCATAACGGTCAGGTAGGAGGCAGTGGTCAGGAACAGAGGCAAACATTTGCTTCTTCACCTCTGACGACTCACATCCGTGCAGTTCTTTTGCAGCATGAGTGCAGCAGCCAAGTGAAACACTGTTGCCCACTCTTCCATGAAAGTCTCAAAGACTTTTTTATTTATTTGTTTTATTTTTATTTTGTGCCCAGAGAATTGAAGTGCTGGCTACAAACTACTCACCAAATTAATGTACTCAATACATGGAGATCAATTTTCATTGATGCTTTATTATATAATAATCATTAAGCCTATAAAGAAGATGAGGTAAAGGCAACACTGATAACTTTTTACTAGGACCTGCATCAATGTGATCATCTCAAGATCATACTTCGTGTTTCCTCTAATCAGTGTAGATGTTTTGCATTTTCCAGCATGAGCCAGATTTTCGTTAGGGTGGCCTCATCAAGAACAGGCGCAGCATACAAGCAAGGGCTTTGGAGTCTCTCATCTAATGTTACAATATGATCTGTTGTATATGTCTGTTAAAGACAGCACACAGTGTTTTGGGTTTGGTGTTTTTTTTTTTTTTTGTGCGTGGGGGGGTGGGGGTGGGGGTGGGTGGGATGTGTTCATGGACACAAGCTTGAAGCTATTCAAAATGCTGTAAAGACAGGCTGACTTCATTTAAGCCAGTGTTTGAAATTTATCGAAAGAGGTGCCAAGCAGATGGAGCTGGTAAGCCAGTCCTGTGATACTGCAAACTATATTTATGTTGGAAGTCAGAGATATTTCTAACTAAAGCAGTCCAAGATGCTGTGAGTAACAATAGCTTGAATATAAATCTCTTAACCAGTCTGTAAAAACTCTGGAAACCATACATTAATACCATGTTTTTGCTTTTGTTTCTGTTTTACTCTTCTCCCTTCACATTTTCTCTCTAGGTATCTCTCTCTCTCTCTCTCTCTCTCTCTTTCCAAGGGGACTTTCACTAATGTTACATGAAGGAATAATATTGCCACCTTGCAAAATAATATACCTTGTGATTAGAAAAAGGGACTGCCAAAGGACATACTGTGATAAGGTGTATGTGTCAGTCTGGCCGTAAACAGCGTTTAAATAGGGCTTAATGCAGCGCTTCTGGCCGTGGAGGAAGACTCTCGGCTCCGAGGATGGGGGACGCAGCGGAACAAAGTGGAGGCGGAACGGGAGCAGCGCAGGCTGTCGGGGAGTGCAAGGCTGCGTGGCGCTGTCCGGAGCCCAATTGTGTTGCACCGGGGAGAGCATGGAGCTGCCGGCCGGCTCGGCCGCGGGGAGCTGCGGCCTGGCGGGGAGCACCTCCGCCCGCACGCAGGAGCCGGGGGACGAGGGCGGCTGGGCCGAGGGG
The DNA here is from genome assembly GCF_033815535.1 of Pezoporus flaviventris. Taxonomy (NCBI): domain Eukaryota; kingdom Metazoa; phylum Chordata; class Aves; order Psittaciformes; family Psittacidae; genus Pezoporus; species Pezoporus flaviventris. The sequence continues at coordinate 20,941,310 of NW_026892561.1, forward strand.
GCCGGCGGAAACTGGATGGCGACTCACCCCACGGTGGGCATGTGGGCCGCGCTGGGGCTGCGGAGCGCTTCGGTCCTCCATTGCCCGGGCGCTGGCGGGAGGTGGGGGGTTCTCAGTCACGCGGGGTGGGCGTCCCGCTTTCCTGCCAAGGCCCGTTGCCCCGGCTCCTGATTCCCTCCACCATGGCTTTGAGGGGCACCTCACGTAGGTGATGGCAGGAGGAGATTTTAATGTGTCGTGTTTGGTTGTATTGAGCCTGTTGAGGGGTCTCGGCTCCCGGCCCGTGAGGAGTACCGGTGGGGTTGTTGGGGAATGCCACTTGAGGTAGAGAATGAGGTTGTAAATGCTGAAACTGCACCTGGAAAACACAACCGTCCTAAACTTTTACTGCCTATTAATTGTTAGTATACTGAACGCATTTGAAAACAGTGTTTAATTTGGCTGTCATCCTGTGTTGGTGTGCTGTAGCAAAAATAGGTAAAATTCATAGCCCTTCTCCACAAAGCTAGGTCTGTTCCAGAAATAGTTGTGATTCCTTATTTTTATTTGGCTTGCTTTCTTAAGCACCGAAATAGGAGGAATGTGGAAAAACCCAGCTTGTCAGAAAACAAGTCCTGCTTTTTAATTGCTGTTGTTCCTTAAAGCTGGCTTCAGATTTCAGTGGCTTAGACAGCTCTACAAATTCTGGATTTGGACTGTGCGTTCTTAATATAACTTCTGCTTTCCTTCACCAACATTACTTTTTGGGGTTTCAGCTCACAGAAATGATGTCTCTCGATATATCTGACAGTTCTCAAATCTATGCTGCATTTGTGGTTTACTTGGACCTCTTAGAAGGTAATTCAGTGAATAATTTTTTTTTTTTGCCTTTAGGTGCTGTTGAAGTTTGTCCACTGTCAGGACCTTTCCTACAAAGTCTTTGGTGTTATTTTTGAAACTTAGTGGTGATGGCTACCTAAGAAACAGTATTTTGGCATTGAGGATTTCTATCCTGTACCCATCTGGAGCCTTTAAGAAGATGAGGGCCCATTCTCTTCCAGGCAAAGACACTCTGCATGGAGAAAAAAAAAAAAAACAGAAGAAGAGTAGGGGAAGGAAAAGGAACATGGAAAAGTGAAGTTGCAAGTTTAGTGGTTGTGCTGGTAATAGAGTCCTCATTTGTAGATTAATGTCGAAGTTACTAAGTCAGTGTTTTAGCAGCTGGGTGTTGTATGCTGCCCTGATTATGATGCTGTTTTCTGGAGAGGGTAAGGATTCCTTTAACAATATCATTTAGCAGTCTGGTGGCAGTAATTATGACAAATGCAGTGTAGTGTTCTGGTGTCTTGTAGGAGTGGAGCAGAGTTACTTGGTATGTGAACTTCTGCCTGCAATTCTGCCAAGTTGGCTTTATTGAAAAGGGACTATGTGTAGGCAGGCAGCCAGCCTAATAAAAATATTTTGTTTTCTTTTGGAGGCTGGTGGTTCTCAAGGTTAGGGAAGGGAGGGATTTTACAGACCAGAAAGCACTGTGTCTGTTACTGTTATACCTCTGAAGAAAGTGCCTCAATAACCAAGAGAAGGCTCCTATAATTCTGCAGCAAAAAAACTTTCAGACTTATCCCTTCAACCATAAGGGAAGAACTGTGTGTTATCGTTAATCATGCTTTTAGCACCTGCTCCTTCACAGTTTTAGGGTACTGATAAAGTCCAAATTTGGATTGCAGTTTTATGCTGCAGATGACTAAAGCTGTGTGGTTTTTATCTTCTTTTTGCCTTTTTGAAGCAAAGCTTTGTCAGACAGATCCCTACTCACCATGAAAAAGTGTAGCTCTAGAGTAAGCAGACGAGTACTGTTCCCCTGGGTTTCTTTAACAGCACTGTGTCTCAGAAGGCAAGCTTGACGGTTCCAGAGGGCAGTTGTCTCTCATGAGAAATCTCCTGTGAGGGGAGGGAGGGAAACAATCCTAGATGTTAACTTAAATACCAAATTGGATATTTGAATGATTAAAACTTGTGTTTTGTGTTCCGGTCCTTCTCACTGATGATGAACCTTTTTAGGGAGAAACTGGCATGAAGTGAGTTATGTTGGAGTAGCAGAACTGCAGCTCGTATGTTTACATGCACGTGAAAAAGAACAGGACAGTCTCCAAGTGATGGTGCCGATACCTGTGCATGTATTGTTGAGCCATGAGAGGTAAGGATTTGGTCAGTGTTTGGTTCACATTATCAGTAAGGTATTTAATAGGCTGCTGATGACTTGGTCAAAAGGGGATGGGGGAGAAGACAAAGGAGTGTCAGAGGAAAGCAGTACCTCAGCCTGTGAGCAGTGTTGTTTTTTTGGGTGCTGCAAGCATACACGCAAAGTTGAGATTTTAGTTTTCTAATCTGTGTCAGTCTCTGCTTTTCCCTCTCTGAAAGTGGTACGCCATTGATGTCAGCTTCCCACAGCAACTGACTCCTGCTGATAAACACTTCCTGTTGTTTAGAAGTTGCCTACACTTTAGGAGATAACAATGGATGTAAAAGTATGTGTTTGAGAGACAGGGTTAGAACATAAGACCTTCACAGCTTATGTTTTGAATATTCTTGTGTTGCTTTTATGTAGTCTGGAAAAATCTAGCAATGCTTTTTTATGTTGCTGGGCTTTAAAGTATTTAAGAAGAAAGGTCCAGGAGAATTTCTGTCTGAAAATAAATCTTTTTTTTTTTTTTTTAGTCATTTAATCTATGGGTAAGCCTGGTGTGTTTGGTTTGGTCTGCTTTTTGTTTTGAAAGTATAATTTGGCTACTTCCAACTGTAAATTCCTTTTACTTACCCAGAGTTTAATGTGTAACTGTCCCTTGAGCTATGATTTTTATACTTGCTTTCCTGACATATGCAAGACTAAGTAATTCTCAAGCAGAGGACAACTCAGCTATGACTTTGTGATATTGCAGATGTTTGCAGCCTAGAGAAATTCCACTTGAGTAGTTTTACAGTATATTTTAACTGGCCCTTAGAACAGCCTCAAACACACAGTATTGTTTACTCTCTGATAATGGCTGCCTTCTTTTGCTGGTATTTGCCATTCTTTCCTGGGATGTCTCTGAAGACCTCAACTATTTCAGCTGCATCATACGGTATTACATTTTTCAGTTTCCTCTGTTCATGCTCTTGCTAGGACCATGTGCTCAGGGCTGGCTTTACAGATCTTGCTAGTGTTTGCTGTTTCCTCTTGCTGTGTGGGCAGCAGCCTGACATAGTAGTAGGTAGCTAGTGAATTGCACTTAGCAGACTTGTGTGCACTCTAGGAATGATGTTTTAGACATACTATGGTTTTTGCTTTTTTTTTTAAGGTTTTTAGTAGTGACAGATGAGCCCCTTGCAAGCAGGCTTCCATCTTCATTCTGTTGCATATTTTTCCTAAGTGCGTATTTGTGAGGGGGAAGAAAATAACTTACTAGATATTGATGGATTTGAGTACTATATGTGCTGAAAAAATGTTTCATTTGCAAGTATTGGTCAATCGCTCCTGGGGGCTTGGTCTGAAAGAGAAATACGGTGTGTTCTCCACAACAGAGGAAAGCTGCTGAGAGGTCTTGCAGGATGGAATGCTGAGTGCCTCTCTGCAAGAAGCAGATCACTGTGTGTGAAAAGGACACACTGCTATTCACAGTTCGGACTAGATTTTAGGTGGGAAAAGAAGGCATCAAATTAGGATATGGGATCTTTGAGAAATTGCGTCTATGTGCTGAGCTGCTATGCCTGTTTAATGTAAGAGGTTTTCACCTAGGTTGGAGACTTTGATTCCTGTCATTGGATCAATGCCAGCAAATATGTTCTAGTTGGCTTTTAATGACAGTGAGAGATTGCACTGCATGTATGTCCTATCTTTTACTGTTTCATTGGAGCTTTTCGTTTGGAGCCTCTGAACTTGTTTGTACTGTGGTGATACTGTTTGCTCTGCTTCTGGCACCAGTGCAGATGGAATCCATTACTGGAAGGATGTGTGTTAGAGAAGCAAAAAGTGAATGTATCACATTGACTGAAAGTACAGTTTGTGACTAGGTTTGGGTACAGACCAACTACACAGAGCATATTGTCACTAAACAAAGGTGAATACTGGGCTGTAATGCCAGCTGAATCCATTAAAGCCTGTATGTGTTCGATAACCATAGGTGGTGTCAGACAGGAAGATTATATATGCTTATATTGTATTATTATGCTTGTGTTATTAAACAAGCATGTGCATATGTATGCTTGGCATTTCATTAGTGCTGATGCAAAGAGGCCTGGTCTGTCCTTGTAGGAAAAGACCAGCATCAACTCCTCAGCTCCTTTGCTGGAACAGTAGGCAAAAACCAGGGGGTGTAGACAGTAGCTAGCTCAAAGCTGCATAGCACAGAGGGAGGCCATTAAAAAGGCATCCTACAGAAGGAGTTGGAGGCAGTATTACAGTACTGCTGCTTCTTTGTTTTGACAGTGATGAGTGTTTTGTTGTGATTATTGATAGCAGGAGGCTTGTTAGGTATCTGATGTCTTAAATGATAGCTTTCTCATTTGACTTCCCAAGCTATAGATAGACAGAAAAGCTTTTCTACTTGGGTGCTTTGCTGTTTTGTTCAAAGCAATGCTTCAGGGTTTTGTGTTACTTGCTAAAGGTGTAGAGGAAGAGGTATGAGTACGGGTGAATGCAGCTCACTTTATATTGAAAGAAAACCATTGAAGGGGCTTGGAAAGGTGAAAACATCCTGTCCTTATTGCTAGGCCTGGAAATGTCCTAACTGCAAAAGCAGCTAGCAAATGGCAGCATTTATGGACAGCATTTCCTTGCTTAACCAGTAAGACCTGGGTCTGCAAGGGTGGTTTTCCTCTCAAAGCCACTTCAGCCAAGCTCTGCCTTCCCAGGTGTCTCATGAAGATTCCTACTTGGCTGATGCTCAGAGGATAGTGTCCTTAGAAGGCCATAGTAAAGTTGCTGTAGAAATCACCAGCAAGACACCTAAGCAAGTGATGAGCACCCTAGCCTATTATAAGGTTTCATCATGTCCACTTTATGCATGACAATTAACTGCTTAAAGCAAAAGCTGTTCCGCTTACTAAGCTCACTGTCTGCTTCTACAAACAGCTTGCTGAAAGTTGATCATCCTGCCCTGCCAGTGTAAAGCTGCACTGAATCACAAAATTATGGGGTCTGGAGCAAAGTGACCACCAGTGTCAATGGTAGTCTCACACAGTCTGAGAAATGGCTTCATGGTGTGCATGCATGCTCTTAGAAAGAAGATTGCTGAATCTTCTGTAAATAAAGACCTGGAGAATAAGATGCAACTTCTGTTTATCTTGGATCACTGACAACCACACACAGCTGGCTAAGGTTTGGAGAACCTTGTGTTTGTATGCCTTTGAATTTAGAAGTGATTCATACTTGGGGAGGAATTTGTCAGTCCATTGGCTGAGACATCTTTGCTGCTAACTGTTGCAGATGACACTTTAGTACACACCAGGTACCCAGCTGTCAGTACATTCCAGAGTTGTAGCTCCTCAAATCGGAGGGAGCAGTTAGTCCTGCTTCAGAGCTAGCAGCAGTGACTTGCATAAACGAAGCTCAGCAAGTGTAGGAGAACAGTGTTGACAGCTGGATTTTCTAGATAGTGTCGAAAGCCTTGTGGCTTTCCAGGGACCCTTCCAAGAACCAGGGACTTAGATGCTGGATCTGATGGAGTTATGTGTTGTCTGTCCTAGACAAATAACATTGTCCAAGCAAAATGCTACTAATAACACATCAGATTAAATGCTGTGTCACTGCCCTGTTTCTATTTAGTACAGAATTGCTGGAAATGAAGGATAAAGTCAGTTGCATGAGGTTATGGAGACTGCAAAGTTTGGTTTAGGCTAAGAAGGAAAGGGTTATTTCATTAAAATGGTAATTTTAGAAAAGGAATACATAAATGCTTCAATTTTAAAGCTGAGAAACATTCTTAGAAGCAAATCTGAGGACCAGAAGTGATTTATCCTCTTTTAAATTTGTAGTTTGTGAAACAGATCTTCCTCTAATCTGAAGTGGTTTTGCTTGTAAGAAGTACTGTTACTTTAAATGCACTGCAAGTGTGCCATGCATCATCTTCACAGTTTTGTCAGTAACTCTTCTGCTATAAGCATCACTTGAGTTTACTCATACAGCAAATCACACATTGCAAATGCAATTAATTGGTTTTAAATGCAAACTCTTCATTAATAGTTTAAAAGTGATTGTTGTGGCTCATACAGCTGAGTTGGTTATGCAGTGTTATGATTGAACAACGTACAGCTGGTGTGTCTTGTAGAGCTTTGCTGAATTCTGATTCCTCCCTTTTGCATGCTTTGTTTTGTTCTTCAGTTTCCATGAAAAAAAAAATTATGTTCCCTGGGGTTTCAGTTCCTTTTCCCGACCAATGAGGCACGTAGTGTAGACAGCAAAGAAAAGACTTTCTCCCACCACCACATGATACATTGTATCTCAATGATACCACATGATACAATGTATCTCAAGGCACTAAGCTAATATTGTTGCCTGCCCTGCCGCTAGGTCCGGAATAGTGGCGAGCCATGCTGTGCTGGTTTAATACTGTTGGCTAAATTCAAGGTATTGTGCTTTATGGGAGGTTTCTTCTACCTTGGTTCTGTTGTCATGAGGCTTATTCAAAAAAGTCAGGTACAGTGGTGCACACTGATGCACAGAGTAATGATCTCTGTGTAGTGGTACAGAGACCAACTTGTGCTAACTCTCCAGCCCTGCCTTGTATGGAGGAGAGGGAGCTGTTTGGGCGGGCCAAGCCTGCAATGAATTATTCATCCAAGTATAAAGGGCAGATTGAAAGCTGTTGGCTTTTTTGGTATGGAAGGCAGTAGTTCCATTTCAGTTTAATGAAGCTCTATGTAACCACTATAAAACATCTCTGAGCATTCAGTTTTATTGCTGCTTCTCAGAGGTGCTTGCATGGGACAAACCACTGAAATACTCTTGGTTTTTTGTTTTTGGTTTTTTATTTTTTTTTTTTTTTTTTTTTACTTTTTGGATACAAGTTAAAACCTCAAGCTACGGCTGAAGTTCACCAGTCATATACCTGTTTCTTTCTCTGGAATGAGATGTTATTTTGTTAGGAGTGGATCAGTAGGAAAGACGGTACGGATTTCTGATGTGTGTTGAAGGCCTAGGTACTTGTACAAAAGTCTTTTATGAATAAAAGAAGATAGTGAGAGATGGAAAATTCCTCTCTTGGATGGACACCTTCCACTAGACCAGGTTGCTCGAAGTCCCATCCAGCCTGGCCTTGAATACTGCCAGGGACAGGGCAGCCATAACTTCTCTGGGTAACCTTTGCCAGTGCCTAACCAGCCTCACAGTACAGAATATCTTCCTAATATCTAATCTAAATCTACCCTTTTTCAGTATAAAGCCATTTCTCTTTGTATTCCTTTGAATTTCAGTGGGCCAAGAACACTTCTTACTACTTCCCCCCCTCCATAGACAGTGATAGATAGTCAAAAGGATTAAAAGAACTATACATTTCCTGTAATATTTCATCTTTTTGTTTGTGGCAGGTAGCAAGTGCAGTGAAATTGGCACAAACCCAGATGTTCTCTGACTTCTTCTTTGAAATTGCTGCTGCTGCAGAGAAACTGAACATGCTGGATGCAGAGACTAACAGTGATGCCTTCAGGGAAGGAGAGGAAACACAGGCATCTGATACAGACTTCCTGAATTCTGAAGCTTGTTATTTTGAAAGATACCCTCTCACTAATCTGCAGATGTTCAGCACTGCATTATGGCTAGTTGTGGTATGCATGAATGAGAGCTCTTGTTTTGGGGCTGCCTGTATTGAGAAAAGTAGCAAGAGGAGAAATTTGCATTTACAGTTCTAATTCTTTATGTCAATAGAGGCTGATTCCAATTGTGCAGTGAAAAGCATTGGGCTCTGTAGATAGTAGTGTTAGAAGATCATCCTGAGGCAATGGCCTAAGTCTCTGTGCTCTTTATATAAACCCTGAAACTCAGTATCCTGAAAAGTAAGTTAAGCATGTGAAGAAATGTCAGTTGTCAGGATGTGGCCAGTTTTGGGATCATGGTGTATCTTCTAAGTCTGAATGCATAATGGGGGGAAATAAAGGTTCAGATATCTGTGCTTGGCAGTATAAGAAGAAATTATGGGTGGTAGGAAATCTAGAACTAAGACCTCACTGTAACATCTATCCCACTGATATACTAGGAGGAGAAATGGTGACAGTTACTAAAGAAAATAGGAAGGAGCTTCTGCCCTGGCTAACAGGTGAATAAAGGCCTCTGACCGAGTCTGCTTCCAGATACAGGACTGTCCACATTTAAAATAAGTTTGGTTTCTCTGGGTCTCAATCTCTCCTGGGTAGTTGTGCCCTTCTATTTGGCTTTTTATTGTCAGTTCTAATTTGCATTCCCAGGACAGATGTTAATATCTGCTGCTTCATAAAAGCCATGTATAGTTCTTTCCTCAGAGTCTCTGCCAGTAGCAGTATGAGTCTCTTGCAGGTGTCTCTTTTCTGTTGGTGGCCAATACAGTATCTTTTGTTGTCTTGTTATGAATGTGCTCATGGTTGGAGAACCAGAGTATGGCTTTTCACAGCCTTAGTATCTGTTGCATGAAATAACTAATTATGTTGTATTGCCTTGCTTGCATTATATATGGGCCAGTGGTGAAAGCAAAAGAAAAGGCACTTCTGAATTTAGCCAAGCTGAATTACGAACAGTTCAGAACACAGATGGATACTTAAGGGCGTCATGGGCTTAATAGCATAGTCTTTCCAGGTTGCTGATTATTCTCTGCCACTTTTCATTTGGCTTTTATTAAGGGATCAGAGAAGTTTCAAAGGAAGATAATGATTAAAGTTTGAAAGCTGGTGCATTTAGAAAGAGCCTTATTTTCAGCTACAGTGCCCAGCTTCAGAAATGCATGTTTTATGGTGAGTGAGATCTTAGGGGTGTGAAGTGAGTGGAGATTTCTGTTTTAATTTTCCCACACACACTGCATAGCTGACCTCTCCGCAGACTGTAAACTGTCCTGGCAATATCAGATGAGCCCTCTTGCACCTGATCTTGAGCGCAAGGAGAAAGCTCCCTGTGGAAATGCTTGTGATGGCGAGTGTTACTGTTCTGCCTCAGGACACTGTGCTCCTGCAGTACTTGCTCAAACAGTAGACTCTGGGAAGAAGTGTTGTTCTCAGCTCTGTACTGAAAAGTAACTGACATGTTATTCTTAAAATAAGCTGAACAGGAAAAATGCTTAACTTTGTCTTGAATTTTTAAGGATGACATTATTTATGTGACTGTTTTGAAGAAGTCTTGTGGCTTCTAGTCTAGACAGGGAAGTAGAGAAACCTGGCTTCAGTTCCTGGGTCTTCCACAATCTGGCACAGAAGTGTGGCACAGACTGGAAGACTTACTTCTGCAAATAGAACAAGTCTTAATTATTTTGTCCTCTAACTGAACACCATGTGTTAGTCAACTAGATTTTTTTTTTAACTTTTTTTTTTTTTAATCTAATGAAAACAAGGCCATTAATGATTGTCCTGCTTTGATTGTGGTAGTTGAAGGATGGTTGAGGCATGTGCACAATAGTATAGCTAAGCAAAGCTTAGAAGCATGTGTTATTTCCAGCAGAGATGTATGTAACTGAGTACATTTTTATAAGATTATTTGTAATTTGATTTTGTTGCTTGATTATACAACTTTGGATTTTTGTTAGAATAGATATTATACTTTCTTTTGTGAAGACAAATTTGCAGAATAAACCCAAGCTGAATAAAAATAGCAGTAGTGCACTTCTACTGTTGTGCCTTCCTTGGGTGGTTGTGGGCTCCTTTCTAACGGATTGTTTCTTCTTCTAGGATGAGAGAGATCATGAAGAAAGCATCACTCCCACAGGATGATCCTGACACCCCGCTGTCAGTTACTTTGGCCATAGTTGAATCAGATTCCACAGCAGTCTATTATAAAATGACTGATGGCTTTGTACTACCAGATCCTCCTGACTATACTGAAGATACGGACAATAAACAGTGCAGAAAGAAAAGAAAGCTTTTGAAGTGATTAAGACAAACACTTTTCTTGAGCTACTGTCCTCAAACATAAACAAATCCAGGAACTTATGTAAATAAGTTGTGTGCTAAAGTCTGCCTTCTGCATATCAAGCATCTTTTCAGGGAGAACAGAGGCTTGTGCAGCTGTACTGTAATGAAATGCCATTTAAAGTATGAAATGAGTCGCGCTTTGTGACTAATAAATATAATTGTGAGATGTTTCCAAAGCTAGTCTCTTCTTTGTATCTGGTCAGGTGCATAACAGAATAAACACATCCTTACCCATATTGTAAATATTTGTTAAACATAAATCTTAAGGGGTTTCTGGTGAAAGTACTGATACCAAGTTAAGGGCATTGTAGTTTACATATTGTCTTTGTCTTAACACTGTCAGAAGCACTCATGCCTACCTCCCAGCTTACATTTCTGAACACTTACTTTCTTTGCTTTTGGAGAAAAGACTTTTCCACAGAAATACCTTATTTTAAAACTTCCTCTGCAAAGGGAAAATATATAGCAATAAGAGAGGCTACTAGAAGAAAGCATAGGCTAGTAAAAGAGGGGTCCCTGTATCTGCCTGAAGTACCTGTGAGCAGAGGCCAGCCCTTCACATGGTGGTAGGTTATGACTAGATCAACCACACCTCGAAGTGGTGATCCAGGGTAGTGTTACCTATGTAGCTGGATGCACACCATGATAAAGGTCATGATCCAGAAGCACCATTAAGCGCCTGTTTCACATACAGTGTTGGACAATTGTCTAAGAACCAAAAGCGCACTGTGTTTACATCCCAGTGTGATGAAGTTGCCTAAATGATGACCTGTCCTCCTCTGGGATTTCCTGTCTGAAATAGCTTCAGTATGCTTTTAGTGCTTCACTGTGATGTTAGTGCTTAAACGTCTCTGAAGAGGAGCATGACAATGGGGCTTGTTTTTATCTGTTGCCAAAGTATGTCATCGTCTGCGCTATGTGGGAACACTAGTTCCCTGCTTCATGTAGCAGCAGGTTTCTGAACCCATTGTAATTTCTAGGATTTCCTTTTTTTTTTTTCTTAATTATTTTTTTCTTAGACATAGCTGGTGCACATTAAACTGGCTACCCAAGAGGTGCTTCAGCTAGGAGTAAGTTAATAGGTAAAAAACCAACTTGAAGTTTCTTCTACAGGGTTTTTCCATGTCTTTCACAGAAGTCTTCAGGTTAAACTTAAGAGTTCTTTGGCAATCAAATAGTATCCCAGAAGCAGCTTCTTGAGTACAAAAATGTCTGTATGACATTTGTGTGGCCAAGGACCACGCATTCAAAATTTGAAGTGCAAGAGCGGGAGAGAATCCAGAAATCCAAGGTGGGAATGAAAGACTATTTAAGCTTAACTATCCCTGTGGCTGGAGAGGATGTTCTTATGGTTGCAGAGTTTGAACCTAATTTGGTCAAAAACACTGGGAGGCAGAATGGTACAGAGTGAAAGTCAAGGGCAGGAAGGCCCTTGCACCCTGTGTGATGTTAGGCACTGTTCTTGGACACTGATCCTCTGAGTGCTTGCAGGCTGGGGCAAGGAAGGCAACTGCTTTTCTGACTTGTTCAGACTTCAGCCCTCTTAGGATGTTCCTGGGCTTGCAGCACGCACCCATCCCTCCCACCTTTGGCAACAAACTTGGAGGAGAAGGGTACACTGTTATCCAGACCTCTGCATGGCACCTATGGGCAAAGAGGAAAGCATTTTTACAAGCTTCACCATTAGCACTGTTTCCTGCGGGGGAGAACCATGCTGACGGGAAACATTGATCTATGAGGAATAGGCTGTTGTGCATGCCCAGGTGCTTTGCTAAGCCTATCACAGCCTCACTAATCCAGGAAGCTACTCAGCATGTGAGCAACTCCCTGATACTGTCCCTTGCACCAGTGCTATTCATTTTCATCTTTTTATTGGTAGCATTTCTTACTGTTGTACATTATGACAGTACTGTTTCTTACAACTATCTCCTCGTATATGAGCTGTAGTTCACTGAGGTGAGAGTTCCAGCAGCTAATACCAGCTCAGAGAGGTTTGCTTCTGGCAGATTTTGTTCTCAGCTGTTAACTTGATCCTGCATAGTCTGAGCTTGGATGGGTTGTAACTGTATGGACGTGTACCCTGATCTGTTAGAGTAACTGGGCAAGCCATATGTGAGGCTGTGTGTGTTCTGATGCAGGCAGAAACAAAATGGTTGCTTTTTTCCCGTACAGCAAGAGGAGACAACAGGTCTGTGGGCTTCAGTCATGGAGAAAGGCAAAGAAAAATTCAGTCTTACTCCCCTCATGGAGGAAAATCTTAATTTTTTTTGGTCCAGTGCCATGCTGCCTTAAAAAGGTACCTGTGTACTCCTGACATGCTGTGTTTGACCTTACCCTCAATATTCCATGTACTCTACTGTTTATTCCATAAAGTAAATTTTACGCTTTGCTAGTCTGCATACCACCAGGTAAATTGTCCTTGTTATAAGCTGTTAAATACTTTAGCATGGGTGTGAGTATGTGCTGTAAAAGAGCTGGTTTTGTGTGAAGAAGTGTGTAACAAATGCTACATGTTGCAGAATTTATACTTAAGCCACACATGCTTAACCCCAAAAGGAAATTCTTTTGCATTTTCGGGAAATACTGCTATTTTGCAGTTTGCTGCATGACTGATGCTTGACTTTATCCTTAATTTTAGTATTTCTGTACACAGAAGGAGGACCATATCTTAAGCCTCCTTTTCTGTATATTGAAAACTGCTTACCCAGTCTTCAGAACCTGACTTGGAAAATCTGTTTCTGGAGGCTTTGATTTCTGCCACGTGCTGAGAAATGATTATATAGGCCTTTTTCCAGACTCCTTAGATAGTGGTGGCTCTTCATTTCTGAGGGAAAAAAAAAAAGGAAGAATAATAAATAATATCATTGCACAGTTTGTCCCATATGTATTGCAATGTAAACAAGGGGATGTTAAATAAATTCAGAGCCAGCTGTGCTGTTCCTTTACATTCCACTGCAGTATTTCTCTGTGTCAAGTCAACAGCACACAGACCAAAGCCTCTCGTTACAAGCACTGAATAAAGATGGGAAGAGACTTCCCTTAGTAGTGTATCACTTCATAGCAGTAGCACATTAACATTTCTAAGTCCATAGTATCTTGGTGCTGTGCCTAAAGTATTCAAACGTTACTCTGCTTTAAGTCTTTGTGAGACATCTGTGGAAACATGAGCCATAACATCTGGCCTTGACACCTTTGCAAATTCATCTTTTTATTTCAGGCCAGAAGATTTTACAGGCTACATCTTGCCATCTTTAAGGTTTCTTGTTTCAAGATTTATTTGCCAAGCACAGCTTGATTTGTTTTACTGATCACCCTTGACCAACAGAAGGTATATTTTAAAATTTTAAGAGTATCATTTTCTGAGAAGTTATTGTTTAAAGTCTTCTCTCTTTGGAGAGATATTTGCATTAAAGCTTCCCCACTAAGTAAAGAATGATAGAAAAACAAAATGATGTTTTTGCATGGATTTGATGGTGAGACTTGATGCACAGTTATGTAAGTGAGCATCCCCTTTGGTTTATACAAACTATTGTTACCTTGAAGCATTACTGGCACTGTAGTGCCAAACTCACTCAGATACCCAAACTGTCCTGTATTCAGCCTGACTGTTTGCAATGCACAGAGAACATTTTATGTGAAAAAACACCAGGAAGGAGGAAGCCTTGTTACATTCATAAAGAGGAGCTGTGGTTGCAAGAAGTAGCCAAGAAACATGCACTGCAGCAGACAGTTGCTGAAAGCAAGCAACTACCACAACCTTCCCTTTCTCCATGATGCATAACCAGAAACACGTGTGTGTGTTTGGGCAGCAGGCTCCTCCCGTTGGAGTCACCTGCACCTCTGTGGCTGTGCATGTGCTGTGTGTAAGCTCAGCGTGCAGCAGCTGGACAAGTAAAGGATGCCAGAGCCTTGGCTCATGGTCTGTTCCTGCTTCACAGGGCATGCCTGCGTGACGGCAATGTGGTTGCAGGTAACAGTTGCCCAGCAAGCAGTGGCCAGATGAAGTGTGTTGCTTGGAAGCCCCACCCTAAGCAGGAACCTGTCCTCTACAAAATGGCCCTCAGCATCCCTACAAAACCGTTCTGGTTTTCAGAAGTCACTAGAACAAAGACATGGTCTCCTCTTGTAGCCCATGCTCAAGCTGGGCAAAATTTTCCATGGGATCTTAGACACAACATTGCAATATCAGTAACAGTACTAAAGTCATAGAATCATAGAATAGTTAGGGTTGGAAAGGACCTTAAGATCATCAAGTGATCATAATCTTTCTTTTTTTTTTCTGGGACAGAAAACCAACAAAGCTTTTTTGTTTAATTTAAACAATTTTTTTTTTTTCTAATGAGGAGTCCATATGAATTTATTAATCACCCTACTAGTATTGCAGGTCCATAGGAATTAGATGTTTAATAGGTTGGCCCAGTAGTTTTCAGGAATATAAACTCCATCAGCTAGCCTGTAAATCCTGCCTTGTATAAATGAGCTTACTGTTAATCTCCTCTAGTCCTCCAGGGATGTTTCAGTCCTCCACTATAACCCAATAGTTTAAAACTTCCTTAAGTTATTAGCCAAAGCAAATAAATTGAGATAAATTTGGGCTGTACTAACTGAACATTCCCAAACTGAACAGCCTTTCACCTCTACTTTTGTTATTCCTGGTACTTTAATTTTAATCATCCTGTCAGTAAATCACACTTTGCAAGGCTGAAGCTGTTGTTGATCACTTCAGCACTCTCCATCCCTCCCATTAAGAGACGTGTGCTTTTCTAAATCTCCATCCTGGTTTGCTTTTTCAGCAATTTTCTTACTGCCTCTTGTATCACCGTGTCATTCCTTGGCACTCCCTGATTTTGCAGGACTGGGAGGAATTTGGTATCTCCCTGGTGCAGATCCTGCCTCAGCAGCCCCAGCTTCAGCAGATACCCAGCAGGCAAAGAAACACTGACCAGGACTGCACAGGATTCCACATTATTTCAACCAACAGCAAATCACCACGCTGGCAAGTAACCCCTATGCAGAAATGAAGATAATTATGAGCAACCAGGGTTTCCTAACTTGACCAGAATAGCTGCAGCTGCGCCTCATATTTCAGAGTATCCCAGGGAGTCAGTCACTTTTCCATTTTCTTTCCCTCATTTCTCAGATACTGCCACTTTGATGGCATGGTGTGCCTGAGAAACCCCAGACTCAGCCACTTACCTTCAGCAAACCTGACTGACAGCCCATTTGCTGGGGTGAATTAATGAGTGCTCCAACTCATGATTAGCTACATGCTGTGTGTTGTGTTCTCAGCACCTGATATAATTTATTGCCCTGATGGTTTATCATCTCATCAATCATTCTTTGCATCCCCACCTAGCTACAAGCTTCTCCCAGTGTTTCTCGTCTGGCCATCAAGATCAGTTTGCCAAACCTGAATTGCTCTGCTCATGTTTTTCATGGCTCTTCCCTCCTCCCCTCTTTTCCTCACTGCTCGGGTCATCTTGCCAGTGATTTTTTTATTATTGTTTTTACTATTTTACTATTGCTGCTCTCCTGGCCAGTGTTTCATACATAGCACCCCATCCATTAATCACTCTCAAATTTATCTTTTCAGGCTATCTGGAAGCTTCCCTTTCCTTCCAACCTTCCTTCTACCACCCTGAATTCTGCGGGGGTGCCCAGATGCTCTCCAAAGAGCCATCTATGCCTTTCTCTGGCCTAATCCAGGTAGATTAATTCCACCAGACCAAATTCCATTTACAACCAAAATTTACTACAATCTGAAGCAAGGTCTCACGAGTGCTGTGCTAATGTCCAACCTGCAGAGGCGGCTCTCTGTGTTGGAGAGTGCTGCCTTCATAGTGCAGGGTGACTGTCACTCTTTCCAACAGCCAGAGCACACACATTAACATGTGTCATGAATATTTGCTGGATAAATCTGCAGGGCAGAGCTGGCTGAAGCCAGATGGATGCATTTGCAGCAGAGGGCGCTTACAGACTACCAGAAGGAGCCTTCCTCTCTGGGAAACTCCTCTCACACTCAGCTGCCTGGTTCTTCCAAACAAAAGGACAAAAGCCCTGTAAGCAGCATCCCCTCTGATGGTCATCCTCCCTTCTTGAACACTGAAATGGTGTTACAAAAATGCTAGCCTGGGTTGAGGCTGAGGAGATGGTGATTCAGTCTGAAAAACAGACTTGCGCTCATGGATGCTAGCAGGTTCAGTCCTGAATCTCCTGAAAGAACTGGCCAAAAGGCTGTGCAGGCTGGGGTTGCCCTTACTCTCCTGCCTGGAATCCAGGACCCATGGACACACACACAGTGTCCTTGCTGGGTACTGGGTTTATGTCCCTTCCCAGTGTGATGCTGTCTGACAACGTGAAATTCTGTGCTCTGAGCAGTACAGGCCACAATAACTCGGTTATTCTTATTAATATAGAGGTCTGCAAGTGACTTTGCTGTAGTAATTTTGTATTCTCACAGTCAGACGCATTGGCAATAATGGAAACTAAATGCATCTGAAGGTATTTACTTGTGCTGCAGATTTCCACAGGCAGTGGGTACCGAATTCTCCTGTGGACCAGAGGCTCCCCTGCCCTCCACATCTTCCCTCCCAGCCAGACCAGCACAGCCCAGCCTCAGAAGGGTCAGCTCAGGAGATGCTTACTCTGCTATCCCCTTCCTTGTGACAGGTGAGCATCTTTTCCACAAGTTGGTCTAATGTGACCATTTTACAATATCACCACTAAGGTTGTGGGCAAGATTTCCCATTGCAATGGACTTTAAATAATGGAGTGAAAAGAGAAGATGACTTTGTCATTCCCTGGAGGCTCAGCTACACCTCCCCACTACTTAATAGCATTACATGACTTAATTAGGCTGACTAGTAGAGGGTTCAGGACACTGTTTATTGCCTACTTCTCCATCTATTGGAAAAACTCAAGAACAAGACTTCGGAGTGTTTAGATCCCTCCCTACTGTCTGGATCCTCTGCAGCTGATTTTTCCACCACAGTGCCTCAGCAAGGGAGGCAGGGTGTGAAGCAAAGGCAGCCTTGCCAAGCGTTGCAGGAAAACACCACAAAAGAGTCTTTTAGCCATCCAGCTTGCTTTGCCTCTGCTGTCTGCATACACTAGATACTGTGGTAGCCTCTAACTAAACAGCTAGCAGGTTTCTCAAGACCTGCCCCAGTCTGTACTCTTTCCCATTTAATTCTCTCTTAAATGGTATAAAATTGTATCCACTGTGTTAGGAAGTTAACCTCAGCATGATGGTAATCCCAGCTGCCAACCTCCTGCACAGAACCTTGCAGTCTGCCTTCTAGATTTGTATGTGCCTCTTTTGAAAGCACAGAATAAACATCCAGAGGGAAAAAAATCCAGCCATAAAAGATCATATTTAATATAAAAGAATATAAGATGACATAAATAATAGAACACCGTATGAAAGAAGTGGCTAAGAGAGACTAGAAATACTTGCTGTGCTTAAAAACATGTTATATTCTGCAGAAAATAGTAGAGCAAAAGAGAAAGCGGTCATTTTCCTCAGTCAGACTAACTCCCACCTAGCTTGTTCCCCAGCATCATCTTTAACTGCTACAGCCTTACAGAAAGGCCTGTGCAAGGAAAGGAAGATAATAATTAGCCTAGCATTTTTCTTGCCTTTGTTGTGAGTCTGCAGGGATCAGCCTTTTCAACATTTATTTTTTGGTTAAGTCATTTTGTTCTCTAGTGGGAGAACTGGGATGAAGGAAAGGTGTTTGCATTGTGCTGTGCAGGCTTTGCAGCTTATATTGCTGGATTCAGGGAGATGAATTTTGATGGCACAGAAAAATTTCTCTCCCATTCCAAAAAATCATTTTTTAGGAATATGAGAGGAAAATCCTGATGCTAATGTAGGGCAGCTTGGGCAACCTAGGAAATGTGCTGGGGAGAAGACCTGAAACTTTGAACAAACCCAACAGAAAAGCAGAGCAGAGTAGTGGATGGAATCCTTTTCTGATATTGCCCCCCTTCATCTGCAGTCCCTAACTCTCTCTCTCCATGCATGCTCCTTAAAGAACAATAACTAACCTCACTAACACTATAGTTTTTTTAGTCTCAGCTGGGAGAAAGACAGCCCTAAGGACAGCTGGGGGCTGCGGCTGGCACAGGAGAGTGTGACCGAAAGCTGCAGGGAGGTTTGCTGCTCTTTGGTAGGAGCCATCCCACGAGCTGTAAAAATAAAAATTCCTCTGAATTCTTTCAGTATGATGGGTTTGAGTTCTGTCACCTGTCAGATTGCTCAGGTACTAGACCTAGCTTAATACAACCATTCATGCTGCAGGGGACCCCAGGAGGACCCTGCCCAACCTCCTGCTCAAAGCTGGTCATCTCTGGGGTCAGAACAGGTTGCTTAGGGCTTGAACCAGTTGGGTCTGGAAAACTCTCAAGGATGGAGATGGCATGACCTTGCTGGACAGTCTGAGGCACACCTGGGCTGTCCTCAGTCACCCAGCATCACCCAGCCCACAGCAAGGGTCCTCTCAGCACTGGGGCCGCAAAGAGGTACAGCCCGAGCACTGAGGCAGCCTTGAAATTCTGGTTTTCATCCTTGGAGACATCACAGTGGGACAGACATCCCACCATCATTCATCATTCTCATCAGCATGATGCCACGGTTTAGACTGTGAACCCTGAGCATTGCAAATGGTGAGCAAAAATCAGGTGGCTAGTAGGTGGCTAGTTTCCCCTCAAATTAGCGTCATCAGCAAGAGTAAAATTAAAGTTGGACCAGTATAAACTGAAGGTCAGCTTGCAAGCCAAAAATTGCGCAAGAAACAAGGCTAACAGGAGGAACTGGTTATTAAGTTGCCTCTGCAGAAACAACCTTTGAGAAAATCTGGGGGGTGACATGCAACACAGTTGTTTATTGTTACATATGATCATTGCTATGTCGCAAAGGAGCTGATGTATTCGAAAGCATTATAAAACCTGTAATGTGACATGAGAAAAAATTGGGAATGTAGCTTCATCAAGACAAATCAGAATACTAAAGGATGAGGAGTTGTGACTTCCTACCTGTTTTTAATGACTCAGTAAGAAAAAGGAAGACCCATTGCAAGCCCAAAGGGCATCTGGGCTAAAAGGAAGTTTTGAGGAAAACTTTTTCTCAGCAGCACTTGGAAGAACTGCAAAGCAGCTGGGGTCAGGGTTGGAAGTCAAACCCATCCCAGCTCACCCCAAGCACAGAGGTGGGATCAATTAATTTCTACAGACCCCAAATGATATTCAACAACAAGGAATTGGGAGAGGGGGAAGTTTGTTTGCTTGGTTTTTTTTTTGTTTTTTTTTTAAGAAAATAAGCAAACAAACAAGCAAAAAAGAAAGGAGCCTCAAAAGAATGAGGTATCTCTGTATTTATGCATTACTCTTCCAGCAGCATGAGGTCAGTGGCTCTCACCTTTTATTTTTTGATAACTAAGGCTCCTCAGAAAACTCAGTCTTGATCCAGTGTGGAAGTAAATAAATAACTGAAATTGCAGCACAGAGGAAACTGCAAACTATTTTGGGAATGGGAAGAACAGCAGACAGTTAGAAAATTAACTTCAGCACTATCACTAATAATAAACCTTAACAATTCATTGCAGACCTGCCTGGGAAGGGGGCTGGCAGCAAGGACAAAAGACGAACTAAAAGTAAGATTGTTTGGTAAATGGAAAGGCTGAGCCATCCTGATTAGGGTTCAAGTGTGGGAGGTTATCTAAAAATAAACAAACAAATAAACCCCCAAAGCTCTGAAGATTTCAGCACCATCTGGGGACTCTGGGAAAAGAGAAACAGCTTGGTGCTGTAGGAGGTATTAAAGAACAGGATTTATATATACATATATAGATGTATAAAGACGCGTATCAAAGCAATGCACCATCACCAATAGAGGTGAGTCCAAGGCTCAGAAGCTGAATCCAATCAGAGATGCCTGAAGTTACAGCTTATTTGGATGGAGCCTGAGTTTGGGGTATTTTGTTTTACTTCTGCTTCAGCTTACCGCAAAATGTTTCTCTGCACATGCCTTTTGTGTTGTCTGTGTCCTATGCCCTCGTGCAGTCATTACAATGGGCAGCTTTAATGGAAGGAAAAGGTGAAAAAAGTAGCATTTAGTCACTAGGCCCTTACAAGGTGATTTGGTGTGGACAGGGTGTCTTTTAGACAAGAAGCAATAACAGACCCAAGCAAAACTGTGCACAGAAATACTAGAGCAGCCAGCATCTGAGAAGGGCACAGAAAATCCAAGAGAAAACCACCAGAGCTGGAAAGGTGTTTAAAAACTCAGTGAGATTTCAATATGGTGGCAGAAACACAATCCTATGGAAAAGAAAAAAAAAAAAGATGCTTTTTCCAGTTTCCTGGGCTGAGGTGCAAAGTGCTATGAGAGCCAGTGCTCCGCCAGAGCCCAACTCCACATCCCAGAAGCACCAAGCACCAGCCAGGAGACCTTGACTTGTAGCTATCTTTAACATTGCTTAATGCACATTTTGTGGCTGACATGGAAAAAAAAAAGGGGGGGGGGGAGCTTTATCATTGTGATGTATTTATTTCAAGGTGGACTTAAGGGCTCGAGTCTTCAGGAGAAGAACCACCCAAAGCGGTGGGAGCACATACGAGATGGGAACAGGTCCCTTCTCTTTAGATCCTAGTTCAGGCCCCTAAAATGAGGTTTACCTCAAGGTGTGGAGAGTTTGTGGTTTAGCTGTTGCTTCCACAGCTGGTTGAGCCAGTGATGTACAGTCTAATTGCTAGGTGTGACAAATTAAATTGAATTAAATTAAAAAGTTAAGCTCTTGTTATCTGAAACTGAGCATTCGAAATGAATAGACACGGTCTTAATCTCTGTTCCTCAGATCTCTAGCAGCAAAAGAGAGCAGATTCACCCTTGCCTAATTTTCTCATCTAATTATATAGGATTACAAATCTTATGGCTCACTAATGTTGGTGCATTATTTTGATATGATGGTGAAACACCCCAAAGGCAGGACTTCTGTATTCAGTGCTGCATCTGGATGCTCTTTGATTAATAACATATAAAGTAATATACCAATGAGAAAGATAAGAAGGACAACTCAGTAACTCCCCATTTACTGAATGGAAAAAAGTAGCATTGAAACCTATAATAAAAGGCTGTTCCAACACTTATCCACAAGATCAAGCTCCGAATAAGATGGGGATGGAACTGGATGATCTTAAGGTCCTTTCCAACCCTAACTATTCTATGATTCTATGATTCCATGATCAAGAATGCACAGGCAGCCTGAATTCTGCGATCTTCTAGTGGCAGACTTTGTAATCCTAAAACTTCCTATAACAGACCCAAATTCCCTCTTTTGCTGTGATACTGGTCTCAACCACCACAGTTGACAGCCAGCAATCATGGGGATCCCCAGCCTCAGCTCCAGCACCAGGATCTCTGGGAGGTCACATAATGTCCACCCTCCTCCACTTCTGTGCCTTTGGGGAAGTAGTCCCCAGAATCAGAATATGGCAAACATACAACTGTAATCAAGGTTTTATTGGGGTGGGAAATGCCAAACATCTCCAAGAATGGTGAAATTCTCAGCCTATAGAAAAGCAGCCCAATTGTGCATGTGTCTTGTTTTCCTGGTAAGCAAACCTGGATGTAGCAGCATCCCAGCCCTGGCAAATCTTGTTGTGCTCCTAGCCACCAGCATCAACTACCATTTACTGTGTGAAGCCAGAGAAACCCTCTTGGATGCAATGTTACTTCCCTGCGTTAGGGCTGGCAAACGAAAAGTCTAACTCAGCATAAGTGTCATATTTTACCACAGATGTCAGTCCTGGGAAAAAAACCTAGTGCTTTTAAGTCACATTGTATGAGCATTAGGGAAGCAAACATGATTTTACTGGAAAGCTGGGTCATTTCATAGTTAATTTTTTCACACTGAACCAGGAGTTTGTCTCTAAGCAAATCCCCTGCTTGTGTATCTCATGTTTGCAGCTAGCATTCTCCCAGCAAAGCCTCCTGCCATGGCCAGTGGCTTTGCCACCTATCCCACATCACCCCAGTGGGGAGCTGGGCGTCCCCTTTTGCTGCCTTTATGTTTGGAGAGAGCACTGTGACACGTCTGTTGGTGGGGCTATATTTAGCTGCCATGTGGTGGCATTTCCAGCTTTCTATTTTTGTAAATGTCGTTTGCTGGGAGAGGAGCTGAGCTGCCTCTGATCCATGTGAGCACAGGAGGCAGGAGCTGTATTTTTGCTATGCGTGTGGATGGCTGCACCTGTGCCAGTGCTGGTGCTGCTCTGGCTAGTGCCTGCAGCGCTGCCACTCAGATGCTGATGCACAATCAATTCCCTTGCCTTACTGCAGCACATCCTACAGCTATTACCCTTTTCCCTATAGCACTTGGAAATGTTTCCCTCTTCCTTGATTACATCTCCCTGTGGTAACCACTTGCAGAAAGGTTTTCCTCCTCCTTGGCATCTTCCCCAATGCCCTCCCTGCTCCAGCTGCCCAGCCTGACACTGCTTAGGCCAGGGCACTACAGGGCTTGAGACTGGGTCACACTCCATTGTAGAAGTTGCTTTCTGCCTACATGGGGTTGCACAGAGGCAGCACATAAACACCAAGACAGTAAATAAAAAAAAAACAATAAGGTGATGGGGAAACAACAGGAAAGAAATCCAGCATGAAAACATCCATACAAAAATCATTCACATGGCTGTGAATGATTTCATTTCAGACCAGGGCTGAACCTGGTCTTGCAGGCTGGGACAGCTTTCCCCCAAAGTCAGAAGTATTCCTAAATCTTACTAAATATTAGTTATGCCAATATAAGTGATGGAACTAAAAATAGAGATGTAGGTTTTTAGAGAGATGCTCAGTGATTTCGGTTGGCCAAGCAGGAGCTGCAGTCACACAGAAAAAAGACCATCCAAACACTCTAAATATCTGAAGAGGATGTACCCAAGAGTGTGCTGATCTCAAACCATGATTTAAAAGGATATCACAGCATATCAGCACTGGGACAGCATTTGTGTGTGTGTGTGCGACTTATTTCCACAAAGAGATAATTCCATGCAGGGCAGGTTTTGCTCACTGCTTCCATGTTTTCGGCACCAAACTGCTGGCCTGCAGCAGGCTAATTCAGCTGACTCACCCACAGTATGCAAAAAGAGTGGTGCTGTCAGGCTCAGGCATGAGAACCAGAGGAACCTGAAGGTAAAAATATAGCTCAGCAATTACTTCAAGCCGTCATGGACTGATGGGGCCAGCACACATGAACAAGACACTGCCTGATGCACCATTATCATCCAGCCAAGCCGAAGGGGAGAAGCAACCAAGCTGAATTCAGGTGCACCAAACTATTTTTAAAAGCTAATTCCCTCTTTGTAACTTGCAGTGGAATTTCATTCACATAGAACACTGTTGTGTCTGAAGATGAAGAAGACCCAGCACTGTCTTGAAGCCATATTTAGCTCTTACAACATTTTCACATGGGAACATGCTCATATGAGGATCAGCAGTTTGCTTAAGACGCTGTCCTCTTTCTGCCACAATTCAACCATCAGTGTATCACCAACTTCCTGTAGTTCATTGAGGGTTTGCAATAATTTCAGAGGCTGCACGTTCACTCTTGTAAACTGGCTTACCTGCAGTAAAAAATGGAGGTGAGGAGAAGCAAGCAAATTCTCCCCTGGAATTTAATTTCTTTGCAATAAACCCTAAATTCTGCCCAAAATGGACATGTTATGATACAATTTTCAGTTGCACACTGAGATCAGTGCTCCATGGTGCACATACTCTTGAGGTATTCCTAAATTCCATCACTTATCTGCTTCAGTGCATTTTCCTTACTAAAGTATCCTCTGGGTTTATGACAATTTCTGTTGTCTCCTATTCCTTGCAGCCTCCAGGCCACGTATGTAGACTGACAATACGGGAACACCCATGAGTCCAGTGTTTTCCAGTATACCCACGACCAGCTCACAAATGGCAGACAACCAATTCCCTCATCTGGTGTAGCCAAATCTGGGGTTTCTGTGTTCAGGCTCAGGGCTGCTCTCCTATCTGGGATCTCAAGCAAACAACACAGAGCCCAAAGATACCACCTTTTATCTTAATGGTTAAAGATGTTCTCAAAGTCTAATATTTCAATTAATTTTGAAACTTAAAATAGACCATAGGTACTCCTGGGTGCATAAAGGTGGAATGTGTCCCAGTCTGCAATGTGGATTTACCACTCAGAGCTTTGCACCAAGTACTCACTCACTGCTCCACTCCTGCACCTCTTCCCCAGGGAATTATGGAGAATCATGTGAGTGCTGGAGAAGTCCCATCAATACCCTTGTTTCTCCCCAGTGCTGGGTTTTGTGCAAAGATGTCTGTGATTGCACCTGAGATTCGACACAGTGGGCTGATGGCAGCAGACTGTTCCAATATGGGGATAGAGCAGGATACAAGTGTAGTTACCTCGGTCTATGTTTGTGATGGAAAATTGAACTGAGAGAGACCCAATAAATTACTGTCAAATTTCCTGGCCCCACCACAAAGTTTACTTCTCTGTCTCTCCATCACTCATAAGCATCTGAGCAGAGAGAAGTCATGCTGTCTTGAGCCCAGTAAACAATACATGGAAAAGCCAGAAACCACCACAGTAGTTAGCACTGGAGCGTCCATTGTACCTTCCTCTGCCCAGCTAAATGTCTTTCTCCCCCTCTACTTCTTCTCCCCAGAGAACATTTCTTTTGATGTTATTCCAGGACTGATATTAGGCTCCTTTGCTGCACTGAAATTCCCCAAAGAACAATACCCAACATTTGCACAGAACACTTATCTGCATGTATATATTCCTCCACTTTGCCTCCAAGGAATAGTTTCCTATGATCTTCCAATGTTTATTTAGGTCATTTCTGTGTCCATTCGATTTTCTCTTTGGAGAAGAAAGCCTGCATATGTTTCTTCAGATGTCACTCTCCCTCCTATACAGTCACAGTAAATATGAAGCTATGAAGTCTTTTCTCCATGTAAACACTGAAATATAGAGAAAGTATTCTAGTTATCTTCAAGATTTACCATTGGGGTAACTACTGCCCTTGAAGTTTGCATTAGCTTTAGCATTTACTTCAATTAGCAGCATTAACCTAACACAGGCTATTTCCAAAGCCTCCACCCAAGTTTCTACTACTGTTTGTTTCTCCCAAAGTCCCCAAAGACATATAATGTGATTGCAGTGATTGACTGTATCCATAGGAACTTAAAAGATGCTTCTTATAGATCTGATTTCAGCTAATTTCAGCCCTCTGGATACAAAACTGTTCAAGAACAAGAAATGCCTATGCCTGGAGGCAGCCCTGTCCTGCTTCTCCCTGGGTAAGCTCCCCTTGCCTTGATTACCAGTTGTCTTGCTACAAGCAGCCACTACAAGACTGCAAAGCAGGGAAACAAGGCTGTATTTTTGTCTAATTATCAGACAGTGAAAGTTATTCTGAGGCTGCCAGGTTGGTATTAGAGAGCCCCCTGAATTCCTGATGGTTTCTGCAATTTGTCACGGTGCAGGTATCACACACGCACACACAGAACCATTTTGTTCTTCAGTAAAACAGCCTCCAGCAACACACACCTCAGGACGAGAAGGGCTTGCTCACTAGCTTTCCAGCTCCTGAAGCTGGAGGGATTGCAGTGAAATGGGGCTTGAGCCAGTTTTTCCCATGTGGGATGAAGAGTACAAATAAGCAGCCTTACAGTTCAGCTCACAGCCTTTGGGAGATGCTAAATTTCTGCCTGGGGTTGCTGGTCTTTTGTAGGCACTAATCTGCTGACATGGCAACTAGATCCACCCAAGTGGATGCTCAGATAAGCACAGATTTCCATAGCAGAAGTCTGCGTGGGAAAAAAAAGACCCTTTGTGCCAACAGAGCCAGGTGCCAAATTCTGCTCACTGTAATCTCTTGGTGAAACCACTTATCTGAAAAGGCAGAAGAAAGCTGGCTCCAGATTTATTCTTTGCGTAATTAAAGGCCTGGCACTCTTTGGAGTAGAAATCTTATTCTCCCACTTATTGTCTCCCAAGGATACATGACTCAGCTAGAGTTACTTGGAAAGAAATAGAACTGAGATCTCCCTTGCTTGTCATCTGAGAGGTCCAGTCCAGCTCCAAGCCAGGTGCATTTCAGTATTCACATTCACACCAGTAGTAGCAGACCTGGTATTTCAGCCATGGGTATGAGCTTGTGAGATGAGTATTGACATCTCATCACATGATTTAAAAGCTGCTTTAAATGTTAGGATTAAATAGTCCTATGTTCACATATATGTGTTTGGTTGTGCATAAAAACATGCATGTATAGATGAGAGAAGGGGTTATTTACATCAAAAGCAGACTTGTAATAAGCAAAAAAGGTATACCTGAGTACCTGAGGATGTTTTACTATGGCTTATCTACTGGAAGTGATTTCTGGATGACAGATTTTACTGTAAAAGTTCATTTTTTTATTTTTTTATCCAGAAAAAAGCATTCATTTAACCAAGACTCTGGGAAAAAAATAAAGGTTGAACTGTTCTACTTACATGAAATAATTTATTTTAAAAGTTTTTTTTTATTGCTTAAGTGGACACAAATGGCCAAATTTAATAGTCTTCTTAAGTTCTATTTGTAACTTGTCACGGTAAGGTGAGAAAAGATCTTTATGCTCTCCCTTAGAGGAGAAGGCAAACTCTTAAAGTTAAAAAAATCATTACATTATAGCTCTGCTATATGCTTCAGCACCTCATGGCACCAGCTCTTGGCTTATTTCTCACTGTTCAGTTTAACTATTCATGCTCCCTGCTTTTTGCGTGGCTGCTCCAACTGTGAATGATATGCCTGCTTTTTTTACCCGCTTTCCTTAATATTTTGCTCAGAAGCTTTGCAAAGAGTGGCTCTCTACAATTCCTGCATATGGACAGGCTGCATTTCCGTAAAGATAGAATGGGAAAGGCAGCAGGTATAATCAAATATAGCTGCCCAAATTTTGGAGGAGAGCCTTTTAAAGAGAGACGATCGCCCACGGAGCTGAAGATCAGCATCTTCATGGCTCATCTGTATGGTCCTGCTACTATGAGTGTTAAAACTTGTGCTATTTTAATATCTTCCCAAAAATGCTAAACTAGCTGTAAATTTTTCTGGATGACTATCAAAGCCAGCAAATATGGAAGTCTTTTGTCTCTTTCTCATTGGAACAGTGTAAGGGTTTGACCAAGCTGAGCCAGCACTCCTGATGGGAGATGGGGCTAATGCTTGGGCCCATCTACACTTCTCTGAGCTCCATGAAGATTTCCTGATGAGATGGGTTTGTATGGCTCTGAAAACATAGATTTGCCTAACTGGCTCCCCAGCTCATGACAGCAAGGGCTTACCCTTCTGCATATAATGCTGATGAACAGCCCTTGTATGCTCACTCAGGCAGACAAGCTATTTTTGCATGAGTAACCCTGAAACTCTTGATGGGATTGAAAGTCTGGCAATAAGAAGGCTGTGCACTGCATCCAAATGGAGTTATAATTTTACTGCTGGATAGTTTACATCCAGGCACTGCTGCTAAAGGATGAGCTGTAGGATCAATGATGTTAAGAAAGCAGCAAACTAACCAACAACTCATTTATAATGTCAATTCTGCCTAGAAAAATGACTATTACTGTCAGTGTTGGAACAAGCCTGATTGTTAAACTGAGTCAAAACGCATCTTCCATGATGTTCAATCTCATCTGAGGCACTGTGGATAGCAGTATCGAGAAGCGTTATCATGGGAGAGTGTTAAGACATCTGGATGACTTTGTCTTTACAACATGGTCTTGGCATATCTGCACCAGAGGTAGGAAAGGATGTGAGACCTTGACAGAAGACTCAAATCCAGCTCTTTTACAAGCACAGCATTTCCACCCTGATGGCTGCCAGTGCATAGGGATGCTCAGGCATCACACATACAGAATTGGGTATTGGAAACATCCCAAGCACCCCGCTGTAAATTACTTGTGTCATAGCTCACAAGCCTGCAAATACATGCCAGGTCACAGTAGAAACATGAGATGTGGTGACGATCAGTGGAGAGATTGTATCAACAAATATGAATGCACTTATGGCTTCCTGGTCCCAAACTCCATTCACAGATCTGTGGGTGCTGACCTCCTGTTGACCTACAATGAATTTCCATTAGGTGAGACACTAAGCTTCATTTGTTAGGGGTACTTTTTGGAGGATGGAGAGCATGCCCCTGGTATTATTGAAGGTGTAAGCTGTTGTGAACGACCTGATTTAGTCCACTTGTTAAAAGGGAACAGCCAGCATACATAAAGATGGCACTTCAAATGACAATCAATCTCATTTTAGACAAATATCTCTTCTAACTGGTGGCTCAACTTTGAACTCTGTAGGCGGGCTTGGGTCTACACCTGCATTTACAGTTGTGTTTATAAGAGGAGTTGATTGGCAATGAACTAATTCAAGTTCCAGCATGAACTAGTCAATATACCAGCCTGGGGTGGGAAAACCTCTACCTGAACTATCAGCAGATGTAGCTGGTCCTTCCCTCACTCACTCACTGCTCAGTTGTGCTGAGACAACCCCTCAGGCAAACGTGATCTCTGGCAGCCTGCAGACTTCCTTGTTTAAATCTGGATCATTTCAAACCACCTCCTGCACAGCGGAAGCAGCACGAGGATACTGATTCTTTGTTTGAGCATAAATCTTGGGCAAGACTGGTCTGCAAACCAGGGCTGGGCTAGGAAACACGATATTTCACTGAAGCTTATTGGCAGGTGTGCCAATTACTTGTTTTGCACGCTGAGATGCTATGGACCAAATGTGGATCTCCGAACTGTATTTTGCTGGGAGTAAACATGAATTCCTGCAGGTTACTCTTTCTATTGATACATTCCTCTTAGGTGTTCAACCAATGTCCTAATCCCAACCTGTTTGAATAGAAGAAACGGCAATCCCAACTGAAAAAAAAACCACCAACATATAAATGAGAAACACTAGAAGAACAAGACAGTACTGGCTAGGAAGAGAGACTGCTGGGCACTGACACCATTGCAGCCAACACTGTAGAAAGGGCAATGGCAAGAAAGACCTCACAGATCATGCCATCCTCTTGAAGCCTCACGTGAGAAGGAAAGATGGGTTCAACATGGAGAGGACGTTACAGCAAAAGAGTCTAGGTCAGTCAGGTGGGCTTGCACAGCTGCTCAAGATGGGAATTCCTTGATATTCACAGTGAATACCTAGTTTCCGATACTCCTCAATATTCTCCTCCTTAAACCTGGCTGCCTCTGTGGTGCCTTGCAAGGTTTGACCCTAAAACCCTAAAAATAACAGGTCTGGAGGACACCACCAACACATACAGTGGATATGCTCAGATCTTATTATAAACCCACAGTGCTGCCACTGAATGTGACTGTTTTCCAAGATTAAGTTTTCACACGTCAAAATTGATGCTCTCAGCATGGCTATCTAAAAACTTTTTTTTTACGGATCATCTGAGACAAATATAAGAAAAATCTAATAGTATAACAAGCTGGCTCCTATTGACTTTAGAGGGAGAATGGATGCAATCCAACAGTATTTCAAGCCCAGAGACCACCTTCCCTCTGACTCCAACAGTCACTACATCCTTTGCTGATGAATGCACTGTAGTGCATTATGAGTTATTCATGTCTTCATGATTGGGAACACGTGAACCCTAGAGCTACTTATCTCCAGCTGTACAGCTTGTGGGCTGCAAGTTCATGAACAGAAAAGCAGTGGAAGTGACAGTCCTGGGATAAGAGCTCAAACTGGCATGTACCTTTCTCAGGTCTGGGATGCCATTACTGGAGGTTGGTCCTTTTGCAGAAGGAAGCAGCAGAAGGCATTAGGCCTCCAACAGGCCCTTGCAGCCATCAGGAGAGGCACGGCTCCAAAACAAGATACTTAACAGACAAAGATGTTAGTTTTCAACATCATCTAGTTTGGAAATGCTAAGCCATTTTGTCATCCCTCAGACTTGGAGGTAAGTGGCTGTGTAATAAGGTCTGACAGGGAAACTGTCAGAAAAATGGGCAAACAGACCACTGCTGTCAAACAACTGAGTTCTGAGTCCCCCTACTGTTTTCTCTATTAATTCATTATTATGCACTTTTGCTATCAGTCTTCCGATCCAAAGAATGGATGACATGAGCATACACCACATGAACAGGTTTTAGTTCAGTTTAGGCCAGTTATCCTCTGTCAGATCAAAAATCACACACTGAGTATGTGCAGACCTTCCTGAAGAAGTCTGATTACAGTTGTGACCACATGTAGGCAATAGCTGCAAACTGTTGTGCATGGGAGCACAGACGCCCTGGAGGCAATAGGAGAAACTGGTTGTCCAAACAAACGGACAGGAGCCCTAGCAGGTTTTCATGATAGAAATCCTCATTTTACTTGTACTGAATTACAGAAAAATCCATAAACTAAATGCAACCAATGACAAAGGTTTTGTCTATCCACAGTCGAGTTCATTCTACCCATGAGCAAGCTGCAGCTGGGCTGACGAGCATGTCCCCAAGATTATTTCACCACCACTCGACCTCAGTCTAGAAGGGTACTTATCTTGTCTCAGGCTTCTAAGGGTTTTTGTAACAACCTGTTTCTTGGTTATTTACTATGCCTGGGGACCAAAAGGAGAGACACATCCCCAAAGCCACCCACAAAAGGCAGAGCAATGCCTGCTTTGGATCTGCCCCTAAGACAGAATCATAGAATGGTGTCATAGATGTCCCTGTTCCATGCAGGACAAAGACTGATATAGCATGCATTCCCACCAAAGCAACATCAGGTTGGACTAAATTTAGTCAACTTCTCTACCCTAAGAAATTCATGGGTGAAGCTAGGAGCTGATGTAGAGTGAATAAATTTGGTTTAAAAATTCTTACAGTAAAGATGCAAATTTAAGATTTTTACTATTCCACTCCCTTGTTGTGTCAAGGCAGTAGAGTACAACCACCACTTATTCTTTCTTTTTTCTCTAGTGGACATTGCTGTGGGAAATTGACACCCCAGAGCTACAGTGAAAAAAATTAATAATGGCGTACATCTGACAATGAAGATATATATCTTACATTAAATACTGATGTACAACTATGTGTTAGAGAAAGCAGTCACTGCTGATTCACCCTCCCTTGGGATGCTGTTGCCACAATAGCAAAGCTGAAGCCCACAGCAGGCACAAACTATATTTCAGAAGCAGGATGACATCTCTACCACACCAGTGTTAGCATGAGTTTGAAGCGGCTTCTCTCCACAAGTTGAAAACACAACAGAGGTAGGTCAAGTCTAACGAGCCCTGTAAAAGCTTAGCATCACTGAGGGCTTCTGCATATGCTACACCAGCTGTGCAGAAATGCTTCTGTAAGAAGGGTTAATTTTTAATTTGGTTTTGTTTTATTTTAAATAGCATTTGAGTACTCACTTTACCTACAGTAAAATCTGAGCCAAGTATTCCTGAGGGTTCAGTAACCCCACCTACAGAGAAAGAAATGTCCCAAACAGCTTCTGAATAGGATGTGAGAAATTCCAAATTTGTGAACAAACAAGGAAAGGTAAAACAAGCTTATATTGAAGTGTAATGTTTCTGTGGTTTAAAATCTCTTTTTTTTGGCCTTGAATGGCCTAATGGGGACATTATCTTATTAGCTCTGATGACAGGGAATGTACAGGACACCTCACAGGTGACTTTGTTTTCAGCTCTTTTGGATGCAGACATTTTCAATGCAGGGATCTGGGGCCAGCCCAGCTTTGTAAGAAATCCTGTGTTCTTCATCGAAGCACTTTATTAGTACAGAAGATACATTTGGAGATCCTTTGAAATTTGGAAAGTTGGACTTTGCCCCACTGAGGATTTGCTTACAGATGAAAATCAATGCTGGGAAAATCAAAGGTGCTGTTATGTACATTATTCATCATATGGATTGACACATCCCAGTGCACATGGCATACAGATGTGAGCTATCATCTTCATTTCATTGTTCACACAAGCTCCTTTCAGCTCAGAAAAGCTTACCAAAGCCTGTGAGATCATGACTGGAACCTAAACACTAAAAAGCTTTCAGAAATGATAATGCTTAAAGAATCAACTTCCAAAGAGCAAGTCAGGAGAATGGAAATGAGAAAAGGTTTCCTTCTTACCACTGCTTTGATGGACAGCATTAGCTTGCAACATGTCTCATTTTTACATCTTCCAAAGAAGATTCTGTGTAAAAAGCAGGGTCTGAGACCATTTATTTGAATTCTCAGCAGATGCTCAGTTCAGCCACGCTCGAACCTGTCACTTTTCTTTGCAAGTCATCTGTAAACAGCCAGGGAAAGGGCTTTTTGTTCTCACAAAACATTTGGTAAGTGCCTCTGTGTGCTAAATATCCAGAATTGTGCACATACAAAACTGCATTTACTCTTCCCTTTGCAGAACCGCCCAAATGTCATTTATAAATAACAACTGTGTGACTGTGTGGTTTGAAAATTGCCACCACTGAAAATGGTTTTTAATAGTTACTATCTATACTTAAAGTAAGGTACATTCAAAAAACCTAAAAGGTCTGTGAAATAAGGGGTTTTATTTGGTCCTTTGTACAACTGCTGGATACTACTTGCAAAAAAAGCATCATTTAAGGTTTACTGTCAGTGTACTTCAAAGTTCATATGCTTGCAGGGGCAATGCAACAGATTCCTTGGCTAATATTCATGTCCAACAGGTCTGTCCCTCTGCACCACTCCCTGTCCAACCCCCACTCTGTTGCTGTACCTTTGTCCATGCCTGCCAGCATTACTCCTGTACCAGATTTAGTGGACTGTCACATGACAACACACCAGTCACTGTCTTCATTCAGAAATCCATGCCTATTTTTTGAATGCAGTCATTTAGGACGTCCTCCTGTGCATCGTATCAGTTGTGCATATGCCAGCAAGGCAATTGCCTGGTGAAATCCAACTGAGATTGCCAGCGGTGTTCTCAGCCCACAATTTACACATATCAGCTGCACAGTGCAGGCTGAATGTTGAAAATGGTGTATAAAAACCCATGGTAGCTGCAGAACAACAACAAAAAATCAATTTATCTACATTTGTGCCTCATTATTTCCCCGCCTTCAAGGATAGGTTCCCTTCTCCCCAGCCTTTAGGGAGTGTTGCTCCACAGACTGATCTCTTCTCATGCAAATAAGAGCACTCTGTGCATGAATAAGCAAAGAAGATTGTGTTTTCCTCCCACTTTAGAGAATTTAACCCATCTAGAAGCAGAAATAATGTTACTTAGGTGATGAACAGGGCAGGAAGAAGGAATAGCAATGGAGATGTGTGTGAAAGCTGAAGGAATAAGACCAAACTCTTTTACAAGCACTTAAAATACTAATTAGCAAATCAAGATGCAATGGGAACAGCAGCTAAAATTAAACAAATAATTTGGCTGCTAATGCTGCTGGGCTTGCTGTCGTACAAGCAGCTCCTTTGTATGGCATCAGACAAGAAATCCGCATTCATAGCCATCCTTGTTCCTCCTTTCCCAGTTCTTATATTTTTTCTGCAACATGATCCTATTGATTAACTGTTAGAACAAGGGATAAGATGTTTCTCTCAAAAAAAAAACAAAAACCAAAGCTATATTTAAAGAAGATGTCGCCCTTCCTTTTGCTCAGGGCAGAGTGGGCATAGAAGCAGCAAGAAATTCAAGCTGTGAAATTTCTCTCTAGGAACTTTGAGCTGCCCAGTCTGGGCCAGGTTGATGCCTTTACACTGACATATATTTCTTTGAATATATGCTTTTCATCAGAAAAGCAAAATAAACATTTTGGGTTTGTTGTGTTTCTTTCTTTCTGTTTGAAGAAAAAAAAAAAAAGAAAAAAGGACAGAAGACTCCAGAGAGGTAGAAAGCAATTGTGATTTTCCCCATCCTTCAGACACAACATAGGAAGAAAGATTTGCTTATTCACAGCATGATGAATTCCATCATCGGACCATCATGGCCTGGAGACCAACTTTGCCACCAGTTCACAAACCCCCCCCGATGGATTGGCCACCTGAACCACCTCAGCCTGTGGTCTCACAAAAAGCCACCTGCTGCCCCTCTGTGCCACCCCCACTTCCTGCACAACGGGAACAAATCTGGAGTCTCTCACACTGAATGAATTGGTCCAGATTTAAGGACGATACTTTGATAACTGAACTTGCAATAGCCACCCAGTTCCAGGAGATGTTGCTATGCTTTCAGCTAAAGTCCAGGAAGAAATGCACACAGAGCACAGGAACTGCAGAGGGAAAAATTGTAAGCACTCTTGGAACGAGCAGTAGAGTGTGCGAGTATGGGTAAAACTAGTGTTAGGGGCAGCTCTGCATTTTGCAGGCTGTGAGACAGAGGCACAGGAGGTCCCTAACAAAAAGCAGAGGGGTGGTAGCGTCAAGGATTGGGCCCCCATTTCTAGACATCGCTCATGTTTTAGACTGCGTTGCTTCTTCATACTTGCCAGTCTGATGCCAAGCAGAAGGCAGGTCACTGCTTTAAGTAAAAATGCAGTTCTTCTCAATTACCTTTTGACCTACAGTAAGAAGAACCTCCCAAGCTTTCTAGTCCACCACCTGGCCAGTAAAAGAGAAGCCTCCAGAGAACAAGAAAACAGGAGAAATACACACTTCTCTTAAGCTATTAAAAAAGCCTGGATCATAATTTCTCTACAAGCAAAGTCCCCAGAAGCACCAGCACTCAAGTACAGTGTGATGAGAGGAATCACTGACATGCCCCGATGTCCTGGTTTAACTGCGTCTGTCCCGGCATGCCAACAAGATTACTCAGCATGCTGCCTTGGGGTTTAGCTCAGGGCAGAGGGTTCATCCTCTCTTCTGTCACCCCCACCCAGGCTGCAGCCCTGGGAACAAGCTCGTTCCCAGCTCCCAGCAGGAGGACAGCCGGTTCTTCTCAGGGTCATTACCCGTACTTGGGTCACCCTGCATGACCCAGCTTAGGGAGCCTGCCTCCTACATTTGTTTGTAAAGACTGGCTACAAGTAGAAATAAGGACAACCAGAGAAAACAGGAACATGTAAGGTTGTTTTTTTCCTATGTTGACCCTGTGTGCACAAAGGAGCCTCAAAACTGCATTGTCAATACTCAGAAAGACTTGCAGACCAGAGAGTATTGGCAGCCCACCTTGATTCCATTGGCAGCCAGGAGCATTGCAGTGACCCATTTGCTGCTGGCTTGCTCTGCTGTATCCACTACACCATCACTGACCTTCTTCCTTTCAAAAGGGTGCAGACAGTATCTGCAGTCCTATCACTGGTGAGGAGCAGCACCAGAGTTAGGCACTGCTGCAGGTGCTGTCTTCAACCCAGGCACATGATAAATGTTGGTAGGGCCATTCACCTGAGCCATGGCTTCATTGAATATGAGCTGTGGAAACCAAAATCCCTTTGAAAGCAATGAAAAGGGTGTTTGGGGTAATTAAACTCTTCTGGGTGAATTGTGGTCTCTGCCCCAAGGAGATTACCATCTCATCAGGGGACAAGCATGGATGTTACAGCAAGTTAAGAAAAGATGATGATAACAGGCATGGACACATGGGTTGCTCAGAGGGTTGAGCAAACATTTTCCTGAAGCGTAGGGTATGGGTATGCTGAAATAGCTGTTTGAGAAGCCAACTGCAGTCCAACACTTAATCCCTTTTGAAACTCAACTTAACTTGCACTGCTCAGAAGTAGGTAAAATTCATGCAGGGTTTTCCTACATAAAGAGGGATTCATGATGTCCAATTCCTATCTATCCAACCACTTGAATGAAAAATTATACACATGTCCCAGATCACGCATGTACCGCCAAGTACCTGAAGCACACACTGAACATTATTATTAGAAAGGATTTGAGTGTATGACTAATGCAAAAGAGATGATAGTATCTAGACACAAGTGTGATAACAGCAATTATTGGAGTCCTCATAGCAGCCTTCCAGTAACTGAAGGGGGCCTATAAGGATGCTGGGGAGGGACTCTTCATTAGGGACTGTAGTGAGAGGATAAGGGCTAATGGGTTAAAACTTAAACAGGGGAAGTTTAGATTGGATATAAGGAAGAAATTCTTTACTGTGAGGGTGGTGAGGCACTGCAATGGGTTGCCCAGGGAAGTTGTGAATGCTCCATTCCTGGCAGTGTTCAAGGCCAGGTTGGACAGAGCCTTGGGTGAGATGGTTTAGTGTGGGGTGTCCCTGCCCATGGCAGGCTGGTTGGAACCACATGATCTTAAGGTCGTTTCCAACCCTGACTATTCTATGATTCTATGAATTCTTTAGTCATGCTCAAGACTCTGCCATGGAGGAGAAGCAACAATATTGTGTTGGGGGCACACGATCCTGCTTTGTACCAAATATAATTGCTTACTGCAGGCGTGAGATATAATTGTTTAAAAATCTGTCACATGCTTTGCAACAAGCTTTGATCCCTGAATGGAAAATGCTTCCCAAGGCCAAGGCTTGCTGCTACTGCCTCTCTAGTCAGTCCTTAACCTTCTGGTTTTATTAACAATATGTCAAAATTAGACTAGAAATATGACTAGGACATGTGAAGAATAATGGAGAGCAGAGAGAAAATGCACTGTTTTTAAAGCACTCCAGTTTTGTGACTGAAGCTGGCTGTGGGCACAGGGAATTGGGTGTCTGGTGCTCTAGCTGAGGAACATAGGAGCTTGAAATCTCCATTTGTTATTACTTCTGCCTGTCCCAAACAGCTGTACCTCAGAACATGGATTGGTGCAGACGTAACAGCTGGTTCCAAAGGCGTGGCAGAGGAAGAATGAAAGGAAATACACACTTTTTGGTGACTTCTGCACTGGCATGTTCTGAAATGTCAGGTAGAAAGGCATGACATAGAGGTAGTGGTGGGTGAACACTGGGTCAGCCATGAATGCTAACACTGAGCAACTGGGGTGCAGCTGGGCATCTGGATAAGAGAGTTAATTTCCAAAGTATTTGCATTCACTGAAGTACCTCAGAGTTCAGAACAGCCTTAAGGACGCTGCAGAATTGGTTGCTGGGAGAGCACAAGCTCTGGGGTAACACCAGAAGGTGGCACAAACAAAGCCTCCCTGATTTTGGAGAGAAAGACATCAAACAGAGCAGAGAAGGAAAGTGTAGTTCTACAGATGCAGCCTGAACAAGACCACTTGCATTCAGGATTGGCCACCAGGCTCTGGCCTGTGTTGCTGGGCTCTGCAGGTGTAGCTAAACAGACTGTGGAATTCCCCAAAGGATGGAGAATGGGTTTCTGCAGGTACAGAGCTGTGCAGGCAAGCTTGGCCAAGATGCAACTGACACCACCTTCACTCAGTACAAATCTTTCCTATAAAATGAGAAAAAACCTGCTTCCCTATGCTTGGCTCTGTTTGCAAAAAGAGCCGTTGTGGCTATGTAAAACAGTACTTGTGTTGATGCTTTCGCGTCAGTTTTCCCAAGCAATGCTGCTCCAAATTATGGTGCTAGAAAAAGGCTGCTAAATGCCTCCAAACAAGCCTGACAGCCTGTTACTGACCTGGAGACAGGCAGAGCAGAGATTAGTAACTAAGATGCAGTCCTCCCTGTGTGTGACTTGATCTCCCATCTTCCACCACTTCAGTTTCGTCCCTCCATCATGCACCAAGAGCACTGCCATCGATCTGCTGACTCACACCGAGTTGCAAGGGAGACGGATTTGCACAGATGGATGCTCAGACCCTCCACTGTGTCAACTGAAATGCCCATCACTGGAACAGGAGAGCTTGAAAGCATCTTCCTAAGCTGCTGACATCTTCTCTTTGTGTGCAGGCACCTATAGGCACAAGAAACATCTTTACCTTTTGCTCATGAACAAATGAAGTCAATTCATGCAAAAGCATACACTGCTGCATGCATACAGGGGTTTACAGGTGTGGATATCCTTACACCACCAACATGCATCAAAAGTCTGAAGCAAATATGAGTTTACATCAGTCTGGCCCATGACATTTAACTTGCATGACAAAACCAGAAGCTGAGCATCAACTATTAAGATTAGATCCCAACATCAAAAAGTTTTGAATTAGAAGCACAGACAAAAGGGAAACTAGCTCTACCTCACAGCAAACTCCCATTTCATTCCTTGAAACTCTGTAATTGCTACTAATTTTAATTGCATATTTATACCACAGATATTTCTTTCCCTTTAAGGAGACAGGAGTGACATCAGCTTATAATATTTCTACAACTTTTCATGAGGGTGTTGAAGCATCTGCCTGCTTATTTTTACTTTTCTAAAATGTATTTTAGGAGAGTAAAAAAGAAGGACTCAGTAAATACCAGTGTAATGAAAAGTCAGCGTCTCTTCCCAAGTGGGAGATCTCACTGTGGGTAAGGGAAGGAACCCAGGCTGCAAGTCAGGAACAGGGCTTGAGGTCCTGACCCACATGAACCCATAGCATCTTCTTTTCAATCCCTGATAACTTTGTTTTCATACCCTGCTTTGGTCCAAGTTCTGGGGATTTTTCCAAGTCATGCTGGCCTCACATTTGGATTTATTAAGGTTATATACAAGAACACATATCTGCAAAGTGTTACAATACACTGAGTTTAATGTAAAGCCTTCAACATAATCTATATAATGCAAGAATAAACAGTTTTAATGTAACTGTGCCACCTCCTCTGCTCTCCAACATTACCCCACACTTCCCCCACTCCTTTCAGAGATAAAGGGATTCTTGCTAGTGCAAATTTTAAATTTAGGCAAGTTTTAGTGCCATGGTGCTGAGCAGCTTCTTCAATTAACAAAATCCCAGAGGTCCACCACAGCCAGCTGGGGCAGGTAAAGCTACTAGTAGGAAAGGTTTGCTGCATTGGTTCTTCCTTGAACCACAGGGCAGAGGTGAGTTGCTCATTGCAATCTTTCATACTACAAGGTCAGTTCTCTTGGACTAAGGACACAGAGGCTCATCCTTTAGTGGTAGTAGAAGCAGATGTTCCCTTCTGATCCATGGAGACACAGACCACCTCTCCTTGTTTGAGATAATGGTGAATCAGACCTCTCTTTTGGTTTTCATTGAAGTCCCTTAAGAAAGCATCAGGTTAGAAATCCACTCGTACCATATGATATTGCAGGTGCAGATACAAACATGCAATGTTAATTACAAAAATGTAATTAATCTTCTGTCCAGTAAGAACTGCTGCTTGTGATAGGAAGAGACTCTCAGTTTGCTTTGACAATTAGTCCAAAAGGATATAAGTGAAAGAGTATTCCTTCATTTTTACCATTGATAACCAAAAAAGCTATTTCAGTAGTGGAAAAACAAACCCTGAGAACAAGCACTTTCTTTCACCCAGTTATCTTTCACTGGCAGATTTCAGTAGACTGCAGTTAAATAAGGCCTCACCAGCTCCTCTAGGGCTGGAAGTGAGGAAGGCTTCATTCAGATGAAGAACTGAGCAGATGTCAAGGTTTAAATTCTCCCTGCTGCCAGCACAGAGAACCCAAAACAGGGGGATCAGACATCACATCAGCCTTCAGATAAATTAAGCAGTCAGAAGATAAACCACTGAAGACAAGCCTAAATGAGTTGAAAGCTGTAAAGAATCAAAACTGAAGCACTGATAAACCTTGATTTACCTAAGACCAGCAGACCACATAGGGTCACATTTCTCCATTTCCTGATCGATAAATATGGATAAAAGTGCTTTTATCAACCAAGGTATCACTGCTGCAGAAAAAAAAAAAGTAAAAAAATCTTTTATTGCCCAGAAGGTTCCTTTTAGAGCATGTGACAGGCTGCAATATTGACTTTAGGAGTCTACTTACAGAGCTGTCAGAAAACTCAAAACAGGCTCCACCTAGAAGAAGAGTTCAGTGGGGAATTTTGGCCTTTAACAGAGTTGATAAACCAGTTTCAGAGAAGCTCAGGTTTAAATAAGCCTGGTACTTCCAGGTCAGTGTTTTTGTTGAGAAGGCTAGGACCAGTTTTTCTGTACTTGGATGATGGTGTGGCAAGACAGGTGATACTGCTTCAGATTCACAGGAGCCACGGTCTTTTAGTTCAGATCTTCATGGTGGATTTGGGAAGATGAGGGGGAAGAAAGCACAGCAGGAGGAAGTGCCTTCCATCTCATAACCCTTAGTGAATGAAGGAGTAATGAAAATGAATGAGGAAGAAGAAAGCTGCCTGAATACTTAAGCTTTAAAATTGAAATGCTGCTCAACTAAAAATCCAGAAAACTCAAGTTTTCACCATGTTTTCAACAAATTGTAAACTTTGTTCTCTCTTTTTAAGTTGGCTTACTA
The DNA here is from genome assembly GCF_033815535.1 of Pezoporus flaviventris. Classification (NCBI taxonomy): domain Eukaryota; kingdom Metazoa; phylum Chordata; class Aves; order Psittaciformes; family Psittacidae; genus Pezoporus; species Pezoporus flaviventris. The sequence goes on from NW_026892561.1 coordinate 20,981,694, forward strand.
CCCTGGAGACCCCAATTACATTTGGGAAGGCAGGGGAACAAAAAAGGAAGAAACTGATTTGAAGGGATGTTTTAGGAATAGAACACTTTCTGGGGGTGACCTTTTTGGGGAATTGGCTAAGTTAGATGGAAAAAACATCCACTGTGACCACCAAGTACCCACAGGGTTGTAGAACAAATGAAGAAACGAATCTGGGACTTCTTTTGTTGCTGTCTTTTAATGTTCACCACTACATGAAATATACCTCAGAGGCAATGCTTGGGCACCATCAAGAATTACGCAGAGCCTAAAAATCAAGGAAGAGTGCTAATGCAAGTCTCAGGTGATCTGGCTGTGGGATCACTACTCATCCCTTCCAAAACGCTTACTTTAAAGGCTCAATTCTGTTTCAGAGCTGATCCAAACTACCTCCAAGCTTTTCTGAATGGGCCATGAATGCTTAGAAGCCAGCTGAAGGCTGCTTTCCCTTCATCCCTCCTGTGCATACTGAAGCAGAAGTTCCTCTGTTGTTAACTGTCACTAAGGCAAGGAAATCTGTTGAGAGGGTTACTGCTCCTTCTCAGGCTCTAGACATGGCTGCAAAGCACTGCTCTTAACAGCTTAGTAAAAAAATGAAGTGTGTATGTAGTTTGTGTACAATAAGTTTATTTCATCAATGAACAAGGATGCCAGTACACAAATGGTCCATCAGTGCATCTTCCATCATTGCAATCATCTTTGCAACAACACGGAGCCTTGGGTGGCATGGTTTAGTGTGAGGTGTCCCTGCCCACGGCAGGGGGGCTGGAACTAGATGATCTTAAGGTCCTTTCCAATCCTAACTATTCTATGATCTGTCTCTCTCCATCCCTTTGGCCAAAAAACAACTAGGCCTTTACATGAAACAATTTTAATAGGCAGTTTGCACTGTGTACTCTTGACATCAACATCTAGCTGACACCAGCTAGCTTGACTAATATAATTACTCAGGTAAAAAGGGACCTCAGGAGGTCTCTAGGCAACCTCCTTCCCAAAGCAGGAGCAGGACAGCTTCCAGGAGGTATTTCTGTGTAAGCCAACTTGTAACCAGCCTTCAGGTGGAGTACAAGCCACTAACCACTACACTCTGACCCAATGATCCTGCCAGTTTTTCCACACAGCTAGTAGTTCACCTATCCAGACCACAACATCTGAACTTGGATACAAGAAAGCTAGGGAAGACTGCACTGAAAGCCTGGCTAAAGTCAAGGTAAGTGACATCCCCTGCTTTCCCTCATCCACAGATTCAGTCATCTATTCTCAGAAGGCAGTCAGGTTGGTCATGCATAATTAACCCTTTGCAAGTGAATGGGCTATTGCCAGTCACCACCACCTTTTTTTTTTGCCCAGAAATGTGGACATGATCCATGATTTTCACAAGAAGGAAAGCAAGTCTGAGCCTCATTCTCCCTGAGCAGTGGGTAGCCTGGGACCGAAGAGCAAAGAAGTTTAAGGTTGTAAATCAGACTGTCAAGTAACAGCTACTGAAGCTACCAGCCACAGAAGCCATTTGGAAGCTACGAAGTTGAATTTCAGAATAACAAAAGCTGAACAAATAAATGCCCCAAGATGTAACAATCTCCACAAACAAACACGAAAACCCAAAGACCCCCCCCCCCCCCCCCCCGAAAAGCCTGCCTGTATAACTAATTCACAAACAGTAAAAAAAAAACCAAAGAACCAAAGCAGGGAACCACCCACTTCTCCAGATTGCCAAAAATGGAGGGGAAAGACAACAGCAAAGTCAACCGCCATCCAAACAAACTGCCCAAATCCAGAAACAATAAACCTGCTGAAAAGACCAACAGCAGTAATGTTGCCTGCTGAAAAACTATCCAGGGAAAACAAAACAAATAACAAAATAAAGTCAGAAGCCAAACAATAGTTTGCTGTTTTCTTGGAAATATTTATGAGCAATATTCAGAGGAAATGTTCTCGAGGGGAAGTCACGTAACCAAGCAAAGAAATGAGGCAGAGGTTGGGAAAACAGATGGATTTGGCTCTCCAGAGGGGACTTCTGATGCCTAACAAACCCAAAATCATCAGTTTATTCCCAGTCTGCACACACACCAAGCCTCTGGCGAAGAACAACCTCATACCTTAGCTACTGACACTCCTGATGAGATACTTTAGCGGCCAAAATTTCGATTTATTAACTCAAGAGCTGACTGATGCCAGTAAAGATAAAGTAATCCAGTTTTCAAAGGATTTTCCAATCTTTTCAATTTTTTAATTTTAATATAGCAAGTATTCTTTATCTAAATACCCATAGGATGATTTGCTGTTAATGGTCCTTTCATTTATTTGCTTATTACCTCAAATGTCTCTTCGAAGTCTATATTGACACCTGTGTAACTTTCTGTGTATTAGTAATTAGTTGTGCTGTTCACTATCTCCATAAGACAACTTATTTGTAAGTATATCTGGAATTTTAGTACTTGCAACCATGTCTTCAGCCAGAATTTTGGAGGCTGAGGTAACAAGTGGCTTGTGTTTTGCAGTCCCTCCAGGACGGCGCAGTTGTGCAGGCTGTTTTCACACCAAACGAGGTCAGCACAGTGTTTCATTACACAAACACAGGTCTGAGCTCTTTCTGAAATAATTTCTGCCCAGCAGGTAGAAATAAAGCTGAGATTGTTCTCGGGCACCTCTAATTTCTGTGCCAAGCAAAGCAAAGCTCCAATAATGAATACTCAGCATCTCATGGCATTCTCCTAACTATGCTCAGAGCAAACATGGGAAACATTTATTTCTGCAATTGGATCTGAAAACCCTTGCTATATTTTCTTAAAAGCTAGCTTCAGATAGATCACACCGGGACTGGCAGTCCTTGTCCCCAGGATGGCTCAGTGTCCTCCTGCAAGAAGAGGTGAGGTACCACAGCTCATAGGACTGCTTAAGAGATATCCAAGCTTGCGTCACATGCAGTTGGAGACTTGTTTACGTCTAGTAAACTCAGCAGCCTAGGCAGACCTGTTGCAGACATTTATAATCCGTGTCACCAGGCTATGCAAGCCCTGTCCAAGAATGGGGATGCAGCAAGTCTGGCTTGGCAGAACAGGCTGTCCTCTGCCCTTCTCAGCCTGTTATCCAGGTCCTTAATCAGAGTATGATATCATTGCTTTGCCCCACTCTAGATTTATCTTTAGCAGAAGAATAGCATGACTGTGTCACAAATGCATTGAGATAAATGTGCTGTTTATCACTAGAAATTTGATTCAGGCCTTTATGCCTCATGAACATCACACAATCTCCAAGCAAATTAAAGAAATTCCAGGTAAGTCTCCATGGCACCCCCTATGCAGCTAGCTAGCACTTACTGATCTTAGGAGGCATTTGAAAGTTCTGCAAGAATGTAAGGCCCCACTTTTATGTATATTTTAAATATACCGTATGTTTGATATCCTGCATTAAGTTTGCATTTCCACTATGCTAATACTCTAAGTAATCTCCATTTTTCACTCACAATTTACATTACTGCTGAGTCTCTTACAGTATTTTTTTTAAAGTTCAACATGTGCTTAATCCAATGAAGAAAGGAAGGTCAAAAGAAACTAAGCAGCTTGCTGAAGATCCCTGAAAAAAAAAAAGGTAACAAAACCCAGGTGCCTCCACATCGGCTCAGCACTCTTAAAAAAAACACTCATTCATTTTACAATCCTTGAAAGGTCAATGCCACAAAGAGTTTGCAAAGAGAAAATAAAAATATATATACACTAAACACTTTGCACACCAAACCTAAAGGTATATAGAGATCTTAAAGGCCTGAATAAAAACAGTATCACTTGTTGACCATCAGAAACTGATGTGACTCCACAGAGGGAAGTAGTACTACACACCCCTTGTCTCCAAATCCCACGCTGATAGACTAAGCCTGATGGGGAGAGGAATGGATCATGACCCTACCAGATTTCCAATCCTCCCAACATACCCTCCTCTGTGATTTGCAGTGGAGCAGCACCTCTACCGTCTGCCTTGCAGCTTCAATGTTAGAAGCTTTAGAGCTTTACTAGGATTGTGATCTGTATTAGGTAAAAATACCAGCCATTTTCCTCACCAGCTGTGATGAGATAGGAGCTGATTTGCTACATCAGTAGCAAATGAGAGCTGGGAGAGCTTTCATCCCAGATGGGGTGTGGCCCAGGTGTGACCTACCTGAATCTCCTGAGTCCTCAAGACACTTGTAAAAACTCATTTTAAACATTTTAGTACTTTTAGGACAGGGTAACAGAGCATCCACTTTTTTTCCTCCCCTCCTCATCCCTTCTCCATCTTTCCTCATGCTCCCTCTGAGCAGAACGGGAACATCTCCCATTTGAGGGAGTGTCTCCAGACATGTGGAATGCCTACAGTCAGCAACAACAGGAGGTCAGTGCTCAAAGCCATTATGGATGCTTGAGTCAGTGCTTGGCTTTCAAGGTGAAACCTTCCTGTAGGCACTAATCCCACTCTTCTTGGCCCAGCTGCTCACAACCCCATACCCAAGTGATGCTGTGCTTGTCGCACATCACCTTTACTTAATCCTTGCCAAAAGCTGGAAGAACGTGTGAGAGCAGGCAACCTGCCGTCATGGTAAGTTTTTACAAGCCCTAAGTTGCAACACCCAGGCCAGCTCTGAAAGAGGTAGCATCCCTGATCCTCGCACCCTAATCCTCTTCCTAAAGTTATTTCAGCACTGAGGAACACTAAAGCTGAATGTCTGCATGGTCTTTGACAACAAGACTGCTGCATTGGATGATATAACCCAATGAGCTTTTGGTGCAGAGATTTAACACCTTTTAATATTTAGAGATTAGAGATTCATTTTTTCAGAATCAGCTGTCCCCATCCCACCAGGTTCTCCTAGTTGGGACATGCTCCAGGAAGGGACATTCAATTTGGATGGATAAACAGTAACAGTTGCCAGCAGAAGAGATTAACTGTTAAGGTGAAAAGGTTGTCCACAAAGCTGTGCTGAATGATTGCAGTGAAACCTGAGATTCAGATACTGACCTTCAAACCCAGGTGAGCACAGGAGGAAGCACAACTCATGTTGGTTTGGAAATGTACCATTTCCTCACAAACAGGGACCTGGGTTCAAGAGATCAGCTTTGAAACAAAATGCTTAATAGCATTAAAACAAGGTGAAATGTTGGTTGGTTAAATGCAAATGTACAGCTGATGAACCTATCCAACATCACTTCTAGACCAGTGCAATGTAACTTCTCCAAAAGGCACTTTGCAAGCCTAAATTTTCCACAGTTACGGGTATTTAAGGGCAGCATTTATGAGAAACAGATGAATTTTGAAAAACTTCTTTTACTTATGTTGTCTTCCAAGGTGAAGGGAAGGAGATGAGAGAGGTAGCTGTTGTTTTCTGATAAGAAACTTTACTACATTTGAAGTTTTGAGTCCTCTGTGTGTGCAGACTATTCCCTACCACAGCTGATCCAACACCTCACCACCCCAGCAAAACACAGTGCCTGGGCATTTGCACTTAGAATCATAGAATCGTTAGGGTCGGAAAGGACCTTAAGATCATCTAGTTCCAACCCCCCTTCCGTGGGCAGGGACACCTTACGCTAAAAATACGCTTGCCACCATGCCTCTGCCCGAGTGAAGAAGTCAGTCCAAAGTGTTAGGTTTGGGGACCAGAGGAGTGAAGGGTAAATGGAAACACATACATCATTATTCACATGGCTAAAATGTACCCAGGAGTTTCCTATGACTCGCATGCTTGCCTTCCTTTATATACGTATATATATATTACATTTTTAAATAAAGCCTGGCAGCAGCTCAGACCTAGGATTAAAATAACCGCTTTGTGTCATCCTAAGGCAAGAGCAGAGGGCACCTCTATGCTTTAGCAGCTGCTCTGCCCCTGCTGCTGGCACAGACTGCATGAGGTCTGGCTCCTCCTGGACAAGCAGGAGGCAGGAAACATCTTTTTTCACAGCCATTCTTTGGAGACACTCTTGCAGCTCTTCCCTCAGACTTTTCAAACCTTTTGCTTGGTTTGAAAAGCTTAGTTTGGGAGGTTTTTAAAACCAGCTGCCTGTCCTAACATCAGTGGTAATAACCTGTGCTACAAACAAGTTCATACGGAGAAGGTCCATTTTAAGTGTTACCATTAGACTGTAGGAGCTTTCAGTTCACCCCAAAAAAGTTACGAAACTTGCAGTTAAAGACCAGCTTCTCTAGGACTGCTATTGCAAATGAATCTGGCTTTTCATTTAGAAATAGATTTAATTCCCCAACTATGAGGGCCTCAGTGTTTGAGAACAAGAACTCAATGTTCACAAACCAGTAAGCAAATGCAGACCCTGAGGTTTACTTGTATTAAAAAAAAAAGGGGGGGGGGGAAGATCTAAAAAAAAAAAGGTACGACTAAGGTCTGACTCATGATTTTCAAGTTCTTAGAGGTAGTGAATTTAGTAATTCTGTAGTCTCTTGTGCACTGGGGCTTTCATGAGTTTCTTCGCACAGAAGAAACAGAAATTTCACACAAACTTCTCAACCCCATAGCCATACTACAAGGAAATCTGTTTCAGTAAGAAGCAGGGTCAATAGGTTTGCTTTGCAGTAGATACCACTGCTCCTTGCCTGTGCTTTGTTATTACAATTCATGCTGTGGGCCATCTCCATTCCCCACAGCTTGGCACTCTCCAGAGTATGGTGTGCTGTGCCTGCAAGTTGACAAGGCTGCTTTATGATCTATGGCAGCTGGTTTTAATTAAAGCTGCCTCCTTTGCATTGCTTCTAGCCTTGTGTGGACAGAAACACAAATTATTTCATCTTCTCTGATCCACAAGATGCCAAGCTCACAATTACAAGTTGTCATTAATAAGGAAGCTTCTACCACCACTCCCACTGGCTCAAGCAGCATTGGAAGAGAGCTAAGAAGATATACAGCTTTGGCAAACTAACCCTCCACTTCCCTACACCGACTAAGCAGAAAACTGATTAAGCACATTATCTTCAAACCTCCCCATCTCAAAGAGCTCCTGGAGGGAGCCCAAGCAAAGCACTCATTTGCAGTCACCTTCAGGCAGCAGACAGTTTTTGTCCTTTGAACTAATGAGACAGATCCCAGTCAGGAAAATACAGTGTTTCTCACCTGTGGAATTCCATCCTTAATTCATACTGACACCTTCTGTGTGTGTGTGTGTAGGAGTGCAGTTACACCTGCAGTCACTCCTCCACAGGTGGGACTGAGGACATTAATGGGCCTTGATTGCCCTGACCACTCTCACCTGTCTGCCCAAAAGCTGCCAGGCCATGGCTGAGCTGTGCCATGGGTTTTCCTCCTGACTTGCTGCCATTGCAAGCTTCCTGTCGTGCAAGCTTCCTACATTGACCTTAGCCTGGACCTGCTGCTCTGCATGATCATGGGGCTGTTGAAAACCTGTTGCTGTGGGCACCTGGCCCTGTCACCTCACTTGGGTGCAGGTGGTCAGTGTGGGTACCCTTAACTGCTGGCACATGTCCTCTCCTGGGGCAGCCTACTGCTGCTGCCTGACATCAGCTGAGGCCATCTCAAGCAGTGAGATGAGTACTGTGAAGCCTGTGGCCCCCCATGAAGCTCCAGGGGCTTCAGAGGGTCCCCCAGGCCCCTGAGAAGGGGCAGCATGGGGTGTCAGGGGGAGCTGTCTTAGGGCCACCCCACAGGCACCTCAAGTCATGTTTTCCCTTGCCCCCCCCCCCCCCCCCCCCATTTACTGGTCCAGGCATCCTGGGAATCTCACCTCCTGCCATCTAAGCTAGTCACATCTGCTATGAGCCCCAAGGTGGAAGACCCCAAGCTGCCTGGTGGATTTGGGGGGGCCTGAAGTCCATGCTGTTGAGGCAAAAGTGGTGTTTTGCTTTCCTGACCAACACTGATATCACTTGTGGAGGTCGGGAAAATAGCAGGCAGTTCTTGCACAAAGCCAGGCTCAAACAAGTTTTACATGGGCACAGAAGTCCTACCTCATGTTCTCCTCACCCTTATGCTATTTTTACAGTATGCAAGGTTCAAGCAAACCATTTTATCTTCAAAGGATGGAGGAGAAAAACAAAACAAAAAAACACGAACAAACTCTTGACCCTGTATTGCAGGTGGAGAACTCAAACAATTGAACCTTGCTTTTAGGATCACCTTTGGAAGAGACAGTATTTGAACCTTGTAGCACCAAACCATTGACAGATAACATTCTTGTTTACAGAGTAGGAGGTTGTCTTCTTCCCTGTAGGAAAGCAGAAGACAGGGCTGCTGACAGCCTTCCTCAGCCATCAGCTCATTTCGCCCAGCCTCCCTGTGCTCCAGGGCTCCTAAACTTTACATAGGAAGCACCAACGCTACAGTCAACTCAAGATTCTGTTGAGGGTCATGGTGGAAGATATCATTCTGCTGAAGTTAGGGCAGACTGATAATGTTCGGTAATAAGACACCTTACTACTCACACAAACGTGAATAAAGAACATTAACCTTTGAAGTCCTGGAGCTGATGATTAAGCTTTATGGTCACTTCAGGATAGCAGGCAGTTTCATCTTTTTAATGTGTGGGATGTGTAGTGTCTTATTTCTTGTATGTCTCCAATGTTGTCATAGAAGCAAGTAACATATTTTTTTGATACAGATCTACTTTGGTACATCCCAAGCTGGTACATTTTGTGCTTAGTTTCTGTCTCCAGAGGACAAGAACAGCAATCTCAAACCTATCTGAACTTTAAGGATATAGTAGCATGCTGTGCATTTTGAAAGGATCTGTGGTACCAAACTAGAGTCAACAGATTCAAACTGCAGGGAGTGGGTGGTTGTACCAGACAATGATGCTGCTTAGTTGATTTTGACTGTTAATACAAAAGTAAAACAATTAGTATATGTATTTTTAGAGAGAATTTGTACATTCAGCCTTTAATGTTGATAGGAGGCAAATACTCTTCAATACCACAACTGACCTGGAATTTGACTCAAAACAAGCCCAATTCCATGCTTGGACTTTATTCTTTTCATGTAAAGAATAAAAAACTACATAAAACTGAGTGCAGTTCTGAAATATTTTCCTCTTGTGGAAATCAAAGTGCTGGTCTGAATCCACTTGGATTCAGATCCAAAGACAGGCTGGATCCAGATTCAGCCAGGTTGGATGGGCTTTGAGCAACCTGCTCTACTGGAAAGTGTCCCTGCCCATGTCAGAAGGGGTTGGAACTGGATGATCGTTAAGGCCCCTTTAAACCCAAATCATTCTGAGATTCTATGGTTTAATTCCCAGGCTCTGTATTCAGTTTACTTGCACTTACGGCACTTGGTGATCCCACAATATCATAATTCAAAGCTGGGCACTTGAAACAGAGTACCTGAGCTTGAGTTCTGCTTTAGCCAGCATCTACCTAGGGCCTACCCCATCAGGGTAAGCAGAGCACATTTATCTACTGAAAGGAATTCAATCTGCAACCACTCAGCTCAATCCTTAATTTCACAGGGAGAATGACCTCCAAGGAGATTACAGTTTTGAACTTTTTACCAAAGAGGCTGTCTTACAACCTGTTTCACCATGAGCATCCATTAATTCATATTTACTTTGTCTGTTTAGTAAAGCTGGTTAACTGTGAAGCTTGTTTCAAAGATAAGCCTTCTAAGAAGGTTTATCTACAAGACTCTAGACTTCTAATCAGCTCTGGGAAGGTGCACCTCATTAGACTCAGCTGGAAGACAGGGTCCTGGTGTTTCAGCTTGGGAACCAAACCCTTCAGCTTTGTTCAAAGCTTGATGTTGTGATGACTGAACATGAGCATTTCTGCTAGTTGCCTAGCAGGAATTGCATAGCATGTTCTCTGTATCGTAGCTGAGGGAACATTTTCCATTGCATTTGGAACTTCAATCTATGTCTCTAACAAGGCACGTCACTTAAAAGTACAGAACTGTGTCCCATGTCAAAGAAAAAATAGCCACCAGGAGATAAAGTAGCATTCAAAGCTATCTCAGAACCAAATGTTTTTCTTCCCAGAGAAATCAAAATCCAGAATAAATAAGTCTGCTAGCCTAAACACAGAGCTCCATGCAAAATTCATACAAATTGAGCTTCGTGGGTCCCCTTCTTTCTCACCCAGGTACTCTGTGTGAAAGCATCACAGGCTGGTCCAACCTCCTTCACCAGGAACATCCCTTCATCCTGCACAGCCATGTCTCAGAAGGCGATGAATGGAGAAATTGTCCCTCTCTAGAGGTAGCAGGGCACTGTATACAAATTGTAGGCCATTTGCTCTGAGCTTTGCCTAACCAGATATTTGCAACCCAGCCTCAGCTCTCTACCTCATACCTTCAGGAAGACTCTCGTTCCCCTTCCACACCATTGCCTATGCTCGGTGGTGTCTCTGCAGGAATTTACCGAGCTGTGCAGTCTCTCTGTGGGTTTAGCCTGGGAAGAGCCAGCAGCCCCTACTGCTTTCATCCAATCCCTGGCAGTAGTCCCTCCCTGCATAGCTCTGGTTTCTGCTCATCTCTCCTCACATGCCTCTGCCCTCCCCGTGTGTGCAGAGGCTGTCCTGACAGTTCCACATGGCACCAGAAGGACCTGCTTGCCCAAATCACCTTTTTCTGCCAGAAGAGAGAAACAGCACGCATTGGCCCTTGCAGGGTGGCCAGGGACCTCCCATCTCTGGATGCAGCCTGGCATCACCTCTGCCTGCAGTAGCTTCTGGGTGAATCCAAACTCAGGTAAAGCTGCTCTTGCTTTTTCCAGGGGAAACAGGCACAGATTTTCGCTTGCCAGTACAATTATTTCATATAATCTGTCAAACAGGCTTTTGTGTTTCCCTGTGACACAGAAGATGATGATCAGGGCTCTTGTGGAGTTACAGATGACATCTAAAGCCTCAGGGTATCACTGTGCTCTCTGGCAGCAGCAGCTTTGGGCTGCAGCCTGAAAAGCCTCCTATGTGATTCACCAGAGTGACCCAGGGGGGCAGCAAGCAGCCCTCTGGTAGCAAAGCTGCCTTTTTGCTTATATGAACTAGCAGCAATCGCATAGCAAAAGCCATGTGCTTCAGTGCAACCAAAGGACAGTTATAGTTTGCATTTTAGCAAACTAAACTTTGATTCTCCAAATAAATCTTTCTCAGGTCCAACCTTCAGGTTTATCTTCAGTGAGGATTCTTCCATCTCCATCCTACATAAAAATAGATGGAAGGGGTAAAGATGAAGCCAGGCTCTTCTCAGTGGTTCCAGGACAAAAGGCAACAGACACAAAATAAATATATTCTACCTAAACATAAGAAAAACTTCTTTGCTGTGAAGGTGGATCAACAAGGCAACAAGCTGTCAGGAGAGATTTTAGAGTCTCCATTCCTGGAGAAATTCAAGCACTGTCTGGATGTAGTCCTGGGCTACCTGATACAGCTGGTCCTCCTTTGAGCAGGAGGGTTAGATTAGACACCTTCAGAAGCATCTGGAGAGATATCCACCCTCAACCGTTCTGTGATCTGGTCATCTCAGTTCTGTGATCTGGTCATCTCATTCAAAAACATCATTGTAACTCTCTTGAAAGGAGTTGCCAACACACTTCCGTTGCATGGAAAACATGGTCATCCTTTCACAGCCTTTTTAGCTGAAGTTTAGGAAAAATCTTGTCTATTCAAGGAGGCAGCATAACCAGGATCCTTTCCCTGACACTTAAGCAAAGTTTTCCCTAAATTTTCCTAAAGCTGCCTAGTTTGTAGCTCCATTTTGCTTTTTTTTTTTTTTTTTCAGAAAGTCCCAATATTTTTCCATTTTTATTTTCCCGTGTGTGGCAGAAAGCAGAAATCAGAGAGGATGAAAGCCAAAGATGGGAGAACCAGGAAGCAGCTTCAGAGTCACTGAGTTACCTCTGGGTTGCTGTCACATCCATTATTCATTACAATAACCTTCTGCAGACTAATGAACACGTGTCCTATTAGTCCTGCAATCACCATGGGGAAAATAAAAAGCTTTGGACAGTTCTAGGAAGGGTCTCAATTCCAAGCCAATTTTATATCACAGCCTATTTTTGGTCAACACTTCCTGTTCGGGTTCTCCTCAGAACTGCTGTTATGGGAAATATAATTTCTTTCTTATAAATGACCATTTCTTGTTGCCTGCAGCTCATATTCTGGGTGGTAAAAGAGGAGGCCTGGGAGTCTTATCACAGTCAGGGTGAAATTTAGACCTCAGCCTCAGAGAGTTCAGTAGGGCCAGAATTACTGAGATCTCTTTTCAAACAAAAATATGTATTTGGGAAACCTTATTCAGGATTCTATTCACTCATGTTTCAACATTGGATACTCTTTATTTGCTGCTGGTAACATTGTTTTTTCCTTACAAAATAGTTTTTTAGCAAAATAAAGACTCAAGTCATTGTTTTGCAAAACTAGCTGACCTTGTCTTCATTAACGGCGTTTCAAGGCAAACAACATAACCTCATATTAAGCGAAACAATGAGCATCCTATAAATAAAAAGGAGCTACTGCTAAATTTCACATGTTCAGCTTTAAACTTAAAGATTTCCATGGGAGTAAGAGGTCATTTAACTGACTATATTTATCTCTTTAAAATTAACAGAAAGGAAAAAATAGGCCCTTTTGCCCTCGAACTGGAACAGAAGTTCAGGATGACAAGTGATGCTGGCAGGGCTGGGTAGGGTATGGCTGCATCCGAGGCCCCTCACAGTTCAATATGCTGGCACTGTCCTGGGCTCTGATATGCTGTGACCATCAAACTGGAAAATGACATTCCTCTCATGTCCTGAGTCATCTCATAGTCTCCATGAGATGTAAAAAAGAAACCCAAAACAAAAAAAAACAACCCACCTAAAAATAGTGTGCTCAGTGTTTCCTGTCAGTTCCTGGCATGTGAATAATAACAACTTCAGAAGAAAAATACTCACCATTTGTTTCCAGAAGCCCTGGGGAAGGGAGACATGAAATCTGGGAGTGACTCAGAGGTTCTCCTAGAAAATGGCACTTGTCACATATCCAGATACTCCACTGATCCAAGGAGCTCCTACTAGTGAAGGGTTGAGCCAATACTTCAGCCCTTTACCTGCATTCTGACCTCTATTTGCAGGGATGACTGCTATGGTTATCCATAATAGGATCTGTCTTTGTGCTGAAATGAAAATAGACTCTTATGCTATTTTGATGTTCCTGCTCTCCTCTGCTCTTTTGGTCCTGCTTGGTTGTAACTAGGCAGAGGCTGGAACACCTCTGTAGAGAAACAAGCATGAAGCCTACTGAAGCAAAGGATTGCTGAACTGAGGTTACCATGAGCTGGGTGGCTCAAATGCCACCCCAAACCAACGCTCTACAAAAGGCTGGTTTTGTCTCTCTAATCAGACATGTTTGGACACTGAAGTGTCCCAAACACTAGAGCAACTGACAATGAAGTTGTTAGGAGGTGGATACTGTTTTGGTAAACCTGTTTTTGGTGCTATAATCCTTCTTCACCTGTAAATTTTGACTGAGCATGACCTCAGTTGCAAACCCAAAGCAGCATACCATGAGTCACTGGGAAAACAGTCAAGGGAATGAGAACCATGACATGGACTCTCTTTGAAACTAGCTACAAATGCAAGCAAAAGCAGAAAAAAAGGAAGCAGTGAGCTTGACAATCTCAGCCCTGAGAAGAGTCAGGGAGCAGCAGGGACCCAGAACACAAGCCTTACACTCCTTGCTGGCAAACAGCACGATGGGGTTTTCAGAAGTACCGCTGGTAAGTCTGTCCTCCTGCCTGCAGGAACGCATGGGCATCCTATTGCTGCCTCTATCTGTGCTTCCGTGGCCTGGAAAACCCACAGTAAGCCAGGTCAGATAAGTGGTTAGGTCTTCTTGCCTGGGTGGGCTCAGCATCATTACTGCAAGGGTGAAGCTGAGAACATTGAGCATGCCCCATCCACCTTCTCTTCCGGTTGAGTCTATCATGCACTTCTGCTAATGAGCAACACCTCCTGCAGCCTAGCCACTGGTCATCATCACTAGGAACAGCTGAGTTTTGTTTCCAGTTTTTATCTAGGAAAAGGGATCTACTGAACAAAAGCCATCAGCTATATTCTTTGATCATCTCCAGACTAACTCCCATGGCACAATTTTAATTGCTAAATTACAGTCACCAGCTCAGATCTGTCCCAGGGACTGTGAAACCTAAGGACACTTTTTTTTTCTTTTTTTCTTTTATTTTTCTCATGAAGAAATGCTTGCTGTACTGGGCAGATGTACAACAGAAATGCAGTGCCTCAGGCACCCAGAAGCAAGTGGAAAAAAAAAAGAAGTACATACCCACGTCATGCCAAGCTTCATCAGCCTGTAAATAGCAGCGATGGCTCTGAAGCTCCCAGGGGAACATGGCAAATAAATACTCCTTTCCCTGACTACCACAGGTCTAAAACACAGCAGCTGAAGGTCCCACTGTGGGGCAAGGTTCCGCTGTGAGGCTGCAGATGAGGCTCTTGTGTTTGAGGTTGCTCACTGTCATTTGGAAGGAATTTGTTCCACCAATGGAAACTTTTGTGGCTAAAGCAGTTAGAGAGCAAAAAGCCAATTAAACTCCTGCCTTTCCCTATGGGAGTAAACTTAGAAACATGACTTAGATGCATAATTTAGAAATCCAAGATAAAAATCAAACAACTGCTTCCCCCAGAGCTTTTTTATGATTATTGCTTACTGGGACAACTACATGGTCTAAGTGCCATGTTTTGAACGTGGACTTTTCTGGTTAAGCTATGAAACTCACTAAGTGTGATGTCTTACCATGTAATTAGTCCTTTCCAGACAGACTAAAAATCTAGTGAAGCAGGAAAGAATAGGATGTGGATTGCAAAGCATCTTTGTGCACGCAGACTTTGTCAATGAATAATTTCCGTATTATGGTATGATGAAACCTTTGGCTACTAATTTGTCAAGTTATTTTTGACGAAAGGATATCAGTGGATGATAAAGTTGAAAGTGCTGATCTACCAGAGGAGCTGTATTTGTGTATGGACAGTGAAAACTAATTTACCACTAATTTCACCTCAGTCTAAACTAAATAAAAATTAATGCCATAGTCTCATTTCATCCTAGACTGGCTTCTAGTAGAGAGCTCTGAGTAATTCAGGAGAAAGCCTCTCTCCTGTTCAAAAACAGTTCTCAGCACCACCAGCCACTTCAATGTGCACAACCCCAGCTCCTTGCTTCTCTAGCAGACATTGCCCAGCTGGGGCTGCAGGGAGAGCAGCACTCTACAGGTACGGGAGGACTGTCATGTAAAAATGACATTTCTGTCTTCTGGTTAGGCACCTCCATGTGATAAAGGGAAAAGGTAAAAACCAGCTCTGCATGTGCATCCTTCTTCAGTATGTTAGGAATAAACCCTGTTGGTTAATGCAATGCTTCGTCGCTGCAGATAAAAATCTCTCCTACTGAGTGAGGTTTTGGTTAACAAGAACAGTTATAGAAATTTATGCATACAGTGCTGTGGCATAGCCCCAGCCAGCAGCTAAGCACCACACAGCCACTTGCTCACTCCCCCCTTCAGTGGGATGGAGAGGAGAATCAGAACAGTAAAAGTGAGAAAACTTGTGGGTTGAGATAAAGACAGATTAATAAATAAAACAAAAGCTGCACATACAAGCAAAACAAGAAATTTGCTACTTCCCATCAGCAGGCAGGTGTTCAGCCATCTCCCGGAGAGCAGGGCTCCATCACATGTAATGGTTACTTGAGAAGACAAAACACTGTCACTCCAAATGTCATCCCCAGCTTCCTTCTTCTTCCCACAGCTTTACATGCTGAGCCTGGTATCATATGATATGGGACATCCCTTTGGTCAGTTGGGGTCAACTGTCCCTCCCAACTTCTTGTGCCCCTCCTTACTGGCAGAACATGAGAGACTGAAAAGTCCTTGGTCAGGGTAAGTGCTACTGAGCAATAACTGAAACATTATTGTGTTATCAGCATTGTTCTCAGACTAAAGCCAAAACACAGCACTGCACCAGCTACTAGGAAGAAAATTAACTCTATCCCAGTCAAAACCATCACATCGGACAGATGCAAATTAATCCTGAGACACTTTTCTGCTCCATCCTATTCCTTGAGCACCTCTTCTGATGTAGAAGTTTCCTGGAAACAGAGTCTCAAGAGCATATTGGGATGTACTGGAGTATCTTGAGTCACATTTTGTACTGGGGTACAACAACAGTAAGGCTCCCCAGTCATTTCCATCATGCTCTCACATACTGTCCCAGCTTTCAATAAGAAAATCTTGAAACCTTGGCATTTTGAAGACTTGATTGAGATCCTAGGGATTGAGATCCTCCCCAGGATTCTGGGTACAGTTATTAACTTGTTCTGTTTCTAATGTTCAAGAACATTGTTGTGACTTCACTGGCCAAGACAGGCATAATGGAAAAAATGGTGCACAGCCGTTGTTCCATCTCTTGAGGGTTAAAACAGGCAAATGACTTGAAGGTAGAAGGTAAGAGCAGAAGTTTGTGAACTGGATCATGCAAAAGCTCTTGCTGGTTTTCATTTGCACCCCTTGAACAGATGGATGAGTTTCTTCCCCAGCATAACAATTTTCATGCCAAGCTCTTAAAATGATTGTTGTAACATCTAAGCTACCTACCCAGTTATCTGCACATGTCCACACAATTAGAAGTGCTATCAGCCTCACTGGGACCCAACGAGGACACCCCAGCCAGGACATGGAAGCCATGGAAGGATTGCTGCCAAGATACTTTCCAGACAATTGGCTCCCAGCACATACTGGTGCCTTGTTCCTCCCCAGGGGCAGGATTTTGCAGTTCCTGTTGAGCTTCATGTGGCTCCTGCTGGCCCATTACTCCAGCCTGTGGAGGTCCCTCTGGATGGCAGCACAGTCATCCAGTCCGTCAACCATTCCTCCCACCTTTGTGTCATCTTCAGGTATTAAACAGGATTTGCCCCAGTATTCACCTCTGCAGTACACCACTACTGACTGGCATCCAGCTAGACTTTGTGCTGCTCATCCTGTACCCTTTGACACCCATGATAAAATCACCCATGCCAGGCTGCTCAGAAATCTTGACCCACAAGCTCTCAGCTGCCTCATCACTCATCCCAGGACATTTCTCTGTCCATTCCCTCTGCCCTCTCACACAGAGCAATTCCTCATCCTGGGCTATCCTTCACAAACACCCTCCAGTTGACTGAACTATCCCACTATGCTTCTATCTAAGTGGCCCATCAACCATAACCATCTACTCCACAAATGCATGTGGCAGAAATCTGGGCAGCACACTGAAGGATTTCAGCCTTGTTGGTGGTCCAGGTAGGCTCTAATGAGCATGGGAGGGGATTTCAGGGTATGGTGGGGAGCTTGGGTTCCTTCTATAACACCTGAAAACTTGCACAAACATCAATGTTAAATTGATGCTGTTAGATTTAAAAATCCAAGCGCTTCAGAATTGCCACCATTAAAGTTTCATATACAACTTAAATCAGTTCTCTCAGCTATTGATCACTGGCTCACACACATTTTCCTGCTGCACTGACAGACCTCACGAAGATGTGGTTAATGTGTGGTCTGACACTGGGTTCAGCTGCAGAAGTGGGTAATGGTCCCAAATACTGCTATCACTAGCTAGTCAAGGACTTCCTCTGTGCCACAGTTTCTTGTCCCCAGGTGATGCCAGCACAACTCTTTGTGGGGCCAGGCTGTTAGCTCAATTATGGATGTTACCTGGTTTAAAAATGAATGCTTTGTCCCACATGCAGCATTTTGTGCAGTGTATGGGATGGATGTGCTCTGTGTCAGCCTTGGGGTAAAAGGGTCTGTGTAAAGATGGAAGCTCTGTCTTGTGGGACTCTTTCCTCTTTGCTGTAGAGTCAGACAGAGCCTGCAGGAAGGTAAGGATTGACCAAATGATCAAGGTAATGGGAAGTCCACAAATGCCACCACTTCCACGATTACGTGTGTTTCACACGATACGTTTCTCAGCGACAGCTGCTGACTAATGGTTCCCCAGATTTCTGCTGACTGGCTTGAGATCCTGTTTGCCTGATTTACAGAAATGCTCACTGTTCATAGGTGCAACTTTAGTCACTGAGAGCTCTGCCACTGTGGCTGCAAGGAGTGTAGGGTCTCTCTGTAAAGCCAGAGCCTAGGCAGATGGATACTCAAACCCAAGAGAGCCATGGCTTTAACTTAAGGACTTTAGCTCCCAGTCCACAGGACAGTCACAGTGCCAGTCCCCAGCTTGGCAGGGGTGCTGAGGGTTAATGCTGAATCAGCACAGGCAGCAGAAGGAGCCATGCCACTCACCAGCACATTCAGGATTGTATAGCTCCCTCTCCCACCAGCCTTTCAATCTCAAAACAGAGAAATAGGATCAGTCACCCAATAACAAGGAAGAAGCAGACTATCGTGTTGACTTGGCATTAAGTGCTCCTCTAAAGATTAAAGCAAAGGTTATGTTCAAAAGCTGGAGGAACTTGCAAGGGAACTGAAGCTGAAATAAAGTTGTAATATGCCATGCTTTGTCTAACTTTTGAGTGGGTGACTTTTACAGAGCTCCTAATGAAAATATGTCAAACGACCTGTGACTCACTTTCACTGACTCCTCTTCATTTCATTCACAGAACAATGTGATGAGCAGCCAGCGTGTGTCATTCTCAGACACTTCATCCCCATAGACATCTGCCACTGTTGCCAATATCTTGTTTGCAGTGAGATCAATGGCCTGAGTTCACATTTATGCTCCATGGGAAAGTAATTGCAGGAGTAAGCATGGAAAGGTCTGCTTTTTTTTTAGGCAGGCTCTGGAAGTTTGTCAAACTGGCAGCTTCCAAGTGCAGGCAAAAAGTCTTTTAGCCTGGTTTCCTGTGGAAATGAGTCTGTTACCATCAGACCATGATCAGCATTAACCCAAGGTAGCTAGTAAGCAATTTTCTTAAAAAATTGAATTTCTCTAGATTTCATAAAAACAGAGAAGCATGTAGAGAAAAGTGATGTTATTAATGCTGCCACACAGGAAAAGACAGGGAGAACTTGCATCTTTCAACTTGCACAAGAGAGGAACTATTGAACAGAAAGGTCCAGGAGATGTAAAGAGGAGAGCTGAAGCTGTTTTGCTTAAAGCTTAGTCTCTGGATTCCCTGTGATTATGTATCTTAAGAAATTTGTTGGACTATGGGCTATAGCAGTGCAAGAGGTGCAGTAATGTAAGACAGTCTGCAGGAAACCAGGCTCCATGAAAAAAGCTCATGGATTTTCTTTTTTCTTTTTTAATATATGTATATTATTTTTTTTTAATTATTTTTTATTTTTTTTTTAGTTTGGTAAGAATTCATAATAGCTCTTCTTTTAATTTTAAACTTTTGGTTTTGTCTTGTTTTTCCTCCCTTTTCTTGGAGAGGATTAGAAAACTGGCTGGATTAAATCTCCATTACAATTTTGGGCTCTCTGACTGTTAACCAGGACAAATAAAGTATGTTCAGAGATTTCTTGCCCACCTCACATAGACTGATGGCGAGGAGCGCCCAGCTCACCAGAGAATGAAGCTGCTGACACTAAGCCAGTCTGAATCCCCACACTGCTCTAGTTCCTGATGCCTGAAACCATACTGTACAAAGCCATCAAAACCCAGGTACAGAAATCCAGGTAGCAAATCCATTTCAGGCATGATAAGAGGGTTTTTTTCTTTTTCCCTATCCAACATATTGCAAACCAAAACTCTTCCAAGCATAGCCTATACTTCAAGAAGCATTTTTTTCTCAGAGCGGATGTGTTAAGGCTCAGCTTTGCCTTCTGCATAGCAGACGTTGGTCACCTGCTCATTCAGAGGTGGAGTGGAAACTTTTGGACAGTGATAGCAAATACAACCTTACCAAAGTTTTAGAGTCAGTACCATTCTTCTCGTACTCCTGTCACAACCTCAGTTGCAACTGATGGTCCCAGTGAATTGGGCTCAGAAATGATCTGGTTGATTTATGACTTTGTCATGACCATGGTGTGGGGAAGGGCCATAACCTGGCCCTGGCTGCAAGTGTGGTTTCACTGGTGAAGGCCACCTTATCATTGCCAAGTGTGATCCTTGTGAATTTAGTTTCCTGCCTGAAGAGAGCAGAGACCTCCTTTCTTGTCCCAGCATACTCAGCAGCAACAGTTGGAAGTCAGGAGACCTCAAGCTGGATTTTCTCCTACCTTGAACCCTCTCAACAGTGCGGAAGCTAATAGGCTGGAGCAGGTAGAACTGATGAGGCAGATAAAATCTTTACAACAGAGAAGGTGCCTGAGAAGCAGTGCATTAATTTGATTTAATTTAAAGCTAGCAGCTAGAAAACAGCCTCAAAGTGTTTTACTTTTAGCTGAGCATGTTTAGCACCATAAATGGCAGAGAAGTCAGGGAGTAGAAGAGCCCATGTTCATTTATCACAATAGGACAGCACCTAAGTAACAGGCTCTCACACTGAAAAACAATGTTTAGCTTAGCTCCTGCAGTAATTTTTGCACCATGGATTACTGTTTTTGCAGAGAAAAAGGATAGAAAGCTGGGTGGGTTTTTTATAGGTCTTCCTGCTTCAGTACAAATACATCTTACATTCAGCTGCACTTGGCGAACCAAGGGAAGAGGTTGCACTTGGCAAACTAAATTGTATTTAGTCTGTAGCTAGAAATGTTTAGAATCTGTTCCTGAAAACAGCCCTGAGTATGTCATTGCACTGGGCAGTGTTCAGCTGGTGTCAGCTGAAGTATGGGAGGTGGGAAATCATCTTGCAAGGAGTGTATAGATTCAGGTATATCTTGTATTAAAATACCTGCCATTTGCCTCTGTCTGGCCATGTGAAAGGCTGAGCTGCTTCGTAATTTATTTTTCCAACTCCTTGGGATCAAAACATCTCTGCAAACAAGAATTTAATGAGAAGGACTGACCTATCCTGCTCTTCTTGCTATTTGACAATGAAATTTTAACCAGCATCTCCTCAGAAGACAAACTACTTGCCAGGCCAATTTTGTATAATTGATATTTTCATTAGATTTCCACTACATCCTCTGGGGATTTCAAAGGCACTTCCACATAGAAGGATTTGCACTGGCACTTCCATACCCTGACTAGCAAGCCCTGTCCCATAATGTAATGGCATCCCCTAAAGCCACCAATGGAAAGTCATCAGCCACCCTTCTTCACTTCAGGAGCTTGTTCTAGGTGAGGAGAGCAGAAACATTTCTTTAAGGAGAACAGGTCAAACCCAGCAATTCACCAGTGTAATTTTTACCCATAGCTGGGTTTGTGAAAACTCCTCAGGATCCCAAGCAGAAACTTCACTGAAGACCTGATCATCTAGAAGCTGGGGGACACTGAAAAGCATTCAGGTAGAGTTAATCTGTCTTCACCAGCATACTAAGCTATGGTGTGAGGGCTCCTAAGCTCTAGTTATGGCCAAGCATTTTGTAGGCATCATAGAAGAGGGAAGGGTAGAAATGGCATTCCTCCTTCTTCTACCAGGAGAATGAAAGGTACAAACCTGCACTTAAACACCTTCCAGCCTCTCAGGATACTTGCCTTTGAATGTAAAGCTCAGACTCTTGAGTTAAAAGTATAAGGACCAGGACACACCTTAAAATAACTTGGCCCAAGCTCTGTTTTTATTTTGACTCAAACAGCGACCTGTATTTTCTACAATTTTAATTTGTGTCATCAGATTGTGATGGCAGCTTTCCATTTCAAATAGTTAATTTCACTTTATGAGATAAATCCCTTTAGTTATTTGTTCTTTGCAGTTACTGCAGATAGCAATGATCAGGATATTTAAAATATTAGACTGTAGCTTTTTTCTAAAGGAAAAAAAAAAAAGAAAAGAAAAAAGAGTGGAATATCAGAAGGTAATGACAAGGTTGTTAGATGTTAGAGCCTTTTCCTGACTGCAAGACTGCAAGAGTTGACATTTCTGGCCAGGATTTCTTTTATATTAGGCAGAGAAATTGCTGTTTTATTTTAAAATTAGAAGGATCTGTAGTCCTGAAAGCTGTAAAGATTCTTCTAACTCCGTCTAGCCTAAAAAAAAGCATCGCTTCAACCCACAACCCCTGCCTTGCAATGCCTAGCCAAGCAGATAATTCTGAAAAGTTACCCAGACCACAACCACTTTTACAACTTGCGGCAGCAGACTGCAGTCCGAAAGCAACACTCATTCAGGGTGATACACCTGAATGATTTCATTTTCTTTGATACTATCATTGTGTTGTAAAAATCATCTACTCTCATTTATTGTTTATGGCTTCATATGGCTAGGTTTATATTGCCTAATTACCAGTATGCAGGATTTCAGTCTGTGAAGCACAGCATTTTAATTTCTATCAGCTGTCATAACCTGGAAAGACAATTAAACACTCTTCATTTTCCATTTAAAATGGTATAAGAATGCCAGACATTAATACCAGAGAGATTTCCAAAAGAGAACATGTGGATAGCTTCAAACTTTCCTTTGGCACCCAGCCATCAGGAAGGTTCAGCAGAAGTTCACCATTTCCCATTGTGTAAGTCTATTTGTTTAACATTTCTTTTGTTTGAAACTGGCCTTGTCAAATGTGATCTCTACATAGTTTTCATTTGGCCCTTCACTCACATCTGAGCTGTCACTCCAGTAGAAGCAGTTTGACTTTAGGTTTAACAGGAATGTAATCATAAGAAGATAAAGTTTTAAAAAATTAACGTAACTTTTCAGCTTAAGCATAAAGGCATCCTTCAAAAAGAGACTGGGCAGCCTCAGAATCTCATATTATAAAATCCCAAAGACACTTCCAAGGACCACGATTCAATAACTTAGTTCACTTCATCATTGTAGACAGGCTAGCCCAGGTTTTGAAGCCAAATTCCAATCTCTATAGTTATAATTTGACTAGATTGGAAAAAAAAAAAAAAGAAAAAAGAGAAAGAAAAGGATTCACATTGTTTTGAGTGAGGAACATATCCTTCACTTCCTGTTCTACGTGGCAATGCTGAGCAGGGTTAAACACTCATCATCTTCCCCTCCTTGAGCATGAAGCCATCCACATGCTGGTACACGTCATCCATGATGCCCTACAGGGTCCTTCTGACACTAAGCATCCATGTGTTTGCTTTGTGTGATATAATGACATCTACCTAAACAAATGAATGCCATCTCCTGGCAGGTCTGAGTTTCAGAATTTAACTGGGGCCTGGAATTATATTTGCTCTTACCTCTCTAGTTACTACTACTTGGGCTATGGTTGTACATGCAACTGCTGATGAAGGCTTCCAGCTAGGGCATGTACCTGTTTGTATATCTAATCACCTAGCTGATATTGAACGAGAATAGTGGTATTTTCTTTTAACTACGAATTATAGTATGTAAACGGTTGTTGCTGAGACCTGTTATTAAACTATATATAAAATGTGTTATATTAAAAGGTAATATATAACTAAACAGTGTACAGCTCCACCTTTTCTAGGATTTTATATGAAGATGAAAAATACCACATTACTGTTGGCATAGAATCACATATATTGGAAATGAAGGACCTCTACTCTAATCTCCTTATCAAGGTAGGTCCTGTTTACAGCAGGTTTTGAGTCCAGTCAAGTTTTGCATATCTCCAAAGACAGAGGTTTTACAACCTTCTCTGGGCAACCTGAGCCAGTATTTCTCCACCATCATGATAGCAAAGTATTTTCCTCTATAGAGGTGGATTTTTTCATTTAAGACACATACAACAGAAGGTGAAAAAATCGACCCTAGCTGGATCTAGAAGCCACAGTCATTTCTGGTATGGTTTGCTCAGCTCTCAAAATTTCTGCTTCCTCCTTAGTATTTTTCCACCACATACAAAATTATATTTCTCTCTAATCTCCTAAATTTCCTAGATACCCCATTTGTGTCCTAGAAGCTGCCAAGGTAGTGTCTCATTTTAATTTCTTGATGGCCTTGCTCAAAGGCCTGCTGTCACTGTACGAAAGTCCAGTATATTGAAAAAATCAGTTACAGAAAATTATACAGTTACAGATTTCCAGATGGCCTCTTCATATTCAGTACAAAAGAGTTAAATAACTGCAGCAAGAGCAGCAGAGTTGTCTTTTCCAGGGTCAATACATATAGCAAGAAAGTAACATAAGCTGATGCAAGGTATGTAAACATCCCAAGCAGGATCCTATGCCAGCCCTACACCACACCCCAAAGAACACTGTCCTCTCAGGGATGTACCCTCCCCTTGTCCCCAGTAAGTTGCTGCTGTTTCCCTTTTGCTGATCTCCCGCAAAAGGGAGGAGGAAATGAGTTCAGTTAGTGTCCCTGCTAGCTAGGAGTGACATAGCACACTCCTCACGTCACAGCATATTTCATCATTCATCTATGTATCTTTAATCTGAAAACACAGATCTCCTTTTTTTAAAGGGACTAGGAGTCTGGCTGGTGCAACATGCCAGCACTGTACTGCAAAATGAAAGGGAACTATAGCTTAGACTGATGCTTCTTGGCTTGCAGCTTTCTCTCCCAAACCTTTGATTTTTTTTTCAGTTATGATCACCACACTGGTCCTTACTGCTGACAAGCATCAACATCTTTCTGATGCTTCATTTAATCTACTGTACCCTTCCTTCAGTGTCAGAGATGTGGCAATGGTAACAACAGTACTCATCAAATGTCAGCTCAGAGACGGGCTGTCCCCATAAGGAGAGCCATCTGAATTTACAAAACATGAATAGCTTGATGTGATCACAAGAACTAACTATACAAAGCATGTCTCTGAGAGGCTTTTGGCAAGCTCCTAATTGTCATATGTATTCAGTGAGCTGCTCTTTGCCACAATATTGTCTTCTTTGATATCCTTAGAGAACAGAAAATAATTGCAAGTTAGCTGTATCTTTGCCGTACACAGGGAATGCTTCAGCATTCCCTGTTCTCATACTTGAATGATATACATATCTATTTATACAGTATAAATTAGAAAGTGACTATTTTTGGCACCTATAATTTGAAAGATTCCTCCTCTAACACAGTTAAACATTTCTGAAATGGTTCTCCATAATGTTAAAGAGCTGCTGCTCCCACATTGCAGTGGGAGACACTCACAAGTTTGTAAATGAACAGTTATTTCAAATTCAAGAATTAAATCAGAAATACCTATTGTATCCATGAGATTTTAAAAAGGCATTTTAAAAATTATTAATGACATTGTGGAAGAGTTTTGAGCCATCCCTTCCCCACCCCAAACCCTAATGGCCACCTTCCAAAGTGATACGGAGGTAGGGCAATGACGAGGATTCAGATTTCAGAGAATATGTGAAAATGTTATTGAAAATGGAAGAGTTTATTCTCCAGTTTTCCATGAGGAAAATAAAATTGTGTAAGATGCAAGATCATATCTTTAACATAGCACATTTTTCATTTTGAAGAAAACCAAGCAATAATTTCCAGCCCACTGGGAGGGAGAACAGTAATTTGCACAGTGTACTCATGTAGGCTCCCTCTGTGTTAACAATCTGTAGCTATTTTAATGCTTTTTAGCTATGGCATTCTTACATGTCACTGAAAACATCCAGCTTTCTATGCAACAAATTTGTACCCTTGACGTAGTTGTCTAGAATATATATTCCTTTACATGTTATGAGATAGCAAGCTTGAAATGAAACTAAGACCACACAAACCAGATCAAAGATGAACAACCTGCATACCTGGTACAAGGGTCTGCTTACATCCAAAGTGGCAACTTGCTCCTCCTCTTTCCACAGTGCTTTTATTATTCTTTGGTGGGGTTTTTTTCAGGGTTGATTATAAAATCTGGCCTCTTCCCTGGTTCTCTATGTGATTTTGCCTGTTACAGAGTTGTTAATGAGTATGATTAAGCTGGCACATCTTTAAGTAACATTAAGCTACTTGAAATATATTCCTCCTAATATACCAGTTTATTTTGGTATGTCAAGAGAATATTTATAAATCTCCTCTTATTTGCCCCAGAGGAGTTTATTCCTTTACACCTTTATAGTTAGGCTATGTGTATTTTGAATTTATCTAGTGTCCTTCTGTTTCGACCTTCACCACACTTCCTTCCCAGATCTGATTTTCTTGTTGATGACTGGGTCTATTTTCACTTGTCTTCCTACAAGGTCATAACTCCAGTGTGGTTTTGCTCTCAGAAAGCAAAAATTCCACCTGTGGTTTCAGGGGAGGTGCAGTTGCCATTGCAGACTTCAAAGCCAAACAGCCTTGCCTCCTCTGGGCATAGGAAGAACTCACAGCAGGGTCATCACCTTTGAAACGGTGAGAAGCTTAATCAGGGTACTGCTCACTTTATGCTTAGAGTTTGTGGCTACCTACAAACATACTGTCCCTGTTGTGTATTTGCTGCCTCTCCCCAGAGCAGACTGCAACCCCTTCTTGCCTATTTGTTCATTAAACTCACCCAGAGATTCACCCAGGTGTATCAGAAGCACTTCCAGTGCTATCTTCTTTGATGCGTAATGTGTTGTTTTGCTCTTCTAAAATACCACATCCCATATCACCCCCCCTACTATACTCAATAAAAGGTCAAACTGCCAATTGCATTTTCTCTTCTACCCCCATTTCATCCATAAGCTGAACTTTGGAACATTAAATTACCAGCAAAAAGGAATTTTCACTCACTCACATTCTCTTCTTCCCAGAAAGGAACTGCTGCAGCATTGGACTAAAAAGGCATGACTGGCAGGTAGGTTTGGAGCCCACCTCACAGCACTTGTGCAGTACCGCACAGGCTCCTCCAGCCTGTCACAAGAGAAACTCTTGGTCCTGTGTGGAAGCACAATACAACACTCACTGAGGGCTGAGGAGTGAATCCACAGGAGTTTTTATTTTGAAAACTAATAAAGTCCCAGTTATTAAGCTAGTTCTCAGCTCCCTTACCCCATTCCTAGCCATGTGTTGCCTTCTGAAACCCCATCCTCTATTTTCACTGATTTCTCCATCTTCTCATGTCTCACTCCCGTGAAACTGTACTCATCTGAAGAGCAGAGCTCCTGTCCCATGTCCCTTCATGGGAGGCTGGTGTTGTAAGCTTTTTTGTGTAAGCATGGTACCTATGTCCCCCAGTGAGGTTATTCCTGCTGCCTGGTTTCATGCATCCAGCTTTGGTGCCTCAGGAGATGCTAAAAAAAAAAAAAGAAAGGAAAAAAAGGTCTTCACCAGAGAGCACAGCTTGGCCCGACTACAACATGTGAATTAGCCTTCACTGACTCTAATTAGAGCCAAGGCAAACCAGCTTTCTAATGCCTAATTTAAATTAGGCAATAAGATTACTGCCTGCACCATCACTCTATCAAACATCCATCTCCTGCCCCACTCTCATCCCAAGTTTGCTCCTTGGCTTTTACAGTCACTTCAAAGAGGTGGAAATTACAGATCACCTACATGTAGGGAAGTGCAGGATCTGTCATGCTCTGTCAAAATTTATTTTAACTGCTTGTAAATGAAGATCAGAGTGCTACTAACAATGCCTTGGGATAAGAGTGGCATTGTGGACTAAAAGAACTAAACTGTATAAAACATTTAGTTTTGGCGACAGACTTGCAATGAAACTGACAAGTAGTTTAGTGAGGGACTGCAAATATACCAGGACATTTATAGCATCATTTGAGAATTGTTTAGCACACTGAATTAGCAATAAAGCTAATTCAATGTATAATTTTATGAAGAGATTCTTCTTTCAGGTCTCAAAATGTGTATGTCTGACGGTCCATCCTTCCTTTGCAAATTATTTTTTTATTTTTTTATCAGTTTCTCCCACCATCAGGTTTCAAAGAGGGATGTTCAGTTATCTAACTACTGAAGCTGGTTTGGGCACTTGCCAGCTTCTAAGGCATCATGTTCACTATACACTGGACTGCTTTGAAGGATGCCTTTCATCTAAAATATCACATCCTTTAGAGCTATATTTTACCTATATTTATTTGGTCTTTACTTCTAGAAGTTTCTTTCACCTCTCACTGAAATCCAAAGGAAATTTTTGTGGCAGGGCTGAGGTAAATTAAAACTGACTCCAAAAGGGGAGGGCTATTTTTGTTAATAAAACCAGTAAATGCCTCTGCCGGGAAGCTGTGAATACCAGGATGGACAGGTGCTTCACATCAAGTAGAAATACTGTGTTTATTTAGACAGACACACAGGGTCTGGGCAGTGGTCATTAGAGATGCTACTGACACAGGGGACAACAACTGAAAGTGCTCAGGAAACTTTTGGGCTGGCCCAGAAGAGGTACAGCATCATGGAGACAATGGAGGCAAGCATTCCTCCTTTTCACTTTTAGTTGAAGACAAAGTAACAGCAGCACATTGTAGCACCACGATGTGTACAAATACGAGCTCTAGAAACACATTTTGGGCCACCTTATGGCACAAAAATAACCTAGTTCAGATCTATTGCAAAGTTTACAAGGAAGTTCTTTCAGTCAATCTAACAACCTTCCCTGAAACCTCATGCTATAATTAGGTGCTTTCCAAACTCAGGTGACTGAGTTCCCTTGTCCTGATGATTTACACTTGCCTTCCATTTTGCCGTCTGTGATTCAGAAAAGCTACTGTGAAGCTATCTCTGCTCACAGTCTGTAGCCCACAAGAAATAGAAGCTATCTGAAATGTCCCCAGGGAAAACATAGAGGTTCACATTTCACCAGGCTTTACTCATTCCTGTAGAGAGACCGTACCTTTGGGTACTTCTCTGCACTGACGTATTTGCTCCGTCAGCAGCTATAAGGAAGACATGGGTAACTTCCTCCAATGCTGGAAGATACAAGCCTAGAGTTCTACTCATAGAGTGCAATATTTCTTTATTAAGAGCACCATGAAATCCTGACCCCAGTGAGACAACAGACACTGAGTTAAGGCTTTGCTGACTGAGACTTTTTGTCCTTTCACTAAGACACATTTTATTCTTGGTTTTAGGCACAGTTTTTTCACTACTGATACCAATCTGTATATTAACTAAAGAACTGAGTGGGACCATCACATGATGCACATCTAGAAGTATGTTTTAGTGGTGTCGTGGTTTAAACCCAGTCAGGTAATTCGTTCTCTCACTTCCCCCCCCTTTCTTGCCCTCCCCCTGCTCCTGGAGGGACGGAGAGGAGAATCGAAAAGAATGCAACTCCCACGGGTTGAGATAAGAACAGTTTAGTAACTAAGGTATAACACAAATCACTACTGCTATCACCAATGATAATAATGATAAAGGAAATAACAAGGGAAGAGAATACAACACCTCAGCACCAGCCGACCGATAACTTGCCCCCCCTCAGCCCGACCAAGCACCGACCAATACCTCCTCCAACCCTGCAGTTTCCCCAGCCCTTCCGGCTAACTCCCAGTTACATCCTGGGCATGACGTGCTGTGGTATGGAATACCTCTTTGGTCAGTTTGGGTCAGGTGTCCTGTCTCTGTTTCCTCCTGGCTTCCCCTCCTCCCTGGCAGAGCATGAGGCTCACAAAGTCCTTGGCCAAACCAAAACATCTCTATCAGCTCTGTTCCCGAGCTGAAAGTCAAAACACTGCACTGCACCAGCTACCAAGGAGGAGAAACATGACTGCTACTGCTGAACCCAGGACAAGTGGTTGAATACAAAGTTTGGAGTTAAGAGCTTAAATAATTTTCTTAGGAATTATTTCTTTGGGAATTACTTGACAAACAAAATTGACTTAGATGAATTACAGACTTGGTCCGGTATAGATTAACTTTACTAAATTCATATGAATAGTCTAATTGTGTCTGTAGTTCTAAGCACCTAAATCTCTGCCATCATATCACTATGCAAAAAGCCTGAATGATAAAAGCTCTTAAGAGCATGCAGGAAGACTATTTTACCACCACTTTAAAAGAAAAAAAAAAAATTAAAATATGTAATGTAACATGATCTTAAGCACAGTAACATACAACAGGCAGAAAACAGCAATGGTTATTATGTAGAAACTGAGAATTTTCAGTAGTAGTGAAGAAATTACTTCTTTCTTGTGACCCTGTCTTGTAACCTCTGCTGTGAACAGAACTATTGATCCAAGAGAAGATGTTTTGCTCAAAGGCTCGAATTCAGACTCCCTGTAAGCAGGCAGCCCTACTCTAAGCATGCTGCCCAGCAGTGTACTTGAGCCAAGTAGAGACGACCTTGTAATTCAAAGTCCTCTTATTTTCTGACAGATAAGTCCTAGCCTAGATAACTGGTTTTCCCTTCAGCTGCATAAGTGTAGTTACTTTCTTGTAAGTAATTACAGAAAATACAGTTTCTGTCTCTCTTGCATTCATCCAAATTTCAGGCCAGCTTCCACTTGCCTTCCAACCTTCTTATCATCTGCAGCTGAGTCATCTCCCATGCTTCCTGTAGTCTGGATTAATTCCTTCTTTGGCAGATGGAATTTCCCCTCCCACCCTTCCTCCACAGACTCCTTGAATAAGTCATCTTACTTCCCTGCCATAGCTTTTCCATCTCTAACATTAGAATCGGTACACTTCCCTTCCTCAGACCAATTTTTAGAAAAAATCCACTTCTAGCTGCAAAATACTGTGATGACTGCCACAGAAAACTACATAAGCAACATAATCCACAGTGTGCTTTCACAAGGGTTTTAATGAAGGGCATCTTAGGAATGGAAGGTTATAGTCACATCAAGCTGACAAACAAGTATCAGCTGCTTCACAGACAAGGCTGCTGTGGCGGGCGGGGGGAGGGAAATAAGATCTCTCATATGGAGCTGAGGATTTGTGGGGCTCAACCTGAGTAGGTAGAGCAGGAACAGGAAGAGAAGATGCATAATGTACCAAACACAGGCAATCTGGTTTCTGGGACAGAGGCAACAGTGATGACTAAAGCTTGGAGGCACTTTTAGCACTTCAGGAACCAACCTGAGATTTTAGGAGATAGTCTTACTAAATGCTCTTCCTCCACAGCCCTGGTCACACTACAGAAAACAGTGTCTCCTGAGAAAAACTGCAGCTACAGGGAGAGTGCTAAGGTTAATGAAAACATCATCCAGCTCTCCACTTGGCGCTTGGACTGTGCCAATATTGACCAAATCAGTGATGTTATTAAATAGACTTTCATTTGAAATGTGAACAAGTAAATATTACTGCTACCTCTAATGAGACTTGGAGAACGCACATACCCAAACGCCCCTGTTCATTACCCTTACACATTGCTTAGAGAGCACAGTGTTTGGAAATAATGTGCTGTATCTCAGCTAGATTAGATGCAATTATAAGAAAGGTAAAAGCAGAAAGAAGTTTGCAGTTTATGCTGGACACTAACTTGTGAACTGAATATTGTATCAAAATGTGTTGTATTCATAGTTTATCTGTATTTTCTCAGCTCAGAGTTAAAGTGTGAAAAATTCTGCATGCCATCACAGGCGTGTGAGAACACTGGAGTGCTCCCAGGACAGACGTACCTGAGAAACCTCACTGTACCTCCCTGTGATGAACAGGACAGAACCAAAAGGAACCAAAAGGCACCTCAAATCTCTTGGCTTCTGCACACACTTCATACACATTCTTTGCTATGAGTATGAACTTCACCTTTGGAGGGTAAATAAAATATTTACAGTCTATACATTTTGGAAAATTGTTTTTCTTTCAGCAGCAGATCTACTTTCCTGGTCTGCTCCAGGACAGATTGGGTAACAATCTCAAACTCATCTCCCAGCCCACAAGAGGTAATAGAACATCTTGGAAAAGATTTTGTGATTTTCTGCTGGAGAGGATACTGAAGTGCTTCCCATAAAATACAAATTATATTATGCATATATTGCTGTAAGTCTTTTGCAATACAGTTTTGTTGTATACAGACATTTTTTGTTGGTTTCGCTTACATTTGCTAACTTTTATGGGCTCTGAACAAGTCATATTTCTGAATCATTTGCATTATTCTTAATACCATTGTGACTGGGATTTTACACAGCACTTTACTAGCAGGACATGCGTGTTGAAACAAATTGTAATGCTAGGGATTTGTATCTTCAAAGCGCTGTTCAAGTACTGCACAATAAAACTTTGCACCGTTTGGGTGAGGAACCAAGAAATATTTATTCCTGTTTCACTGGGGACTCAGAAACCAAGTGTCTGAAATTGATGCTATGCCCAAATGAGCCCAGCACACAGTCCAGGTGGGGCCCCAAAGCTGATCTGCACCTCAGAGTCCCCACCATGCCCAGGGAAGAGCAGGCTCCTTATTTTTTGAAATGGTCTTTCACATTCAAAGAAGCCATTTTGAACATGAAACACAACCTCTGGTGCATAGCAGGGAACTCCTACCCAGTCTCAGAAGTTGTTGGGCTAAATTTCTCCCTGTCCAATGCCATGGATTTGGGCAAGTGTAGACCTCCTCCTGTACTTCTTTAGTTGTACACATAAATATATAATGAGGTTAGGTATGGTGTTCAGTCTCCCTTCTGGTCACAGTATAGAAAATATAGTTAACACTTAGGTAACAATGCAATTAAATGGATTAAGATTAATGGAGGTAGCTATTTTCTGAAAGGAAATACACGAGCACAGGTGACTGCAGGGATGAGTCAAGTAGTCTCGTTCCCCAGTCATCGGGATGTGTTTTATGACATTTAAGAGCCTGACTTGGTCCTCATTGAAACAGAAAGAGAAAAACACTTATCCTCTGCTTCTTGATAACTGGGATCTGCTCAGTCTCTTAGTTACTGTTTTTTTGTTCATTTAACTGCTCCACCTGCGTCTAAAGTCACAAGTGTTGATGTCTGCTAAAGAGTACAAGTAGGTCAGCCCTTTTCCTCCACCCTCACCACACTAAATGAGCTAATAAAATATCTGGTCTTGCTCATCCAGACACCTCAAAGCCTGCTGCAGGTTAGATTAGCATGAAGAAGACATATGAAGACACAGTGACATCCATTCAGGCCACACAACACCATGGCCAAGCGACCACCAAGGCCCACTGCTGACAGATACCTCGAGCCACGCTATTTTTCAGCCAACCCTTATATTTCAGATTTAATCAGATTTTTCAGACCACTCAGAGCTATTTTCGGCAAGGAGTTATAGAGATGTGCAAAGACCATGAGAAAGGTTTCAAACAAAGGTGATGGCACAATGTTCTTTCATTTTTGAAAGGCTTTGCTGAGTGGACACTGGGTACTGAGAGCTGCCTTTCCCTTTTTGGTCAACCCTAGAAGTCACTAATAGCACAAACTGGAGGTTTAGGTTTGCTCCACACCTTTGAACTGCCAACAGCAGCTCATGGGGGGAGAGTACAGCTCCACAGCAACTGATGGAGAAAATAACAGTTTGTATTTCTTTATTGTAGCTGTGCAAAGTTGGGAAATCTCCCTTTATCATTGCATAGATCATAAAAAGCAAGTTTTGCTAAACTTCACATAAATGCTCCACCTTTGAACATTAATAGAAGCTTGCTTAAATATCTTTAAAGCCTTTTCTTTCACTTTGGCTCAATCCAACTTTTCTTTAGCATAACATCTGGACCTCTGAGTTACAATGAACTTCAGAGACTGGTAGTTCTTTCCCTCTCCCTTCTCGGAAAGGCACATACATACAAAAACACAAAACAAACAACAAACTCACTAACAGATGTTTGCAAAATTTCAGGCATTGCACGTCATAAAAAATTACACTGCTACAATGCTCAGAGGTAGGTTAATATTAAGTTTGGCTTATAGTTTCTTCAGACTCCCAGGCCAGTACTCATTTTAGGGGAGATGCCTCTGCATTTTTTGAAGCCTGGAGCACCTCAACCACCAGCAGCAGGTTGCAGATGCTGTTGGAGCTGATGCATAAAGGCTGCAGATTTCCTTTCTTCTCTTGTATCGCTATTAGTAAGACTTTCATCTTTATTCCCTACCTGGAAAAGGCTGCATTATCTCTGTATTTAGCTTGATTACCTGGGACAATATTCAATCCACATGCTTCGCAGAGTCATGTGCCTGACTCCTGCTTCTGCTATGGCTCAGCAGTTTAAGGAAGCTGTCAGTGACTCTCAGCTGGTTTGGCAAAACTGCAGTAACAACTATCCAAGGCCTAAGGTGAGATTCCCTTCCATTCCCCATGGCCACTGGTGACAAATAATCTGGGTATACACAGTCTTTTTGCTACAGAAAGCACAAGTTCACCCACAGGCAGGCTTCCATCTCTCCTCCTTGCAGAGATCCAAATTTGAACTTGTTTTATGATGGTGGAGGGCAGGAGATAGGGCACCCTACCGAATTCTTTTGCATCCTGCATGAGAATGGGGACACCAACAAATCTTCTGCATAGTCCTTCAGAGACAGGTTATACAGAGGGGTGAAGTCTTTAGACTCAAAAAAAAAAAAAAAAATAAAAAAAAAAATTGAATTTTGTGAAAACAAGTAACAAAGAACTACTTCTGGGTACTGTCCTTCACTGGTTTGAAGGTGGCCAGAATGCTTCCATGCCATTTTTAACCAAAGATGAGCCCCACCATCACCTCTCCCTGGGATGTATAAATTTTTGAGCTGGACATTGAAACTGAATTTCCAGATCCAAAACAGTCCCCATTATTTGGACATTAGCTCCAAATGATGGGAAGACCATTTTTTCATTCTGCTTAAACATGCACAAATAACAGCCAAACTATGTGTCATATTTTTGCACAGTTCAATGGAAACACTAATTCTGATTTGGCCTCAAACCAAACTAAACTTATACAGAGTGAACTCTTAAGTGATTTTTCAATTTTTTAATCGTTGTAAGTTTCTATTACAACTTTCTTGTCGATTTTTTCAAAGTGTAGTTTCAGGTACCTACCTTTCAATTCTTCCTATTGCTATCCCAACTCCTCTCTCTTGTCTCCAAGCTAGAGAGATAATTAAGGCAAGACTGCTGGCAATATTCCCCCTTCCCTTTTGGAAGGAACATCCATTTTTTTCAGTAACTTTTTTTCTTCTTCCTCCAATAAAGAAACTTAGGGAGCTTAGGGAGCAAGTGAGTTTGTTTTGATAATGAACTGAAAATGTTTTTCAATAATTAGTGCTGAAGTGGTAGCATTTCCACTTATCCAGGTTGAACAGTGACTGTTCCAGAGGGTGGGCAAATAGAGACTAACAAAGTAAGCAAGCAAGAAAGGCAAAACTTCTTACATGTTTATTGGGTGAAAGCTCCCCCAAATGATGGTGGAATGATTGCCTTCCTAAAGACTATTGAATTGACCCCTGACGATGAATACACCTCACATTGTTTAGACATCATAACCTAGCTGCCTGTGCTTGTGTCAGCTATCCCAGCAAAACACAAGCCTCTGGGAGGTCATTCATTTTATCTTAAGATAAATCAGCCTTTGGATGTCCTAATTTCTCTCCACTGACTTCAAAAGGAGCCATGGATGACTAGCTGTAGTATGGATATCTAACTCTGAGATGCCTAGGATAAGGCAGAAAAATCCTAGCCCACAGCTCTGTATCATAACCTATATATAAAAATTATAATAAAAATACATTTGTGATTAATCACATACCCATCCAAGTTGTGAAATTCAACATAATAGTTCCCTTCTCAACTATAATGCACACTTTCTGTCAGTTTAATATTTTCTTTAAAGCTGTATAGCAACGATTACTCCAAAAGTGTTTTGGACCAAGTTACAATTTCTAAGGGAATCATAACTTTGCCTTGTTTTGAATGCAGTTAAGTTCTCTGCAATAATAGCAGCATAATGACAAAGAATGTATTTTCTTTATTTCCTCAACTTGGAAATTAAAAGGCAATAACATACAATGAATAACAGTGAATGAGATCTCCAATCCCATATGTACAGAAGTATTCAAAAGTCAATGGTGTGAAAGCAGTATTCTCTTTTCTGGTGTGAAAAGTGATGCTGACAAATCCTTTTATATATATATTTTTAATGCCCACTTCCAATGCATGAAAAGGACAGAGTTGTGCTAGCAGTTAAAACATGGTCTCTTAGCCAAGGCTTGCAGCTTTGCTTCTCATGCCCACTTTCTGCTTTAAGCTAATTACTGAATCATTGTTTGCTCATCTGAGATGTTGAGACTTGAGAGGTTGATTGGATAAAAGCTGTGTTCAGGTTTAACTTTGCACATGGTACAAAGTCCCTAGCTTCAGTGCTGATAAATGGCTTGAATGAACACAAATGATGATTTCACCTATGACAGCTTTTACTGTTTGAAACAATCCTTCAACTAGTTATGAACTTGGAACGCGATTTGGTTTTGGTTTATTTGGTTCTTTGGTTTTGTGTTTTTGTTGGTTTGTTTTGGTGGCTTTTTTTTTTTTGGTGGGTTTTTGTTTGTTTGTTTTGCTTTGTTTTATTTTTTTTCTATTGCATTAAAATACATGAAAAATCCCTTTCGTTACTTTGGATCCAATTTTGCACCATGAAAGAGGGATCTTTTGCTGGTGACCCAAACAAGACCATAGTAGCCAGTCATTGCTTGTCACTAATTTCCTATGTTTTTAGATCATCCATTGCCTTGTTAGAGAATTAGTGCAGCAAATTGTCGGGGTTTCTGACAAACTGTGACTTCATGCACACAAATCAAGTTCATCTTGCTTGGCTTATATTATGGACACATGGCCTACAACTCCAGTCCCAGCACAAAACATATTTTAGGCTAAGAAACTCAACTTTAGCACTATCTGTGCTGCATCCAAACGTTGAACAACTAAAACCGAAAGTGCCCAGTTATTCTTTACTCTTTGTGCCTTTGTCTGAACTTATTAGACAGCTTTGCTATGTCATTAATCTGGAACTAGGCTCTCAGAATTGGATGCTCTGACGGAGATATTTTATTCTTGTTTATACAGCATCCAAAATGTGTCTGGCTTATCTGACGGCTTATCTACCTATTTTGTCTTATCCTGTCTAATTGCAAGCTCAGGTATAAAGAGAATAACTGAATCTGAAGAGTAAATAAATAAATTGGAATCAGCAAAGACTGTCTGAAAATTCCCAGGCATATCTATAGGCTTCTCCTACAGCTGGATTTGCTTTCTGTCACAGGTTTTTAATGTAGACCCTATTCTGTGATGCCAAAAATGTGAAAAACAAAGTTGAGGAGAATTATGCAGCTCTAAGTAGTGAAATTAATCTCTGACTCTTTTTAAATATTTCAGAATCCTTTTTGCCCTCCAAACAGGAGTACTGCTCAGTGAGGTAAATGAGAGCAGTTCATGTTTCCAAGGGCATTATTTATTTTAAGATAATTATTTATTAGTTAAAATGCATTCTCTAGTAGCCAAGATTTTTTTTCTTTATTGGAGCTTAACACCATTTCCATTTCAATAGTGATAGTGAATGTAGTGAGCAGGGCCAGAGTGTACAAAACAAACATCCACTAACTTGTAATCATTTAAATATGCAAAACTATACTTTGATACAATGCACCATTAAAAAGGAGCTGGGAAGTTCACACATCTGCTCCTGCATCACTTGTCAAACAGCAGAACAGCTCAAAGAGCAGCTTGCTGATTTACAAGATCAAACTCACCTCAGCAAGTTTGCTATCTCGTAAAAATTTTTGGTATGTGACGTCTTCACATTTTTCAGGACATGGAGAATCAGAAACTGAATCGACAGAGCTTTTGTCTTTCTGTGCCCTCTCTTCACTATCCAGCAGCACCAGCTACCTGCTCCACAGGAGCTTCACTGTGGTTCTCTTCCAGTCCTTGGAGATGGAGGAAGGGCTTTGTCACCCTGGCTGACAGAGTCCTTTCACAGTGACAGTATTTTACAACCTGAGAGATTATGTTTACAGAGACCTTTGAATAGTTCACTGTTTCAGAAATAATATTCTTAGAAGGAAAATTAATTTGTTGTTGTGCAGTTTACATTAGCATCACGCAGGCAGGGTCTAGAGGATACAAATCAATCAGAATCTTTAAACAGTTCCTGGCACTAGTTTGTACAGCATTTTAGTTTTTCTCCTGAACTCACGTTAATTTGGAAAAATGTGCAGCAACTTCACCTATATGTCTATAAACTGAGCCTGACTTCTCTAATTTCTCTCACTGCAGAAATGTAGAGCTTTTTTAAAGTATCAGGAAATCACCACTACCTTTCAGAAAATCAAATAACTTTGATATTTACAACAATTTTCAGGTTTTGAAGCAGAAAGCTGTAATATGATTGAAAGAAAGGTTTAATTTTTACCAGTAACAAGTAGGATACAGGTATGCCATGTACACCTTTGGCATAGATGAGTGAACTGTGCTCCCAGTTTTAGGAGAAAAGAAAACAGATCCATACAGCATCGCTGTATTGACGTATCTTAGACAACATACATGGCACACACACACATACCCACCAATTTCACTGCAGGAATCTGATAAAAGCCAAATAACTTTTTTTTTCTTTTTTTTTCCTTTTTTTTTTTCCTTATAAATGGGACAAACTGATATTTCTACACCACTGTTTTAACTGCTCTCTTAAGAGGCTTCCTGTTTCCAGAGCTCCCTTTCACATTTCACATTTCACATCAAGGCTTGTTCTACACATACACCAGCTGTAACACTTTTAACAATCCCTATATAGTTATTGTACTGAAA
The DNA here is from genome assembly GCF_033815535.1 of Pezoporus flaviventris. Lineage (NCBI taxonomy): Eukaryota > Metazoa > Chordata > Aves > Psittaciformes > Psittacidae > Pezoporus > Pezoporus flaviventris. Next base: position 21,020,181 of record NW_026892561.1, read on the forward strand.
ATGCTCTTCTGTGAATGTAAGTGCTCTATCACAGTATAATGTGAGTACAAGCATTAGAAAACTAGTCCATATTCCCACTACAACTGCATCCATATTGGAAATAATATATGTCATCCTGGGTAAAAATCATGCTCTAATTAAACGGATTCATCAGGATAGAAACAATGCATAGACCAAGCCAACAAAATAACCTCTTAGTACAAAATTTCTGACTTTGAGACATCAACTCACCAGCTTTAAAGCCTGCTGGCACTGTTGGAAATGAATTGTGCACATCACTCACTCTGCTCTATCTAGTGCATTGCTGTGTTGGGGTCAACATGGAACCCCCCATTGATGCCAGAGAGGGCTCTCTGATGATAAGTTTCGGTGGCACACAAGCAATTGCCTTGGACAAGAAAGGGTCCCAAAATGTAATGTGACAGAATCTGCCCCAAAGGTAGAGTTTCTTTCAAAAGACTACCAAGTTCAACCTCTGGAGCCACCAACTCTCTCAAAACTAATTTCTATCATCACCCTTCTCCTTTCTGAGAATTTTGAGCAGCTTGTGTGTGTAAGAATGTTGTCTTTGCAAATATTTATCTCTAGCAACTCTTTAGTCCATGGCTCCCCCAGATCCAAGTCAATCAGTTCCCACAGTAGCAGGAGAACTGAATCAGGAAAGCTGATTTCTTTTGTACTATACAAAAAAGTCAGGGTGAAAGTTATCCTCTTCTTGCAGGAACAATCACCACTCCCTGCTTTTGATATTAAAACTATAATTTATTCTTGGGGTAATGAACTAGTACCTGGTTCAGGCACCACTAGGCAGGGACGGAGTACCGGGCTTCATTGACATGGGCTACACTTGATACCAAATATCTTATGGATATCAGAAATTATTTCCACTGTTTATCATCTTCCAGCTTCTAAAACTAACTCTCCAGTATGCAATGGCCCATCTCAAAGATGAGTAAAACAAACATAAGAAATCAAGGAAGTATCTATTTTCTGCTTTTAGGCATATCTTTGACTATGTGAGAGTGGTAGACAAAGACTTTATTGACAAATTTGTACAAAGGAAGTGGATTTACATGTAAATAATTATATTATGAATGTTGACTAGCTGCACACATCACAAGGAAAACTTCAAGGAGGTTTGTATGGGTACGCTAAACAAAATACGTTTGCTTTATGCTGTTCTTTCATGGTCATTTTCATTGGAAGCACAGCTTATAGTGGCATAGCAATCGTACCTTTTTCATTGTAAAAGCTCCATGTGTCTGGAAACAACATCAGGCTCTCTGCAGTGCAAAGGGTGAAAAACAAAGTTGGCTCACTTCAAAGTTGTCAACCTCTAGTTGAATATATTTCCTCTTTGGAATCTCTTGATGTTGTTTATGTCTATCCTTTCTAGTAGTGAATGCAGACAAAAATAATTACATTGCTAGAAGGATGAAGGTAGAAATGGTTGCAAATAGGATCTGACCAAAGATTTGGCAAACAAACTGTTATTTATTTTATTTATGTTAACATTTTCCTGATGGTTAAGGAAAAATGTCCTTAGATGAAAACATATCTGCCTGGATTATTGAAAGATACTAAAACTGTAAGTGATGAAAAGAAGGAAGACTTGCTGGAATCTCTCTAGTTCACATGGTAGCACTTCCTGGGAGAAGCAGTGTGAGAAAGCTTTCATAACCGGATCTTCAAAGAAGCTTCACCTCAGCCTCCATTTTTTTTTCAGTCCATGACCATTTTCATGAAAAACTATGCCTCTGTGAATACAAACCCACAGATTTACCCGCAGAAATTTGGGTTCACGCTGCAATAAAGCTGATAGACACTGCATTCTTGGGGAAAAAAAAAAACACCCTCCATGATACGTGAACTGCTCTGCTGTCCCATTGCTGAGTGGGAGGACACCAAAGGCACAGGGGTCTGTATTTTTGCACGTCTGACTTTGCCTAGATGCCTGGTGATTTCTGACTTCAATATACTCAGACTCCTACCCTGAGATACTGTGGATGCTTGAAGGTGCTGAGCCTTTCTTCTTCCTCAGGAGAGGCCAGACCACCCGCTGGGATGGGTACAGAATTCTGGAAGAGGGAGTGGGAATGTCCTTGTGCTGCTCACTGTCGTCCTTTCAGGGCACTGAAGTGCTCACGCAAACACTGTGCTTAAAACCAGCCAGTGTATTAATGACAGCTTGACCTGAAAAGGTCCTATCCCTGCACTTTTTCCACCCCTGCATGTAAACAAGATTTCTGTCAAATAATTAAAAAGCACAGGGCTCATAATCAGTGCGACTTCATTCCCAACAGTCAGTGGGAAGGACAAATTGGCTAGTGGGAATTTGTTTTGAAGCACTTCCAAAATAACTATAAAAACGACATGTCATCCTTGCCTGTTGGTTGTGTTTGAAACAAAGCATTTGAAAGTGCACACGTTTAATACTAATTTACAACGGCTTCGTGGACGGTTATGAGACCATTTTAATTAACGTCATACTCTTATTTTTAAAGGTCTTCTGCAGCATCCCAACCAATTCTGCACCCGCCCTGCCAAAACAGGCATAGGTCCCCATCCTCCACGACAGCCTCTCTGCCTCCCACCGGCACCCAGACCGGGAGTGATAGTGGGTCACTGAGTCCCTTCAGCCGCAGAGGAAAGGCGCGCTGGCGCGAGGCGGCGGCCGGGAAGGGGATCCCAGCACCAGCCTCCGCCTGAGGTAACGCCGTTCCTGCCGCTCGCAGCCCCGAGTACTCGGCCCCAGCCCCGAGTCGGTGACGGCGGGCGGTACGCGGGGACTCCTCCTCCGCGGCGACTCCTCCTCCGCGGCGACTCCTCCTCCGCGGCCTCTCCCCGCCGCGACGGCCGGGGGCGTGCCCCGCTCCGCCCCGCCCCTTCCCCGCCTCTGCCCGCCCCGGCTCGCCGGAGAGGCCGGTCCGCGCCCGGCTGCCGCCGTCGCCGCTGCGCTCGCACACTTACTTGCAGCCGCTCGGTCTCCTGCGCCTCGTCGTTCTCTCCAGGCCGGGCCCCCAGCCGCGCCCGGCGCCTGCCGGCGGCTTTCCGCCTTGGAGGAGACGCTCCGAGCTGCGGCCCCTGAGGTGAGTGTCCCCCGGGTGACGGCGGGGGTGAGCGGCGCGGAGGGGGGCCGGCAGCCGCGGGCGGGGGGCCGTGGGCCGCCGCTTCCCCCACGGAAGCCCGGGCCTTGGCCGGTGGCGGACGGGTCGGGGTCGGGCGACGGCCCCCTTCTGGGCCGGGGCCGGCGTGTGTGTGTGAGGGTCCCTTCTGTGGCGCCGTGCCCGCAACCGCGTCCACCGGCCGCCGCGCAGCCTTTTTATTCCCTTTCTCTACATCCAGACACCCCCCATTACCCCCCTTCCTCCTTCTCCGGGAGATGTTTTATTCATGACCCCGCTGGGCTTTGTACGGGGGGCGGTTGCGTTCTTCCGCAGTTCGTCAACTGCTGCCAGCCCCCGGGGCTGGAGGGGGGACGTGGGGCTCGCGGCTTGGAGGCGAAATGGCTGCAGGATGGACAAGGTTTTCCCATCCGGGCAGGCAGCCTGAGGTTTGAACGGAATCTGTTTGTTTTGGGGGTGCTGGCGTGGCAGCGGATCAGAAGTGGAGTGAGTAAGGGGGGTCTCTTGCTGCATTTCCCTCCTGTCGCAGGAGGGACGTAGCTAGCTGCAGTTCTGCCGGCCTCATGGAGAAGGAACAAGTCACTGCGAGGCTTCTGTAGCAGGTTTTATGCGTATATGTATCTCCGCTTTCAAGGGTTCAGCAGCAAGCGTATTGCAACACCAAATGTCTGTCAGCCAGGCGGCACTTACACCATCACCGAGTTAACTGTAGATGTCAGACTGTGCTTGCACTGATGTGATGTCAGATTCGCAATAACATGCAGAAATGGGGAATTTGGTGCGGGCTGAGCGTGATGGAGATGGCAGAGACCGAGCTGGGGTGGACAGACTCACTGAAGCCTCTTTCTTCTCTGGTGCAGGGCCTGCTGTGTGCGTAGTACCCTGACACAGGCAGATTGTAGGGGCACTGGGATGATTGTTAGATTTGTGGATGACTATCTATGGATTGTTAGATTTGTGGATGACTGTCTGTGGATTTGGAGGAGCAGATATTTGTGCCTGGAGCAGAAATACTTAGCTTGCTTTCCCTTACAAAGGTACTCAAATATGCGTTGGTTAGAGAGTCATTTGCTGATTCCTGTCTTGTCTGTGACTTCTATGATGAAGCTGTCACCATGGGTATCAGTCAAGAGAATTAGTTTTGTTGTGTGCTGTAGAAAGCCAGCTGCAGTCAATAGGTGGTTTCATATTAGCTCCCAATACTGCCTTTTGATTTCTCATGAGCTGATCATGGATTGGTGAACTAAAATTGAGAGATGCCAAAACAAGTTCCTCCCCTTACTCAGTTTACCATTTGCCTGCCCTTCACATTCCTCATGCCCAGGTTGGTTGGATTTAAATTCTGGTCCTGAGTCTGTTCAAAGAAATACGTGTGTTTTGATTTTGCTTTTCTAACTTGCTATTGGTGATAGCCATAGGGCTATATGTTTCTGAAGATCTACCATGTATGGGGGCTTGAGGTGTTTGCCCTTTGATATGAGTGGAGTGCACCAGTACTGCTTGATGTTGTTTAACCTTTTATTATCTTAAGCGTTGTATGATGAGGCAGCTTGATTTAATACTTTGTGATGATGCAATAGAATAATAATTATTAATCTTCTTATTGTACGAAGAATCCTTAAATACTACTCTGTCTTGGGAGGTACTTCATGTGTGTTTATTTCCAAGAAGTGGAGGCATGGATGAGCACTGTTTGATATTAATTATGTTTGTTCATTTTGGGGTGGGAGGACAGCAGTAGGTTGCCTCTGGTACTTTAAGTTGTAATTTACGGGTGTGACATCATGCGGTAGATAAGCTTTTATAGGATCTGCCATGTAAATTACAGCCTTAGTTTATGTATGTGCAATTACTTGTTTTGAAAATCCATGCTGTATAGTTTGCATAAGAGCTTGCGCTGGAGCCATGAATAAGATCTAGCAGAATGTGCTTTAATTGCACAATATTGTTCAGCAGTTGAAAAGATTTTGCTTCACCTTGTGCTTGCAGCCTGTCCCAGGCGTGAAGTTAGTACATTGCATCTGCATGCTGCGATATTCCATGATATGTATGGTAGACAGCTGTGAAAGCAGTGGCCAGGTGCTTTTATTTTCTTCTTTCTCCAATATCCGTTTCATTTTCTTTTTGAAAAGAACTGGGGTGCTGAAATGAGTGACTTCAACTGATCTCTGCTGGAGAGAGCAGCTTGGTTATTTAAGGCTGCTGTAGTTTGTTATACAATCAGATTAACAACGGTTGAAATGATCATTCAACTTTGGGTGAACAAATGATATATATAACATCATAGATTAGGGCAGCTGCATCAGAGAGGTATGCTGCAGTTAGCATATTGCAAATATTGGACAAAAACCACAATGAGTGGATACAGCAATGTAATAAATGAGTTTTTGGTAAACTAACTGGGAATTAAAAGGTACTTACTATTGATTGTCTGTACTCCAGGAGCTTCTGCTGTGTGTTAGGTGCTGCCTTGCATGCATGGGCAAACTTACTTTCAGCTTCATTTAGTTGACAAGCAGAGGCCTCAGCAAACGTCTTTGTGCACAATCCGATCATGCCTAGGGTGCTGAGCAGGCTCTGTTCTAATTGCAGTGCAGGTTTTGGCTCTAGGAAGATGACCAGTGCTCAACTGGAAGCTGTTCAATGAAAAAAATATTATTCCAGACACGTTTGCTGAAGCTGGCAGCCCCTCAATCAGTTGACTATTTCTTCTTGTTGTGGAAGCAGCATTGCTGCAGGAGAGATTTTTAAGGCTTGTCTCCCTGAATGTGCTCAGAGAGGAGGCGATGAGGTGCATTCTGCACGGCAAAGGTCAATGCAGGAGTAGACAGTACAGGCAGTGCTGGTGTATCAGAAGTGGGACCCTGCCAGAGGAGTCAAGGGGCAATATAGAAAGGTGATGGTGGAAACTTGGGATGTGGGGGAAGTAGCTGGAACGCACGGAGGAGAGGGAGGTGTTTATTGGCTTTACAGCAGGGACTTCTCTGTGCCTGTGTGTGCAGCACTTCACTTGGACCCTTGTCTGCAGTTGCCATGCAGTGATCTCGTGTGGGCTCTGTTCTCTAAGTGGACTATGCTCTAAAAATACTGTAGCATGAAATATGCCCACTGTTATTTTAGTATGTTATGGTGTCAAGTGTTTAGGAGAAAGGAGGAACAATTGACTCCTGGCAGTCAGTTTTCTAGAGGGCTTTGTATTGGCGCGAAGCTTGGCCCTTCCAACCTTCTTGTTCTGTTCAGGGAAAGGTAGGATACCGTCAAGGATGCTGCTCTTTCATCCTTCAGGAAGATGATGGAACAGGACTAAGTTTTGGATACACATTTAAAAAAACATTGGAAAGGTTGGGGTTTTTAAAATTATTATTTCCTTGCTTTGTTTAATACTACACAAGCAGGCATCTAATTGCAAAGGGATTTCATATGCACTTGCAAATATTTATCACAATGCTACTGGCTGATCTTTATGCTGTATAACGTATTTGGGACTAAATGTACACAAGCACACTTAGGGTAAACTGGAATCTAAGGAGGTACTTTTGGGAATAGGTAATATTGTTAAGGCTGTATTATTGTAGGACGTTCAGAGAAGGGATGGTGTGGAATGTGATATGCAGTCAGTAATTTTAAGGCTATTTCTTTTACTGGTGCTAATCTACTTTAGCTTTGATTTATTAACAGGTTGGTATCTTGTCTTCAATTTTATGTACTGAATAAGAGCAGTTATTTTTGCTCAGACTGGAGATCTGTCTAGCTCAGTATCTATTCTGATAGGGCTACTTACAGATGCATAGGAAAACTGAAACTACAGTTACCCTCCTCCTGGTAAACCCTTCCAGCAGTCTTGCTCTTTGGTCTGGCAGTTCTGTTGAGACTGTGTCATGGTTTAGCCCTGGCTGGTAGCAAAGCAGGCAGCCACTTGCTTGCTCCCCCCGTGGTGGGGTGGAGGAGAGAATCAGAAGAGTAAAAGTGAGAAAACTTGTGGGTTGAGATAAAGTTTAATAAGTAAAGCAAAAGCCATACATACAAGCAAAACAAGGAGTTCATTCACTACTTCCCATCAGCAGGCAGGTGTTCAGCCATCCCCCGGAGAGCAGGGCTGTATCACATGTAGTGGTTACTTGGGAAGACAAAACACTAACACTCTGAATGTCACGCCCCCCCCCCACCCCCCCCCGTTCTCCAGCTTTATATGCTGAGCATGGTATCATATGGTCTGGGATATTCCTTTGGTCAGCTGTTCTGGCTGTGTCCTCTCCCAGCTCCTTGTGCACCCCGAGCCTACTTACTGATGGGGTGTTGTGAAAGGCAGGAAAGATCTTGACTTAAATACTACTCAGCAATACTAAAGCAACCCTGTGTTATCAACACTGTTTCCAGCACACATCCAAAACATGGCCCCATAGTAGCTACTATAAAGCAAATTAACTCAACTCCGACTAAAACCAGCACAGTGTTGCGTATAATAGCTGCTGATGGATTGTCTTCTCTGAAAAATGCTTAATTTGTTTCGAGAAACTTGGTGTTTCACACTAGTGAAACATTTCGCATTAGTGTTCACAACATCCTGTGTTAGTGAACTTCTGGTATAATTGTGTCCCCTGAAAATGATTTTATTTTGGTTTATGGCTTGCCATTTGAACTGCCTACCCTGTGATTTTCTCTGAGTTATGGATGAGTATTTTCCTTTTTAGATTTTCACATAGAAAATTATGTATGGGGATGTTAATGGGTCTTAGAACATATATAAAGATAACTGCTATATGTTTGCAGTAAGGCATGCTCCCAGCCCCTTTTACAGTCTCATTTCATAGAAATGTGCTGTTACTGCTGTTTCATTTATGTGATTGCATGCAAAAAAATGTTCAAATACAATAAGTGTTGTGATTTCTGCAGATGTACATTGTGCACGCAGATTGTAGTAAGTCTTGATTCAGAACGAGTCAGACAAGAATTGCTGTGTGCCATGGGGTGACTTCAGCAGTGTTGCTTGACGTTCTTACCAAAATAATCCTTTGCAAGGTATGTGGTGCAGCATTTTAGGGAATGTGAAAGGATGCAGGTAACAGAATTTAAAAATTGTATTAAAGAGCTTGAAGTTAAGAAATACAGACTCCAGTAAGTGAAGCATAATGCAGTAAAAACAATGACTTGTCCCCTGAATTGTTGTTTAGGTTAGCTTTCAACATGCCATCCTGGACTGTTTCAGAAATGGGCAGGTGTTAGCAAGTTGTGTTTTAAATTCCACTTTTCCTTCGTGCAGTAGGGAAGCAGGATCTTTTGACTGTGCATTGACTTACAATATTTGCTTTTGTACTGGTGTGTGGAGTCTGTCTGGGTTACAGGAACCATCTGGGTTACAGTTTGTTATAATAGGCTTTGGTGTTGGTGGCAATGGCAGTTATATTTGGGGCATTAAAAGAATCCCTCCAAAGATTGGTAATTTATTTCTTATTATGGCAGTGTCTGATAAAAATGGGGAAGATGTCCATGTTTTTAAAGCAAAAAGAAAACCTTCATCTTGTAATTTCTACTGTTATTCCACCCTCAAGCCTGTAAACCATGATTAAAGTGGATGGAATTTCAGCTTACTGGTTTATGGGTGGGATAATAGTAGAGATTGACCAGACAAACATTTTCTGTTTGTTTTAAAAATAGACATATTTACATAATGATGCTATATACAACAACAGTATATACATATGGATTAGATCTCCCACAGAGTATTAATCCAACAGCATGTATGCTGTCACTTGCTCCTAAGGAAGGTAATTTTGGAGTAAAGAGATGCCAATGCCTTGTGATTTAACTGGAGTATCGGTCCAGTCATGAATAGTTTTAAGGCAGGGCCCAGGATTGGAGGTTTGGAGAAAGAGGCTTTTAAACCATTATGAGCTCTTAATTTGTTACCTGCATCAAGGAAAGCCATTGATTCTTCTTACAGAGCTCTATCTATCTGAATTGTTTGCAGAGATTAATCTCTTAATGTGTGGCATATGCTTAGTAAAACTGAGGTCCCATTTTTGAGTGGAGTGCTATTGGTAATAGAAAAAAGCCAGCCCCAAACCACTGAACATGTCTGAAAGCATCAGGGTTACATCAGACTCTCCTCTTACTATTGAAGTGGCCTCAGTCTGATTTTTCTTCTGTCTCTGTACCTCTAGCAGAAAATAATAGACTTTATCCATGAAGTGTGAAAAAGATAAGAAGCAAGTTCAAATGAAATAGGTATAATATAGGAAAAAAATTCTAGCATCTATATGTACAGGTAGGCATTTTCCCAAAAGTGTGTTAGTCATTGAGGCCGTGACTGTGTTGTTGCTAACCAAAATTGTAGCCCTAAACGTATCTATAAATACCATAGCCTCACCCCTTTGACTCTGTAAAGTGATATGTAGCTGGAATAATTTCATACATCAGGACATAAAAGTACCTTGGTGAACTTGTGCTTTTATAATGGAGGAGTTTATCCACACAAAGACAGCTCTTTATTTGGTGACTTGAAGGGACTTACCTTTTAGACTTTTCTCCTTAGGATTTTTATCTCATCTCATCCCAAGTTTTTATTAATAAAAGGAAAGCAACTTTAATGTGATGATGCATGTTTGGCAGATAGACCTTTGCATTTTAGAGTCGTGGCTAATTATATTTGCAGAGCCTGCACAATTTAGGATATTGGACAGGGAGATTGTTTTATCAGGAAGGCACAGAGGAAGGAACAAATTGCTTTCCTCTTACTCTGGCAGCAGCATTTTCTGTGAACATTGCAGGTTTCAGGATGATGTGCTCATGTTGGTGTGCCATTCCTGGGGAAATGGGCTTGTTGAAGTTTGCCTTTCTGTTTGGAGAATTCCTTTTAAATTGCTATTCAGTGAAGTTATGAATGTTGGATATCTGCACATCTCTACTAGAAAACAGTCTGAATGAAGAATTGGCTGGTAAAACAAAGCAAATGTTGTCTTTTTAAGGGCTGTTAACAGGCTGTAAGCCCATTTCAGGTTCAGCTTTTAGGGGAGACTAAGATGTTTCTCTGTTCTGGCGATATGCAGATTGAATCCTGCTGCTTAATTTTGTCTACAGGCCTGCTCATCTGGGCTGCATCTTAAAGGGAATGCAGTTGATGTGTAATAAATGTACTGATAGAATGTGCAGGAGTTTGGTCTTTTGTTGCAGATGGATTTACACAGCACTCTGTCACCAGGAAGCTACCTTCAGCAGCAGAGTGTTCTCTGAAGTAAGGATGTTTAAAGATGTGGTTTGGGCTGCTGATCATGGTCAGCCATGTGATGCTGAAGGAGAGGATACTGTTCCTTTTCTTCCGGTGCAGTTGTGCTTATTATATACACACAGTAGCTGAGGTCTGGTGGATGCCCACAGGCTCAGCTTTCTCATCTGAGCCTTTATTTTTGCAGGAATCTGAAATAGCAAAACTGAAGATGCTGAATAAGCTGTACTGAATCCAGGGGAGCATATCTGTCAGCTCTCCCCTTAATCTACCACAGAAATACATAGAGAAGAAACTTTAGGTACTTCAGGGACTTGTTTTATTAGCAGGTGAAAGCAAGCCAACCAGGGTTTTCTAGTACTGTCTCTGGTATTTTATCACTCAAAGACAAAAGTCAAAGATATAGTTGTTTTTTCTTACAATTTATGTTTTTAAATTGCTAGCTAATTTTCAGGTGTAGGAGCCTGTCATTTAAAAAGTGTCTGCCCAGTGCTACTGAAATGAAAATCAAAACCTCCCAGAGAACAATAATTTATGTTGGTTTTCCTATGGTTTTGTTTTTTTTTTCTTAAAAGAGGAAGCTGTATCCGTTCTGCTGTGGTCATGTTAGATAAGGTGCATCTTTGAGGTTAAAAAGCCTTGATGCCTGTGGGAGGAGGGCAGCACTTTCTTTTGTCTAGAGCATTGCCGCGGAGGATACTAATTAACCAGCATACAAATTCAATTTGGGGGAGTTTGCCTTTGCTATCACAGTGAAAATGTTTTGTTTGGAAGAGCTGCCCAAATTACACTCGCAGGATGATAAATCAGCCTCTGGCTGCCCCAAATCTTCCTGTTTTAGTCTACAGAAATATGCCAGGAAAGCTTTTGAAATGACAACAGCCAGTCTGCATGTTCTGGAGCAGATTGTGTACCTGAGACCACGGCACAGCCCTGAACAAAGACGTCAGCAGCGAGGAGTGACTGTCATCCCCAACACAAACAGACAGACTCCATCAGCATGACAAATCAGGGAAGAGTGACGCAACTCTAATGGGCAGATCATGATGATTGTCAGCTCAGAATATAGGGTTTGTTGTTCTTCTCCAATGACAGGACCTGACTCTGAGAGGTGGATTTTCCTCTTACTAGCATTATGAATCTTTGATGTTCTGGGAAGAATGAGACTATTTCCTTATTAAAAAAAAAAAAAAAGAGAGAGTAAGAGGCTTCAGGCTTAGTAACACCATTTAGGAGAATAATGAATACTTAGCCTTGTGAAGCTATGTTTAGTTGTAGATTTATTTGGGGATTTTTATAAGCATAATGGAAAATTATGTGCTTGACTCTTCACTGAGTTGCATGGGGATTCAAGGGACCTAATTTCCCCAAGACTGTGAAAAACCCAGGCTTTGTGGTTTATTTTTGTTTGCCTTTACACTTCTATGCTAGTCTCTGAGCCTTTCTTCATCCACAGCAAATGCTTGGGTGCTGCAACAGAAATAGTTTAAAAGCCAGTGATTTGAAAGAAAAAAGGCTGGAGCTTCTTAGATGTCTGGGGACTGGATGAAGTAGGACTAATTTGACATTAGGGCCGCAATTTGTGAGAGAAGCCTGGTCAAGTGACTAGCCGGAAGGAGGGGGTTGGTTCATGAAGTCAAAGTCACTTCTTCAGCCAAAGGGAGATCAGGGTGACATCTTTGTGACAGTGTTTTTTTGCCTGTCCTCTCCCACAGGGTAGCTATCACATACTTCTCTGCAATTGCTTGGCATTCTGCAAGCTTATGCCTTACAAAAAAGACTCTCAAAGTGAACAGCTTTTCAGAAGGTCATTAGAAATTTAATACTACAATTTAATGAGGTTTGTGAGTTACGTGTAACACAAATAACAGTGCTGATGACTGCTTTTCAGTTATTAATTTTTGTACATCATGTTGTTGGCCATTAAGATTGGTTGTCTATGCAAAGTGGTTCCATAAAATGCAAATTACTAGCTTCTATGTGGGTCAGAAAAGATAGCATACTTGGTGTAACTCTTGTAGTTAGACTCCTTTGTTAAGTGAATAATTTACGCACTGGTTACTCTTAGCAGTGTCAAATACATACATGAATTCTTGCTGAGTGTATATAAAGCATTTCAGTTTTGAATGATGACTGCAGGATTTGGCTTAAAAGCTATTTCTGGGCCATGGGCACAGCCCAAAGCTGAGGGATGTACATGGCTCTGCTGCTGGAATGGCGTCAGGGTGGAGAATGACTCAGTCACCCCTGCAACTTCCTTGTTGCTTCAGAAAGGTAGTGATTTATTGCAATTCTGTGTCAGCAGTAAATAGCCATCCACCCGACGCTGATTCAGCCGCTCTGAAAGTGGTAGTTAAGGATGTGCTCCTTGTCTTTGCCGGCTTGTCCCTCCCAGCTCCCTTCCCACCCTTCAGCTGCGGAGGGTGTAAACAAATGCGTAGCCTTTCCTCCCCCATGCTTTGACTGCCATCCAGGAGGCCTGTGTGAGGCTGCAAGCAGAGATCCTGTTCTTGCAGATAGACGCGCAGCGCATGCCAGCGTTGAGATTTGGAAGGCGTTCCTGTTGAGTCAGGGAAGATTTGCTATGCAAAGCCTGTGGGTTTTGGTCTTCTGAGGGCACTGAGGTTGAAGCAATAGCAAATATGGCAGAATCAGCACATAGTGCTGTTGCTGCTGGGTGAAAAGTAGGTCCAAACTCTTCCAGGCCCTGCCCTGGCCTTGCTTTGTAGGCAGAGCAGATTGGGCAGCAGCACAGGTCTAGAGGAGACTGGAGAGAAGAAGGTGAAGTTCATCAAGAACGTTCATTAAGCATGATGGGTTGAGGACTCTTGTTTTTTTTGGGTTTATGTTGGCTTACAATGCACAATGAGGAGTTTCTTTGCTCCTGTTAAAATTACTGAGAGTAAGACATGTAGTTGTTCTACTGCTGGCTTTCCCCTGCTCCCTGCCCTTCAAAATGAACCCTGAGGTGCCAAAACCCACCAGTCTAAATATCTGATATTGAAATAAAGCACTATATATCAGATACAGGAATGATCCTGCCAATGTCAAAAGATTGTGATGGAGAATAGCATCCTAATAGCAGTTATCTCCTACCTTCTTTTCCATTCTGCTTTCCTAAGCGCTACTGCTATCCTGAGAAAGCACATGAAGAACCTGCTTGCTATTTCTTGTTATCACATCCTTTATCTTTTTAGGTAAACAGCAGGATAATTGTCTTGTTCCTGTATTTTTTTGCCTTAAGCCAAATGCAGAAGAAACAACTCTCTTTTCTGGGCATTTTTTGCATCAGCATATGCTTTGAAAAGGCACATAAGAGGCTGCTGTTGGCTATAATTAGTGTTAGGTGCTTCCTGAGACATAGTCTCAAGCACCTCACAAGCCGGAGGACAGTTTTAGTGCAGTGCTTGTGAGAGGCAGAGGTGGAATGAAAGGTAAATTAACCATGCCAAGGAAATTATCCCCCAAAAAATCTGCAGTGGGTTTTCCAAGCATGTGAGATCAGCTCCACTTTTGATTTTGGTTGTGACTGAATATCCTCAAGAATGAAAGCTACAAGTAAGAATGAAGGTGGCCCTGAAGTCTTCATGGCTTCACTCTGGTTGCTACCTGGTGAATTGCTCTGACCTGTTTGTGGACTCTTATTAAGTTTGTGACTTCTGTGCTTTTTCAGATGTTCAATTTCCTGTTCCTTTCTTCCCAATCTGTAATTTTCCATTCTTTCTCTTTACCTGATGCCAGCTCTTGTGACACCTGAATTGTGTTTTGTATTGGAACAGTTTAATTGCTTTGAAAGTACTGAGTATTGGTTGGGTGTTAAAAAAAAAAAGTAGCATGTAACTTTTGCAGTTGGTATCCATAAGGTCTCTTGCAAGTGCAGACTGAGCTCTGAGCTGAGATGCTGTCTTTGAGAATGCTGATCTAGTCTCAATGCTGAGGGGAATAAAAGTGTTGGAGGAGGTGCAGGGACCTTTCTGTATCATCAGACTGCATGACTGGTTTTGCGTCTCTGTTTGAATGCTGAAGAAGAGATGGAAAACAGAAGAGGGGAATTAACTTTCGTCCTTGAAGACGTATGCTTTTTGGTGGTAGGGGTTACAAGTTGGCTTACCAGTTTCTAGTTCATCATTCCTACCAGGTCATTAGCCAGCACTTCTAGGAGGTTCGAGCATTTGGTTAGTCACCAGAGGTACTCTCGGACAAAGTTTAGAACTAATGGAAATTACTGTGGTCTAAGGTGCTGTGTTTGTTGTACTTACCCGGAAATTTAGGAATATACCCTTGGTGCTGTGTACATCTGTCTTTAGTAATTCCCTGGTCTTTATACTGGTTGCTGCTTTCTTATAGATCTGTACAAGAAAGGCTGAGATGAAGTTAGTGCCCGCAAGGAAGGTTTTGGGAATATTGAGAAGCAATATAAAGGAGAACAAGCATGCACCAGATAATAATCTTCAAAGCATTTGGTAAGGAGGAAAAAATGTATGTGATTCCAGATATTGCTGGAATAGCAGAAAAATGGTGTAGTGAATGGTATACCAGGGAGGGAGCTGGGAGACCACAGCTCTTTTTCATGAGAAGCTATGGGTCTGCTGTGACTGGAGTTACCTATTCAGATTCCTTGCAGCCATGATGGTACCTTTGTGGCATGCAGTGTGATAGGAGTCTGATCTTGTTCTGTGCCTTGTCAGAAAAATAAAAACAAGTAGCTTTTCTCAGCTTTGAAATTTATTTACTTATTTTTAAATAGACTGAAATCTGATTATTATTTTTTTTTAAATCCCTTGATCAACTTGAACTTTAGGAGCTTAATTCTGCTCTCATAACAGATTAGCTTTTCAAACATTAAAGTTCATAGTTATGAAGAGCATCCTATTGCTGTCTATGACAAGTACTAATGCTCCCAGTTCAGTCCTGGGGCTTGGGTGTCTATTGCTATTTCCTGATGGCTTTTGTAGCCGTTTTCTTCCTGCTTCTGTAGGGTGAAGACAGTGCTGATTGATTGCAGGTTTATATTGCTAATAACTGTACACAAGCAGTTCTGACTCATTGGTCATGGAAGACAGAAGTACAATCAAATATTGTGGCTACATTGATTTGTTTACATATAGCGAAATTATGTAAATGTCAGCACAGATTATGTTTAGCTCCTATGTGCATTTGCATTCTATACCCTGGGGTCAAAACTGGGTACTGCTGAAGTTATGGAGAATTTTGTTGTTGAGCTTAGCAAGTCTAGGATTTAGCTTCTAGATGTTTAGAGGTACGATGTTTTTTTAATACTGTTGAATGCTGTAGAAGGATTCTTGTGGCTTTAAAAGCCATAATCATAGATGTGTGAAAAGACAAAGCTGAAAACTTGTCTTTCTGGCTTTCTGATTACCCTCTTTAAGAGGTTTACGCCTCTCCTGCACATCTGACTTTTGGTTGTCACCCAACTTCAACTCCCCATCACAGCAATCCTTTCCTACAATCCCATGCTACCTTGTATAAGCTGGAGCCTGCAGAGAAATTGGATTTAGCTTGGGCTAAAGAATAATATTGACAAAGAAGTTCAGAGTAATGCTGACCATCGTAACGCCCTAGAGTAATGCTGACCATCATGATGCCCAGAAAAGGACATATTGCATGGGCTCTCTCTTAGCACTGCTGTCTAGGTGGAGTTAGCTAATTCTTTTCATTTGGGGTAGGAGCAGAGCCTGGGCATGGTTTTTTTTTTTTTGTTTTGTTTTTTTTTCCTGAGTCATTACCATCAAGAGCCTCTTTCGCGGACACCCCCTTGTCGTGGGGAAAGAGCTTACGTGCCCTTGTGAGGTTGGGAGCTGTGCCGGTGGTGGCACATGCCTCCGGTAGGGTCTCCCATGCCAGACAGGTCTCAACTGAAGGGTCAGACAAAGTGTGTCCATGAGCAGCATGGGTTCACTAGCCTTCGGGCAACCATCCTAGGAGAAGGACAACTCTAACTTCAAACCTGGGCAGATGGAGCTCCTATAGCCCTGTAAGGCTATCCATCTAAGAGAAGGATACTCTAATCAAACCGACGACCTGAGGACTTTGCTGTCACTGTCCAAGCTCGCTAGGCCCTGGCAGATAAACCTCAGGTGTAAAGGGTGGGGCCAGTTCTGCGCATGCTGTGCCTCACCTAAAAAAATCCACTGTGCAGGCCCGAAGGGTTTACCCACACTTGCAAAGCCCTGTAGCGATAGGCGAGGGATGAAACGGCAGGTGATAAGGTGCACTGGAAGTCGCAGACCTGCATGCAGGTGGTTCAGGACAGTGGTTGCTCGAGACTGACCCAGGAGATGACAGTCTTGTTCGGCAACATCCTGAATGACCAAGCAGCCTTTTTTTTCAAGGAGAGCACTGCTTGATAGCACCCAAGGAGACCTTTTGCTGTGCTTTTTGCAGCCGGATTTGCCTATCTTACATTGGCCTTTTTAGTCATCAGCGCGCTTGTAGTAAGCATGGGTAAAGCCCTTCCCAAATATTTGTTCGTGGAGTCAAGCCATGATGATGACCATCAAGAGCTGTTATCAATAAGCAGAGAAATGGTATGGAGAGCAGGAATAGTATGTCTGTTCATAAACGTGTTAACCAAGAAGGTGACAAGGTAGAGTGCTGGAGGTGAAATGTGAAGAGCTAAACATCTGATGGCACAAGGCTGGAAAAGTAGCAGGAGAAAAAGAGATGGAGACTAACAAAACCAAAAGGCACTTGCTGTTGAAAAGGAAATTGTGTAAGACCACATGCATGCTTTGCGTTATTATCTCAAGGTGTGTGGTTCAGGGGGCAGAAATGATCAAATGCTTCCTTCTTCTGTTCTTATGGTGTGTATTATGAATAAAAACTTTGAGTATATTCTCGGAGCCAGAGCCATATTCTGTAGGTTGCGATGCAGGATGCTGGGATTCATGTTGTTTTCCTTTTAGAGGTGACAATGCAAGAAATGTAAGACAGACAAATAGACAAGTGCTCAAAAGGCAAAGCAACAAGAAAAAAAATTGTATTTGATTAGAATCCATTTCATCATGGTACCTTAACTGTAGCTGATCCAGGAGTATGTCTTTTGCGGACAACCAAAGGCGAGGACAAAATTTTATGGATCAGCCTTCAGTTGTTGAACCTGAGACGGGGCTTGATGGAAGAAATCATAGGCTCATTGTAGCACTAACATACTGTTGGGAAAGAGGGGGCAGTGGCTGACCCTGCAAACACTGGCTATGGGAATACCTCGACTTTCATGATTTCAGTAGCTTTTACGGGTTAATGGTCCTGCTAATGCACCTGCTTTGTAGGACTGATTGAGCATTGAGCCTTGCTTGCATTTCTGTTTTATGTCCACCACCCTTTCTATCTTGTGTTGCGCAGCAGCCCTGCAAAACCGAAAACAGCATGAATTTTTGTGGAGTTTCCTGTTACCACTTGTGTTGGCACACAATGTGTTTGACAGAAATTCTGGCAGAACACCAAAGAACAGGAACTGTCTTGTAGGCCAGCAGATGTAATGGAGGTAAGGCACTGTGCCTGCTGCAGCAGGGCCTTGTATCTAAGACCGAGTGCATTAGTGCTGGTTTTGGGTAGGGAAATTTGTTTATGTAGTATATGCGAAGTCCTAGGCAACATAAAGTTGTGTCATGGGTGTCTTTGGTATTAACATTTTAAAGAGTCTCTAAATATATAATGATAAAAGCTTAAACTTGGAAAAATCCCACCTTAAAGGTGGCTCCTTGATTAACTTTACTTATAAGTCAAAATGATTGTACTGGGGAGCTTCCTTTCACCAGCACTAACACCATTTCCCATTTAGGTTTACTTTTCTTAAAATAGCCCTTGCCCCGCTACTAAATGTGTGATGTTGGCACAAGGAAACTCCTGATTAGATCAGGTGTCATTCTGGGAAGCATAAAGCATACTTGTGAGTTTTGGCAAGGATCTTGGCTTCCCAAAGCTCACAAGGTAGAGATGAGCAACCAAGGCTGAGTGGGGACAGGGAAATGTACAGGAAAGCCTGATTGGCAACCCAGGGCCATGATGATTGACCAATGTTGACTTGATGCATTGCATTTAGTACAACTTCAGTTACACCTTGAATCAACGAGAAAAAAGTTGTCCCTGTACCTTCACCTGGGGTAGGAGAGAGTGTTACATGGTGATTTCACTGTTTATTTGATCTGTATTCCTACACCCTTTCCCAGGTTTCCACTTCTGATTTCTATTGTGTGCAGGATGAAATGGACCCTTAGTCCAACCCAGTGTAGTTGTTGACAATAATTCTGCATTGTCAGCTTATCTCTAGTCTGTTTGGGCTTGTGGGGTCTGCATAGAATGGCTTGGGGGACTGGGAGGTTCCACAGGAGGCTTTCTGAAGAAGCAATTGCCTCTGTTTCTGTACAATAAGCTGTTAAGCTTATTGGATAACAATTCTGGAGAGCAGAGGAATATAATGTAAGCTTGATGTCAAAATTAGAAAAAGGCCTACTTCTGCCACACGTATAAAAGCAGAGGGTGATAAAGGTGGGAATTCTCTTGTGCCGTGCTGCTTCTCCTTTGGTTTCCTCTATGCGAAATGTTATAAAAATGCAAACCACCCCTACACAGTACATGGGGACAAACGAGTAAGAGTTCAGTGTGACAGCAAAGTATTTCCCTTGTTCATAAAAAGGAGCACCTGTTCTGTCGGGTTGCAAGGTGGGGGGGGGGGAATGTTGCCTGTCTTTCATTTCTTTTACAGTGTTTTCTTGTCTTCCTCTCAGATGAGTGCTAAAAGAAGTGCTGATACTTTTGCAGTCTCCAAGAAATGATGGATTATCATCTGTTAGGGGACTGTCTAATTGAAATAGCGAAGTTTGAGTTGTGTCAGTGCACTTGCTCCTTGCATGTTGTTACTTGGTGATTGATGTATGAATGCTGTTTAATAGGAAAACTCCTTTTCATGTTTATACGCTTAATGATTTGTTTTACTAAAACCTCCTTATTTTTAGTCTCTTTTAAGCCAGTAGAAAAATGAACTTAAAGTTGGTCATATTTTCTAAGATTGTACTTTTCTCCTCCAGAGTCTGCAAGTACATTTTTCATGTTTCCTGCCTCCTCACCTTATGCATAACCAATCAGAATACTTGTTTTAATCCAGATTTAACTTTTATAGTAATTTAACAATGTATTCCATTCTCCATCAGATTCTTCCCTTAGTTAAAGACAGCATATAATTACAGAAATTATTAAGCAGCAGCTCATTAAGCATAAAGGGTTTGTAATGTCCAGCCACGTTTAAGATGGGTGTGAGTACTGCAGCCTGTGGCTGCATGCTATCCTTCAAAGCCCTGTCCTCAGGTTCAATTGCCGCTAGACCTGACTGAGGTTTGCTTTCAGTTTATATGACAAAAATATATGTAGGATTTGTGGATTCAGTCATGCCTTTGTGCTGGGTATGCAGTTGAGCAAGTGTGAGTCTGGTGCATGATTACAACTCTGCTGTTTCTTTTCCGTGTTTCTGTCTTTCAAACAAGTTCACATCAACTTTTTTAATAAGTGAATGTTTTATAAGCTAAGTAGGATGTATTTTTATTCATTTGAAGTGAATGCAAGAGAGAATACAAAAGACAAATGCAAGTGTATTAAGAAAATACCTGTAATAAAAGTTCTCCTTATGTGAATGCTGTTTTAAGTGAATGGGAAGCACTGATTATTTCTGTGCGTGTGTGTATACACACATTTTTTCATTATAGAAACAACTACGTATCCCTTGTAGAGATATTAAACGGTGTTTGGGTATCAAAGTCAGCGGTGGATGGCCATCTGCTGTACACCACTTAGATGCAGGTCTGTGGCTGCAGATGCCTGTCTGCAGCTCCCACCTGTTTCTGCTGCTCACCCATTACCACGGAACTGTGCAGAATCCTGTGGGTAAGATGAATTGCACAAAATATTGATTGTGCTGCGATACCCATTTCACTCTTAATGCTACTTAGTCATGGTATCCGCTGATGCAAAAGAAATTATATACTCTGTACAGATGTGAGATCAATAATAATATAAATGCACATGCTTCTGTAAAGTAACTCTAATCAAAAGTGTAAGTGTCCATAGCATAATGTATATGTGATAACTGAAGGTGTATTTGTAACATTAGGAATAATGTTTATCATAGCTTTTAAATAAGTAGCAGTGTATATGAAAGGTACAGCAAGGCAGATTGCAACACAGGCCAGCAACCCAGATAAGTACCCAGAGTCCCCTGATGTGCCTGAGATTAAGGCTGGTGACAAGAGACTATGCCTGTGATTCTAGATTTGGTACCTTTTGCATGTCACTTCATCAGTGATTTATATGCAGACTGAATTGAATCACAGTGATTATTGTGGTGTCTGTTCTGAAGGAAGTGTGTATGAGTATGTAAAGACTTCTGGAGAAGCAGGCAGGTATAAAGCAGATAGATCATGACAGCACTATGTGCTGGGCTTAAGTTTGATTTCTACTGGCTCCTTTTACTTTGCCTTGCCTTGTGCACCAAAGACTTGCTTACCCTTGAATTTTACTTTGCCCCCATTAATATGTGTTAATTGGCCTTTAGTTGAAAGATGCTGTTGCCTAACCCTTTAGAAGTGAAAGCCAATCTAAACCTTCAAGTGTTGTATGCATTCAAGCACTTTATCTAGGGTGATGTTCAGAAACAGCTACAGCAGCAAATCTGCTTGAGCATATCCTGTGGTCTGGAGCTTTGGAAACCCATCTTGATAGTGTTTTCAGTATCAGCAGTTGCCCTGCTCTTGGTAGCTTTTCTTTCTCCTCTGACAGCTTTGGGAGGGAGCAGACTTCAAGCAGAGTAAGGTAAGTGGAGATTGAAATGAATATATAAGCAATACTAGATTTATTTCACTGACAAAATCATCACTTGACTTCTGTGGGAGGAGCATTTGCCAGAGACTTGCCAAATACTCCAAAAAAGGTGCTGGAGAATATTAAGCACAAACCCCACAGCATTTCATGGGAGTTTTTTCTGTTGTTTTCAGTAGTGACTCATCTCCAGAATGATACATCCATTTCACTATGTATATGTGGGGAAAAAAACCTCTGACAAAGGTCTTGAAGCCACCTGTGAAATGCAGTGTCGTGTTCAATTATTAGTTAAAGCATCTGAGTATCTTAAGCCCTTAGGCAGTTTGAGAGTTACGCTGGCAACCTGTGTTTGTAATCAAATATTGCTCACTTTTTGTTAAGCATACTGTATTTTTAAGAGTGTGGGACGAAAAAGAAATAGTAGCTATGGACGGAGGAAGAAGCAGTGAGAATAATTTTCTTTTTGTGGACAGACAAGTTTGTTTATTTTTTTTTTTTTTTTTTGGAACCTTGGGGATTGTTAGGATGTCACTTTTTCCCTTCTGTACATCACATCTTTGGTTAACTGACCTGAAAATTAAAGCTCAGCATTTCAGTGTGTTAAATGCTTCGCTTCCTGAGGCACCCGTTCAGAAAGCCAGGGGCTCCTGTCTTGATCTTCCTCCTGGCCCTACTCATCCTTTTTCGAAGGCAGCAATGAATACAAAAACAGGAAAGGGGAATGATAAAGTGTGGGAATAAAGCAAGTGCTGAATTAGCAATGCCAGAAGGAAATGGCTTTCTGACGTTTGCTTCTGGTGAAAAATAAACTGGAGGTGAACTGACTTGAAATACTTCTGAAAAGGGAGTTCTCTCTCATGGTATTTTTTTCTGTGATCTCTTTCTACAATTTTTTAATGCAGTAAAATAGAAACAGTGCCCATTGTATTGACTGGATACTGGCAGTAGTGTTTTAGCAAATGCCTATATACGGACTAAGTTATCTATAGGGCTTGTTAGCATATCATCTGCATGCAAAATAAAGTGATGATGGTAGTGGAGGCTTCTTAGAAATCGAGTGAAGGACTTGGGCTCTTGTGTGTTGTGCTTCTTCATGTGGAAGCTGCTTCTTTTTTCCTTCAACCCTATTTTTCTCCTTTTATCATTCCCTAGATATTGTGCAAATTGGAGTGATTTTTTTTTTAATGTGTTTTTTTTCCCCCTATAATAGTCCCCCATGGAATTGCTAGAAAAATATAACTGTATTATGTGGCAAAATGTAATGTGGGATGTGGAAGCCTATTACTGCTTTACTGCCTTTTCAGAGCTGCAGAGCCTATCCCAAGGGCCTGGGTGGGGACTGTCTTGCAGCATCAGATGTTGCATGTGCTGCTTTCGTGTAGGTTCTGGGTGGTCAACACAAATGCATTTTTGACTCTTCCACCTGGTGTGAATCAGTTGTGTCCTTTGGTTGTCTTCAAATGAGACAACCCAAAAATCAAAAGCGCCATGGTTTAGAGGGGGGAGGAGGGCATCTTGTGTATGCTGAGGACAATGTCATTGTTGGTCAGAGATTTGAGGAAACTGAGACAGGGCTGCCACATAATTTTTTCTTTTTTTTCTGTGTTCTGGATTCACATTTCAGCTGGAAAAATAACCCAAACCATCTCATCTGTGTCTGGGTGAGAAGGAACTGTTATTGCAATTCCTTACTAAGAGAAATGTCATCCAGGGGTCCTGCTTCTAGGCACGTTCACTGTGAGCATGGTAGTTTTGTGTGCTGGTCCCCAGGCAGTGAGGAGCTGAAGTATGGGATGTAGGCACTTTCGGAGCTCTGATGGAGTAAAGAGCAGTGAGATACCAAGAGTAATATGCAAGAAAGGAGGGTATTTAGACAAAAGACCTGAAAGTAAACCACTCAACATATGTCCCTTCTGTCTGTTGATGTTGATCTGGCCCCATGCAGATTTCCTAAAGATCTGCACCGTGATACAAGCAGGGTTTTTTTTTTAAGAAGCAGCATGGTAGAAATCAGGACGACATGTTGTATTCAATTGCAGTTTGACCTGTATCAAAATAATGTAGTATTTCCTAAGAAAGAAACACTTTCTAACAAAAAGAAATGAACCATTGGGAATTATGGTAAATGTATGGGAAGCTATGAAATTATTTATTAGGAACAGTATATCCTCTGGGTTTGCAAAAAAGTTCTGTTTTTAGCAAGAGAAAGCTATCTTTATATGATTTAATGGTTACCAAATGATTACAAGGCAGCTTTCTTTAATAAAATACCTGCCAGTAAAAATGGAGAAGATCATTTGGGTTACCTCACTGAGAATTTACATTACTTGAATTTAAGTAAGTGTTTCCTACTTTGTGCAGAAACTGTGGATAACGACTTGTGTCATATCCTTATTTTCAGCTGTGGAGAAGATTGAGTAGGTCAGAGGTAAATTCCACACTTTCCTGTCCAGCCTCACGTGCGTGTCTGTTGGTCAGGAGACCTGAGACAGAGGGTGCCTTTTCTCCTCAAATTGGGGATATGAAGAAAGCCTTCCAAGCCAGACCTCTTCCCATAGTGGCCAGTGCTTTGGGAACCTATTAGGTTGTTACTTTTTTGCTTTCCTTTTTGTTTTCATTGTTTTCCCCACAAAAAGCATCCACTGTTTTTGAGCAGTTTTTTTTTTCTCTCTGACGTCATTTTGTTGTTGTTTTGAAGGACTTACGATGCTCCACCCCTGGCAGTGTTCAAGGCCAGGTTGGACGAAGCCTTGGATGAGATGGTTTAGTGTGAGGTGTCCCTGCCCATGGCAGGGGGGTTGGAACTAGATGATCTTAAGGTCCTTTCCAACCCTAACTATTCTATGATTCTATGATGGGGTTTTGAGCAACTTGGTCTAGTGAAAGGTGTCCCTGCATATGGCAGTGGGGTTGAAAATGGATGATCTTTAAGGTTCCTTCGAGGTCAAACCATTTTATGATTCTGTGATTATATAAGATGCTTTTTTCCCTGTTTTATCTTAGGAAAAATGAGTAAGTTGTCCAGCTAATGCTTTTTTGAAGTTCATGAAGCATGTGAAATAGTGGTAGAGTAAAATCATCCACCAGTGAAAATACCTGATCTACAGAACATGATGTTTCTGAGGAAAGTTGAGTAATGCTAATTTCTATTTTATTTTGTTTTGCTTTGGTTTTTTGGCTTCCAAATCCCTGTTGAAAAATACCTGCCAACTGTAATTATATTACTGGAAGCTTAATTCAAGGTCTGATTTTTGCTGGAAGCCTGAAGGAGGGGAGGAGACCAGAGCTGGAGAATAGCATCTGATGTTGAATGATGGGGATGTCAGATATACTTAAGATAAACAAACTTGTTAATAAGATAGCCACACAATGCTGCTTTTGGCCTAGCATGGTCAATATACTCACGTGGAAGTACTCACAGCAAGCTGGCCATTTTGCTGCTGGTCCAAAAGCCTTTGCTGGTGGATTTGGTCATCTTTCACCAGAAC
The DNA here is from genome assembly GCF_033815535.1 of Pezoporus flaviventris. Lineage (NCBI taxonomy): Eukaryota > Metazoa > Chordata > Aves > Psittaciformes > Psittacidae > Pezoporus > Pezoporus flaviventris. Next base: position 21,044,849 of record NW_026892561.1, read on the forward strand.
CTGTTGACAAGCATGTGACTCTGAGCCTGTAAGCTGGTTGTGGTTGAAGTGTGTGTGTTTAAAGTGCTTTGGCTGAGAAGAAAATCAGCCAAAAGCCATCTCCAAGAAGGAGATGGAAAGTATTAAATGCTGACTTTTCTTAGTGGGATTCAGGTTTGTTGTTTCCCATTGTTAAATACTCACTGTCAATGCCAGTATTTCGCTGTCAGAGAACCTCCTGATGCAATTCTGACATTTCTAGATGGGTCTGCTGACACCTTAATTGTCTAAGTTTTCTCTTATGAAGAGAAAGGAAAGAAGGGGGCAAAAAGGAAAATTTTTGGTGTAAATCACCCAAAGACAAGGCTGTGCAGGCAAGTATTTAATTTCCACTTCTTTCCATGGCTGAAGCATCACAGATGTGCAGGCACAAAGAGGTAGCTTGTTGTGAGATGGGTGAGTTACATCTGATGGCTTTGTGTCAAGTGAAAACCTCATGATTTGTCTTCACACCCAAGAGGAATGATTTCAGAGGAAGCATCTCTTGTTCTTACAGTTTGAGTTTTCTTTATATGATTCTAGTAATCCCCCCACAGTTCTCTTCCCTGTGTTCAGGCTGAGCTGCATTCATACTATGGTGCACTTCTGAAATGTATCTGAAATTGGACAGACTTGAATTGATGGATTGAGATGTGCTTTGTGTGAAGTGTTTACAGAGAAGGGTTGTGGTAGGAGGAGTTAACTTTGTGTTTTAATAGTATAGGCAAAAATGCTTGGGAACAATGCACTGGGAAACTATTTTCTTGTTGTTCTCAGGGTAAAAAAGCAGCCATCCACTGTGCACTGGCCAGCACAGGGACGGTGCTGGGCGCAACTCAAGTTTCATAGGTCGCTGTGAGAACGAAGAAGGATGAACAGGTTACATGGGGAAACAGACGCTCTTCTCCCTTACCCACTTTCTCTTAAGGGGCAAAACCCCCCCAAACCCATAGTTTTTCTCAATTTATCTATTGAGAATAAACTTGAAAGGCATTAATAAACCACAGGGTTTATCTGATTTGTCTGGTTAGGCAAATCAGCAGAATCTGCCTGGGGCAGGAGCCAGGGAGGATATCACTGTATTTCTTTTAAATTTGAGGTAGAATCTTAAAATTATAGGTTGCCTCAAGTCCCCTTCAGCATGTTGCATATAATTTATGCACTGAAAGCCTGTCTAGACTCTTTACCAGTTGTGTTTATTACATACAGTGTCAATCACAGCATGTCTCTCCTTGTCGGTTTGTATATATAAGATTCATCCTGATCTTTCTGCATCTCCCTTTTCCCCATAAAACTCCCCCCAAAAGGTTTATCCCCTTTTCCCCATAAAAATTCTTGTCAGGAGCCTGGCAGTGTCCCATCCACCCATCTTTGTGATCATGGTGCATTTTGCTGATGATACAGACTTGCTGCATAGACCTCAACTGACTGGATCTGCTTTTATAAAACCAACTTTCAAGCTGAGGATGATTCATTTGTTCAGGGGCTGAAGGCTGATCTATTTTAATCTGGAACCTGCTGCAATTATGTTTTCTGTTTACCCATATGTAAAATGGGAATTGTGGTACCCTCCATCTTCTGAAAACCAGACTGAAACGAGCAGCATTTTATATGGGCTGGACAATAGTCGTCATAGTATTTACCATTAAACCTTTTTTGAAATTTCTGGTGGGTTCAACAGAAATCAAATTAGCTTGAATAAGAATTGGAAATTGTCTTCTGTTTGACTTTGTACTACTATTTGTTTATCTTGTAATACTTTAGTGATAGGCGTTTTGGAGGAGGCTGCTCTTGTTCCATGTTTACAGTGTCCAGCGCAGTAGGATTCTTTCCCTGCCACTCCTGCATCCTGCAGATATTTAAGTAATAATGAAATTTTATGCAGCTCTCTCTCTCTCTCGTCTCCCACACAAACTTCTTTAAATGGATCAACTCCTCCTTTCACCTGTCTTATCTGAAACCCTGTGCATTGTGCTTAGAATTGTTTTGAGCTTGTCACAGCTCCCTGCTGCCTGTTTGGTAACAAGAAGCACTGTTCACTTACAAACTGGTAAATACTTTACATTAAACAGGAGCAGAAGCTGTTTTCTGTGTTCTGAGGACTTCAAGAAAACTAAAACAACAAACAACTTTTCCCTTTTCTGAACGCTGAAATATTTACTTCCTGTCTTAATCTTGCAGGAACATCCTTCGCAGAACATGTTTAAGAAAGAGGCAAATCCAAAATCTGTAGACAAGGGATTAGAAAGTCAAATCCCAGTTTGAAAGGTAGATATATTTATTCTTTGCATGTTCACTTGTTTACAATAGACACGGCATTTGAGTTTTTGTCTGTCGCTGCTTCTGGAAGTAGTTTGCATATTTAATTAACAGTTTCACATTTGAATTATTCGCCAACAAATTCTTGGTTCCCATTATCAATCTTGTTTTCTTCTGCTGTCATCTGAAACTCTTCAAGTACAAGAATTAAACACTGCAGATCTTGTTTCTGCAGACGTTTGTGAATGCAGCCTTCGCGGCATTAAAAGGCTGAACAACCGCGCACAGTTCTCAATTGCTTTCTTAATAATTATATGAATGCTGGCCCTTCTGGGATTGAGTACTGTGAAATGTAGCTTGTTGTCCTGCACATCTGCATAGAGGCTTGTGAAGGAGCTTGTTTAATTTCAGATATCATTGACCTGCCTGGCAATGCTGTCTCTGGTACTGAGATGAAATACTGCCAGTGCATTTGAATTATGTAGGATGCTGGTTTTCACAAGTGACTGAAAGTAAAGGCTGATGGTGAACAATGGTGTTTTGTGGGTTTGTTTTTTTTTTTTTTTAATAAAGGAAATATCTTCCTTTCTTTAATTATAAACAAAGCACATGCATATGAAAGGTCATGATTTTATTTGCTTTTGGGGACTGGAAGCCTACAAAAGCAGTGATAATTGGCTCTACTGACTTTTACCCCTCTGATTGAAAATACCACTTCCCCACCCCCCCTCCAGTTGTGTTCAGGTGGTGCTATGTGAAAATTGCACTGTCTTTCTCTTCCAGACCCACGGAAGAGCAGATCTCTCTGTTGCTGGATGTGTTTTCCCTGTCCTTTGCTGCCTTGTTCCTTCACACCCTTGGGCAAAATTTTCCTGATCCATTACTCCTTGGCACTGCTGCAGTGTGTGTTTGATAGTCCTGGTTCCAGCTGTACAGTACAGGTAGTTCATGGCAGCTATTCTTGTTCATGGCAACTATTCTTGTTCATAGAAGTTATAGAAGAGACAGGATGCAGTATTGTCATTAATGATGAGTAGTGTCCTAAATATATTCATACACTTTTTTTGTACATCAAAAATGGTTAACCTTTCCAGAGGAGTGATACTCCTTTAGTAAGAGCAGTATGGGAACATGCTCCTTCTAAGTACTGAAGGATGCCCTATTGAAACTCAAATGCTTGTTAAACAACTGCAGGCAGATATGTATTTTTTTTAAATTTAATAGATGAGCTCATTTGAATGTTTTCCTGGGGGAGTTTCACTTCAGTGAGCATGTTGGTTGACTTGTATGAATTAAAACATTTGTATTGGAAAGGCAGCCCTATAGGATGTCATGTTGAGCAGGGCTGTTGAAAAGTGTTTGTAAGTATTCAAATTATTATTTTTTTTAATATGGATTCACTGTCACAGTAAAGTTTTGGAAAAGACAGAAAACTAAAGTAATCCTTGATCGGGTGAATGAAAGTGCAGTAATGGGTGTTTATAGTCTAGCTAATGCTTCTACTTTTTTTTTTTATTTCAGAAGTTTGAGGAAATTGAAGGTGATTCTGTGTATTTCTTTTTGTTTGCCAAATAAATATTTAAGAAGCTATTAAATATATTAGTATGCTGTATTACTATCCTGTTCTCGGAATTTTATAACCTCTGGTACTTCAAGGCATGCCTTTTCAAGTGAACCTGAGGGTTGTATTTCTCTGAGCATTTGGGATCAGGAAATGATGAACACCCAAATGTTAGTTTTGGTTGTTTTGGGGTGTTTTTTTGTTGTTTTGTTTGTTTTTGTTTTGGGGTTTTATTTTGGTTTTTGGTTTTTTTTTTAGTTAGTTAGAAATTCTGTAGTATTATCCTCCCTCTCCTTTTGTTCACCAAACCTGTTATTGTTGGCAACAAACGCTTCTTGCTTGTATCTAGAATCCAAACGCTGCCATTGCAGATCCTGAATGGGCTCATACCGCAGCTTTTGAGGTAGCTTTGGGAATTTGAGAGGATGTCTAATTTGCAGTTTCAGTTTATCATTGTGCAGAGCTTATATTCTCTAGTCTGCCTCCCCGTTGCATGTTTACTTTTCACAGCTTGAGAGCCTCTGGCTCTGCTGTTGAAGTTATGGCTGTTTTGTAAAGGAGGGGGCAGTTGTTACTGTTTTGGTGCCTTCCCCCCCCCCCCAAAATACAAATTATCTTGAAAAATGGATAATGTGCTGAAAAACTCTTGTGCACCTTACATGCCTTACATGCAGATATATCTCTATATAGGGCAGACCAGTAATCTTTGCCGAGTCACAGCTTACTATATTATCACTGAAATCATTTTTATTTCCAGTAAAAGTGCTTTCTTATTTTGTTAAAAGGTTATGCCTCATACATGTCAGCAGTGATAACCAATTTGGTAATTATTTTCATGGTAACTGTTGACTATATAATCTCATACTTCTTGGCTCATGAGAGATTATTTATAAAGCACAATGACTAAACTCTGCTGCTGTGATGCCTGGTAGGTATCATATTTTAAGATGCTATGTTAAAGTGTGTTTTACTTAGTCTGCTAAAATTTATTTTTATTACGGTTTACTGTTTTGATTGCAATAGCATTTACATCTTTAACTGATGCTCCCCAGCTATTTGCTCGCCTTTGAGAATACTTGGAATTTTGCAAGCTGAACAGGATGTGATACTTTCACCCCGAAGAATTTCTACTACAGGCTTTTTTCTTGGCAGAAACACAGCTTTTTCTTAAAAATTATATCTGCAGTTATACAATGAAAAAAACTACATACAATTTTTTCTTGATCTTTGTGCCCAAGTCCTAATTATATAATTTGTATGAAAACATCAGACTTCAAATGCAGTATATTGCAGTTTTAAAGGATAAATCTAATGTACTGGTGTTTTTTTTAAATGCCATTTTAAAGAAATAATAAGCAAAGGAGTCTAACATGTACACAGTTCTGTAAGAACATCGTTTCTAGGATATCCAAATCCCTAAGCTTCTTTTTGATCCAGAGGATTAGTGGAGATTTCCATTTTTGCATGGCAAATTTTTGGGCTGTTAAGGATGCGCAGAGGAGCCATGTTTTCATGGGAGAAGAGTTGTGTAGGAGTAATATTGCTCCCAATCCTGCTACATGTGTGTGGTCCTCTGCAGTGGTTTGCACAAGCTGTTTCAAGTAAGTTTGAACGTTCATTTTGAACTCAAAGAGCTCTTTCACTGTTTAGTAGCTCAAGAAAATAAAAGCCCATCTATTTGATGACCTCGACTGTCACTTGCAAACCAAGCTATGTTTTGAAGCAACTGTATTAATGCTAAGGATTTATAGTGCAGCCAGTTATAGGGGTCAGCGCTAGTAAAATGCATTTGAGTGGCATTGCAAGGAAACGTGTCTCATCACAAAGTTGAATTGGAGGCTCTCTGATGAAAGCAAGGTTTTTCTTCACATTTGGTGAAACATTTAAAGCATTTTTGGCTAATATAATAAAATTCTCTATAAGGGGAATCCTTAAGTCCTAGTGGAATTACTCACTTGCTCATAATGTATTAGGAGAGAGTGATTTTTATAGGGTACACAGTCTTATAGAAAAAGTCCACCATGTAATAACCCATGCTATGATAAGTGGGGTTGGTCTCTTGTCACACACCTGTGAGAATGCTTCTAGGAGAACAGTTTGATCATGATGAAAACTATGGTGAGAGAGGCTACAGAGACACCAAAAGGGGGATTTTCAGGTCCAAGGAGTAAAACCATATGTAAAATAAGACATTAGTGGTATTTAGAAGATGGATGTTACGTAAACCAACAACATCTGTTTGTAGGAGGAGGACTGATTTGTATCATCTGTTTACACAATTCAATGGGTATTTACAGTATAAATACTCATCATTTGCTTGTAGCATCTCTTCTGGTGATGTTCATAAGCAATAGAAGAATCCTGTTGAAAAGAGTCAGGGTTTGGCTGTCCAGTGAGCTGTGGTTTCAGAGGGATTTTCTTTTAGGCCAGAGCTATTTTAAATTTAAACCAAATGATAAAATAGCATCAAGATAAAGAAATGTTTAAATAAAGAATGGGAACTGTCTCAAAGGCTTATTGAAAACATCATCTGCTGTCTTCTTGTATCACTCAAGAGCTTCAGCATTGATATGGGTCAGCTGGATCCCAGTATGATCTCTCTTCTTGGGCCACTGCATGGGAGATAAGCTGGGGTGGGTTTGCTTAGCACACGAGGTCAATGTTTTAGTTTGATCTTTTTTAGTGGTATGGTTGTTCTTTATTGTATGATGACAAATCAGCATCCTTTGTTAGACGTTCACTTGTACTGTACCTAATGAAACAAGACAAATTATTTGACACTTGTGGTTGTTAAACCCCATTTTTGTAAATAATCTACTTCCAAGAGGGCCTTACAGTCTGAGCAGCTGCAGCTGTGTCTGCAGGTAAGAATCAAAGAGGTGCTTTGTGAATATTTCTTCATCTTCTGGACAGACTGTTGTTGTTAGGGACTAAATCAAAGAAATTAAAGATTGTGAAATACGTGCACTCAGAGACAAATAGTTTTAGGAGACAAATTGTTTTAGGTACAGAGGGAAGTTGTGTGAGAACTGTCAAACTCTGCGTATTCTTTTGTTACCTAAGGCAAGATAACAAGATTCTGCTCAGCAGATGAGATCAAAATTTAAAGCAGGTGTAAAAACAAGCAAAAACCTTTAATATAACCTTTTTATGATTTCAAGTTGAACTACCCTCCCACTGTTTTACTAGAAGTAACTGTTAGTTATTTACTGCAAGGGATAGGATAGGTAATATTTATGAATAGCATGAGCAAATTTTTTGTAATTTTATTTTTCATGTATGTTTTTTTTCTGTCCACTGTAATGTGAAGCTCTAACAGTAGATCTCTTTAGAATCCTACAATTAAGTAAGAATATTAGTAACATTTGAAACTTTCTGTAAAACAGCTCTTTACCTCCATAGGTTTCTCAGAATATGCTTTGTGCTTGTTAATGCTTTAAAGTCTTTGGTAGCCTTCAGAGTTGAAGATTTTTTGATTTGCATAATAAGGGTATTGTCAGTTCATAACAAATGCTTTGGTTTTGACAGTAAAAGAAACCTCAAAACCAAACCCAACCCCAAACTTGAAAGCAGTCCAGTGCTAAAAGTAGCATTCTTTGTAGCAGATACCAGATAGTTGCTCTTTGACAACTGTGTTTTAATTAAAATCCATATTACTATTAGTTGCAATCAAAGATGTTTATTCTGTGCAAGATATATTTTAACACTTAGATCTGATGCTCAGCCAGCCTGTTAAATAAATTAACGATACTTGATACTTTTAATCTCATGTTTGAAAACAGCATGGCAAGCATAACCTTAACAGGGTGCAGCTATTTCTTTGCTTGGCATAGCGCATCTGGAATTTTGCAGTGATTTCATGTCTTTTTCTTAATCTGAACCATCAGAACACAACTCGGCAGAGGTGGCTGGCTGTTGCTTGGCATCAAGAAGAAATTACATAAACGTGAAGGCTTGAGTTTTTTTCTGTAAAAAATGAAGCTTCCCAGGTTTACTGAAAATTTATCTTAGTTGATGAAAGTCCCCTGGTGTAGGGAGTTTGATGTGCACATGTTGCGAGTGTTATGAGCTGTTCCTCCCCCACCCCATCTTTCCTATACTGCAGCCATTTCTTCATGACTCCTTGGAAGAAAGCTGCAGAATAAAAAAATATCCTACTTTAATTTAGAAATGCCATGCAATATTATTATTTTTGGGGAGGTCTCGTTTGGATTAGTATTAATCAAGGTCACTTGAGGCTTAAGTTAAAGGCAATAAATAAATGTAGCTTTTATAATCAGAGGGCATATTTAAAACAATACTGAAAATTATTTAAAAAAAAAAGGCAATTTTAGGATAAAGTCACAGAAAAATGGTTTTAAACCTTGCCGGACAGCAACTCTGAAAAGCAGTTTTGATGTTTAAGAGGGCTAGAGATGTTTTCTGTCCTCAAAACCAGCTGGCAGGAGCCCTAGCACAGAGCATTGTTAAATCTGTTTGACCTGGCAGGGCCTGGCACCATTGGAGGAGGAGGATGGGCGCTTTTAGGAATCTTGTTTTTGAAATACAAAGACGTGTGCATTGTATCTTCTAAATATTTTGTTTCACTTTATAGGAGATAGATATTTGTGTATGTGTGTACGCACATATATATGTATATATACATGCACATGCACCTTTGTAACATTTTCATGTCTAAAGGAAGAGTGTAGAGGAGAACATGAACACTTTCAGAGGTGCCTGAAAATACCCTGCACAAGTTGTGCTGTTGCAGCCTGGGCTGCTGAGTGTGGTAGTCTGTAGCACATCTTCTGCTTGGTCATTCATTCTTAGCTTTTACTAGATTTGCCTGGTTTATTTTGGGGAATTGGAAGATACAAATTTTCCTCACTGAGCCAAGCATAGAGGTGTCTAGGGAAAAAGAAGGTGACTGGGTTTTGACCTCTAACAGGCAGTACTACTTACGAAGCATCTAATGAACTCTCTTAAAATGTATAAGGAAAAAAACAAAAGCTGATGTAGAGCTTTGCTCCAGAATTTTTCTAGGCTAAAAACCTGGTCCAGAATTCTCCTTGAAAACAGGAAATTCAATTAACTCTTCTTGTGAAATAAGTGGAAATGTATAGACTAGGTGTGTGGGGCCAACAGAAGGTAATCCAAGGGGGAAGAATGTATTGCCTTTAGTCTAGGGAAATATGTAGGAGTCAGGATTATTTTTCAGTCCTTCTTGTTCTGTTGTTTTGATTGAGCCTCCTTGTGCAAAATATGAGGCCTGTTTACAGGGAAAACATCTACTGATGGGGCAACTTGTGGAATTGGAAGTTTAGCATTGAGGTGGAGACTTAATGAAGGGATGTTAGCAAGGAGCTGTCTGGTAGCATAAGATGACAGTGTTGTTGTTAAAGATTACAAATTTTTCCCTCTTAAGGCATGCATCTAAATGTGCATATGGAGTCTTTCATGCTAAGCATGAAAAATTAATCTTTGTAAGTGAGATACCCTGGTCCGTAGAAATTGGGGAACAGGAGCTGCAGCTTGGATCTACTAAGAGCGTGCAGCAGCAAGGTACTTGCAGGTTTTTAACCAGAGATTGTGTAAGAGACTGGCATAATATGCAAGAACTGTCTTGCATATTATTATGCCAGATCATGACATCTCTTCCAACTGTTTTTCACTGACTAAAACTTGCTATGAAATGATGCTATGCCTTCAAGAGGGATTTTTAGAAGTTGAGAGAACTACCAAATTACAGTGTACCAGGGTGAAGCCTGGTAGTAAGACCAGTTGACTGTTTGTATGTATAAACAAAGTGTGTGTGAAGGTGATCATAAGAGATAATCCTGGTCACCAAAAGAAAGACTGAGTATCTGTTATACTTCATCTTGCTATGTAAGTCATAGAATGGTTAGGGTTGTTAAAGACCTTAAGATACCTAGTTCCAGGCTGCCTGCCGTGGGCAGGGGCACTTCACACTAAACCATGTCACCCAAGGCTCTGTCTGAACACAGCCAGGGATGGAGCATTCACAACCTCCCTGGGCAGCCCATTCTAGTGCCTCACCACCCTTACAGTAAAGAACTTCTTCCTTATATCCAATCTATACTTCCCCTGTTTAAGTTTTAACCCATTACCCCTTGTTCTATCACTACAGTCCCTAATCAAGAGTCCCTCCCCAGCATCCTTATAGGCCCCCTTCAGATACTGAAAGGCTGCTATGAGGTCTCCACGCAGCCTTCTCTTCTCCAGGCTGAACAGCCCCAACTTTCTCAGCCTGTCAAGTCAGTATAAATTAATCATTTTTCTGTTTTGATTTAGGTTTTGTTTTATATTTTAATTCAGTATGCAGAACATCCTATGGTAAATGATGAAATAAAGGCAAGACATAAAATATTATATGGTAATGTACCTTTGTGTTATTTTTTGTCATGTCTTTACAGTGTTTTCCAAATCCCAAAGATAGGTTGTCATTGAGCTGTCTACAGTAAAGCCTAAGTCACAGTTGCACTTTATTCCTTCTAATCTGTGTTACCTTGTGCTTGTCAAGATAAGTTTATTCCTGTACTGGGCAGCTTAATTGTCTGGCCCTTCTCTGGCCCCATGGGATTTTCCGGTTTTCTCTATTCTTGATTAATTTGCCCAGTTTAGTGCCACCCATCATGTATAGCTCTTCCCTGGCCACTCTTTTCTGGAGATATGGTTTATCTCTGTATTTAGTGAAGTCTATTTTGTGGGTCTGTTTGGTTTGATTTGGGTTTGTTTTTTTTCTGTACTGAAGTTTATTGTTATGTGATTGGACACGAGTTAATGAGGACTGAACAAAGGCAGGCAGGCTGTAGGACTGCTCAGCTCTCCTGAGTGAGTTATTTCCTTGTGTTGACAGTCAGTGAAGCCTTTTAAGGGTAAACTTGCCCTTAAGAAGATCTTCCTTCTTTTCTCTCTGGCATACCAGGTGACTTTCTAAGGTTCCTTACAAATGACTTGCCAGGGTGCTACAATAAACTCCCTCCAAGATGCTGTTGGTGGCTTTTGAGTGTTCAGGTATGTGACATTTGACTTCCATGACTGAAGCTAGGTTACAATTTTTTGATGTAACATGTTTCTGTAGTTGTTTTCAAACACTATCATGAATTTCTGAAGGCTGATCAATCTGTAATTTTTAAGGTTGTTGCAGAAAGTTTCCCACTTCTCCCTCTAGCTAGCTTGGATGGAAAATGGACTATTTTTCCCTGGTAAATTTTGACTGAATAAAACATTTTGTATCCCTGCAAACTGGAAAGTAGAGAGTGTCATGGGCATGCTCCGCACCTCAGACACTGCCTGTAATATATCCATTAGCTACCAGCTGTGCAGCAGGTGAGAAGTGAGCAGGGCAATGCATTTATTTTATGTCTGTGTTTATTTTAGCAAATCAAACCAGAATTTGTTTCTGCTGAAAGTGAGTTTCTTGCCTGCAATCTGCTATCCTGTTTTGGAGCCCCTTGTTTTGATTCTCAGATGTGCTATCCCATGTCATTGGTATTCCAAGAGGGTGCATGGCCGCTCTGAGGGAGTGAAATGAATCCTTGGGGCTTGGGGGGGGGGGGGGCGGGCAGGGGGAGGTCTCCATCCTGGGCTGGCTTTTCACTTGCAAACCACCAAGGAAGTCTGAGTGCTGTGATGAAAATATGAAAGTGGTGGATCTTGTCATGTAAAAATTGGATTACTTGCTCCCCTCCTTCTGAGAAAGTCTGCTGTGCTCTGAAATGCCAGGCTTGTGTTTTATACACAAATAAAAGACCTGTTAAGGTCCTTCTCCGTGTCTGTACTTTGGCTTACATAAAATCAAGTTCCCCTCCCCCCCTTTCTTTTCCCTAATAAGGCACTTAAGCAGTCTTAAACCAAGATTAATGTTCCATTAAACTTTGATCAGGTGCATTATAGATTGAAATGTGCTGGTCTTCTGTGTCAAATAATAGGAAAAATGAATTTTTTATTTTGTTTTTTGAAAACCACTATACCTACAGAAAGGCTTGTTTGCATCAAATAAATCTGTTGTTTTATTGAATCTCTCTTCTGTGATCCGTGCATTCTGGGGAAGTGGGTTGTCCAGAGTGAAGACGTGAAACCATTGGTAAGCCCAGCTTTTAACTCTGGGCTATGTGAGCATCCACATCATTCCCATCATTCCTCCTGACATGTTCTAGCTTAAACACTGTCATTTGTCCTTTGAATTCAGAGGCCTGTGTAACATCTTTTTGTTGCAGTTATTGGCATTTGGTTAATGAAATCCAAGTGGCTGCTTTTGTGCGCCTTCAGAATGGAGCCTGCAGGTAATCAAGGCTTCCTACCCCCATTTCTTTTGCAGCTTTATTTCTTTACTGGGTAGCTGTTGATACTTGTTATTTTTGCCCTGCATGCACAACTGACACAGGCTGACTTAGCCCTACAAAAGTCACCCAAGCGATGTGGTTCACATCATCTGAGGACCTTGCAGAAAGCAAAGTTTCTGTGTTTAATTTCTCTTAATTTCTTTCAGCCAACTGGTCTGTCAGAATAAGAGAGTTGCTAAGCAACTTCTTCCCGTATTGCCATGACATTTCTCTGTTCCCTGGTGTTTTGGGAGGACTTGGGAGGGTCTCTTCCATCCCGGTGAGCAGTTGTTAATTCCCATAATCTTGCTGTGAGGAGGCAGGATGGCGTTGGTAACACAAAGCTGATTTTACTGAATTCCTTATCAAATTGCTTCTCACATCACTTGATTTCCTCTTGAGTTTGTATGGTAGTGTTCAAAGCAAGCTCTCCTTGCTCCAGCTGCAGCCTGCCATGCTGTGGGGACTTGGTGTGTTGAAAAACCTCTTCCAGGGGTGGCAGTGGCAGTGTCATAAATAGGAAAGCCACAGGCTTTGTCAAACAGCAAAATAACATGATGAGGGAGTGTCACGGCAAGCTGTTTATCATAATAGAAAGTTAGAAGATTTCTAGGTAGAATGTCCTCATTTTTTAGTTTTTGTTTACAGCGTATTTGAAAAATCTGAGCATTTAGACTTAACTTCTCTGTTAGGAAAGGGAAGAAAAAAAATTTAGTTTTTATTTCAGTATATTTTAAGACTTGTCACTCTTCCAAACAGATGATGGTCACTAAGAGAATTTCCCATGTTGGTGCTTGTACATTAGCATGCCACCGTAGAAGGTGCAGTGGTGAAGGCTTCTGCATGCACAACAGCTCTTCTTTCCACGTTCCTTGAGGAACCAAAAATACTGTCTCTTTCCTTGCTTTATTTTTTTTTTTTCTCTTTTTTAGCTTCAGGCTCTTGCGTTGATGTTCTGGATTTAGTCTTTGGTGTCTGAAAGATCTCGACTTTATCTTGATGCAGTATGGTTTAGTTATGAACACTGACATATGTATTAAACGATTCACTGTAGATGACAAAACAGTGGCTATATGTCATGTAATTTTTTTAATTATAAACACTTGATTGAAGAAAAATGAGAGAAGAATCCTGTTACTAGCTTCTGGGCTTGGTGCTTTTCTGCTATCTCTATTATAATGACGTTTTTTGCAGTGGGATGTAGGCACCTTTAAATAGTCTGTTTAAAATATAATTGGTAAGTGCTCAGCTACAGTATCATAATTCAGTTGGGCATAATTTGCATATAATATGGGGATGGAAAAATACAGTAATACTGACTGAAGGATTTATAGTGTTTTGGTACATACTGCTCTGGGAGCTGCATTTCATGAGACTGTGTTTGTCAGTTGTCTAGCAATATATGATTTACAGGTGCTATAAATGATGCCAGCATTTACAGTTACGTTGTTCTGACTTAAATGCTGTTCTGGGAACTGGATTTGGTTATATGTTTGTTTTTTTTTTTCTTAGAAATAACATTGAACCAGCTTTCAGTTACAGGCTCCTTGGTCAGTTGTGATCATCTACATTCCTGGGCTTGGAAGAGAGGTGCACAATCCGTGCAGGACCTTGTACATCACTGGTTTATACTCGGAACCATATAGCTGCGCTGTTTAAAAGCTGAGTTTGTGTGGTGCAATCACATTCTTGGCAGGGGGGAAAGAGGAGTGGTTTTACTGTGTATGTTTTTAGCATTGCAAAAGGGAAAACCAAGATAAGAGAGCTGGATAGAATTTGTGTGTGTTAGTACAAATTTTTCTTGGTGCTGCCTTACTTTAAGAAAACCCCCCAAGCATTAAAAAGACATGCAGTGATTTTCACCTGAGGGAGGACTGTGGCAGACCACAGCCAGGTGGGCTGTATGTCAATGAGCAGGCCTCCTGCAAAGGGCCGAGATTTGCTCTGCCCCGTTCTGCTCTGATGTGAATGGGTTTGTGTCTTTTAAGTTTCTGGTAAGTTCTGATATTGAGTGTTAGCTTTTGGAGAAGTACTGCAACTTGAAATAATTTGATTCTGCTTTTTTTTTTCCTTAATTAATATAAAATTCATTGGTTTTTGAGTTTAGTCTCAGTATTGCATTCATAACATCATAAAAGCATATCCAAGACAGCCTGCCTGCTGTTAGAGTTCATAAACTTACTTATTTTTTCTACTTCTAAAATGAAATCCTTGAACCTAAAGGGGGAGAGGAAAGCTAGAAAGATATTGCAGAATTTACTCTCAGGAAAGCAGCTGCCATTTTCATGCACAAAAAGTTAAATGTGGGAGTAAAGGGGCCAATGAGCTTAACATTGTACAGCTGTCGGTTGGCTGACTTTTAACTTTGGATGCAGCTGCGTTAAAGTTTCATTGTCACGGGGAGTCTTGGGCCCTGGTTGGTGAAATGGTCCTGATGGACCTGATGTGGCTGGGAGTGGTGAACCTGCAGGGCTAGAAACAATTTAATTGAGCAGGTTATTTCAGTTTGTCCTTACTGGACGCAAGGGGGGAAGTAGGAACAAAATAAAGAAGGAACAAAAATAAATCAAATTTAACCAACACTACATCTCAAAGTAATAAACATGCTAGAAGAAGATGTTACAGCCATATGATATCTTTTTAGAGAGTTTATCAAAAAACCAAAAATTATGCTATGCTGTTGAGTAGAAGTACTATTGAATTGTTTTCATGTACTTTCTGCACAAGTATCAGCAGTAGGTCAAAATATTTGAAGTTTGAAGGCTGCTGAGTTGGCTTTAGTAATTCTTTGTGACTCTGTGGGTAGTATGCAGAGGTGCATGTTCCTTGGCTACTTATTGCTAGTGACAGTATGTAAGTAACTAACATCTTAGTTTAGTTGACATTGAATTGAAAAGGAGCAATATTTGAGCATTTAAATAAGAATGTAATTGTAAGGAGAATTCATTATAGACAAAAGGAAAAGGAGTCAAGGTAGCTTGTGGAGGGCCAGCTCAGTTCATCTACATGAGAAAGGAGACCTACTTGGAGCATAGCAGAAAAAATTGGAAAAAACTTTTGAATCAGGGTTGTTCTGGTTTCAAGATGATGAAAACAGTACAGTAGGTGAAATTTCCACATGTCTATGGATGTGTCTTCTGCCCTTGGATATGAATAAAAGATCCAATGTGGACCAGTAGAAAGCTGGCCTGGGTGATGCATTTGCATCCTTGGAGGAGGAGCTGAGCAGGTGATGGCTCTGAGGACGCAAATATATGCAGGATTGGAACAAAATATAGGTCTCCTGAAGAAGACAGAAATATGGATTACAACAGGCTGAAAAGACTTTAAAAATGCAACAGGGACATAAGTATGTATGCTGTTTGGCTGCAAATTGAGCAGTGTTGCATTAACTTTTCTTTCCATCAGTTTTCTGTCCCTGGGTGTGTATCTGCAGAGTTGTAGTGTTTTTAGATTTCTGTGCTGTTGTGGTTTGGTGTGGGTTATCCACAAGAGTTATGATCCTGTAACCAATTGTATTGTTCTGACAGTTCAATTCTAAAAACAAACCCAAAACCCAAAAAGAACATGAAAAAAAAAACACCAAAAGAACATAAAAAGAACCCCAAACAAAACCACCCAAACAAACAAATGAAACAAAAAACAAACAAAAAAAAACAAAAAACAAAAAACCCAAACACAAAAAACCAACCCCAAACCCCCCAAAATAACACAACCCCCTCCCAAACAAGCAAACAAAAAAAAGCCAACCCACAAAATTCCTACCAATATCATTCAATGGTATTCTGAACCTTTTTCAATTATTTTTTACACGTTTCTTCCGTGCTCCTACATTTGAGCAGAATGTGTGTTATACTGGTCATGGGTTTCTCTCCTTGCTTTGCCTCCTGTGAGGCTGTAATATTTTCAGCTGTTTCCTCCCCTCTCCACCTCCTGTCCATCCCCTTCCCCCCTTGCTTCTATTCATGTAAGTTTGGCAGAAAAAACGGTGAGAGCTCTACTGTATGGCCAGGCAACTGTGAGGGGGCGTGGGAGAGCACTTCGTTTGCTGCTTCCTGTCAGGACTGTTTCCTCCAGCGTGTTTGTGCTCAGTTATACATCTTTCACAACCTCAGCAGCTCAAGCCAGCAATTCATCTCCCTGACTTTAGAAACTTTACAGTCCTGCAGCTAGACTGATGTATGACCCCCTGCTCCGCAGTACTCCAAATGTTTTTGGATGGTTCCCAGACCTTGAGTCAGTTCCACTTTCAGTTTTTGATGGTGAGCAGAACTCATTAGTCTGTAGTCTTCACTGTTCCCACAGAGATGCGAAGGCACATGCACACTTTGCAGAAACAACTTAAAATTATTTAATGCCTTCTGCAATCACGGAGTCCATGCTGTGCATGCAAATTGTCACTGGCGTGGTATTTTGCATGCATTGATGTTGCACTCCCTGCATTGGGGAGTTGCAACATTTGATCTGCAAAGCAAGTTCAAACCAGCTTTGGATGAACTGAGTGAATTCACATGTACCCATCCTGTGTGGGTGCATTTTGGGACAGCAGCTGGATCAGTCACTCTCAAGTCTTGATTATATCAACTGCAAACATTTTTGTATTTGGCAACTTGCAAGAGAAGTCAGGGCGCAGATGGACGTGACCTTGACATCTGGGGTAGAGTGACAGTAGTTCTGTTCACTCTGCTGGGAGCAAGCAAGTTGAAGAGGGAACAGCACAAGCAGGTGGGAGCAGTAACCTCAGCAGCCATGGACCATTGAGTTGGAGCTGTTGCTCAGCTGGCTGACCTTTGAGTTGAAGTAGATACCAAATACTCTGACGGTGGATTAGTGCAGGTCAGAGCTAGAGATGTTAATATCCAGCTGATGGTCAGCAGTGAGCAGCTGGTGGGTAACAGCACCCAAACTGTAACAGACCTTTCCAGAAGGATACTGTGCCCTTGATCTTAACTGTCCTTCACATCTGGAGGGGTTTTTCTGAGCTGGGATTTGTAGGAGAGTTCTATGTTCTATGAGTGTTCTTAAACCTCTTTCTGTACCCCAAATTACTTCATAATTATTATTCTGCATGGTGTTCTGTTTAAATAAATTCAAGTGGTATCCAGAAAAAGTTTACACAGTGAAATAGAAAGTTTGGCTTGACGTGTTGTTCCATAACATTTCTAATTTGAAAGATTTAACTTGTTTTATATGTAGTTGCCTTAAACACTGTTTTCTTGAGTTCGAATAGATCCCTAAACTGTGGGTCAAAGCACAAGAGCACTCTGTGGCATATGAGATACTGAATAAGAGCCAGTTGCCTGCACACAGAAAAATAACATGATCACTTTTTGGGGTATGCAACATTAGACCGAAGTAGAGGGGCAGGATGCTAACAGTCTGAATAATACTTAGCTCATTTAAAGAAGGTAGAAGATGGTTTCTATGGTTTTAATGCTGATGAAGTCAATTGCTGCCCTGACTGTTCCTTCTTGTGACCCAGGGAGGTCGGGCACTCCATCAGCATCATCAGGGGGAGGAGAGATCTGCAGTATTCACTGCTGCTGTGCCACTGATCCAGCTCTGGGCTTGCTGGTTGTGTTTAGGTTATACTTGTGTTAATGTGAACTAAAAATATTTCACTTGGTTTTGGTTAGTTTATTGCTCATTTGCTCATATCGTAGGCTGGAAGGTGGTTTAGATCTTATTTTTTGAGTATCCAGGCTTGGTTATGCACATATCCATTTACCAGGGAAAATACCCCTACCCAGGGCTGTGACTTGGGTAAGCTCCTAAATCTGTGTTGAGGGAGTGGAGTAAGGAAGTATTTTTTTGCAAGCACTGAAGGTCCAGCAGGGATGTCCTGCTCAGGAAGTGCTGAGCACTGGATGGGGACATGCAATCAAAGAAGGGAATGGATCACAGCAGGTGTCACAGGAGTGGCAACATGTTGCTTTTCCTCCACATAGCCCAGCCCCTCTCTCGCCTATGCTTTTGCAGCTGCCTGGTCTCGGCCAGAGGTTTTTGAAACTCATGCTCCTCAGCACAGCCTGCCTTCTCAGCTGCCCACCCCCACCCAACTTGGATGCGTGATAGTGTGTGGTATCAGATGGGGTACTGCATGAGGCTCTCAGATCAAGCCAAATGCAAACATCTGGGGACTGTGGCCTTCAGCACCAAAAATCCTGTTTTCTTCTCTTTGATCCCGTGGAATAACCCTGCTAAGCAGGAAGGAGCAGTCAGTAGTATAATTTTGGGAATGCAGGTTGCAGTGTGCATTCCTTTCATTCCTACTTGTGCCATTTACAATTGTGCAAAAAAGCTGAGTGACATGAGCCAGTTTTAGATTTTATCAGTAATTTTAACTGGTTATTTTAAGCTAGATTGTAGCTGTTGTTTACGCTATAGAGAAGGCAGCTGTGTATGGCAATGGGTGCCTGTGCTGGAATTATTCTTCACTGACCTGGACGAGCCACCTTCTGTGATTTTGAGCAGTATCTCTGCACTTACTCTGTCATCTAAGTGTTACTGGGTTAGTGAAGAAAGATTTCTTTCTCTAGCTCATCTGCAAAAAAAAAAAAAGGCCCCTTTAAATCATTTCATGCTTTAATTGCACAGAAATAGCAGAGGTGCATATGGCAAATGTTTCCTTGCTGACACATTAGCAGGTCTCTGGCATCTCATCCCCTTGGCTTCTGTATAGCTGAGTTGTTTTAATTTCAGTGTAAGTGGCACATGAGCTCCTGCCACAGCTCTTTAAATGCAAAATGCCTTGGAGGTGACACGGGATGCAAATTGTGTACTCTGTATTGCTGCAGGGACATTCAGTAGTCCCCCTCCAGCTTGCAGCTGTTCCCCTGTTTCCTGCAGTGGTGAATTTGGCGTAACTTGCTGCTTTGCCAGACTTACTGGGGAGCAAGGAAGGGTCTCCAGGTAAAATCTGGAAGTGCACAGTTTAACTGGAGAGCATGTTTTCAGGGCAGGGTAGAGGGACTGAAAGTAGGTTTGCAAGGCAAGGTGGGATAATCCCATGCTGTATGTTTGGAGGTGATTGTTTGGGGAGATAGATTAATTGTTGCTGTATTTGTGGTCATCCTTCATTGATACAGCTGGAGATGGGGGAGAGATGATGGGGTCTGTGGCACTAGTGCTTTCGCTGCAGTTTCAGTCTTGGGTATGAAAGGGATTTGCTATAATAGCAGATGCTGTACCCTGGTGTTGGAGGTGAAGAATTAATCTTTTTCTTTCACCATCACTTTGGACTGCCACCATCACCTCAGGTGCATGGGATAGAGACTCCTGTATACACCCCACCTCTCAGGGAGTCTACAATTCCCTTTGCTGAGGAACATAGCTCTGCTGGATTTTTGATATGATGATGCTAAAGGTGCTCTGAGGTTTGAAAGATGCTAATTATCACCACATGAAGTGAAGAGGTTGCATCTCACATAGCTGGAGGCATCTACCAGATCCATGTTTGTATGTTATATCCAACATTAATGGTAGCACATGAGAAAAATTGAGAAGTAGTTTGGAAAGGAAATAAAAGTGAGGAAAAATAAAGAATAAAGATCAGACCTCCAAGTCTAAAAAGTCCAAGTCTAGTATCACCAATATGTCATATTAGATACTTGATGCTCTTACTGTTTGAAATAAGTATGTGGTTCATATTTTTAGGAGACACGGTGCCACTGCTTTTCTGGGAGAGGGACAGTGTTAAAAAGAGTTCAGCTTCAGGCCAAAGTCAGTGTTTACATCTGCCTGTGTATCCCCCATCACTGGTGGGAAGAGGGCGGGAGGAATTTAGGTGGATGAATTTTCACAGTGTGGTAATTATCTCTCAAGGTTTTTCTCCAAAGCAAATGGTTTTGTTGACAGAGCAGCTACAGCTAATACATCATTTAATTTTAATCTAATTCTAAATGGTGGGGTTGATTGGCTAAGTGTAATGGTTGTGTATTTAAATTAATTTTAGTAAAGCAAAGCAAGAGGAGTGAGTTCTCAAAAGGGAGATGATACTCAGACCTGTACTTAGTCATGTACAGAACATTATATAAATCTCTGTTCCTTACCTCAGGCCTTTTACTGTATCTTGTTCAGTAAACCACATCTTGCTCTTAAACCATGAAGACAGAAATAAAATTAAATATGAGAGCTTATTGTTGGTTTTCCTTATAGGTACTTGGGCACTCTTCCTATTACCGTTAATGCTGGAGATTATGCTCAGATATATACGAAAGTTGTACTAGGGAGAATTGAACCTGGCTTTTCTGTAGTCCTGTCTAATATCTGCAACACACCAGTGTGCCTGGCTGGGTTGTGATCACCAGCACTACATTTCCAAAATCCCTTTGGAAATGAATCACAAAACAGTCTTCCTTCCATGAAATGTGAGGTTTAGGAAGTAACCTCAAGCCACCTAAAGTCAGTGGAAAGGGTCTTATTGGGTCCCCTATGCTAGTTTCTGTTGAGTTTTCAATCATACAGCACTGATTGTAACCCAAAAGAGGAGCAATGGGCTGAGATGCTGTGTTGGCCCTCCATCTCTGAAACATCTTTGGTACCCAACACAGGTCTGAACATTTTGGGTGAGTGTTATAGAAATCTCTACTGCGACTCTCTAATTTCCTTGTAACAGCTATAGCAATGGCTCGTATAAAAGCAGGAAATACTTAAGGTGTTCTCAGTTTACTGTTATGTTAGCACTTATTGAAAAGTGCTTATTTTTTCTGCAAAGTACGTAGGATAAATGTCCTGATTCCTTGGAAATTCTGGTTGAGTGCCGCTGCCTACTGTGGTGAAGAGAAGCTGTGGCACCACTACTGGTTTAAAACAGGCTGTGCAGGTGAAATGCGTATGAAACTCTTGCTTTCTCATAAGAAACATAGCATCTCTAGTGTGTTTTTGGAAATTACTTGTTGCTTTAGTACATCAAAACCAATGTATTGGATCAGCAGAAATGCTGATTGTGAACAAAAATAAGACACTAACCTTTCTGATAAAAAAGGTAAGATAAGCCTCAGCAGGGCAAAGTCTGTCCTGTAATAGAAAGAATAACCTGATTATATGAATCAGTAGCATTAATTCAAACCAGGCCCTCCCTGATGGGAAAATCTATGTAGATGAGCTTTTATGTTCTTTCTGTCAGGTCTCTAGCTGTCAAATTGCAGTATTCGTTTGCTCTTTGAAAAGTGAATGCTTCAAATACGATTTCTGCTGAGTGTGGCTTCCCAAGAGAGGATACATGCAAATGGCAGTTCCACCATCTGACTAACTGGGCTGGTTTAGTTTGTCAATGATATTTGTAGTGCAGCTTGAGTAAAATGCTATAAAATTTTGGTGTGCATTCTCTGTTTCCTTGTGCACTATTGATTTTATAGCACAATGCTAATTTTTTTCCCCTTTCAGTGAGATTACTGCTGCATTTGCCCAGCTGGCCGGAACAGCGTGTTTTCAATAGGATGCTGAAATGTGGTAATAAACACTGAAATTTTGCGTCGCAGAGACAATTCATAAAAAGGGGAGAAATTACTTTCATGGCTGTTGGTATCAACAGGCTGAAGGGAGTATGTTTTATGGGTTCGAAGGAACAGATCATCACCGCTCACTTTGATATTTTCTTTTTCCCCTTCTGCCACTGCAAGGTATACTCAGAGTGTGTGCAACTCTCATTCTGCCATAAACTTGGCCTGTTCATTTACAAAGTCAGTGAGTTCATTTTCAATATAACTGTGCTATTCACCAGCAATGCAGGTTCAAATAATTTGAAGAAGAAAGAGAGCTTATATTAAAGGGTTTTTTTAATCTTTTTATTTTTATACCCTCCTTAGGCCATTGATGCACTGCAGAGGTACTGTCTTTTTGGCTGAAAAATGCCTTTTGGCAGTTGAAAAAAAAACCTCCCCAAACCCCATCTTTTCTGGCAGATGTGATGGAAGGTGGCTGAGGAAGAGGGATGTCACAGTGGAGGACTCCCAGGTGCTAACTTCCAGTGAAGTCATGGAGGACAAATTCAGAAGACATTGCTGCTTTCTTCTCTTTTTTTTTTTGGGGGGGCGGGGGAGGAATCAAATGGAAATAAAACTGGCCTATTTCTTGTAGGAAATAAGTGTGATTAATAGCAGCAAGTTAAATCCTTGGGATCTGCCAATTGTTGTGTTTTAGGAAAAATTGTTATATTTTAGGAAAAGCCAGTGTGGTGTTTCTTTGTAGCTTAGGGGTTTTTTTGATGCCTGCACAAAGCTCACTGCTTTGATCTCTTGAGCTTTGTAAAATTTTAACCTCATTTCTGGTGTGGCCAGCATGGAAGAAAACTTTTAGATATATCTGCAGCCTGAAAAAGATGAACGATTGGTTATCTCAGTGCAATAAGGATGAAAACAAATACACCTGTGATAATAGAATCATTAACATACATTTCTTGTAAAACACTGGAGATCCTCCATTTACTAGCAAGTATGTGTTTTTCAGCTGTGGAAGCAAAATATGTTTTGTTGAGGATGCAGCATTGGATGTGACTGCCAGAAATAAGAGGTGAAGGGATGATGAGTTGATTAACAAAGTGTTAAAAGAGCTGGTAAAATAAAAAGCACAACATAGGCATGCCTAAAAAAAACCCACAACCAAACAAACCAATTAAAAAAAAAAAGGGAATTGCTTAAATTTCCAAAGGCAGTTTGTATTCTAAGAATTGAGCTCCCCATTTTTTTTTGGCTCAGAAGAAACTTGAGGTACAAGGTACAGCATCTGAAAGTGTCTGTAGCCTTCTCTCGACCTGCACATAAGATGTTAATCTTAAACCTGTCGCATTTAATTTGGGGGTGGTGTAGACACTTTTGATCTGCCTAAGAGGTTTTTCTCACTAGCTTTTTGCAGATTGGAGCTTGTAAATTGTCTCTCAAATCTTGATAATTAATGATGGTGGGTGGCGAACATGAACTGCAAATGGTTTGAGGTTTTCTTACTCCTTTTATTTTTGGCTTCTTAAAAATCTGTATACCCCCAAATGCTCAGGAAAACAAAAGGGAAAATTGTATTTGTGCAAAAGTGGGGGAGGAGGCAGAATGGCTATGTTACTCTGCTGCCACTTGAAGTACTGTGTTTTACCTCCTCAAAACCCTCTGCAGTCATCCTACTGAATGAGGACCAGCACTCATTTCTGAGCAATACCCAAACCTCAGCACTGAGGGCTTCAGTACTTGGGCAAGAGTTGTTTCCCTGAGGCTGGGGGCAGTATAAGGCTGCAGATCATCACAGTGTCATGTATCTCAGATTTCGTCTCATAAAATTAATGCTGCTTTTCTCTTGCTCTCTTTGTATTAAATCCTCTTCTAATTCTGGATTGTTAGGTATCCATGTCACAGTCTTGTCTGTTGCTCTGCACTATGTTGACAGTAGTCCAAGAATTTTGCCTAGAAATGTGTGTTAGACTTATCTTGGAGGTCATTTTGGAGTAGCTTTCTCAGCCCAATTAATTGGCTCCAGAAGAAATTGCCTCCGTAATCAAGTATTAGTAGTGTAGTTTTTTCAGACACTGCTGTGATTACTGTTCTTAAATGTAAAAGATGAAACTTCCAGTTCTTGTATTCCTATTTGTTTCCTTTGATCACAGCATGCCTTTGAATGTGACCATATTTTTAGTTAGGTTGTTGTGTGCTACCAAGATGCTGCAAAAGAGATTTGACTCTGTATTTTACCTTCCCTCCCCCAAAGAGCTTTATTCTTCTGCATTGATGTTTTGCATCTCTTTGTTTCCGATTGCTTCTACAGCTCACTGTGGTCCTGTGAGATGGGACCATCCCGCTCCTGGGTACTCATCAACAATTAAGTATCTTGTGATTTGTATTGCTGCATATTGGCTTTGTATAAGGCTTCACAAAAAATCCCCCTCTAAAAATCAAGCCACTGCTATGTTATGAAGTAAATTTTTCATTACTAAGCAGCTCTTTCCCTTTTCTAAAGGGTCCCTGCTGAAAGACAGAAAAAGAAAGAGGAAAAATAGTTGAACAAGGCAAGAGGATAATTCATTCAACAGGTACTTCTGTGAGAGCAGCTCAGCTGTTCTGTGAGATGCCGGTTTTACAGTGTGCAGTGATTTTCCCCATGTACAGTCTGTTAGCAGTCCCAGCTACACATCTTTGTCTTTTCTGGGGTTACATTTGGTTTCCCCTTGCTCTTTGCCACATAGCTGGATATATCCTTTTCCGTGGGATAATATAACTGGTTATATTTTAAACTGGCAATCAAAGTTACTCTTTTTAGACTCTGCTTACCTTGGGGCTCTTGCTTTCATCTGAAATCTGAAACAGACTCTGAGGTAAAAACTTGATCATTTTACTCCCTCATTTGTTTCAGGTGGTGCATTAAAAGTTATTGCCTTTAAGCAGATTTGCATCCTCTAAGAAAATCAGTCCATGTTTAATTTCCAGGCCACTTAGAAATTACCCTTCCCAGTCTGCTATTTCTCCTCCATCTCCCATACCATCCTCCAGGTGTAGCTGATTCTTGAAATGCTTAAAGATCTTGATTTCTGACTCCAGTAGTGAGACAAAACATATTACTTTAATGCAAGCTGTCCTGCTATTTGGACACGTCAAGAATTGTCTGCTGCAACCTTCACTGTGTTGCAAAATCTTAAGAACAACCAATATAGTTTGCATAAAATGAGTGTATTGGTATTCACAATGCATGGCAGTGTAATTAGGATGGCCTAATCCGGATTATTGACTGCTTGGATGTGCGTAGAGGAATTCTGAGAACAGTTAGTGGCTTAGGAGTGCTGTAGCTTTGTCTGTACAAGTGACAAGTAGATGCATTACAACAATTTGAAAAATATCCTTGGCAATTGCTTGAGGAAGCAGAAAGATTCCATAGTTCAATACTGACTTGTGCTACAACAAGGTTTTCTTTTCTTTTGTTGTTGTTTTTATTTTTGTTTTGTTTTGGGGGTTTGGGGTGTTGGGTTTTTTTGTTTGGTTTGGGTTTGTTTTGTTGGTTTTTTTTTTTTGTTTTGGGGGGTTACTTGTATTTTTTTGTGGGTTTTTTTTGTGGTTATTTTGTATTTTTGTGTTGGTGGTTGTGGTTGTTGTTGTTTTTTTTTAAAAAGTAACCATGTAAGGTTAAAATGTAGCTCAGCGGTATCTGTCACAGACAGCATGAATGCCTGTTTTAAAATCCTGCGCTTTAAAGTGAGTAGCTAGCTCTCGCTAAGAGAGAAGGATGTGATAATTAGAAATTTGTGCTCAAGTGTGCATATATAGGAGAAAGCATGGTGGAGAATATACTGAACCCAAAGGAAAACGCAGGTAAAGGGGTGCCTGGGAGGGTTAGCTGCTTAGAACAGGGATTGAGCATATATGTGTTGTACACTTTGAGTGGAATACCCTACTTAAATAGAGAAAGATGTGCAGAGCAAGATGGAAGGTAGAAGCTGGTCTGTGAATAGACGTGAGGGGTGGATCTATCCAGAGTCCTTCCTCTTGCATAGTAAAAGCTGCTTGTCAGGGAACCTGCGGCTGCAATAGCAAAAGCAGAATTGCTCTCAACCTGGTGGCCGCATCCTTGTTTCTGTGGCTTTGGGAATGGGCGAGGAAATCACTTTGGGGGCAGCTGTGGAGCCCTCCTAGACCATGTCCTGATGTGTCCCAGTGCTGCCTTGGCCCAAGCAGGTGTGCTGTTCATACTGAGCACACAGGGAAATAAATCTCAGACTATTTTCTTTGGAGTTATACATTTCTGGTGGGATGGATACTGATATATCCTTGGTAAGAGGGCCCATCTGCTGTTATAGATAAAATTATTGTTGTTGGCATGGAGTAAAATGAGCCACATCTTTTTAAAGTAAATGCCCGGAAGTAATGAGTCAAGAAATTGTATGTATAATCTTATGCTATAGCTGAACTAAACAACTCAGCAGAGAGGGTTGGTTCTCATTTTTCTCTAGCTTTTCTCTTGTTCCAAAAGGTTTGGCTGGTGCAAAAGAGAGCCGGGTCATCTCACCAAACTTTTAAGTTGTTTTTATTCAAGTGCAGAACCATTTAGCAATAAAAGAGTTGTTTTGGTTTTGTTTTCACATATAATATTGCAGCTATGAATTAGCTTTTTCTTCCTCCTTTTGTTTTATGTGACATCTGGATTGTTCGGAGAGTGTTATTCCATCTTATAACGGGGATAGTTGCCTTTTTGAGCAGTGGAGGTTTTATGAATTAAGTAGAGTAATGAATACGTAGAAAAAATATAGTACAGCTGGCTATCGCCTTTCACATCTAGTAACATAAGATCTTTAATTGATTTAGGGGGGTTATTTTGTCTGAACACTTGCAATTAGCAGCTCTTAATCACTAAAACACTTTGTAAGAAATCTGGCTTGATGGGTAGATTGAAATGAACAGGAGGAGCGGATATTGGTGGTTTATCTTCTTTCCAAAAATATCCCCTGTTCTGTGAGAATAGCTGGGTTTGTGGAAACATATTTGTATGAAGTGCCTTTTGTCAAGCTACAGATTAAACGAATGGGGCTGGAAGAGACTTCGGGTTCCACTCCTGCACTCCTGTCCCAAGGCAGGATTGATATACCTGTATCATGACCTACCCGTGTCAGACATTTATTAAATACGGTTTTAGCAACCTGAGATGATGGAGAGAGCCTGTGGTATTCTGTTCCTCTTCAGAAACCTCATTATTTGTCTTCTTGAAGATCCACATTTAGAAGCCACCTTTTGTCAACATTTTTCTCTTTTTTTTTTTTTTTTTTTTTTGCCTTCTTTAGGTAAAAGTGACTTGACAACCAAGCAGGAAGGTGGATTATTTTTAAAACAATGAGCATGCGTCTCTAGACATGATCTGTTTCGGTCCAGCTGGAGCTGTCTGAATGAAGCGATGGGCTGTGCCTCTGCCAAGCATGTTTCTACTGTTCAAAACGAAGAGGAAACTCAGAAGGGGAAAAATTATCAGAACGGAGATGTGTTTGGTGGTAAGTGTTGCAGGATT
This sequence comes from Pezoporus flaviventris, assembly GCF_033815535.1. Lineage (NCBI taxonomy): Eukaryota > Metazoa > Chordata > Aves > Psittaciformes > Psittacidae > Pezoporus > Pezoporus flaviventris. The sequence goes on from NW_026892561.1 coordinate 21,071,981, forward strand.
TCATCTTTCTCCCAATATCAGGAATGTTCTGGAAGGTATATTTGGGAGTCTTAAACTTTCACAAAATATAATGGAAAATTATGTTAAAATGAATCTCAGTTGTAGTACAGTTGGACTTTCCAGGGGACAGTACCATGACATCTGAAACAGAGGTCCGGGTGAAATCCTTTGTAGAAAATTAACATTCTAATTGATGTACAGTACTGCACAGTCTTTAACTCCATGAATCCTGGAATAGTTCAAAGACAACAAGTTGCACAACCCCTCATATTTTTATGTGCCTATTTATATTTTTTAATTAGATGCCAAATTAGTTAACTCATTTCTTAAAAATAAATACTATTGTTCTTTAAAGCAATAAAACATTAGATCTGAAATCCTATAGCAAACAGGGTTTGAAGGTACAATGAAACTAAAAGTAACCTGTGAGGGATTGGTTGGTCTTGGGAAGCTCTAAATGTGGGAGGAAAACATCTGTTCACTGTGTGGGAAGACTGGTCTGTGATCCAGGTCTTGTCAAAGTGCATCGGGAAAGATAAAGTGTTATGAGATAAAATGCATAGTCAGCTTCAATTCCCACCCACCCCTGTTAATACATGCTAAATGGTTTCTAGATGATGATATAAATCGTAATTCAGTTTTTAAAATATTCAGAATTTTCTGGAAGATTGTTCTGAAGTGGAATTTCTAGATCTGCCCAGATATTTATCTGAAAGTTAAGTCAGCTGTGAATAAACTAACTTGGTACTGTTATTCTTAAAATAGGTGCATTGCTACTGAGTATGCCAAACTTCTCTGCAGTTTTTTTATAGCAATTGTTTCTGTAGTAGTGGGAATGACACATCGAGCAGCAAAAAAAAAAAAACCAAAAAAACCCCACCTCCTTTTAATTTCACTTTTTTGGCCTGTTTGAGGACTAGTTTGCTCTCGCATTAGTTCCCAAAGCAAGGATACCTACAAGTGTAATCTGAAGAGAAAGTAGTTGTTCAGCAAACTTCAGGACAAAGTGATGGGTTATTTTCTTTTGTGGTTTTTCTACGCTAACCTGAGAGATGCTGGTTTTGGAATTGTGAGTTCAGTATGTTACTTCTGTTAAAACCGGTTTTAAGTGCTGTCATGAACAAAAGGCTCTATTAGTTTCTCAGAGGAATCTGAGTTTATATTTTAGCTGATATTTAGTTAAGGAGCAAATTCTGGCAATGTGTGTCTCAGGGCTTTTTTGGTTGGTTGTTTTTTGTTTTGTTGAACTACATTCTGCAGGCCAAAGATCGTAACTTTAGTGACAAGAAACTTAAAGTAACTTCTGGTGGCAGAGAATCAAGAAGGCTGAAGGGATTTTAAAAGGCTCCCATGTTATAGGGCTGGACTGGTGTCATTTAGCCATTCTGGGGTCCATCTGAGGGCTGTTACTCATTCTCTATTTTAGAGAAGCCTATCAATACCAGGAATACTCCCTGCTGTTAACCATTTTCTGGCATAAATTTAGTTATGCAGTTTGTCATTACTAAAGGTTCAGTTCCATGACTGATCCTTTTTTTAGCAAAGAGTTGGAGTCTGACTTAAAGAACTTATTGAGTGGTAACCAGAATGAGCACAGAAGCCACGTTTTCTCCCTTGCTGCTGAGCGATAGCCTGTAGATTAGGAATTGGGTTATAAGAAAGGTGAGCTGAAGTGTACCTGGCTTTACTGCTGTCCTTTTGGGACCTAGAAATAATCAACAGGATGCTTACACGCCCAGAAGCAGGAAGCTGCGTGCTTTGTGTGTGCAGTGCCTTGCGTAGTTCCTGAAACAACTTTTTAATAATAAATATTTAAAAAACCAACCAAAACTGAACAAACAAAACCAGTAGAAAAAAAATGACACCTTAATGTCATATTTATCATCCTTCTTAACAATCTTCTGGACTTGACAAATGCCTAGAGCTCTTTCATAGGAGACTGAATATTATTCCTGCTCCCTCTTCTTCCTTGTTTGAGATGAGTTAGGTCTGAAAGCTTAATATATTCTGCCCATTTAATTTCCTTTTAAACTTTCATGTTGTTAGTGCCAAATTAGTTCAATCTAACACATTCTGCAGTTTTTGCTTAAGTCATCAAGGAGGAAGTCAGTGGCAATATTGCAGGGCTGTTACCATCAACTTCCTGCAAGGAGAGAGCGTTGTTGTGCTGGGTTTGAACAGATGATCTCAACTAGGATGACAGATTGTAGCAGAATTAGTTCCCAGAGATGCATGAGGATCCACAGAGTCAACAAAATGAAAAGCACTGCGCCACTTCCATCATTTGTTTGCCTGTCCAGTTCCAGGTGCCAAGAACTGCCGAATGTTTCCTTCTTTATTTCTGGGAAGGGACAAAAGTGTCTCATCCAGCCAGTAGCCAAGAGCAGAGTATCTCTGTAGCCTATAGAGATTGAAAATTAACTGCAGAATGACTAGGCAGAGCAAGGCTAAGGTGAATAGCAGGAAAACTGGAGGGTTCATGAGGAGCAAGAAGGTAATGGAAAGACAATTAGAGGTAGTTAGTAAGATAAATAGTTTTGGGGAAGGAGGCAGGAAAGTAAAAGAAACAGATACAACAAGTGAGGTTGGATGGTGGCTGATGTAGTGATAACATCAATAACATCCTGAGAATATTGGTATGTGTATATCATGATGTTCATAGATGGTGGCGACTTGGAGCGTTTTTATCTGAGGACTTACCTGATGTAAGGTGCCTGTTCAGAAGTAGCAAGTATGAGCTAAGTGGAGAAAATCCTGAAGGACCTGGAACAGCAATGACAGAATTAAAGGAAAATACTTCAGTGCTGGTTCTGCCTTCCCTGGGCAGCAGGTGTGATATGAAAGATGTGGCTTACAATATATTCTCCGTTGCTGTTTGCCTAAAATCTGAGATGAAAACAGTGTTCATTTTTCTTCCTTGTACGTCATCCCCAGCCAAGTTGCAGGCAAAAAGAGTTAACAGTAAGGACTGTACTTTCCATCTTGCTTCTGTATTAGATGTGTAATTTTAAGTGAGGAGAGGTATGAAAATACTTTCCTTTGGTTCTAGCCAGATTTGCTCTTACCTATGCCTTAGGCTGCTGGGGTTTTTTTTTAGCCACTTAGGGATTTTTTTTTTTGTACTGAGTAATTGTAAGCATTAGCCACACAGCTGAGAAACTTTCACTTTCCCACATACCACTCTTTTTCCACAAATAAGTGCACTGGCAACAAGACAGTCATTCACATGATTTTTCTGTAAGCTCTGTCTTCGGTGCTCAAGAGCTTTCCCACTTTGCTCTGCTGCTCTAATGCAGCTCTACAAGTAGCAAGTGGAGCCACTGAAGAATGAACTACTGAGGAATGGTCATTGATACCGTTGCACTTGTTTCCGTCTTGACATTAACAACTGCCACTGCCAGCCCACGGTGATAGAGACCCTACAGTCACAGGGGTCACTCTGCCACCTCTGCCATCAAGATTGAGTAATGGTGGAAGTTTCAGAGGCAGAGAAGGGGGTTAGTTATAACCTAGGGTTATAAATTTCTGTCTTGTAACTGATGGAAAGAGTTGTAACTATAATGAGAGTGCTGGGGGAAGAGAGATGTGTCTGGTTGTAGTTAAACATGGTTTCTTCCTGTGAAAGAGGTCTGCTATACATATACAACAATCATTAGTTGACTGAACTGAAGAAGACATGAAGGTGGCCTCAGAATTGAGTAAATACAGTTGTATCTCTAAGCTTGGGGTAAGCTTATGGTACTGGAATTCATGAGCAAAGGAAGAGTGGAAAGCACCTAAGTAATTCCTATGCAGGTCATTGCTCTCTGTGCCTTGGACAGCAATTTTGTGTTCATGTTGCAGAAGTTGCCAGAACTGTGTCATTATTGAATTGCCAACTTTGACTTCCTTTACTGTGAACATAGTCCTTCAGCACTTTTTCCTATTCCTTTCAGGGGAAAAGCAGGCAAAGAAGCCATGCAGGAATTATAAGCACCAACAGGGCTGCAGCTTTGCCCTCTGCCTTTTTGTTGTCAGTCAGCTTGCATGCCACAAGCTTTAAACATGTTTTGCAGTCCTCCCTCCAAGCCGTCAGAAGGTAGCCTGTCTAGAAGACCGCTTAACATTTCCAAAGCTTTCCTAACTGGTCATGGTGTTTGTCTTAGGGTTTATCCACCCCACTTTAGAAGAAAAAGAAACAATTTCCAAGTATACAGTGTTTGGATATTTTTTCTGATCAATAGATTTGGCTTGACTATAGATACCAATTTGAATCCAGATGTTCTGTATTCTAAACTGCTCAGAGTGGTACAGTTCTGTTTCTGCTCTTCCTCAAAGCCTCTAGATGCCTTTTGCTTCTCTCCTTGGTGGGGTTGGTTGAAGCAGAGTCTGTTGACTATTTGAGAGATTACTGCTTGTGTTAGGACTTTTTTTACTTTTAAAAGTCACTGCACTTTGGTTTATTTTTTTTGGTTTGGGTTTGTTGATGTAGATGTAGATGTATTGACCTAGGGTTCACTGTAAATTTTAGACTGGTGTTTAAAACCAAGAAACCCGCCATGAAACTCATGAATTCTGTAAGAACAAATTCTGGCTAACTGAAAGCCAAACACAAAAATTTCCGTAAGATGAAAACTGTAGAAGGTACGTTGCATTTTGCTATAATACATATTTTAAAAATTGAGTTAGCAGGCCTATCAAAGATGTTCTAGAGAAGATTGAATATAATATGATTATTATGTCTTGTTGGTCTCTAATGACTTTAAAATCCCTCTAATAAGGATAGTGATAATGCATCTTCATTTATTCATCATTCCACTTCAAAGCTGATTTCCAGGACAATACATAAGAACTATAATAATGTAAATACCAGTGAAGAACAAAATGCCATGATAGACCCTTGAGCGTTGTTGATTTCAGCATATGTTTTAATAATGTAACATCTCTTGTAGATTAATTTTATATGTGCCTTTTTAAAAAATCATGGGATATTCATTTGTGGAGGACATTATAGGCATAATTTTTTGTGTAAGAAAATAACTGGTAATGTGATTTGCTGTGGGGGGGAAAAACCCTATTTTAGGATCTGTTTATTAATCCGAGAGGCTAATTCAGATGTTTATATGGAGCTCTTGGGTGCTTTGCAAAAGTAAAAGTAAACAAGCAGGTAAGAATCTTCTGGCAAACTGTGAATATCTGTGCTGCAGTTGCCAAATAGGATTTCCGGTAATAACAGCAGCTCAAGTTTCTAAACCAGTCTAAATAAAGCTGAATGCAAAGCACAATAGTTTATAAACCAGTTTATCTCAGAGCAGCTGGGAGAATATTAGAAAATGAAATCTTTAGCATTGACGTATCATAATGAGATTGAAAAACTGGTTGATGCACATGGTATCTTGACTGCTTCAGAAGCTGTGGTGTAGTCATCTTCACAACTTCCCTAGTTTGTATTACAGACCCACCCTTGTTCTAGAGATGGGCAGCATGGAGATGATGTGTGAGGGACCTGATACCAGATCACTTGCAGATCTGCATGCCCTTTGCTCTGCTCTGCTCTTCCTCACTTGTTTGGGTTTTTTTTAAACAGTTTTCTCCTGTGTTGATTCTTTTTCCCAAATATTTTGAAAATGCCATAGTTCAAAATCCAAGCAGGAAAATTGGGAGTATTTAACTATGGCAAGTTTTTACCTATCATGTATGATGGCAGTCAGTCTGATGTGTTGGGAAAGCAGCAGCCAGTCTTACCAGCCGGGCTCCTTTTTCCCACCAGATTGAAGCGTTCAGCTTGGCTGCCCAAAACAAACACACCGCTATGTAGCAACCATAACTGAAGTGGAAGAAAGTAGCTTTACTTGGTTTCTTGTTCACCAATACCAGCATTTAAAACCCAAAATCTTTTTTCAGCTTGTTAGGATTTTACCTCATATTGGTATTTTCTTTATTCCTAAATGTTTTGTGGTTTTGTCTCACTTCTGCTAATCCCTGCCTTGTGACATTCAATTATTTCCTGCCTTGTGTCTGCCATGTCTCATCCATGTGGGGTATCTCAGTCCACTGCCCAAGACAGCAGAGCTCTGTGCCATGTGCATTTGAAGTAAGTGCCGAAAGATGCTAAAGTAACTGAAACTTTTAAAACATGCTCACTATACACAGGAAGAGAAGAGCAAGGGGAATTCAGACTATGATTTACAATTCCTAAATTTGCATTGTGATCTCCAAAAATACTGTGCCCAAATCTTTGTAGAGATTAGTTTGTTTTGAAGACTCTCCTTAATAGGCAAGCCTAGAAGTATGATCTTATTCAAAACTTCAGTCTCATGTTGTTGCTCAGGACACTTCAAAATATCTGTGACTCTTCAGATGTCTCTAATTAATATGAGAGAACTAGTTCCTGTCCATGAAGTTCTGTGGGTCATCTTCTGGCCATTTGAAGTTCTGAAGTTGGGAAGTTTTAGATAAAATTTGAAGTGAACAAAGTATATTAGAAGTGTTTACAGTGAATAACGCCATCTTGTTATCTCTCCTTTTCCCTCAGCTGTCAGAAAAAATGCTAAAATTGAGAAGGACAAATTCTTTCTTCTGAAAAATAGCATGCCCATCCTCACTGAACTGAAACTATCTGGAAAGCCGTAGCTTAAGGAATGTAACTTCTGTCATACTGACCATGAATGCATGCTGAAAGTCTTGCTGCACCAGGCATCACACAAACACACAACTCACTTTGCCTGGCAGCATTTATTATATTGACTGTGTTGGTCAGCTGGTTAACACTCAAATGGTAATTGCTTCAGTTAATTTGGCTGTCCTGACATGCTTCTGCAATGTCAGAGCTTATTCATTTTAGGGACAGTAGTGATTATGCATTAAGGGGACCAGCACCATGCAGTGTCATAATACCATACTGGCTATTTCAAGACAATAACCTTTTTAAAACACATTTTCAAACATGAACAGATACATTTTGTACAACCACAAGCACTCATTCCATGCAGTGCTTAATCCATGGAAGTAAGTGGCACGTAGGCCCCCACCATCTGAAAACCTTCAGAGGAGATTTTTATTGCTTAAATTCAGGTTCTGGCTGAGCTTCTGAAAGTGTAGGTTTCATGTTGGTCATTATTTCAGCAGCTCATGTTATAAAGTAGATCTTGCTTCGATGATTGAAAGATAAAAGCAGATGAGTGCATTGCAGTATAGGGCTGAAGTGCAAAAGCATCTTCCAGAATTATACTGGACTGTGGTTTTCCTCACTTTTTTTATTTACTTTTTTTTTTCTTTTTTAGTTTAACAACATCTTGGGTTTTATCTACTCTCTTCAAACACATTTTGGTGATAGCCTGCTTCATATCTAAGTAAACAGGGGTCACTCCTTAAAGTGTTTCAGGAAGTGAGAGACAATAGCACCAAAAACCACTTTGGTGTTATGTTCATGTGGGAAAGGTAATAAAATTCTATTTGTTATCTAGGTTTATGATGTATTTGTGTAACTCTGGGAACACCCTTGGTAAGTCAATAATTTACTATTTTATTCCCATAAGGAAGCAGTAGGGCTTGAAAAAAAATAAAACTCCACCTTCAGGTTTTGTCTAGTCATGTATTCATGATCAGTGTATGCAAAGAAAGTGGTTTCCACATGAAATAAAACTCTGTATTTTCACTTCTTTGTGAACAGAAGAGGCTCATCATTATAGCTTTCTTGGAAAAGGTACTGCTTTTGCTGTATAAGGAAGAAGCTGTTCTGGACTATGGGTTTACTCAGAGTAATAGCAAAACAAGCTCTTCATCTCCCTCCAGCAAGTAAATATATGTAGATGTATACAAATAATAAAAAGAGTCGTCTGTAGAAGGTGTAACATCTCTCTTGGAGCAGTAGCAGGGTTGCCCTATGAGGGAGGAAAAGCTTGAAGCTGAGGGTGGTGTGCCAGGGCTAGCTGCTGGTGGTAGGGTTTGTCAGCAGTACCAAGCACAGCAGTGAACCAGGTCCAGGTGAGCAGTGAGGAGCAGCAGGAGGCTGAAGACAGGGCTAGGGACATGCTAGAGTTTTCCTGAGGGCTTTGTTAGGAGATAAGATACCTACAACATGGGGTTGTGGTCATTCCAGAAGATGGGACCTGAGGCAGTACTAGAGACAGGCTGATCAAGTCTGGCAAGGACTGAAGGCCCAAGCTTCCATGGAGACATGCTCCTAGATTCATGAGCAGAAAATGCAGGCAGGGGTTTCATGAGGTTGGCCATGGCCTCTTAGTGCACTCAGGGCCCTGACAGCATCTATTTGTTAATTGTGAGTTTTATGTAACGGTTGTGATTCAACTATCTCTCCCTTCTACTCCTTCCCATCTTATTTTTACTTGAAAGCAGCAAGATGCTGGTCTGGTGGTCCTTAGGAATGACATCCAAATGAACTGAAAGGTTCCTCTAGACTCCAAGAAGATACCTTGCCGCTTTCAGCTAGATTGTTTTTCAGCATCTAGTTTCACTGATCCAGCAGTGAAGAAAACTAGGTCAGAACTGATGGTAGAGTAGCTCTTTTAATACTTGGGTGTTGCCAAATTGCTTAGTTGTAAATTGTTTCAGGGCAGTAGAGCAACAGTGGTTGAAGATGGTCCTCAGTGTATATTTGGAGTTCTGTCTTCTATTATTTCAGTTCTTTCCCTCAAAAAAAAAATCAGAAAGACCCCAAATGGGGTTACTTTCCCAAACAGATAGTAGATCTTTGCCGTATAAATGTTGCTGAGGTTTTCCTGCTTGGACTTAAAGCAGAGCAGGTACCTATAAATTAGCTAGATAGCCTTCAGACCCTACAGTTATCTTCTCCTGGTGGTTAATCTTCTTGCAATTTTTACAACCCCTTGTAATGGTATTAGATGAAGGAATTATTCTGCAAAGTCATTCTACTTAGTGTAAGAGCACTGTATTTATATAGACCTTCTCTAGTACAGCCACTGTTTGTTATCTGCTTTGCAGTGACACCTGGGTTTCCAGACTGGTGTCTGCTGGGTTTGTCATGATATGGATGCAGTCAGACTCAGCACCTTTAGTGGGGATTTATAGCATAAAGATAGAAAGTGAACCAAGGTGGAGAAGCAGTTGTAATCCCCAGTTGGGAGGTGGAGGGGGGAGAAATTAATCACAGGCATGTTGTAACTTCCCTGCTTCTTAATTTCACCTTTTGCAATTTGCCTGTTTGTGTCGGAGATGTATCAGAGGATGCAGGACAGTTGATATATGGACAGGGTTAACACAGTTTTGTTCTTGGAAATGACCCTTCCCACAATCTGTTTAGCTTGATGAAGAATATAGTCAAAATGGAATACAAAGAAGGTGCATGGGGTATGCATTCACAATTGCATTAGTGTACTATAAATAGGGGCATACATCTGCCTTTGGTGTTTGCTAGAAAGAAGCCAGGATGTGTCTTCTGACAGCCTTTATGCTGAAGGAAATCCATTTATTTTTAAGACAAGTTTGTTTTTTGTTTCTTGGTCATTTGTTGTTGTTTTGTTTTTTTTTACTTGATCTTTTGAAGACAGAATCCTTTGTATTCATTGCCTACCTGTAGTTACAGGCAAGGAAGAATCATGGTAAAAATGCCACATACTTTCAATTACTGCTGTGTTCCTTTTGTCACTTTCTAAATGTCGTATTACTTGGACACAAAGTTGAAAAATTAAACCCAGAGGCGGAAATTTGGCCAGGGAAACCTCAGTCTGGGGGAAAATTCTGTGATTCCTCAAGTAAGCCTTGTGAAGCTGCATGGATGCATATTCATTTCAGCAACACAAGGCTGTAATTTTATAGTAGGATTATATACTGTTAGAAATATCTATTAAATACAAGAAAAATATCTATTAAATACAAGAAAAGATAACCTGACCAATAAGTGTTTGTGCCCTCCCATACGCAGCCAGAGATACCTTTACAGGTTAGTTGCTATGAAACTTTGATTTCTAAAAGCTGCCGAAATGCTCTGTTGTCTTATGTGCTTGGACTACAGCCAAACATTCATTTGCTAATATATAAGGCATTTTTCCATTAGGTATTTCTCCAAAACACTGTGCCTTCATGGGTATTTTAAATAAATCCTATAACTAAGTGGTCTTAGGTTGTCCCTGGTCTGAGGCCCAGGACTGACTGTGCTCTCTCTGTCTTAATATTGCTGCCTCATGGAGTTATAAATAACAAAGCCTTTCTTCTGCTGGGTGGGTGTAATCATGCCTTAGCATGTGCCTTTTTTTCTTATCTCAAGGAGGAGGGTCTCCGGCAAAAAGGATCAGGTTTAGGGTGCTCTTAAATCATGTATTTCTCTTGTAATGGGAGCACTGCAAGAAGCTGTTCAGGCAACAGGGATACAGAGCGCTTAATGTTCTGCCTTACTGGGAAGTAGCATGAGATTCCCTTTGTTTCAGGATTTATGGTTTCAGGAATTTTCTCTTTGGTCTATTCAAAGAGGAAAAAAGGGGTGTGTGTGGTTTGTGTGTGGTGTTTTTGTTTGGTTTTCTTGTTGGTTTGTTTGTTGGGGTTTTTTTGTTTCTTTTTTTTTTTAGGAAGTCTCCTAAATTGAATTAATGGCTGTTTTTATTAAAATTATATACATTTTATCCCATCAAGTCATGATGTGGTGTATTGAATTTTTAACTAGGAACTGGGTGCATCTTGAGATATTTTTAGGCTGAAAGTACTTGTCTGATATATGTCCTCTGAGCACACATTTATTATTTTGATTTTTTTTTTTTTTTTAGCTGATATTAAAAACTGCCTTTTCTCACACACTGATATATTGCTTTCTTTTAAACAGCTTTGCCCAGAGAGAAGGGGAAGAGGTATGGAGAATCACTAGCCTTTTGAAATTTCTTTTCCACCCAGTCATCTTTACACTTCTAGCATATCTTAAATGTGTGTGTTTATGTGTTATTTGCACAGAGTGGCTTTAATGTGGTTGTAAGACAGCAGGCAATGAATGTGGATGAGTACTTCCAGTCTCATAAATATGTTATGTTTGAGATGACAGTAGGGACAAGGGAGGAGAATGTTAACAGTACAAGACAAAGTGGAAGGGCATTGACTATATGCTACAGAGAACTGGCAGTTCATTTGTAGCTTGGTGTATATGAGGGAATGGAGCTGTTAAACCAGACATTTCCTATTGACTGGACAGGGCTGTGAGCCAGGCGGTGTCTTGCTGCCTGACTTTGCTCTGGTTTGGGGAATTTCTTAGGGTGTTCCCATTGTTACCATTGACTGCCTGAACTATATGCCTCCCTCTCTCAGCACCATGTGGGTGGTAGGTGTTGCTTTAGATAAAGCTTTTGCAACACGGATGCTACTGAGGGAAGTAAGCATCCTTCAGAGGTAACAAATTAAATATTGTAACCAGTAAAATAGAAATCTCTTTGGATGGCCTTTAGGTAGTGTGATTAACTTTTGTATCTTTTGCACTGGAAATTTGTGCTGTATTTTATTAATGAAGTTTTCATTAGTCCCTGCTTCCCTTTTGATTTACAGAGTACTAGCAATGAGGAGACATTTGTGCTCATCATGAATCTTCAGTATGTTACTGGTCCTGGATTATTATTCTGTCCCTTTCATAATGGAATTAGTAAAAATGAAAGAGCTGTTGATTTACAAATACTCTTTGAGGGGCATGAGCACTGAAAATTTGATAGACTGATGTTAATAGAAGAAAACTACTATTCCAGAAAGGATGTTAAAATCCATTTCAAGTCATATGTTTCAGGGCAACAGTCTCATTTAATGGTTGGTTGGCTGACTGAGAATGGCATAACTTGTTAAGTAAAGAGGAATCAGCTGTTTTGTCAACAAGGAAACTGAAGACACCTTGTCATATATTTGCTACAGTATATATGGAATTTTGGGGTGTGGAGTGGTAATGCCTTCCCACACACACACACCCCAAGAGGTTTTTGGTCTCTGAAGCAATTGGTTGATATATTAATGGGGCTGTAAGGAGCAGGACCTCCATTGTTGTACAAAGGATGCTCATAGTATTTTTCAGTTAAGCTTTTTTCTGGACTCTGACTAGACCCTGACAGGTTCTGGGCTAAAATAAATATTTTACAGTGGAGAAGGTAGATGGATGCCGGCTCAGCGAGAGTCAGCAGAGACCTGGTGTTTTATTAATGATGTTGAAAAACTGAAAAGAATGAAATGTTTAGTATTTGGTGGTTTGTTTTTTGGTTGTTTTTTTGTGTTTTTTTTTTTTCCTTTCTAAGTGAGAATTTAAAAGCAGAGCAGTAAAGTGAAATAGCCTGTTTGACCTGGCTTCACTGTGCTGTCTGGACTGGCTGAAGTGACATCTTTCAGATTTGTGTGAAGATAGTTCCCAGAATGTGCCGTGGAGAGGCAAGAGGATGTCACCCACCCCTCCTACACATCTGAGAAGGTCTTACCATCACTGCTTACAAGCTTGATAGGTTTTTGCTACCTAATTGGATTGCATTAGAAGTTTAAGTGCTTCTTGTGTTGTAGTTTATGTTATATTTGCCAGTTTGCTCCCCAGCTATTCCTCTTCTTACATCTCTCCCTTCCACAACAAAGGGGTTTATGGCAGTGAAGCCAGTTCTTCAATACAGTTTCTGAGCGTGAAAAAGAGTTTTCTTCAGGGCAGGGTCACACAATTTTGTTTAAAAGTAAGTTTGTGGTATTTAAATGTAGTAAGTGATTGGAAATGCTGAACTTCCAGCTTCTTCAAGGTACAGGGAGTGCTGTGTGGGGCCAGCCCTGTGCTGCTCCCCTGTCATGATATGGGGATGCTGAGGCAGGGTGGTGCAACCTTGATCCAAAAACCTACCTCATGGCTTCATATGAACAGCACTATTTTCAAGGCGCAGACCCTTTGTTTTCCTCCTGTCTGTTCCTTTAATTAATCTCTCTGCTGCTTGTTTCCTCTCCTGCTTTCATTTCTCAATTTGATCTTTTTAGTGGGCTAGATAATTGCATTTACTGAGTATCCTTCCTGCCAAACACCATGGCTGTAATCTCATTCACCTGACAAATGGTTTTCTTTGAACAACTTGTATCTGGCTCAAAGTTATGTTTTAATTAAATGAAAGAAAAAAAAAAAGGTGAGGAAAAGTGCATCTATATGTGTGTGTGTGTGTGTGTGTGTATATGTGTGAGTTACATAGTTGTAGCAAGCAAAAATCTGTGTAGTGGAAAGATAGTTATGAGTGCATGCCACCAGCACTATTTTTTTGGCTTCTTAATTACAGACTAGTACGTAAGTCTTTAACTGTACAATCTTGTGCCTTTTTTCAGTACCAGCTTATATAAGGAGTTTCCTCAGATCTTAAATATGACCGGGTCTCTAAAAGATCTGGAGGTTGTATCATTAAAGGTGATACAAGCATGGCAGAAATTGCTTGTTTAATTTAGGATATTGAGGTTGTATTTTTAAGTCTTTTTCCGATGTAATGAAATGGCCTCTTGAGATTGTAGTACAGTTTCCTATGCTTGAGCCAGTCACTGGTGGCATGTACCTGCCAGAGGCATTCACTGGTGCAACTGGCTGGAGGGTCCTGACATTGTCAGGTGTCTGTAATGGAGCAGAGCAGCAGCAGAGTGTTGTCTTCCTTCATATGGGGTCCAGGTCTTTTAAAAATTTCTGCTCCTTCCCCTACAACACACACACAAACCCATGAGCCTCCTTGTCTTCAGGAATTTTTCAAGTGGTTTTGGGTATTCAGTGGCTTCCACTTGTTTGTGAATCTTTCCATGCTTCTCTTCACATAAAGAGATTTAACTCTAAGGAACGTGGAGGAAGTCTGAGCTAGAACAGGAAAAGCTTTAGGTTGTACCCTGCCCTCCCACCCCGATCTCTAGACCATGGAAGGATGACCTGTGTGCAGGGAAGCCAGTTGTGCAAACCATGCTTAGTTGTCACTTTTTTTTCCACCTGGTGTTATTAGACACATTGCATATGAAGCAAAAATCTTTACAGAAAAATTACTTCCCACAAAACAACGGTGTTGGTTGCACACCTACATGTGTGTATGCTTACATTTTTTTTCCCCTACCAAAGTGCTCCTCTGACCTACCTACCACTGAGGTAGACCTAGCAGATACACTGTAGTGGGCCTGTGCTTCTGGTGCAAGGCTAGTTAACATGATCCTTTATGCATAATATGATAGAAAATTTTATGTACAACTACAGTTCTCACATTCTGTAGGCTATTTGACAGTCTAAATGCAGAGTAGCCTTTGGAGCTTTTTGGCCAAGAAGAAAACAAGTTGTAGAAGGAAACAAGTAATGGTGACCTTGATTCAGCTGCACATCTGTGCATACTGGTGGTGTCTCTCCATGTGCAAAATCCAAAAATGAAACCTATAAAAATGAGGAAACAGCACCTTTTCCCACAGGCAGAGTCAGGCTGTGCCTTTCCTGGGAGAGGACAGAGGTAGCCAAAGGATTGAGAGGCTTCTGACAGCATTAATGAAGAACAAGTTAGTATAGCAATATGAGTTTTTGTGCTTCTACAGCAGCAAAGATCGAGATGATGTCCATTAACATTAATGGAGCTGCACTCCTGTCAAACCTGTTGGCATCAGGGGAACACTGTTGAAATCTGTCATCATTTGGGCCTGGGAAGGGGTAGTCTGATAAAGTAGAAGGGAATTTGCTAGATTTTTTCAAGTAGGCATCACCCTTGGAGTTCATGTTTTATAAACTACTAGATGTGACATGGGGCTATAGTAGGAACTGCTTGGTAGCTTAGAAAAGAGCTACCCTTATCTTGCCTAGCTTCAGAGCAAGTGTCACAGAATCACAGAATCCTAAGGGTTGGAAGGGACCTCAAAAGATCATCTAGTACAACCCTCCTGCAAGAGCAGGGTAACCTAGAGTACGTCACACAGGAACTTATCCAGGCGGGCTTTGAATATCTCCAATGTAGGAGACTCCACAACCCCCCTGGGCAACCTGTTCCAGTGCTCTATCACTCTCACAGTAAAGAAATTTTTCCTGATGTGCACATGGAACCTCCTATGCTTCAGTTTACACCCACTGTCCCTTGTCCTATCACTGGACATCACTGAAAAAAAGTGTCCTTCCAATACTGCAGAAGTCTTCCATGTAGGGTCTGTTTTCTATTATACTGAATGTCTCAGCCTGCTTTTTTCCTCCAGAAAAACAACCCTAGCAGTAACAGCTGTTGTGTGCAGAAGCAGTAGTTAGCATTCTTTGGGCACGTGTTGGGATTGTGTAGGAAGAAAAATACTTGAGCGTGGTCTTTCCAGATGTGCTGTGTTCTGTGTGGTATATTCAGTTTCTTAAACAGCTTTTCTTTTAGATGA
The DNA here is from genome assembly GCF_033815535.1 of Pezoporus flaviventris. NCBI lineage: Eukaryota > Metazoa > Chordata > Aves > Psittaciformes > Psittacidae > Pezoporus > Pezoporus flaviventris. Next base: position 21,087,269 of record NW_026892561.1, read on the forward strand.
TTTGTATTTTGTTAGCAAAATTGGTGTGGTGTTTGTGCACCTGTTCTCTCTTTAATATCCACTGTCTCATCTTCGAGTAGTGGCTATATTTTAAATTGGATTAAGGTAAGATAACTTCATTTGGGAAATCTGAATGAGCATTTTCAGATAGTCTTTTTAGAAAAAAAATGGGTTGGCTTATTTCCTAAGCTGTTCTGTTCATTTGGTTCATGTTGGTAAAAACAACGTGATCACTGGGATCTAGAATTGCCTGTGAGTTGATAGCTTTGAGGGTTGATAACAGAGGAAGACAATGGGCTGCTCACTCAGTGCTGGTTGATCTCTGATGAAGTTTCACTTTCAACCCGCATCCAGGTGGATGGAAATCCACCCCCACAGCTGCGGATCTCGGCAATTAAGACAATCAAAACAAGGATGTAGAATCAAAAGAACTATGTAGACGCTGTTTTCTTTGCGTACTTGAAGCTAGAGCTAAGAAGGTAACTTGGATATCCTCTATTACCAAGTACTTTGTTCAAGAAACATTTGGTTACAGGATTTTGGCAACTTCTTTAACTGTTGACTTTTTTTTAAAATCTTTGACACAGCTTCTGCTGTCATCCAGGCAGTTGATATCCGCATACAGTAACAGAGCTGGAACAATCCTAGTGGCTTATCTCATCCATCTTGTGCTCCAAAACAGGGTGGACTTGAACCTACAGCACTCAGGGCTGACCACTCTGATGATGGTACTGCAGTCACCCAAGCAATTTAATTCTACTTCTTGACTGTCCCTGGGGTTAATGATTTTTATTTTTTTTTCCCTGATGCCTAGCCTGGCTTTCTCCAGAGTTAAGCTCATCACTGCTCATGTCCTACCAGTGTAGCTGTGAAGCTCAGTGGCATTGCAGTTGATGTTTGGCATGTTTTGTGTTTAGCACCAAAGTGGCTTACCTGCTGTTACATGTTTTTGTTAAATTGCATAAAAATATCTTATGATTTTTAACAAATATTTTTAGAAAGAGCAATTCAGCCCTTTACCTAAATATAGTTTTTTGTCTCTCAAGCACTTGAAAGCTAAGAGCACATGAATCTTTGATCTGTGGCATTCCTCATGATCACAGCAGTAGGAGTGCTTTCTGCACCTGGCAGGAATAAGTATGTTACAGAGAAATTTGTTAGACAAAAGTTCATATTTTATAGGATAGACATGTGTTTTATTACAAAAGAAGGATAAATCTTTGCATGCCCTTTGATAGAAGGGCAAGAAATACTAAATTAAAACATGAAAGACAGGAAAATGAAGGTGTGGTTAGAAACTTTCTTCTTCGCGGTGTTACTAAAGTACCGCTTATCTGCTGCCTGATACTTAATACATCACTAAAAATAGAGGAGACTCACCCATCATCCCTGTTGATGACAGCAGAGCCAAAATGGTTTGTCCTTAGATATCTGAAATAGGAGTGCAACGTAAATCAGCATAGTTTTTTAAGACTTTGTTTAACAAAAGCTTTTTCCAAAAGTCACTAGTGAGTGCAGATATAGATTTGATGGATTTATGCTTTTCTTTTGCTGTTGTGCTGGGGTTTTAGTTTTTTGGTTTTTTTCCTGTTTGTTTTTTGTGTTTTGGTATTTTTTTGGGGGGTGGTGGTTTGTTCAGGGGTTTGTTTGCTTCCTTGTTTTCTGTTTTTTTTATTATCTAGGACAGAAATAGTCATTACTGATGTTGCTGTGCTAATGGCACTTTTAGAGATGTCTGGAAGTGCTGAAGAAATTTTTCTCATGGGAACAGCCACAGTTCCCCCTCTCCCCCAGTAATTGTTTCAATATTATAAGTTGATATACTAATTTATCACTGAAATAATTATTAATAAGTGCTGTTTTGCTTTGTCACATTGTCATGGCAACTGGGTGACATGTTTGAATAGAATCATCTGTTTTCAGATGGAGATCTTCATTCATAAGATTTGCCTACTGAGAATTTTTGTAGCATATTCAACTTAAAAATTCTGTCTCCCTTGGCCTTCCAAAGAGCTTCATTCTAGAGGTGTTACTGCTTTCTGGTTTATATCCTTTGGTGGGCGTTATGCTCAATAATGTTTCTTTTATTTACATTTTTTTTATGTTGGTTTTATGTTGATTCAGTTGGGCTGCTTTTCTTCAACTTGGTATTTGCTGTAGCAGTCCTGTAAACCTATTCCTCACCTGTTTAAGTTGTTGGAAACTTTGTCTTTTTATGTAATATACCACATAATGGAAGACAGTACTTGATTTTTACTTTTACACATGAAAGGAGCATAGTAATAGTGTCCTAAAATTTTTATCATGTTCACTACTCAATTTTTAGTTTTGCAGAGGAAAGAGGCATAAAGATATTTCATTTATGGTTTTGATGTAAAACTATATTTAGGAAAAAGGAAAAGGGTATTGCTCTTCAGCAAGATAGAGCAAGGTAAATATGCATAGAACTTTGTATAATTTCCTTTATCCTGAACCTCTTACAATTTTAAAGGTCTTGTTGACTGTCAGACTTAATTAGGTCTTACTTGATCTTATTCAGCATTTCAGGATTTCTCTTGAATTTGTTTCTGATCACTCAGACCAAAGTATCTCAAAATGCTGTATTTACTTCAGTAGAAATAAGAAGGTAAAAATCAAAAGGTGATTCTTCAATTCCAGGTGCACTCTTACCTTATCAAGGTAAGAGTTAACAGGTTTTTGCAAATGTTTAAAGGTGTTACTTTTAGGGGAGGTATCAAAGGCCCATTCCTCCAACCTGTCTTTAAGTTTCATATTCACGTAAAGCTGTTAATGCCCATTCTTCTCATGACATACTTAAAGGTCTGTCTGTTTCTTAAACATCTGTTCTTTTGCATTTGCAGCACTTCCATTCTGACAGTAACTTTAGAACAAGAATAATTTCATAAATAGCTCAGAATCTGTGGTTTCTGAACACCTTATCTGTAGAAGATAAAAGTTATCGTCACCTAGTCAAAAAGTTCATATATAGTTGTCCTCCCAATAATACGGGAGTGCAATGATAATAGTGCAAGACCTGTCTTCTGCAAATAATCATTTGAATTTAATTGCTATATTTAGTATATTTGAAATAATCAATGTTATTTTCTCAGTGAATAATGTGTTATGCGTCAGACTCACTTCTTCCCTGTTACACCAACTAGCCATATCTTCCCTAGCTAAGCTGCTCGCTGTCCCCTTCTCCTTTGCATCCTTTGTCCTTTTCGTTGTCTGCTCATAGCAGTAAACAGTCTTGGCTGGGGGAACATGCTAAATATTGACTAGTCCCATTGGTTTCATAAATTGTTCTGCATTTCTCATGTCAGGTCTCTACTTAACAGACTTTTGAGTGGGCCATAAAAATGAAGCGATTTTACAAGTTAGGTTGATCTGGGGAGGGAAGGTAGAGGGGGAAGAAAAAGGGAGAGTTTGACATGAACATCAAGGGTAAAATTTGTGTTACTGAGTACTGTAAATGCTAGAGGGAGACCTGGTAGCAAAATTCAGTGTTTCTCTACATATAGCAGCAAGGTTGCAGTTATAAATATATCAACATTTTAACTGTGATTCAGGTAGTTACTCATATTTAAGCAGCCTACTTCACTGGCTAGTGAAATTAGTTGGAGGTGGGTTTTTTCCTCAGTGTGTTGTCTGGCTCAAAAGGTGGATGCTTCCAGGTATGCCTTGTCATACCTGGCAAGCTGTAGGGCTTGTAGTCAGCTGAAGACTCCTCCTTTTTCTTTCTGTGGCTGTATAATTACTTGGCTGTTTTTTTCCCCTTTGAAAGTGGAATCTTATTTGTTTATACCTGCCTCCAGCAAGTGACTACTCAATATGAACAAATGTTGCCAATATATTATATTTGTACTCCTAGTTTCAAGGAAAATATTTTGCCTGTGATAGGAAATTACTGGAGCTTATGAGTAATAATATCACTTCAAACTCAACATCACTGATCCATTCCCTTCATCTTTTCATGTATCTGATAAAACAGCTGTTCATGGCTCAGTCCTCTCTTCTCCCAGTAACCAGATTATCTTAATCGCTTGTTTTCCACAGGCCGGCACTGTGTGTGCCTTGTTGGCTGATACTGGTACATGCACCTCTTGCTCAAAACACAGGAGTTTAATGTTGTTGCTAGCTGCTTGGCACTCCTGTCTGCTAATCATTTATGTAGGCACTGAAGCCTGAGTTGGCCAGTCAGCCTGCTTCTTCGTTAAAGTGCCTCATCCCCAAGAAGCAGTCTCTTGGCTTTTAAGGTCAGAGCTTAAGATTGTGAAATTTACGTTGCTTTTTGAGATACAGGTAGATATTTCTCTTGCTCAAACACCTACCATATAGTAGAGCCATGACATTAATATTAATTTGTGAGACACTTTCCATTAAAAGACTAACTCCACTAACATCTACAGAAACAGGTATCTTCTACATGTTCCTCCTGATTTTCTTTTTAAATTTATAATCTCCTAAGGGACCAGTTCTGTCAGCTGAATGTTCACTGGGTCCATGGGGCCTGATGGGACTCCTCCCCAGAGTTCTGAAGCAGCTAGCACATGTTACAGCAGAACCCCTTACAATCATCTGCCAAAGGTCTTGGAAGTCTGGGGATGTCCAGGCTGACTGGAAGTTAGCCAGTGTTACTCTAATTCACAAAAAGAGCATGAGGGAAGATCCAGGGAACTACAGACTTCTTAGTCTAACCTCAGCACCTGGAAAAATTAGGGAGAAGATTCTACTGGGTGCCACTGAAAGGCATTTAAAGAGTAACGGAATCATCAGGCACAGTCAACATGGTTTCACAGATACTCTGTCCTTCACAGCTTCCTTCTGCACAAGTTATACAGCTGTTGAGTGGGTTCATAGGACACTGGATGAAGAACTGGCTGAAAGGCAGAGCTCAAAGGGTTGTAGTATATGGGACTACATCTGGCTGGTAACTGGTCACCCTGTAGTGTTCCTCAGGGCTCAATCCTAGGGCAAGTGCTGTTCAGTATATTTATCAACTATCTGGATGCAGGAGTTGAAAGCATGATTAGCAAGTTTGCTGATGATACCAAAGTGGGAGGAGCAGTTGCCTTTCATGAAGGACAGGAGGCCTTGCAGAGGTGTCTAAGATAGATTGCAGCATTTGGCTATGATTAATGGGATGAAATTTAACAAGTCAAATGCCAAATTCTGCACCTAGGGTATAGTGATGCTGTCACAAGTACAAAACTGGGAGAACAGTCCTGCAGAAAGGGATCTGGGGCTGCTCAATAGGAGTCAGCCCAGGCAGCCCAGAGATCAAACTGCATCCTGATGTGCATTAGACACAGCATGACAAGCTGGGCTGGAAGGCATGTCCTGTGAGGACCAGCTAAAGACTTGGGGTTTGTTTAGTTTGGAGAAAAGGGGGCTGAAAAGGGTGACCTAATTGCTCCCTATAGCTTCCTGAGGAGGGAAAGTGGAGGCTGAGATGCTGACATCTTTTCACCGAGATGTAGTGATAGGACACATGGGCATGGTTCAGAGATGTGCCAGAGGAGGTTTAGACTGGACATTAGGAGGCATTTGTTTGCTGAGAGGGTGGTCAAACTGTGGAACAGGATTCCTAGAGAAGTGATCAATGCCTCAGAACTGTTAGTGTTTAAGAGGCGTTTGGATTATGCCCTTAATAACATGCTTTAGCTTGGTCACCCCGAACTGGTCAGGTAGTTGGACTAAGTGATCACTGTAAGTCCCTTTCAACTGACCTGTTCTGTTCTGTTGTACTCACCTGGTAAAAGCAGCATAAATCCGTAAGTAGTAATAGTGCAGTAATCACAAGAGTGTTGTCACAATGGTGGTGATGAATATTGGGAAGCCAGGTACAAGCAAGTCCTCAGCTCAGACACCCAAACAGCAACACTTGGCTGAACTCTCATAAGATCAATTCCAGAAAAAAATACAGAATTAAGTTCCCAACATAAACCCTCCTTCCTGTCTTGCCTCCATCCTGTCAATCTGTCTCAAACTTTCATCTATGAATCTGATTATACTGAGTATTAGTTACAGGCTCATCATGTTCCACTTGCTACAAGAGACTATGTCTTCCAAGGAAGCATCCCTTACATACAGTCGACAGAGGATGGCCTGCTTCCTGGGCATGCACTTAGTGTTCAGTCACAGCTGATCCCTTGGATTAAGCAGGAGACACATTTTGGAGCTTATTTTTGCCAATGAACATCAGGGCATCCATACCTTACTTGTTTTTCACAAGCCTGGGTTGAACATGCCTCTTGCTTTTAGTTAATGTGGACTAGCTGCAGGTTGTGCAAGCTTCCTTTCTGTTATTTTTTCTTTCTCATCTGTTTTTCTGTTCAAATCCCTACATGCCACCATGGGAGTTTTATGCTTTTTCTGCATGTGGGTTTTATTCCTAATCACAACAGAGATCACTGAAGCAGTGAGAAAAACGTAAGTTAGATAATTGCACTCAATCAAGTACTTCTAATTCCCAGGCTTTATTGTGTTCAGCCTTTTTGGTTTTATGAATTGTCACCTCTAGACTAGCTCAATTACATTTAAAAAAGGAAAAAAAAAAAGTGCTGCTCACATTTACTGATCTAATATTGTCTTAAATTCTTCCATCTGTTTGAGACTCTGCATCTGAGATGCTCCGATTTCATAAACTCACAGTTTTATTTAGATTCTGTAATAAAAAAGGCATATAGAAACAGACTAGGCCAAATGCAAAACCATACTGTATTTTTTTTAAAAAAAGATTGTTTTCAGAGATAGGCTCATTTAAGCTGTATACTCTGTGGTTAACGGGTTCCTGAAAATAGGCTTCCTTCTAAATAGTTTTGATGTTTGTTTTTTTTTGGTTGTTTTTTTCTTTTTTTTTTTTTTTTAAACAATACAGTAACCCAGAAAAATCCGTTTGTCTTCTGATTTTTTCCTTAGCAAGTGAGATAAAATTGCATGAAAACCCAAAGAAGAATAATAAACTTTGTGCAGTTTCTTTTAATTTGCTGAGGTTTTGTCTTTTATTCCCAGTGTACTGTGTCTCATTTCATTTTGTATTAACATTTTCCACTTCTGTGGTGTGAAGTTTCTTTTCTGTTTTATATATCCTGGCTGGAGGACTGTGGGCACAAAACTCTGGGTGCTTTTCTGATAGACTTAACGTGCTATAAAGATAACCAGAGCAAAAAGTAGCTGGGAAAAGGTAGTGTTGATATTGCAAGCACTGGATTCTCAGGCTGGAGAAAAGAATCACTTCTACTGAAATCCCATCTTGTCCTACCAAAGAAAAAATTCCTTTAGTGAGGCTGTTTACAGTGGGATAGCACATGTACATTAGATAATATTTTCATGCTGACACTGGAGCTGGGAATTTATTGTTTGAAGAGCTGATAAATAATTAAGGACAAACCAGGAATCTTTATTTTCTTACAAGTTATTTTCATGCTGGATTTCTGTCTGGGTACCATGTGCAAGAAAAATGGTCAGAGGAGGGAGGAGTGGGGGTAGGAAGATGGTCAATATAAGGTCTTCAGAAATTGTTGTAAGACTTTGCAGTGTGTACCTTTTCTTTAGCTCAGTTCAAACAGTGCAGGGAAAACAAATAAGTACAGTGGGTTTAGGTGAGGGTTCCCCCTCTCCCAGCTTTAACTTAATGGCATCCATCAGCATTGCATTTCAAAGGAGTTTTTTTCAATGCAAGGAACATCCATGAGTAGACTTCTCCCTGTAGTAACTACTGTACATCGCTTGTTTGCCCACTGAAAATAAAAATCCAGGGATGATGCAGGAGCAAGAACTTGTTTGTATTGAATGTATTATACAGAAAAATAGGGATCTGGGGGAGAGTACATACTGAACATCCCCTGTTTGTGGTGCTGTGGCTATAACAGACCAGATAGCTACACAACAATTTCTGGAAACCAGAGCTAGAAATTCTTACTGAAGCTTCAGTCAGGAAGAATTTCCTTGTTATCAGTCACATTTAAAGCTTTGAAACTATATACATGTGATTTTAGTTGCTTTGGTTAACTAGGGCCTTTCTAGTCAGCTGTTTTGGTTTTAGTTTGGTTTTTATCCCAGCTGCTGAACTACACTGGTTCAAATTTTTTTTTCTTTTTTTTTTTTCCTTTTTATTTTCCTCGGTGCTCAGATGAGTATAGGATCAAACCAGTGGAAGAGGTCAAATACATGAAAAATGGGGGAGAAGATGATCAGAAAATAGCAGCCAGGAACCAAGAAAACTTGGTAAGGATCGAACTTATCACTTATCTAATGAAATAACATGGCTCTGCTTTTGTAATGAAATATGCAACGTGCAGCACATTCAAACTACAGCTTACATGTGGCAAGAGGATTTTCTTCAAAATGTCATAACTCTCTGTGAAGCTCACATAGAAGGTGCTAAATACGACTTTTTCCTGCTTGTCTTTCTGAATTAGGCTCTACTTGATCTTGGAATGAGTGCTTCCCCAGTTACTCTCACCCACCTCCTTTACAGGCCCAAATATATGCACTTTGAAATGCATATTTGCAAACAAGCTGGTTGTAAACCAGCAGTGCTCTACCATTAAGAAAATGACCTATTTATGTAGGTACTATTTGCTCTGTACTTCCTGGTTTTATATATTTTAAAACTCACAGAGAAGGCAGTTCAGAATAGAAAAAGCAATATATTTGTGACACAGTAGTTGAAAGAATCATTTTGTGCAAGTTTCTTTTTCCCTGATTTGAGCACCTTGCCAGCTTGTAGTTTCACTTTCTGGAAATAAGTCACAGGTAAACTTAATGCTATTTAAAATGACTAGGATGCTGTTGAAGCGAATTAAAAATCATGGTGAGTCACATCTGGCATTTCTGATAAGTCATTTCTTCATTTCTAGAGCTGAAGGAATGTAGATTTTTGTAATTGGCTGACTGGGGGGTTCCCAGGTTTAAATTTTTGAAGTTTATCCCACAGTTATGATACTCAGGTGCAAAATTTTACTTCTGTTTACACTCATTCATTGCATCATTTCTTCATGTAGGGTTGCTTTTTTTTAGTCCCTTCCGTCAGTAAGACCAAAGGGGAAATGCCATCATCAGATTTCAGTGGAACCATAACTGTTATCACCAGCTGAGGATTTGCCTTTTGCTGTCATTGGGCAGCTGTACAAAAATCCACTGTTTTTTTTTTTTCTCTTTTCCTGAAGATACAAGTGAGCTCCAGGCAACTTGGATACTTCATATTCCATATTCTAGACACACATACTTGCATTACATAACAACACATGTATTCCTGTAATAAAGAGGGTTTATTTTGCTGCTCTAGCCTTGTTGCTCGAGTACTGGTTGAACAGCAGGAAACAATTTCTATTTCAGTCTCCAGATTAGGTATTTGCCACCTGCAATTTTGCACTGCTGATGCTCTGGTGGATGGCGCAACTTCAGCTTGAAGCAGGGTTTTGAAGTTTTTTCCAGTGTCTGAGAAACATTGCTGAGAATATCACCTTTTCTAGCGGCATCTGCAGTGCATTCAGCTTTATTGCCAATGTAAGCACGTTTATTTTGAACTGGAAGAAGTGTGACTACAAGAATTTTTCCTCACTGTAGAGACCCCAATGCTTTGCTGACAAACAGAGAAAAAGGAAAAATGAGCAAATGAGCACATTCCCTTTTTTTTTATTAGTATAAAAAGTGGGAAAAGTTTAGCAGGCTAAATTTTAAACTGCCCCTCAGCTGTAATGAAATTAGAATATTTGCAGAAGATAAGATGCCACTTACATGATAACAACAAATAGTTCAGGACATCTTAGGTCTGCTGAGGTGACGCAGTTGCTGAAGTTGTATTCAAAACTAGATAGAGATATTTTGCACTTTCATTAGTGCCCGCTTGCTTCTAGCACTTAAAAGTTAGCCTGATTAAATTTAGGAAGAGACATTTCTACAGCAGAGTACTTCTTATTTTATTACTGACAGATCATGTTTAATGGGAGCAGTTGGTTTTGGAAAACATATCAGTATGGAGTTGGAGGGCTGGTATAGCTCTCTGTCATGTCTGTTGGGAGAGAAGAAAAAAAAAAGACAACACAAGAAAGTCTTCGATCAGACAGGATGTATATACTTTAAAACAGAAACCATCTTGCACACCAGAAAAGCTTTATTTTCCTTCTCCTCATCTTACTATAAGGAGATTACATTGTAATGTATGCAGGTTTTTAATCCTGAGAATTGTCAAGTCCTCATCACTCCAGGATTTTGAAAGGGGTTTCACAGTTCGAGTTCTCCTTAGTAAACATGTTTTAGTTCACTGCTTAGAAGATGGGTTAAGCTACCCATCACTCAGGCTTTAATTTTCTTAACGTGTGAAAAGTTGGCAAGCACTTATATAATCCCATCTTCTCATCAGCCATTTCCAGGCAACAGAAATTTTAGGAACAAGAAAAGGCAGTGGGAGAATCGACTGGCTCTTTTCTCTGCTCTCTTGTTTCTTAATCCCACGTTTCCTTATTGTCAGAGGGCTGCTAATTCACATCTCCTTCAGAAATGCAGCCCGGATGAGATGAGTAACCTGAATCTCATTATAGTCTGTTCCCTGGGAACTGCCCTGGTGTGGGGTGTCTTACCCTCTGATAACTTGTGTTTGAATTAGCTTACGCAGATGCCATCAAATTTTTTGGTCTCATTATCAACACTGTTACTTTTTTAAGATATTTTGAAGTCTTGCTTAAAATAAAAATCTGCTCAAGTGAAAATAAAGCTGCTTCCCTTATAACTTAGGCTCTTTGATGTGGTGCCATCTCTGCCTTTAGTGTTGCAATATTTCTGAGTCAGGAAGAAAAAAGGTCACACAAGTAGATAAAGAGAATGGGACGACATGGCAGTCACTAGGCAAATTTCCATTTTGTACTGGGGCACTGTATTCAGGGTTCCAGGCTTTTATTCTGTTCAGAGAGAAAGCTGGAGAAGGGCTGGTACGAGCCATGGGTGTCTGTGGAAGAAATGGGGCTCTGTCAGTGAACCACAATCTTTTCCACTTCAACCTGAGCCTTAAGCAAGGCTCAAAACCTGAGTAAGTCTGAAATTGTAAAGCAGAAATACTCTTTAAGATGTATTAACAACAAGAATGGCTGCGCTAGAACTGTCTGCCAGGTGAAACAGAAAATGCTGCATGTGAAGACATTTTCTGGCATAATCAAGTCTTTGAATTAAAATATAGGCTCTTGAAAAGGAGGTGAGGGGATAGGAGGGGGGGTGTGTGGAGAAAATAAGAAAAGATAAAAAAGCCAAGCTTGTTTCAGACTCTGCCAAAGTCACTTTTTATTTTCCTACTGTTCCTTTGTATCCATCAGCCTGATTCACTTCTTTATCCAGATAGTTTCTCTGCTTCTCCACTTGCCACTGGGATCTCTCTGATCCTGGTTTCATTCATAGTACCTCTGGCTCCTGGTACCTTCCTGAGCATCCTGCCTGGGTTCTCCATCAAAATAAAGCAAGACATGTTCCACTGGGTGGGAAAAGTCTTGAGCTGGAAGTCACACGTATCCTTGTAGCCTGCAGACAGGAATGAGATGTAGCAGGATTAGGTGCTGGAGAGCTGGGGTTATGCTGCATGCTGGCACTATGTACCATGTGCTTTAAGAACTGCTCAGCTAAATCAGGGATATTTGAACTCTGATCTGTAAAGAACTAGTAAATAGGCAAAAGGAAGAAGTTGTTTGTACTACGTACGTTTTTTAATCACAAGTGTTGGGCTATATATATTTAAGAAAAAATTGAAATTATGCTAATTTTCCTATGAGATGGTGAGCATGAATAGAAGGTCTCAAGTGTGTTGTTATTCTAGAGGTAAATAAGCAAATGTGATGGTTATTTGTGCATTGAGAAGCAGAATGGGTGACTGTGATGTTGTATCAGGGTCCAGGGTTGGTGTGGCTGGGAAGGCAGGTGAGCCGACTTTGCCCACCGTGAGCCAGCCTCTGAAGGTTGTTGTCTTAGGCAAAGCCGAGACAGTGGTGTCTCCATGCACAGCTTGGACATGCCAGCATGGCAAGTGGAGTAATGGACCCACATATGTTAAAACTAAACCTCAACTCCCTGCATATCTACAGTAATTCCACAAAGATGAGTTTTCCTGCATTTCTGCATCTTCTTGGGGCAGACTAAGGATTTATGATGAGCCTTCTCTAAAGCAAAGAGAGTTTTACCAAATTTGAGTTTACCATTCAGCAGCTCTGGATGGTTTTTTTCTGACCCTAAATATTACCAAAACTAATCACATATGTAACTTACCTGGTTTTGTTGCTTTGGAAAGCTAAAATGCTAAAATTAGGGACTATTAATACTTTAAAATCTATTTTAAAATGTACCTGCCACAAGCTGGTATGTTCAAAATAAATAATATATTTTACCATTTCTAAAGAACTATTTTATTTTATTTTTTTAGTTTGGAAAGGACTCACTGTTCAGATCTACACCATCATGTTAAATATACAGGCTACAATCATAACAGCCTGCTTTACATTCATAATTTGTCCATAATAAGGACAAATCTAATTGTTCTCATTTCCATACTCTTGCAGCACTAACGGCTTTCCACTGTAAAATTTTACTGCCAAAAAAGATAAAACAAGAAGGTGTGTTGTATTCATGCAGCTTAGCAATGCTTTAGCAGACTTGATGAGCTTTATTAGTTTTCCTCTGAAACGGTCTGTAGTAGTACAGATACCTCTGAAAATATCAAATACATAAAGCTACTTGTTTGTGTGTGTGTTAGGTGGTTAACTTGATATTTATTGCAGTTCAGTTTTTAGATGATTTTGTATAGAAAACTTTTTCTGGTTTTCATTGGCATAAAAGGCTACTTACTGGGATTTTTATGCTTTGTTATCCAAACCCTCAAAACAATCGGGCATAATCCTCTGTTTTGTCCTGAAGCTCTGTAGTGAAATTGTATGTTAGCTTGAGATGAATTTGTGATGGAATTGAAAGAAAATTGTTTCTCTCTGTTGCTCTTGCTATCTCTCACTCTGCCTTTAATAATGATGTTTTTGTTGTTTGGGTTTTTTTTTTCCCAGTAAGTGTAAATTTCCACTCCACTTACCTGCAAATGTAATTTTTTGTCAGCCTTGCATGTGCTATTATTTCTTATGCCTTGAGCTTCTCAGCCCAGCCGCTTTTTGCCATTTATCATCCAGCTCCGTAATCCTTAGTATTGCAAAACTTCAGTCTCCATAGCTCTGTATTTAACACCAGTTATTTTCTGCAATCATATAGTAAAAGTAGACAGTAGTATCTGATAAATGAAGTGTATGAAATTAAAAGCCTAGCAGAAAATGAGGAATGAAACAACTGCAATTACTATATAAAATGTAATATGTGAAAGGAAAGATGCCTATTAAATATTTGTATTATACAAAACATTTATTACAGATACATCAATCATAAATATTTTGTGATGTGCGATGCAAATATTGGAGTATGTCTGAATTCCACATCAATTTAGGAAAATATCTTTCTAATTCTGTTGCCAAGATGCCCAATCTAGGAGATAAAAGAATATGAAGAATAAGCTAGCTAAAAGAAATCAGCTAGCCACCACTCTCTGGAGTTAAATTTATTTGTGTATTTGTGGTGCTTTCCTTTCTAAAAGTGCAAATTTAAGCATGGGAAAGTGTAAATTTAAGCATGGAAACACAATTAATTTAGTACCTTTAAGTCTTTAAAGCCATTGCTGCTTATTGTTACTAGATAAGCTTTGAATTGCTGTGTTTTAAATGCATAATTATATATTTATCACAGCACTGTTGTAATACAGTCAGCACAATGTGTAACAGCACTGTTGTAATACATTGGTGAAGAGCTTTGTAAAAATTAAAATTAGTATCATAATACATATACTACAGTAGTAAGATTTCAGGCTGCAGTTACCTAAGTATTTATTTTAAACCATTTTGCAATGATAGCGTGTTTTGAAACACATGATTTCAGGATAGAACTTGCTCATGCTCTGCTTATAAGGAGAAAGAAACCAGAAATGACCAAGACTAACAGCCCTCAAGCCCTTAGAAAGAAGAGATTTTCTCAGGTTTTGTCTATCCTGAAGAGTTTTGTTGTGTTAAGTCCTGTGTTGATCCCTCGTTTGCTTTCGGTGCTGTATGCAGCATCATCCAGCATGAAGGAGCTCATGTCCCACCGCTGGCATGGTGTAAGCTCCAGGTATGAGCATTGGAATGATTTCATCATGTTGGTTCATCCACTGGGGTGGATGGGTATCTATTTTCTGTATCTCAAGGAGAGGCTATTTACTTCTCTGCCTCTTGCCACCTTATTTTCCTTTCTTCTGTTTTTAGATCTAAAGCCTCAGCTCAGCAGCTTGAAGATGTTGTTGTCCCTTGTATTGGAATCCAGGCAGGAAAACACACAAAACCACTGAAAAATACAGCTTGGGTCATTCTGGGAGGGAAAGAAGAAATTGAAGCATCTTTTCTGTTTGGTTCCTGGAGCATAAGAATAATAGAAGAACAAATTGAGCACTGCCAGGTGTGCATAAAGACTTGATAATATGCAGGGGTTCCTGTGCCACCTAGTCATTGCATCTCCTGTAATCCTGATTGCTGAAAAATAGAGCAGTGAAGTTGAGGGCTACAAAGCAAGGCTACTCCCGCATGTTTTCCCACAAGGAAAGGCACGTTGCCTAAATGCTGAATCAGCCCAGTCTTGGGGCCCTGAGGGAGGTCTGTGGAAACAGATCCCACAGGCTCTTCGCAGACCAGTGCAGAGGTGCTCCCCAGCTGGACTGTTCCTCTCTCAAGTTCAAGAAATAAACCATATAACAAAAGCCACCACCAGAGTAAGTAAGTAAACAAAAACCAGGGAGTAAAATTTAAAAGTAACTAAATGAAGGAGTGATGAACGAATATAAAGCTCCTTTCTGCCAGTGTTGGCAAGGTTCGTGTTAGTATAAAGGAGGGAGCATCCCCTACCCCAGCAGACAGACAGACAGGCAGGCTGCGGCACCCATGAGCCTTCCTGCCCCAAGCAGCTGCAAGGGCAAAGCTGTCGTTTCCTTCAGGCAGAGCAACTTTGAGCAGTGCCAGGAGGGATCAGGCAAAGCAAGTAAAGAATTTCGCTTTTTGCTTTTGTAAGATGATACCTAAGAAATTCCCCTGGGAGTATACAGTTATTTATCGGATGTGTTTTCTTCCAGTCTTCATTTGTAGAATCTGGATTGGTGCATTTTATGCTCCATGTACTCCTAGGTTCTTTTTCCCGGGAAAATTAAAATTATAAAATCATCTTTTGGATTTTTTTCCCTTCAAGAATGAGAGCTTAAATGAATGCTGCCATATCACCCAGTGCAAAGTAATGACAACATTTCAATTTTCATAAACCAGTTTCTACAATGTTTTTTGAAAGAGGTGCATTTGCAGCTGGAAGAGAAGTGCACAGAAAAGATATTGTTACTAGAACTAGTTATTTGAAACGCCATGCAATTAGCTTATTTCCATATTGCCCATTTAATTTCAAATTTGCAGTGATATTCTTCAAAGAACAGCTTCTCATAATGAATTTATGACAGTTTTAGCTCATTCCACTTATGGGTCACTGCATATTATATAGACATCAAAGTAAATGATTGCACTGAGTATTAATATTCTTTTTCTTCAGGATTCCATTAAAAATGGTTTTGGTGGAAGATGAATTTTTTCCTCTAGTTAATTTTTGAAAATCTAGAAAATAAGTGGATGCTATTAATAAATATTCTTAGCAAGTCATAAAATAACATAAAAAGTAATTGCTCCAGGTACATATCTTCAGACTAGACCTTGTTTCTGTCTTCACCTACATCTTGCCTGGCTGAGAGGCAGAATGATACAATTTATAAGGCTCTTGATGAAAGCAATTTTAAAGTAGAAAACTTAAAAAATATAATGATATTTCTTTCTAAGCATATTAAAATAACAGTGGACAGAAGCAGCGTGCAATCGTAGTCTTGCTATCTTTTGCTGGGAGAAAAAAATAACCTAGTGAAGTTCTAATGCCCAGGAGCCTTGGGCAGCTGTCTAGAGCAAATTTTCAGGACTGGCTTGCATCATTGATGTAAAGGATTCTCACAAAACTTGCAGAGATGTTCCCATCGCTTGTCAAAGTAGATAATTTTCCATTATTTTTATTATTTATTTTTATTATTTAAGAGCTTGAGTATCTCAAAACTTGAACTGAAACTTTAACAAGGATGAGCAATAAGATTTTGAAAGCTGTCAACAATAGAAGCTCTCTGTGTCCTCTGGTACTTGCTTTTCAACACCTTGCCTGGTAGGTGTTGATTATTAATTCTGCTGTTTTGGAACAGAAAATAAGATAATATGCAGGCAGAAATGAAGACACAAAAATGCCTAAAATCATCAAAAGTCACTGTCAAGAGAATAAAGGTGGCAAATCCAGGCAGTTGTGCTGACTGCTAGCCCAAGAGTCCTGGGTAAGAGTACCACTGACCACTGCTGAGCTGCAGTCTTCTGTCCTCCTGCCTCCATTTGATAACACCAAGGTTAGAAGTTGACCCTTTTATCTGTTCAAATTTAGTTATAGATGGTATTATTTGCTCAAGCTTTCTTTTCAGGCATTAGACTCCTTCAGTTAAGGCGGTTATGGAGAAAACATAATTCCCAGGATATATTTATCCAGTGACATGCTAGTTTCAGACCACTTAAGTACAAAGAGATAACAAGCAAATTTATCCATAGATATTTAATTATATGTTTAACCATGCAGCCTTATTGATCTCTCAGTTTGAATATAGTATTGCACCTGGAAAAGAAGTTTCAAGGTGCTGAGAGATGGGATGTGCCATTTTAGAGTCCAAACCAGTACTGGATTTACTAATTTTGGTTTGTTGACGCTGAGGTGGTTTTTGCTGCAAGCTGTTTATACTGTGGCTGTCTTTTGCAGTGGAAAGTGTTTTCTTCTGTGAACTTTGCTAACTGATGTCTTAAAAACCAGTTGAGAGGTGAACTTGAAACCAGTCAAATGCACTACTGTCTCCTGTACGTAAAATATCTCCAGCACTCAGTTCTCAGGATTTAATACTCTGCAGTGACAGATGCTTCCTTCTCTCCTACCTTTGTCGTGTGTTTCTTTGACCAGTGCCAGCACTTTGATCCCCTGGCCTGTTCATAAAGACACGAGTCTTTAAAGTGATTTATAGTAGCTGGGAACTTAGCTTGCTCATGCTGAATTATGATGGCTTTGTATACATTCAGAGATCAAATTTGAAGGTGAGGACTGGTATGAAAGGATGGGATTTGTTCATGTTTTTGGGGGAAGAGATTGCTTCTGCAGTCTTCTGAGGTTGTTGATTCTTTGATCTCAGATGCAGTGAAGCAGATGATGCTTGACAGCTCTTGTGCAAAGTAGGCCTCGACATCTGTGTTGGATATATCTCTTGGGTGGAATTTAATGCATCTTCTTGAGTGACAGACAAGAAAGGTGGCATCTTCTGTGGCCAGCAGTGCTGCTAGGGGGAGTACAATCAAAAGCCCTGTAAAGGAATCTGTATTAGCAGCTGCTGAAAGCAAGCGGGAGTTAAATGACTTATCCTAGGAAGAGGTTGGAGGGGAATAGTAGGACGAGGCAAAACATGAAAGGTGGGCAAAAAAGGGGAAAAGGAACAGAAACACTACAGGGAGAGGTGAGAAGAGATTCAGAGGGCTGTTACAGCCCTGAACTTCCCAGCTTGCCGTAGCTGAGGAGAGACATGCTTTCCATGAGAAATGGGGCATCCCAAGTAGCCCATAGGGCTACCTTAATGAGACATACACCTCATTATGGATGCGTAGGAAGACACACAGGTTTTGTTCAGCAAAGGTAGCATACCACCAGCCAGTGTTTTACTTGGTGTTAAATCCACATAGCAATAGCTGAGGCACTCATCAGCTCTAAAAACTATTTTGATGTGGCCTTTCTGATGTAGATGGGAGCTTATTCATAGCTTTTCTTTCCAGGTGTTTTGTGAACATTATGGTGACTTTATGTGATCTTTCCCAGTTTAATCCAAGAGGGATTGCTGTGGTCAGACCCAGTGTTGTCCTGTATAAGATGGGTCAGGTCCTGTGTGTCTGTGCTTCATTCTAGTGGTCTTCACTCTGGTTGAATAAGTGCAGAGCCTTTCTACAAGCAGTTCTGAGCTTTTGCCATGGACAGCATGTGATAGCAGCATGTTGCATAATCTAGATTTGTCATTTGAAAATGAGAGTTTTCTAACTGATCTTGAACAAATAAACAAATGAACATTATCAGTTTGAATTTGCTGCTTTTCTCTGAAAAGCCCTATTTCTCCTTTGTTCTAGGATTAAAAAAAACGGAGCTCCCAATCAATTTTGCAACATTATTGTTTTGTGACTCTTGCATTTTGTCTCCTTTTTTACATAAGCAATGTCATTTTCTTCCACTGTCCAATCCATGTGAGAGTTTCTTCATCACCTAAATTATTTTTGCATGCTTTCACATCCCACTCCCCCTATCTTGATTATTTAGTAAGAAATAGGAAAAAAAAATTGCTTTTAGAAGCACATACAGTAGAAGATCAAGAATAAGGAGTACTCACAGGAATAAAAGTTGTAGCAGGAGAGAGCTAATTATTTAATGTTCAAAAAGACAATGCCTGTTGTACTGAATGAGTATGAAATGTTATTTTCCTGTTTCAGTAGTCACTGTTTTTGTTAAGTTTTCCACCTGTTAGGCAATTGTATGCTCACATTGTTACCGAGATGGAACATTTTCCACTGCTGTATCAGTTGTTTTGTGTTTGCTTGCTTGATATTTTGATTGTGCTTCATCACAATGTGTGAACTAAGTTGGTAAATATTTAAAATCTGCCATGGAGAAAATGGTGGTATTTAGTACAAAATTATTTGAAAGCACTGTGGACATCGTAAAGTGAATTGGTTTGATTTGGTTTGTTTTTTTTTTTAATTCTCCCTGGGAAATGAGGGGTCTCTGCAGGGGCTGGGCTACCCAGGCATTTTATCAGTTTAGGCTTGCTGGGACAGTGCTGCAGTAAAGGCCCCATGTGGGTGGAGGACATCATGATTTAATGATGTCTCCTCTCAAGAAAGTGGAAGAGAACTGGAGGTGGCTGCTGGGGAAGCTCATTAGCTGTATTAAACGGCTTCTTTAGCTGTTTAGCCGTAATTACTGCATGCTTGGGTTGACAGGTTTGGCAAATCCAGGTCTCCTCAAGAGAAATAACTCAGAAGCTTGCTCATTTATACTTTGGCTGCCATGCATTTTGGGACCATTGAGAAGTTAACATTCTTCAGCCTACATTGACCCACCTTGCTAAGGGGATTTACTGGTGCCATGGCAGGCACTGCAGAAATCTCCAGGGCAGTGTGAAGCCATGGAATAATCAATCCACAGTGAGGAGGTAAGTGAACCAAGATGGGGGGATTTATTCCCAGTGGTGGATGAAAGCGAGGTCATGTAAGCTATGCACACATCACCCATATAGGGGAGACCAACGACATTTCTGGTGTTCTTGAGATATTACTGATGCTCTGTACAGCCCAAGCCTCACTGCACCCCCTCACAAAAAAAAAACGGCTAGAAACAAAGACAGACCTGTGAAGGGGAAGGGGCCGAAATAAAGGTGATGCTTGCAGGCTCTTTTTTCAGTATTATTTTTAAAATGTATTAACTGAAATTGAAGGATTTTTATTTTTCTTTTTGTAAATGAGAGACTTTTTCAATTGTGGTGTTGTTTCTGTAATGCCTGGAACATGGTTAGGCACCTGCCAAATATAGTCAGCATAAAAAATTCTTAATCTTGTGAAGCTGAAGGTGGCAGCTTATGCTTCTGTTTTAAATAGAGTGATAGGGGCTGGACTTGGGACTGTGTGAACTTTGGGGGTTCTCATTTCCTCTGCATCCATAAACTCCCTCTCCAGCAAGTGATAGGGCACTGTTGATGCTTTTGGCATTGCTACCAGTTCTGGCTAGTCGTTATGAAATTCCCTGTGTTGGATCTCTCTCTGCCTCCACTTGAACTAGAAATGCTTCAGCCACCTCTAAGGATGAACAATGAGCATATCTGTCCATCTGTACTACATATGCTTAAACCAGGGCTGGAAGGGGCTTAGTCTGATTATTTTTTAACTATATTCTTGCTTTTCAGCTTCAGTTGTTCCCTTTGCTTTTGAAGATGGCTAAGACCAGCTGCTCTGCAGGCAGCTGAAAGATTCAAGTACATACGTTGGAAGGGATTTCCACGTTTGATCTGGTGGAAAGAGGAAGAGAAAATTGGATTGGGAGAAGGGGAATGAGTATAGGATTATAACCTTCCCAGGTTCAGGGTTTTTTTGTTGTTTTTTTTTTTTTTTATTGGTTGTTTTTGTTTTTTTATTACTTAAGTCAGGGAGTAAAAAACCCTATGAAAATAAATTTATGCTTGTAAAAGCAAGCAATTCAATATTATGAAGATGCTGCGCAGATAATTCAGGCTCTTGTGAATACACGGGATGATGCAGTTTGGAATTACATGTAGGTATGTTGTAACATAAATCTGTATACATGAATAATTTTAAATGTGAAGCACTAGTTTTCACAGATAGCAAAGTAATACTGAACTAAGCTAATATGCAGCTTACCAAACAATCTTGTATTTGTTCTCACTGGGAAGAAAACATTTTTTTACTTTAAATTGCTCCTTGCTCCCACAAGAAGCATTATTAGAGTTCAAACACAGCTCTCCGGTGCTCCACTTTCATCTCCTACACTTGATCTGTGCAAACCACACTGGCTGTGTGCTTCTGCGTGCTGTTCTATCTCATATATAATCTTTCCATGGGATAGCATCAAAGACAGGCAGCTTTAACTAAAATAAGCAAGCTGCTGGGTAGTCTGTGCATGGGAATACAAAACCAATGTGTTTTAATAACATAATAATATTATAATTGTGTGTGTGCACATATATATGTATTTAAATGTAGCTTGTATTGCAGCAGCACCTGAAGGCAGTAGCTGGGAATCAGAAGCAGCTACTCTGCCTGCAAACACAGCAAAACGGGGCTCATATATTACCAATTCTTCCCAAACAATTTGTCTAAACCAGCACTTTTATTCCAAAATCTGTGTACTTCCAGGAGAGTGACTTAGGGATAAGTTTTCAAACTCCAGGGTATTAAAAGCCAAACACTGAAGGGGGTAAAGGCATGCTATGCAGCTGAGTGTGATGTGCTGCCATCCTATACCCCCAGTATTTGAATGTCAGACCCTGTGGTGAGAGAGGACGGTTTGGATGAATGTGAGGGGGAGCACACCATCAAGCTGCCCTTTTCCTTTTTCCTTTAACCATTCAGAGAAATGTAGCTGCCATAAGAGAGAGAAGAGGGACAGATTTGACTGTGAGGTGTGGTGGAAAGTAGGGGATGATTTCAGGGTTGGAGAGATGCTGGTAACATTATGCTGGTGAAACATTGTGGGTTTACCAGATTGACTTCTCTTAATAGGTTTGGAGAGCACACTGCCTTAGCAGCATACGTGAGCTGAACATAGGAAATCCTCAGCCCTTTCTCAGGTGACTGGTAGGGCTCTTAAATAATTGGCTTCAAGTTGCTTCATAACCTCTAAGAGTGAGTCAAGGTCAAATCATGCCTTATTTTTTATAAGGGCTTGGCTGGATGCACAAGTTTAGCAGCTTGTATATTTGTGGGATTTGTTTCTTCTGGAGATCTCCTGGCTCTCTAAGTTACTCTGTCCTGCCCAGCTTTTCCAAAGATTAACATCTGTGTGGGAACACTGTTTCTGGAGCGATGTTTACACTCATTTCCTTCCTAGGGAAAACATTCAGCAATGAAACAGGACTGAGGCAGCAGTGTGGAAGTAGTGATGGCAGATGCAAGGACAACGTGGCATGTCTTTCCAAAGTACAGCTTGTTCTTAGGAGGTTGTGTATTGAGTTCTCTGCAGAAGCCTTCTACTGTTCTACTGAGCTAAAGGCATTGCTTTGCCTTGCAGCAAACCCAGCCACGACTGGCTGCCAGCCAAGCCTTTGCTAGCCACAACCTGCACACCATGTAACTCCTCTAAGAATAGTACTGGTGCTCTTTAAAAAAGGTCCCATCCTCCCCACCAAAAGATTTTAGCAATGCATTGTTTTCATCCCTGATCCACAGAGGGGAAATTTGGAAGGGATTGTTTTCCCCTCACAACGGACGGTGTCTGTTGTTTCGCTTGTGCCTATGCGTTGAGCTATTGCTAATGTGGAGAAATATTTTCGGACTTAATGTGGTGAGTCAGGGCTTAACCATAAATTGGTCATGGGATAGAAAGCATACAGATTGTCTGTTACTCAGTGTCTAGTTTCAGTGATTTCAGAGACATGAGCAATTTCTAAACTGATGTTAATTAGACTCATAACTCTTTCTGAGGTGATCTAAGGCAAGGATTAATTATAAAAGTTTCTCGGTGTTAGAACATGTTTCTTTAGTTAAAGTTTGGCATGCTTTTGTTTTACGATTAGCATGAAAGAATTTTCCTCTGCTTAAAATCCCTAAATACACCATTCTATCTTGCTATGTAAATAACTGTATTTATGAGTTTATCTAAACAAATCTAACTATTAAATGGGAAAAAACACATGGAAGGCCCAAGAGATACCAGGCAGTTCAAAGGCTTATTGAGTGGACTTGCATATTCCTTGTGGGCTTGGTTGTGTTTTGGAAGCTGATCTTCTGGCTGTACTTGATTTCTTACTTAAATAAAACACACTATAGATTATTTTCCTGTATTTTCCTATCTTAATTAAAAAGAAAAAAAGGTGACTTGGATAAGTGCCCTTCCATGCTTCTCCTTTTGCCTCCATAAATAGGGGCTTTTCCAGAGCCAGCTCAGTGGAGTCTTAATGGAGATGGGGATCCAGTAGTCTCATGTTAAACTGCCTCCTCTGGTTGTATTTCCTTCAAATTATCTGTAGAATTGTGAGGGTGTGAAAAGAGCCAGTTGGTATCAACTCGTAAGTTTGCCTTTTAGAAAACCTAAATTGAATTGGTCAAATGACTATATAGAAGTCTTGGTATGTCTTGTCTTCTCTGCACCTTCTTTGTCTGCTGTGCTCATTTTTCAGGGCGTAAATTTTAGCAGATTCTTATGGAAGAATATCAGAGTGTTCCCAGTTAAGGATTCCTGCGCCAATGTGGAAAATTTGGCCAAGTTTTCATTTTGTTCACTTTTTTACTTCGTAAAGCTCTTTTCTTGCAGTTAAGTCACATAGCCAAGTAGTGATGGAAGTTTCTTGGTATCGTACTTCTGTGAGTGCTTTAAAACAGAAGAGATTCAAATCTAGATCCTATGACTGCTGTGTTTTAAGTTGGGGGGCATGTGTTTTGGTGTTTCTTTGTTGCCAGGGTTTTATTTTTTTGGGTTGGTTTTTTTTTTGTTTGTTTGGGTTTTTTTTTCTGTTTTTTAGGAAAGCATTGCGTTAGCCTGTCTTTTTGCTCAGGTAATGTAATAGAAAATCACCGGGAATTTTGGCTTGTAATAAATTCAGACTTAGATTCTTATCGTATGTTAATGTTTTTAATAATCTGACACTACAGATCTCCCTAGTTTTATAGCCTGTACTTACGACTCCAGCATTATGTATGCTGATGATTACTATGTGAATGTAAGTTATTAAATTGATTTTATGATGGTAGCGTAGAGCATAAAGCTGAGTTCAGTTAAGGAAATAACGCATATCAGTAAAATAATAAAGTATTTTGTCATGTTGAGTGACAAACTGTGGAGGGATTTGTAATACAGCTTTCCCTCAATACCTTTTTGTGAAATGGTGCTCTAGCATCACTCACCATCCAGTCCTCAGTGTCCCCAGACTTGGCTCAGTTACCAGTGAAACAAAATGTATTGGATCCACTTTGAGTTTATGGATGGTGACAGATTAACTTGGAAAGACAGATTACAAAGAAGCATTATGGCCACAGTCTGAATCCTAAGAAAGTGATGTATAGCTGGTGCAGAATGACAAGAACTTTTATCAAGGGAACAGGTTAATTAACGATTCCTGATTAAACTAGTGCACCATGTGAATTTAATAGCTTGTCTTCAAAAGCAGAATGTGAAATTGCTTATTACTTTGGTGTATCTTTCTTGCAAATTGTGAGCTGCCAGAGGTTCTTCATGATTAGTTGAGTTTAGAGGAACTTAACACTAGAGTGGGAGACACCAAATGATTACTCTGCTCTTGCTTCAAGCTCATCCCCTTATGTGAATAAAGAAGTTGTCAGGAACAAAGTCATAGAAGTGGACTAAGAATGGGATCAATAGCTGTAAGGAAAGGAGAGGCATACTGGTATTGTGAAGCAGGGACTTCAGCTGAATACCACCATCAAAATGTTGGGTAGTGAAATAGTTAACAGAATTGCCATTCAAACTTCCAAGTTAATGGTCAAGTTGTATGTGATCATGGTCATTGGGGTCACTCTAGATATGGAGAACAGAAGTTCATTGTGTCTCACTTCTGCCACCTTTTAGGTTGAGCAGCTGTAGTTCATGAAGTGTTTTCTCAATGGTCATGCTTTGTGTAGAGCTAGTTGCTCTTCTGGTTCTTTGAGACCTTCTTGGTGCATGATGCCTTTTACACGCATCAGTATGATGCTTGTTTTTCTTTGAAAGAGCATGATATTGATGGCTCTTGTTCAGCAAGTTTCTAGATCGTGTTCAGCAGAATTACTACATAAGCTGGTGTTTCCATGTTGTGTATATCCAGTTGGTTATTCATGCCAAAGTCCTATACCTAGCACTTGGGCCCTGTTTGAATTATGTCCTGTCTTTTTCAGTACATCTCTCCAATTTGTTAGGATAACTTTGAATCCTGCAAAGCAGAGTCCATGCTGACTTGATTCTCTCTGTGGTTTTGGAGAGCAGTCGTAGTCTCCACTTCATTATTACTCATCATCTCTGCCCATGGCAGGGGGGTTGATCTTAAGGTCCTTTCCAACCCCCTAACTATTCTATGATTCTGTGATCTCAGTCCCTAACAAAAATCCAACTGCAGGACAGATACCAACAAAATCTTGATTGATGGATTCTTTCATTTTAACAATGTGCCATTGTAAACTACCTTCTGCATGGCTTCTTAGCCAGCTTTGCACTTATCTTAGAGTGCTTTCAACTAGCAGGTCTAGACAGACGCGATTTTCCTAACTTGTTTATAAAAATGCCCAGAGCTTACAAAAATCAAGGTGTATGACATGTTCACTCTAACCAGTATAACTGAAATACAGGATTTACATTAATGTGAGTTTGGTTATTTTCTTTTTTCTAAACCAAAGTTTCAAGTACTGATAGATTGCAACATATTTTCCATGTAAAGGTTCTCCTTAAAAATACTAATACTACAGAATGGATATTTTCTTTAAAATACAAGCTTATGTTGTGAAGCATAATTGAGAGGAAAAGGGTGAATTTTGGAAGCAGGTTTTATTGCTGCAGAATGAAGAACATTGAATGCCTTCATTATACAACGCTTCAGTATTAGTCAAAGCTCAGATTCAGTCTGATCAATTTAACACAGGTGTGTAACTAGTGAGCTTTATCATTAAACAATGTCAAAATGAGCTTGAAAAAGGGTAATGTCATCTTTGAAATAATATGAAAATCCTGCTATAGATTTCTTTCAGAATCAGTACCTCCTATATATTTACACTTGAACTAATCTGGAGAACCTTCCCAGTTCCAATCAGAGTTTTCAGGGCATGTTTTCTCTGTAAATAGGTAAATACGCTATCTGGATGAGTGAACATTGCTGCTCCTTGAAAGTAAGGTGGCTGAAAAACATGATCTTGCAGCAGCTCTCCTGGCTTTGAGACTAGGCAGCTGCACGCCTGTGACTGATTCAAGATGAAAAATTAGGTTTTGCTCCTAATTTTTTCCTGATCCAAGATGAATTAGGATTTGTTTCTAAGTTTTTGCAATTTTCTGATTTGTTAGGTTTATACACTGGATCTTATCTTGACTAGAATTAGTGAAGGTCTGAGTCCTGAATAAAACAGCAGAGGTATGGTTTCTTTGAGAGATACTCATTCTTTCCGGTACCCTTCTCCTGGGAACAGGGCTTAGTGCAACAGGTAAGCTTGCTGAAACTAACAGGGCTAGTTGTGGCTGAAGATATTGCACCCTACCTTATGTAAATATAAAGCCCCGACTTCTTAAGGGCTTGTCTGTGCCAACACATTTTTCTCGGAGATAGATGCATTGTAGAAGCTGCATCTGCAGTTACACCTTGTTACAAGACACCATTGTTTTGATTTCATGAGTGCTTTGAAAAAATCAGCAAAATCCATTAATACTGTGGTCGGTGAACTCATCTGAAATAGCCTGACAACACTGTTATTTATACATAGTGGAAAAATCGATAAATTTAATCCTAGGTAAAACTGCCTGGCTCTTTAAAGGAGAAGACTGCCTCCATTGCTGAGGACTGGAAATCATTGCCTCATGCTAATTGAATAGCATCCAGCAGTTGTGTGGCTGAATCTTCTAGACTGATTTGACTCAGGGGGACTGAGTATCTAAATGAAGTGTATTTGTCATGCTGCAGTCTTACAGGATTAAGAGCACATGGATTCATTTGATCTGCTGCATTCCAACAATATTAAATAAGTCCATTTTTTATTGTCCTTTGCACCTTGTATTTTCCTGGCTATGAAGGTCCAGCAACTTGCTTTTTGGAAACAGAGCCGTGATATGCCAAATATTTCTGGCCAGTATTTCTAGCTCTGGCAGGGCTTGAAGAATTCTTGGCTGGCTTTTACAGTAGCTGATAGCTTAGACCAAATATAACAAGAGAGAGTACAGCATGTAGAATTAAAACATGTTGCTCATTATTAGATTGGTTTTCTTATCTTGAAATTATTCACTGTAATCTGGCTTTTGTGATAAATAGTCATTCTAAAATGTTTTAATCAATACTTAGATGTTAAATAATTTTAAACAAAACATTTGGAAGATCCTTTTGTCTTTCAGCAAGATAATTACACTGTGAAATTTATGTTCATAATTCATTTGGGAAGTCCAGTTTATTGAACCTCTGTGATGTAGAACTTACTCCTGATATATCTATGATTTCTCCTCTAAAACCTTCTTTGTAGCCATGTCAATGGGCGCTACTTTATAATCACACAAAGACACAAGTGGCATAATTTAAAGTCTTTGCAAAAGTACCTCATGGGTAGGAGGAAAGGGAAGGAGAAGGCTAATGTGAATGCAAATCCATGAATCAACCACAATAGAGACATCTTTGTTCCTGCTCACAGTAGCATTCATACATATGTAATTAAAGGCTGACAAGGTAAGAGTGGGAACAGGGGAGAACAACTAACAATGTGCAGCTTTCCGAGGAGGTGAGCTTTGTGGTGGTGGTAGCCGAGAGAGGGGGAAGGTTTCCCTTGGCCATGCCACCTCCCTGCTGCTTTGGCTTTGGCATGTGGTGGGCTGCACAGCCATTTGAGTCAGTTGGTGAATGAGCCATGAGAAAAAGACTTAAAATTGTTTTGTTTTTTTTTAAACAGATCAGTGAGTTAATAGGACTCCTCACAGGGCCAGGCAAGTCTGAGTCCTGGCAGAAGGAACATATCAGAAGTGCATGGCTGGGACCCTTTTAGTAGCAGACCTCAGTCAAAGAGCTATCTATTTACTATGTAACTGCACTCTTAAAGAGAGAAAGTCTTACCAAGAGGTCAATAAATACCTTTCAGTATTGATAAATATTCTCTGAACATGTATTGTGTTATTAATGTTAGCCAGAGTTTCTGATCGTTCCAGGAGAGAATGTGCTGAATGTCCATGTAGGCAGCTGTGCCTGGCCAAAAGCCACCCTCACAGCAAGCTCAACTAATATTAATTGAAAGTGATTTTAAGCTCCAGGAATTTGGGGCTTAAGCTAAACTCTGAATTTGAGGATTAGGAGGGGACCACCTAATCCTGTAAGTGTTTGTCTTCCCAGCTAAGCCTTGAAAGCATCCTGAGTGATCTCTGACCTGCTGGCTGGTTGGCAAATTGTTTAATGTGCTCTTTCAGAAGTGAGCGAACCAGGGAAATAGCTGGGCACCATCTCAGTCTGGAATTGATATAATCACAGATAGCTCACTTGGTGCTGTCTGAGGGGCGGAAAAGTCCTTAGAAGGGTTGGAGAAGAGAGACCATGGACGCAGAAGTTCATGTTTGAGACAAGTGCATCTGTAAGCAAGTGCACACCAGGCCATTATGTTTGCTGAGGCAAAGAAGCAAGCCCTTATACATAGTAGCAGAAAGGTTTTAATGGTCCTAAACTTTAATAGGATGGTGCAGTGTTACTACCCACTATTTATAGCTGCAAGTTGAGGGTGATGTGTGGCTGCTGTGCTTTCCTTTGGAAGAAATGATTAGAGGAATCTTAGCTGAAAGGAGCTTATTTCCTTCTCCTTGTTACACTCAGTTGATCCCCATTGGCTTAAGTGAGGTTTAAGTATCATAAAATATGCCCCCATCTTGTGGTCCCCCATCTGCTGTTTTCCCTTTTTTTTCTCTGGTGAAGGTTATTTTATCAATTCTGCCTATACATAGCACCAGCTTTTTGAGCTGGCCTCCATGCTGTAACTGTAGCTGGTTGGTTGCCTGTCTTCCCCTTCAGCTTGCTTTCCCTACATGTGTTACCCAGCTGTTTTAAACATACATAGCAGTGTTGCAAAGAGTCCTTCCAGCATAAAGTCATTTGTTGTCATCATGATGTTTAAAAGCTGCAGAATGAGTCTTCAGCATATGTGGTCTTATGCTAGAAGAATCATGCAGACCATAATTCAGGAGAGCAGTGTTATGGGCATATGCACCATTGACCTAAGGAGGATTTAGACACCTTCATGAGGTGAAATGGGCCCTTAAGTGCTTTGCAGATCCAGGAACAAAATGTGCCTAGGTTAAAGTTTGTGTTGGGGAAAGCTATTAACAAGAAGTTTAAGAACATGATTTTTTAGAGATGTGCTCCATCACATCCCATAGCCTAAGTGGTGTGGGAGGCTGTGCTTTTCATGAAGAGTCAGGGAATGCCAGCAATTCTGCATTTCACTGATTGATAGAGGAAAAAGTGATCCTGACACGCAGTTCATGCCTCAGTTTGTTTTAAAACTGATTTTGCAGTCCTTCAGGTTAAGAAGTTTTGGGTAAGTATTGTCAGATTGGCTGCTAAGCGTCAGGCATGGTATTTTCAGTTGTCTTTGTAAAAGTTATATGATCCATTTGTTGCTGTTCCTTGTAGAGTTGATAAGCTTGCTTGAAGGTCATGTATGCTCCTTGCTAGGTCATGATCTTCTAGAACTTGCTATGTCTCTAGTCTATTTTAAACAGTTAACAAAACTTGGGCCAGAGAAAGGCCAAGGAAGGAGCACATGTTGTGAGTTTCTGCTATGGCTTGTTCAAAAGTTGAAAGTATTGACAGAACAAATGACTTAATATTGAACACAGGTAGAGGATCTGCAGAGAGCCCTGATCACTGTGTCTCTTCTGCTTTTCATTTTGCTGGAGAGATGAACAAGTGAGAAATATTAATTACAGCTTACGAATTTTTATTTCAAAATACGTTTTATTTGCTAATGTTCTTAGCAGCAATCAGGGAAGATTCTTGGCCTGTTGCAGCTGCTGTGCTTTTATGTGGCTCTCAGTCTTATAGAAAAGCACTGGGGCTTTTGGTGACTTTAATAAAATTATTTTTGCTGTTAGGATCATACCATTGATGTGGTATATTGTTTGAATTGAAGTTCTCATTATCACATAAGGTTCAGCATAGACTTAAGTAAGGGTAGGGAAGTAATTGAATGCTAATACTGCAACACTGCAGTGAAAAATTAGGTGGTATTTTCATACTAAATTCTAGTTTTCTCCTTGTTCTAAGTACCATGTCTATGAACATGCATTGGAGTATACTTCAGATTTAGGCAGAAAGCTTTTGTGTTTGGCAGTGCTGAATCTCTTGGTAGTAACATGCCAGTCTATCATTTTCTGAACATTCCAGTGATGGGACAATCCTATTAAATTTTAGAGGTCAAAGGCAGCCAAGTGGTATGCCACAATTGATATTGCCAGTGCTTAACACCAGAACAGCCAACAAGTGGATAAAGCTGCTAAGATTGAAGTGGCTCAGATGGACTTAGATTAGCAATTACACATCTTTTTTTCCCCTACTCAGGTGGTTAACCTGTGAAGGAGACATTCCCTTACCTTCCCAGCCCCCCCACCAGATGACCCACGTAGCGGAAATTTGCATGGAATGCACCATCATCATATGCCCATTCATTGGCAGCAGTAACCTGGAATGACCTAGTACCACCAACAGTGGATGAAATGATTCATAAACTCTGAGAGTTCCAAGACAATCAAAAGAATGTAACTCCTATGAGTTGAGATAAGAACAGTCCAGTAACTAAGGTATAACACAAATCACTACTGCTACTACCAATAATAATAATGATAAAGGAAATAACAAGAGAAGAGAATACAACTGCTCACCACCCGCTGACCGATACCCAGCCTGACCCAAGCAGTGATCTAGCCCTTCCGGGGAACTGCCCCCCAGTTTATATACTGGGCATGACATGCTGTGGTATGGAATACCTCTTTGGCTAGTTTGGGTCAGGTGTCCTGTCTCTGCTTCCTCCTGGCTTCCCTTTCTCCCGATTGAAAGACCGGGCAAGGTAGAGGAAACTGAGCAGCTGTCTGTCTTCTTTGCACTTACCTGACTTGAAAAGAAAATAGAGTGTGCGTTAAAACTTGGCATCTGCAAATAGCTGGAAACCAACTTGTAGACTTGAAAGCTAGCTTTGATTAGAAACAGCTAAATTGAAATTATTTAAGAATGCCTGTTTTGCTTGTTCATGTGAATTCCATTAATTCTAGGAAGACCTGTTGGACTGTGAGTCATGGAACATGAAGATATTTTACTTTCTGATAACTCTGTTAGCACCAAATATTTATTTTTGTTAAATAATCCAAGGGATGAGGCTGGAAAATAGCTCATCCCTACCAGCTTTTTGGCTTCAGAGAGATCTTGAGTACTGTACCAAAAATTTAATGTACCCATTAGAGAAGCTCAGCTTATTTCTTCTTCAGCATTTATTTACCACATTTTTTTGAAGTATGAATGTACAGTTTACAGATGTCCCCTGTATGTGTGGTAATAAAACTTGATGTTATTTCAGTGGCAAACAATGATTTACAGTAAGAAAATGGGTACATTCAGAGAGAGCTTGTAGAAGTCTGAGAGATTTGAACAGGAGCTGCCTCTGGTTTTGGAGTTGGGCTCTCTTATCCCCACGTATATAATCTGACCTGCTTTACAAAATAACGTGCTTTCCTTTTTTAGGGAAACCTCAGCAGTAAAAATAGTTGGTGGAACCACGTCCATTTGCTTATTAGTCTCAGATAGGGCTGCTGCAGACAGAGAAATGCCATCTCTGAATACAGTAGGTTAACCTCGCTGGTTTGAGATAACCGCATTAAAACCAGGAACTTCTCTTGCCCTTAAATATGGCAGTGCATGTGATACATCCTGACTTCAGCAAGGCTTTAAATACTGTGACTGAAATTGGAAATGTGCTCTGTAGGAAAGAAGTAGGCAGATAGGAAAGAGCCCAAAGGGGAGTGACAAGAATAGGAGGTTTAACAAACATAAGCTGTAATGGAAATGGAAGGAATTGATTTGTTCAGCCTAAAAATACAGAAAGAAACACAAGTCACCCAATATGTAAAAGGTTGTTTTAAAAAGCATGACAATAATTACTTTTTCTGTGATCACTGAGAGATGCAAGAAGACATCATGCAAGGATTTGAGCTTGGCAGTAGGATAAACATTTGGACTTTTAGGGATGTGTCAAAATGAAAGGCAGACTGTTAAGAAAACCTGCAGGATAGGAATTTGAAGAATAGGTAAGACAAATCTGTTGAAGTGGTTTGGATACATGCCCTCCAGTGATGCAGTTAGGTGATATTTTGAAATATCTTCCAGTCATGGTGGTTGATACCATGTAACACTTTCAGAAGACTCATCTTGTAGAGTTTCACAATGGTATTTCACAGTCTAATCAAGGAGCCATTGAAATTTTGTGGGTGAGTGAAGGATCCATCCCTGGCCAGCCTGATATTGTACAAAACTTCCTTTTCCATGGCTAATCTCTCCCAAGAGAGCAGAAACTGTATCCCACCACTGGCCTGCATCATGGCTATGCCACTGCTGGGACTGATGCACAGCAGCTGCTTTCCTCAGCTGGTACTGATACTTCCCTTGAGAAAACATCTGCTGCTTTGTGGAAAAGGAGGGGTAAGCTGATTTTGAGTCTTTTTCATGTCCTCTCTCGCCTATAGGGGTGGCTTTGCAGAAGGTGAGATGATGGACACATTAAAATCAGAGTGGACAGTAAAGGCCATAACATACATACAGTCATTTTGGGACTCTTAGGTACTGGACATCTTAAGTATTGGACATGAGTATTTCCAGGCCTGTTACTGGATTTTAACAGGTAGTTCTTTACCCACTATTGGCTTGGATATCTTCCTCTAACCTGCAGCATCTTGAGCATCAAAGCTATTTTTATACATCCTTGGTGGAATATATTTACTTATCAGTGCCTCTTTTTGCTAACACTGAGACATGCTTATTTTATCTGCTCTTTTTTCAAGGAAACTTTAGAGATAAACACTTAAAGCCCAGCCTGCATTACTGATTTAAATGGCGTATAAAATTTTTTAACTGTTAATGATTTCTGTCTTTCTGATGTATATGGTATCTGTTCTCTGTATTACTCTCAGAAAAATTTGCTTTGAGAATCCAGGCAAAAATCCATTCTTACACATCTATGTACTGGAAACTCAGTAAGTGAACAGGCTACTGTATTCTTTGTGACATAATAATAATCCTTTCTACTATTCAAAAGTAACAGAAAACCAGCCAATGAAAAGATGTCACAAAATACATAAATCAGATTTAAGACTTATCCTGCAGCCATAATACTTTTCATATGTGTCATAGTACAGATAGAACCATAGAATAGTTAATGTTGGAGAGGATCATATTTAGTAATACTCAAACTGTTATGTTCTTTAAAATGTGTATTTTATCCATATTTGCTGAAATTTGCCATGTAGCAAGAGCTATAACTTCATTCTCTCAGGTCTTAAATCTTACATTTGTGCAAATTTGAGAATTAATGCAAATAAAACAGACTTTAAGAGGAGCAAAAGAGAGACATTGAAAATATGTTCTAGCAATGGCATTTATGTAACTGCAGTCTACCAAAATTCTAAAAATTTGAACCTTGGACAGGGCTAAGAGAATGAGAGCTCATTGTAGGGATTTCTTGCTGGTTGGAACAGGCAATAATACATTTTTTTCCGTTTGTCAGCCACACAATTCTGCAAGTGAGAAGTACAGTTAGCAAGCAGTGTCCATCTATGCTGCATGTGGCGCATGATGTTCCACATATTCATATGTGTTTCCATGACGTCAGCTTGTGGGAACTGGAAACACATCATTGTGGGAATAATGGGTGTGAGAATGCTTGCATGTTAGTGGGACATATGAAGATGGTTGTATTTATGCACTTGTTTTATGCCTGAGACTTATCCCTGTAGGCTGTTAGTGCCCAAAACCTTCCTGATGCAAATATATTTGTATTGATGAGTAGCACTACTCTCTGTTTTCTGGCATCTCAGTTCTCAGGTTTGCTTTGATCAAAATTTCTTGCTACCATTTTATTCTTTTGGCTTAACAGTGTCTTTTAATTTCCACCATTTCTTCTAATTAGTTCCAGTTTTCCTCTTCTCTTAATTGTAAACAACAAACCTAGACTTTTTTTTCTTTTCTTTCCCTTGTTCCATCCTTCATAAACTTCAGGTTTGAACAAGAGGGGGAAAGTATCTTTCATTTATCCTGCAAAATTCTCCATTAATACTGGGTTAATGAGGCACTTCTATTGTCCTAACATCTAGGAGGATCTCGGTGCTCTTCATGGGACTGCTTGCATGCATTAAATATAGTCAAACTTTAAGTTCACGGACAAAAGCCAGAGATTCTGCAGACTCTACAAGAGGAGATACCATCAACATGCTGTTGTTTTGCAAATGAAGAAAAGCAAGTGTTACTTTTAACATCTCCTCAAAGAGGCTGTTTGATGATCACCTTCTTTTTAATAAGCCCAGTCTATAATGTACCCTAAAACTTAGTATTAAGGCAGCAAGGTAGCATATGTGCATATGGGGAGTCTTGATTTTGACAGTGCAGGAAGAGCTCTGGAGGCTTTGCTTGCATGTGCCGTATGTAGAGGCATCTCTCAGAGAACTGATTTTACAAAGGGTGGGTGTAGGACATGTTCCAGAAAACAGCTGAAAAAGTTCAGATTTGCCTTTAGAAAACCAGCTTTATAAATCACTACAGCTGCTGAAATTTTAGACCCAGCTATTTAAAAAGCCACAAAACTGGGTACATCTTGTTCTCCAGATATGTTCTCTTGTATATATTTGAAAGGTATAAAGCTTTTCAAAGCCATCCCAGTAAAAAAGCTGTGCAAAAATTGTAGTAGCAATAACCTGCTTGACATCCCAGCGAAGTGCCTTCTTGAAGCAAAAACTAATGGATACAGGCCAGCTGCATAATACACCATGTTACTCTCAAGACTGTCTATACCATTTATTTGTGGCTATAAATGTTTTACAGACTTCACGGAACACTGTTGTTTCATGCTTAATGCCATGTTCTTTCCACTTGGCGGAAACAGCCTTCAGGAGACACGCATGAAAAATTAACAGCATGAGTAATATGTACATTTACTATAAATAACTATTTTTGTAAAAGCTTGTTGAGCAAGAGAGAATAATTTATGACACAAGCTTAATAAGCAGAAATTTAATTTTTGAGCTAGGTTTTGTTGTCCAGGGTGGCTGTACAATCCAGAAGAGTGACATACCTGCGAAAGAGCAAGGTTACTTGTGCCAAGTGCCCCTGAAGTTTCATCAAAAGTCAGTCTAGTCTTTCCAAGTTATCAGTAAAGCAGTTTTTAAGTTTTATCCATCCATTTTTTATTTGCTAGATAAAACTTTCAACCACTCTGATGTACCAAAACCATTAAAGATCTGGTATATTAATGAGAGTTGGAGAGCAGGTCTTTCTGCCCACAGCATTTTGTTTGCAGTATTTCTGTGTATCTTTTGATGTAAGATTCTTCATGCTCTAAATCAATCCCTTGTCACCTTAATTTCTGGTGTATATAACTGCGAGGAACAGTTTTCAGCCTCTTGCAAAGTTGTTCTTCGAGGGGAATACTCTTCAACTTCACTTTACGGATTGCTTCCCAATGGAAATCTTGCAGATATGTCCCTTCCTTTGCTTTCTGTTTGTGTTATCCATACAGAGTTTTATTGTGTGGGTAACACTCCTGCTGAAGGAGCAATATAATATCCTGTTTTAAATGAAACTTCATGCAGTAATATAGATACAGGTGTTTTGGCTTTGTTTATGAATGTGATGTTCATTTTCTTATCCTGGCTGACCTTTCAGAGTACCACAGAGGCTGAAGGAACCAGAAAACCCTGATGTTTAGAGCAGTGTAGTAGACGCATTTTTCTAATGATCACAATACTGATTTTCTGTAGGGAACACTTTGAACTTTAGCAATCTATCTGCAGGAAAGAACAATGAGATAGAAGTATACTTTTCTTCTTTTTTTTCTGGACCTTCGTGTGTCAATGTGTATAAAAAGGAGAGGATTCAAATATGTGGGGTGATAAAACTGCAGAGCTGTGGAATTGACTAGGGTGGCAAGATACATGTAAGAGTATCCCTGGTCATACTTATGTATCATTTATGCTCCTCATTTGTAATTTCATTTGTTCACCTGCCTTAATTTCCTGTCTTCGTGCCAGCTGCTTCAGTTCATCTACAGGGTTCCTGGTACTTGGTTACTTGACGGAATTAATTGGAATTACCATAATCAATTAATCCAGGCTTTCTAATATTTCCAGTGCTGTCTGGGAGGGAGAAGGAGTTGAAAAGCTGATGTGGACATTTATAAAGTTGTAGTTATTAGATTTAGTAAGTATTAATGTCTTTTTGAAAAGCCTTTAGTGCTAGGTATTGCCCTTCATTTTTTTTTTCTCTGCTCTTTAATGGTGTTCTCTGTCAAAGCTCAAAGACCAGTAGGTTTGGCTAAGGGTGAACTATATTTAGATACTGCAGGAGATGTCCTGCAGCAGCTCTCTCCAGAGGCAGCCTTCTTTTCGTCCCCTTCCCCTTTTTTTTTCCTCCCCTTCTCTTTTTTTTCAATTTCACACTTCTGGTTGGATTTTTCAGTTCTTTTGGCATCCAGCAGCTTGAGTTGAGTGTAGTGGTCATGCTAGAAGTTCTTCTAATAGTTTCCCTCCTTCCCCCTCAGTTTTTAACATCTCAAAGGCATTTTTAAAAAGCAGCTACACATTAGTTACTGCACCAGTTTCAGCCAAATATACAAACAGCTGATCCAAGAAAATAAAATAAGCAGGCCTGGTGACAACCTGAACAGAAAGCAAGTAACTTGAGACCAGATGTCCTTGAGGAGGGAGCTCACTATGAGAGAGACAGCATGGCAAGAACTGAAATGAGACCAGAACTGCAGACAGAGCAAATTCATTGCCCTGCCTCTAGCCGGTGCTGCATTCCGCAAGGAGATTGGTTGCTTCCTCCCTTCAAGGGGTAAATTAGGCACCATTTGAACTGCTCTCAGACTTTGTAGCATGTTCTTGACTGGCACCCATTTTCTTGGTTTCCACATTCACCCAGTTTCCTTGTACTCCGTGCTCTTCTGTGGCATTATTTTGTTCTCACTCACAGTGGCCCTGAATTTCTGTGTTGACTTCTTTTTATCCAAGTCTGGTGAAGGATCTCCATGTAGGTTGTACTTATTTTGTACAGGCACAACAAGCATTTCTCTTTTGTGTTTTGAAGGCCGGGCTGAAAGCCACCTTGCCCTCAGTTGAAAGACTGTTGCTGATTCTAAGCTAGGTCTTGCTGAGCAAGATGCTTAGGTTTGTGCATACATGTATGTATGACTGGTAAATAAACACTAAAAGCAGCATTATCTAATTTCTCAGGTTGCAGCATATGGATGCTTTTTTGGTGGGCTCTAAAAGGCTCCTCAGGATTTGTACCTTCCTTTTTTTTTTCCTTTTTTTTTTTTTTAAGCTGGTTTTATCCCATTTTGATTAATTTGGGGTGGGTTTTTTTGTGCTTTCCAAATCAATATTGGATTTCAGGAGCTAGAGTTGCTACAGCAAAATTTCCCACTAATAGCTGGGAAGGAGGAGCTCATTTCAGGGTAAGGCCTGCCTTTGGGACAAATTGGAGAAAACCATCAACCTCTAGTGAAAGCAGAGGGGTTTTCTCTATCAAACCTGGGTTATACATCCAGCGTCAGTGGAGGCTCACTACATGATGTTGGCTGGGTCTGCAGAACCTGATCTTTTCCCAAAATAAAGGCATCTGCCTTCCCTTTGCATGCCTCAGTAGCCATGCATACTGAACTTTTGAAGTCTTCAGGCTTCAGTTTCTCCCACTGTTATCTGGGAATAAAGCTCAACAAACCTACTTTCCTCTCACCCCTATTGTCCAGTTTATTAAGAAAGATACTTTATAACAGAATCACAGGATGGTTGAGGTTGGAAAGGACTTTTAGAGGTCATCTGGTCCAACCTCCCTGCTCAAGCAGGGCCACACAGAGATGGCTGCCCAGGACGAAGTCCAGACAGCTTTTAGACATCTACAAGGATGGAGGTATCTATAGGGGTGAGGCATGATGGGCAAATCCTTCATGCTTAGTTGCGGAAATTTTGGCCTGATACAGCAATAATATTTATTAAAATATTCCGCTTAAGACTAAGGTGTTATTATGAAACACGGCTTCAAGCTTCATTCAGATCCACAAATAACAGCTGTGTTATCAACTCATCATTGTGAAGGCCAGGGTGCTTCAGGCAGCAGGATGGCAGCACTTGCTCAAATAGACAGACTGAACACTGTTACCTCAGTTGCCTCATAAGGTACTCCTTAAAACTGAGTTCCTGTGGTGAATTGCAAATGTTTTATAAGAGCCGGAGGGCAAGACAGGCATCAATAGTGGAGTGATGCGGCACTTGGTGACTTGTGTCACAGTTGTGTGTTCAGGAGTCTGTGTGACTGCATCCACAGTTGCAGCCAACTAGAAGGTGTATTGGAGAGATCAGGGGTTTTTGTTTCCAGTATTGGCTCTTCTCATCAGCATTGCTGGTAGAAGGTTGCTTTTAAGAAAGACTTATTTTGGAAAGATAGAAGGTCCTTCTGATGGCTGTGATGATAACATCTTTCATAGGTGTCTTCTCACTATGAGCTGTTTATTCCAGCTATTTCTCTGTGTATATGCTGTGAAGATTAAATTCATAGACCCTAGCTTCAGGATCCAGTGTATATTTTGGAGCCAGTGTGCATCTGGAGCATGTGGAGTATGTGCAAACTGAGGCCCTCTCCATCCTGGTTCCCAAAGCTCAGCCCATGCAGGCACCTGCCTCCATTGTGAGATAACTTCATGATTTTCATCATCTCATCCCATACACAGGATCATGAGATGTTGTGGTTTAAACCCAGTCAGGCAGCTCATTCACTCACTCCCCCCTTCCTTCCCTCCCCCTACACCCGGAGGGACAGAGGGGAGAATCAAAAAGAATGCAATTCCCACGGGTTGTGATAAGAACAGTTTAGTAACTAAGGTATAACACAAATCACTACTGCTACCACCAGTAATAACAATGATAAAGGAAATAACAAGGCAAGAGAATACAACACCTCACCAACCGCTGACCAATAACTCGCCCCCCCCAACCCAGCTAAGCACCGACTGATACCTCCTCCAGCCCTGCAGTCTCCCAGCCCTTCCGGGTAACTCCCTGTTACATCCTGGGCATGACGTGCTGTGCTATGGAATATCTCTTTGCTTAGCTTGGGTCAAGTGTCCTGTCTCTGCTTCCTCCCAGCTTCCCCTCCCTGGCAGAGCATGAGGGTCACAAAGTCCTTGGCCAGACCAAAACATCCTTGTTATCAGCTCTGTTCTCAGGCCGTCAGTCAAAACACAGCATTGCACCAGCTACCAAGAAGGAGAAAAATGACTGCTACTGCTAAACCCAGGACATGAGAGGAGAAGGGGAATGGGCTCTCTGCCAGCCAATATACATGATCCATACCATTCCCTGCCTCGTCACCAAGCATGCCCTAGACTCCCTTCTGGACAGCACAGCGCCGATGTAGACACATATACACGTTATGGCAGGGATAATGTGATTCCTCTGAAATTGCATCTAAGAATAATCTTCTTTGACTAGTATCTG
The DNA here is from genome assembly GCF_033815535.1 of Pezoporus flaviventris. Lineage (NCBI taxonomy): Eukaryota > Metazoa > Chordata > Aves > Psittaciformes > Psittacidae > Pezoporus > Pezoporus flaviventris. The sequence continues at coordinate 21,126,632 of NW_026892561.1, forward strand.
AGATTTTTCAGTGCTTGATTTCACCCTTCATTATAAAGTTATCCCAAATAACATTTTTGAGTGGTTTTGCTTCCAGGAAGCTAGAGAAAGCAGAAAGGCTCTCTTCCTGACAAATTATAATACAAAAAATAAAAGCCCATGTATGTAAAGCAAGGGAACTTGAGTAAAATCTCATAGGTCAGTACTTCTCCCTCTTTCACCCTGGTACACCAAGACAGTCCATGTAAAATGCTATTATCTGAGGCTGGTCCTCATAGCTGAAGAACATAAAAAGTGCTTGGCTGGCATATTGAAATTTTACATAGAATCATAGAATAATTAGGGTTGGAAAGGACCTTAAGATCATCTGGTTCCAACCCCCCTGCCATGGGCAGGGGCACCTTATGCTAAATCATATCACCCAAGGCCTCGTCCAACCTGGTCTTGAACACTGCCAGGGATGGAGCATTCACAACCTCCCTGGGCAACCTATTCCAGTGCCTCACCACCCTAACAGGAAAGAATTTCCTTCTTATATCCAATCTAAACTTCCCCTATTTAAGTTTTAACCCGTCATCTTTCATACCATTTCTAACTGATGCATTTGTTTTTTTTCTTTTCAAATAACATTATTTTAATAATGAATTACATAGCTCCAGAAAGCAGTTTGAAGAGCACTGAGGGCTCCTTTGAAGAAAAGTGTCATCTTGGTATAAATCAATAATATTATTTTATAAATATTTGAATAGCTGTAAACCTATATTGAGTAAAACATGATAACTGTCTAGAGAGACCTTGGTGACTCTATCAACCTCAATATATTTTAGTAGTAAATCTACAGAGACAAATTAATCGTAAAAATTATACCGATCTGGGGGAACATGCCACCTTCAAACGTTGGTGGTTCCAAGATAGAAGTTGGATACTTCAGCCTTTTCCAAACTAAACAAAAAATAGCCTTGAAACTAAGACCCTCATTTTACTTACACTGCATTTTACTGGTTTATGTGGGTTTGGTTGGTTGGGTTTTTTTTTGCCATTTGAATCTGTATTTGTTTAGTCATACTTACTTCAGAGGAAAAAAAAAGACCAAATTGTGAAAGTTAGTGAAAATTGGCCATTAGATTAGGTAGTAGAATTGCTGCTGTCATCTTTAGTCAATTTTTCCTGGCCAATTCAATCAATTAAAAATGCATAAAATAATGTATAGGCTCTTCATAAAATGTGTTAGCACTTCTTTGTCTCTGTCTACTCTGCTGCAGGCAGTCCTGAAGAGCCCTGTACCCCTGAGACCTTAGATGAAGTCAGGTCGACGGAGCGGTTTGCCTTAGTCGATGAGGAATGGGTTGGAGATCAGTTGAGCAATCTGGACATCCATAAATCCATGGGTACAGATGGGATGCACCCGTGGGTGCTGAGGGAACTGGCGGAGGTCATTGCTAGACCACTCTCCATCATCTTTACCAAGTCTTGGGAAACGGGAGAGGTGCCTGAGGACTGGAGGAAAGCAAATGTCACTCCAGCCTTCAGAAAGGGCAAGAAGGAGGACCGGGTAACTATAGACCAGTCAGCCTCACCTCCATCCCTGGGAAAGTGATGGAACACCTTATCCTTGGTGCCATCTTAAGGCATATCAAGGATAAGAGAGTTATGAGGGGCAGTCAACATGGCTTCACCAAGGGGAAATCATGCTTGACCAATCTCTTAGCCTTTTATGAGGAAATAACACGGTGGATGGATGATGGCAGAGCGGTGGATGTGGTCTACCTTGACTTCAGCAAAGCATTTGACACAGTCTCCCACAGCATCCTCACAGCTAAATTGAGGAAGTGCGGACTGGATGATCAGGTAGTGAGGTGGGCTGCGAACTGGCTGAAGGAGAGAAGCCAGAGAGTTGTAGTCTATGGGGCTGAGTCTAGTTGGAGGCCTGTAACTAGTGGAGTGCCTCAAGGGTCAGTGCTGGGACCGGTATTATTTAATATATTCATCAACGATTTAGATGAGGGAATTGAGTGTACTATCAGCAAGTTTGCTGATGACACTAAGCTGGGAGGAGTGGCTGACATGCCAGAAGGCTGTGCTGCCATCCAGCGAGACCTGGACAGGCTGGAGAGTTGGGCAGGGAATAACTTGATGAAATACAACAAGGGAAAGTGTAGAGTCCTGCATCTGGGCAGGAAAAACCCCAGGTTCCAGTATAGGTTGGGAAACGACCTGTTAGAGACCATTGTAGGGGAGAGGGACCTGGGGGTCCTAGTGGACGACAGGATGACCATGAGCCAGCACTGTGCCCATGTGGCTAAGAAGGCCAATGGCATCCTGGGGTGTATTAGAAGGGGGGTGGTTAGTAGGTCGAGAGAGGTCCTCCTTCCCCTCTACTCTGCCCTGGTGAGACCCCATCTGGAATATTGTGTCCAGTTCTGAGCCCCTCAGTTCAAGAAGGACAGGGAGCTGCTGGAGAGAGTCCAGCGCAGGGCAACTAAGATGATTAAGGGAGTGGAGCATCTCCCTTATGAGGAAAGACTGAGGGAGCTGGGTCTCTATAGTTTGGAGGAGACTGAGGGGTGACCTTATAAGTGTCTATAAATATATAAAGGGGGAGTGTCACGAGGATGGAGCCAGGCTCTACTCAGTGGCAGACAATGATAGGACAAGGAGTAATGGGTACAAACTGGAACACAAGAGGTTCCACTTAAACTTGAGAAGAAACTTCTTCTCAGTGAGGGTGACGGAACACTGGAACAGGCTGCCCAGGGAGGTTGTGGAGTCTCCTTCCCTGGAGACATTCAAAACCCGCCTGGACACATTCCTGTGTAACATTATCTAGGTGTTCCTGCTCTGGCAGGGGGATTGGACTAGGTGATCTTTCGAGGTCCCTTCCAGTCTCTAGCATACTGTGATACTGTGATCTCTTAAAAATCAGTCCTCTACTAAGCCATGAGTGTTGAGTTGAGAAGAAGGACCATTAGCAGCTTACCTGAGTCCATCTGTGGCAGTCTTATGAAAAAAAAGTGGAATACTTCAAATGAAGTTCACATTTCTGTAGAAATGAGTTTGTAAGAGGGGGAGCATCAAGGGAAATGTTGACAGATATTTAATTATAATGGCAGTAGTGGCTGTTGCAGTGTTAATAGCATCTGGCAGCAGTCACTGCCATCTGTTAATGCCCTGAAATTCTGAATACAGTGCATCCTTTATGGAGGAATTAACAATAATTAGTGAATCTGTCAAATGAAATCACCTTGATTTGATCCCAGCCTTATCTTGATAATGATTAATTGCAAAATAATGGGAAGTAAAATGTCCACTATTTGCCTTTTTACTATAGACAAGCTAATGCTGCTATCCAAGTACAGCGTCCTGGAGGGTTTACTTTCTAAGCGTCTGTTGTGTTGTATCATTTGCTGCATTTACTTTAAATAATCCTTATAAGCAGGACTAGATTAAAAACAAACTTTTGCATATTAATTTCTATTTGCAGTAGATTAGGTCTCTTAAACCAATTACAGTTCTGTTGATGCATGGTAACTTATTTAATGTTAAACAAGGGAGAAAATGAGTTTAGACTGAAAGAAGTGACCTTTCAATCAAAGTCAAGTCAGTCTGGAAGAGCAGTCTGACTGCATTAAAGAATTTATTTTTGGTTTTGGTTTTGGGTTGGTGTGGGGTTTTTTTATAAGCTCAATAGTAGAATCCAGACCGTTAATTTCTGATGAGTCAGTTTGTTTTCAAAGTGATGTGGAAAAAATATTCTTTTTGTTTGTATTTGGAAGAATTATTTTTTAATATCTATTTTTATTGAAGCCAATATTTCAGTCAGTGCAGTGAAATTTCACTGCTGTAAATAACAGCTATAAACAAAGCAACAAGCCAGTTCCAGACCTGGTTAGGTTTTATTTTTCTCTTAACTCCTCTTTTTCTGTTTGTTCCTGCTGGGCAACAGATGGAGAAGGTAACATACTTCCTGCTCAAGTAGAAGAATTGTACATAATAGGTAATTGAGATATGTTAATTATCAGAAGCAACAGGAGGAAAAGAGCAAACTTTGGGATCTTGAAGTCAAGTAAACTGAAATTTTATTTCCCTCTTCCTCATGACTCAAGTAATATTCTGAATATTGCCGTGGGACCCACAGAGAAGAGGCCTCGTATATCTTTCTTGTGTGTTTCTATTTGTTCCTAAGTGACAAAAGTTTATTTAGGCTGGGATTTGTGCTGATTCCAGCTACTGATAGAGCCGCACTGACACCAAGCCTCAAGCTGAGGTGTGGAAAGCCACCTGTGCACTGTCCTGATTTATCACAGCTCTCACTACAGGAGCTGTAAATCAGAACTTCTACTCCCCTTTTAATAATGCAGTGGATTCACATCAGTTTATGGCTGACGAGAGGTCCATGCCTCCAGGGTGACAGTGTGCAAATACAGAAGGTGGCCCAAACTTGTGTTGTGGTAGGTGGGCAGGAAGTGCTACAGCTGCAGAACATGCCTACGGCTGGACCATCCAGATGTACCATTCCACATATGTAATGCAGACCATTCCCACTTTCTGCCCCTGACCTGTGGCAAACTGGTGGAGCAGATTTGAGGGTAAAGTCTCATCTGGTGCATGAGGTTGGCATTTAGCTTATTTCTGGTTGTGGTGTCTTCTCCATGAGGCATATCCCCCTCTCTTTAGTTTGCTTGACAATTGTACAAGTTGCTTGGCAGTTGTATGAGTGCATAGTCATCATACGACTAAGTACATGCATGTTTACCACACGCATAGCATGCAGGTACATAGTAATCTCCACTTAACACTGTTAAAATTAGAAGATTCTTTGAAAGCAAGGGATTTTGTCTTCTGTTCTGCTTTGACTCGACATCATGGGATCATGGGCAGGCAGTGGCTGATAGGATGTAACAAACATACAGATACTTAGAGGTATTTGTTAAGGCTTAGAAGAAAGGCTTGTTTCTCTTTCGCTATTACTTTCATGCAAGACACTGTTTTCTGTTTAGGAGGATTAGAAGATATGTATTAAACAGTGTTAAATACGCTAAGGCAGTTGATGTTTACAGCCCTTGTAGAATTATTCATTAAAAAAATAACTGCTAGACAGCCTCTTTTTTTTTTTTTGTTCAGTGGTTTAGTAGCCCTCTTAAAATTGTGTTGTGTGATTCAGACATTCAAAGACTAAGACAAAACAAAACCACCAAAATTACCTACAAAAGCACTAATTCTTGGGTTTGCATCTCTTTAAGTTGTCATGGGTATGGTGTGGCTAAGAAATTCAGGTGGATTTGTGGAGTGGGTGAGCTGTAACACACTGCTGGGAAGTTCCAGAAGGGGCTGTATCATTCTCCAGGTTTTGCAGACAATAGATATATGTGTGCACTGAGCTTTGGGTTTCACATTTTTGATGTGAGGACAATATGTTGCCTTGAAGTGTCGGCTCTCAAACTCTTCCCTCCCCATGACTTTTTTAGATGTTCTAAATGGTTCTGGTCTTCTGTGGAGGACGTGTTTGTGTCCCTGCTTATACTCCAGTTTGTTTTCTTGGCCCCCTTGTGTCCAGTTTTCTGGCTGGGCAGGTCTGCCATTGCTCCTCTTCTTCGTGGCATATTCAATGTATGCTTTCTCCCACATACGGTATTCCACATGATGCTGAGGTTTCTCACCTCTCTTCTGAGCAAACCTGCAGGTCTGGGGTGATCTGGGATTCTGTCTTTTCAGTGCTTTGCCTTGCTCTGTTAAGGGTGCCAGTTGGTGTTATTATTGATATGACTCTCTGAGGAGCCAAGCTGCAGCTGCATACCTCATTTTCCATGGACCACTGGAGAGTTACTAGATAGCGCAGTGTTTGATGGCTATATGTCCCAGATGGATTTTGCCTGGTAACCCAGAGGCAATC